>NC_091013.1:4317500-5517500 GCF_041296385.1 Aphelocoma coerulescens
TGGCTTCATGTCTAAGCTCCTAAGCAGAAATGCTCCAAGAGGCACGGAGCACCTGCAAATCTGATTTATGCTCACAGCAGCCGCAGGAATTCTGCACCTTTGAAACTTCAAGTCATTTGACATCGCCAGCTTTTGACAGACTGAAGCATTTATTACTTCAAATGCTGTATTTTTTATTATCTGGACTAATATTTGAGAGCTGCACCTTCCCCTCTGCTGAGGCAAATTGCGCAGACCTCACACGGTTCATCACCTCCAAGCTGTCAGCATCCCTTTGTCGAGGCGTTGACATTGGAGCAGATGGCATTCCCGGGGTGATCTTGCTAATAATCAGAAGTCCTGCCCCCTGCCTCCTTTTTTCATTGCTGTTCAGCAATGCCTCTGCACCACAGCTCATGCTTGATTGATTACCTGCTCCTGCCTCTGCCTCCTTCCCAGAGCTGCTGCCTTGGGAATGCGCTGCCCCATGCTACAAGTGAGAACTCCTGCCTTTGTCCCTGGATGTGTGCCCTGGCATGTCACGTTAGTAAAATGCGTGTTGTTCAGATGAATGCAGCTCCTCAGGAGATCGAGGCAAGGCTGTATCAGTAACCAGTTCTCTTTCCTGTTTATTCATGCCTGTGTCCTCACCTGGGATTTATTGTTATTAGCTCTGAAGATGCTCAACAGACTGAACCAAGAGCAGATTCCTGGAGAAACCTGACATTAACACCCTTATTACCCGCATTACTCCCATTTTCCAAAAGCAAGGACAACTTTAACCAACCTTTGTGTGTTTGTTGCCTTTGTACTGGTTTTTCTTTTATCAAAGGGGCCCACAGGACCTTTCAGATACCTCTCAGAAATCCGAGTAAATCACGTTAACAGTGACTTCTTGCTTTATTAAAAACTATGAAGTTGGAGAATGTTATTCTACCTGGAGGGATTGTTGGATGAGGCAGCATTACACCACCACATTTTAATTTTTGCCTCACTCAAGGTGAGGCAAAAGGTTTTCTGGGAATCTTCCTGGAATTCATATCAAATGAGCCAGTTTAAAGTTTCTAGCGTTAAACCTATTAAAGTTTCTAAAAATTAGCATATCATTAGCTTCTTCCAGTACTTTGCAACTTTCTTGCTAAAAGTCTACAGTGAATGTTATCAAAAGTGTCAGGCAGATCTTGTTTTGCCAACAAAGAAAAAAATACTCACATGCAGTTTTTAACTGTTTTCCTTCTCTTTTCATTGATTTGTCCTTTTTTTTTTCCACATGAGCAGGTTATGAAAAGTTGTCCTCCTTAAATCCCTTCTCCATGACAATCTTTTTCCTTCTCTGGCTTCTCCTCCAGTCTGCACTCTTTCCACTCTGAGTTTTATTTACCCACATGTCTTAGGGTTGGGTTTAGGTTTTTATCCCTCTGATAATTCTTTTACCAGAAGGAACTTGATGAGATTCAAAGCCCTCCTGTTTCAGCCTCTGGGTTCTGACACTGGCCTACATCAACTGCTCCAGAGGCAGATATTGGCCATTCTGCTGCCCAAGTAGTCTCTTTCTGATTTCTGATGCTTAAGGGTAGTTTTAAACTCCATCCTTTCTCCTTTCTTCTTTTCCAGAATCATATTTTTAAAGCAACACAACTAGAGGGAAGATAATGAGACTAAAATCCAATCACCTGTTTTTCACGGGGATCAACTGTGAATCTTCTGAGCCAAGACTTTGGCAGAGAAATTGGCAGTTTCCATAATGGAACTGTGAATCAAAACACACAGAGAGGGATTATTATTGAGCTACCATCCAACAAACTGGAAATGTATTTTTGAGCTACTGCTTTTAGTCCATATTACTCCACATTCACTACAGTTAAGCACACAGCACTCCTTGGTTACAGGAGATAATTCATTACTCCTGTGCGAACTTTCCATGGTTACTGCAGCACTTAACCTGTGCAACTCCTAAACTTTCTCAATGTTTTATATTAAATGAATGCAATCAAAATGAGTAAGATGTCCTATACAGATAATGCAACATGCAGAATGAGTATCACACATTAATGATACACAGCAATAGCAGGTCATGCTCCTGAAAGCATTCCTATATATTCATGTCAGTGTCTGACAGATGGAAGAGCTGCACACAGCAAACGCTGGGCATCTCTAATTAATGCTGACCTAAGATGTGACACCAAATTAATTGTTCTAAATGCACTAGAAAAAAAAAAACAATAGCATATTGCATGAATGCACAAAAAATTCCAGGGAATTTGAGTATCTTTCTTCATGCAGGAACGGAACACACCACCTCAGACCCCGAGAAATCACGATGACCTGGGAGAAGAACAGGCCACAGAGCTGAACTGGTGCCACTGGGCCATGGCCACAGGCTCCCTCTTTGATAGAGGGTTGCTGACAATGCCAAAGGTACTGGGTACAAGAGCAGTTTTCAGCTTGGGCCGGTCAGCCTGGGGGTTTCCATCCTGCCTCAGGTCTAGGAGGCTGGGAGGAAAGGCTGAGAGAACTGGGATTGTTCAGTCTGGAGAGGAGAAGCTTTGGGGTGACCTCATTGTGGCCTCGCAGGGCCTGAAGGGACCCTGCAAGAAAGATGGAGAGAGACTTTTTACAAGGGCCAAGGGTGACAGGACAAGTGGGAATGGCTTCAAACTGACAGAGAGTAGGGTTAGATGGGATATTAGGAAAAAATTCGTGACTGTGAGGGTGGGGAGGCCCTGGCACATGTTGCCCAGAGAAGCTGTGGCTGCCCCATCCCTGGAAGTGTCCAAGGTAAGGTTGGATAGAGCTCTGCTTAACCTGGTCTAGTGGAAGGTGTCCCTGCCCATGGCAGGGTGTGGCATTGGATGATCTTTCAGGTTCCTTCCAACCCAAACTATTCCAGGATTCTATGATTCCATAATGCTACCTTAACTCACTTGTTTTCCCAGAATGATTCCCAGCCTCAAAGTTTGCAGGGAAGAGCCAAACAAATGTGCTGTGAATAACTCAGAAGCTAGAAGGCAAATGTGAAAGATTTCTAACTTATTTTCCAAAGTCTTACGCATTACTCTTCGATGCCTATTTTAGCCTGACTCATCTTGACTAAAAGCTCGGCAATAGCAAAGGTTGACAGTAACTCTAAACAACATTTGGGTGAGAAATTAGAAGGCTGGCAGAGGTAACAGGGTTTTCTGATAAAAAAAATAAATCTCCCAGTTTATCTGCAAAGTCATGCACCTGGTGAAATCCCAGGCATGAACTGGAGGAGCACAGAGCAGGGAGGAGAAGCTGCTGGAGCGAATCCATGGGTCAGGCATTGCTCTGCCATCGCAGCTCACCTGCCACAGCCCCAGGGACCACAGCAGGAAAACCGACAGTTCAGCACACAAGGAATGACTGGAGTTATCATTTATTCCCTGCTCTGGTCCCAGTACAGGAAAGCTGCTCAGTGCCTGCCCAGTTCTTTGCAGGATCAGAAGTAAAAGTGAATTTTTCAGTTGTGTGTATACAACAACGTCCCAGGGAGCAACTTTTTTAAAAAAAAAAGATGCAGAATTGCATTTTGCTCTTGGTTATTAGAGTCTATTCTAAAGCATTTCTCTTCTATCATTCTTATTTGACTAACTAGTCATCTGTGATTTTAATGTGGTTTCAGGTTTTGCACCTTTTTTTAAGGACTCTTCATGTACTTGTTAACAGGAGGAAAAACAGCAGAGCACTGGCACTGGAAATCCTCTCAGCACCAAGGTGACCTTTTATTTGCTGATGAAGTTACCTGCAGGTGAGATAAACAATGGGAGAAACCACTCTTATAATAACCTATCTCTTTAAAGTAAAACATAAACATCTGCAATGTCTCAGACAAATGCATGTTTAATGTGTCCCTAACATCTCCCTGCTACATCCCCAGGAATTCACTTACCTTTCCTGTCACAGATTATCTGCCCAAGTAGCAGGTCAGGAAAAAGCCTCTGCATTCCCCAAATTCAGGCTCATCCAGGGCTGGCTCCCAGATGCTGATGCTACAGTGAAAGTCAGCCAGTGACCAGAGAGTGACCCCAGAAGATGCACCAGAAATCAAACCATCCCAAGAAAACCACCCCAGCGGCAAAAATTTTATGAAGAAAAACGAGGACTGAAAGGGTGTGGAACAGGGAGATCAATTAGCTTTTTTTTTTTTTTTTTTTGCCTGGTGGATTTGCTTTAGTTTTGCATTTGTAATTACTTAAATGCAGTGTTCTTCACAACAGACATAATTCACAGGCCTTTAATGCTGTGCCTTTCAAAACAAACATGAGTCACAGCCCCTAGGTAAACTTCCTGGGCTGGCAGTGAATATCATTATTGTGTGATAGAGAGCAGCAAGCTGTTTGCCAGATTACTCAGTCTCCTAAAGCTAGCAAAATGCATTGCCATTTATTTATTATGCTCATGATAATTACAATTATCATCACTGCAGTGCCAATCTGTTTGCTGCAGAATGAAGGCCTCTTCATGATGTCTCCAAGGATTCAGTGTCAGGCCTGAGTAGTTAACCAAATTATGGGGCCTTGCAGGATTACTTTTTTCTGCAAAATGAGGGCTTTAAGAGGTATCAAGCAGCACTCTCCTGCTTGTTTAACAACAACGTGCAGGAAACCCCTGCTACAAACCCCCCCCTTCTGTACAAAGGACTGTTCTGGTCCTTGCTTTGGGCACTGTCTTCTAAGAAAACATCCGAGCACGAGTTCCAGCTCAATATCAAGTACACTGAACATAAAAATGAATCTGTATTTCCAGTGGCCCACAAATGTGTCTTTTCCTGCATCTATTAGGATCCATAGAAATTACATAATGTCTGAGTACGGGTACAAAGTAAACATGAATCTGCCTCTGCCTTTATTTCTAGCCCGTTCCTCAGAACGTCTTGGCACCCAGGAGGAGGAGTCAGAACATGCTGAGACATTAGGCCAGAGAGAGTAGCAAAACCCAGATTGTGAGCAGAGGGGGTGGAAACACAGAGTGTAGGCAGGTGAGAAATGTGAGATCATTTATCCAACCCTGCAGCAGTCTAAAAGAATACTGAGCTTCATATGGTGCTTTAAATCTTCAAAATCCCCAACCAGCATTAGTCAAACTAATGAAATTAATCATCTAAGGTCATATTCTTTTTATTTTCATTTTAAACAGGTTTTTGTTGGAGGATTTTGATGAGTTGCATTGATTTAAAGCCCTGCAAAGGAGTTCTCTGAAGTTGCCTCGTGTTTCCCTTCACATACCTGCTGACAGAGGATCTGCAGGTTACCTGAACACTGGTTCCTTGAAGGCTCCTGACATGATCAGGCGCTGTGTTTCCTGCTAACACATGTTACAGTGTTAGGTGACATTTCTCAGACAAGATAGGACCAGATCTCTGGGATTCATTCAGCTAATTGGGTTTAGAGAGCTGTCTTGTCACCGCACCCTCACTGCACTGATGTGGAAATACGTTCGGCACAAATGCACAATCCTCTTTCATTTTCATATACAATGAGATGCTGAATTACAGCACTTAATATAAACCACTCTGCTCACCCCTGTGGGAGTTGCAGACGATCATCATTAGTGTAAAACCACAGCCATCATCTCACCACACTGAGCCCTGGAAGTTCAAATAGGGATCTAAAACCAAAACACAGACTGAAGTCAGCTCTAGGGTTGATTCAGCGTTGTTATTAATCATAGAATCATAGAATATGCTGAGTTGGAAGAGGCCCACAAGGATCATCACAGTCCTGGCCCTGCACAGTGTCATCCCCAAAAATCCCACCCTGTGCCTGAGAGCGTTGTCCAAACACTTCTTGAACTCTGCCAGGCTTGGTGCTGTGACCATTCCCTGGGGAGCTGTTCTAGTGCCCAAACACCTTCTGGGGGAAGAATCTTTTCCTAATATCCAACCTCAACCTTCCCTGACACAGCTCCAGCCATTCCCTCAGGTCCTGTGCCTGGTGACAGAGAGAAGAGATCAGTGCCTGTTAATTATGAGCCACTAAGTGGAGCAAAGAGAACATTTGGCACCTCTTTGGACACAAAGCCCTAGCAGAGGTCTATCTCTGCAGAACAGCAGAAAAACCATAGGTCACCCTACTTCTAATCACAGCCAGGAACTTTTGGATAGGCATTTGTCATGATTTTGCAGTGAGAGGGAATGTGGGGGGAGAAAAGCGAGTTCTGAACATTCACCTTGTCAAAGCTCCCAAAATGATGAATGATAAAGGTTATCAGTGAGTGACCCTTATTGCACGGCAGCAATTTAGGCAAAAAAATTATCAGGAGCTGAAACTGTTTATCCTTCATTCTGCTACCATGCATAATGGACCAATTAAGATATATCATAAGCTGCTCATTGATGTCAGACCTAAGTCAGAGGAACCCAATAGATGGGAACTAAATCAGATTGCCAAGGACAAGTAGAAAAGAAAAACATAAGCACATAAGGATAAAGGAGAAAGCCATAATCAGGGGACACAGAGGGTAACAAGAAACATTCCATAAATACACTAATAGAGAGTGAGAAAAGCTTTGTTCACTATAAACAAGGAGAGTGTTACTCTGCTATTTAACAGGCGGGGAAAGTGACTGTCAGGTGACACCAAGAAGACCACAAGGGTAAATGCCCCTTTTGCATCAAGTCTTCCCTAAAAAAATGGGAACTACAAAGGTTTTTACTTCAAGTCAGTTAATTTTAAATGATGAAACGTCTTTTGAATTTAGGAGAGACAGACAAGAAATATGGAGGGAGACTATTTATAAGGGCCTGGAGTGACAGGACGAGGGGGAACAGCTTCAAGCTGAAAGGGAGTCAGGTTAGATTAGATATTAGGAAAAAGTTCTTCCCTGTGAGGGTAAGAAAGTCCTGGCACAGGTTACCTGGAGAAGGTGTGGCTGGCCCATCCCTAGAAGTGTCCAAGGCCAGGTTGGATGAGGCTTGGAGCAGCCTGGGATAGTGGAAGGTGTCCCTGCCCATGGCAGGGGGTGGGATGGGATGATCTTTAAGCTCTCTTCCAACCCAAACCATTCTGTGATTCTGTGTCCTCTGTTTCAACTTTAATAAGAATTTTTATATGATCTGATCTAACATTTACATAAGGAAGTTGCAAAATCCAGTCTAGGACGAACTGTCTATGTAGATATAATCTAGATTCAGTCCAGTTCAGTGTTTTCATTCATAGCTACGGCCATGGAATAAAGCTGGAAGAAACTAGAGGCACATGGGAATAGAACGTAAAATTATGTTTGCAAACTAGCAAAATAGGGGGGAAAAAATAAAGTTCAATAAATGCAACTGCAATATCCTACACTCAACTGACAGTGCAAATACTGGACGTGGAGAAGCAGGTTAGGTAACAGCTCTGCAAAGATGGGTGTAGGTGTTACAGTCAATGACAAACCGAGCATGAGTCAGCAGTGTCACACTGTTGTGAAAATGGCAAGTGTCACACTGAGATATGGAAACAAAAATAAGGTTTCTGAGACGTGAATCAATCCTTCTGTTCTGCCCAGCACTGGCAAGAACGCAGCTGAGCTGGGCACTGCACTCCAGGAAAGTCTGCAGTAAAAGAAAATAGTCCAAAGGGGAGGAAATGTTGAAAGAACTGGGATACGTAGCTGAAAACAGAGGAAAATGTACCAGGTAGCCATCTTCACATAGAAAGCTGTCGTATAAAGGCAGGGAATAAGCTGTTCTTTGTGGAAATATAGCTAGGAGAGAAGGTTTAATTCACAGCAAGGAAGATTAAAACATTAGGAAAAACATTTTACTGGAAAGCCTGGTGAAGGAGGACAGCAGAATTCCTGCTGGGGCTGTCTCTCCATCACTGGAGGTCTAAGAGTACGTTAGAGAAACGTGTCAGAAATCAGCAGGGTCTGCTTGATCCTCTTCAGGGGAATGGGCCAGCTGAGCTCTGGAGTCCCCTCTGTGCCCTACACTCAACACTTATGTCATTTATTAGCTGACCACAGCAAATGAACCCTAATCTTAATGAGTGACCAATCAGCTCCAGCCAAGCTGCCTATTGCCCATCACTCCACACCTCATGATCAAAGTGTTTTCTGAGTCCAGCTCTTTCCTCTGCATAAGCAACATGGTTGGTTTTTAATTCTGAGACTTTTAAAAATGACTTTTCCTTTTCACTGTTGGCAAAATTCTATCTTGTGTTTAACCAATCTTGTTTCAGGAAATGTATACATGCCTCTCTTTTAATAGCTAATCCTGTTTAAAATGCAATCTAAACAGATGCAATATTTTACTAGTACTTTCTGTTCTTTTCAGAGACACAACAAAGTTTAAAATTTACCATTAAGTAACGTTATTAGCAAAAAAACCCAGCCAAATAAATGCTGTTTCACTTCGTTCCAAACTAGGATTTATGTGTAAGCAACCCCAATCAAACCAGAAAACCAAGTTACTTCACATCATGTGCAGGTTCTTTCACAATGCTGACCCTCCTGTTCCTGTGGGAAAAGTATGAACTGAATTCCTATAATCAATACCTGCTCAGTGCCTTCCATCAGGCACTCTTGAATAACTGATCAAAAACTGATGCTATTCTCATTTCACCAGTGGTAAAATACCAGCAGCCCTGCCTTCATCAAAGATTGAAGCCATTTCTCAAGGTCAAACAGGAAAGCAGTGCCCAGGTCAGGAATTTTGCCCTTGAGCTCCAACATTCTATCTGGGTCCAGCTCTAACCCTGTTGGTTTGAGTTAGGGATAGGGTTATGTTTTTCTGCATAAGGAGATGCCAAATGCCCAGTTCTAGACTGAGTTCCCTTTTGCCCATAACTATGGGATCACAATAACCACCCTCATAGCTATTTTTTTCCAGAATAAACTGTACAATGTTAACCATTGATGCTTTATTGTCATTGATTTAGTAGCTGTCACAGAGTTACAGGAGGAGATGGATTGCTGTTATTTTAGCCTATAAAAGGTCTTATGCCTCTGTCAGCAAACACTTTATTCCTTAAAATAAATAAGTAATCTGAAAGAAAATAAACAAGCTGGAGAAATCTTTTAGACAAAAAAAATCACAAAACCAAAAACAAACAACAACCAAAAAACCCACCTTTATTCTTTCTTATTTTATACTTTCTTTTTCATTTTGTAACTGCTGCATTCGCTATTTCTTTCTGGATAACAGAGCTGTGCTTCAGTGATTTAGAGGAACCTGGAGGGCAAGTGAGGACATTCTTCACACCCCACTGGGAATACTTGTACTGGGCATCACTGTCAGGATTTGGGTAGCAGAGGACTGCAGGGGTGACCTGTGTGGGAGGAGGCCATGAACTGCCCTGAGCTGATTGCAGCCACATCCAGACAGCTCTGAAACATGAAAACAACCTAAATCTCAACATTTCAACCAGCCAGAGGAGTACTTGGCTCCTCTGCTCAAACATATTTAAGAAACAGGGGCAAGCACTGAGGGCAGGAGACAAAGGAGATAAAGGCACCTTCTTTGGATGCCAAAAAAACTATGAAGAGAAAGGAAAAAGAGAGACTTGGAGGAATGGAAGGGGCACGTGGAAGATGCTCCTGAGAACAGAGCTGGAGAAGCACTCCTGGAAGAGAAGAATTGCCAGCAGAAGTTTCCCTCTGCCCATCACCTGCCCAAAGGAGCCAGTGGGGACTCACTGTGGCACACAGGGACAAGGGATGTGGAGGGGGGCACGAAGGAGGAGAGGTGCTGGACTGAAGCTTATCCTGAGAAAGAGGAGGAAAAGTGTTTCCCTAAGTGCTTAATCATTTCTCTCTCCATCTTTTCTCAATGTCTGAATCAGTAATTAGGGGGTTATATTAAATAACAATAAATCAAGTGAAATTCCTTGAGTAGAGACATTTTGCCTGTGATACTTCATGTTTCCTCATTATTCTGAAAAAAAACTTCCAGATACTTTCATCTAAACAAACGTGCCTTCTGTTTCCTACTTCCTAACTCAGGTTATACATTCAGCCCTGCTGAATCTGCTACACCATTGGCCACTTTTGGCCACTGATGTCAGCAGGACACTTGAGAAAATTTCAGAGCAACAGCAAGAAATGCCACTGTGCTGCAACTTATTTTTTCCAGCTGTATTCAAAATGACAACAGGCATTTACCTTCCTGGTCCTGCACCTCCAGCAAATAAGAAAACTCAGGAGCACCAGGATCTGCACAGGAATGTCTGCACAGCACAAGCTGAGTAGGAGAGTGCTATCAGTGCTTTCATGAGGCACCTACAGCCCTTAGCAAAAATCTACAGACTTGGCCAGCTCACTTCAATTATCTAATTTGTGGGGCTATGTTTCATATATGTTTTAGATTGATTTAATTAGTGTTAATTAACATAACTTTATGTATTATGAGAGACAGCAGATACCCATAAAGATTTTTATATTGAGCTGTATGGCAGCCAGCAATGCTCCAGCCAAAAAAATATAATGAGGCATATAAAAAAAGCCTGCTGCACAACACTCCTTGGTAATTTTGAAAAATCAATGTCAGAGTTTGCACAAGACATGCCACTCTGCTCTTGCCTTACCCAGTCTGGCTATGGAAGCTGGATCAAGCTCTTGTTAGGATCATGGAAGATGCAAATTCCAAGGCTGATCTGGAGGGAGTCATTCCACACCTCCAGGTTTTCTCCTTTCCCACAAAGCAGAGTGGATGGAAATGTTTCCTTTAATAGAATCCAGATGGAAGATACACCCTGAACTCTTTACTAGGATCAGGAGATAGGCAGTTGTCTCCTTGATTTTTTTTGTGAAGTCTGAAGCATCATTTGCTGTTTGCCAGTTGTTTAAGATGGACCTGCTTGGTCCCTTCCAACCCCACCTTGCTACAACAGAGACAAAGGGAGCTCGGTGTGAAGGAGGTGAAGAATCTCCACCTCTAACCATGACCTATCATAGGGAGGAGCCTAAAGTTGTGGGAAAAGCAGCCACATTCTCCTAGAAAGCATGAAAAACAAATGGCAAGGAGAGCAATACAGTTCTGTCGTGTCCCACCAGTGAATGTCCACCCACCAAGCCCAGGCACAACCAACAGGAATCTTGTCCCATGCAGAAAAAAAAACCAAGCCTGTTATTTTTAGGAGTACCTTCCTTTAATTGCACTGCTGTCACCCACACAGGCAGAATTCAGGAGTCTTCAGGGACTCAATTTGCCAAGGACAGGACAAGGTGGCTGAAAAACAAACAGAAAAATCAAAGAAACAAACAAAGAAGTAAGTGATTCCACAAGATGTCTTCCTTCTCCCAGCAGCACAGTTCCCATGTGGAATGAATGCCTTTCACAGGGCTGTATCTTCATCTGCAGATCAAGGCCCATCTCAGAGATGAGGCAGGGTGAAGAGAAGTTGGAATAATACAGGAAAAACTGGGAAATGGGAGCACTGCAAGGACAAAAGGTTCCAATTAACTGTCATTACAGCTCCAGACTTATAAATTCAAGGGGGTGTTGGAGAGATGAAGCACGAGGCTGTTTTGCCTCACATTTTGGCCACAGGAATGTATAATGAAAAACAGTAAAACCAGAAACCCCACTATGCTCATAAACAAATGCTGCTCCTTCCTGCCACGTGCCCTAATTACTGAACATCCCAACACTCCAGACCCGGGCCCGAGTTCAAAATCAGAGACTCAACCTTGGCATGATTTTGGCATCCTGAATGAGTGCCAGCACCACCAGAGTCAAAACTGTTCCTTATAGACTCCATTACCCTGGACCTGAAGAGATGAATGTGCTTTACAAGACTGCCACGACTAATCAATTCTGGCAGAAAAGCTTTGCAGAGCTGGAATTTGGTTTTTTCTTCTGGTGAAGCCTCTTTTTATCTATATCATAGTGACACCCGGTGGCCGTGAGCATGAATGGACCACGGTGAGAGAGCTTGGCTGCTCCTGCTTTACTGCAGACAAAAATGCATCCTGAAGTGTAAACATGTGAGCAGAAAGTGAAAATTATTTATAATTAGACTCTTTTTGACAACTAAAAAAAAATTAGATGTATCTTCATTCGAGACATCTAAACAGGATTTTTTATCTTTTTCTTTTTGTGATAAAATAGGCACAGCTAAAAACTAAATGCACACAGGATATGTGGTTATTAGTCAAACAGATTTTTTTATGATGCTTACTACTTATTTTTATGATTAATAAATTCACAAACATTTTTCCACACAGAGGCTGATGCTCCCATCTTTGCAAAGTCAAACTGGAAATAACCTTAACAGAAGGGAATATTCCTACCTTGTCAGCTTGCTCTGAGGTGCAACCAGAACTAAATTGCTTTTCTTTCATATAGTATGCAAAATATAAACACAAAAAAAATGCAATATTTTATTTACTGTGAGGGTGGTGAGGCTCTGGCACAGGGTGCCCAGAGAAGCTGTGGCTGCCCCTGGATCCCTGGCAGTGCCCAAGGCCAGGCTGGATGGGGCTTGGAGCAACCTGGGATAGTGGAAGGTGTCCCTGCCCATGGCAGGGGGTGGAGCTGGATGATCTTTTTGGTCTTTTCCAACTCAAACCATTCCATGATTCTGTGATTCTGTTTATCTTCTAAAAGATAAAGCATTCAAGTGGCAAGGACAAGATTATGGGATGAGTGTCTGAGCTCTTTATCAGCTGTACTGGTTATCTCATTTACATGACCTGGGACGATATTGTTCCATTAGAAAGGTAATTAGTGGTCAGAAAGACCAGAACTTGGAGGAGTCAACATTCCAGGGAGAAGGAAGGTGCCTGAATTCACAGAGCAAAGTCCTGTGTAACTGAAAGCAACTGAAGTCGAGATCAGAGCTATCATCTCCTCCATGCACATCGCCACAGTAACTATTGGGGACTGACAGCTCTTGTATTGAGGGTGTTTGACAGTGGGATTCCCATTTTCAGGCTCACAGACACTTCACCACCTCAGACCATAACAAGAATATCAGATTCCTGCCTCAACCTGACATCAGGCCATACTCCTGCTGGTCTGGAGCTTTTATCAGCGAGAAATTCAGTGGTCTAGCCTTGTCCTCTGCTACAATCACCATTTTCACAAGCTTCTGTATCAACACTCTGGGCTTCAACAAAATCTTGCTTCACAAACCACAGCATGTACCAAAATGCTGGGAAACATTCCATTTCCGGGTAGGATATCTTGCCTCATGCACACAACATCGTGCTCATCAAACAAAGCACTGGTGTAGGAAGCTTCATGATTTGAATGAGAGGCTGAGGGGGGAGACCCGACACATCAGCATGCAAGGAGCCTCTGTCTCCTACACCATTTTTCACTGAGAAGGCTTTAAAATGCAAAGTTCCTGGTAACCTTCCTCATTAGTCATTTCCCTGACTACAACAGCTATCTTTCACATCTGATTCCCTCAGTAGTACAAATATCTGTAGACTATGCATGACTGGTAACCCCTTGAAACTTCATCAGCATACTTGGCACAAGCGTGGAGAAACTGTCTCACTGAAGGACTCTCATAGATCACAGAGTTACCCCTGCCTAAGTTCAAGCCCAGTCCTCATCAGCTTTCAGCTGCCTTAGCTCTGCAATTTATGACTGTCGTCTCAAAGCTGGCCCCCTTGCTTTGAACGTGTTGTGATCTATGGAAGTGGTTAATTATTTATTAATTTCTTTCTTTGGTCAAGAACATTGGTTGCATATATTTTGCAAAACAAAGTTCCAAGCTGTTCTTTTTAAAATGTTGATGGCATTATTCAAGGCTGAAGTAAGAGACAACACTACCTCAAATTTAATTTATTTTTTAATGGTAATAGCTCTATGAGGGAATGTTATGTCTTTATGTGCTAGCCCCACCCAGGACTCTCAGTATCAGCCTTTCAGCTTTCAGAGAGACCTGGTGACATCTGGCCTGGCACAGCAGAGAATTTATAAAGTTGAGCAAGCACAGGATCAGGACAGTCCTGAACTGTCATCACCCCAATGAAAACCCCAATGGTTGAGGTGCTGACCACCCTCTGCAAAGCCCCAGGGGAATTAGAGGTCACACCAAAGCTCTGCTCTCATAATTTCACTTTTCCAGCAGCTGAAGCAACACGAAGTCCAGCCCTTATTTGTCCAGTCCTGGGTGAGGGAACCCACTTGGACTTTCCACCTCAAAACTTCTTGTACTCCCATGAGAACATAGCCAGCCCTGTATTTTAAATACCCTAAATATATTTTAGCTTCAATCAAGCCATTTCAGTCTAGCCCCCCAAAAAGCAAGATTTTTACTCATTTTTCTATTCTGTATTCCAATAGAAACAAACACTACCAAACTTTTCCCCCACGTGTGCAGATAAAAGAGTCGGCTGAGCTTTTAGATATCCCCAAGTCCTTTCTTGCTGCCGTGGCTAAGTCCCCTTTACACCCCTCAAGTTACCCCAAAAGTGATCTCTCCTTACAACACTGTGCTACAGAGTTCTCCCTTTGCCTAGATCCTGCTGGTCACTGGCCCTCTCCCCCTCCCATCCCTTCTCCCATTGGCCCTGTTATGTCACTCACCCTTGCCTCTGCCCCCGAGCCCTCAGACCATTGGTTTTGGATCCCTTCCCCTTCCTACACCCCATACCTGCCCTCTTTTTTTGAAAAGAGGGGATGGAAAAGAGAAATTGACAAAGGGGAGAATGAAATGATTCGACCTTTCAATGATCTTGCCATGATCCTTAAGAACTTTGTTTGAGACCCTTACAGAGACACCGGCCCCAACTCCCCCATGGAGCCTGGCACCCATCACCCTGCCATCTCCTAGATGTCCCTAACCCAAGCAAGTACCCAGAGACGCTGCTGTGGCTGATAAGAGCACGGAAACAGCAACCTCAGTAGCCCCAAAAGGTCCACCACATCCAACACCATCGAAGGAACTCGAGACTTGTTGGGACATTGGGAATTTGGGGGAGGGGTTGCCTCCCTCTAGGGAGGCTTTGCAGGTGTTTCTGGTTGTTCTGCCATCCTTTCATTGTTTGAAATATTGCCACAACCCTGGACCCTCACTGTTAAAATCAAAATACACTTTCCCCACTCATAGAAAGGGGAAGAATGGTTCCCACCTTGGTTAGTTCAGAGTAATTGGGGGAAGCCTCCTTTTAAGGTAAATTAGGGGGAGATGTTCCGGTGGCTAAGTCCCCTTTACACCCCTCAAGTTGCCTTAAAAGTGGTCTCTCCTTACAACACTGTGCTGGAAAGTTCTCCCTTTGTCTAGATCCTGCTGGTCACTGGCCCTCTCCCCCTCCCATCCCTTTTCCCACTGGCCCCTGTTATGCCATTCAACCTTGCCTCTGCCCCCTAGCCCTCAGACTATTGGTTTTGGATGCTCTGCCTGCCTTTGGGAGTTTTCGGGATAAAACCAGCGCAGGCTCTCAGTTCTGGGTTCTTCTTGCCTCTGTTCCCTTTGGGTGTGTTGGTTCCATTAAACACCTCGGAAGTGCATGCAGAGAACCCCTCTCTGTCTCTGGTTCGTGCACAGCCTGTGTGTGTGAGTGGCTGCTCACAACCACCCGTGAGGGTGAGATGGGTGCACGTGTGGGTGCTGGCAGAGTGCCACCTCAGCGTGTCCACGAGGGACCCAGCAGGGACAGACGCGGGACATCGATCCACCAAAGGTCTCACCCAATACTTTCTGATAAGAAAACTGAGAGTTTAGGCCAGCACACAAAAAATTTAATGTTATTTATAAAGTAGTTTTAGTGTGTTACTGTGGGAATTGTTGGGCTGTAAAAAGACTGGAGTTGAATATATGCTCTGTCCTCTACAACTGGACTGAGAGAACTCAGTAGTTTCCAGACAAGAAATCTTGGGTATTTCTCAACAGTATTCGTCTCAAGAAGTTGCTCAGACTTGTTTTAAATGACTTAATGCTGCTACATCCCTTGAAGTCGTGCAGTGAAAGGGTTCCTTGTTATCTGCCCTTAAGCTTCCTCTTCGTTTCATACTGTAATATCTAATTACACAATAATTCTCTTCCTGGTCTGATATTTATGCTGTTTAAAAAAAAAAAAAAACAACAGGGTAAAATGGTTGTAGATAAGACAGATAACATAACACAAAGCAATGCATCTCTGATAAGAGGAGAAAAGTTGTAACATGAAATTTCAGTTCCCATGACTTTAGAGGCGAGATAAAATCCGCAAGAGAAAAATCGAGGCTGAATAAAGAATCTGTGCAAGGCTGACTGCGCAGAGATGAGACTCCAGCTATTTATGCTCTTAGGAATTCTGCCCTGCAGCCCAGATAGGAAACAGATATTAATCTCATGCCTTTCTCCCTCTGCTTTTTCCCTGGGGACACACTTCTGTGGCACCTAGAGCCACAGAGAATTTGGGTTAGATGAGACTTCTGGTCCACCCTACTCCTCAGGGCATAGCCATCTTCACAGTGAGATCACATGGATCCAGGCCCCATCCAAAAGGGTTTTGGAAATCTCCCAGGATGCAGGTATCACAGCCATCTCCAAGCACCTGTTCCACTACTGAACCAGTCTCCTGTGTGGGATATCCCTCCCCAATTCCAGTGCATCCTTCACCAAAGGATCATGAGGTGAGTGGTAAGTCTGCAGGTAATTTATAAATCAAACAGCTACACCATGCTTCAGGGATGACATTTGTAGTCCAAAATACCTCTTTTGATAAATGGCCAACTCCAGCTTATTTTCTATTCTCCTCTGTCTCTCCAAGACAGGCTGGTGCAACTTGGGAAATTCCATGTAAACAAGCCAAAAATCAGCCCATACTCCTCCCAGACTTCTTTTGGAGTCCTTCAAAAATCAACTGATGAAAATTTATTCACGCTCTTCCCTAATCCCATGATCATTCACCCAGTCAAATAGTTTCCAGGTATCCTTTGTGAAGAGAGGATAAGGAAAAAATGTTTTCTCTTATGAAGAGTGGCATTGAGATTTAATGTCTTGATTCCCCTTCCTGGTTGCCTGCAGCTCCAAGCAGCTCCCTGGATTACAACCCCTCGCTGACACAAATATTTTAAGCAAAACAGAAACTTAGAACACTTTGCCATCCCAACTGCTCAGTGCATATATCAGCAGAATAATAAATACTAAGCAGGGAGATAGCATTGACACTTGGCCTAAGGCTGGCACTGCCAAGCGATGTTTAAGAATGTCTCTTTGAATTCTGAAGCACTCTTATGCTCTTTTCTGTTCATGTACCACCGCTTTGAAGTTCATAAACATTCCAGTGAATAGCTTTTTGATTCATGTGAATGCTTGAAAAATACCTATTCCCTGCAAAATGCCTGCACATAATTGAGTTTTTCAATGCAGCAGCACAAATATTTGCTATTTGGTATTCCACTGCAAAAATCTGTCCTCCAGTCCATGAATAACTACGAAGCCACACAACCAGCAACATAGCAGAGAGGGCAAAAAGTCAAACAAGATAGTTTGCACATGTAAATTGACAATTGTTTATCTGTATTATCCACTGAACAGATTTGCAGAGTCCAGATACAGTTAATAAACAGTTCATGAATAGCAAAAAGTATTTTCAGAGTACTGAATATTTTCACCTTTTAGACCATTATTCCTTATTTCCTTTCACTTAAAGATATGAAAACTACCGGGTATTTAAGTGCAGGGTTTTTTGTGTGCATGGATGACAAAGAATAGTGAGAGCCTGCTGCATTTTCACCTTCAGATGAGATAGTTTGGCACTACAAATCATCACAATGTTGTCTTGAAGCGAATACCCCAGCACATTAATTGCCTCACAGAGGATTTGCTGGACATTTATTAAGTCAGGGAAGTTTTAATTATTAAAGAGATGGAAGTGTTTTTCAACCTTCACACACTTACACAGACTTGCATAGGCAAAAAGAGAAGAGTTGTGACTCAAGGTGCAGCATTTGTTACAACACTAAACTTCGGATATTCCCAAGGAAAAAACAAAACCCAGAACAAGCTCAACATTAGTTTGGTTCTGTGACTGGAAGCACTCCCTGAGAGCTGAATTCTGCATGTTAAACATCAGCTCTGCTCCCAGCTGTATTTTTTACACAAACTTTATTTTTTGATGTTACGGAGGGAAGAAGTAGCGCAAGGCAACATGAGGCTTTACACAAGGCTCCTTTTCCACCAGGAAGAGCTAACACAATGGCCTTTTTCTGGCATTTCTCCCACTCCCTGCTGAGGGAGGGTCCAGTGAGATGATGTTGGCATGTGGACACAACAGGGAGAAGCATGGCTCGTAGATCCAGGTAACTGGAGCTTCCCCAGAACTGCTCCAGCTCCAGCCAGGCTTTGGGTGGAAGTTTGCCAGGCTCTGAGCTCAGAAGGTTCATGGTCCAGTGCACCTCCCCAGCCACGCTCAGCTCCTACAAGGAAATGAGCCCTTCATCTCTGCTGCCTGCAGCAGGTCGTTGCTACACAAAGCTCTTGTGGTTTGACTTGTTTGTTATCAATGCACCGCCTTTCATTCTTGTAAGGAAACTTCTCCTTCTTTGAAGTGGGAGAGAGTTTCAGAGGACAAAAAAAAAAAAAGCTTGTTTCATAATCTTTTAATCTGAACTCTTTAGCAAGTTATACAAGCACTGTGTTTAAGGTTCTCGTGCAGAAGCGTGGCAGTTCTGGTCCACCTTCATCAAATGCGTCTGATGTCTCAGATAATTTGATTTTTTCTTGTTTCAAATGATAGAAGAGAGGGACCATTTATCAGTAGCTGTAGTGATAGGACAAGGAGTAATAGGTTCAAACTGAAAGAAGGGACATTTAGCTTAGGTATTAGGAAGAAATTCTTCCCTGTGAGGGTGGTGAGGCCCTGGCACAGGTTTCCCAGAGAAGCTGTGGCTGTCCCATCCCTAGAAGTGTTCAAGGCCAGGTTGGACAGCGCTTGGAGCAATCTGGGATAGTGGAACTACACAATCTTTGAGGTCCCTTCCAACCCAAACCATTCTAGGATTCTGTGATTCTAATACTGGCCTGCCCAACTCTTGTTTGGATCACTGCCTGTCAGTAGAAGCAAAAGACAGGAGGATGTCAGTCGCACACAGTTCTGCTGCCTTTGTCCTCATGGGAATACAAATACCCTAAACACAGCAAATGTCCTGAGTATGAAGACTAGCCTGTCTCCCATCCCCTTACTTTTGTGCATCCCCCTCCAAAGCCCTCTGGGGATTCCATCACATTGCACCTTAACAAATTACATGTACCAGCTGAGCCACGGCCATTACACCAGCATTCCTGTGTTCTGAAACCTCATAAATCCTCAGGGAAAGGATTTAACACCGGTGCACATTCTTTTGCGTTAGATGGAGTTGTAGAGCACGATTGTTTCATCAGAGTGAAGGCTGCCTGAGTCGTTTCCAGTGACATTTTCAGACGGAACACGCTGTGCCTCAGCTAAGGCAGTTTTGAGTACTACAAACAGGGCCAATTTGCTGCAATGCAAAGGTATTATTTTCTCAATCACCACGGGCAGTTTACACTAAAAACCCTCTGAGCACATCCCGACAGTGCCTGCACAGACAGCGTGAACCTCAGCGTGTACCTCAGCAAAAGGCACACAGATGGGCAATGCAGAAAGTGGCAGCGTGCTCAATGCTTTTTTTTTTTTCCTTAGTATTCAAATTCAAAGTCTTGTTCAATTCCTCAGTGTTTTACCATGGAGATGGAGTCTGGGAAGGAGGACAGCAAACAGTGGGAGAGCAACTGGTTGCAAATGATACAGAAAAGCTCACTCAGACCTGCAGGAGTGCTGAAAGTGCTGGCTGATGTGATAGCAAGGCCCCTGTCTGCCATCTATGCAAATTCATGACAATCAGGGAAAATGACCTGGCTACCAGGAAAAGGGGAGTAATTCACATGCTGAATGTCAGAGCTTGAATTCAGAGTCCTGTAGAACAGAAGGATTGGGCCAACAAAAACCCTTCTGGCATTCAACAAGGAGAAGCCCAAAGTTTTGGAGCTGAGAGGAAACAACTCCATGCATCAGGACAGACTGGGAAACAATGGAAAAGGGCTCCAAAGGATTTGGGGGATGGTGGACACCAGGCTGAATAAGAGCCAACATGGCAACTCACCCTGGGCACACAGCAAGCTCCTCACCAGGCCACATCTGGAGGACCAGGACAACGTATCCAAGGAGGTGACTCTTCCCCTCTGGTCAGCACAGGTGAGATCACAGACTGAGGACAGCTGTGGGAACCCAGTTCAGCAGGGTTCTGACAGAAGAGAGACAGGCAGAGGGCTACCAGATAGCTCAGGGTGCACGAACACAGGACCTGCAAGGAGAAGCTGAGAGGAGCTGGGCTTTGGGTTCACTGCAAGAAAAGAAATCTGATCGCTGTACCCTCCAGAAGTCTTTCCCAACCAGATCTTTCCATGATTCTGTGATATTGAAATGATTGTGCCTCTGTGTATGCAGAGACATTCATTCAGGTATATTTCAGGGGAGCAAAATGCCAGGGAAAAGGAAAAGAGAAAACAAAAAAAAAACCTCAGCAGTCTACAAGTTAATATGGTAACAAGGTCCTCAATATCGTAGTTGGGACCTAAAATCCACGTAAGGATTTTATGGCTTTTGAATGTGTCTGTGTGAGAAAACAATGAGGAAAATAAGAATCCAGGACTGACACCACAGTGCCACATTGTGACTTTTGCCTTCAACACAGATATTCCCATGCCACTTCAGCCAGGTGGGAAGCACATGAAAATCTCTTCTTCCCACCCCTTAAATCAGCCCATATGGACTATTGCTGATTTCTATACTTTATTGATAAAATACAGCCCAGGTGTGAGTTTGCATGAAGGCTTTTCCATGGCATGGAAGAAAATACATTTCAGAGGATTTTCTGATGGAGAACAATTCTTACCAGAGCTATTTTGGGAGTGCAGACAATACAACACTCTGCAGCGCAGGACACAGAAAAGGGTCTGCATTTGAGTCCAGCATTCAGACCAGTTTCATCAATCTGCATCCATCCTGAAGTTGCAGATTTGTCTCTACTTTTTCAGGAGACCACCAAGCAGATGTTCCCCAGACCAACAAATCTGCCTTGTTCAGCACAGCAGCACCTACCCATCCTGGCTGAGGCCCAAAGGGAGTACAGCTGTGTTGTGCAGTGTGACATTCCAGAGAATCCCTCTAAGTTGACAGAACCATTCCTGCATCTCAGCACACCCCTGGGGTGCCAAGGAGGCAGCAGCAAATCCACTGTCAGAGCCCCTGAGCCAGACCCACTGTTTTGATAACATATTGAAAGGGGCCACAGGCTGCTTTCATCTTCCAGGACAGGGAGGATCACAACAACCTTATGAGAAACCTCCTGTCCTCCCCCATAAAAAGCCCAGGGCAGCTCTGTACAGTGAAGACCAGGATCCCTCAATCTTCCCTTACCCAAAGCATAACCTTTCCTTTTCTCAGGAGCACTTCCCCCCACCTCTTCCCTTGCTGGTTTCTGTAAGCCAGACAGGAAATCCAATGCCTGGTCTAAATCCCTGCAGCCATGCATCACTGGATTGCACAGGGAACATCACCATCCTTCCAGGTCCTTAAAGGTCCTGTGAGCTTTTTTACACATCTCCAAGCCTCACAGCTCAGAAACAGAGGTGTTAGCCCACTCTAGGCTTAGCTACAGCTAAGAGCATTTTAAGAGACCTTCATCCTCCCAGGCATGCCCCCACGTGGAACAGTTTCTCACAATTCTCTCCTAGTTTCCTCAGTTTGTACCTGATGGAGCTTTTCCCAGTAGTTGTGCCATATAAATGCAGCTTCCTTGATTTTCCCATAGAAATACTCCTCTTCCCCACTGTCCATCTGCCTACAAAGGCCTTCTGAAGGAATTGGGCTTTCCACATCTCCCCACCTCTGGTAGGAACGAGATGTATTTGTATTCTGATTGTGATGGCAAATGACAAATCACCTGTCCCACGAATCAAGAAGATGGATTTTAAAATTGTAGCATGATTTTTTTTTTTTTTTTAAATCTTAAAAGACTTCATACACATTCTGATTTATGAATCTTTCAGACACAGTCACATCAAATGTTCTTTCCCCTAGAGATGTAAAGGATAGATAATGTTTGGGGGTTTTTTCCAGTGAAAGAGGAGAATTGCACGAAAAGTATCTGTCTTCAGGAACTGAGTGTTGTCTCAAACACAGAGAGACTTGAGATGGAATCAGCACCCTAAACAACACATTGAATCACCAAACCAGAAGTATTTTTCTCTGGCTTTCAGAGTTGGGTGTTGCCTCCATGCTTACAGCCACCCATCAAGCACAGTTTTGTAGTCTTTTTCTTTCTCCTTGTGTCTCATTCAGCACTTCAGAAATCTGTGACCAGCTGTGCTTGGCATTTGGGATGAAAACACATCAGATAAAAAAAGGCCAAGAAACTGTCTGCAGCCCAAGGTGTTACATTTAGCTGGGCCTTGAACCCTCTCCAAAGTTTCCCTTTCCCTTCCACAGTTGGATTGCCCAATGCAGTATTTTTTCAGGCTCTGAAGAAGTTGCTTGTGAGTTCTTATATCTTTGATTCCTTTGAAAAGAAGCCCTCTTATGTTTTTGTCTTGCTGGAAAATATAGTCTTAAAATTATGCCAGTTTTGAGCAGGAACAGAATAATGATGAAGTTGGAAATAAAAGGTCCATACCCTTTGCAAAGGTTTCTAATATGACACTTGGAGGAGGATTATATAAAGAAACAAACAACAACAAAAACATAAAAACATCAGGCAAGCTCAGTATCTTCCAGGGCAATATAGCCTAGTAAAGAAAACAACCAATGCTGATCTATAAGAGACAATATGCTTGGGATTAAGGAGAAAAACACAGAAAGTCCTTTTAAGAAGGGATTTAAACTTTGGAAACAGACAAGAAGTGAAAGGAATTATTAAAAAAAAAAAAAATCTAAAGTACAAAATGAGAAAAGCTTGATGTAGAAAGAGCAAGGAATGAGAAAAGTATGCTAAAATGAAAAAAATAAAGTGAATTGGCAGGTGGTGAGGGAGATGAGAAAAATAAACAGAACAGCCACAATAAGCATAAGGTGAGAATATCAGACTACAAAAGGTAGTCTTCAGAAAAGATGGGGATTGTGAGGAACAGAAAAAAAGTGAAAAAACAGTCTGGTTTGTATCAGCTTTAGGAGAGTGCAGGGCAGGGAAATGAAGAAATAATCATAGATAATATGGCTGATGTTGAGGCACAAAACAAAGGCACATGGAAGGGCTTATCCACTGAACCAAAATTAAGAATTGTGATGAACTGTGCCTAAAAATACGCATGGCATGTTTTGATAGTGTGGGCGAGACGGGTCCAAAGCAGAGCACCACTGTTTTTAAAAAAGGTATTTTCTTGGCAATGACAACAAAAATGACACAACCGTTGCTAGTGAGGGGAGAAAGATGAGTGGTGAGAATCAGATGGGAAGAATAGAATTTCTAGGTTTTGTTATCTTTAAAGCAGTTGTATCTCTCCAAAAGGGAGATAAGGGAGGCAGAAACAGAATTATTGATGAGTACGTGAGCAGACAGGAAAGAAGGAACACACCTGGGTGCTATGAGCATACCAATATCACTGGCCAGGAGCAAAAGTGCTGCTGATAGTGTAAATATAGAGACAACACAGAGGCCAAAACAATACCTTGGGCACAGTGCTAAAAGAGGCACCTCAAAACTGCTAAGAACTTGAGGCTGGAAATGAGGTGAAGTGAAACCCCAGCACCAGGATAAAGAAGGAGGAACAAACTGTTGGGTCAAACAGAGCCCTGGAGATGTGATTCCTGAGCAAAGCAAGGATGTCTGGTAGCAGGATGACACAGAGCAAGAGCACTGAAGGGAAAAGTGCTACAAAGCAGCTCCTCCCTTAATGCTTGAGGATTATCATTAAGGGTACATTTCTGTACCCTTCTGTACATCCTGCAGCATTTCTTTCTAACTTGGCACGCTCCTAACTTGGTAAATTCCACTGACTTGTGTCTGGGGTGCTCTTCCCAGAAGGGGAAAAGCAGAAACAGGGGAGGGTGAAGGAACAAAGTCTGATGTGCAGGGAAGTATAGCACCACCATTCTTCTGTGTTACAACAGCTACAGCAGCACTGCCCACTCAAGCAAATTGATAATTGGACCTTACAGACTTCAGCTACAGCATAAGCAGCACTGGGGAAGACTTTGAAAACAAGAGAATGGAAGTGCTCAGTGACAACAGCCAAAACAAATTACAGGGCAAGGATGAGAACAAGATGTAAAGACTCCAGCAGCCTGTTGTCCATGGGACAGAAAGATGCTTCAGAAAGTGATGCCATTGCTTTAAGGCAAGTGTTGATGGCTGCTCATATGGTAGGGAACCATTTTAAGCTTACAAAGAAATACATGGAGAAAGAGAAATCACAGAATCCCTGAGGCTGGAAAAGCCCTCCCAGCCCATCGAGTCCCAGCTGTGCCCGATGCCCACCTTGTCCCCAGCCCAGAGCACTGTGTGCCATGTCCAGGCCTTCCTGGGACACCTCCAGGGATGGGCGCTCCAAACCTCCCTGGGCAGCCCCTGCCAAGGCCTGAGCTCCCTTTCCATGGGGAAATTCCTGCTGCTGTCCACCCTGAGCCTCCCCTGGCCCAGCCTGAGGCCGTTCCCTCTCCTCCTGTCCCTGTTCCCTGGCAGCAGAGCCCGACCCCCCCGGCTGCCCCCTCCTGTCAGGGACTTGTGCAGAGCCACAAGGTCCCCCCTGAGCCTCCTTTGCTCCAGGCTGAGCCTCCCCAGCTCCCTCAGATGCTCCCCAGCCCCTTCCCCAGCTCTGTTCCCTTCTCTGGACATGCTCCAGCCCCTCAGGTCTCTCTTGTACTGCATGGCCCAGAACTGGACACAGCCCTCGAGGTGTGGCCTCACCAGTGCTCTTAACACGTACACCCACACTGTCCTAGGAAACATCATCCTGAAGGTCAGGTTCACAGCCCATCCAGACAGAAATCCTGAAAGCCCAATCCCAGGCATGGCCAGAGGGTGCCTCCTCACTGCACAGAAAACTACTTGGGGGTTCTGGCCCTCTGAAGCAGCCTGTTTTAAATAGGACTTTATATTTGGAACTGCGAGGGACTACTGAGCAATTGCACTGGAGTTTTCTCACAACAGGAATAGCAAAGAGAGATGTTATAATATTCCAGGAACAAGAAGTCAGTGACATTTTAGGAGCAGCAGAGTGTTGGAGGTGGTATCTCTCTCTCTCTCTAATTATATAGACCTGCTCTAGGATACTTCATCTCTCTCGTGTCAATGCAAGGACTGTAGGACCACCTGTGTCACAGAACCCTTCTTTCAGACACTCTTTCAGTACTCACAGCACCACACAGACCTGGCAGCACTGATCCCAAAGGGAGAGGTGAGGAGGATAAGTTCTCCATCCATTCTTCCTATGGAGGGGAAGCACTGGCAAAATTTTCCAGCGGAAACTGGGAGCCAGAGGGCACAGGCAGCAGTGTCCAAGGGCACCCTACAGCACCACACAAATATGAAGAGTAAATTGCACACACCCAGAACCGTGATGAGCCTGGCATGTGCACATCACCTCTCACCACAGCAGTGACAACAGCATTCATCTCTCTATAGCCACAGAAACAGCTTCAAACTGAAAGAGAATAGGTTTAGATTGGGTACTGGGAAGAAATTCCTCCCTGTGAGGGTGGGCAGGCCCTGGCACAGGGTGCCCAGAGAAGCTGAGGCTGCCCCTGGATCCCTGGCAGTGTCCAAGGCCAGGTTGGACAGGGTTTGTGCAACCTGGGATAGTGGGAGGTGTCCCTGCTTAATGTAAAAGTGCTGCAAAGTACCAGTTTGGTCTACTTTTTCTGGCACTTACCCTGCAATTCTTTTACAAGAGTAATGCAAGATGAAAGGTAACTTTTATATAGTTTTCCTAAAGCCCCTTTACTCTTATGTGGAGCTTTTAACTGGGAAGACAGAGAGCATGGAGGGAGAAGATGTGTCAGACTGTCCCTCACATCCACATGCATCTACAGCAAAGAGAGAACATTCATCAAAACAGGTAATGGGATTCTTCAGGAAGCAAAAAAAACCCCTTCTGCCCATGCTTCACTCTTGGAAAAAATTGGTGCTGTAAGTTTAAAACTCTGCCTTTGGCTTGCGTGAGCTGCATTTCCTCAGCAGATTATCCCTGATCTCACTGCCCTTGGCAGCATTAGAGGGGGTCACATTTTTACACAGCTGAACTACTTGAACAATTTCTTCAAAGTATGAAATAAAAACATTCTTTCCTTCAAAGCAGCCGTGAATGCTTTCTTCTTTATTCTGTTTGTTCAGTTTTTCTTTTTAAGTCAATAAACACTTTATACCTTGTATTCATTGCAAGAAAAACAAATTCTACTCCATTATTCGTATCTACATTCTGTTAACAGCATCAGCTGCCGAAAATGAAGCATTTCACATGTGCCTTCGAAGATGTTAACTGCAACCCCTAAATGATTTTCTCCCCGGCAAAAGTCCTAATTGCATTTGGCAGGAATGGAGTGGGGAGTGACACCTCTGGTTATCTTCTGCCAAGCCTCAAAGAGCTGCTTTGTCCTCTTTCCCAGCTCCCAGGAGAGAACCAGCGCAGTAAACACCATCTCCTTAGGTACCACATGTAGCAGCAGAAGACACATTTGCAAAGGTCACCTAGCAGAAGGCATTCCTGCCAGCTCCCCTTCAAATCCAAATGCTTATTATGAACTATTTAAAGCAGAACTTGCTTATACAAGGTGGAGTGAACCCGAACTACGTGTTACAGCCCTCTTTTGTTGTAAAGGGGTAAGATTTACTCAAGTGCTAATAGGGTACAGGAGATGGATAAGGGTATTGCTAATATGAGGTGACCAAAAACTTATTCAGCACTTTTGCACAGACATTATATTCAGCCTACCTCTATTGAGACCCTAGAATGATGAAGCAGAAAATCCTGAGTGCTTTTCCTCTTTGAAACATGTATTCTCTCATACAAGTCTAATAAAGGAGATTACCTCCAACATTGAGTCAGCTTCTATTTCTTATTTTTTCCATTTCCTAAATAGACTAATAGGATTATCAGTACTAAATCCTGAAATTCATATTCAAAAGCAACACCAGCCAAACCTTTGCCATGGGGACCAGAGTAGAAGGTGAAACCCTGAAGGGTTTTTTTGTGGTCCTTCAGAAACTGTTAAAATGCAGTCAATAAACTCATCCAGTAGAGACTAAGAAGGAAAAGGGAGAATCCAGAAGGTCTCGTTGTTCTCAAAATAAGACAGAGCAGATTCCTGTATGGAAAATCTTAATTAGTTACCAAACCACTTCATCTGAGGCGTATTGGATTCCTGCACTCACACCCTCACTGGGTAAGAAGTGCTCTAAGGCTCTTGTGCTCTGTGTCCACAGCCTGCTCCTGTCACTCCAACAGGGCCCTTTTTCTCCTCCAAGTCACGTCACTGCACAGGTCCCTTTCTCTTTGTGCTGTCACAGCTCTTCTGTCCACCCCTGAGCACACCAGGCCACTTCAGCTGGAAGCTGTCTCCCTCCCTGCACTCTCCTGAGAGCCTCTTGTCACTTCTGTGATTTCTGTCCCCGTGTTCAGCACTGCAGTGCCCAAGAGCAGGACCTCCAAGGAAAGTCTGATCCAGCCCCACACCAGGACCAAAGAGCTTCCTCCAGCCTGAGGGTGCAGACCAACAGAGGAATGGAATGTGGTGTAAAAGGGACCCTGGGAAGAAAGGAGCTGCCAGATGGGTTGCCACTGAGCACATGTAAACTGATTTTTGCAGGAAAATAACGTCACATTTGGTTTTATTATATATACCTCATACAAAAGCAAATTTCCTTTGAGTCTTTTTTTTTTTTGTTTTCTAGCACCTGGACATCCCAGATTTGCTTCTCACACATGAATACCCCAAATGGACGGATTTAAAAAAAAAAAAAAAAAAAACAACAAACCAAACTGCAGTACAATATGTTTTTCTCCAGTGCATTCCTCAGAACTGCCTGGAACAAACTTGCAGAAAATAGGGTGAGTCTCTGGCAGACCTGCAGCCCAAAGGACTTCAGCCTCTGAGTTTAGCAGTTACAAGCTTCTCTAATTTGAGGTTCTGTGCATTATTAATCAGAAATCATGCAAACAACTCCAAGAAATATATTTCTGAAGCCCAACATAAGAAATAGTGCAAACTATTTAAGAAGGAAAGACAAATTGAAGTAAAGTTACCAGATCTTGCCCTTACAAGCAGCAAATCAATCTGGTTTACTTCAGTGGGCTCTACCATTACAAATGAGGGAAGAATCACCTGAAGTTTTTTAAGCTTTATTTTCAGCCTTCTGCCTCTTTTTGGCTGGCTGCCTGCCAGAGGCTGCATCTCTGAAACAGCCTCCCTGATGCATTGTTTCCTGAAAACAAAGAACTCCAAGAGGCAAGCATAATTATTCTCATTGTTGGGTTCTGGAAACAAATGGCAGGAGACATAAATGATGAGAAGACCTCTAAGTCCGTGTCTGATGAGGAATAATGAACTGCTGGAAAGACAGAGAAAAACTGAAGTGCAAAGTTGTGTAACATTCTACACATTAATAACAAAATCAAACTTTTTAAGTTGACCATTTTTTACTCATCTTTCTAGAAAGGGATCAGAGTGTTTTGCCTTAGGACATATTTTTTTTTCTGGACCATTTCATTACTGTCATTAGCAGGTGAATGTAGGATAACAGTCCTTTTACTAATTGACTTACTTAACCTTAAAGCACCTAAACAATTTTTCAGCTCTATCCTGCAGAAAGTCCAACATTCACAGCTGAAAAGAGCTCATTATCACTTTTTTTTAGAGTATGCATGAGTTTTAAGTAGCATTTTGGGTTTATCGTTAGCACAAACACTCAAAAGTCTAAATATACCCTGGTACATCCTGAACTCAAAGTTCACTCTGTAGAACACAATTCTATTCCACCTTTCTCTGGCATTTCCAGAGATCTCCAGAGGCCCAGAAGGATGACAAGACAACCTTATTTTGCAAAGCTGATAGATGCAAACCTCTCTTTGGTGCATCAGGTTTTCCCCATGGCTTAGAAGCCCAGAATATTTCAGTGCCTGTGGACTTACTTTGCTGGTGACATCTTCATTTGTCATGTACATGTTTTTCTTTACATGCATGAACTGAGCAACTTCAACCTTTCTAAGAGCTTTGGAAAAACAGAGCTCAATTTTGTTTGGTCTTTTTGGTTGGTTTTTGGTGTGTTTTTTGGGTTTTTTGGTTTGTTTTGTTTTTTTTTGGTTTTTTGTTTGGTTGGTTGGTTGGTTTTTTTGGTTTTTGTTTTTTGGGGTTTTTTTGGTTTTGTTTTGTTGTTTTTGTTTTGTTTCATTTCGTTTGTTTTGTTGGGTTTTTTTATGGTTTTGGTTTTTTAATTAGAAAGAAATAGGATACAGAATAAGTTATTTTGATCAAGGTCACTTGGGAAGAGTGTAACAATTTTTTTCCAGTGTTTGTTGCTTTTTTGGATTTAAAAAAATAAAAACAACTTTAAGAAAAGCAAAAGTCATAAACAAAGTACCATTTCAAGACCAAAAAGACAAAAACGAAAAATAAAGAGCTCATTGTCAGGTTGCAAATAATCTTCTATCAAAACAAACTTTTTAAAAAGTCTATATTTAATCCTACTCATTCCATGTCCCTAGGTTGTCCCTCTAAATTCTCCTTCCTCCCAGAATCACTCAGGCACGTGGTTCACGCTCAGCCTTAGCATTTCAGATTTGATTTACTACAGCAGCATATCTAAACTAGAATCCAGAGATGCACTGGCCCAGGAAGAGAGGAAAGGAAGGAAGCTCTCTGCCCAGCTGGCAGTCACTGAGTTGAGGACCCCAAGTTAAAGAAACTGCTGGTTTTCATAGATTATGACAAAATTTACCAGTCTTCAGAGGCTCTGCCAGCGTCAGCACCAGAGTCATAAAGAAAAAAGCAGCAGGTTATAAAGACAGGCTGCAGGAACTAATTTTGCTGTGTGTGAGCTCCTTTGCTTGTTGAACTTTCCAGTTCAGCAACTATTGCCTAGACTTCCATGAGGACTCTCTATCCCATGTCCTCCACTTCCAAGTAAATATTGTGGAGTCTAAGCACTTCTGAAAAGTCTTGACCTAGCTGAGGGGTATCCTGAACATTCAGTAACAAGCTGTTCCTACTACTCTTACTATTTACAATAAATGAACAGTCTACCAGTTCTGGCCAAGTGGGCTGCAGCCCCACATTTATGTCTGGGTAATCTCAGCAGTGCCAGCTCTCAATGTGTTGTTTTCAAAGCCCTGTTATAGTTCACTGCATGTTTAATTTTTCATAGTTTATGAATTTATAACCATTGCTGTTTGTGGTGTAGGAAGGTCTTGAATCAGGAGGTCGATATTGGATCATTTTAAGGTCTAACCCACAAATTATTTCTTCCCCTGTGCCAGCTGGAGAACAGAGTTGAGGAAGCCTGCAGAACTTTCTGAGGAGAAATAACACTTTTGTGAGAGTGGTCAATGCATTTATCTAGAGCTCTGCAGGTTGCCTCAGATGTGGGGCAGGAGCTCAAATGGCAGCTCCCCAGACAGCAGTGAGTTACACCAGACCAGAAACACTCAAACAGAACGTGATAAACCATCAGAACAAACATAATACCAAATATATTGATGGTGCTGCAGCACCAGGGTGTTCACAACCCTTCCCTTAACCTCAGCTCTCTGCTGCCCTTTGAGACTGTGGGGCCTGAGCAAGCCCTGCTTGGAGCCACTTGGACCTGCAGCTGTTTCTGCCTCCTTTTCCTTGGTTCCTACTCCTTTCCACAAAGGAGGGAGCGTGGCTTCTGCACAGCCCCTCTGCTTTAGCACTGGCACAAGCACAAAACAAAGTGTATTTTTCATCTCTGCCCTTTGGTCACACACCACTCTGTTAGGGGAAAAAAGGATCATAAAACCATGGAATGGTTTAGGTTGGATGGAAACTTAAAGATGATTCCATCCCCCCTGCCATGAGCAGGGACACCTTCCACTGTCCCAGGTTGCTCCAAGCCCTGTCGAATCTGGCCTTAGACACTTCCAGGGATGGGGCCACCACAGCTCCTCCAGGCAACCTTTTCCAGTGCCTCACTACCCTCACAGAAGAGCTCCTTCCTAACATCTAATTTAAACCTATTCTCTGTCAGTTTGGAGCCATTCCCTCTTGTCCTGTCACTGCATGCCCTTGCAAAAAGTCTCTCCCCATCTTTCTTGGAAGGCCACAATGAGGTCACCCCAAAGCTTCTCTTCTCCAGGCTGAGCAATCCCAATTCTCTCAGCCTTTCCTCACAGGAGAGCAGCTCCATCCCTCTGATCACCTTGGCTCTACACCACCTTAAGTGTTCACCTGCAGCCAGAGGGTGATATCATCATTCAGACAACTCATTGCACAGACAGTGACCAGAGAAGACACCCCCACCCACAGATCCTCTACCCAAAATAAAGAGATGGATGGTGATAAGGATTTGCACCTACATCCCCAAGCACAGAGTCTTCAGCCACAAGATTCATTCTGCATGAGCTCTACACACAGGGCACAGACTCCATCCTTAAAAACGTCCCAGAAGTGTCCCTGCCCTCCCTTTGGCACAGGGGACATTTTAGAGCCCCAGGAACACGACTGGAACAGCTCTCCTGGGTGGCACATTTCTCATCCCATGGGGCAGCTGTTTTATTCGTGGCCTTTGACGGCAGAGCCAGACCTTGGCAGACACAAAACAGAGCCAGACCTTGTGGCCTCTGCTGCCACTTGATTGTTTGCACTTCTGTCTCATACAAGCAGTACTGCACTGGATTAGGCCCAAAACATGAAAAAGCTGATTGCAAGACAACTACAGACAGAGAAGACCTTTTTCCAGTAAGGTTCAGGAAGAACAAAACCTCCCCTCTCCCAGGGCTGCTGAAGTCTGTGAATTAACCCTTTGCACGCTGCAGGTCCAGCTGGGCTTCCTTCAAGAACAGTGCAGAATTAGCAGCAAGGAACAATCACGCTTCTTAAAAACAAAGTATTGATTATGCTAAGAGCAAGAACACAGAAAGTAGACAAAGCAATTTTAGGACAGAGGTCTTTGTGTCCGTCTGCCCTTATCATTGTGTAACGATAGCACAGGTCAGTCTGACTCCTTCAGAAGCTCAGCAGAAGGCGCTTCGATCTGAGCAGTCCCCTAATAGCTTCCTCTTCGGGAAGGAGAGGATCTCTTTTTAGCCACACACAGTTCCTCTGCTCAGATCAGCTCCAGCACTTCCTCTGCATCTTCAGATGCCTTCTCTGTTCCTGCTTGTTTTCTCAGCAGGCCTGATCTAACATCTCCACAGAGCAACTGTCCCCTCTGACTGAGTTCAGACACCTTGCCCACAGCACAGAGCAGTTGCATTTTTATGATGCTCTGTATCCTGTAAATACTGGTGGAAGATCGTGTTACAGAGACAGATGTTAATGCACTGTCAAGTGCCTCACGGTTTAAAGCACCGTGGTACCAATGAATAAAATTAATGCAGAGTTGGATTAAAGTCAAGATTTACCTGAAAATTTATATGTGGACAGTTGAGTTTAAAAAAAAAAAAAAAAAAAAAAAAAAAAAAAAAACCTTTCCACAGAGGCTGATATTTAAAATTATTTTTATCGTTATTTACTCGAAGAACACATATTTGGAATCACAAAAATAGAGAAAAACAAGATTCACCAAATATTGTAGAATACAAAGCATATAGACACGTAAACTTGTGCCTACTTCTGACATTTCATTTATTTTCTGTATGTGATACATAAAAAACCAAATGTGCATGTTGACTGTGGTGTTCATTGCATACAGATGACTTCCTCTCCAAGGAACATCTTGGATGTAGTTACATTTGGCTCTCTGGGAGGACTTTTTTTTATATCTCCTTTCTTGAGCAGCTGTTCACATTGCTCTTCTAAGGCCCATTCCTGCCAGCATTCAGAAACGCACTGGAACTTCTCACCTGTACGTGGCACAGCCTAATCCTTATCAGATGCTTAAATAAATAAAAGGAACAGAGGAGGCAAGGCAGAAACACCACAACAGGCCCTGCTGGGATGATGCCGTGGGAGGACAGGAAGGTTTCACACACAGCATCTCCTGTGCAGCAGCTGCCTGATGTGCATTTACTACGAGACCGATCCGGGGCTGTGGAAAACAGGATGTGAAGAACTTTTACCAAACAGCATGAAAAAAAGGACAAGTTTTCTCTTAAACACTTAAAGGCTATGCTATATCTTCTATGCTCTGAAAACTATACACTCCTTGGACTGGAATTGCTTTAGCCAGGAGTGTGGTAACGTATCTTAGCAACAGCGGCAAGGGGGAAGACTTACTGTACTGTAAAAGAATTAAAACAAAATGCACATAGCTGCTGACTGTTCTAAATACATCCCTACCACTCTGAGGGGGTGTTCAATTATACTCCTGATTACTTTTCACATTCCCTTTTCCAAAGGGGCGGGGGCATTTCTCCAGTTTTCAGCTCACCCATGAAGAGCCCCAAGCATTTTAATTCCCCTTCAGCTTCATCTGCGACTAGACAGACCCCACAATGTAACCTGTCACTATCCCAGCTACGTTGGGAAAAGCCATTCCTGTAGCACCCCGGAGATAACCTCTTTGTGTGAGCCTGGCTGCCACTCCCTCAGGTGTTCAGCTACCATCAGCCCACAGCAGCATTTTCCCTCTGTCTGGAGCAGGTGAGACTAGACAGACCAGGGCTGTGATATTTCACATTCCTACTTGTCAGGCAAATAGAGAGCTTTGTGCAGCAGGGGAACTTTGCACAATTTCACCTCTTAGTGAGGTGTGTGGTTTCCCACAAGCACAACAACCTCCTGAGAGGAAGCTTCATTTACATCCTCTCCTCCATCCCCAGCCAGGCCAAGGTCCTTGCAGGCTTTCCCACATCCCCTGCAGCACTTTCCTTCTTGCAGAGAGCTCCACCGGCCAGGACAGGGTCTGCATCCCCCTCCTGCCATAGATGCAGGAGGAAAAGCATCCAGCTGCACCAGAAGCACTGAAATTATCCAAGGGAGGCCCTACAAAGTGACCACAAGGGCTCCAGATCCGAGGTGGCAGAGCCAGAGTAATGAAAACATCAGTGAAAAAATGTGAAAACACCTATTTTCCTTCAGCAAGGGAAGGTGGGCTCCCACTTTCCTTGTCAGAATTATCATCTTCAAGCAACTCTGACAAATGGCTACGATTAACAGCCTCACTCGAGTATCCTTCCCCCAAACAGGCTGCTCAGCCTTCCCAGGAACGAACACCACTACTGTCTACCTCTTAGGGAAACTTCATTTAATACCTGTGAAGCACCTGGAAATCTTGCGGACGATTACTCCAGCTCAAGGAAGGGAAGGAGGGAGCTCTTTCAGTTTACTCTGGCAGGGGAGGGATCTTAGTCCACGCCGTTTGGCACAGATTCACACACAGGGAGAGACCAGGTGGCTGCCTAGGACAGCAAATTGATCAGGGGACACCGAGAGAACACATGACTTAAGCTGGATATTTTTCAACTTTTATCTACTACCCAGGACTGGGGGAAGAGCCAGAAACAACCACAGAGTGACTCTGCTTAGACTTGCCCAGTGTTACATTTCAAGGCTTTTGGACTATCTGCTCCATCCAACGATCCATCAGGCACTGTCATTACTCCAGAGATGTCGAGACTAATTCCATCCTAAGTGTTCCCATCTTTCAAAAGGCCGCACTTGACTGCCGTTATTAATTCCGTGCATGATGAAGACATTTAAAGCCTCGCAAGCTCTCTCAAGCAGACGCCTTGCGTGCCTCGCTCCTGCCGGTGCAGCAGATGAATTTCCACACGCGCACACACACACGCCCGCTCCTCACACCAGCCGCCACCGTGTGATCTGGCACACGGGGACACGCTCCCGCATCCCCGAGTGACCCCGAATTCCCACCTCCACCTCCTCCTGCCCGACCACAGCCTCCGCTCCCGAGGGGAACGGATGGCAGCGGCTCCCCACGGAGGCTGCAGGAGCCTGGAGCCCCGGTCACCCCCGCCACCACAGCGGGAGGCGACCGGAGCCGCGGGAGGCGACCGGAGCCGCGGGTCCCCGCTCCGCCGCTCTCCCTTTAAGGCTTTCGGAAACTTTTCTCCCCCCCCCCCCCCGTGCCGTCACGCTCCGATAGCGGGGCTGCGGCCAGGGCTGAGCCGAGCCGGGAAGTTTCTCCCGTGGGCGCTGGGTCGGAGCAACTTTCCCGCACGGCCCCCGGGCAACCGGAGCGCCCGGAGCTCCGGGGGCCGTGCGGGAGAAACGCGAGGAGGAGCTCGCTTCGGGGGAGGGGGAGATGGAGTCGGGGCGTGGGTAAGCCGCTCCCTTCTTCTTCCTCCTCCTCCTCCTCCTCCCCCCTCGGCTGCTCCAGTCTGGCAGCCAGGCGGCCGCTGCCTCCGGCCGGAGCCGCCGCACTTGGGAAGCGATTCCCGGCCCCGCGCTGCCGCCGGGATGGGGACGCCGCTGGCGGCTCCCGGGTTGCTGCTCCTCCTGGCCGGCACCGCGGGGCTCTGCCGGGCGCTCTTCTCCCTCCCGCTCCGCGTGTCCCACCCCGCCGCCCCCGCCGGGTCGCCGCCCGCCCCGGTGGTGCTGCGGCCGGCGAGCGGCAGCCGGCAGCAGGATGCCCCCGGGGCTGCGGACGGCTTGGCCTTGGCCTCGGATCCCGGCGGCACCCTCAACTTTTTAGCCATGGTGGAGAACCTTCAGGGCGACTCCGGCCGCGGCTACTACCTGGAGATGCTGATCGGGACCCCGCCGCAGGCGGTAGGAGCGGGCCGGGGGCTGCGGGCTGGGGGCGCGGGGAGGGGAGGGGAAGGGAAGGGAAGGAGAGGGCCAAACTTGTCCGGGGTGGGAGCGACTCTGCCGGGCCCCCAGCGCAACGGGGCCCCCCGGTTCCAACGCAACTTTGTCGCCGTGCTCGGCGCTGGCGCCTCCTCCTTCCCCTTTCTCCCCCTTCCCGGGAGACGGGGCCGGTGCCCGGCGCGGGGGAGCGGCGGCGGCAGCAGAGACTTTCCGCCGGCCGGCAGGGAGGGGAGAAAGGAGAGAAGCAGCCTCCGGCTGCCCTGTCCTGCCCCTGCCCGGGCACTGCTCTGGAAATCTGCGGATCTGGTCCCCAGGCTTTTTTTTAGGCTGTGTCACGGCGTTTGGATCCGAAGCGAGTTGTTCTGCCAGTCGAACTGACCGTGTTCTAGAGACAGAGGGTGCTTTTTTTATTATTCTTTGCTTTTTTAAGCTGCTCTGCATCGTGATTGGATGCTTTGGAAGATCTTCCCGGTGCTCCCGGGAGAATCACTCGGCATCTTCCTGCTAAACTAAGTGATGGCTGGGCACAACCAGCCCCTTCGGTCGGGAATCCATGTGTTGCTCATTAACAGGGCAAAGAATGTGTGTGTTCTGAATATTGTTTTCAAATAGACCGTGTTGCCTTGAATCTTCCCTCTCTGCCTCCAGCAGAGTGGCTGAAGTTTGTTTCGGTTTGTTTTTTGGGTTTTTTTTTTTTTTGCCGTGTAGTTGCTCTTCCATCTGTGTCATGAGATCCCAGGAGGAGCGGTGCTGGGCTGCTGGTGGGGATGACTAGTCAGCTGAGTTGGGATTAATTTCCTGAGAGCCCTCGGGGCTTTCCTTCAGAACTTTTTGTTTGCTTCAGGAGTTTGGGTCCTTATGTTCCCCAGTGTAGACAGGGGAAAAAAAAAAAATCTTTATTCTTCTGCTTAACTCCCCTACGTAATAAAAAGCCAATGAATGCCAAAATGCGCAGCCAATAGGGAGTGTTCAGCCGTCATTGCATTTCTGGACGTCTGTGAGCTCTTTCTTTTTTTTGACCCTCGAATGTATGAGGATTGACCACATCATCTCTCTAATCAAAAGGTATCACACTAGGATCAATACATGCATTGAGAAAGGCTGGCATTGTTTTATAATCAATAAATAGGGTTTAAAAAAAAAAATCTAACTAGGTCTGACATATCAAGGTGTGGCCCAGTAGCCACAGAGGCCATGAAATAATTTTTCCTCCATGTTGAGTGATGCATATTTGAGTAGTTCTGTTAGTGTGGCGTGGTGTGTGCTTCATAACTCCAGGGAACATTCAAACATTCAATATTGGCTTCTGCCAGAATCGAGGCACCAGATTTGATTGGACTAATCACCCAATTCAGCATGTGTTAAATGAAAAAAAAAAAAAATTCAGGTAGAAAAAGTGGCTATCAAGCATATAATCTCCTTACATGTCTTGGGGGATTCTGAAATTGGAAGAAGTGGAGAAGGAAAAATGTGACAGGCCTTTAATGATATGACTGGAGGTCTAAGAGGGAGAAATGTGCTGCCCTCAGTACACCCAGAGGCTTCACTTATGCTTAACAGCTCGTATCACTTGTATGACGGGTGATGTAAGGTTTCAGCTAAACTTGTCTCTGATTTTTGTTTTTTCCACATGAAAAAAACATACTTTGAATCTGGCTGCAAAGCTTTTACTATTTTGAACTAGTTCCGACTTCTTGCAAAGTTAATTATTTTAAAGACCACCACTGGTTTGACACATGTGAGGTTTTATTTGCAAGTAGACCCACTGAGGTTGTAAGTAAGGTTATAAATGCTTCTATTTCCCAAATCAGATCTTGGTGTGTAATGACTCAGTGGAGCGCAGTTAGAATTTATTCTCTACTTTTGATGAGGATGAATTTGTTCTCTCGTTCCCTGGCTAAAACCAGAAGACTTAAAGATCACAAATGTACTTGCTGTTTTTCTGCTTTGCAATGAGTAGTATAAAGCTACAAAGCTGCTACTGTTGGTGCTGGAATGCTTCACATGCTGCTACTAAAAGCAAGTGTCTGGATAGTGCCAAGCGTTGGATTGTGTTAAGCTCCTTGGGCAAGTCGTTGCTGGAGCTGGGAGTGGGCTGTGCATGATCATGTAGAAAAGGAAAATCTTTTCCTGATTTAAATGCTCCTCCCAACCTGACTGCGCTTCACGTCAGAAGCTGCGCTGTTAAGTGATGCTTGGACACCTTCCTTTGCTCTTGCACCCCTCCAGCTTGGGACTTCCCAGCTCCCTGCCTCAGCCAGGCCTGCCCCAGGACTGCCAGCCCAGAGAGCAGGAACACTGCCCTGACATTTTGCCAAGGAGGAAGGAGGATGCTGGCAAGGAAGAGCGGAGGAGCAGCGCGGCTGCGCTTCTGTACTGAAAGGTTGATGGCACAGCTGCTGCTCTGGATGGGAGAGAGAGGGGATGGGGAAATGCACACAGGGCAGTGGGGGACCACGACCAAGTAGCAGGCTGTGAGAAGAGGCACCAGGTTTGATGTCGTGGTCACATCAGTGTTGGTGCCCAGTGACTTCGGGAGCGTGTGCGTCAAGTGTTGGAAGCTGCTGTGCCAGAATGGGGAATGAACATTTGTGAAAGGCTTCAGCACTACAGGGCTTGCTTTACTGCTCAACTGCATTTTTAAAATTTTTCCTTTTTTAATTTCTGTTCTTGGAAGGAAGCTACTATGACAGAATTTCGTTTTTCAGGTCATTTAAGGCATACTTTTTGGCTTTCATTCCAATTCTGATTTGTCATATAGCAGATAAACACAGCACAGAACTGCAATTCACAATGGCAGTTCTGAAACACTTGTTCTGATGGTACAAAAATAGAGCAGCTGTGTGAAGTCAAAATTTATTTTATTTCCAAGACAGGAAACTTCAGTGCAGTCAATCCAGTTTTGCAAAGTGTTTGCAGCCAAAGTGTTTCTGATCATTGCCAGTTTTATGATACAGTATCCTTCCTAATCCTATCAGATCTCCAGACCAGCTACCAGGTCGGTGTCAAATGTTATTACTCCCATTAATTCTTACTCATTCACATGTAGACCTGCTTAAGATTATGTGAAAGGTGAAAACAGTCTATTGAATTGAAGGGTGTGATGTATTTGTCCCTTATTTCATGGATGTGTTATGTGTCCTACTTCTGATGGATGATGTGCTTTATATCTGTCTGTATAGGTGCGCTTCTTCCAATTCCAGATTTAAATAAGAGGTGGCAAGAGCCCAATATGAATTGTATGCAGTGTTCTTAGTTATTTCTTTAAATAATCCGATAGAATTCCTTTGCTCTATCTTTTATTATTTTGCCTACCCTGAGATTATAGGCACTGTGAGAAATTGAATCAAAGATCACTTAGGGTTTTTTGCTATCTTCACTGCAGTTCTCTTCATATTAATTTTGTTTCTCCTACAAGCTTTTAACCAAAAGAATAGTCACTCTTAAAAAAACTCATGCTTTTCACAGCTTTCTTGAAGTCCATCTGGACTGCATTAAATGTTTGCAGGGACACTACCACTGCCTCATCTTGTCTCTTGTATGAGGTGGTGGTAGTCCTGCTGGTCCCACTGCATTTCTGAGCTGTGTTTTTATTGAGAACAGGTAAATGTTACTCCTGCAACTTCTCTGTGAAAGAGTGGCTGGGTGTGTGGCCCCTGAGAGCTCCGGTCTGATTAACGACAGAAGGATCCAACTTGTACTCTGAATGCCACTGCTTCTTTCTTTCAGTGTCAGTTTTTCATTCTGTGCACGAAGAGGCTTTTCTATCTGCTGTTTATCCTAATAGCAGTTTGTTCTGTGCATGGGGTGAGCAAAAAGCCCTTCTATAAACTTGCTCCCAAGTTTTAAGGTCAGCATGGATGTTGGGTCTAACGGCCTCCGCTGCAAAACACAAACTTCAGTTCCCACATAATTGGTGGGAGGTTATCTTCCCTTCCATTTCTTCCAGCTATTAAAGAAAGGAATGATAAAGAAGGATATGTATTAAATACCTCTAGTGTGTCACGGACTCAGAATTTATGGCTTCGTGTTCTGAAGGTGATGTACACACACATTAACAAGTTCTGAACTTGCAGCCATTATTCCTTAATTGCTGGTGGCTCTCATTCCCTGAGTGTTGGAAGGAATGAAGATGTGAGGAAAGATTCAGCTGCTCTTGTAATATGATTTCTGGTGTTGTGCTCTTCCCCAACAACCTCAGCTCCGCTTTCTTAATTTTGCTGAAAAGGGGCTCACTGTCTTTCTAGATACAAGTTTTACAATGTGATCTTTCTTGGTTCAAATATTAGAAGGCAGCTTCCATCTCAAATCTCTCTTTCTTTCTGTCTTTTTAATTTTATTTTGTTCAGTGATTACTAGGGTCTTTTGTGTTTATTTATGATTTCTTTATGAAAGCTGAAAAAACAAAGAGTTGAGAAGCAGAGTTCTGTGGTGCACTGGAGTGTTTTGAGGTGGCAGCATCAAAATCCCTCCAGATCTGTCTCACAGAAACACTATTGAAATGCAAAATATGCCTGTTGTTAAATGATGAGATGAGTAGATTTTGGTGGTTGTTGCTGTTGGATACCTGCAAAATAAAAAGGACAAAGACCTGGCAGTCGTAATTCAGGACTAATTCAGTGAACAGCTGCGGCCTAGTGGGCTGTGATGTATTTTTGACCCAAGACAAAGCAAACAAACATACCAGGTTTGGGTTGACAGAAAAATCCCTGCCTTTACAAATGAGCATTCCAGCACCTCCTTCCATTCAAAATTAGCCCTGGCAAAAGGGACTGCATGGAGGGAGTAGAGCCTGTACTATGGAATAACCCAAAATACGAGTGCTAATTACAGTAAATGGAAGAGGCTCACCGTGGTCATTCCTCAGGATGTGCTCTTCTCCCAGAGGTAGGGATTAGAGCCCCCCTAACTGCTCCTTTAAAGGTGTTTTCTCCTCGTCAGAGGATGAGTGGAAGCTTTATTATCCAGGGTCTCTGGTCATGGCAATCCTGAATTCAGATCCTGGTGGGTTGGTGCAGAAGAGCTGTTGTGAGCAGCAGGGGTGGTGGGAATAGGTGTCAGGCTCACATTTTTTACACTCTTTGCATTTCATTCTCTATCAAGGAAAAAGCATCAGTTAAATCTGGAAAGAGGAAAGTAGAGGGTGAGCGAATAACTGTTTTGCCTGATTAAGGTGTAAATTAGTTGAGATTTGGAGTAGAAATGAGATGAAAATGAACTAGTGGACGAAAGAAAGCCCATGTGGAATTTCCATGTGTTTGGTTCATTTGGATTATTAAGGAAGAAATCTTTCTCTTCTTGTTGTTTTGGGGTTTTTGTTTTGTTTTTTCTTCCTCCCCTCCCCCCCAACTAGAGGACTGTGAGCTCTAGGGACAGCGTCTGCCAAGAGAGATTTAAAAGCTACTACACCTTGCAAGAGTCTTCATTTTCTTGAAGAGCAGTTATGACTTTGAGTATGTGAGGACACATTAGCTATTACATTGCCTCCACATATTATTATCTTTGAAATTTTCTCACTCAGTGTAAGTGAGACGAGTCTGACCTGAAATGTTGTCTGGTCATTGTCAAGTACAGCTCTGTTTGAAGAAGGAAGCTGGTACAATGGCTTGCACGTGTGCCTCTCCAGTATGAGATGAACAGACCTCTCTCCCTTTTCCTACTGGCTGTAAAATACAGTTTTAATCATGCAAACAACTTGTGTAAATAAGTGAAGGAACTTGTTTGCTTCTATTTCAGCATAGATTAAGGCTTGAGATCAAATCTTCAAAGTAAAGGAGGCAGTGCTCAGCTGCCTTAAAAGAGGAAGTGTTTTTTCCTGCCATTGATGGGCCTGTCCTATGTCTTGGTGCTTCCCAGCCTGGGTTTGCTCTGTAGATCCAGCTCATGAAGCAAACACAGAACTTGTTCTAAGGTCACTTTTGCACCTGAATTTGTATCCATTAGCTCAGTGCTTTTCAAAGCACTTAAAGCAGCCCACAACTTGATAGATCTTATTTTCCTTTCTGCACGTGCCTCCATCACAGCCCGCCGTGTGACTGGATCGTGGCATTAAGGAACTGGGCTGGCAGGACCCAGCTCACTCGGGCTAGTAACAGCCTAGTTGAGACCAGGACCTCAGCATGAGCAATCCTCTGTGCTTTTCCCTTGACTTGCAACACTCAGGGAGCTCCTCTACCACTGGCAGCACCCTGAGGGAGCTTGAGTCTGCACCAACCCCATGATTTTGGTTTTGCTGCGGTAGCTCCTGCGTGCTCTGCACAGTGAAAGATGCAGCAGCCTGGGATCACCTGAGAGCCTCACCAAGGTGCTCTGCAAACTTCTCCCTCTTAGGATGAAAGTTTGGCCATGGCAGCTGCTGCTGCCCACATGCCCAGCCTGTTCAGCAGCCTTGCTCCAGGCGTGGCTGTCCGATGGACTTGTGGCCATGCACATCCAAGAGCAGCCACGTAGCAAAGTCAGCCCTGGAGCCTTCAGAAAGCCTCGGGGCCAGAATCAATGTTTGCTTCCTCTTTTGCCAAAGGCTGATAAAATAGCACCTTTTTTCCCCTGTTCTCTCTCCTCCCTCAGAGTTCTTCCCTCATTCTTCATTTTGCCTGTCTTTCCTACTGGTCTCGCTGCCTTTTTATGTCTAAGGGTATTTTTTGGGGAGGGCAGCAGGGGACAAATGTTTTAGACTTTTATTCTGGGGGGTTTTTTAAGAGTCCTTCTCAAACAGATAAAACCTGTGAGGTATCATGGGGAGGGAACTTGAATAAAACAAGCTAGATGGGGGAAAAAGATCTCATTCGAGTGAAAATTACAATTCACTGAATACAATTAATGTGTCATAATTAGGCCCTTTTGAAGGGAATCTGTTAAGACAGTAATTGCACTCTGCAATCCCTTTTTTCCCTCACCGCTGCTTACTAATAATTTGATATTGTGAAAAACAAATTACTTGTAGATTTTGTCCTCTCTGCTCAGCTTGCAAGTACTAAAATTAGTTGATTTTATTTAGCTTTGTGGTTGGCTTATTTTTGTACCTATTTACTAGCAAAAACTGCTGTTGAGGTACATTGCATGCTTTCAGGGAAAATGCTGGTCTCACATCCTAGGCTGGTCTTATTTTAAAAGAGGAAAGGTATTAATGCTGCAGTAACACTTGGTAAGCTCCTCCTCCCTAAACACAGAGAAGAATCCATCCTTAGGGATCCAAAACTCCAAAACTGGCACTTTTCTTTAAAGAAAAAGACTTGACAACTCAAGAACTGAGAGTCACCTTTCCACTTGAGGGAAGGATTAAAGGCCAGCTCCTGCCATTTGACAAGGGAAAAATAATTGGATACTTTTGGCAGCCGTCTCTCAGATAATTCCTTGGTATTTGTGAGTGGATCTGCCTGTGAGAGTGTCTCTCAGAAGAGCACCTTGGAGCCCACCTGGTGCTCAGGCTCAGGTCAAGGTCAGATGTGAGCATTTTCTCACCACCCAGGCTCTTTCTGCTTCTTACTTTGCTGCTATAAGAAGCTTCACACCAGAGAAAATCAGGGTTTGGGGCTTCTACAGGAACAAAAGGCTCACCTGCTTTGGGTCCTGCATATGCCAACTTGAAAATTTTATTGTGCTGTTTGGGAAGAAAAGAATTTGAAGAATGCCATTGGCAGCAATAGTTTTGACACAGACAATAAAATACTGGGCTGTCTCGTTTCGACTGCGGGATTTGGATCTATTTTCAAAATTGTGACTTCGTGAAATCTCGAGGGAGGATTTTTTCCTCACATTTTTTTTCCTATGTAAATGGAAACTTCACTTCCAAAATTCGGTTATGATACGTGCTGATACAGAAACCCTGACTGTCAGTGTTTGCAGGATAAGGAATTAACAGTTGTGGCATCTCTTCAAGGCCAGGCTGGATGGGGCTTTTAGCAACCTGCTCTAGTGGAAGGTTCCCTGCCCGTGGCAGGGGGCTGGAACGAGATGATTTTTAAGGTCCCTCCCAACCCAAACCATTCCATGATTCTCTGATTCAAGCCAGAGCACACTACACCAACTTGGAAGCTCTTCAGGGCAGTATTACTGTGCTGCTTAAGCATGGTTTGGAAAGGCTGTGCTTTTATTTGCTGTGCTGCCTGGTAGATGTCTGCTACAGGAAAGAGTGAGGTGTGAGGCGTGTCAGAGAATGATTCATCAATCCTACCTTTTCTGTGACTAAAGATATTTTTATTTAATTCATTCATTTTTCTTCTCAGTGACTCTCGGGTTGCAAATAAGACAGAGGAGTTCAAAGGTGGTCACACTTCCCAAAAGTCTGGGAGCTGCTGGAGCAATATAACATCTGATGCAGTCACAGTGCTTCAGTTTAACTGTCAGAGAGTAATCTTCTCATTACTTCTCAGAAGCAAAGTCCTTCAGGGAATAACACAAACATTTCACATGATCCAAAGTGCCAGATTTTTGCATTTGAACCGCTGAGATAAATAATGTTGGGGATGGGGAAAATTCACAAAATTGCTCAGGAGCTGTGGTTATGAACGCTGGTGTGTGCTACATGTTCCAGCTAAAATTAACTTTCATTTGCACTCTGCTGAGCCTTCAGGTTAACCTTGAATGACTTTTGGTCACTGGCAAGTGACCAGATGCCAGTGGTACTACCTGCAGCTTTTAATCCAGGTTTGGGAGCTTTTCTCCATGGCAGGTGTGCACAACAACGTTTGCTGTTGCCAGTGGGCGAAATTCCACAATTCCAGTGCCCTGAGCACCATCAGCTCCAGTGGTATGGATGGAATGGTTTGGGTTGAAAAGGACCTTCAGGATCATCCAATTCCAGCTCCCATCACACATCCACCATCTCACAGCAGGAGGTAACCCCTGGCCAGGGTAGAAGGTAGCTCAGTCCTACCTGCAGGTTGCTGTGTGGAGGAATGGGCTGTAGGAAGCTGTAGTCTGACGTGTGCTGTTATGGTGTGTCCTGGCAGACTTTATCAATCCCAGAGCATAACAAAGTCTTTTAACTTCCTGCCCTACAAACTCAATCTGGTATCTGGAAATGAAGCTGTGTTCCTGCATGCCTCTGTGTTCTCCTGTGTAATCAAGATTTTTATAGTGGAACTTGGTTAACAATTGTAATGATGTATGAGCCACGGGCAAAGCTGGTTCATTTCCCAGAGCTGCTGCCTCTCCAGTATTAGCCAGGGGAAAGAGTAAAGTATGAATGTTTGAGAAGGAGAGAGAGAAATAAATGACTCCAATAGCAGGGGGAGGAACAGTGCTGCTTTTAAAAAAGAGAATTTTTTTTTTTAAAAGCATATCTTATTTCATGTGAGAATCAAAACTGCCTTTTAAATTGTCCTGCCAAATTTTTAAGTAAAAATGTTAGAACAGATACGAATATAAAACATGATTCTTATTTTTAATTAATCAAACACATCATTATGACATTGCTTAACAGCTTTTTTTTCCTTTTCTTTTTTTTTTTTTTCTTTTCTCAATCAAATAGTCCTTCCTGATAATACGGAGCATAAAGCTGTTTTCTGTTTGTGCCTTTGAACTCCCTTGTATAATTCCAAGGAACACCCATGATGACAATCAAATTCTGCTTGGCAATATCCTAAATAGGTCAGGTGCAATGGGGAGCAAAAGCCTTCCGTCTGTTGTATTCCCTTTATTAATTGCCGGGGAAATAAAACCACTGGAGTTGCATCACCTTGTTTGTGCTCTGAGACCTAGGACTGCCTGTGCACACCGAAGATGGCACGGGGCACTGGGAAGCTGCCTGGCCCTACACCTTTTCCCCAGAGGGGTGGCACAACGTTTTTAACAGGAAACACAATCAGAATAACCAAATTCCAGTCCTTGTGACTGACATAGCTGAACTTGGGGGTTTTGTCCTGATCTTTCCCTCCTTCCCGTCTCTCGCCTGCACTGGCAGATCCAGTCATGTCCCTTTACCACCCTACCAGCCCAGTAGGTGTGTGAAAGTGTGGGATGGTGGCTGTTTCTGGGCAGAAAGGGAGGAAAGAGGTGGGAGCTGCTATGACAGGTGAGGAAGAGGTGGTTCAAGGTAGTTAAGAGGGTGGGATGGGCCTTTTCAGCTCCTCAGGCTGACACAACCCAGATCTTGTGTTAAATAAAATCTGGCAGTGCTGCAGTTCAGTCCTGAAGAACAAGTCATGGCATTTTTACAGCAGAGGTCATGCCTTGAAGTACAGGGAGTTCACAGCTGGCTTTCCAAGGTGTGTTCTTCTTTATTTACCTCTCCATACCCAACTATCCCGGCTAATCCAGGGATCTCACTGCGTGAACATGGGATTGTTTGTACTTTCTTTCCTGGCCTCCAGGAGGGACAGGCTGCTTTCAGAGCCATGAACTTCACCTAAGCAGCAAGGTGGGTGTTCCCATAGAATCATATCCATTGACTTTCATGTTTAAGAGAGGTTGGTTGCTTCACTGTTGTGGTGTGTGGATAGAGGAGACCCAGGGAAACCTGTGCTTATCCACTTTGGGTTTGTTACAGCGTTTAGGGGAACAGACTGGAAAATGTCTCTAAGCTTTCAGTGCCCTTGAAGAGAAGCACTAAAAAAACATAAGGAGGACTTCCTGAAAGCAGGCAGTGAGTGCAGCTAGGAAGATGTTCTCTCTAATGAGTGGTGCCCCACAGTGTGGGTATGGAAGTGCTGTTGGGAAGAGCTCGTTCTGGGGAGAACAGATAAGACTTGATGAGTCAGGAGTGTCCTGCTTTCACCTCTCCTCCTCACAGCTCTCCAGGCTTTCAAAAACCTTTGCTAACAAAACCTCATCTCCAAACCTAACATCTTGACAGAGGAGGGGGAAAAAAAACCTGGAAAGAATCGTGTCACTACAAAAGAGAGGTGATGGGGGGAGGAGAGGTGAGAGATCAGACCTGGCATGCCGCCTTCTGAAAAATCTGATTTTTCTCACTGCTGTCCTGTGCAAGTTTCATTTTCTTTCTATTTGCCTCCAAAATACAGCCTTTTGTCAAAGTTTTTCACTGCCTTCAAATCACAGAATTAGAGAATGGCCTGGGTAGAAAGAGAACTTAAAGATCATCCATTCCCACCCCCTGCCATGGGCAGGGACACCTTCCACTATCCCAGGTTGCTCCAAGCCCCATCCAACCTGGCCTTGGGCACTGCAAGGGATGGGGCATCTGAAACTTCTCTGGGCACCCTGTGCCAGGGCCTCACCACCCTCACAGGGAAGAAGTTTTTCCTAATATCCCACCTAACCCTACTCTCTGTCAGCTTGAAGCCATTCCCCATGTTCTTGTAAATAGTCCCTCTCAAAAACAAAACAAAACAAAAAAAACCACCTTCTTAAATACTGAAGGAGCAGCTTTGGCACTTGGTTTCACATCTCCAATGCAGTTTGAAAGCTGGGGTCTTACTTAAATTTGAGTCTGAAGCTCAGATCTGTGGTGTGAGGCAGACCTTTAAATAGAGGTAGAAATAAAGGAGTGAGACTGAACTTCTCCTGAAGGGTTTCTGCCTGCTGCTGAAGGACAAAGGGACTGTGGTGTCTTTGGCAAAAGGGAGATTACCAAAAAAAGAGCAGTGCTCATGAGGCTAGGGATGCCTCCTAGCCTAAGCTCAAGAACATCGGGAATGGGCTTCATTCCCCTGATTAATTTTGTTATTTCCAGATGGCACATTAAACATGGGCAGTGACTCACCTACAGGGTGAGGAAGGTTTAAAGATTAGTCACTTCAAGCCTTCTTGAGTTTGCTTAGCATGTCTTGGCTCTGTACATATGTATAAAACTGTTTTGGTCTCACTGCAGTTGGAGAGCTGTTGATTTAGTTTCAAAACAAGCTTTCTTTTTTTTTTTCTGTAGTGTAGGACTTCTGAGGCTAGGTAGAGAAGAAGAGTTAAAAATGCCTTTTTGGGTTTTTTTTTCAGTTTGATAGCAGTTTCTCTGAGTCTAATGAGCAATAGAGGAAAAGAGAAGAATGACCTGACAAAATAAATTGGAAGCTAATTTTGGAGAGCAAAAGCCTCGGAAAATTGAAATTCTGAACTGTATGCAGCTTCTAACTGTAATCATTCACTGGATATAATACATTAATGTAGGCTTACTGATTTCATTTCCTTAACCAAAAAAAAAAAAATTAAAAAAAAAAAAAACAAAGCAAAAAGCCCTCCTTAATATTGTATTCTGAAAGGTAATGCATTAGCATAATTCCTTTTTTTTTTTTTTTTACTCCCTTAAAAAAGCCCAACCTCTAAAATTCTTTGACATGAGTATGCTTTTTTAGAAGGAGCATGCCCTAAGCAGTGCTGGTGAACAGAACAGCCACAGCAGACACTTAACCTCAGACAGTGCCATGTTTACTGTGGAGCTGGAAGCTCTCCCTCTCCTCAGGTCCTCCGACAGCACCCTTAGCTCCATCTGATGTGGCTGGCCCTTGTCCCAAAGAGCTCAAGATCCTGCTGGAGCCCAGCAGGCCTGCTCTGAGGTGGGTACAGTCTGAGGTTTCCAAGTGAGAAAGTTTTATGCTGAGAAGGAGCCTGTGAGATGGGTGATGCCATTCACAAGCACATCTCCAAGAGTTAGGCTCTTTCTAGCTGGGGAATTATTGAATCAGTAGCTATCTCTCCTGCACCTTAAGTCACCCTGTTCTCCAGGGAGGGAGGGGTGAGCTCTGGATGAGACTCTTGCTAATTTAGGACGTGGCACAGAGCTTAGACATAGCCCGTCTCTAAACCGAGGCTGCGTGGGCACTGGGATTCCTCATGAGGCTTGCAGTTAAATGTGAGAGTGGCTCCCAGTGGCATTCGGCTTACAGCCTCCCTGTCTCGTCTGTGCTGTGCTGTAATTACCAAGAAATTGATTAATTTAGTTCCTTTACACCTACTAACAGGTGGAAACAGGCTTTTGTATTTAACAAGAGCTTTGTGTGCACTTGAGCGCAAATAGCTGATGTCTCATGCATTCATTCTTGAATTTCAGAGTGTTTGTGGGGGTTTTTTTAATCCTTCATTTATCTAGGCACTCATTATCTTTCCATTCAAGAACGTGTGTGGTATAAGTACAGTGAATTTACAGATTTTCCTCACTCAGATTTGGGAGCCCTCGGGGAACCTGCTGCTCTCAGTAAGCACTAACTCTACTTGTGGTTAAGTGTTGGTGGCTGCGCTGGGGAAGGCTGATGAAGGCACCTCTTGGCTTCCATGCAACCCCTTCCTTCTGAAAGGTTTGGCTCCCTGGGGGTCTCTGTGGCACCCTACATCTGTTAAAAGACTACCACTTTTCTCTTAGTCTTCTCAAGCTATTTAAAGCCTGACAATGCTTATTTACAGGTGGGTTTTTTTCTAGCTCTCTAGATCATTGTTGTTACTCTCTAATGAGTCCAGATTTTACTCAAAACCCAGTGCCTAGAGCAGGACTTCAGCTGCAGCTGGTTTATGTGAACCACAGGATTGCTTCACACACCTGGTTTTTTTTGCTCTGGGTTGTGAGGTGGGAGAGAGACTTGTGTCTGGGGGGAAAATACAAAAAAGAGGAAAAAAAGGTTAATCTTTTCTGAAAAGGCAATGAGACAAAATTGCTACGATTCACACAGCTCTAAGATAAGCAAGTAATGGCTCATGTTCAACAGCAAAGCATGTTCATATAGCATGAATAGGATGGATGTGCTGTATGATAAATCTAGACACAGCAAATAAATTTCAGCCTGAAAAATAAGATAGCACATGAGATGGCATGTGCAGAAAGAATGCTAATGTTTAGGAAACCGAGGGCACTGGCAGGAAGGAGAGCATAGAAATGAAGAATAGATATTTTGTTTTGTTACCAGGATTGATTGGCTGACTATTTTTTTTTGTCTTTAAACCATAATAGCCTTCCCTTATTGTCAAAATGATAATATATATAAAGCACTTCCTGTAATATTTTTCTTCAAAATGACTATTCATCAGTCCTGCAGTCAGATGCTCATATTTCAACTCACAATTTAGTTTAGCAAGTTTATACTTCAGAGCAATCTGTCATTTTAGCATTTGTGTTTTTTATACAAATCTCCACTACAGAAGCATGCAGTGCTCTTAAGCACGGATAGATTGGCTAATCCAGATAGTACTTTGTAATCTTCTGGCAAAGAGATTATTGCTTTTCAGGCAGGGAAAAGAAAGTATTCCTCCCAGTCTAGCAGTGCAGATCGTGAAGAGATTGAGGGGAAAAAATCTTGGTCTTCTGTGGGGCCCAGTGAGGGTGTCAGAGTTTCTGGGAATAGATGTTTTAAGTGGCTGGGGAAGAGAGTGAATGTGAAGGTGGTAAATGTGAAGGTAGCAAATGTAAAGGCAGACAATGTAAATCCCAGGTCCTGGCACCAGCTGGGAATGGAGTGAGGGGAATGGAGCAAAGGCCAAACACACTCTGGAGAGCTTGGCCTGCTGCTGCCACTTGTTCTCCTGTTGACTCCCCAGACTACAAACACAGCACAGTTTCTGTGACAAACTTCTGCTGTTGTGAAAGCAGGAATTATCTTTGGTGATAAACTTGACCTTCTGGTTTGCCCATGTTTTCATGCAGCAATAAATCACCTTCCTTTGCATCCCCGGAGCTGCAGTGAAATGTGGGCACCACCTGCTGAACAAACGTCATTAGAAAATTAATCTCCATTCTTTTTTTTTCCTTCCTCACAATGCCTCTCTTATCTTGGCTGCATGGGTGAGCCCTTCTTATGACCACTGGAGGGGTTTTTTTTTGGAGGTAGGAGCAGATAGGTCTGTTTTTCTCTGGTGAGGTGACCTCACTCAGAGCAACACTGGAAATACTTCTCCTCCTGGACTTGGTGTAAAATGTGGGTCTGTGCCCTTCCTCCTCCTCTTCCTCCTTCTCCAAGGTGAAGCATAATTCCATCCAAGCTGCAGAGGCTCATTTGGCTTTGGGGTGAGATGTTCCTCTGCTGCAGGGACTGCTTGTGAGCAGTGAGAAATGGGAGAGTCCATCCCTGCCCCAATGTTCATGGGCAGTGTGCCAGCCCAACAAGTTTACCTATTTTTATTTTCAGTCTTACCTTTTAAACAAAGTACATGTTATTCTGCAAGCAGAAATGTGTTTCTGTAGAGGCTTTTTAAGTTTTATGTCTGACTTTGCAGTCCTCTACATCTAGAGATGCTTCCAAAGATTTCTCTTAACTTGTCTTTTAAATTGCTTTTATTTCTGCATCTTTAGGGGAACAGATGAAGAATCTATATTAAAGCCTAGCCTTCTGATATTTTTTTTTTATTAGAAAGTAGGCTGTAAATGCTAACTCTGAGTAACACAGAGGGGAAAAAAACCATACAATGTGTCTGTGCTTAAAAAGCCACCGCATATTGTAACATTTCTAATTTGTAGAAACAAATTGCTGAAATAACCTGACAGTCAGTGCCAATAATAACACGTAATAACTGTGGGCAAACACAGCACATAGTAACTGGTGTTTTCTTTTCTGTGTGATGGTTGTAAGCAATTCTTGCCAGATGGGCTGATAATGTAATTAGGAATCATTGTGTTAAATGAGGCAGCATTTAAATTGCCAACTAATTTTCCTATCTATTAACCAGCTTGAAAAAGAAGAGCTGTTACCCAAATGATTTCTAGCTGCTAATCCCTAACAAGAAACAGTGTTTCTTTGAACTCTTTTTTTTTTAAGTACTGTCTAGCAGATTATTTTCTGGGGGGTTTATTATGTGTGGGACAAAATAAGAAAGAGAGTTAAGAGATGGTACAAGCTGAGGGGTGAGATGGGGTGGACTTCTACTAAGCCAGTACATTGTGATGTGTGGTAACAGCTCCTGAGCAGGTAATGAGATGGTTCCTATTTCTGCTCTCTACATGGGGATAAAAACTTTTTTACTTTGTCATAGTTCACCGTGTGACATGCTCCAGCAAGCAGAGTAGAATTACAAGCCCTATTTTGAGTGTGTGCTTTGGGAGAAATCATGAAAGCACAGCAGGACAAGATTTTGAGTGGCACATGAACATTACTGGTGTGGAATGGCTGCTCTTTACTGAGGACAAGAGAAGAGGGAAAAGAAAGGGGCACCCTTGGGTCGAGTTAAAATCCCAGAGGAGGCATGATGGCTTGTAGTTTTCATCAGGAAAAGAGATATCATTGCTAAAAGAGAGTAGGTTTAGATTAGATATTTTAAAAAATTCTTCCTTGAGGAGGGTGGTGAGGCCCTGGCACAGGGTGCCCAGAGCAGCTGTGGCTGCCCCTGGATCCCTGGAAGTGTCCAAGGCCAGGCTGAACAGGGCTTGGAGCAACCTGGGATAGTGGAAGGTGTCCCTGCCCATGGCAGGGGGTGGGACTGGATGATCTTTGTGGTTCTTTCCAACCCAAACCATTCAATGATTCTATGAATTCTTACAGAGCCAGATTCTTTGCTCTGCTGCCTTGTGAAGGAAAATTATCAATTATCATTAAGGTTTTGTCTGAATCCCAGAGTAAATGTAAGGCTGAATGAGACTGTTTATTGCATTTATGGCCCTTTCTGTGCAAATCCTATTCCTTTTTTTATTTTTCTTCCTACTGCCTATGCTTCAGCTGAAGCAGGAATGAAGAGCCAAATACATTTTTGCAATCTGGTTTCTTTACAGACTCATGGAATAGTTAAGGCTGGGAAAGACCTTTCTGTCCAGCCATCAACCCTGCACCACCTTCCATGATCATCAATTAACCATGTTCTCAAGTGCCACATCCACATGTTTGTTGAACACTTCCAGGCATGGTGACTCTACCACTTCCCTGGTCAGTCTGGTCCAGTGCTTTACAACAATTTCCGAGTAAAACTTTTCCCTAATATCCAGTCTAAACCTCCCCTGGTGCAGCTTGAGGCCATTCCCCCTCATCCTGTCACTTGCTTCCTGGGAGAAAAGACTGACACCAGCTCACTACAACCTCCTTTCAAGCAGTTGTAGAAATTGCAGCCTGTCCAGTTGTGGAACTTTACTGCTTGACCTAAAGGGATTGTTCAGACCTGTGAACTTGGGAAAAAAAAAATACAGTGTTTTTTTCTATGGACCAGTCTTTTAGTGGGGATGAAGAGTATCCCTAGCTCAGTGTGGGTGACCTGGGGAATCACATCAAAAGCAGAAGGTTTGCATGGCAAGCCCTAGGATTCCACACCTGGAAAAGGCTGTGGATGCTAAATCATGCAGACAGCTGCTTCAAAAAAGTGCATTTTGCACTTTCAGCCTGTGGGATTTGTTTTGTATATTTTTCTGGAAGTTACCAAAACCTTCCAGCCTCAAACTAAAAGAGGGAAGAGAAACTTCTACAAAGTCTGAGCGGGCCGTGTATGAGAACAGAGGCACCTTCTGTCCCAGCTAAGGGATACAAGCAACCTCTCTGCAGCAAAAAATGAATGATTGCTGCTCTCACTTTCCCTTGAAAATGTGAAGGAAGTCACTTTCTGAATGCATGGTGGATAACTGCAAATTGTTTTATGCCAGGCAGTTAAATGAGGCATGAATAATAACCAGTCTAGTGTGGATGTCGTCATATTGACATCACCTGCTGTTCCAGGGCAGGTGCCTGAAGCACAGAGTGCCAAAGCTTTGCTGAATGAAAAAAAGATAACACATCAATAGGCAATTTTTTTTTTTTTTTTCTGATAGCAAAATACAACAATATTTAGCAATGGAAGGCTAAGAAATATTAAAAACATAGTGGTAAGTTAAATTATTGAAGCAGCATAGCATACAGTAAGTGCTATTTGATGCTGGTGCTAAATCAAGCAGTGGGAAGTTTAAGGGATCCTTGAAGTATTGACAAAGTGTTTGACTTCTAGTGGAAAGAAATCATTAGGACTGGGGATTTTTTTACTGTCTCTACCCTTTCAGAGTAGAAAAAATGCAGAATGCATGACCTCCGAGGCTTCTGCTTTCAGTGTTTGTGACTTTCAGTAAACAAGTTTGGATTTGCTTGTTTTTATAGCCACAACTTAATGGCATATAGATAGTGCCAGATTCCCTCTGTAAGTTTGTCATGGCATGGGTGGATGTTCCTGTCTTGCTTTCTGTAAAGTAGGGATCTTTGTGAACCTCCTGTTAATAATAACAACACTATTTGCATATAGGAAATGCAGACAGCAAAATAATCTCCAGGTGCTTTACTAGGTGCAGGTTTCATGCCCCACAGCTGTGGTAAAGATGACCTTTGCGGGGAAGAAACAATTTAGTGCATTTGCTCTCAGTGTCTGCTGTCTACATCTGAAATTGCACTTGGAAACCACAAAAAAAAAAAAAAAAATCCCAGACAAAGCTTTGGTTCTTCCAAAAGAAAAAGGAAAGTAGTTTTTCATTGGTTTTAATGCTGGGCACATGATCAGTCAGCAGTCTTTGTGCAGTTTTCTTCCAAAGCCTCATCCAGCCAAGTCTCTCTTAAGATGGCCTGTGCAAAACCTGGTTTCATCTGACAGTCTGTGGCAGAACAGGGGGATCACTAAACAAGCATCTCTGGGTGACTGGAAGTGTTCCACTCGGGATGGCCATGATAAACCCAAGGAAGCTGCTCTGCCTGCCCGTGAAAGCTCCGATTTACCAACCGTGCCACCACTGCTGGCTCTGCCTCGGTGTCAGGGTCCTCTGTCCCTGTGGGAGAACGGTGAAGGCACAGAGGTGTGGCCACCCTCCAGCTGTCGAAGTGGATTGCTCAGGGAATCAGGCTGAGGTGCCATGGAATTCAGTTTTTGTTTGTGAGCCAGGCAGCAAAGTGCAGCAGCTGGGGAGTGAGCACAGAGTGTGGCTTCGTGTTTTAGGAGAGGGCAGGGCTGTCCTCTGGAGATCACAGAATCATAGAATGGTTTGGGTTGGAAGGGAAATTAGAGATCATCCAATTCCAACCCTCCTGCCATGGCAAGGGCACCTTCCACTGTCCCAGGCTCCTCCAAGCCCTGTCCAACCTGGCCTTGGACACTGCCAGGGATCCAGGGGCAGCCACAGCTTCCCTGGGTGACTTGTTCCAGTGCCTCATCACCCTTGCAGGGAAGAAGTTTTTTGTAATATCTAATGTAAACCCACTCTGTCAGTGTGAAGCCATTCCCTGGCTCCTGGCCCTCCAGCCCTTGGCAATTGTCTCTCTCCAGCTTTCCTGCAGCTCCTTCAGGCCCTGCAAGGCCACACTGAGCTCACCCCAAAGCTTCTCCTCTCCAGGCTGAACAATCCCAGCTCTGGCAGCCTTTCCTCCCAGCAGAGCTGCTCCATCCCTCTGCTCATCCTGGAGCCTCCTCTGGCCTCTCTCCAGCAGCTCCACGTCCTCCCTGTGCTGGGCCCCAGGGCTGGGGCAGCTCTGCAGGTGGGCTCTCACCTGAGCACAGGGACACAACCCCCCCTCACCTCTGCCCACACTGCTTTGGATGCAGCCCAGGACACAGTGGTTTCTGGGCTTTAAGTTGACATTTCCTAGGACATCTCCAACCTCTCAGCCACCAGCACCCCCAAGTCCTTCTCGGCAGGGCTGCTCTCCACGACAGGACAGGATGGACAGCCCTGGACCATGGCTCCTTCAGTGGCCACCTTGTGACTCTCCAGAGCTTGCCTGAAGCTGCCCCAGCAGCACCATGAGCCCGGCGGGCACCGTGGAATGAAGTAGGCTCCAGTGGAGCCTTCACAACGTGAAAGTGGCTCTTAATGAGACGTGAAGGCACTAAAGAAAATTCAGACCCGAAGGGTAGCCAGGAGAGAAAGAGAACTCAGTAAGTTATACCCACCCCAAAATGAGCTGCTAATCACTGGCGCTTTTGTGAGGACTACAATAAATCAGTGTCTGCCCTGGCCGCCTGCATCTCATTATGCACAAACATGTGGATAGAGAATGTCAGCCTCAATAGCATCTGTCATGTGAGCTCTGCTGTGTCCGAGTGGGCTGCAGCTTGCATGGTTAGCCGGCTTTGTGCTTTCCCTCCTTCTTTGTGGGGGATATCTATTTTCTTCTGGAAATCTTGATTTTGCTCCGTCTTGTGGGTAGTAAATTTGCTCTTTCCTCCGATGGTTTGTGAATTCTTTGACGATAACATTGTATTTAAGGTGCGGGGGTAAAATATCTTTCGTATGTGTCATATTTAGTGATTTTTGGTTGGTTTTGGTTGGTCGTTTTTTTTTTTTTCCCCAAGTTCTCCGTGTACGGTGCCATGCATATCACTGAGGCTACATGTATTTATGTAGCTGATGTATAGTGCCCATTACTCAAACATCACGGACTACCTCGGAAAGGCTAATTAATTTAAGCCCTGCAGCACCCCTTTGAGGCAAATTTTGTCGGTCCTGATAGATGCACACATTGTAGCTGCTCTTTGTTATTTATTTTTCATATGGTTTCAATGCCAGGGAAGAGGGGGTGGAAATGAATAGTTTGTACTTTGTTAGGTAGTTTGGTTTTTGGTATCATTGAAATGAAGTATGTAGCAAACTTTGGATTTTATTGCAGTGTCTCAGAGGTTCTTATTTTCTTTTAAAGCCCCAGCTCCTGGAGCCAGGTGAACTTGTGGATGTCCTTTTGTTTTTAGATGTCTCTGTCTCGCTCGTGTGGGTGCAAAATAAATTTTAATGTATTGTCTTTGCTTAATCTAAAATCTGGGATGCAGCGAGGCGCTTGGCTAAGGTTGTAGGTTTGTTTCTTTTTAGTCTTAAATTTCTGCAAGATTGGGGCTGGGAATACCAATGACAGAGTGTGTGTGCAGTTGAGAAGAGAATCCCAGAAACTACTGCTTGGTTTTGTGTTCTTGTCTAAATTTCAGGGATCCTCACTCCCATACTTAAGGGGGTAAAACTTTAAGGGGGTAAAACAAGAGTAACTATCACCTCCCTCCCCCTCCATGAGCAAACCAAAGATGTTTTTGAGCACTGACTCACACTTTTTGTCTACACTCAGTCTTGTTAGAGAAGGATTCAGCATGTCTTCTTCAAATGCTTTCTCCTTTGTGTTTACACTCATTTCTCAGCTCAGCCCTGTTTCTCCACTTCCCTTGTCAACACCAAACCTGTTTCCCTGATTGTTCTCTCTTGCCCTTCCCACATCCCCTTCTGGTTCTAGATCCCAAGCTACATCACATCTTAAGGAGTGATGAGGACAACCAAAGGGGCTGGTTTGAGCTGGCTTTAAGCCATGGGCAACCAAATCTTCGTGTCTCACTCCCTCCTACAGGAAAATTCTTAATTCCTTAATATTTTTCTGGGGACAGGTGTTTTAAGCCAATCTGAGACCGTGTTGTCACCAAAGGAGGCATGGTTGCCTTTTTCTGGTATCTGCTCCTACCATCTCCATTTGAGTAGCTGCCTGATAGGGCAGATTGCTATTGGCTTTTTTTGGTACCTGTAGATGAGGAACCTGATCTGATTTGCATCACAGCCCCCTGGCTGCGCCAGGGAGCCCCGGGAAGCATTCAGCCAAGAGCAGAGAAGTGTGACCATTCTTTTGGTAGCAGCAGAGTCCCTGACTGATTTGAACTTACCATTTAATGGCTCTGTACCTAGTGTAGTTTCCAGGTCTCACTGAAAGAAGTGATCCTGCATGTGGCTGTGTTTTCCTTCAGCTTTGCCATTGTGCAGCTGTGATGGACCAGCCTGGTTACCTGAGCCAGATGGGGAAAGGAGGTGTCTTGTTTTGTCCATGTGGTTTTGTGAGGCAGTTTTCAACCTAAATCACCCTCCCAATTAACCAAACAAGGGGCCCCCTCTTAGGCCACCTTTCAATCACGGTGTTAAATCTGCCACCCTCATATTTAAAGGTGGTGAAGGCTGTGGAAGGTTGCTGCTGTTTGGGATGAATTGGGCATCGCTCCCGTGTTTTCCACACCACGAGGCAGCTTCCTGCTCCTGCTTATTTCTGTCCATACCTGCACTCAGCCCCTACCTTGGAATCTCATAAGCTCTAAGGCAAACAGTGCTTTAAGCAGTCCATAATTCAGTCTATCTCCTGGACAGGTTGCCAAGACTCATGGGTTGGGCCAAAAAGAAATTTGAGATGATCAAGATTTCATCTTCTGTGCAAATGTGGGCTTGGCAGGTTTTCCCCCTTCCAGGAACAGGACTATTTTAAAGCATTTCAGCATGATCAGCTGTTTTGGAGGGGCTGCAGCAGCATATCTTTCCCAAAAGTGACACTAAATTTATTTCTCAGGGCAATGCTCACCATGATTTTAAAACTGAAGGGAGTTTAGATAAAAACTGCAAGGATTGTTTTTTTATCTTTTTGGTTCGTTTGTTTAATTGGATATGCAAATCACCTCTCCTTTCTTCTCTTTTGGCAGTTAAATATTCTGGTTGACACTGGGAGCAGTAATTTTGCTGTAGCAGGTGTGCCTGATCCTGATGTCACGTCCTACTTCAATCCTGAGCTGTAAGTACCTGTTCTGCTCCCCGTTGTTACAGTGGGGATACTGCAACACGTGTATCAGACAACAAGGCCCGTGGAAAAGAAATAGATATGGACAGATTCTTGATAGATGTTTCAGAGATGTTTATTTCTCCAGCCCATGGCCGGGGCTCTGCCGAGGAACTGAGGCAGTCACGGGACCCGAGGGTCCTTGCCCACACAGGGGAACACAAAACAACCCATGGGGAACGAGGCTGACCAGGGGCAGGGAACCCCATGTCTCCCCCCAGGGCCCCTCTCCCAGGACCCCTCGGCGGGGGAGGGACCCCGACATTTCACCTGTTTATTTTTAACAAAAAGAGATTTAAAACTTAACATTGAAAACAACTGGATAAACATGACAAGAACAGTTTTAAAACAATACAAGCCACCCTCCTGAGTCTTTAAATGTCCAAACAGATTCTCTGGAACATCTTAAGGCTGACAGAAAGGAGACAGGACTCCCTGAGCATGCTTTGTGGGGAAACTGAGGCAGGAGACGGTTTCTTCCATTTGTACCTGTTGGAACTCTAAACAACAATAGTTAATTTCTTCCCTCCCCCTCTTCATCCCCCACTCGGCATTGGAAAGGGATTTTTGGGGAAACAATTGGCAAAGGCAGGGTTTTGTGAGGGAAACCACGGGTGAAAAAACGGATTGGGAATACACTGGGGGTAATAGGATATAGGTTAAAACGGAAAGGTGGGATTAGGAAAGGGAGACTGTAGGGACTGTTTATAATGCGGATATTGTCTAACATGGCTACGATTTTTAGCATATATACTGCCTTTCACAAAAACACCATCAGGCCCAGTGACCTCTGCTGCTTGTAACCCTTCTCTACCTTGCACAATTTTGAACTCTACTACTTCTCCATCTCCTAAACTTGGGATGTATTAATAGCAGGTCTGTGAACAAATATGTCTTCCTTCTTTATAACATCTTGTTATAAAACCATAATTTTGTTTAACATTCTACCATTTTACTATTCCTAAAACCTTAGCTACGGCGATTTTTTCCTTTTTCCAAGTGGCTGCTGTTTTCTGTCTCGCTGCATTTTTGCTTTCTCTTTCATTTTTGCTCGCTTCCGTGTTGGAGCTGCCAGAGCTGCTGGGGCTGTCGGGGCTGCTCGTGCCTGCGCGCTCTTCCCGGGGTTACATTCGGGGCCGCGCGGGCCGGGCCGGGCCGCACTGCTCAGCTCCCCGCGCGCCGCTGCCTCTGCCCTCATTTGTGCTGCTGCTGCCTGGGGCTGCACCCACATCTCAGCCGGGCCCCTGAGCGATGACCCCCCCGTGCCCTGCTCCAGCGCGCGTTTCGGCTGGGCACGGCTCCGCTCCACCGCCGCCAGCCGCCGCCCGCGCGCCGTCCCTCTCGTTCGGGCGCTCACGGGGCTCGCTCCACCACGCGCTGCGCGGGGCCGGGCGGGCACTGCCGGGCCGCGCCGCTCCTGCCGCGCCTCGCTCCGCCACCGACACTGCGGCTCGCGTGGCTCCGCCCGCGCACGGGAACCGCCTCGCTGCTGCTCGCAGAGCGCTCGGTGCACGTGGCCTGGGTCGCACAGTCCCTGAAGCAGTTTTAACTTCGCAAGGACACAGCTGACATTGCTCAATAGTCTCGGTAATTAAATAATATTCATGAAAATATTCTTCCATCGGCATGTATTTTGACTCAGAAATTAACTGTATCCAAACAGTCTTCCAAAAGTCTTTGGTAAGAATCAAATCCCAAGAAATGTAGAAAAAGTTCTTAAACAACCATGAAAGGAAATGTTTCAGTTCCTTTAGAGCTTGAATTAAGCTAAAATTTACAAATCGTTGTTCAAGAATCTTTTCAAGTTTAAGAGAAATGTCCATATGCAGCTCGGAGAGCCAAGAGTCCTCCCACGGTTCCTCCGTAGTTTAGAGATGGAACAGCAAAACAAAAACAAGAAGAGAAATCCAGAGTTTACTCACAAATCAGTCGCTGTCCTTAGGGATTGGGGATTGTTCTGCTCGCATTATCCACCATTTGTTACAGTGGGGATATTGCAACACGTGTATCAGACAACAAGGCCCGTGGAAAAGAAATAGATATGGACGGATTCTTGGTAGATGTTTCAGAGATGTTTATTTCTCCAGCCGCATTGCTGGGATCGGCCGAGGAACTGAGGCAATCACGGGACCCGAGGGTCCTTGCCCGCGCAGGGGAACACAAAACAACCCATGGGGAACGAGGCTGACCAGGGGCAGGGAAACCCCGTGCGTCTGTGCCCTCAGGGCCCCTCTCCCAGGACCCCATGGCAGGGGCGAAGGGACCCCAACACCCCGTGGTGGAGATTAGCGGGTCTTTTGGATTCTGGCTCCTCCATGCAAGACAGGATGATAAGGCAGCTCCTGGGGCACCTGTGACATCCCGTGGGAGTGGGTGTTGGTTGCCTGGGTGGGAATTTTGGCCTTGCCTGATGCAAAATCCTGCCTGACACCATGAACAGCCCCACTGATGGCAGTGCAGCTGAGCTCTGGCTGAACATCAGCAGCACTAATTAGGGCTGGAGAAAAGAGAAGGTTAAAAATCATTTGCAAAATCACACCAATTTCAGCCAATTTCTTACCTGAATAGACTTGCAAGGAATTAAAAGTTTCAATATGCTTTGCCTTGGTTTGAAAACAAAAATTAAAACCCAGTAATTGTATCAGTTACTTGACATTTCATCCAGAAGCAAAATTACTTAGTCAAAACCTAATTTGTTGTTTAGTTGAGGCCTCAGGCCTCAATCAGTCAGTGATCTGGACAGACCCTGATGAATCTTGTTATTTATAAAATACAGCTTGGTGGTTCTGGTGTTTGTTATGCACTAAATTTGCTGTGTTTAACATAAGCTGACATTAATCACAGCCAAGCACAGCTTTGTCTGTCTGAATCACTCTTCCTCTTTTCTTCCTCCCTTTCTGCCTTTTTCTAGTTTCAATTATTTCAGGTAAACTTCTCCAAAATGCAGTGTCTATCTTTAGCTGAAGCATATGGATAAAAATACTTAGAGGGCTGGGAAACTGGAGAGTATCACCCTTCTCACTACCTCATATGTGTTTTAACATGGGGTTTTACACTTTTTTCCAGTAAGATGCACTGGTAATGGAGGGAAATCCATTATTTCCATACTGCTTACTAGAGTAGCCTCACCTCCTGTCATATATTTAGATGTTAACAGAGATATTTCACATCACACTGATATGATACGGGTCTGGAAAATCCAGAATTTGCACTTGATAACTATTTCTGTGCTACTGCAGAGTATTCCTTGCCAGCCAGTTATCCCCTTCCATAGGCAGTGGCTAGAGAAAATTTAATTGCAAGGAATTAAAAGCACAAGCATTCTTTCTCCCTTGTCTCTTAATTGATGTTATTGAGACTGGAAGGACAAGGACTCTTTCAGAAGAAACATAAACCATTAGAAACAGCAACAGCAGAGCTTGTGTGGGGAAAAGGACAGACTGTGGAATCATGTGAAGGTTACAGCCTCTGGTCGGTGTTCTCAGTGGACACTGTGTTTTGAGAACTTTAATATAAGGTTGATAATGAAACCTTGGAGTCTACGCCCTGAAGAGTTAGTTAGTTAAGAGTGCTTTGTAAAATTCCAAATCAAGTCATTACACTCCAGAGCAATTGCAGCAACAGTTTCTGGTTTGGGTTGCATTGATGGAGTCCTGCAGTGTGCTCAGAATACAAACATCAACAGACTCCTGGGTACACCATGCTGCTTTCATTTTAAATATTTTAACTACATTTAAATAAATGCCGTCTCGGAGGCATCCTGGTCCCAGTGAAATCATGTTTCAAAAACACTGGTTGCAAGAAAGCTCTGTAGGTCACCTAGCACACATCCTAAATGAGGCAGGGCTGTCACCGGAGCAGGTGAGCCATGGCTGTGTCCAGCCAAGTCCTATAAACCTCTGAGAATCCATGCTCTATCCAGGCAGCGTGTTCCAGTGCCGTGCCACAGTCTCCTGTGGAGGAAATACTTCCTGTTGTACAACCTGAACCTCAAAAAATGCAACTCATGGCTCTGGCAGTCAGCATGTCAACTACTCCCTTTGATGTAGGACCTGTGCAAATCTGAGTGTGCAGCCTGTCCTTCATGTAGGTTCTTGATGAAGACATTCACAGAGTCACAGAATCATTTAGGTTGGAAAAGACCTCCAAGGTCATTGAGTCCAACCTGTGACAAATCCCCACTTGTCACCCAGCCCAGAGCACTGACTGCCACATGCAGGCCTTCCTTGTACACCTCCACGGAGGATGAGTCCACCACCTCCCTGGACAGCCTGTTCCAGTGTTTAACAACCCTCCCCATGAAGAAATTCCTCCTGATGTCAAGCCTGAACCTCTCCTGCACAGCTTGATGCTATGTCCTCTTGTCCTGTTGCTGTTGCTGTTGCTTGGGAGAAGAGACTGACTCTCAGCTGCCTGCACCCTCCTGCCATGGAGTTGTAAAGAGTCAGGAAGTCTCTCCTGAGCCTCCTTTCCTCCAGGCTGTGGACAGTTTTTCCTCCACTCACAACCAGTGGGGCTCTCTGCTTGTCATGAGTCAATGATCACCACCCTTTGGACCCAGGGGTGCAGCCCATCTTCAGCCCACACAGTGGCTCATTTGTTCAGCCCCACATCCTCAGCTTCCACATGGGAATGCCATGAGAGGCGGTGTCCAAAGCCTGACTGAAGCCAAGATGTGCTACAGCCACTGTTCTCCTCATCTGTTCATCCAGTCTTGTTGTAGAAGGCAGTGAGACTGGTCACGTGTGATGTGCCTGTGAAATTCCTCATTGAGTGCCTGTGACTGCACTACTGTCCTTCAGGTGCTTGGAAACAATTCTGGGAGGTTGTTCTTGGAGACTTTTTCTGAACTGAGGTGAAGCCCAGTCAGCTCCAGTCCCTTGGGTCCTGCTGCTTGTCTCTTTTGAAGACTGGCCCTAGGACAGACTTTTCCAGGCAGTCGGAACACCTTCCCTGGTGTCGTTGTTTAAACCCCAATGGCAGCTCTGCCCCACACAGCCACTTGCTCACTCCCTCCCTCAGCAGTGGGGTCAGAGGGAGAATCAGAAGTGGTAAAACTCCTGGGTTGAGATAAAGACAGTGTAACAGGTAAAGCCCAAGATGTGTGCACAAGCAGAGGAAAACCAGGAATTGGTTCACCACTTCCCATGGCAGGCAAGTGTTGAGCCATCAAGCAGGGCTCCAACTCATGTAGTAGGGATTTGGGAAGACAAACAACATAACCCCAAACATCCCTCCCTTTCCACTTCTTTCCCCAGCTCTATATGCTGAGCATGACACCATGGTGTGGGATATCCCTGGGGTCAGCTGGGGTCAGCTGTCCTGGCTGTGTCCCCTCCCAAATTCTTGTGCACACCAAGCCTGGCAAGGGTGGGATGGGGTGAGAGGGAGAAAAAGCCTCAGCTCTGTGCAAGAGCTGCTCAGTAATAACAAAAACATCTCTATATTTCAACACTGTTCTCAGCACAAACCCAAAACACAGCCTGTGCTAGCTACTGTGAAGAAAATTAACTCTATCCCCAGCCCAAACCAGCACACTTGGTTGTCATGATTTTGCAGAGATGGTAAACAGGGGCACTGATATCACATCAGCTGGATCTGTAAAATTACCCAGGAGCAACCTTTGCCCATGTGTAAATGAGAAAAGCGACCTATGGGCACTTTTCTTCCTTCCTAGGTGGAACACTTCAAGATTAGATAAAGAGGTTTCCTCTCATCTGGTAATCACTCCTGCAGTTTTTCCCTATATTGTCATGGAGTGCTTCCGACGTCTTAAACTGCAAGTTGAAGACAAGGGGAAAGAAAGATTAGTAATTTATTAAATTAATGGGTTATGAGTTATAGATGTGTGTTTATTAGAATATTCATGTTGTGTTGGAGAGAGTGATGGGTCTTAATTTCCTGATGCCACACTCTTAGTTTAATTTTATTCAGATGATCGAAATCAGAAATTGAATGCATGATTCTATTTTGACTGAAATTGAGGGGGGTGCATGGGAAAGGCATTATCTCTGTTTCAAAGGACCTGAAGAGTGTGTTTTTCAGGAAGAGCCCTCCTGGAGCAATTCTAGAACTAACCTGTTAAATGATGTTGTGTATCATATAATCTCTGTGATATAATCCTGCTGTTCAATTGCCTGGCTCTTTCTGTACAAGGCGAGTAAAGCTGTTACCATGAACTCTTTCACATCTTGGCTTTTGAGTGGCTCTGACAAACCTTTGCTGTGAAAAGTTTTGAGTTTGCTGTGATAATCACGCTCTCTCAGTCACCACAATGTAAAAGGTTTTGCAAAATTTGTCCTGAACTGAAAAGAAATCACAGTGTTTGTTTCTCACGCCGTTCAAAATAACAAGTAGTTTTGTTGAGTACTCTACTTACGATAAAAGAGCTACTTAAACAGACATATAAAGGGATTTTTACACTTGAACCCAAGTGATCAGTAATGGCTCTGCAGCAATATGTAAATATGACATGCTCAGGGCTTTCACTATTCAGGAACAGTATTCAGTTTTTTCAGTGTGAGTACTACTGCCTCACCATCTGAAGGTTCAAAAGCAAGCTGCTCAAGTGTTGATCTTTCCAAGAGATAGGGAGGTAAGAGAAATATAGGCAATAAATTGAGATAATACAATAAGTTATATACCAGCAAACAAAAAAACCTGCTGCTTTTGCAGTGTGATCCTGTGGCGTTGGTTGTGTGCACTGTACAGCTGGTGGTTTGGGGTGAATTATAAACTTGTTGTGGGAACCCTGCAGATTAAATGGGACTTCTTGGTTAGAAATCAATAATTTCTGCTGTATTTTCATGTTTGCTTTGTCTTAAAGTTGTTTGGTGAGGTTGGTGTTACTGCAGGTGGTGGATTTGCTGTTGCCGTGTTGAGCTTGCTGCAAAGGGTTCGTGACATAAGAAATAACATTTTGGTTGTGTTTTGTTCTGTGCTGGGTGCTGGTAATGAGGATTAACTCTGCAAGAGAAAATTACCCCATTGCTGGTTTGCTCAGCTGAGGCTTGAGATCCATTTGAGGTTTGAGGACCAGGTTTCTGGTGGCTGCTTTGGAGAGAAGATAGAAATGGGAAGGAGAGGGAGGAGGGAGTAGGGTCACTACAGCACCATGATCTAGGAGACCTTATTCTTTGCCTCTGGCTAAGATACACTTTGTCCTGCTGGAAGATGTGAATTTCTTCTTTTCTCATCACAGCCAAAACAGCTTGTTTATAATTTTCTTTTCTGTGCTGTGTGTTTGTTTTAAAACACTCTGCCCATGAATTACAAGTCTCTAGTTTTGACCTCTAAAGTTTTTTTCCTTTAGATCAGCGAGGTGGAAAGGTGAAAAAACTCAAAGTGGCTGATTACAGGCAAGAGGATGGGACAGGAGGTGGTTTTGCAGAACAGAATATAATTTACTGCCACAAGGTTTATGCAGGATCCCTTCCCACGTTAGCAATTTTACTCCTTGAAGGAAGTAATAAAGTCTTCTCTTCAATATGACATTTGTGAGCTTTACAAATGAGATGAGTGTCTTCATATCCATTTCTACAGGTGGGGAAGCTGAGGCACAAATGGTGAGGAAGAGACTTGCCGTGCCTTTCCACAAGAAAGGTCACCAGCTGTGCTGGAAAATGAATCCAGTCTTTCTGTGTCCTGGTCCACAGCTTGATCCATCAGGCTCTTCCTGCTTATGGAAGAAGAGCCATGTGCTGCTGCTGTTCTAGTCATGCACTGCTTGTATTTGCAGATTTGCTTCGCTTTATTCTCCCAGCACTCAATTTTCTCTCTGATTTCAGATGTTTCCTCTTCTGCTGCCCAGCCTGACACTTTTCTACATGAAGAACCCTGTATTCTCCCTTTCATTTCCTGCCCCCCAGTTTCCCTTATGCCACTAATTATTCAGACTCTATTTTGATTTATAAAATGTACTGCCAGTGTCACAGCGGTGTTCTGAAGACCCTGCCTGAGCTGAGATGTCCCTTTGTGTAAGTGTCATACAAATGCAGAATTACATAGTAGCAGTGGAAATTATCAGATACAGGTAATATCTCTGGAACTCCTGCATTTTTTAATATTATCTCATGTATTTCTGCTGCCTTGGATGTTAACCCTTGAAGGGTTAGGTCTTGGGAGTATCCAGAACTTCTTAGGGTTAGAACCTGGCCTCTTATTACTTCCTCCCTCCCTCCCTCAGCTAGGAAGAGTCAGTTGCATGATCCATATGGCCAAAGTGTCCCTCAGGATAAAGTGTTTGAATTACGGGGCTTGTCCATGTTGCCATCTGAAGGTTGTTCCTCATAATAATGAAAATCACACCAAATTCATGCTGGCGAGCTCAGGCACAGGGGCTGTGAAGCCACTTCACATGGCTGTTAGATTAAAGCTGGATTGCTGTGAAAAGTCTCTTCAGATGAACTGAGTCTGGTCATCTGTCTGTTCAAAAGGGGAAGCTGTATGCCAAGGAGTGGCTCCAAAATAAATTGTAAGGGATCTAGAAATTTTGTAGCTCTTCAGCAGAGATGTGGGTGGAATATGATTACAATACTTACACATTACAGGTCTTTAAAATGAGAAATCTGTTGAAGCTTTTACTAATGTTTTTGTTAAGCCTTTTAAACAGGATTCTGTTCCTTCCTATGCTTGCCATACTTAACTGCTTCTTTTCCTTTGCTTCCCTGGTCTAGAAAAAATCAGTTCCTTTCCTCCTCCAAGTCAGTGAATCTTTTGTTAATAATATCCAAGTCTATTACTTGGTCATAGATAAGCCAGCCTGCAGATTTAGGAAACCTCTGTCTTGCTGTTGATACTCACAATAATATCCCAATTTACCCAAAATGGACCTTTTAAGAATATTAATGAGGTATTAGTCTACAGCTATTTAGTTAGCTTGGCATTTCAATTTTAGATTTGAATTCAGCAGCTTTTCATTTCCTAGTGCCATCTAATGCATTCCTTCTCCAGTTAAAAGTGTTGCTCCTATTGTGATGGACCAGTCTGAGCCAGGGACACTGCACTAGGTGACATAATACCTTAGATTATTTATTTTTTTTAAAATACACATTGTAAAGATTTGAGTTATTGATGGCTTCTGCATAAAAATGGGGCCTTGAATTTTGGGTTTTTTAAATTTCTGTTTTTTACTGCTTTTACAAACAGTATGAATATATATTTTACACACTTTATTTTTTTCCCCTCTCTGGGCAAAATTGAGCTCAAATATATTCTGTTGCCTTGCATTGAAAATGAACAGCTCGTGCATGAGTGTATCCTTTCCTTTTAAAGGTCAAGCACATACAGATCTGAAGGGATTGAAGTCACAGTGAAGTACAGCCAAGGCAGCTGGACTGGAGTGCTGGGCACAGATGTCATTACCATGCCCAAAGGACTCTATGGCAGCTACACCATCAACATTGCCACTATCCTCGAGTCAGAGAATTTCTTCCTGCCAGGGGTTAAATGGCACGGGATCCTTGGTCTTGCCTACGATGCCTTAGCCAAGGTAAACCATCCCTTCCCCACTGATTGTCTTCCACAAGGACAGTAAACAGAAATCTATTAAAATAAAGCCAGCAGATGATCTGTCAGCATTAGACTCCACCCTTCCAGCCACTCTTTCCTACGGATCTTCTGTCTTTGTTCCAGAAAGAATAAATTGGGTTGTGATGGTACCACAGTCCCATGTGAGGATTTTGGCTTTTCTGGTGCTGAAAATGCTGATTTTAGCTTCTCTGGAAGGAATACATTTTTAAAGAGCTTGTAGTATCAGAGTGTGGTGTTGGGATGTGTGTGGAAGGAGGTGTTGGAGCTCTGATGACATTTCTCAAGACTGGTCCAAGGTAAAGCCCTTGGCACTTCATTCTAGGAGATTCTCCATTCATCAAGTAAAAGCTGAGGTGAATGGATAATTTCAGAACAAATATTAGCTACAAGTGTTTTCAGGAACACAGAACCAAGCACATCCTGCTCTTCTGGAGGTAGGAAATTCAGGTAGAAGATTCAATTAAAACCTGAAATTTTTAGTCCAAAATGCATAACCTTAAATGGCAAACTGAAAATGTGATTGGAATACTACATAGTTACAATTTTCAAAGTGAGTTCTACCGAGACAGAACAAACAATTCAACTCTGCCTGACAACTCTGCTTTACTCCAGAGTTGTGTGAGCATTGTATTTACTGACTTCATGGGCTGTCAGCAGGAAGAGAAGAGCTTCTTCTCAAACTCTGGCTTGGGAAAACAGAGTACTCAGGGCATTTGTTCTTCCCTTCTTCCAAGGACTTGAGGGTTGTTGGCTTCTGAGGCTGCTCTGGGTTTGTGTAGTGAGAGCACCTGGCCCCTCGGAGGGAGCCAGGGGCTCTGCCCATCATGAGACCTTCGTGCACAGAAATGTGAATTACAGGGAAGTTGCAGCACTCCAGTGATGGCAAGGGAAAACAGGACCTGCAGCCTAGGGAAGAGCCTGTTGGCCAGTAACCAGCTGAAGAGAGTGTGCTTGGACATGAAGTTCTGTAAAAGAAAAGAGAGGAAATAAGGGCCACTGAATTCAAAGTTCATTAGAATTCAGTAGTGTTGAAAAACTGAAAATCTTGACTTTAAAATTCTGCTTTTTAACTATGGAAAAGTGTGAAAGACAAGTTACATTTGATTGTTCTAATAACACAAAGCTTCTTCCAGACAGAAATTATCAGTGAGAGTTTCTGTCTGAAACTGGTGTTTGGGTTTAAAAACTGCAATTGAAAATTACTCTTGTGTTTTAGGGATTTGGTGGCAGCAGCACTGACAGTGGTCAAGAGTAAAAATGTTTTTAAAAACAACAGAAACAGAAAAATGACAGATACTGAGGTTTTAATGACTTATGTCTAGAATTTTCATCAGCTGGTTGTCAGAAATTCAATTTATTCATGAAAAGTGGTCTTGTTTGAATGATTTGCTGATTTCTGCAGAGAAACTTTCTAATGAACCCTGCAATTCTTTTTTGTTTGTTTTATTTTTCAACACCTTCAAGCCTTCGAGTTCTGTGGAGACATTCTTTGATTCCCTCGTGAGGCAGGCAAAGATCCCCAACATTTTCTCCCTGCAGATGTGTGGTGCTGGACTCCCTGTTTCTGGAAGTGGTACCAACGGAGGTAGTCTTGTGGGTATCTGTCAATAGGAGAGGGAAGATGTATCTTTGTTCATCTCTCTCCCTCTTTTCTCTGACTATCCCCTACTTCTGCCAAATTTAGTGTTTAAATATATTTTCATATTTTAAATAACGCTTTTTTATTTTTTTTTAAAGAAAATTAAACCCTTAGGCAAAATTCGAGTGTTATTTATTTTCATTCCCGATTCTTTTTTTTCTCTCTCAAGTTTGAGTAAACTTTTCATCTTTCAACAAAGGAAAACATGAATGTTGTGGTGTTTCCTCAGGGCAGATTCTGCTATATTTCTCAAACTGAGTAGTCCCTTATTCAGCTGATAAATTTGTTCAATCTCATCAAAATGCTCCAGTAATTTTTTTTTGTACATGATGTGAAAAGGGGGAGAGGAATCAAGGGGCTTTTCTTTTTCTGTCGACAACATATTAAAGGGAGAAATCTGTAGATCAGATCTCCTGCTTGTTGTTACTCTGGAAAGTCTTTCCATCAGCTGTAGTGGGACCATGAATTGGCCATTATGTATCTGGAACTGGGAGATGGAATGACTTTCCCAAATGATGCTGAAATAAGCATCTCAGCACAGGAGCTGATCACAAATACTTGTTTTGAAGAGAATTAGCATATTGTAAATGTTATTCATATAATTGAAGACCAAGAGAGAATTTGCTTATGTTCAGTTCAGAGTCTGAGAGTCCACAAATGCTCCCAGCCATCCTCAGCCTAGGTTTTGATGGAAGCTAATAGTGATAGCAGTGACAGGATGGGATTCCATTCTGTGTGTAAGAAAAAATGAAATGTTCTTGGACAGTGTTAAAGCTTTTCTGATCTGATAAAGCAAATTTTTCACATGTAAGTTCAATATTCTGTCCCATTTTTATACATTACCTAGATTTAACCACTGAAGACACTGTGTTGATTTTCAACAGTGGAGTTTTCACAACAGAATCAGTGTGAGGTTGTAGATGAAGATGCTGCTAATTTGGCCCAGTATGGGAATTCTGTTTGAAGGACAGTTTGTTTAATGTCTAGATGTTTCATACTGCTCTGCTATTGACAGAGAACTTGACAGTAAAATCCTTACAAATGATGCTAAATTAAAATTTTGATGCCCCTGGGTATCATAATTAAATATTCCCCTTTCTGCGTGTACTTGCCCCAAAAGTGAACATTTGGGATTTTAAAGTATGTGACTTCTTTTCTCCTCTCCCTTAGGTCCTGGGTGGAATTGAGCCAAGTCTGTACACGGGGGATATCTGGTACACACCCATCAAAGAGGAGTGGTATTACCAGGTTGAAATCCTCAAACTGGAGGTCGGGGGACAGAACCTCGAACTGGACTGCAGGGAGGTATTGGCTCTTCTGTGTTCCTGTCTCTATAAAATGCAAGTTTGGCCGAGAAAAAACCCCTGATTGATCAGTTTTGTCTTGGCAAGCACATGTGCATCGCAGTCTCCTGAGAATTAAATTAAAGCAGTTCTGGTCTAACAAAGGAAGTGGGTGATTTTGGATTGACCCCTGTAGAGCTGTCTAAGCTCACAGCTCACGGTGGCAGTGCACAGGTGTCATCCTGAGTTGCTTCATCAAGTTCTCATCCTATGCCTCCTTTTCGATTTTATATTTTTGCAATCAACTTTTGCTCTCCTGTGGTTGGCAGTTATTATTCCTGATGGATAAGCTTTCTGTTTTTATTAGGAATAATGTTCTGCTGTATCTGGATCGGTCTAATGAGACCGTGCTGTTGCAATTTTTATTCCAAAGCCATTTCATTTTTTTATTTTTTTTGTGGAGGATATATGTGTATGTGTGTGTTTTATCTCTTTCTTACTATTGCTTGTTGCTATTCATGTTTTGATTTTGGTTCTGTAATTTTTATGCCCCGATTTCTTTAGGCATCCAAATTTCATTTTACGCTCGTGCTCTTACTTGGAGATCAATGGGACATGATAAGTTTCAAGTTTTTATAGTTCATATAAATTAAGTGAAATTCATGATTACAATATTACATGTGCATAAATATTATATTTCCATGCAAAATATTGAAATCATAATCCCATATAAATTATTTAAAATTAGTCGCAGCATCTTTCAACTGAATAAGCAAAACAAGGTCTATTTAAATGCCTCTATTGTGCTGTTAGGAAAGCAAAACCACTGGTCCTTTAAAACAAATGTTTGCTTTTCTTTCTTGCCTTAAAAAACAGTCAACATGTTTTTGAAGGGGAGCCCTTCAGTGGTTTAATACACGCTGTTGCCAGAAAACAACTCACTGAAAAATTCAGTGGTGTGTTAGGAAAGTTTCCTGTAATTGTTGCTCTCTTCTGAGCCAGGGGTTGCTTTCACTGGTGCAGAAGGATCAAACCTTCCCGGATCAAAGGAGACCTTCCCACAGAAATTTAGAGGAAGAGCAGTAACATGGGAGTAGTACAATTAAATTTTGGCTGGTTAGGAGCTTGCAGAGGATGCATGATTCACTCTAGGATGAGGAGCTATGTTGTTGTCTCCTCTCTGTTGTTTTCTAGGAAATGGAACATTTTTTTGCAGCCTTCACCAGGGACTGCTCCTTTCCTTGCCAGGGAAAAGTTGTTCCCTTGCTTCAATGCTGGGAATCTGTCCAGAGCTGCACCACAGCAGTGGCCCTGAGCCTGGCAGCCGGGGCTGGGAGAAGTCCTGAGCTGCCAAAAGTGCACTTTGCACTGGTAAATATTAACCAGGAGAGCCAAGAAGGCAAAACCAGGTGCTCAGCCCCAGTGTGAACAATCCCGCTACACCCAGATTTTTGCACAGTTTTATATTAATGGTCGACCCTCTTTAACTATTTTTCTCCAAGGGTGGCATTCCAGGATGCCAGTGATTGTGTATTTTGTGGTACAACTCTGTTAAAACAGACTCCAAACTGCCATGGGATTTCTCTCCGCTCTTTAACAATATTTCCAAGTGTGTAATAAATGGTTTCCTGTTCGCTTTTTTGTCAGCTCTGTATGGCAGCCCTACAGCAGCTCTTTCAAAAAGAAATGTAGAAATCACCTTCAGAGTTACTTTTTCTTACTTTTTTGGTGTGTTTTATTTTCGTCACTGCACTAAAGGGACTCCATGTGACTTGATAACATCTAAATCAGTGTATTTTAAATTCACTTGCTGTTTGACCTCTTCCTAAGTAGCTTAGGGTGTATATCATCCTGTGTCTTATGATTATGCCATAAACATGTCACAGTTCAGTTATATTAATCCTGCTGCCTAAGCTGGCAGCAAAAGTAGTTAATGCAAATAGCTGCCACTGCTGCTTGCCTTTTTTTTTCTCCCCACAATTAATCATAGTTTTTAAAGAGTTCATGAAAAAGGATTTACCCTTTAAAAAGTTTCTATTTCATGTACCATATCTGAAGTTTGCTGAAATCTCTTAATTTGAGGGTTGAAGTTTTAATAATAAGAGTGTTGTTTGCTGGGGGGAGTGGTGCAGATTTTAAGGCAGCAAGACTGAAATTTCAAGTTTCTTGCTTTTGTTTGTGTTTTAGCAGTTTTCAGCAGTCAAGGGATGAAGGTGTAGCGTTTGTACTCTTGAGCCAGTACAGACATGTAATAAGGCCTAATTTTCTTCTGACTATTCTTACATTAGATATGCCTGCCATTAAAAGAGGCTGCTGTGTTTAAACTAGAGTTGTACCCATGCTAGCATAGACCTTGATTCAGGAAGCTGCATCAGGATGTTCAGCACCTCTCTACTGAATAATAAAGTGCTTTTGCCCCCTCTGAGAGGGGCCAGACTTCACTTTTTTACAGCAGTGTGACCATTTGCACCAGCAGTGGTGACACAGTAATTTCCTGACTGGTGCAGATAAACCCACTCTTGCGTCTGGGCTGATAGTATCTTGCTTTTTTTGCTCTCAGATTTCATTGGAATTGAAGCTATCAGCTGGAGAGAGCTGCTGACAAGTGTGACATGCAGTTCTGGGAAGGCAGCTGCCAAAAAGGAGCAGCTTTGTTCTGGTTAGGAGACAGTGGGATGTGCATTACAGTAACTACAGCGTGCAACTTCTCTCCTTTTTTCTTCTCCCCTCCCCAGTACAATGCTGATAAAGCCATAGTAGACAGTGGAACCACTCTCCTTCGACTGCCAGAGAAAGTCTTCAGTGCTGTGGTGCAGGCAATAGCTCGCACGTCCCTGGTAAGATAACGCCATGAAACCTGCTCAAAAATGTGAAATTCCTGGGAAATGATCACAGGGTCTTTGAAAGGAGTGTCATCTCTGCTGCCTGCCTTGCAAGTCGTGGGTTTTTCACCTGAGGGGAGCAGAATCTTCCTTGGTCTAGCCCTGTTAATAAGGCAGGAATGACTGATGGCCTTTGATGGAAAGGAAGAGGTGAAAAAAAAAAGGGGGGAGGGAAAAGGGGGGGGGCAAGTGCAGACGGGAAGTGTGTGTATGGAAATGCATCAGAAATAGGTCAGAGATGGAGTATTTTATTCTAAGCATTTCAGAAACACAGGACATAATCCCTGTTGCTCCGAGTCAAAGTATTAAGAGTGCAAAAATCAGTCATTTCATTCAAAACAGAGTGTTTGTAAAGTAGGAGAACCTGCTGCTGCAAGCAGTTCCTTTCCAAGCGTAATTCTTACTGCTGTCTAGAATAAATGCCATTCATTAGGATTATTCATATCAATAAAGCTGCTTTTGACCTTCATTATTGAATTATTTATGTTCAAAAGCATCTTTCTTTGGAAATAGAGTGGGCTTTAGAAGTAGGGCATGGGGATGGTGGAGCTCTCTGTATGTAGAGTGGCTGAAGCAGCATTTTCTGGTTAATAAAAACTATTCATAAATTTTTGTTCAATACAAGGAAAAGCACCAAGAAGGTTAAAGAGGAAGAATAAATACCAGCTATTTCAGTGTGAACAAACTTGGTATTTTTGTCATGGATTCACAGTCAGACAGTGGCTGTTGATGCAAATCCCAGGAAACACAGTAAGCAGCTGCCCCAAAGACAGAGCATTTGCCTGTGTGCTGACAATTCAAGATTGAGATCCTTTTCCCTACTTGATTGAGAGCAGAGATGTGGCATGAAGTGTTCTTCTCTGCCTGCAGATGTCCAGTATCTGAAATAAATGTACCAGGTACAAGTTCTTCTCTATTGCACAACCCTTAAGTGTTGACTGGAACAAGTTCAGTCCATGGGGGTGGAATTGAAAGAAGCCACCCCAAGGGCTCCTGTAACGTCACCCTGTGGATAAGGAATCTTCCTGGGAAGTGGGTCACAGTGGTCCACACTCCTCTCTGATGTTGGTCAGGACATTTGAACTGGGGCCTTCCACCTGACAAGGAAATAGTGGACAGATCACTAAGGTGTTAGAGGGGAACCATTCACTCTGCTTAATGGTTTTTTTTCTGTTCCTATAGAAAATGCATAAAGTAGCTTTTTTTCAGAGTTCTTTTTAATCTCAAGGACCTTCCTGCTGTACCCCTTTCCCTCCACACACCCCAAAATTTCCTCTGACAGCTCTAAACAAAGGAGATAGCCTGGCTAAATAAGAAAGTAGTTACAGGGTGCAAGGATGGGATTCCAGCTGTGTAGGAGCAATGTCAGGAAAATGGGTATTTTCAGCAATTGTACTGCAGCTCTGTGCTTCTGGCAGGAGATGTACCACTGAAAAAAAAAAATCATCTGCTGTAGTCAGACACACTTTTCTGACCACAGGTGAGCCAGGTTAACATGTTCCTGCTCCTCATAGCTTGTTATGAGCATCCCAGCCAGAAGTTATTCCCCCCTCAGGTACGCTGGGTTAACTGTGTGTGACACATCCCTGTATTCAGCTCCGTTAAAAAACAAGGCTGTGAGCTCTGTGCTCTTTAGTGGTGCAGATGGTTTTTTAAACCCACTTACTGTGGACTGAAGTCTTTTAGGGAGCAGCTGTTAAGATGTAGTTTGGTGTTGCAGGGTGGTGATTTCGGCAGATGGGCAGAGATGAGCTGGGCACCTACTACATCTCACTAAGCTGAAGTCAGGACAGCATTAATACAATGCTGAGTTAAAAAGTTGAACAAAGGAAGGCTCAGATAATCCTAAAATCTTTGTTTTAATAGCCTTTTGGGTATCATGCACTCACATCTCCCCAGTGCATTGCTGCAGCGTGCAGAAGGAAGGGAAAGAAGTGCAGTGCATTAAGCAATCTTTCTGGGAAATTAAAGCAGGCACTTAAAGCAGAGCACTTCATAGGCTTGGCCTGACCTGTCTGGGTGGTATCTTGTGATTTTTCTCAGATCTGCTTTTCAAGACAAAATGGAAAGAGAGAAGAACTGTATTTCTCAGCAGGCCTGGCCTGGCACTTAGCTGTGAGGGAAGAGTGTTCTGCCCCTTGCCAAGGGATGCACTTCAGCCTGTGCTGAGAGTTACGGGTTGTGCTAGTTTGAAAACAAACCAGTGAGAGGCACCAAGTCAGAATAACAACTTAATGGAAATTAAAGAAAAGGAAAAGAAAGTAAAAGAAAACACTGACAGAGTCAAGATACAACCTGAGTCCCTGTTAGGCAGGGTGGTGGTAGCAGTCTGGTAGAATGGTGGCTGCAGTCCTCTGAAGTGGTGATCCTGTAGTAGAAGGGGTCTGCTCTTCCTCAGAAAGTCCAGTGGTGGCTGTGGGGCTCCTGTCCTCTGGAAATCCAGTGGAGCCAGTCTTTGGTGCTCAGAGTCCCAGATTATATCCATGATGGGATGCTTGGTTCCTCCCCCTGGGTGGAGCATCTCACAATGGGGTAATGAGTCATGAGGCCAAGTGTTGATGAGGCTCGTTAACAGAAGATAGTCCGGAGGGAGTTATCTCTGAGTCATGCAGCAGGACAATGATGGGCCATTAACAGCAAGATGATCTGGGGGGAGGAGGCAAGGAAACACTGCCCCACCTGATTTCCACTGCTCATGAGGATGGTAATAGAATACACCTCAACCTAGGACACGGGTAAAAGGCCTGTCTGTGGTGGTAAATCTCCTTGTTCACATGAGCTTGTGCTTGTTGGCCCAAGAATAGAGCAGAGCACTTGGAAATAGGAAAATGTCTCTGTGCAGCCCTAACAAACACTTCACAGGCAGGTGTGTGGCGAGTGCCTGTCAGCAGTAAAATGCCATATATTAATGAATGAGCTGATGCTTGCAGAATAATCAATATCACAGATAAATACAAATGAGGACAGTGCAGAGGCTGGATTCCATCTTTTTCTTCACCCAGATGGGAGGCTTTGGCTGGGCAGCCTCAGATCAAGCTCCTCCCTTGAATGCTGTTTTGTGGGGGAACAAGAACCAGCAGCCAAAGTAATGCAGTGAAACAAGGAAGGTTTTTGCTCAGATCTGGCAGCAGGTCAGCTTCAGGGAGCAGGAGCATTGAGCAAGATGTTTGTCTTAGCCAAACAAGCTCTGTAGGGGTTTGCTTTTTGTTTTGTTAGTTCCACGGATATAATAAGTGCTGTTAATCAATTTTATTTCAAAAGCATGTCAGGTTATACTGGTAGGGAGTGACAGGGCAGCAAAAGAGACAGAGGGATGTGTTCTTTTCCATTCCAGCAAACCTTGGTTCCCTTAGAAGCCAGGAGATTTTTGGCTTAGCCCTTGGCTTCAAAACTCTGAAGCTGAGTAAGAAGCTGTAGGTGCATGAGGAGCGGGGATGACCTCGTTATATATTCCCATGGTTTGTATTTTGGTTTGTGTATTTTGTAAAATGTAACATGCTGCTTCAAAACGTTGGTGTTTGGTCAGAGAGGAGGTAGGGAGGCAGTGGAATCCCAGTGATGCTTTGGCTCTGTGGCACCACACATGTTCTCTGCAGCAGTGGAAGTAGTGAGACACAAACGGAGGGGGAAGGGAGAGCTAAACTGGCTTTTGCCTCTTCCCCCTTCTCCCAAGTCATGATGGGTTATGACACACCTCACTTTGGGTATTGGGGCTTGGGTTTTTGCTTTGGTCCTTAAAGAAGCAGCTGAGATTTGTGTTCATGCTTGAATTTCTCCATGGGAGTGAAAGAAGTATCCAAGTGGCAGTGATCATTTACAAAAATCTATCAAAATGTCTGTAATCTGTAAGTGTAATTTTGTTTGCTTGGTTTGTTTTACAGATACAAGAATTCTCTTCCGGTTTCTGGACTGGTTCACAGCTTGCATGCTGGGATAGAACTGAAAAACCCTGGTCCTTATTTCCCAAACTCTCCATTTACCTGAGGGATGAAAACTCCAGTAGGTCGTTTCGGATCTCTATCCTACCACAGGTCTCAACCTTCTTTGTTTATTCATCTGTGCATTTATTTTTAGTATTGTAAAGCACATTGTAAAGCTCTTAAAAAATAGGAGCTATTTTTAGCAGTAATAGGGGACTGGCTTATTGCATGTCAGGGAAACCTTTTTTAATCAAATTTTTAAAATCAATTTTTAAATTAGGAAAATAACAAACTTGTCAAACCTAAAAGCAAAAAGGAAAAGCACAAAGCACAATTTCCCTCTCAGTGCAGTCCATCTAGTTGGGAATTTTTTTTTTTTTTTTCAATTTGTCGGGAAAAGAGGCAAGTTTTTGTTTTGTTTTCATGAGCTTTGGCCACATCAGATGTCAATACAGAATGTCTCTGCTCGTTTTGATCTTCTCATTTTGGGAAGGAAATTGATTTGTTTCTCCAGGCATTTTGAGTTGGAGCACTTCTTCTGAATATGAAAATCTTGGCAATGACCCTTTGTGAGCTCTTCACCAGTTTCTGTAACTCACTTGGTTTATCTTTTATTAATATTCCATCCCAACTTTTAGAATATAATGTGCCACTTTTGTTTTTCTTCTCTGTCTTCTCCTCCCAGTATAAGGTGCACTACAGGCTGGTATCCTCCAACATTACTAATACATTATTTTACCTCAAGGGACAGGCAGGAGCAAAGGAAAGAATGAACCTATTAAGTACATTTTAACTTGAAATATAGTACAGCCTTATGATAAGCTTTTTCTGTATTGATCATGTAGCTTGGCAATCGTTCATCTTCCTCAGGGAGACAGGGGGTGAAATGTGACTTGAATTTGTAAGATCTAGAACCTTGAAGCTGACACTGAATGCTCTCTGAATCAACTCCATCCTAGTAATTTTTTAAATAACTGAATTATTCTCTAATTTGAGTTCATATCCCAAGTTCTTCCTCAGCCACCCTTCCCTTATGGAAAATATGGTAAATAGTGAGAATCTCGAGAATTTGCTGCTGACCTGCATGCAGTGACTGACTGTGTTCAACTTTATCTTAGAATCCACAAGCTTTACCTCTTACCTGCCTGTAAGCTTTGACTGGTTTTAAATCATGTACAGAAATCTGTTTGCCCCAATCCATTCTCTATTTCCAGTGGGATTGGTGTGCTTGAACTATAAAAATGAAGAAGTCTGAACTTCTGCCTGCTGTGAGGTGTTGCTTTTTACACTCTGGCTTCCTTTTTTTAATTTAGTTTTATTTTTTTAAATTTTCTTTTTAACAGCTTTATATTCAACCCATCCTTGTGATAGGAGATAATTTGCAGTGCTACCGATTCGGCATCTCCTCCTCCACAAACGCTCTGGTCATTGGTGCTACAGTCATGGAAGGATTCTATGTCATCTTTGACAGAGCCCAGAGGAGAGTGGGCTTTGCAGTGAGCCCCTGTGCAGGTAAGAGAAACATATTTCAGGACTTGAGTGAGGAAACTCAGAGAAACACCTTTGCCACTTATCTGTTGGGGAAAAGCGTGGTGACTCCCGCAGGGTGAAGGGTGTATTTTAAAGAAGTTCCAAGCTATTCACATTTCAAAGGAAGGAAAAAACCAAAAACCAAAAAAACCCAACTGTATTGCAACATCTTTTGGCATGAGGTGAATCAGCCTCAGCTCTGGGTATCTGTGCTGGGTTCTTCCCTCTCACAGAGATGATCTTTCTGGGACATCTGTCTGTGTGTGCAGTTTCCCCAACAGTTACATCAAATGAGTCCCTGCTTATAATGCAGCTTCATTTTGGGCTAGTTTCTGCTCAGGGCTGTGCATAAATGGATTCTTCAACCAGCTCTTGCAGTGTGCAGTGAAGTGCCTTACTCACACTTTTTTCTTCATGTAAATTGAGCCTGTTCAGCCCGTCAGAAATTTGCAAAGAAAGAGCTGAGGTGAAAATTGGACTCACATTTAGACTTGCAGTGTTTGTGTTAGTTCTGAACAAATACTTTTCTCAGTGTAAGCAGAAAGCCATTAATTTTTTAACTAGCTGCTGAGGAGATATAAAAGCCCATAATTTTTGGCTGATTTTACTGTGCTGGGTAACTTTCATGATTATTCTTTTCTCACCAAGGGTAGCTAAACCCAAAAATTTTGGGGTTTCTTCCCCTTGTTGTTCAGACATTGTTTTGACATGACAAGAACATCCAAGTGGGAGAGGAGGGGAAGGATGTGCACCCATATGCAGGTCTCTGTCCCAAACAGGAGTGGTCTGTGCCCTGAAAAACATTGTCTCACCTGAGGTTTGCATGAGAAAAGGACTGGAACTGACAGTGTTTCTTTAAGCTCTTAGAGAGGGTGAAGGTAGTTAGGACTGGAGTGCTTAATGCAATCAGGTAATAGAGAGGAAGAAGAGAGAACTGGCTGGCTGAGTTGTAGCTCTAGGGCAATTTTAAAGCTTGTTTTTTTTGATCTCTACATTGTTAACAGGCTCAGACTTGTCAGGTTTTAGCTCGTTCCCAAAGAAAATCTCGATATTGATGAGAGTTGCTTAATGGACACCCCTGTGAGGTGCCATGCAGTGATGAAAGACACTTCATGAATGTGTCTGGCAGGAGAGTGTAACTGGACAAACAATGCAGGCCAGGTTTCACTGCCTTTCATTCTTCCTGGTGCCTCCTGACTGCAGCCTGAGCAAGTGTGGAGCTGCCTCCTGTCCCTGCCCCACTGCAGCCATCAGTGGGGGGAGGAGGGGGCATTTAACAGAACATATTGACCACGTGTGGTCAGCAGGGGACACGAGGCAGCTGCTGTGCATAAGAACTGCTCTGACAGCCCTTCTTCGTTGAGAAAAATAATCGGGGAAGCATAGTAACACCTTGGTGTTAATACTGCTACCTGCAAGCGTAGTTTGAGCACTTCACGTAGCTGTGCCAGAGAGGAAGAACTGAGCTTGCTGAGTAGAACTGCCATTGGAATTTACATGAGCTTGGACACGTGGTTACACCCAGCTGGTGCTCCAAGGCATTTCCTCCTTGTCTCTTGGTCCACGTTTTCTGCATATGTCTAACCCAGCATCACATGAACTCGGCTTCCTGAGGAATCATCTCACTGGCTGGGACAAGATGCACGGAGTTGTCAGGTTCCACTCACGTGGGGCAGATGACATTTCACTGGATGTGCCAGTTCTGCTGAGCCTCACTTCTTCACAGCTCGTGGTTTCCATATTTAACAGCACTTTCCTCAGAGAGCCACGGCTGTGAGTGGAGCGCCTCGGTGCAGGGTGAGGGATTGAGCTGCAGAACTGGCTTCCCATGGAGGCCAGCCATGCCCTCCACAGCAGCTACATTCATCCCACTTATTTGGAGCCTTCCAGGCTGTTCATGGGCATAAATTAAACTGAATTGCTGATGGCTTGAATCTTCAGAAATGGAGAAACGTTAAAGACAGTTTGGTGTGGCTTTGCAGTGACCTTTGCTTTCTTGGAGTGAATATTGAGTTAAATCCGTGCTTTTTATAAGGTGTTAAAGCTGTACTTGATTAATAGAATAATTAAGGGAACAGGACTAAAAACCTTGATTTCATTGAACTTCCTGGTTACTTTTTCAGATTTGGCTAGAGATGAGAACTGGCTTATCCCACAATATTCCTTGGACTGTTGTAATTCTCCAGGATGTACGAAGAGTGAGGAAAGTTAGATAGACTGCTGCAGGAAGATACTCCATTGTAGCAGGAAATCTGCCTTTTCCTCATTACATGAAACCCTTTAAGACTTAGACAAATAATTTCAAGTTGCCCATTGATAACCTACTGTTTACAGGATGACTAGGACAGGTTTTTGGATCAGGTCCCTTCTTGAGACAGGATGTTCAGATCAACGAGTTGGTTTCACTGAAGCAGCCTGGAAATGTTCAAGGCCAGGTTGGGTGGGGCTTGAACAACCTGGTCTAATGGAAAGTTCCCTGCCCATGGCAGGGGGTTAAAACTAGATAATGTTTAAGGTCTCTTCCAACCCAAACAAAGAAAAAAAAATAAGGAGGGAAAAAAAAAAAAAGCCCTGTTGGAAAGTTTTGGTAGGCCCTAAGTTGAATGCAAGCCAAGGCAGGTGAAAGTGAAATTACATAACAGAGAGCAACATTCACCAGGGACATTCAGGAACTGGACATGAGGAGTTTTTTCTTCACCAGGAAGGTGGTACAGCACTGAAACAGGTCCCCATCCTCAGGGTTTTACAAGGCCTGGCTGGATAAATAAAATCTGCAGCAGAACTGATCTGTTGATCCTGACAGTCCTGTTCTGAGTAGGATCCTGGTCTAGGTAACTTCTAGGGGCCCCTTTCAAGCTGTACTTTACAATTTTATGAGGAATTTGATCTAATCCCAGGTTTATTTCCTTTGTAACCACCCAGGTGGGTGAGCTAGCATGTGCTGAGTTCTACATAAATTTTAGAAAATAGCTTTTTTCCAGAGGCGCCTTTTTGTCCTGTGATCATCAACAGAGAAGAAAATCTCATTTATTCAAGGTTATAAAAGTATTGTAGTTAGGTACCACCAGATATTCTAAAATAATACACTGAAATACTCTAATTTAGTTAATGTGTAATATGCTGAGTGTGACTGTTAGTTTATGTTAAGGGCTTCTTTGAGCAATTTAGGCAAATTTCCTCTCAATTTCTCTGGGGGCGGAAGAGTGAGAGGGAAATCTTTTTTGCCTTTTGGAGGGGAGAAAGCAGAGTCTGTGCTGCTATCAAGCATTCTCAAAATGCAGTTTAAAATGTCAGCCACTATGGAAACAGTTTTGTGTTTTCTTCTTTAATAGGAGTAATTACTGTGCTCAAGCCAAATAATGAGTAATTAGAGACTGTTTATTTTCAAAGCTATTTCCAAGGTGGGAAATTGTACTGCTTTTTCTTTCCCCCCACTTTTTCAAAATACTACTAAGTAATGATACTTAGGCCTTGCATTTCAGAGTGGTGTTAAATGTGGTTGAGTGGTGTTGTTGCAGAACTTGGTAGAGACAAACAAACGGGGTGAGATGTCCAGAAGAAATAATTGCATGGCAGACAAAGTGAAATCCTGGGGCTCTGGACAAAAAGGATTTCTGCCACAGACCTTCTAGGCAGAATTTTACCATCTAATGAGTTTAGGGAGTGGGTGTTTGGTTATTCACCAGTGCCAGGGTCCTCGTGGGTGCAGCCTCGGGTTCCCCCAGTTTGCTCTCACGGCATATTCCTGCTAAAGGAGTCTTCCCACACTTAGGGATGGAGAAGGGGTTGGTTCAGATGAGTGATTCCACAGAAAATTCCTTGTTTGGGCATTTTGTTTGTTGTGAAGGTTGGTTTCCTATCTGATCTGCGAGTTGCAGCCTCCCATTCCCTCCACCAACACAAAAGAGGCTCTGAGAGACAGGAGTGAGGGTGCAGGATTGTCCCTTTCAACACCAGCCCACAATTAAGTTGAATTAAGTCTAACAAAACCTAAATCTTAAAATAATACAAGGTCTTATGAGGCCAGGGACTGAATGACGACTAAAATCTATGCAGATAAAGCAACCAACCTATTCTGCATTTTTTTGTCCACAAAGAACCTTAAAGACCATCTTCCTGCCTTTGCAAATCCAGGCTCCCTTCTTCCTTCCAAGGGATATTTTATGGTAATCTCTTCAACCATGGTTTCAGCAGTCATGACTAAGATATGTGAAAATAAGAAATCCAGTTTTCAGTAGATGGGATCACTTCCAATCAGGAAAGAGTGTGCCTGTATATAAAATGTGCGAGAAATTGAGCAGGACAGTTAAAACTGAGGCCTTTATAAAAAAATACTCAGATGTGTCTTGGAAGTGGCTGACTAGAGAAGTGAATTATGACTGCTTCTTGCCTTAACTTTGTCATCATTTTTTGAGCAGCTGGGTTAGCTCTCCCTGCCCAGCACCATTGCTCCTTCCTGTTCCTGTTCCTCGCTCCTGACACTGACCTTCCTCTCCTCCACTCCCCTTTCATGGACAGCTGTCACCCAGCTCTCCTGCCTCACCTCCCCTTCCTTCTGGATTTTCACCCCCAAGAGTATCTGTGCTGCTTTCCACGCTGCACTTTGTGTTTAGGATAAAGTCCTCTAAGGACTGATGAACCTTCCTGCTGCTCCCTAAGAAGACAGCAAACACAGACGATCACAGTATCATCTGTGGTGCTGTTCCAGTTGTTGGAAATACCAGAAACAAACAAAAAACTGCCCAGGCCCTGCCCTACACCAGGGTGGATGTCGTAGGATATTTAAAAGGACATCTCTGAAAGGTAGTCCAGAGAGAAAAAAGTGATCCAGTGGTTTGGGCTTTGACTGACCGAAATGTCTGTTCTCTCCTAGACAGCCTGTGGAGATGAGGGAGTATCACGGTCTCCTTATGCTTCAGAGTTTCTTTTTATAAACATGAGATTCTTGCATTTTTATTGCAATGAGAAATGCAGTAAAACGTGAATGGGCTGAGATGTGCGGTGACAGAGGGAGAGGGATACACAAGTGGTTGTAAATGGTGTCTGTAGACCTGATCCTTTTCTGTCTGTGTCTCCTCAGAAGTTGACGGCTCTCCCGTGTCGGAGATCGAAGGCCCTTTCTCGACAGCAGACGTCGCCAGCAACTGCGTTTCCAGCCTTTCCTTCCACGAGCCTGTGCTGTGGATCGCCTCCTATGCCCTGATGAGCCTGTGTGGGATCATCCTGCTCGTCCTGATCATCCTGCTGCTCATCCCACCCCGCTGCCAGCACCGCTACACGGACAATGACGTGGTCAACGACGAGTCCTCCCTCGTGCGCCACCGGTGGAAATGAGAGGCTGGATCCTGAAAACTGAGACTTAAAACAAGACCAAGGACAAAGAGCTCTGCCAAGGGGAAGAAGCCAATGCCTCCTCAGTCCTTTCTACGTTCCTTACAAAACGCTGTTGAAAATCCCACCAAATATCCTGCATCGTGACTTTTATAGCTTTATTTTCTAACACCAGTTCTGAACCAAAGCACTGTTAACCACCTCTGAAGTGCTACGGTACTGGATTTGCTACTGCAGTACAACGAGCCTTTATGGTCTCTACAGTACCTTGTTTAATAAAAAAAAACTTTAAAAAAAGTTTTAAAAAAAAAAAAGATAAAAAAACCACACCATGATGTTCTTCCACTGTCTGAACAAAATTGTCCATCTCTCTTTCACAAAGAAAAAGGAGCTGTCAGTATTTTCTAACTAATCAAGCCCTGACTGTAGGAAAAGAGAAAAAAAAATAATAATCTTTCTTATTAATTGCATTAAATGAATACTGCTTTCTGTTTACATCAGTTTATTTTGAAACTGTGCTTATGGTATGGGGGAGGGAGAAAGTCAGACTTAAGCAGCAGAGGAAAGCAAGTGAGATCAAGAAGAAATGTTGGTTTGTGGTTTCTTGCCCTCAAGATCACTGCTGCCACTTTGAGAGGGTCACCCTCCCTGAGAATTGTAACAAAATAGTCCAAGGTGGTGAAAACTGGGAAACAAACTTGTTCAGCCTTAGAGTAAAACAAGACTACCTCTCTTAATTTACAAGGATGCTACCACTGGTAAGTGTGTGGATTAGAACTGGTCTTGAAGCACAAAGATGCTCCATAGAACCAAACAGAACTGCTTGGCTTTGAAATTTTTTTGGATTTTATAAAAGTTAATACTTCATGACTTTCCACTTTGGTGCACAAAAAAAAAAAAAAGAAACCTTTCAGTTTTCCCCCCCTCATGTGGGGTTTGTTGGTTTTTTTCTGAGTTATTTAGAAAAGGCTGATCTGCTTATGTATAGACAGACAAGAGAGCAAGGTCTGTGTTCTGCTGTATTTCTAGAGAGCATGTAACAAAAAGAAAACTAAATAAGACACGGGTTTTTTGTTTTAATTTGGCTGAGCTCAGCAACCTAGAAATTCAAGGGAGAAGTACCTGTCTTTATGGACAGGCTGTGAAGTGAAAGTCTTTATGCTGGCTTGTTTTGCAGCTTGAGCAGCAGTTGGAGGTGTTCATTTTGGTGTCAGTCATATGAAAAGTGTGTGTGTCCTGCCTGGCTGAAAACAAACATGTAGGTGGGACTGGAAACAACAGTGGGAGAGAGCAGGGCAGAATGTATTTGACCAGGCTTCCATTCTGCAAGTGCAGATCGTCATGCTGAGGTCAGAACGAGGTGTTTGCTTTGCAGATAGGACAATTTTTCTTTTCTCTAGTTGCAGGACCTCCACGGCTTCTCTGTAACACTGGCCTAAGGGTTTGGATTGGAAAGATAAACAATGCAACATTTAGGATTTTTTTTTTTTTAATAAAGAAAAAGAAAAAGGAAAAAGTATTCTTTTGCATTTTGATAGCAGAGCAGTTTGCATATCTGTATGGGAAATGAAGAGAAGAAAAAAAGCTTAGCTCTGAATTTCCCAATCCCTCGCCTAGACGATTTTCTGCCCAAAATCCCTTCATATAGCTCTGATTCACACTGCCTCTGCATCTGACTCTGCATGGAATAAGGAAAGATTTTTTAAATTTTTTTTCCAGAAATGGTGCATTTACAGAGGTGCACGTCATGTGTGCAAAAATAAAACACTGTGGGGGGTTTTTTAACTGACTTGTGTCTTTCACGTCATAACTGGAAGTGCCTGTGGTTTTCTTTTCAATTCTTGCACTTTCAGATTGCTTGGCTCAATAGAGTAAAATAATTGATGCTGTGATCCAACATCTGAAAATGACTTCTCTTGGAATTCGGAGTTGGAAACAGGAAGGAATCTTGAGTTTTTCTCCTTCTTCCTCTGCCTCTTAGTTTTTAAGAGGAGAAAAATTGTGAATTACATGAAATAAGCCATAGAGCTTAGCTGTTTTCTCAGTGTTCTATTTTCCATATCTCTTTCTTAATATCTTTTAATTCCGAGTTCCACGTTGTCCTCCTGGGTTTGGTTTTACACGTAACAAATAATTTCAGAGTTGTATTCCTTCTTTTTCTACAGTATGGCAATAGGAGTTGTTCTTCTGTCACTTGTTTCAAACAGAAACACAGTATGGATTTTGGGTGGATACAGTGTTAAACAATAAACCCTCTTTCATTTCAGTAAGTAAAAACAACTTGTATGCTCTTAAAAAGTTTCATCACTGCTCCCCTCACCCCAGAACCTCTTATCTCCTCACCACAAGGAGTTTTCTGAAGGAATTCATTGGGAAAGGTTCTGAGGAGGGTTTTTAATGACAGCTGAGGTTTCTTCTGAGTTGGTTAACAAAGTCTTCTTAGTGCACTGGATTTCATTTAGAAGGTTTAAGTGTTACTCTTTCCCTTAGAATATCATTGGTCAAGGTATTTTAAGAGAAACACTTGAATGAAGAGGAGCAATAATCAAGTAGCACATATGAAATACTAATATATTCTTGAGTTTTCCTGCCATTCCTTCACAATTAAAACGTGGCTTATAGTAAAAATGCTGGGAATGACACCTGTGAGCAGCACAAACTTCATCTGGGCTTGTAAATTGATACTTACACTGGCAGATATTCAGGTGAGCATTGCTCTGTTGCTCTGGCAACAAAGAGAGCAATAGAAACCCTTGAGGGTTCCTTTTTAGCCTACAACACATTAAGAAAAATAATGCTCTTGAGCAGTTTTGTACAGAAGATGAAATGCAGTGACAGACTACACTATAACCAAGTGTAATCACTTGGTAACTTGTAGTGATCCCTTTCCCTGATATATTTCAAAGAATACATATGTTGTGAGGTATTTTATGCTCCTGCTAACCAACTTCAGGTGTAAGAATAAACCACACCTTAAAAAATAAATAAATAAAAAAAGGAGGGAAGAGGAGTGAAAAAAACCAGAGCATTGAGTAAAGATGATACTGGAAAATATCCTTTGTTTATTATGGAAGGCAGGATGCTCCAAATCACAGCACTCCAAACCATCGTGTCCATATTTCTTGCTGCCCCAGCTCTCCTCTGATGGGAATGTTACACCACGTCCCAGGAAAGTGTCAGAAAGCCGTGTGCCCCTGGCTGCAGCCCTGCAGGTAATTTGATACCATCGGTGCAATCGCCAGGGATTTGAGGGGGTGTGGTTTGAGTTCGAGTGGTTAAACCTGAGCCCAGCCCTCGGAATAGGTTAATCCTATCCCGCTGCCTTCGCAAGTTTTAGAATTATCATGGGGGGTTTTTGGCGCAATTAAAATGCTGAGGGAAACAGATGAGGCATTTTAATAAGGCTTTTGTTCAGGTGCTGTAAAAGAAGTTAGGTAGATGATTGTTCCGTTTTTAAGGTGAAGGATTGTGCTTAGGATGTGCATGTTGGATCAACCTAAATGCAATGTATAAGGGGTTTTGGTATCTCTTGTGCTCAACAACTGTAAAATTTATCGTCTGAAGTTAACCTGTGAGTACCCACCCAGTTCCTTGTTGTTATGCTGGCTTTGTTTCACTGAAGGATGAGCCATTTGTCTGCCAACCTTTTCCTTTTAAATATTAAAAAGCTTGTGAGAGTTGCTTAACACAGCACATTTCCAGAGAAAGAGAGAGAGAGAGAAGTCTTTAAATTTTCCGATATTACAAAATGATTGTGCTGCTGGAAGTTTCTTTGATTTCTGCAGGGTTTCCAGCAGCTGGGCTGGTTGGTTGTCATATCCTCATCTCAGCCCTGAATATAAATAGCAATATGAGCTGTGTAATGAAAGGTGTTGGTACAGTGACCTATGGAGGTGCAAGTAAAGGAAATTATGGAAAGAAAAATAAATAGGATGCCTTTAGTTTCATTAAAAATGGCAAGAGCATAACAGGTTGATCCTTTTCAGAAGTACTGTACTTTTTACCAAGACATTAGTTGCTGTCAGACTTGACTCTCTGATTGATAAATTGTTCATTTCTGGCTGCCAAAGCCCTTGCTGCTGTTGAGAGAAGTGAAGACAGATTGGTAATGGGATACAAGCAATCTTCTGAGCCAGTTAGATTTGCTGGCTTTTGAGGCCTAATTAGATGCTAATCCAGGCTTGTGAGCGATCCAGCATCCTGCTTATAGCTTTGGGAATGCTAGCAGAAATACTTGGCTTCAGCCAAACTTCTGGATGAGATGGATCCAAAACACAAAAGCCAGAGAGCAACAGCAGCTGCTGAGAAGCTGCTGTAGGTGCAACATCAGTCAGTCCCCAGTTCCTTTGATAAGGGTCCACTTGCCTGGATATTTTGGAAACCAGCACTCCAAGGTGCCTGTTGGTGCTACTGGGAATTATCCACTCCCAGGTGAACAAAGGGCACGATCATCTTTAGGTAGGATCATTGCCCAGCTGCTGAATATTCCCCTCTCCAAATAACAGGGCACACACAGCTGTTTCTCACCCCCAGCAGTGGCCAGTTTGTAAGCAACAGGACAGGCTCTCATAAAACATGCTGACATCAGTGACTGTGCAGTAGTGATATAAAAATGGTTTGCATTTGGCTGGATATTTGTGGTCAGGTAGTCTTTGAAATACTGGGAATTTTAGATTAGACTATGAAGGCACACGCAGAATTTCTTTTGAGCTAGCCAATGAGTAAAACACAAAAGGTAATTTTCAGAATTTAAAAAGTAGCCCTCAATAAGTGTTCTTTTTTTTTTTTTTTTTTTTAATTTATAACAATCACTTAAATATATTTTAGTATGTTTGCTGTCCTACTTATTTTCTGGCTGCAAATCTGATTTTTCTGATTTGTCTTCTGGCCCACTCACCCCTTCTCTTTCCCAAAAAACCAAAAGTTCCTAAAAGCTGACGACCTCCATATTCCAAATTCAGCCTTCTAACAAAAGATACATTTTTCTTGTTTACCATTTCACAGACCTGTTTTAAAGTAGTTCCTTAGCACTTGAAAAATTAGCTGCAGGTTGAAAATACTTGCAGTGCCATTAGGAGAAGAATCGGAGCCAAAGCTTTACCTGTGCCAATGCTCCCTGAATTTTACTGTGTGCCAAGAACTCCTTTGTGCATTTGACTACGTTCCCTGGATTTCTTTCACTTCCCACTTGGAAATACTCCCTGCTCCTGTACATTCTCCTTTTTCTCTGCCCTTGGGAAATACAAGGGTGGAGAGCAGGACCACAAGGAGCTGTGAGAGCTCCTTCCGTGACATTTTTTGTCCTAAAAACAACTCCAGCTGAGCAACTGAGTTTGCTCTGATTTTACAGCAATGTGTACTTAGGCAAAACACTTGAACAAATGACATTGTTTGTAACAATGCTCTCATCGTATCCCCCTCTGATGAGGGAAATTTTCACAGGGCCAAGTCAAACCTGCAAAGGGCATGTTTATTCCTGTGTTTTCAGAGAGGGATTATAGAGCTCAATGTTTAGATGGCTGTATTTGCAGCACGGTTGTCCTTTGGAAAATTCTGTGGTAAAAAAAATGGACTTGAGAATGTTGAAGAGGAAATAAAAAGACAACTAACAATTTCTTGACAGCACAAAGGCGTGGATTACTGCAATATGTGCTGGGAAAAAATTGCTTTGGTAGCCAATACTCTGTGTGTGTGCATCAACTATACAAAGTTCAGTGTTTAAGACCTACCTGAAACAGGCAGTTCACATTTTTTATTGCAAATTTTATATGGAGATGCAGAGATCTTTTAAGGTTTTAACACTACATTAACTGTTGTTTGATAGTTATTCAGGAAGTGTGGAAAGGATTTCACCTTTAAGGAAATTATTCCAACTTAGAGAGGCATTTCTTCACCTGTTGCTTTGTTTTGGTTTGTTTTTTTATTAGACAATGTTTTTAACATTGACTGAAAAGAAAATGGGATCAAAACTTTGAAAAAAGGGGTATAGTCTTTCTAATTCAATCTTCAGGTTATGTTAGGATCTCTATCCCACTTACTGTCAAGCCTCATTACTCAATTTTTCAAAAATTGATACTTTGTACTTTCAGGTCTTGCCATTTTCAGATAAACACTATGTAAAAAATCAAATTTTATGCTGCGTAAAATAAATTATTAATTCTTTCAGCCTATTCTGTGTGTCTTTTTAAATCCGGTTAAGATGAACTTCAAAGCTGATCATTTATATCGGTCCAGATTCCTCCTGTGACTCTCGATTCCACCTTCTGGCTGTAGCTTTGCGGGGAAAGCAGAGCTGCTTTAGGTCCCATCTGACCCTGGCAGGAGGAGGAGGTGTGCAAATTTAGCTCCGAGGTGATTTTTCCCTGCTTATTCCCAAATAACAGATGCTTCTGCTTCAGCTTTTCATTTCAGTGTTGGGCAGCATCGAGCAGAGAAAGCAAGAAGCTGAGAAGGCGAAGCTGCTGATGGTTTGGGGTGGATTCGGCTCATACCTGGGCTGTTGCTGCCCTGTACTGCGGGCGGGGAAGGGACACAAATCCCAATCCAATCCCAATCCCAATCCCTGTCCCCACGGCAGGGCCCGCCCTGCTCCGCGCTCTTTCCCCGCCAGGTGGAGCCCGAGGGGCGTTTCCCAACTCCGGAGCCCTCCCAGCACTTTCTGTTCCTTGACCGAATCCCATTAAAAGTACTTTCATTTTCTTTTCTAAATATCCAGCCTCAAAGGCCCTTAGCTTAGGGTCTTCTGATCGTTTATCATCTCCCTCTTCCCTCCACCTAAAGGCCTCCTTAAAGAGTCCCTTATTTTAAGCCCTGAGTTTTTTAAAGGCAGCAGGGTGTATTTATTGTTTATGTTGCAAATTAAGGGTGTTGGTCAAGTACGATGGAGTGGCACCAACTGTTTAATATTTTTCCTTCAAAACTGGCAGGTTTTACTTATTTCTGTCCTGATATTCAGTGAAGCCTCTCCATTACTGGCACAGGGTGCCCAGAGAAGTTCCAGATGCCCCATCCCTGGCAGTGTCCAAGGCCAGGTTGGATGGGGCTTGGAGCAACCTGGGATAGTGGAAGGTGTCCTCCCTGTCCATGGCATGGGAGTTGAGACTACGTGGATGGTCTCTGAAATTCCTTCCAACCCAAGCCATTCTATGATTCTATTATTACACAGCTCTGCTCACAACTTTTCATTCTTTTACTTGTGCCTAAACTTCTCTTAAGCTCTTGAAATCACCATCATGTTCAGGGCACCCTTCCAGACTTCAGGCTCACGGAATCCAAAGCTGCAGAACTGTTTATTCACACTTCTCTTGCTCATCTTTGCCCATGAAAACTGGATTGTTTAAACAAAACAGCTTTTCACTTTGTGTGTGAAACACAAAAGTAAGAATTCATTGCAAGAATACGGCTTTTTTTGATAATGACAGTGGAGTGTAGAAAAATATGTGAAGGCTGACGATGCAAGTGCTCAGTGTAATTTTTCAGGACAACGTGTCACTTAAACAGTAAACGTTAACTATTCTTCCCTTTCTCCACCAAAAGAAACTCTTTAAAAATAAATGGCTTGTGGGGTTTTTTTTCTTTTTTTCTTTTTTTTTTTTTGTTCTAGAGGCTGACAAATACCATCTGCCTGCACCTTGACTCATCATTTGTTTGTCTAGGGAATTCAACAGCATACCCCAAGAAACACAGGTTGTTGTAAAGAATGCAAGGATCTGTGCTGCCAGTACCTACACAAATGTTAGTGTTGGATTTTTATAGCTGTTAGCTAGATAAGACTGCTTTTTTTCAATAAACAAGGTATTGTGATTCTTCAGATTCTTTCTTTTCATGCCCCCAGAATTGTTCTGAAATACTATGAGTATGAATACTATTTACTTTTCCCTTGAGTGCTTTTTAATTGTAAATTTAACATTAATTTCAGCTTTCTGTATTCTTACTGTATGAGATTCTTTTTATTGTTGGTCATCTTGAACATTCTCTAGGCTGGTGGTTTATATTGATTTTTAGCTGCTGATTTATTTTTGATTGCTGATGTAACTGTCTTCTATCTGGATGAAGTGCAATTCCATATATTTTCCACATGTTCCTCTGAATTATCAAAGCAGAAGAAAACCACACAAATTAGCCCCACCTTTGTGTTGTTAGCAGGCCAGCAATGTCCCAGGCTCACAAGCATGACAGGTTTTCCACCTTATCAGCTGAAAGTAACAAGGCTTGCTTTTTTCCCTTTGTTAAATGATCCATTTTTGCATATCTTGGGGAAGGTGATTTTAATCTTTTATATCCACAAAAGAAATATCTGAAAGTTCTCGTTTTAATTGTTTGCTCCTGGATTTCATAAAGACAGTCAAGGTATACCAGAAAAGAAAAAAAAAAACAATCAAAAACCAGTAATTGTATTACAATACACATTTACATCTCTATTTCTCCACATTCCTCTTCATGCCACCACCACACAGGATGCTGAGTTTCCACCTGAATTATGGCACAGGCACATGGGGAATTACGGGTGAGTTAAATAATTGCTCTTCCACATTGCTGCCCCTGCTGTCCATGTGCATGTTCCTGTCTGCCCCAAGTCTTGGGTAAAATTACTTAATTTAGTCATCAGCTGCACACTTTATGTAGGAGGTCTGGTTTTTTTAAGTTCTTGTGAGCTCTACAAGCAAAGATTTAGTCCAGCATTCTCTCCCTGCCTTGCAAACTCTGCCTCCATTTCAAATCATTAAATTCTTTGAACTGGTCCTAGGAGGATTGAAAGTGCACTGTTGGCCATTTGTGGGCAAGCAGAAAACATGTAAATTAAATTCCTACAAGGGCTGCAATGACACTTCTGCTCATTTGTTATTCAAGTGGGGTGTTTGCAGCAAAGCTCTCTGTTGGTGCCACGACTCAAAGGGAAAGCAGGAACTTGCTCTCTGGTGTAGTTTGAACTGTGTTAGCCCATAAACTTCCTCTGCTGACTGGATTTTGTGATGATAAGACAAGACTAAGACCTTTTAGATACATTCACCTGCTCCATTCAGTGCCATTTGTTTCCTGAATAGATTTCCTGTCCTGCTTATCACCAAAGGGTCTTACAGCTTCGTGTGAATGGAGAGTGAAGATTAATATTTTGTAAGTTTTTCTCTAAGATTTCAAATGACAGAATGAATGTTTGCAGGATAAAATCAGAAATGGTATTTCAGAAGGGTTCTGCACCCCACATCTTCTATTAATCACTAAAGAAAGGACAGTGTCGTTTGGTTTTTTGCAGATGCAAAACTGAGATACCTGAAGTAAAACATTTTAGAGTTTCCTCATCCTTACGCACTTAAAATCCCCTCAGCCACTGGATCCCTGGGATTTGGCAGGCCAGCAAACCAGGATTTGTAGCAAATGCCTGGCTGTAGTTCCATGTAGTTTAGGCAGTAATGAAAAGGAAGTAACCTGCTACACTTTTCTTGTGGGTAAAAGCAGGTAAAATTGCCGTTTTCCAATAGACACTGATTGCCAGTGAAGTGGTTTTTTCACCGTATTGAGGTGGTGACAAAGTTCCTAAAGGCTTAAAATTTTTCTCTATGGAATCTGTGACCCACCAATGCTCGTACAAGAAATTTATTTCAAAATTAAATTATTCCAAGTCTTAGTTAATATTCCTGGCTTTAATAAAAATAGAGGAATTTTTCATTTGGTTATCACACAGGGTTTTGGGTTTAGAGATGGATTATTGTTACTTTAAGGGCTAGAATTGCAGTCTTCAACAGTTTCAATCATTTATTAACAGAGGCATAATTTTCTGATGTGCCAGCTTGCAGGATAACACTTCCTGCAGAAATAATTGTGTATGTTGGAAAGTATGCCAGACTAGTGTTGTCCTTAACTTCCTCCTGCCCTCTTAGAACTCTTTTTCTTTTCTGTCCTATGCTTTTCATTCCTTAAGTTTATTTGTCCCATGCTACCTCTTTAATTATTCACGCTCCCAGTTTTTATGGGACGTTGCTTTTTCATTTGCAAGCTCCAGTACATTTGAAAATAACCAGCAGCAATTACTCCCTTAGGTTTCATCTGCAATTGATGGGATATTATAACATAAAACTCACAGACAAGGACAAGAAACAGCTCTCCTCCAGGGACTGCAAACATTTACAGCTTTCAGGGGTGTCCTGGGAGGAATGCAAAAGCCCCACTCTGTTCCTGTATGGATTCCCTCCTGTAGGATTTTATTCATCTCTTTGCAGAGCTAAACATAATTCCTGTGCATTGTTAGAGGCAGAGGGGATGAAAATGGAAACTAAATCTGAGAGGTTTTAAGGGCAACTACAGAATCACAGTGTAGTTGGAGCGATTTTCTAAATGAAAATTCCAGCTATCCCAGCAGGAAGGAAACCTACAGGTTGATGGTGTGTAACACCTGGCACACAAGAAAAGATGAACCAAGGGTGGGCTGGTGTCATCCCAATGCTGTGGCAAGGGGTGGGAGAAGGAGGAGGGGTCTCCAGTGGGAAAAAGTCCTGGGTTGGGTTCAACGCAGAAATAACTGGATCATCTGGAGAATGGATCCAAACTCAAAGAGAGAAGGTTTAGATCGGATATTAGGAAGGAATTCTCCCCTGTGAGCTTGGTGGGGCAGTGGAACAGTGGGGGCTGTGGCTGTCCCATTCCTGGAAGTGTCCAAAGCCAGGTTGGACGGGGCTCTGCGTAACCTGATGTAGTCAGTGGGAGGTTCCCTGCCCATGGCAGCGGGGCTGGGACCAGATGATCTTTAAGGTCCCTTCCAACCCAGCCATTCCGTGATTGTATGATTTTAACATTGAGGGGAGGGGGAGAAAGAAAAAAGAAAAAGTCTAGCTTTCCGAACGGGCATGTGAGTGAGTGGCATATGAGCCCTCCTTGTGTGCCGCCGGCCAGCTGCGTGCTCTCTGCGGAAGATAATTTAAAGTGATTTAACTTTAACCGGGGCGGTGCGGTGCTGACAGGCGGCCGCTCCCCTTCCCGTTCCCTTCCCGGTGCTGGCACGGGAAGGCCACGAGAGGGACGAGGAGGAGGAGGAGGAGGAGGACGGGGAATAATGAAGTTGATCCGGCACTGTGAGTAGGATGCGCCCCGGAGCCGCTCCGGGCGGGCTGAGACCCCCTCGCCATGGGGAAGGGGCGAGAAGGCGGATCCTGCCTTAAAACCCAGCTCTTAGTCTGGAATAATTCATGCTCGAGTCTTAAATATATTCTTTTTTTTTGCTTTTTTCCTCTGTTCAAGCCCAGCTGCGTGCGGGTGGGTGCGTGTATTAGCGAGGTGTGGCTACGTGGGGGTTTTGAATCAGCTAAACACAAAATAACCCAATCCTGGGCTTATATTTGGTGATTTAGTTGCTGCCAAGGGGCACCTGAGGGAGAAGGGAAATTGGGAGCTGCTGAAAGGTGGGACTGCCGGCGTAGGACCCGGAGGGAATGGCAGGAAGCTCTCTCAGGGGAGGTTTAGGCTGGGTATTAGGGAAAGGTTTTTCACCCAGAGGGTGGCTGGGCACGGAACAGGCTCCCCAGGGAAGTGGGGAGCACCGAACCTGGCAGAGAGCAAGAAGTGTTTGGACACAGGGTGGGATTGTTGGTGTGTCCTGTATTGGGCCAGGAGTTGGAGTGGATGATCCTTGTCGTTCCCTTTAAACTCAGGCTATTCTGTGCTTCTGCCATCTTTTCCTTGTGCTCTGCTGTTTTATGTGTCCTGCCACACCTCCGTCCTGACTGCCCTTCCTCCCGGCTCCTCTCTGCCGCCTTCTCTGCCTGCACTGTGAGTATTGCTGAGTATCTCTGCCTCATGACAGTAACAGAGCAGTAGCTCCCAGGGAGCTCCTCCGTGGCAGAAATGGAGTGAGGGAGGCACAGCAAGCAGCTCACAGTCCCCACACTGCTCCTTGTTGCTGAGCAGCCACAGCCTCTGCTAGCAGCAAAAGCAGAGTCTGACTTTCCTGCGTGCTGGCTGGACTTTGTGCTTTATAACTCTTAATTGCTTAATCACAAATATCAAGCTCTCTTGACTATGTTAACTTTGTCTGAGTTTATGGCTTTGCTGTTACTTTGTAGAGGTTTGCACGTGTCTATGGAGAAACCCAAAAATGAATGGACGTGTGCAGGATAAATAACCTCAGTAAACCTAAGAGAGCCAGCTGGACCCAGCAGTTCGGGTCAGTGAGGTCCCCTGGTGCCTTCTGAGTCCTCAAAAGCAAAACCAAAAGTTGATCAACAGTGAAAATACGCCATGAGTTTTGAGAACCAAGTACAAACTGTGCAGGAGGGCTGGTAAATGTATGAGCCTTAAAAGGCATATTTCAAAAACATTTAAGAAGCTTGTGTTTTAAGTAAAATACAGAATATATTATAGAATCATAGAATCATTTAGGTTGGAAAAAATCTCCAAGATCATAGAGTCTAACCTTTGATTTATCACCACCCTGTGAACTAGAGAGTAGCATTGAGTGCCATATCCAGTTGTTTCTTGAGTTCCTCCAGGGATGGGGACTCCACCACCTCCATGGGCAGCTCTTTCCAAGGCCTGACCACCCTTTCCATGAAGAAATTCTTCCTGGTGTCCACCCTGAGCCTCCCCTGGCACAGCCTGAGGCCGTTCCCTTTCCTCCTGTCCCTGTTCCTGAGCCCCTTTCCCAGCTCCCTCAGCCGCTCCTGGTGCTCCATTCCCAGCTCTGTTCTGGACATGCTCCAGCCCCTCAATGTCTTTCTCGTGGCGAGGGGCCCAGAACTGGACACAGGATTCGAGGTGTGGCCCCACCAGTGCCCAGCACAGGTGCTTCCTGGTCCTGTGGCCACACTATTCCTGATCCAAACCTCAGTCCATCAATCCAGCCTGCCCAGATCACTCTGCAGAGCCTTCCTGCCCTATAGCAAATCAACACTCCCACCCAACATAGTGTTGCCTGCAAACTGACTGAATGTGCCCTCAAACCCCTCACCCAGATCATCAATAAAGACATTGAACCTGGCGGCCCCAGAAGTGATCCTGGGGGACACCACTCGTGACTGGACACCAGCTGGGTGTGGCACTACTCGCCAGCACTCTCTGGGCTTGGACATGAAGACAATTCTTAACCCAGGCACCTGTCCAAGCCCTGAGCTGCAGCTTTTCCAGGAGATGCTGTGGGAGATGGTGCCAAGGCTTTGCTGAAGTCCAGGTACACACATCCACAGCCTTCCCTGCATCCTCCAAGGGGGTCATCTGGTCATAAAAGGAAATCAGGTTGGTCAGGCAGGACTTGCCTTTCCTAAACCCGTGCTCTGGATGCTGCTGATCCCTTGGTTGTCCTGTTTGTGCCATGTGATCACGCTCAGGATGATTTGTTCCATGGTTTTCCCAGCCACCAGGGAATAACATCAGGCATAACAGTAGTTAGACATTTATACTTTCTTGTCTCTTTAGGTGAAATGCACTGTTGAGCCTGTTTTGCAACAGAGTTGCTCCATAATAAGGATAAAAACCAGTGCAAAATCACTGTTAGGGTAAACCTGCCAAGCCAACTATGGAATGAGCAAAACAAAATCTGACTCGTGCTCTCATAGATCTTTGCAATGTACCACGCCCCATCCCCTCCCCGAAAACAGTCACTAAAATCTCTCAACAGAATTGTCATTTTCACGTCATTCTTCCTGGATTTTGTCTTTGAAACTTGTGACTTGGCCTCCTTTATGAATTAAATATATTTTGTGTATAAATCTGGTAATTTTTTTGAACGTTCAGAAAGAGCAGAGTTTGGTGTCATTCTGCTTGGTTCCAGCAGCTTCCTGATTTGTGCATGAGTACTTTGGCAGTGTTTGTGTTCACATCACTGCACAAATGAAGTGTCAGAGTAATCTTCAGTATTATTTCAGAGTGGGTTTGCACCACTGCTCATGGTGGAGTGAGAGATTTCTCATGGGGAATACTCAGGGAAATTTATAATATCTAAAGATGCATATTACTTTCTCAATCTTAATCCTTTGATGAAAACACAGCAAGTTTCTCATAATATTTCCCTACAGTCACACAAATGTTTCTGCAATGTTTTGCTGGGCTTTTTATTTTTAAAGCTGGTAGAATGCAGGAATAACCATGTGGACAAATACAAATAGGGAGTAGCTAGAGAGGGAAAATTCAATCTTTGCGGTGGATTATCAACAGAACCTGAGTCAGTAAAGTCTCCTCTTATGGAAAAAAAAAATCAAAGTTCCTTTTGGCATGAATAACCAGAAGCAAAGGCTCAGGAATGTCTGTGTTGGAGCAGTGTGTTCATTCTGCAGAATTTTTCAGAATTTGGATGCAGACCAGATGGGCAGAACTTACAGGAAAGTGGCAGAACTAGCAAAACAGGACTTGACGAGGACAAGTGAAAAATTTGGCCTTATCCTAGAGAAAGGGTAGGGCAGAAATCTTAATGTTTATAAAAGGCAGTTCCAAGAAGGAAAGGAAAGAAGTATCTTATGAGTGTAAACTGTTAAAAGGAAGATTTAGACTAGATAATACACAGTATTTTCTAGAAGGCTGGCAAAGTGAACATACTGGGTGTTTTTGGACATTGGTCCTGTCAAACTCAGTTTTCAGGACTATAAAACTAATAATTTTCTTTTTTTCCACTTAACAGACCCTTGTTTTCAAGGACATGTTTCTTTACACATCAGGAAGTGACTCATGCCTCAAACAGCCTGTTCCACTACTGCAGTGTGATTTTTTCCTCGTTTAGCATCATAAATTAGGTGGTGTATTTCATCAGGAAAGCCTGTTAGCACTTCTGGTGTTGAGGAAAAGTAGATATTCAATATGAGGAGGGAGCTTTTCAAAACAAGGGTGGTAAAACACTGCCACAGGTTCTCCAGGGAGGTGGTGGCTGCCCCATCCCTGGAAATACCCAAGGCCAGGCTGGACAGGGCTCTGAGCAACCTGAGGCAGTTGAAGATTCCCCTGCTCATTGAAAGGAGGTCAAATAGATTAACTGTGAGGGTCCCTTCCAATCCAAATTATTCTGTGATTTCTTTGAATGCACTCAGAGCTCATGGTGTGAAAGGGGTTGTTTGGGCCTTCTGTGTGTTGAAAGGGTGGGTGCAGGGGATTCCCTGTGTGGTCAGCATTTAAAACCATTCCTGGAGCGTTTGCCTGTCTCAAAAAATCAATAGTAACTGCAAAACACCTCTGTAATAGCTGGTACTTACTTTTCAGAGTCAAAATCCTACTAGGATTAAGTTGAATTTCATGTTTCTTTGGGGTATTATAGATGTGGATTAAAGGGAGTGTTGGGGGGAATTTTCTGCTTGAAGATCAAGTTTTAGAAATAAAAGGGGTTGTCCTAGATAGGAATGCCACAAATACTCTATTTGCCACATCTCTGAAGGCTGTGGTTAGCACAGTGAATCAGACAGAAAACAGCCAGTTTGGGTAGCAATCCCAGAAAATATTACAAGATTTTTTTGTTGCTATGAAAACATTTTTATGTCTGTGGGGTGTTTTGGTTTTTTATTTTTATTTTTGCCTTCACAGCTCTTTGGAGATTATTCGGACTCCTGTTGACATCGTTGGCTGCTTGGTATTTGGGGTCCTTTGTTGCTGCTCATGTACCCCAAAACACAGTATCTATTGCTATACTTCAAGAGATGGGAAAGAAACCAGTGTTGAGGGGTGTGTAGCTGTATTTATTTCCTCTTTTTTTTCTTATATCTGATATTGTGTATTTATTTATGTGCTAAATGACAGATGGCTTGTTAGCTAAGAAATTACTTATGTGCTATTGTAAGAGTAAAATTGACTGTAAACTTAATTAAAGCAAAGCTAAACTTTTTCTTAGACACTGTTTTTGAAGAAACACAATGTCAGCCTGTATTTGACAGTGTGCAAATGTAATTAATTGAACACTGATATAAGAACACTTTATCTGTTTGCTGGCATAGAAGTGCAAAGCTTTAGCTTCCATCACGTGTAGTTTATATTTATGATAAGCAGTTGAACCACTAACTAAACTTTGTGATTAAACTCTCATTATTTTTTAGCTCAGGTGACTTATGTGTATATTTTTGTCATTCTACAACTAAGTTACTATGTAAAAAAAGGGCTTAAAATAAGAATGATAACTATTCACTTCAAGCTGTGGGTAGGAAACGTTTATCCTTGTAGCCCTTATGGATGGAATAACAGATAATAATTACCTTATATTCATACCAGATCCTACTATATGGGGCATTTTTCCCTGGATAAGCTTGCACTTGGACCCAACATCTATTTGATAATCAGTGATAACCTCCAGCCCAAAAAAGCCTGTGATAATGTTGCCACGATCCCAGAGAACTGTCAGGATTCTGTGTTTCGATGTTTGAGTTTAGCCCCTTGACTTTTGGGGGTTGATCCCATGTAGAAATTGTTCACGCAGGATCCAATAAAACATTTTTTCATCTTTGCTGTTGCAGCCCCAGCCCCCAAAAGGCAGAAGTGTGACCACTGGTCTCCCTGCCCACCTGGGAACTTTGCCTATCGCATCCTCAGCGGCGGTGGCAAACAGAGGAGGGCTAAAATTTGTTTTGAGGATGAGCAGTGAGTACCACTCCACGTTTGCATCTCAGCAAGTGCTTTGTACTGTGAGGAAAGGTGTTTGGGTTTGGTTCAGTAGCAGCAACTGAGCTCCAACCAGGGGCTCCTATTCTGGTAGAAAACATCAGAATTTATCTGACAACATTTAACTCTTCTGCTTCTGTCTTTTTTTTTTTTTTTAACCTAATCTCCAGTGATTTTCTTTGTTCCTCTACATAAGCTGCAGACAACTGTTAGCTTTCAGTGGGATTTTTAATTTTCATGGTGCAGGATAGCAGATTTACAGAACGTTGATTGCTCAGCACCTTCTGAAAGTCAGATTCTTTCATGGCTTTTCTTACTGGACAGGTGGAATAACTTCAAAACCTTGCTGTGACCTTTCCTGGAGACACAATCCACAGAGCAGACAGCCACAAAACCACTTTATCTTGGTTTTGGGTTTTTTTTTTTCTCCTTTATCTTTCTGGCTGCACTTGTAAGGAATATTTTCTTTATATGGCCCATTTTGAAAGAGTCACTGAAGGAAACTGACTGATGCATTGTGCAAGATTTTTAAGCTCTTGTTTACAACAAACTCTTGAATTAAATAACTGAAGAAAACATAAATATCAGAAAATTACTTAGCACTGGTAAACATAATTTTGCACCAGCCCTGCCAAACAGATGTATTTTACTGATATTGTGTTAATTTCAATTCCAGGCTTGTAAGTGAAGGGAATGATGATGCTGGAAGTGGTATAAACATTGCCATTGTGAATTGTAAGTACGAGAAAAAAATGTTAGAGAAAGACATACTTTTGTAGTGCAATAAATTAACAATGTTCTTGGGGGGTTGGATATTTTGTTTTGTGGGGTTTTTTAATAGCTAGTATGGAAGGGAAAATACTGCAAACTTAATTCACATTAATGTAAGAAAAACAAATCTGTGTGATAAAAACAGTCTTCTGGGTAAACAAAAGAAACATGTCCATAATCAGTATAGGAAAACAGAACAGAAAATGTGTCCACAGAAGTAGTGTAAGTGTATTTTATTAGACAAAAGAATTGTAGCACAGCAAGAATATCTGTGATCTCCAGCAGTAGGACTCAACTTTCAGCTTCAGTCCTTGATAAAATACATCTGCTGCTCCACTGATAAGGAAGGAGGAAGCAGGAACTGAGAGTTGCAGCTCTGCCTCAAGGTGTAGCCATGGCACAAATTCCTTTTCCAGACTTAGTCAGGGTACAGAAAGACAAACTCAAAGTTTAATTAATATTAAACTGTCGTTACATGTCTTTGCTTATAGTAAAAGCCACTGGAAAGCAGCAGGTGTACTTTATTCCAGGTTTGGAGGCACCTAAATCCTAAATTTTGATTTAGATGAATAGGAATGGTGATGAAGTGCAGTGTATTCAACAACAGATCCAGGGAAGAATGAATCCCTAAATCTTGTGGGCAAGAGGAAGAAAGGGAGTTCACAGGCACAGTCAAGTTGGCTTTGATTACAAAATACTTATATTCCAATTTTTTTGTCTCACTATTGCTAAGCTTTTGGCTTTGTCTAAACTTGCATGATTTTGTTGAAGGTTAAATTAACCATGGACAAGAATCTGTTCCAAATTTTTTCCCAGTTAACTACTGCCTTTTTTTCCAATAATCATAAAATCTTTACTGGGCAGGTATTACAGATAAAAATGAGTTAAAAATGAGAGTAAGAGGAGAAATACTCATCTTGAATGCACAAGAAAAATGATGGCAAATAGGAGCAGGTAAATCTGTCCACTATCCTGCACCAGTCTGTAGTAAAATGTATTTTTTCACATGTCCACTAATTAGATCAGGCAAGATAATGACTGTTCTCAATAAGTGTCTTGTGGCATTCAAATGGGATGAAAGGTTGGACATCTCAAACACTGCACAGAATTAAGCTCGTTCAAATAGTCTTTGGCTTAACCAGTTTTCCTATCTATTGTTGTGACCTAGGATAGTGCTTTTAGATATAAAAACATGGAAGCACGCACCAAAAAATGAATTTTTCTTTAAAATAAAAGTAATGCAAATTTTGTAGTTGCATTTGATGATTTGGAGACTACATGAAACAAAATATATTCTCCCCAAATCTTAAACTTGTGCTATTTCGTATTTCTTCCAATTTAAGAACTGAAACAAAAGAAGCCAAATAATACACAAAAGTAGAGATGCTTAGCTTTAGCTGAAAATGCTATGTTTGCAGATTGAATAAAATAATGTTTCCTCATATTTAGACTTTTTTTTTTTTAATTACAGATAAAACAGGACAAGTTATATCGACAAAATTTTTTGAAATGTGGACAGGAGGTAAGGAAAAGAGGGTAATAGAGCTTCTGTTAGTGTTTCAGTATTAATAAGACTTATATTCACATCATTATCCTCCTCTTTCCTGCTTGACTTTGATTGTATTATCAATAGGGATCAGCTAGAAACAAACAGCTGCTGTCTTCATAAAATATATTCTGGCCAGCTATGATGACAAATTTTGCCTGAAAAGCTGAATTTCTCTCTGAGATAATTTTTTTAAAAATTAACTATCTTGTTCTTTTCCCTTTTTTTGTTTTGTCTTTTTCTTTATTTCACTGTGGTAGGAATAGAACTTAACCAGATACTACATCCAGATACTTCACTCAGCAAAATTCCTTTTCCTGATGTACTAGTTTAGTTACAAAATCATCATAGGAAATTTGCTAATCTGTCTCTTAACATCCTTCCACATATCTGGAAAGATAATCTACTTAAAGAATAGCTTTTAACACATTTTCTAAACTTTGAACAATAAGTTTCCTCACCTGTTAGTGAGGAGAAACAGAACGCTCCGAGGCACTGGAAGTTGATTCCCTGACTCCCTAAAAATGCTCGTGACCATGGGTGCATGAACAGGAGTGTGGTGTGTGTGCCATGAATAACCAGCTGTGTGACTGATTCCACAGACCACTCAAGTGAGATGATGGATTTTGTCAGGAATGCACCAGAAGGGACCCTACTTCTGATGGCCACTCACGATGACGGAAGCACCAAGTAAGGAGGTTATGGAGGCTGAGGTGCAGAGCAATTAAAAGCTGGGAAATTACTGTTGTGAATTGGTATAAAGGAATGGTAAATTCCATTCTATACTCAGAGTTGTTCTCTCATTTCGTCTCTAAAAGTTTTAATTCCATGTCTTTTCCCATGATTGCACATATCTGTGTGTTGGTGCTCCCTAGGATGGGTAGAAATTACATTGTTTAAAAGCACCCCAAAGAGCACTGCTGTTACCTCTGGGTTATAACCTTCTTTATTCTGAAATGTTATTTATCCACACCCCCAATTATGATGTCTCTAGTTTGGGTTCCTTATTACATTTAACCTGATTATTCAGGTGCTTTTGAATCTCAGGGGTTTTTAGCTAAACTCATGATATGATAATTGTCCAGGAAAAGACTTAATCCATGTTTGATGCCCTTGTCCTTCGTTCTGTTGAAACATCAGATAGTTTTTGAGATACATTTTTCTTTCTGCTATGCTGTTACTATGCTGTTGTATTAACATCAGGAACTTAGTGAGAAGGAAAAGCATTGATAAATTCAATTCTCTCTGTGAATTCAATGTCATGCTACTACCACAGCTCTCAGGACTATTTAAGTCTCATTTTTGCTTCTGCAGGCTTAATGCTGAATGTAAAGCATGAATCAGCCATGATCTTTTTCATCATTTTTCACATCCTGAATTTTTAACACTTATTTTTTTCACTATGTTCTCCTAGGTTGAAAGATGACGCCAAAACATTAGTAGAAGAACTGGGAAGTACAGAAATAAAGAATATAAAGTTCAGGTCAAGCTGGGTTTTTATAGCTGCCAAAGGCTTCAAGCTGCCAGATAATATCCAAAAAGAAAAGGTCAGATTTGGTTTATTTTCATTTCATATTTGTGTGCATACCAAAACAAAAACTTAAGGAATAACTTGCCTGCAGGTTTCAGGAGGACTAAAGATACTGTTTTTCACAGAGATTTCTGTTTCCATCTGTGCCCTTGTTGTGTTCACTTTCTGTAAGCCCAGTCACATTCATCTGTGTGACTGAGGCAGACACAAACAAGAAAACCCAACACAGAGGTCAGGTCCACGGATGATGCTGATTCCCTGCACAGTCATGTCAATCTTCCACAATGGGGCTCTTTTCCCAGAATATCACAGACTCATAGAATGGGTCAGGCAGGCAGGGACCACGCTGGGTCTTCTGGTGCCACCTCCCACGGTGGCTCCAGCATGGCCATCCCAGAGCACAGGATTGTGTCCAGACAGCTCTGGAATGTCCCCAGGGAGGAGACCCCAGAGCCTCTGTGGCCAATCTGCTCAGGGCTGGCCCTGCCCAGGGCAGCAGTTCTGCCTCCTGTGCAGGGCAATTGCCGGGCTCAGGCCCTGCCCGTGGCTCTGGTGCCGCTGCCGGGCCCCGGAGCAGAGCCCGGGCCCTGCCCTGAGCCCTCCCTGCAGCCAGGGACACCCAGGGCTGAGGGCCCCTCTCAGCTGGGGCTCCTCTCGAGGCTGAGCAGCCCCGGCTCCCTCAGCCTGTGCTGGGCACGGAGCTGCTCCAGGCCCTTCCTCAGCTGCGCAGCCTCCGCCGGCCCCGCTCCAGGAGCTCCCTGGCCCTGCTGGGCTGAGGAGCCAGAGCTGGGCACGGCACCCCAGAGGTGCCTCCGGGGCTGGGCACAGGGGCAGGATAACCCTGACCTACTGGGAATGCTCTCCCAATGCACCCCAGAGCACCACTGGCCTCTTTGGCCTCTGCTGGTCAGGCACAGCTCATTGTCCACCAGGACCCCCAGGTGCCTCTCCACAGAGCTTTTCCCCAGCAGGTCACCCCCAGCTTGTGCTGGTGCAGAATATTGTTGCAATATTCTTCACATTCCAGAGCTTCTGCTGGACAAAGATATTCATTTTAGTGTATATCATGACAGCCATCAGGGAAATAAATAAAGCACTCTGTGTAAGAGAGAAACTGGCAGAATCTTCACCCATTATATTAAGCAAAATGTGCAACATTCTCCTCAGCTTCCCAGTCCTCCTTCAGTACCCCCTCTTCTTGTATGAGGTTTGACAAACTGGTATGTAAATAGAAAAAACTAAATATTGATTTTTTTAAAAAACTATTTTATTTTTACAGATAAACCACTCTGACCATAAGAAGAACAGATACAATGGCTGGCCAGCCGAAATCCAAATAGAAGGCTGTATCCCAAGAAACCTGATCTGAACAAACGCATACCTCATTAATAAAGACAATTCTATATTTTTATATCTATGGCTCTATTAAATTGCCTCCAGAACTCAATAAGCATCCCAACACCAATTGTAAAACTGTCGCTGTTGTACCGAGAACAGCAAAAGACAACACGAGTCCAGTTTCAGGATAAGTGGCTATATTTAATTATAGAAATCAGCTTATATAGCTTTGTTCTCAAGGGTGGCATGATGCCATTGGTCACTTGACCATCCACCTCTCAGGGTAATTGGTGAACTGCTCTGACACCCATTTCAAAATATTTTATTCAGTGTACAAGTTTGCACCTGTGAGATAAAGCCTTGGTTTAGAAAAACCTCAAACTGTTTCTCAGTTAGCTTGCATGAGAAAGAAGAACTTCATAGGATGCTGCAGCAGCTGGAAAATTCCTCTGCTCCTAGCTTTTTAGTATCCACATAAAACAGGTCAAATGCACAGTTTTTAACCTTTCTTTCCCCTCTGTGGTTTTATTCTAATCTGAAATAGGTATTTTGATAAGTGGAAATAAAATCGTCTGGAATTGGAATAGACTGGTTTGAAATGACAATGTTCAGGAAGTCAGTCATAAAATGGTGGGATTTTTGAAAGTGAGTGTACGTTGTCACTAATACTTTTAGGGGGTTGGTTTTACTTGTTTCTTTTTAGTATGTCTTTTCTTTTGGTTCCCTTTAAATACTAATATGCAAATGGAACTTAATGTAAATTGTAATATAAGATCACTAGCAATACAGCAAATTACTTTGATGTCAGTTTATTAATAACATCTCTTTGGAGAAAGTATGGTAAGAGCAGTTGTATCTGTTGAGCTGATTTTAGTGACGCTGACAACACAGAACAGCAGTGCTAACATGTAAAGAGCCAGTTACCTGAATTATTTTGCCAAATTTAAGCTGCAAGTCTACATAGTTTGATGTAATTATTTTTTCTTCCTGTAAGTTTAACTTACTTTAAAAACTGCAGTGACTTCATGCAAGCTTAAGTGTTGTTCCTGTTAGCTATAGAATCAAGCACATGATTGAAAGGAAGCTGTAGAAACATTTATTCAATTTCCCTTTTTTTGAAGCACAGCATCTGGACTGGCCTTAAGTGGTGTCCCTGTTGTTCAGAAGTTTCCCACTTGGCTGATTCCCTAACTTAAGTTGCTTCCTGCAGCATTCCACTGTTATTCTAGTTATTCCCCAAACATATGGAATTAGCCAAAAAGGACCAAGCCCATTACAAGGAGAATAACTCATCGCTATTCTTTTTATACCGGTCCATTATGTGTCTGATGATTGTCCTCATCTACTCTCTCCTCCTTAGACTGAACCCACCTGTTTTAATCTTTCTTTACATTTTTCTCACCATTAAAACATTAGTTCTGTGGTTCCTGCTTGAAGCCGCCTTTGAAACGTCAAATGAAGCTTGAAAGCTTCAAGTCTCCAACCATGGCTGCCACTTGTGGTCACTGCTGTGTTCCCAGCAGCTTTCTGGTGTTGTGTCCTCACCAGTCCCTGAAGTTTCCTGCTACTGGTTGGCAAACTGCTCCATAGCCCAGGGGCACTACCAAACAAACAAATTAGTTTGACTCAATTTGACTTTGGCAGACTCAGTGGTTGCTCCTTAGCACCTTGCTGCTGATGAGGTGGATACAAACTGAGCACTTCAATAGCTGTCTCAATGTTTTTCCACATTAAGTAATTCTTCTTAATAATAATAATTCTTTTGGTGGTGATTGTGTTACTGGCAGGACGTTTATTCCTTTTCATCATAGTCACCCTCTGCTACATGCCTGAATTATAAGAATAACATAATTACAGTGCTAATGGCTGGCAGTCCTCAGAGTGCCAAGCTCTGAGACAGCCCTCGAGCTTTGTGCAGTCTGGCAGTCACTGCCTTCTGCTCCAGGCCACAATTAATCTCGCATCAATTACAATTAAATTTTACTTCAATTTCTGTTGAGCAGTTACCATGAAGTACAACATTCGTATGGCTTTCCATTTGCTCTGTTCTTCATGCTCTGTGCAAGTGTTCCACTCTTTGCAACAGTAAAAGCAATCATCATCCAAGTCATCTGAATCAAAGATCAAACCACCCCGAGAACCTTTCACAGCACAAACTCCTGAAAAATGGTCTTTAACTCCATGCTGTTTTCACTTTTTCAGAGATGAAGCTGACTGGACTGGACTGAAGTGTGTTGATAATCTGCAGGGCTGAATAGCCATCATCAGCTTTGTTTTCATTTGTTCATGACACAGTACTTAAATATGGCAGGCAGAGGACCCTCAAATACTTTGGTAACCCTCTGATCTGAAGAAATCATGGAAAAGTGACCACTTGCCACTTTTTCAATCACTTTTCAGATTAGAAGCAATCTTGCAGAGTTGGTTTGGAGTGGGATTTTGACTTTGCACCCACAACTTGAACACTTTCAAGGGAACTGCCTCCTAGGAAAAAGTGAAAAGCTTTTTCACGGAATCCTAATTCTGAAAAACTAATCTGGGGGGAAAAAAACAGCTGCAGTGGTGGAGGTCAATGTTCTCCATGCCAGGTGACGCTTCCAACCACAGGCAGCAGGTAGGAAGTGATTTCCTGTGTTCTCCTGAGCTAGGAAAGGGCTGGGAAATAACTCTGGGTGCTTATTACACACGTGGGGTCACCACCATGCAATAAGGTTAAAGCCTGCACAGCAATCCATCTTCTTCTAACCCCAGTAGGTAAATCCCATGGGTAGCCATGAGCTTTAGGCTGTGGCACTACTCAGGGCGTGGGTTTGTGGATTTAAAGACGGGATGGCACAGCAGGTGGCAGCAGTGGCTTCCAGATCCTCTACATTTCTAGAAATACCCAACCTTTCGGTGCTTTCCTGTCCTGGGCAGACAATGGAAGCCACAGACATGGGTGGCGGTCACCCTGGATGGACACCAGCAGCTTTGTCCCTAATGTGCCAGACCTTCCTTTCCTACACTTTGCCAGGGGCAGGCTCCCATTTCAAATATCCGTAGCAGAGCATTCCACACGAAGAGGTCCCTCGTACCCCCTGGCCATGTAGAAACACATTTTAGATGCTCCCATTTTTATCTCCTATGTTAACATGACAATCAGTCCTATAAAGAACAAAGTACCTGGACAGAGTTCCTTTTTTATTTCTCCATTTAAGAGCATGGGAAGAGTTTCCGGGTCCTGACATGTCTCTTAAAAATCCATGGATCCCTGGCGGTCCAATTCAATGGCAGCCGTAGGAAATATTGATCAAATAATAGGTAACATTTTCAGTTTCTCAGTGGCAACCATTTCTTCATGTTCTTTGTGTAGTGTTACCTAACTCAAAGTGGAAAGTTTCCACTATATTTAAAAGCAAAATACAGAAAGGAAAGAAAGGTGAAAGATGCTCATTTTGAGGCAGGCTGTGCTTAAAGGAAAACTCTGACCAAGTGCAATCCACCCAGACAAGCAAAGAGAAGCTGATGCTTTTACTTAAACGTAGTGCCTGGCGGGAGGGAAGTAATATATGACTGTGATTTATGTGATCTCTTCTTAGCTGCAGTGAAATGCTGAACAATGACTAGAATTCAGGGGATTGAGATAGGTGGTTTTAATAACATTTGAGTGACAGCAGTTCCTCATTTCTGGGGACTCTGAAGTTTTGATTTCAATTCTCTGCTCTGTTTTGGGGGTTTTCTTTGTGCTGTGTTTTTGTTTTGCTTTAGATTTGGGTTTTTTGTTTTGCTTTGGTTTTTTGTTTGGTTGTTTTGGTTTGGTTTTTTGTTTTGTTTTTCTTTCTGGGAGACGTTTTTAGCAGCTTCTTTAGTAGCTTCTCCTCAAAAATACAGGCTTTACACTAGCAGCTCCTTCTTCAGAAGATGAGAACATAGACCCTTTAGCCAGTTTTGCTGTTTATTGAATATTAAATTAATGCTTTCTCTTACTAACTAATATGGAATTGCAATAACTTACTGATACCTTAGTATCAATATCTTAATATTAATTTCTTACTATTTTTCTGTTGGCTAGAAGGTTTCCCCGCTCCTTATGCTAACTAGTCCTTCTCTGTGCTCAGTCTGTCTCTTCTTTTGAAGAGTTTCCTTTGTTCTCGCTGGGTTTCTGGGGTCACTGAGCTGGGGGTCGGTGGTCGCCGTCTCCCCGTGCCTGAAGTACTTTTATCCCCGGTCAGAGCCGATTTCAGCACAGCTGCTGAGTTGGCTTTATGAGTTTCTTCCTCATCTGGGAAGTTCTGCCGAATGTCCTTGTGGCCTGTCCCTCCTGCATCCTTGGTGTCCCCTCTGAGCAGGAGCTCCTTCTCCCCAGGCTTTGGGCACCTGCCCTTAGCTCTGACACCACTGGTGCCTGTCAAGCCCTAAGCCTCAGCCAGGAGATTCTCCCGACAAGGAGCTGATGTCCTTGACAGCTGGACATCAAAGGCAGCCCGTGTGGCTCCCTCAGGACACCGGGCAGGCTCCGGGCCGGCCGCCACCTGCGGGGCCCGGCCTGGCGTGGGCAGCGGGCACCGATTGTCCGGCCGTGGCCTCAGGCAGGGGCAGTGGAGCAGCGCCCGCAGCGCCCGCCTGAAGCGGGACGGGCGTTCCTTGGGGGGAGCCGGCCGCTGCCCGAGGGCTCCCAGCTGGGAAAAGCACAGAAAGCAGCTGAGCGAGGCACGCACCGGGCTCTCTGTCCCTGCCTCTGGCACCTGCTCCTCGAAGGCAGGAGAAGCTGCGTGTCCTCTGAGGAGCCCTTGGGCTGCCAGGTGGGGAGGCGAGGCCCAGAGCAGCACTTGGTGGCACAGTTCAGCTGCCCCACGCTCAGCCCAGGCCTCCTGAGGGACAGGCACTGGGAGCCCGTCTTCTGCAAAAACTCCCAGTTTCTGCTCCCTGTCTTCTTCACTCAGCTCAAAAAAGCTCAGTTTGTCCCACACGTCCTCCTCCTGCAGCAGGGGCTTGACCCCGATGCTGTGGACACTGACATGTTCCCACTTGTCCTGTGTGAGCTCTCTGTCGCTGTCATCTTCCCAACTGGACTGCATGGAGGGTCTGCTATCACTGCTTTGGGACGACTCTTGGCCAACAGAGTCCTCCCAGTCAGACAGTTCTGGGGAGCTACTGACTTCTCCCTGGGACAGCCCTTGCTCCAAGCATTCCTCCCAGTTGGAGAGTTCTCAGTAGCTAAAGGCTTCTCCCTGGGACAGCTCCTGCTCACTGCGCTCGTCCCAGTTGGAGAGTTCTTCAGAGCTACTGACATCTCCTTGGGAGAGCTCTTGCTCAAGAGACTCTTCCCAGTTGGAGACCTCTTGGTAGCTCCTAACATCCCCCACTGGGAAAGCTCGTGATCCCTCTCTGATTCCCATTCTTCCTCCACCTTGACAAAGGCCCCCTTCTTCTCACTCTCTGACAGGGGCAGGACTGAGCCACCCACTGCCCCCACCAAGTGCCCACTGAGGGCCTGGTCTTCTGGCCAGCTGGGCAAGGGGCTGGGTGGCTGGGAGTTGGGGTTCACTTTGTCCTACTCCATCTCTGTTGTGCTCTGGTGCAGAGAGATGCCGGGAGCTGCTTCCTCCTGAGAGAGCAGCTCTCCTGGGACTGGGCACCCCAGGGCACACCACACACCTGTGTCACAAAGGGCCACCCCGGCACCCCAACAACAGCTGACCCCACTGAAGTGGCATGGAGCAGCCCTAGACTTGGGCACTTGTAGCCCCTGATGTGCCCGGAGCCCTGTGAGGCTTTGGACACGGTCCCATAGGACAGCCCGAGCCCCACCCTGCAGAGCCCTGGCTTTGGAGGCTGGGCTATTCGGGGCACGAGCCACTGGCCAGATGGACACAGCCAGGGAGTTCTGGGCACTGGCTCCATGTCCAGCTGCAGGCCGGGGACAAGGGGTGTCCCTCAGGGCTCTGCCTTGGCCTCCCCAAGGACACAGACAGTGGATCCAGCTCATCCTCAGCACCTTTGCAGGGCACGGGAAGCTGAGCAGGGCAGGGGCACCACGAAAGGCGGGGGCCGTGCACAGGGACCTGGACAAGCTTCACAAGAGGCACCATGAGAACCTCACGAGGTTCAACGAGGCCGGGGCCAGGTCCTGCACCTGGCCTGGGGCAATCCCCGAGCCCCGGATTCATCCAGGTCGGAAGAGACCTTCAAATGCCTCCGTTTAGCGCTGCCTCCCCGGCCGCTCCCAGCACCTCCAGACCAGCGCCTGCTTGGGCCCTGGGGCTTTGCCCTGCCCGTCCCCGCTTCCAGCAGGGCTGCTCCGAGCGGAGCACCCGCAGCCTTTGCCTCTGCCCCACAGCCCCTCTGGGCCCGCTGTCCGCGGGCTGCGGTGGGGAATGTCCCCGCAGCCCCAAGGGCCGGGGAAAGCCCAGGGCCGAAGAGTCTCTGCCCTGCAGGCCCCGCCTGTTCGGGGCTGAGCAACAGCTGGAGCCCGGCACTTGCTGCTAGCAGCGGGGGCGAGCCCCGCGCTGGACGGCAAAGGGGGCTGGGGCTGAGGGCGATGGGCCGAGGCCCCTCCCGCTGTGTCCCGGGGCCAGAGCCCGGCCCGGGCTCGGTCCCTGCTGCCCCAAGGGCGCTGCCCAGGGCTCCCCGCCCGCCGGGGCCGGGCCGGCGCTGAGGGGCGGCCGCCGCCCGCTCCGGCCCCTTGTCCCGGCCCCCAGCTCGAGCAGGGCCACCCAGAGCCGCTCGTGCGGGACCACGGCCACACCGATGGCTTCTGAACATCTCCTTGGGCTCTACAGCCTCTCTGAGCAGCCCGTTCCAGTGCTTGCTCACCCTCCCAGTGAAGAGCTGCTTTTCCTCCTGCTCAGAGGGAACCTCCTGCGTTTCAGTTTGTGCCCTTTGGGTCTTGTTCTGTCTCTTGGACACCAGAGCCAAGAGCCTGGCTCTGTCCTCTTGGCACCGTCCCTTCAGGCATTTCTATACCCTGATCAAGCCGCCCTGTTGTGAAATGAGGCTGAGACTTTTGAAAAGAAAAGTCAACTCCTTTATTTATTAACTGCTGAGAGCGCGAACCCAGGATAAGGCCAGGCTCCGCGCGACAAGCCAGAATAAAACAATACATAAAGAAAGGACGCTGAGACCCACTAGGTCCCTTGAACTCCAAGTTCCGCAGCTTTTAAAGTCTCTGGTGCCACCGGACTGGTGCATTTCTCAATCCTCGTGCTGATTGGTCCCTTTCCTGCTTGCTGGTTGATCTATACCTCCGTGCATCCCTCACCAATCATTTTCAAACAAGTCCTCTTCATTGGTTGGCTCGTTCTCCAGTCACAGTCCAGGGCATCGTCCTCATCCCTTGTACCCTATGAAGCAATGTACTAGAAAGTTCCTTCTCTTAAACCCATTGGGTCCTTGTTATATCCCCATCCAGTGGTTACATTCCAGCATTACACCCGTACAGTCTCGCAACTTCCCTTCAATTAACATGTCCATCTATTCCACCCTCAACTCCCCTCTTTTATATCTCATCTAAACAGTAATAACCAACACCCTGAAACCAATTCATTTATTACACCCCCGTGGACTTCTGTAGCCTCTCCTCCCCAGTTCCCTCAGCCTTTCTGCCTCTGAGAGATGCTCCAGCCTGTGAATCATCTTCATGGCCTTTCAGTGGCCCCTCTCCAGTGGAGACACAGCACTTCAGCAGTGGCCTCACCATGGCTGAGAAGAGGGCAAGGCCCTTCCCTCAGCCTGCCAGCAATGCTCCTAATACGGTCCAGGCTGCCCTTAGCCTTCTTTGCTGCAAGGAGATGTTGTTGGCTCGTATGAAATTTGCTGTGGACCAAGACCCCCAGGTCCTTTCCACAAAACTCCTTTGCAGCCAGCTGCTCCCAGCATGTGCCGGTGCCTGCAGTTGTTCCTGCCCGGGTGCAGGACTTGGCACTTTGTTGTGTGGAACTTTGCCAGGTTCAGCCCATTTCTCCAGCCTGTCCCCATCCCTCAGGATGGCAGCACAACCCTCTGGCGTGTCAGCCACACCTCCCAGTTTTGTGTCACCAGCAAACTCGCTGAAGGCAGGCTCTGCCCCACCATCCAGAACGGGCAGAATGGGACGAGAAGAGTGCTGCCAAGGATGGGCAAAAAGGGGCACTTTCCTTAGGGAGAGTAGGCCAGGAGAGGTGTTCTGGTGTGACAGAGACACGTTCAGGTGACAAGGTCCCGAAGCCCTGTGGGCTCCCAGAGCAAACAGCAAAGGCTTCTTTGCTGGACATTCCCAAGCACATCCCCAGCTCGAAGCAGAGGGAAGAAAAGGGAAGCGAGGAGCTGGCAGAATCCGGGAATGCTTGTGGCTGGAAGGGACCCTGCACAGGTGTTAGGATCCCATGAGGGAGAGATGCCTCTGCCCGAATGAAAGTGCAAAGGAGACCATATGAGGACAACATATGGATTTTATTTAATATGGATTTTATTTACCAAGAAAGGGGAGGTAGAGAGATAGAAAGAAATAGGAAAGAGGTCTCAGAGCAGAAGATAATCAGTTGGGACTAGATGATCTTTAAGGCCCTTCCACTAGCAACCATTAAATCCTGGTCTAGAGACAGGAGGCCAAATACTCACTCTATCTACAGGAATATTTATTCAGAGGAGCTACAAAAATAAATCAGAACAGAAAATCAGTTCTCCCTCACTGTGCTGCAGGAGCTGATGTGTTAAAAGGAAAATGAAAGCAATCCCTTTTTACAGATGAATGAAAAACAAATGTTCACCTGCCCTTCAGAGATCACTGCTGTGTGACTCATCACAAATCTTTCATCTTTTTATGACACACCCCATAATTGTTCTGCAGTTGCCCAATATTAAAGAACAGGGAATCTGACATTTATTGTGGTGCTTGCTTTCTCCTGCCATGGAGAATCTCCTGATCAAGCTTTTCATTTCCTTCACTTACAACTCATCGTATATGTGCATGTTCAAGTACATTATAGTTAGACCTGGTTTAGGAACTGTTTGCTCATCTTGACAGACAGGATTGGGGGACACAGCTACAGCTCCTGCACAAATAAACAAATGATGATTGTTAGTGATATGTAAAATGTGTGGAGCTCAGAGCTCACCAGAACGCCCTGCATCCCTGTTCACTTCAACTATAGCACTGGCCTGAGAGCAGCTCTGCACATAACCAGCAACTGATTTAGAGCAATCTCTTCTTCTTTACTGAGTCCCACTTCTCAGAGCTCATATGGATGAACTGTGAGGGCTTTTTTGTGTCATTTCAGGAAGTGGGCCAGGATCACAGAAAGTTCGTGGCTTCCCTGTCACAAACCCCATGTCCATGTACAGCTCCAAGGACTTTCCTAAACACCCCGGGGAACTTCAACAAAGTAAATTTCCCAACTCTTCCCTTCTGGATTATGTAACATTCCAGTCAGATAGGACCCCAGTCCAATGGTACACTCCTCTGATCCCTTGCCTAACAATCCCATGGACAAAAAAGGGGAGGTTTTATTTTGTTGTTGTTACCTTAAAACTTTCATAGCACTGTACTAGAAATGAGGGCTCAAGAGTTTCCTAAGATACAATTTCCCACAGTTTTTGTTGCACGGCACCTCAACAGGAATGCAACATATCCCTTATCTATCTGGGCTGGCTCTAACTCCTTTAGGGATGCAGTAAAACTAATGAAAGGAAGGCTTCCTCACCCTGCTCAGAAGAGCATAAATACTCCTTGTTTATGCATGTTTCACTATGACCATCATTTTCTAATGCTGCTGATATTGATGTCTAACATCCCAGGGATTTCCCACAGAGAAATTTGCATTTAGAGTTTTACAAGGTTTGTTTCACATATATGTATATATATGTTTAGCCAGAAAACATCAGTGGAACGTGTATGTGATCAGTCGGGGATCACGTTGTTCCTTGGAAAAAGACTGTTTCTGGTGTTCTTGAACATTTATAAGGCAGAACTGGTGCAATTCAGATATGACCCTGCACATTTCATGATGCTCTTTTCCCATGTTTATTCCTGAGATAACATGGCTTGCTTGTGGACTTGGCAGCTCAAGCCCAGGTTTCCCATAGCAGAGTCTCAGGCATCTGGATCCTTAAAGCAATTTATTCCCCTCGCTGGTGCCACAGGTCCCTGTGACCTTTGAGGGGCAAAGGGTCAGTGCCAGTTCTTGCCTGGGGCTCCCACCCGCCAGAGCTCAACCTGCAACTCCTGCAGCTGCATCCTGAGCCACCTGCACTGATTGTATTCCTCAACTCTGTGCTGTGGGGAAAGCATTTTCCTTCTCTCACAGTCCACTGCTTGGTGTCTGCACCACTATTGTATTTTACTGCAGTGAAGTGAATATGTCAGGGAAATACCGACGTATTTCATAGCAAAGAGTGAGCATCAATTAAGTCCATAACATGTTTTCTTGTACGGCATAGGAGGGATAATTCAAATTGTAACTGCCTAGCAATGGTCATTCCTGACCAAGGAATGTTCTGGTGTGGACAGAATGAGGGCAAGAAAGAGTTACCCTGGCTGGAGGCAGGGATGCCAGGGCTGCTCCCTGTGAGGGAGGGAGGGAGTTTCCACTGGGTGATGAGATAAGAAACGCTGCAGCATTTTGGTAGCAGTGGTGCAATGGGGGCACTCAGGAGCCACCTTTGGGAAGCAGAGCTGGTGCTGGGGACTGGACCACAGGGATGAGGTGCCCTGTGCCAACACTGACACGATGGATACCAGGGCAAATGTAAGGAATCAGCCCATGCCACATCTTTGCACTGTCCTTGTAGAACCAGTTATGGCAGTAGGACTCTGCTCTGGACATTGTTCATTAAATCTTTTTGCATTTAAGCACAAACGTGCTTAATCCACCTCGAGGGATACAAAAGCCTCCCAACAATTGTTCTGCTGGATCCTTTGTTACCATTTAATTTCCTGTTAACAGTAGTATTTTACATGAATGGAGGAGCTCATCTCTGTAATTTTTAATGTAACAAGATTAAAGGGACCGACAGGAGGAAGGTGATGCAAAGCCAGTTGCACCTGAGCGGTTCACGAACAATCAAACACACTACGTGCTGTGTTTTAGGTTTCAGACTCTCCCTGCCCCACCCAAATTGCAATATTTTAATGCTAAACAGCTGTGAGGAACTGCCTTTATTTGCCTTATGGGTAACAGATGGCACTCTTCTATTCCTGTTTCATTATCAGAAACCAGGAAAGTAGAAAAATGGTTAGAGAAAAATATCACCACTTGTAAATGTCCTGGTGGCAACTGTTTAAATACTGTCATCATAATGATCATTAACAGATTTCAATACCCCTTGAACAAATAGGGTTAATATTCTAGATAACAAAGTTTTAATTCTTAGTCACACTGTCCTATATAAATTGAAGAAATGGTCCCTGTCTTGGAGGGGGGATATTTTTCTTCATTTTTTCCTCTTCCCCATTTTTGATAGCTTCTACTCATTGGGGTTATTTAATTAATTTTGGGACTCTTGTTGTGTAGAATTTGCTTTGGGGGAGTGTCCAATCCACTGCACAGTTAAAGCTCTTATTTCTTTTTTTGATAGAGTAGTTCAGTTTTTACTTCTGATTACCTTGCAATTTGAAGACAGAAAAATACATCACCTTATCAGCTGTTGGTGGATTAGGCTCTTTGTTGCTTCTCAGCAAATCTTTACTCCTTTATTCAGTGAAGTTTGTACCATCTACTCCCTGTACAATAGGAAATTTCATCATTTTCGAAAGAGATAAAAAAATGCAACATGTAATTGAAAACAAGCTCAGGAGCCTGGACAACAACAACTAAGAGGGAGTTCAGATGTTAGTTCCTGGACTGACTTCAGACTCTCTTTTTAAGCTACTTCTGGGCCAGGAGTGGAGGTTTTCATAGTGTAAAAAAGAAAAGCCCTAGGTCAATATTCAGTGTCCAGGCAGGCAAAATAGCTTTGGCAAACACACCAGCATAGACAATTTGTAAACAGAGCCAACAGTTACAGCATTTTCAGGTGAAATCATTGTTCTGGTTGATGAATCCAGCTCTGGCTAAGAGTAACCAGCCTGGGAGTTCACATGGAGTTGGGACTAGCTACAGGACTCTCCATAAATATTTATGAGAAATAAAGAAATATTTTGTTTAAAGCAGAAAGGAAACATAAATCTCTTTGTTTAAAAGTTGAACCCAAGTTTCTACATCATTAGATTTGTATATTTACTCAACATTCTGATAAAGAATCAACTGGAACCACAGTCTCTTCCATGCCTCTCAAGCAGAACATCTGAATTTCACTTTGCTTTACCCACTACCGCAATCACTTCCGATGACCACAAAATTTGCAGTAAAGGACCCCAAGAAGATCCACATGTTCTTCAAACTGTCCTGTTCATATGGAATGAACCACTGCTCAACACTCAAACATAGGAATCACTTCTGTCCACCACAGAAGCCACTGGAGTCCTCACACACCAACCTTGTGTGACAGCTGGGTCTGGTCCCTTTGCTCCCTGCAGATCCCCTCTGGTGTTCAGGAGTCAGGGTCTCCAGGATGATGAGCTCCATGTGCCTGGCTCCATGGTGGGGTGGTGTGAAGGCCGTCAACTGGCTTGATGACTGTCTCGGTTTGAAAGACAGGTGTCTGCTAAGGAAGGCAGAAGCCTCCCTTGGAGTGGCAGATGTAACCCCTTTCCCTCTGAGTTATTATAATTTTGAAATCAAGGGTCTTTAGGCAAAGATGTGGGAAAATAGGAATAACAGTTCTTTACTATATATATATATATATATATATATATATATATATAAAACTAGTCAAACAAAACAACAACAACTATGACAGTAACAGCAAACACAAACCCAGTCCCAGCCTTCTCGGCTGTCAGGCTATTTCCCCTCGGGTGCAGTTCCGCTCGCAGCCGGCAGGGATTGCTGGCGGCTCCCGGTGAGCAGGGCAGGTGCGATGGTTCCCCCGCGGCTGCAGGGGGCGCTCCGGAGCGAGCTCGGGAAGCACGCGGCTGCTCTGATGCCCTGGGATCCCGGGGAAGGATGGAACAAAAGAGCTTCACAAACCGGTGGGCAGCTGGTCCCGGAGTCTCGGAAACAGCAGGCTGGACTGGTAGGCTGGAGCGGCAGGCACAAACACAAATCCCGGGCGGCAGACGAGATGTATCCAAAAGGGGAACCCCCCGGGGCTCCAGGCAGGCAGGGTAAGCACGGCTACAGCGTAGCGAAGGCTCGAAGCAGCAGCGGGGCGGGCGGCCACAGCCCAGCCTCCAGCAGGGCAGGGAAAAGCAGCTTTGGGATCCCCGGTGTTGTTCCCAGCAGAAGGAAAGACGCCGAAAACGGGAACCAGCAGCTCTTCTCTCCGCGGCTTCTCTCTCCAGACGCTGAGAGCGAACTGAACTGCCCGCCAGGTGAGAACAAAAGCCTGGCCGGGCCCTTTTGTCTTTCTTAAGTATGGCTATCTCCTCTCAAGTATGGCCATTTATCTCCTAGCAACATGCTATGGGAAAAAATTCCTTTAACAGAAAAAAAAAACTAGGACTAAACTGAAACCCCAACATTATCCACCCCGAATTTTTTTTCCATACTAACATGTTACATGAAACTTAACTTTTTAACCATATAAATACAAGCATCACCTAAATTATATACATATGTACATGCTGATACTGATACAAGTACAGAGCCATGGGTAGTTCACCCTAAAACAAGGTCCCCTTGCGGTATGCATCGGGTCTCTCCATCCCTTTGCATCACCCACCAGGTACAACCTGGTCCCTGAGCAAAAACAACCCCACGGATGGGTTTGTCTTTGCTCAAGGCAGACTTTACCCAAACAGTTTTTCCAAGCATACCTCTCATGTGCACCACTGGAACCTTATCCCCATCTGTTGTTTGTAGGGGTTTGGATTGGGCAGGGCCGGCTCGGCTGGTGGAGCCTCGGGTGTTAACTAACCAGGTGGCTTTTGCTAAATGCACCTCCCAGTTTTTGAAACTCCCCCCACCCAGTGCCTTCAAGGTGGTTTTAAGCAGTCCATTACACCGCTCAACCTTCCCAGCTGCTGGTGCATGGTAAGGGATGTGGTACACCCACTCAATGCCATGTTCTCTAGCCCAGGTGTTTATAAGGCTGTTCTTGAAGTGAGTCCCATTGTCAGATTCAATCCTCTCAGGGGTACCATGCCTCCAAAGGACTTGCTTTTCGAGGCTCAGGATGGTGTTCCGGGCAGTAGCGTGAGGCACAGGGTAGGTCTCCAGCCATCCTGTGGTGGCTTCTACCATTGTGAGCACATGGCGCTTGCCTTGGCGGGTTTGAGGCAGTGTGATGTAATCAACCTGCCAGGCCTCCCCATACTTGTATTTGGACCACCGCCCACCATACCACAGGGGCTTCACCCGCTTGGCCTGCTTGATCGCAGCGCATGTCTCACAGTCATGGATGACCTGGGAGATACTGTCCATGGTCAGATCCACCCCTCGGTCTCGTGCCCACTTATAGGTGGCATCTCTGCCCTGATGGCCTGAGGCATCATGGGCCCATCGAGCTAGGAACAACTCTCCTTTATGTTGCCAATCCAGGTCTATCTGGGACACCTCTATTTTCGCAGCCTGATCTACCTGCTTGTTATTACGATGTTCTTCATTAGCCCGGCTCTTGGGAATGTGAGCATCTACATGACGGGCCTTCACAGATAGCTTCTCTACTCGAGCGGCAATGTCTTTCCACTCCTCAGCAGCCCAGATTGGTTTTCCTCTGCGCTGCCATTTTGCCTTATTCCACCTTTCCAGCCAACCCCACAGAGCATTGGCTACCATCCATGAATCAGTGTAAAGGTAGAGCTTTGGCCACTTCTCTCTTTCAGCAATGTCCAGAGCTAATTGAACGGCTTTGAGTTCAGCAAATTGGCTCGATCCACCTTCTCCTTCCGTAGCCTGTGCAACTTGTCGTGTGGGGCTCCATACAGCGGCTTTCCATTTCCGGCTAGCGCCTACAATTCGGCAGGAACCATCAGTGAAGAGGGCATATTGTTTTTCACTCTCTGGTAGCTCGTTATACGGTGGGGCTTCTTCGGCACGCGTCACCTGCTCCTCTTCTTCTTCAGAAGATAACCCAAAAGTCTCACCTTCTGGCCAGTTCGTAATTATTTCCAAGATCCCAGGGCGACTTGGGTTTCCAATTCGGGCGCGCTGCGTGATGAGGGCGATCCATTTGCTCCAAGTAGCATCGGTGGCGTGATGCGTGGAGGGAACCTTTCCTTTGAACATCCACCCCAGCACCGGTAGTCGGGGTGCCAGGAGGAGTTGTGCCTCAGTTCCAATTACCTCTGAGGCAGCTTGGACTCCTTCATAAGCTGCCAAGATTTCTTTCTCTGTGGGAGTGTAGTTGGCTTCGGACCCTCTGTAGCTTCGGCTCCAGAATCCCAGCGGTCGGCCCCGAGTCTCACCAGGCACCTTCTGCCAGAGGCTCCAGGACAGACCATTGTTCCCGGCTGCAGAGTAGAGCACGTTCTTCACCTCTGGTCCTGTCCTGACTGGGCCAAGGGCTACGGCGTGAGCGATTTCCTGCTTGATCTGGGCAAAGGCTTGCTGCTGTTCAGGGCCCCAGTGGAAATCGTTCTTCTTTCGGGTAACCAGGTAGAGAGGGCTCACAATCTGGCTGTACTCAGGAATGTGCATCCTCCAGAAACCTATGGCGCCTAGGAAAGCTTGTGTTTCCTTCTTGTTGGTTGGTGGAGACATCGCAGTGATCTTATTGATGACCTCAGTGGGAATCTGACGCCGTCCATCTTGCCACTTCACTCCCAGGAACTGGATCTCTCGGGCAGGCCCCTTGACTTTGCTCTTCTTGATGGCGAAACCAGCTTTTAGGAGAATTTGGATTATTCTCTCTCCTTTCTCAAACACTTCTGTTGCGGTGTTCCCCCACACAATGATGTCATCAATGTACTGCAGATGTTCTGGGGCCTCACCCTTTTCCAGTGCAGCCTGGATCAGTCCATGGCAGATGGTGGGACTGTGCTTCCACCCCTGGGGCAGTCGGTTCCAGGTGTACTGCACACCCCTCCAGGTGAAAGCAAACTGGGGCCTGCACTCTGCTGCCAGAGGAATGGAGAAAAATGCATTGGCAATGTCAATGGTGGCATACCACTTTGCTGCTTTGGACTCCAGCTCATACTGGAGCTCCAACATGTCGGGCACAGCAGCGCTCAGCGGTGGAGTCACTTCATTCAAGCCACGATAGTCCACAGTCAATCTCCATTCCCCATCAGACTTGCGCACAGGCCAAATGGGGCTGTTGAAGGGTGAGTGGGTCTTGCTGACCACCCCTTGGCTCTCCAGCTCACGAATCATCTTGTGGATGGGAATCACAGCATCTCGATTTGTCCGATACTGCCGGCGGTGCACTGTCGAGGTGGCAATTGGCACTCGTTGCTCTTCCACTTTCAGGAGCCCAACTGCAGAAGGATTCTCAGACAGTCCGGACAGGGTGTTCAACTGCCTAATGCCCTCTGCCTCCACAGCAGCAATCCCAAACGCCCACCTGAGTCCCTTTGGGTCTTTGTAATAGCCATTCCGGAGGAAGTCTATGCCCAGAATACACGGGGCCTCTGGGCCGGTCACAATCGGATGCTTTTGCCACTCCTTCCCAGTCAGGCTCACCTCAGCTTCCAAAAGGGTCAACTGCTGTGATCCCCCAGTCACCCCAGCAATGGATACAGGTTCTGCCCCCACATGTCCCGATGGCATTAAAGTACACTGTGCCCCAGTATCAACCAATGCATCATATTTTTGTGGCTCTGATGTGCCAGGCCATCGGATCCACACTGTCCAGAAAACCCGGTTCTCCCGTGCCTCTTCCTGGCTAGAGGCAGGGCCCCTCTAGCCCTGGTTATCATTCTTTCCCTGGGCATACATACTAGAGGTACCTTCGAGGGGATCTGACATATCATCCTCCTGTCTGTAATACCTGGCAGCTCGGTCACGGGAGGCTGAGGCTACTTTCACCTTAGCGGAACCCCCTCGGTTAGTGCCTCCCTCCTTGAGTTCACGCACCCGCGCTGCCAGGACAGAAGTGGGTTTCCCATCCCACCTTCTCATGTCTTCCCCATGCTCACACAGGAAAAACCAGAGCTCAGCTCGTGGGGTGTACCCTCTCTCTCTCGCAGGGGGACGACGGGCTCTGACCTGGGGGCCTGTGACTCGCACTGGTGCCACACTGACCTTCCTCATCTCCTCCATCTCCTCCCTCATTTCCTTCCTCATCTCCTTCATCTCCTCTTTGAGGTCCTGGACCACAGCAGAGACATGAGCTTTCAGTGGACCATTGACCATGCTGTCATAATTCCTGAGCTTGTTGGCAACAGAGCCCACTGTTTCTCGGTTATTGTCAGCATCAATGGTTGCAATGAAGGTGGTGTATTGCGATGGCCCTAGTCTTGCCAGGTTCCACATCATCTGTCCTGTGCACCTGACCTTATCGGGGTCATTACCGTGCTGTCCATCCCTCCCAAAGAGTACCTCTAATACTGCCACCTCTCTTAGCTGTTGGATCCCTTCCTCAAGTGTCTTCCACTGCATTCTATGATGGTACTCCTGCATTCTCTCTTTGTGAATGAACCTTTCTCTCACACTCATTAAGAGCCGGTCCCAGAGAGAAAGGGGTCCTGGCTCCCTCACAAATACCTGGTTCACACCTGGGTCCTGGGTCAACGATCCCAGATACCTTGCCTCACCACTATCCAGTTGCACACTTGTGCCCATGAGGTCCCAAACCCGAAGCAGCCAGGTGGTATAAGGCTCACGCCCCCTTCGCACAATGTCGTCTCGCATACCACGGAGACTGTCGTACGACAGGGACTCAATGATGATTTCTGGCTCTGGCTCCCCTGCTGGTTGTGAGGGCCCTGGTTCCCCATCATCATTAACTGGTCGTACTGATTTGGTCTTACACTTCCTCCTTTGCACAGGGGCGACTGCTGCTGGCTGTACTTGTCCTTGGGGTTCAGCTGAAACCTGGGCGGTTGTAACATCCGTGGGTTCCGCTGCTGCACCGTCGGACTCACCCTCTTTGGGGCAGGGAGAGGTTTTTTCACTAGCTGAGGAGGTGTATTCCCTTAGCAATTGGCATATCTCCTGGCGCACCTGGCCCATCTCCTGGCACATCTCCTTGCGCACCTGACCCATCTCCTGGCATATCTCCTTGCGCACCTGGCCCATCTCCTGGCACATCTCCTGCATCCCTTTCGCCAGTACCCCCACCCATTTCGGGTAGTCCATTTCTGAGGTGGGCTGTTGGGCGGTATCAGGCTGTGGGGCAAGGTCTCTAGTGTCTGGGGCTGTGTCAGGCTCTGGGGCTGAATCAGGCTCTGGGGTAGGATCTCTAGTGTCTGGGGCCGTGTCAGGTTCCGGGGCAGGATCAGGCTCTGGGGTAGGAACTCTACTCTCTGGGGCCATGTCAGATTCTGGGGCAGGGTCAGGCTCTGGGGCAGGATCTCTAGTCTCTGGGGCTGGTGTCTGGGTAGTTATCCAAGCCAGTCTCAACTTATCCTTGAATGCTAAATAGAGTAGGCCTACCAGCAGCAGGTGGTTAGTATTCAGAAGGAATCTAAACCCTTCAAAAATTGATGGGGTGGGTCCAAAGAACTGGTTGAGGGGTTGGGGGAAAACTTCCCCTGGTGTCATTTCCTCACAGAAGGTACCATTGTTAACATAACCCCAAAAACATGCGCTCAGTGTGTGATAGCCATTTATCCACGTGCCCACATTCCGGAGGAAGTTAAAAACCCATGAATTCCTCACCTTCTCGACCCACAGCACGAGCTGGATAACAGCAATGGTAGCCTTAGTGAGAGGACCCATATTCAAGTAGGGAGCTGCAAAGGGGAAGAATATAGCCACGGCCACATGCCACCCGAACCAGGGCAAAGTAGACCACATAGTGCTGCCTACCAAGGTTCCTATATCCAACACACCAAATTAAGTTATCCAGGAACTGTTATTCCTTTTTCACCTCTCTCTCTTAATGCCCTCAGGCCGCACGTTGGGCGCCAAGATCTGTCTCGGTTTGAAAGACAGGTGTCTGCTAAGGAAGGCAGAAGCCTCCCTTGGAGTGGCAGATGTAACCCCTTTCCCTCTGAGTTATTATAATTTTGAAATCAAGGGTCTTTAGGCAAAGATGTGGGAAAATAGGAATAACAGTTCTTTACTATATATATATATATATATATATATATATATATATAAAACTAGTCAAACAAAACAACAACAACTATGACAGTAACAGCAAACACAAACCCAGTCCCAGCCTTCTCGGCTGTCAGGCTATTTCCCCTCGGGTGCAGTTCCGCTCGCAGCCGGCAGGGATTGCTGGCGGCTCCCGGTGAGCAGGGCAGGTGCGATGGTTCCCCCGCGGCTGCAGGGGGCGCTCCGGAGCGAGCTCGGGAAGCACGCGGCTGCTCTGATGCCCTGGGATCCCGGGGAAGGATGGAACAAAAGAGCTTCACAAACCGGTGGGCAGCTGGTCCCGGAGTCTCGGAAACAGCAGGCTGGACTGGTAGGCTGGAGCGGCAGGCACAAACACAAATCCCGGGCGGCAGACGAGATGTATCCAAAAGGGGAACCCCCCGGGGCTCCAGGCAGGCAGGGTAAGCACGGCTACAGCGTAGCGAAGGCTCGAAGCAGCAGCGGGGCGGGCGGCCACAGCCCAGCCTCCAGCAGGGCAGGGAAAAGCAGCTTTGGGATCCCCGGTGTTGTTCCCAGCAGAAGGAAAGACGCCGAAAACGGGAACCAGCAGCTCTTCTCTCCGCGGCTTCTCTCTCCAGACGCTGAGAGCGAACTGAACTGCCCGCCAGGTGAGAACAAAAGCCTGGCCGGGCCCTTTTGTCTTTCTTAAGTATGGCTATCTCCTCTCAAGTATGGCCATTTATCTCCTAGCAACATGCTATGGGAAAAAATTCCTTTAACAGAAAAAAAAACTAGGACTAAACTGAAACCCCAACAATGACCTTGCAGAGTTGTCCTCTGACCATGAACAGATCATCATCTACCCCTGAGACATGAGGAGGAACTAGAAAGCAGAAGCAAGCCAAGAGAAGCAGGGAGGTCGACTGTTGGATAATTGCTGTGGACAGGATGCAAGGGATAAGATAGGATGTTAGAACTGACAACTGTGTAAGATGCTGAAATTAATTAATGAGTTATTGTTATGCCATGTTTGGAAATAATGCTATGCTATTTTTAGAACAGTATGTATATTGAACCAGTATAAATGTAGCTGATGTTGCAATAAAGCCAGACGAAGACGACGACTTTTTACATCAAAACTCATTGTTGTGGTGTTCTTTGTCTGCCTTGATAGTAGCTAGCATGCCACAGGGTGGAAAGTTCCAAGTGGGGGGAGCCATGCAAGGATTACACAAGGGAAAGAGGAAGAGAGGAGGGGGCAGAAGGGAGGGCAGGCGGAAGGAAGGATCACTGCAGTAAAAACAGGAGAGATACTATCTGCCCTGCACAGCCTGAACCACCCCTCTGCCCAGAAAGCTTGAAGTCTAACAAATCACAGAATCACAGAATCAATTAGGTTGGAAAAGACCTCCAAGATCAAGTCCAACCTTTGACCACACACCATAATATCAACTAAACCACAGCACTGAGTGCCACATCCAATTGTCTCTTGAACACCACCATCACCTCCCTGGGCAGTCCCTCCCAATGCTTAACAACCCTTTCAGTGAAGAAATTCTTCTTTATGTCTAACCTGTCTGCCCTGCCCAGTTTGAACCACCCCCTCTGCCCAGAAATGCCTAACAAATGTGCAGGAAAGCTGGAAGAAGGGAAAGCCCCCAGACAGTGAGTAGGTAATGGGAGCCGTAAGTCTCTGCATGCAGCTGAAGAGAACACAGCCCATGAGGCGATGGTAGGAAGGACCTGAGACTGCAGAAAACTCATTACCTGCACAGTCCAATGCACATGGGATTACCCTGGTATTAGTGATGTCAGCAGCTCTGACTGCTTCAAGTAGTTTGGATCTCTCAAATTTCAGGTATTTTTGTACTGGCAAAAGATCCCCTTAATTACAATATCCAATTTACATAAGGCAGTCAGACCCCACCAAACCACACTCAGACAAAGACACTCTTGGCTCCCTCTCTGTGACTGACAGGAAGCCACACGGGGATGGATTCTCACATGAACAAGGACTGGTTTCATCCCACCCTTCACACTTTTCAGGATTGTCCTTCTCATTGTAAGGATGAAACCTGCATGTCAAACACTGTGACCCAAACTTCAGCCAAGTCAAACAGCAGACAAATACACTTGAGACATTTGCAGGAAGATGTGGAAGAGTTCATACACAGCAAATCACCCAATTCCCTATAGCTCATCCCTTACTAGAGAAGAACAAGGCTCAGGAACACGTAACTAAAGAGAATGGCTCGGCTTTAAGTGTCTCTCTCTGCTCCAAACCAGGGAGAGCATTCTACCCACTGATGTTGTATTTTTCAGACCCTTTCATGCACACACACCCCCCAAGAATGCACCCTCCGCCAGTTATATTTTCTCTCTGATCTTTCCATTCCTCTGTTTATTTTAAAGCCTTTCAAATCCCCACCCACTCCTTCCCACCACGTGGGACATGCTGCTTTTTGCTTGCGCTGAACCAGCTTTGCACTGGAGCTGCAAAGCTCCTGCAGGAGCTGTGACTCCCTCATCTATCCCCCCCAAGTGGGATGGGGAGGAGAATCACAAAAAACCCTTGTGAGTTGGGATCAGAATAGTTGAATAATTGGAACAAGTAAAACATTATCGTAATAATTACTAAGTGAAATTTAAAGAAATAAAGCCCAAGTGATGCACAGTAGCGTTGCTCACCACCCATGATTGATGCCCAGCCTGTCCCTGATCAGCAGTAGGACCCCTCTGGCTAACTCTACCCATTTAAACACTGAGCATGGCATTCCATGGTATGGAATATCGCTTTGGCCATTCCAGCTCTGCTCCCTCCTGGATTTTTGTGCCTCTCCTCACTGGCAGAGCACTGGAAACTGAAATGTCCTTGACTGAGGGTAAACAGTAGTTAGCAACAATGAAACAGCTGTGTGGTATCAACACTATTCTCCAAAACACAACTCTGCACCAGCCACCAGGAAGAAAATTAACTCTGTCCCAGCCATATTCAGGACACTGGGGAAGGGTGGTTCTGGGGGTGGGGTTGTAGCAGCCCCCCAGCACCCCTGTCTGATGGGGTGGCACTGGGATCTGTGCAGAGATGCTCAGTGAGGGAATGAGAGACAGGGGGTAGCAACATGGGGAGTACATCCAACTGGATCTGAAGAAGGGAAAAAAGTCATTAGTAAGTCATTTGAATGAATATCATTGTGAGGCTGTGGAATTTCTATACCTGAGGGTTTTCAAGACTCACTGGGATAAAGCCTGAGGCAACATGGTCTGAACCACTTTGATTTATAAGGTTTGACTAGACAGCATCCTGTATAATATCTGCATAATTTTATGAGTAAGGATTTTGCCTAGTTGTTTATGTCACATAAGGATCCTGCCAACTACTGCATTTACACTATATTTTGATTTCTTTTTAAATTATGGTGTGAAATGGCTTTGACAAATGCTTGGTCATTCATCTTTTGCATCATGCCCCATTTTTTCTGTCCATTAAAATTATTTCAAAACATACTCTCTGCTCTCAGATTTGAATTAAATTTTGCTTAGTCTATTTTAAACATCCCTGTTGTGTTGTGTTAATCTGTAGAACTGTATTGCCAGTGAAACAAGCTGTTATAAATCATTACATAAACATGAAAACTGTTTTCAGTGCCTTACACTAAAACATTTCCCACTAAGGGGCTCAAGTTTTTATGTTGCTGTTTCAGGACAAAATATGAGAACCAAAGCACTTGATGTGTGGAGAAAGGAGAACCCTGATTTCACCTTTCACAGCAAGTGATACTGCTCAGAGTTCCTCCTTTTTTTGAAACATAGTCCTGTGATTAAACAAAACTGATCACGTAACAAAGGCACTGCTGAAAATTCATAAGTTAATCACTTGTATTGATGCACGGATCCCAAGCAGAGCACTTATGTTTAACGTGTCTCAGTAATTGCATCAGCTATAGAAAACAAAGAGTAGAAGACAGAAATTTAAGATAATACATCAGCTGAAACCAGGCATTTCTGGTGGATAGCAGAGCCAGACATTCAGTAATAACTCTCTGCAAGGGCCTGCTAAGTTAAAGTTCTGATTGTTGGGGTAATGGGAAAATGAGCTTCACAGCCATTCTTAGAACCCATGGAATGCACAGCTGGAGACACTAAACTAACTGACGAGTTTCTATATGCCAGGATGTCCCCTAATTGTTAGGACAAGATGTACTCTGCAAGTTAAATGCTTGAAAACCTTTTTCAGAAAACCTCTATGTATTTCACAAGAAAAGGCACGGGAGGCTTGAATCCATTTAATAATTAACCAGAGCTCAGAGGAACCTGAGAATGGCATCCTGAATGCTGCTTGGAGAGGGTCAGTCTGAATCAGAGCCCAGAAAAGAAGCCTCATTCTCAGCAGTACAGGCTGGTACAGGATTTAAGAGCAGTAAAACAATCATGGACAAATAATTATTTGACTGCTTTGGATTTAAAAGATGCTTTTTTTTGCATTCTGGAGGATGAGCAGAGCCAGACTTTGTGTTGGGGGGGGGAAATCTGACAACAGAAAGAAAGGTGCAGCTATTCCTGCAGAACATCGATGGTGGGACACTGTTTTTGGATGGTCACCAACTGCTTACAGGGATTTTCAGTAAGATACTTCACCCTGTTGTTGCTCTCTTAATGCTAACCCTATTATGCTTTGTCTTAATTGCAGCACTGAATATTTGCATTTGAAAAATACTGAAGCAATTAACTTGCCAGTCATCCCTGTGATTAATTTCAGGAAAATGTGTGATGTTCATAAAAATTGAGGCTTTTGAGTGCTGTTGTGGCTTCATAACCTCAACTGGAGGAAATGATGAACAACTCCCTAAAAGATAAATTGTGTTTAGTGTGTCTCAGTAATTGCAGCAGCCGTAGAAAAAAAAGAATAGAAGAAACTTGAGCTAATGTATCAACTGCAGCCAGATAGAACTCACTGCTGAACCAAAAACCAAGGACATTTGGTGAATAAACTAAGATAATGCCATATAGCAAGGAACAAAGCAAGGCCAGCTCATTAAATCGGGAATAGGTAATTTTGGCAAGGGGAGATCACAACCACTGACTCACCACCCACCAACCCAAAAAACTCACTGATTCAAAAGAAGAGAAAGACTGAGCATGCGGACTAATTAGCAAAAGAAGTGAGAGAATCATTTAATCAGTAGAAGATAAAATACTAGTTAATAAGAGAACTCTGTGACTTGTAGCCAGTGAACATAAATGCCTTTGTGTATAAATAGTGAAAAGTTTTGATAGTCGCTGTGCTGGTTTTGTGGATTTGCCACCCACTGTAAATAAACCAAATACCTCAACTCTGTGTGTGGATCAGCCTCCTGCACACAGGACTAAAAAAGCCATTTTGGGACAAGAGTATGAGTTAGAATGTCATTCAGAGTGATCTCCTGTACAATTAAGTGCAAGTATAGGGATGGTGAAAGAGGCCAGGAGAGCTTAGAGCTGTGGTGTCCTGCTGCAGCCTGTGCCCAGCCTGGCTGTGTGTCACATCCTGCCACCCACAGCCAGAGCTTGGGAACAGGCCCTGTCTGAATCACTGCCAGGTGAGGACTGAGGGAAAAGGGATGGGTCTAGACAAGTGTGACTGCTGTGCTGTCAGACCCATGGACCTGAGTAAGGCAGTTTGAAACCCACCAAAATAGCCAGGAATCGAGAACAGCAGATCACTTGAGGTTATGGACAAAACCAGAGGGAGTGAGAAGTAAGGGGTGATCCTGCATCCAACTTGCAAAACCCTTGAATGAACAAAGAATACTGATGTTGCTTAACAGCTTAGAGCCTATTAACAACAAAGAAAAAATCCCAAAACACAAAAAAATGAGGACAGGAAAGCAAAGACAGCAGAAGAGGAAGCATCCTGACCCAGTGATATTGAGGAAAACCACAAGGTCATGAGAAACAACTTGGAACTGTCCTGCAGCAGTGCACAACAGAGACAAATCACACCGTGTGTCACTTTGCTTTCTTGTCACCCACATCCAACAACCTCAGCCATACCCTGCAGCCTCTGGCAGCCAAGGCACAGCCCAGCTGAGTGGTGGCATGGTTTCCCACCTTGGCTGGGCTGGAAAGTCTCACTGGGAGGTGGAAAAAAACATCCCTCTCCTGTGGAGGGGGCCCTCACCCATGTGCTTTTTGCATGGAGGGATGAGGAGGCTGAAAGGGCCCCTGGGATGGCACAGGACCAGCATCCCCAGCAGGCAACGCCACCGAGAGTGGGGCACAGCAGCTTGAACCAGCAGGTTCTGCCCCAGGCGTGAGTGAACTGACTCACTGAGATGCCTTTTTTGTGGGGGAGGAAAGGCAAGTTTTTGCTCAAAGGCAGTTCTTTCCAAGTGCCTCTGACATTTGTCCCTGACATCGTCTTACACAGTACAGCCAAGGAAGGAGGAGCTCAGCTGTGTTGTGAAGAGTTTTGTTTCTGGTGTGTACTAAACATACAGGGAAATGAAAGGAAAAAACCCATATTGCATTATTATTTCCAGAGCTATCACAAACCTGTCACCTTAAGAGTATGAATTTCACATTTGCCTGACAGAGCCCCTCCAAGGACTTTCATGGAGACAGTTTTGCCAAGTTGAGAATTGTGTTTTGAGGTGACAGCTGTAACAGATTCAGAATTGCCTTTTATAAATGCATTTGCTGCATTAGTGCTAAATATCCTTAGGCTAAACAGTGATTAATTAATAATTCACAATTCACTAAAAGTTCAGCAATAATTAAGCTTAGTTTCACCTGAGTATCATCTGCTGAATAGCGTTACAGAAGTGTGGCTGGTCTTCTGAGAGGCTTCAGTGAGAAGACTGAGATTTTTACAAGGGCAAGTAGTATTAGGACAAGGGGGAATGGCTTTAAATTGAAAGAAAGTATGTTTAGATTGGATATTAGGAAGAAATTCTTCCCTGTGAGGGTGGGCAGGCCCTGGCACAGGGTGCCCAGAGAAGCTGTGGCTGCCCCTGAATCCCTGGAAGTGTCCAAGGCCAGGTTGGACGGGGCTTGGAGCAACCTGGGATAGTGGAAGGTGTCCCTGTCCCTGACCATGGCAGAGGGTGTGGAACAAGATCATCTTTGTGTCCTTCCAACCCAACCCATTCTAGCATTCTATGGCTCTCTGAACTTAGGGCTGTGAGGTCTCCCATTCTCTGTGGACACAATCCATGTGTTAAGATAACCATGCCCTTAATTGAGCCAGGTGCAAGGTAAGCCAGTGGTACCCACTTGTGGCAACTCTATCTTTTGAAACAGCCCGGTCATTTCCACAGAAGCCAAATATTTCTCCTGTGAGAATTAGTTTCATTTCTGCTGTTTCTCGTTGTAGTGGGTAGGTGGAGCCTGTATATAAAAAAGCATCTGAAGAAGTTTCGGAAAGTCACTGCTTCTCCTTGCTACAGGAGGTAAGTTTCTCTTTACAAGGGTAAGTTTCTCCTTTCCTTCTTCTAAAAACAGTAATGCAACTTTTTGCTGTTATCTTCATTCATTTTAATGTGACAAGGCTTCAAAAAGTGTCTAAAGTAAGTGTGATTAAACAAAGTTGCTAGGAGCAGGATTATTTGCTTTCTGGAGTGGCAAAAAAGAGAAAAGATATTAGTATTATTTCCTCTTTAGAAGGAGACAACTGAGAGATGGCATTTAATTTTTTTTTAAAGCCAGTATTCAGTAAGATGATCTAGCCAGCACTATTTATGAGTAGGATCGTAAGCTTTGCATTGCTTCATATTCTTTATGAGAAGACAGCTAGAGTTAATAAACATACAACACAGAAACTGTGAGATTTACCCAAAAATTTATCCTGAAGTCACAGGATGTGCCAGCCAGAAGTCTATGTGCTCCTCTGGCTGGACAGAGAGTGAATAATCCAAGAACTGTGTGGGTTCAGCACTGCAGCTCTGTACCTTGGATTTGAGAGGGGATATTTTTGGTAGGGACTTCTCATCTTCTCCAGATGCAAAGCCAAAGGCTTGTTACAAAAAAACCAAACAACTCCTCTTCGGAACCATGAGCAGGCTGGTGTTTGTGCAGATGTGGGCGAGCAGCAGAGTGCTTCGTGTTGTGCTGGGAGAGGCTTCCCACACACAGGCAGGCAAATTCTGCAGGTATAGCTCAAGGAAATCAGTATTGTCCCAGCAAAGGAGGCAGGGGCAGCTCCGGTGAGAGGAAATTGTTGGCAGACTTTCCGTATCATCACGTCATCCAAATGTCATGTTTCACATGTGGATTCTGGCCCATTGTAGAAGGGTTCTTAAAAATTGCAGCTCTTTTGTTTTTCTCTCCCCCTTTCTTCCATCCGATGTTGTCACGGCTCAGTACACAAAGAAATCACTATGCCGTGTGGCACAGGGAAGGATTACACAACCTACTTACCCTTTCCAGGTCCAGGGGGAGAACAGAGGTGTGGCCTCAGAAATCCACACGTTTGTTTATTCTGGTGCTGACTGCAGATGCCTTTGTTCGGGGCTGTTGTGTGTGTACCCTGTGGTCTGCACCCCATCTCGATGTTTGTAAAGGGTGACAAAAGGTAGTTGGGTCTCCTCATGCATCCTCAGCCCCCTCCATATCCCTTCCACCTCTGTGATAGCCATGGGGTTTGTCGTAAGTAAACACGCTAGGGGGGGTATTGCGGGATGTCTGGATGTTTGCATAAATAATTCATTCCAGAGAGCAGGAGCTGAGATGTCTGTGTTTAGCTCTGGTGGACACTGGCCACAGAAAGGATATAAAATGCTGCTGGAGACTGGACCAACAGGGCAGCCTGGTGTCCCAAAGTTGCAGGGAGTTTCTGGGTTGATTTTCCCCCATTTCCCATCCCCTTCTCTCCCCACTTCCACCAGCGCCCTCACCAGGGATACCCACAAGGTACCTCCAGCTCCAACGCCTTTGGACAGGTGTATAAATCCAAGGTCCACCCAAATATAGACATAAAATCCTAAAGTAGCTCCAGAGGTGCTTAGTTGCTTTGTAATGGTGAATTCTGCAAGGCCAAAGACTGTAAATCTGTACATTTCCAGCTGAACCTGCTCATACTGTAACTCCTTAGATGTGGACTGTTGACCAAATCTGAGTGAGTGACCAGGTTGCACCTAGACTGAAGTTTTGGAAGCAGGGGGAACTCACTTGTGACTCAACAGGAAGGACTGTGACCTGATTATAATCCATTGGAATAGATGATAGAGATGTTATTTTGATACTGCACTGGCAATATTTACATACTGTATTAGCAATAAATTTATAAATGCCCATGCAGTCACTGTGTCCAGCTTCCCGTGCCTGGCCCAGAACCTTCTCTCAACTGCTCTGCTGCAGTGTGTGGTGTTTTTTCTAAACTTTACACGTTGAATGTATAACCTGCATTGTGTCTGATCATCTTCTTCTGGCATCTGTTTAAATTAGAAAACCTGTAAACTTAATTCAGCCATAACAAAATTAACAGAACAGGAAGTTATTGCAAGCAAAGATGTGGGTTTCCTAATTTGTTTTCTGAAGTGTTTGAGTTAAACAGATCTTGGTTTCGGCAGAGGGAGGCTAAAAAAAAAATCTAGCTTTGAAAAAGTACTCTTGCTTTTTTTCCCCTTAAATCACTCTCTCTGGAAATCACCTTCCCTGGATAATGTCAAGCCAAAATCCCCTAATTTCCTCAGTCACCCATAGAAAACAAAACTTCTGCATAAGGAAGTGCTGAACGAGGAAATAAAAGGCCTCCTAGTCCTCCCTTCTCTCTAACATCATATCAAGCAAAGTCTGCTTTTGGGAGAGGGTTTTAAGCTATAGAGGAGGGGACCACGATACAGAGCTTCTAAAACAGGTGTCAGACTTGCCTCTAACAAGTGTTTCTTCCACAAAAGAGGTGAGCTGGCCACTTAGCAGACCATAGCTTGGTGTGTCCCACCTATGCAGAGCCAGCCACAGCCCTACATTCCTGACACCGGGAAGTTAAGGATTCACACTCACTCCAATCATGCCCAGATACTGACTGAGCTTCTCCAAACACCTTTCAGCAAAATATTTCATCAAGGAAAATTGGCTTTTTTCCAAAAGCTGGTGTAACTTTTTTTTTTCCCACAAAAAACAAATACTTTTTTTTCCCCCGTGGCAATTTTTTTTTTTTTTTTTAATACCAAAAAAATGCGTAAGAGAGGTAGGGAGAAGGGTTCAAGTCTATTCTCTGGAGACCAATTTCAGTGACTTGAAAAGAGCTGTGGCACCTGGTACCTACCAAGGGTTTGGATCAGGGAATAAAAGTGGTGTTTGATTTTTTTCTGCTCTGATCACAGTTGCAAGGTGGAGTCACTCACTGCCCTGTGTTTGATTTCAGAAGCTGCACCTCAGAGTGGTTGGACCAGGCAGTGATCCCTGCTTAGTGAGTGTAGTGGTTTGGTCCAAAATACTCATTACTTATTTACACACTTGTGGACAACCTACGTGGAAGCCCAGAAAATCAGTGGGTCATGGATAAAAAGAAAGCAGCATTCAAACAACCTTCTGAAAAAACCAAAAATACCCCGAAGAAAGAAGGGTTTGCATTTACTTTCTTAAAACCATATCCAGAAGCTGTTACAGTGCCTCTCCCACCAGAATCAGAAGAAGATGATCTGATGTCAGAGAACATGTTTGAGAGAAGGCCTAACTATGAGCAGAAGGACTTGGAGAAAGAGTTTTCCGGAGAAGAGGACAAGGTAAGGCAAGAAGAGGGCACAGATTCTCCCACTCTTACTCTGTTGTTTCACTTTGTGCCTCAAAATGAATTCCTTGGTCTCTCCAGGCAATCTGCACTTGTTAGGTCTAAGGAGGACTTTTGGGATCAGGGCCAAGCAGTTATTTGTGTAACTAGGAAGAGATACCTGCAATTAATCTGCAGACATTAACCATGCAGGTCTAAAAAAAAAGAGATGGCTGCAGCCTAGAAGCCAGTTTAATGTGTGACATGTATCTGTTTTGATCCTAACAACAAATGTTGAACAGAAGTCATAAAAGCTGAGATATTTTTTACTTGAGGCTCTTCAACCCTCAACAGAAATGCACAGAAAGGTTAATAATAACCTGCTTGGATATTTTCCACTGAACACAGATTGGTTTAAAGTCTGTGACACAGTTATTGACGTTTTTTGACAATTTGCTAGCTATTAAACATTGTACTGAAGAGAGTGGGCAGGGGTTACCAAAAAGGGTTTAAAATGCCTGCCTCCAGTAATATGTGCTGCCCTCCTCATCTTGAACCAAAAAATCTGCTCTGTTTGAGTACATCTGATCCACAGACATACTTTTAGATGCATCTTTTTTGGATAAAAGTGATGGAGAGAAACTTAAGTTTTTCTTTTCGAAAAATCAGGGTTGAATGTGTCTGGCCCAGTATGTCTGAAACAGATTGGTGTTCCCAAAATTGCATCTCTAAATGCAGCAGTCAGACTGGAACATGGAGAGAGGAACAGGGAGAAGAGACCAAGCTGATCTTTATATACTTCAGTTGAGCATATTTAATAGCAGATTTTGCCAAAGACTGGAAATTATTTGTTTTGTTTTTATGTAAAAGAAGAGCCTGTGTTGATATCTGGACATGCATCAAACCCAGAAAATGACAATAATCAGTCATTTAAAACAACCCACTCATATCCATGCCTTATGTGAGCCTAAAATGAGGTAAATAAAGAAAACCCATGATGATCTAAAATATTTCAGCCACCTGTTAAGAATGTTACAGCAGAACACTTTTGGTGTCTGTGCACAAACTAAATCTTCAAACTCCAAAATAAAGATCTAATAAGTTATTCTTTACCAAATTCAGTGATTTCTGGGATCAGTCTTCATTTGCATACACACATTCAGTACATCTGTGGATGAGTGGAAGAAAATGGCAGTTATTAAAAAAAATGTTATTAAAAAAAATTAACAAAGCACACTTAGTAATGTGTTCTTTACCTTCTCAGGATGGCTTCCAAAATTTGGTTTTTTCACTAAGGATGGTCTTTGAGCCAGCCTCAGCTGTTTCTTTCATATTACCAGACACCTGTTTATTACCTGGAGATGTAAGGATGCACAGTGATATGAAATACAGCTTGATGCCAGTAAATAAGTTTTACTAAAGAAAAATGAGTACAAAATGAGTCTAATTTTATTTTTTTTTAAATTATGGAAAATTCACGGTAAATTTAACTCCAACAGGCTGCAGAACACACCTTGTACAACCAGTACGAGGAGAAGATCCGACCCTGCATTGATCTTGTCGACAGCCTGAGAGCTCTTGGAATAGAAAAGGACCTGTCCTTGCCTGCAATTGCAGTGATTGGAGACCAGAGCTCTGGCAAAAGCTCTGTGCTCGAAGCCCTGTCTGGTGTTGCTCTTCCCAGGGGCAATGGTAAGAATTCACTCTCTCAGGTTTTCACTTTGATGAGGTGGAAGGGGTTTTTTTCCTTCTTTTTTATTTTTTGGTCTAGAATTGGATAACTCCATGACTGAGACATGGAGGTGCCAGTGAGGCACCACAAAGTAAATCAAGGCACATGTTCCAGGTGGTCAAGAGACCAGGGGTAAGAAGTGTGGTGTAGTTGCCCCACCTGATTCTGAGCATTTCCCAGAAAACAGCAGTGCAGCAGAGTATTAATTTCCCATGGAAAACCAGTTTTTAAATTTGCTTCTGGGGTTGGTTTGGGTTTTTTAAACAACATTTTCTTACAGATACCATGATGATGATGATGATGATGATGATGATGATGATGATGATGATGATGTGTAAAAAGTGTACAAAGACCTGTACTTAGAGCATTAAGTCAGAGATGATTTTTGGAAGACTTTGCAGCTCAAGAAGATCCACTTTTCCACTCTGTGTGTGTATTTTCACACATACAAATTCTGCAAGTTCCGTGTGAGTTTACCGTATAATCTAGTCTTTCAGGCTGGACTTGTGGAAAAGTTTTTCATGGGATTTAGCTGCAGCAGTGAAACAGATCATCCAGAGAGGAGCAAAGCTCCATCTGTGGAGGTTTGCAGGGCCAGATGTGTCTGGGAAGAGCCGTGGTTGTCCTCATCTAGCTCTGGTGGCAATCCTGCTCTGAGCAGGAAGTTGGACAAGCCCCCTCTGGCAGCATCTCTTGGAACATTTCCATGTTTTTGTGTGAAACATTAGGCAACCCCGTGTACATCACACACTTCAAGGCTGTGTTTCATGCACAACAACCTCTGCCTTTGGAACTGCTGCAGGTATTGTCACTCGCTGTCCCTTGGAACTTAAACTCAAGAAGTTGCCTGACGGCCAGCCATGGAAAGGGAAAATTTGCTACCGGAATGTTACCCTGGAGCTCCAGAACGCCTCTGAGGTGGACAGAGCAATAAGGCAAGGTGAGTGGATTTGGCTGGCTCCATCTCCTCTGAATCCTCCTCTTAGACTGAGCAGCATCCACAGTGATTGTGGAGTAACACCAAGGGCTGGGTCAGGAAACTCTCTCAAGGGAGTTGTACCAGGGCTTCAGTGGTGAAGATGATCCACGATGAAGATCTCAGAATGGCCTGGGTTGGAAGGAGCCTTAAAGTCTTCTGGTTCCAACACCTTGGGCAGGGATGCCACCCACTAGATCCATGATCCTTTTATCCTGATCCATGATAAAGGCTGTGTCCTTACCTGGGTGGTGTCTTCCTGGTTTCCTGGTTTGGGGAGGTTGTCTGTCAAATTGTAAACATGCAAAGCCTTAAATGGTTCCTGTCATCAGTTCAAAAGCCCAGAGTGCTTGTGCTGTCTCTGGCTGGAAATCTACTGATTTTGGAGGAAATTGCAAGAAGGCAGGGTGGAGGACAGAGAGCTTCTGCCAGGTACTGTGACCACGGGCTCGGTCACTGCCCTTTGCATGTCACGTTTGCTGTTATGGCATTTCGTGCTGTGTAAGAAATCAGTGTTCTTACCCACAGGGCAGTGAGCACTTGCCCTAAATGTGAATTTTGGATTGTCCTTACTCCCTTGAATAGCTCTGCACACTGTTATTCTTTCTATTTTTTTATTAGCTTTTCAATACATTATTTGGATATTCTCAAAACTGGCCAGGTGATTGGTATGAATTAAGTAAGGTGCTTAAAGACCTGAAAATCTCTCATGAGAATGACTGTGGGGTTTCCTTGCTTCTCTGTGTTCACAGTTCAAGCATTATTGCCTTGTAGGATCTGGGACAATTTACTCTCAATCTCCCTATCAAAATGTGAAGAGTATAGAACAGCCCCTATTTTTCTTTCAAGGCATCCAAGGATTAATTAATGCCTACAAAGTCTCTTGTTGTTGAGGAAGCATTTCTACAACTGACCAGTATTTTACCTGATCCCTTTCATTGTGGTTTATTTACATGTATTTTGTCTGCATATATGAGAGTCCATAAATATATGCTCTGTAAAATATTACAGTTCATATTCCAACAGGACTTCACATCGCCCTGTGCTGCATGATAATTTCCTTTGATTTTTGCATAAATGGATTTAAGTGTGTGGCTGGATCTGAAAGAAAAAGCCAAGCCTAAAAGAGCCTTAGGTGGTAGTAGGTACTTTTCAAAGTCATTGTGTTCAGCTTTGGTTTGATGCACCCTCTGACGCTTGTATGCATTGCCTTGCTCTTTTCTCTTCACAGCCCAGGATGTTGTGGCCGGCCCTAGAGGTGCCATTAGTACACAATTGATTTCCCTGGAAATTCAGTCCCCTGATGTCCCAGATCTGACACTAATTGATCTTCCTGGAATTGCCAGGGTGGCCGTGGGGGACCAGCCGAAAGACATCGGGGACCAGGTAAAACTCGGCCTCGTGTGCCAATCTGTGCCCAGGGTCTCATCCCTTGAGGGGTCCCAGCAGACCTTTTGTGAAGTAAACAGAATAAGGGGATCTCTGCTTTTCCTCTGGCTGCTTTTAGAATAAATGCTGGGGAATGCAAATAAAACTCTAGTTGGATAAAACCTGCTGTGAGAGTGATGTGCAGGAGCTGGGTGTGTTGTTTCTCCTAAAATACCTTTAAATAGGAATTTGGAATAAGAGGAGCCCAAACTAAACTAGATATTCCAAATAGAAATGAGACAAGATTGGATTGTCTGGGCTTTACTTTCTGGGAGGACAGTAATTTAATTTCACAGTTAGATAGCAATCTTTCTATTGTATTGAGAAGAAAGCAGCAGATGTGATAAAATCCAAACATTACCATTGTCCCCAGCTGTCTGCATGCTCCAGAGATGGAGTCTAAAGCATTGCAGCCTGTCAGAAATTGGGAGGGGTGGGAAGTAGAAAAGAGAGGCATCTTTACCAAAATCCAGGGGAAAAAGAGAATTGATTTACTGCAGAAGCACAATAGGGCTGTGTGAAGCTTCTGCAAAACAACACAAATTATGAGAAACTCGTTTAGTTTGGCATTGAAACAGAAAAATGCTAACTAGATGCCATGTGCAGCTTCTGTTTTGGCTTTTTTTAAAGTTTTCCTGCAAACATTCTACTGAAATGTAAGCCAAAGACATTTGTGCTCCTTTCAGAGATACAAATTTGAGATTTAGCAGCAGAATCGAGCTTGCTTTCTTTCCATAAGTGTGAATCTACACATCAGAACCAGATTTTCTTACATGTGATTAGATATCAAATACCTTTAATATTTCCATAATGAAAGATTATATATGCACAAGATGTTAAACTCCACATAGCTGTCAAGACAGGCTTAACAACATTAGTCTGGTCTCATTCAAGCCAGATGTTTGGATTAATCCTGACATCAGAAAAGAGTCTGCATTCTTCTGCTGACCCCTTTCCATGCCATCCTCTAGCATGTAATACTACCCTCAGCATGTGTGGCATTTAATGTCATCAGACAGTGGCTCATATTGCTAGAAATTGTCACATCCTACAAGCAAATGTCTGATTTCACTCAACCTCCTCACTGCTGTATTGAATTGCAGATCAAAATGCTACTTAAAAGATTTATTGGCTACAAAGAGACAGTCAATTTGGTCGTGGTGCCATGTAATGTGGATATTGCAACAACAGAAGCATTGAAAATGGCTCAAGAGGTGGACCCCAGTGGAGAAAGGACAATAGGTGAGAGAATTTTTAAGCTATGAGTTGAAAAGGAGGACAAATCTTGGGGTTTTTTTCCCCATGAGGAATAAGGGGGCTGATGTCCTGTGTTCTGCACCAGATCTGTGAAATTAGCTACTAGAAGACAAAAAAAAAAAAAAGAATAAGGAAAGCAGCCTAAAGAAAATATTTGCAAATATTTCTAGTCACAATTCCTGAGCAGCTCCAAGAATCCCTTAGACTGGTATCTTGCTGGCACTCATGTTATGAATAACTGGAAGATGAAAGTCTCAGTTAATGGTAGTTAATCTGAAGTTAATGGTAAAAAAGCTTTGCTGCTGCTTGGTAAAAAAGGTTTGCAAAGCAAAAGACATGGTGGGAGGCCAACCATAGAGCGAGTTTTACAGTACAAAACCCAGGAGCTGAGAGCTTTCTAGGGGAGAGAATACAAAAAAATTGCTTTATAGAGCACGGTACAGAGTGTTCCTGCTTGGTGAGTAACTTTCTCTTTTAATTTCACAGGAGTCCTCACAAAACCCGACCTGGTGGACAGAGGGACTGAAGAGTCTATCATTAAGGTAGTGCAAAACAGGGTAATCCCCCTCAAAAAAGGGTACATGATCGTGAAGTGCCGTGGGCAGCAGGACATCCACAACAAAATGACCTTGGCTGCTGCAATCCAACAGGAGAGAAACTTCTTTGAGAGTCACAAACATTTCAGGTACTCCTCGCAGAAAAGTTCTCATCAAAAACATGTTAAAGTCACCTCAAAGCTTCCTGTTGATTTGCTGAGATTTAACTTAGGGGTTACAAACAGATATTAATTATACTCATTATTTCTGGTTGCCCATGTAGGGTTGTGTTTCGGTAACCCAGAAGATTTTTAAGTAACCGAATAAACATTTAAAATGTTGGTTTGTTGGTTTTTTGGTGGTTTTTTTGGATGCAAAATACATGGGGGAAGTGCAACGAACTTCAGAAGTTCAGAATAGTCCCAAAGAATTTGAGTTAAGCATCTGAGCACTTCAAGTCAGGCACTGAAGTATTTCTATTCACTGGAAAACATGGTGAAACAGCATGAGAAGGAAAGGCTGTGCTGAGGGCACAGGCTGCCCAGATGACTCAGCAGCTGATCAATCATAATACAGAGAATGGCATCTAAAAAGGGTTTTGGATCAATGAGCTTCACACATGAAGGAATAGTAGAATAGCACATTCATCTGCTGTTAGAATTTGCTTTTTTTCAGATTCTTTTCTGTTTCCCTTCGCTCAGTCAGTAGCTGTCAAACAACTCTTGAATAAAAGTGCCCAGAGAGTCCTGGGCTGTTGCCACATCTGCACCAGCATGGCCCAGAGACCCTTTTTTTATTCAAGTTGCATAATACAACTAGTGAAAACAGAGCAGAGCATCAGTGCTGCCTCCTTGCCCTGCACAGCCTGGCTATCCAAACCCACCTTTTCCTCTTTTTTCACAGGGCTGTTATGGAAGAAGGAAAGGCTACTATCCCCCATCTGGCAGAGAAGCTCACAAATGAACTTGTGAAACACATTATTGTAAGTAACAGAGGTCCCATGCTGAGCTGTTTGTATCAGTTACTACCTAAAATCAAGTCTAACCCTTCAGCCTTGGACTGCAGTTGGATTTCATCTTTATATGCAGAGACAGTGCTTAATGATCCTTCAACCCAGTGATCTGAGAACAAACTGAACTGAGAGGCAGAGGTAAAAAGCCCCATGCTCTGTCCTCAGATTGGCCTTCTAATTGTAGATCAACAATAAGCAAATTATTTCATCTATTTGTGACTTGTAACTCCTGCCTTTTCAATGGCAGCTGTGACACTTCTTTTTGTTTATGAGGCATGTTGATCACCAGGGTGACAAGTTAGTGCTGTCAGCTTACTGAAACATGGTGATTTCTATTTAACTGAAAATGTCTTCAAAACATCAAGATGTTCTATTATATTACTATACTAATGTAAGGATATTGGGGGGCTTTATTTGATATACATATATCTGTATGTAATTTATCTTATTCCATTAAGGGAAGATGCTAAAATATAGAGAACCTCTAAATTCAGTCTCAAAGGAGAAAAAAAAATTATTGATGTAAGTTACAGAAAATAAGCAATTACACAGCCATGTTCCATCAGGTATTTATCAGGAACTGAGCAGTCACCACCTCATCATCACCTTTCTGGCACAACCTGTGAGGACAGTTTTTGGCTCACTGTGGGTGGAATCTTGCCCTAGACTGCAGCTATTCTGCCCAACTCACAGTGAGGTCCAGCCTCATTCCTCAGGGAGATCCTGGCTCCTTGCATTCCCTCAATGAAGGCCATATTTGCTCTTCCATGTTATCCCACACATGGGACACAGACAGTGAGCTCTTGGATTTGTAGAAATAGCAAAGATCCTGTGCAGGTGTAGGTCACTCTTAGAGGGATTTTGTTTTCCTTCCAGAACCAGGCAGGTTCAACCTATCTCAATGTCCTGCTTCACTGTCTCCCCCCCAGAAAACTTTGCCAGCACTGGAGAGCCAAATTCGTGACACCCACCATAAAACATTACAGGATCTGCAAAGGTACAACAGAGGCACACCCACAACAGAAAAAGAGAAGCTGTTTTTCCTCACAGATGTAAGTATCAGTACTGATCAAAGAGCAGAGCAAGGAGGTAACTGGGGGAGAAAAAGAAACCACTTGAAATTATCAAAACATCAACATGGACCACCAGGAAGTTCGTGTTATCTGTCACTGAAGTGCTTTGAGGGTAACATAGACAAGCCACACCTGCAAAAATAATGGACCACAGGAGCTCATGGCCCCTTCTAGCATTTTTTTTTCCTGTAATTATGGGACAAAAAAGCCCAACAAACAACTTGGTTGATTGGTCAAAATCAAGCATCTCAGCGAGGGAAAACTTATCCTCCTGCCTGCTCAACACTTTGAAGGGTTCCCATTGTTTACAGTGCTCATAAGATCAGATGTATTACTGATATGAAAATGTGATCTGCAAAATGTGATTTCCATCTAAGTGTCTCATGTCAGGGAGCTAGTCCCTCACAGTAAGCCTTCAGCAGGCAGGAGAGGTGCTTGTGAAAGCTCATCAGGCTTCTTGCAAGTCTGGCTTATTAGAATTTAGTAAATGGTTCTAAAAGTCTACAGGGGGGAAAACAAAAGAGTATCAAGTTTGTTCTCCTCTAGCTGTGACAGTTTGGGGAAAAAAGAAAAAAAACAAACCCAAAAAACAACAACAACAACAAAAAGAAAACAACTCCAGGGGCTAAGAGCATAAAAGATGCAAGAAAGGGATGTTTTTTATGAAATGTGTCCCTGCTTTAACATCAAACAACTGCAGATTTACTTAACACCCACAAATTAACCTGAAGAAATGGAACTTTACTAAATTGCCTACTTGTTGTTCAATTCTCTGCAGTTGATCAAACTCTTTAACCAAGACATCTCTCGGACCACACGGGGAGAGGAGCAGCTCTTTGGAGATGAAGTCAGGCTGTTCACCAAGATCCGCAAGGAGTTCCGAAGGTGGGGCGTGATTCTCCTGGAGTGTGTTGCAAGGGGTAAGCACAGAAACCATCCTGGCAGCTGTCCTGAGAGCCCATCCCCTTATTTATCTTCAATAAATATTTTTCAATAAATTTAAGAACAAGAAGCCAGGAGCATCCATCTGTTGTGGTGTTAGGCAAGTTATGCTCTGGTCCCTGGGGACACGGACATAGTTTGTGTTAAATGCTCTCATTACAGGGAGGTCAGTGCTTATCTCTTCTCCCAGCACAGCAATAAAATCAAGACACTGGCACAGAATTTGTTGGTGATTTTCTGAACCACTCTTCTAAATAACAGCAACACCTATGAATAACAATAAGTAATAATAATCTATGTAATAATTGTTATCATTACTGCTAATGTTTTTATTTTATTATTGCTATTAATAGTTTAGAATCTGGGTGGGGTTTGTTCCACTTTAGCTCTGGGCTAAGGTGATACCTCATACAAAAAAATATAGCACATTTGTGTAATATCAACAAAGAAACATTGACTGTGATATCTTAAATAAAAATAGCTAGTCAACAGTAGATTCCCTGGAAAAAGTGTTTAAAAGGGTTTAGTGAGCTAGGGGGTTTGTTTTGTTCAGGGTTTTTTTTAAACTTGGAAGTGACTGGTAATGGCCAGCTACTTCTGTGGGGGTAAAAATACCAAGAAGAACCAAAATTTTTCTGCCCTATCATATCTTCTGTCAGTCAGATGCTCGATGCCACGTGTGAGAAGGCTCATTCACTGAGCCACAATGTGTTAGCTCTGTTCTGTGGTAACAAAAAATGATCTCAGTTGTTGTTCCTCTCAAGAACAACTCAAAGAGGAGAAATAAACTTCCTTCTTAAATCTGAAACATATAAATTGAGTGATTTAGTAGCAAAGCAATGTTATTTTACCATTACAGCTAAAAAAAACGTCCCCAGTAGAGTGTGGAAATATGAAGACCAGTACCGTGGACGGGAGTTCCCAGGCTTCAGCAACTACAGGACTTTTGAGGACATTATAAAGGAGCAGATCAGAGAACTGGAGGAGCCAGCAGTTGAGATCCTGAACAGCGTGATGGGTATGGCCCAGGCCACGGGAGGCTCTTGTGTGGGAGACTCTGCTGGGCCTGATGAGTTTATATTCCAGGAGAAGCTGATGCTCTCACTGATGCTTTCAGGGTCCTTCAGAGTGAGGAAGTAAATCTGATTCAACTTGGAGGTTGCTCCTTCTCTAGAGCCTTCAATCTCCACCCATGGTCTCCAGCATTTGTTAATACTTTTCCCAGTGGCTCTTGGAAGGGAGTTAGAAAATAATAACTGTATAATAAATAACACAGCAAGGAAGCAGTACTGTAGAAGTACCTAGTGCCAGTTTGGTATTCCCAAACACAGGGAGTGGAATTCACAACCCTGAAGTGGGAACACAGCTTCTTTGCATGACATTGCCTGTATTATACAAGGACTGCTGGGGCTGAAGGAAAGGGTACATAACTCATCCAGTAAAAAGCACCCAAGGAAAAACAATGTTGTGATCCTGTCTCTTCTGTGTTGTGCCAGACTCAGTGTCTGTAAGCACAGAAACTGCTTTATCCAAGAAAATCTCACTGTTGTTCAATCTCTCAGGTGTTAAGTGGTCACACTCTTGGACCTGGAAAACTAAATTTCTACTTGTTTCTATTGCTCATAAAGGCAGAATATACAGCTGCTCAGCCATTTCTGAATGAATACAGAAAATCTCCCAAGTCTCATATATAATACCTTAAAAACCCCACTTACTTACCTGACTTTATTTTGTCTCTCTCTTCTTCTCTTAGAACTGGTTGAAGAGAAATTTATGGAACTCGTTAAAAGGAATTTTGCTAATTTCCACAATCTAAGCAGAGCTGCCAAGGTGAGGCACTACCTATAACCTGAGATAACTCAAAAGATGGAATGGCCTTTGTAAATGCTTCCGTGCTTGTGGTACCTGTCTCATTGCATCACCCTTGTGCAGGTGTGGAATTTCTTGCAGGAAAATAAGGAATATCTTGAAAATGTTAGCATGATTATAATGGCACTAATGAAAGTGCATTTTGCACAACTTTGACAAGATCTAATATATACATTCTTTATTCATTCTGCTCACATTCTGATGTTTGCAACACAATGCAAAGAAAACCTGGTATGGCTGCCTTGAAGAGTTTATCACCAATTTCAGATTTAAGTCCTGCAATGATTTGTCAGAGTGCTAAACAGTGTTTTTCCCTCTCCGAAACCAAGCCAGGGTTTTAGCCAGTGCAGGAATCTCATCTTTGATAAAAGGGAGCAGGAGGAGACAAGCCAAAAATCATCCAGCTATGAAAAACTAGAAGATGACCATTCACAGTTTGGGCATTAGCATGTTTTGGGGTGGAGTTCAGTGATATGGATGTCCTTGAAGGCCTTTTCTCAGAAAGAGTTTTGAGGAAGAGACGAGAAGCAATTCTGGCAGCCAGGAAACAGAGTTCACTCACAGGGTACTGCTGGAAAAGGAAACTCAGAGGCAAATGTGAGTGAAATAGGTGGTTTGCTATTTGACTTGCCTGGTCAAACCCTACTGAGCTCCCAGGCCAACCAGATGGTGAACAAATAAATTATTTCATCCAAACACAGATCAGGCAGGGTCTTTAGCTACAACACAGTGAGAGGAATGAAGAGGGAAGAAGTTCTGGCAGACACTGGATATGAGAAAAGAGATGGGGTGTTTTCTTAGGGGTGCTAGGAAAGCATTTTAAGGGAATTTGAGCATGACTGAGGGAACTTTGCCACCCCCACAGACTTTTAGGTGGAAGTATCAAAAAGGCCAGAAAGCATCAGATGGCTGCAATAAAAGCATCAGACAGGGAGGGGCTGGGCAGGGTTGGTTCGCTGACAACAGGTATTTTCCTTTGGGCTTCAAGCACCAGGTTTGGGCTGATCCCACTTGTGCATAAGGAGGGGACAAAAGCCGTGTTTTCATGCTCTTTCACCACAGAGGGACCACAGTCTAAAGCATTACTCCATGTTCCCATGGTCTGGGATTAGACAGTGCTGCATAAGGGTGGTTGAACACTGTGCCCACCTTGCCATTCCCCGGGGACACTGCTAAACACTGGACCCTTTCCAAAGGAAACAAATGTCTTAGGACTTCTTGTTGCTTTCTTTTGCAGGTGAAAATTGAAGACATTAGAGAGAAACAAGCAGCAGAGGCTGAAAGACATATCCGGACACAGTTTAAAATGGAGAGCATTGTGTACTGCCAGGACGACCTTTACATTGGTGCTTTAAATGCTGTTAAGGCAGAAAACGGCCCCAACCTTGCCATGGGGAAAGATCTGCAGTTTCTTGATCCAAAGGAGCCCTCTGTTGTCACGGAGATGGTTTCTCACACGAACGCCTACTTCTCTGTGAGTTCACAGGCTGTGGTACAGCAGATTTGCTGTCCCCTGAGTACTGTAGCAGACACCCCTCAAGCAGATCTTGCTGGGGTCAATATTGCCCTGTATGCCATACTACCACTATGCAGGGATAGCAGGCAGAGGGTATCTAAGTGTCTCATTCAGGTACATTCTCTGTACAAACTCCTTGGAGCTTCTGACCAGTGATGAGGATCTCAGGACGAAGCTGGGCTGTATCAGCACAGTCACTGGGGACAGATGGTTGCAGGATGCTGGATATGGTGATTAGGAAAGCCTGAAGGTGTCAAAGTGAGAGCTGGCTCCTAAACCACTTGTTAGCTACCTCCCAGTCTGGCTCAGGTCAGCCTCAAGCCACTGCATATTCCTGCACCAGCAGAAAGTGGTGCCAGTGGCTTGTAGTCAGATCCTAAACTACTGCAGCAGGAGGAGCAATAATAAAATGTTACATTATAATATATCAGCTGTCTGTAGAGATCAGAGTGCATCTGCTGTATTGCAGGTAGCACCCTCTAAGTGAAATCTCTGGAGACAAATGGGGTGTTTTAATAAAGGATCATGCTAAAGAAAGACAGAAAAGAGAGCATGCAGTATCCAGACTTGCTTTGTCATAAAATTCCCTCAGAAAGCAACAAGTTCAATATTAACAATGCAGGAAGGTAGGCAGCAGCTCACTTTGAATTCCAAGAGCAGGGTTTGTGACAAATCCCTGCAATTAAATGTCCAGGCTGCTCAGGCTGATGAAGAGAAAACCATTAGCTTTCAGAGAACAAGAAACAAAGCCAGGAGTGCATAAGCCCTTCCATCTCACCTTGCTACACACTCTGCTGTCTGTCTTACCTGCAGTTAAATATTTTTGTAAAAGACCTGAGAGCCATTTTCAACAAAAAAACCCCAACTGCCAGGGCATCATCACTCCGTGGGACTGACTTATGCAAGGCCAAATGCAGTTTGAATGAGATGGAAGCTCTTTTAAGTGTCCATGGTTGCCTACACCCTATAGGACCTACGAATGCCATTTTCAAGTTGTATGACAAAAAGAAAGACAGAACCTCTCAATTGCAGCAAGGCACTTAGGTCTAAGTGCTCACCCAGTACCAGGAGGGCTGGAGGCAGCCACTTCCCAGAGTTGGGAGAGGTTTAGAACCTCATGTTGCCCCAAAGCACCAGGATGTCCATGGGGAAAGGGCCCCACAAGCTCTTCTAGGTTGGTCTGTTCCAGTTTGCATCCATAAATCGACCAGGCAGTTGGTCAGGTCAGACAGGAGATGATCTCTTGGTTACATCAGTAGATGTAACTTAGGCACAGACATTTCCCCTTAAGGCTAAAGCTTCCTCCAAAGCTGTCTTACACTTAAAAGAGCAAGCATATCAGAAATACCATCTAAATACCACCATCTAATAGAGGAATTTACCAGCTTCAGGAAAAATCACTCTGATGTCCTGCACCAAAACATACTGTTAGCATTCAGTGAAGACAGGTTGGACACCAGAAACTGCACAAGTTCTGTTTGTCAGGAGTGTCCTCCTATAACTTTTCCCAGTGACAGCTGACAGAGCTGAGCAGAGAACAGCCTGCCTTGGCTTTAGTTTGCTGAGGGAAGAAAAGCAACAGCTGACATCCCCATGACTCCTAATTTTTAGGTTTCAGGCGCAAGAGAGACTGGTTGCAAACATTTTTTAGTTCATAGCAGTCAGTATTCCCTTCTTGAACAGTAATTCAGTCCAACATTTTAAAACCTTGGTACCACTTTTTTTACCAGATTACCTATAGACCCTTCATTTTTCAGTTCTTTTTACCAATTTAGTATTTTGCCTTTTCCCCCCCCCATCTTCCAGGGAGCAAGCAAACGCCTCTCCAATCAGATTCCTCTGATCATCCTGTCTTCTGTTCTTCATGACTTTGGAGAAAATGTGCAAACCACAATGCTGCAACTTTTGCAAGATAAAGAGAAGTTAAACTTTCTCCTTGAGGAGGACACTGAAGCTGCTAAAACCAGGAATTACCTCAGCCAACGAGCTGATCGTCTCAGTAAAGCCTGCCAGTACCTGAGAGACTTCAGATTGTTGTAACGTCTTTGTTTTTCAGAAGTTTTTTTCTCCTCATCTTCTAGCATTACTGAAGAATTTTGTATAATGCCATAACAATGTAATGTCAGCCCAGACCTTTAATACTAATTTCTAGTGTTCGGTTTTTCTTTATTTTCCATAATCAGTTATATGCAAACAGCTGCCTTTACGTAAAGGGCTCCATTGGGGAAGTTGTGATTAATTAACATTATCCCATTTCTAAACATTTTCTTAATGAACTCTGTGAAACTGTGAACTACTGAAATAATCACTAAAAAGCTACCACTCTGAGGATTACATGTTTTGGGTTTGTTTTTCTCTTTTTAATGAGGATGGGAACTGTGTAATTGACAAGCTGGAGAAATCAAATTATCTAACGTTCCTCAATGAAGCTTAGTGCATGACACTCGTGATCTCCCACTTCCCTTTGTGTTTTTGTCTTGCTGGGGTTGTTCTCTTTCCTGCTATCACCTAAAAGACACCTCTGCAAAGTGCCACCACTAAGTCAGCCCAGGAGGGAGAGAGGGAGCACACAGCGGGCATGAAACAGCTCCAGCCTAGAAGGAAAAGAAAGTTTATTTACTTCATGTGACTGGTGCATCCAGAGGATGCCATTGGCTCTGTTCAGTCTCCTTTCCCAGCTGTCTGATTTGCAGAAGGGCCAAGAAGCTCTTTCTCTCAGATGGCTGCAGCATCACCTGAAATTTTGGGACTGATGTGCAACGCACTGGAGAGCAGGATTTGGATGTCCAAAAGGAATGAAACCTCCCAGGATGTTAAATGTTACAAGGGTGTCTCCATGTGTTTTGCTGCTTTTCTCCTTCCCCTCCCCAGGGCAAGGAGAACCTTTCCAAAATCTCCTTCATTTCATGGAAGCCAATGCAAAATATAATATCACACACCGTGTTCATGACAACTTCTTCATGGAGTGCTTTGTGCACTAAAAGTAATGTCAGTATCCAGCTAGAAAAAAATGTGCTTATACCAGTGTGGGATGTAGTAATTTCCACGTTTCTTGCAGGAGAAGCCTTCTCTTCAGGCTAGAAATGACAGAAAGTGTTTGTCCCTGTGGCATGGAACTGCAGCTGGTGCCTGACTTCTGGTACAGCATTCACCCCAAGATCCAGCTTCCTTAACCCTCTTGAACACTGCAGCCAGTTTCTCCTTTCTTCCAGTACATGATTTTGCTACTATTGACTTGCAGTGCTGCAGGTCAGAAGCCACAGAAAAAGCACCTCAGACCTGTAACAAGTTAATTTTTTAATTTCTGTTTTGAAAGTACTTTCAATTCATGGGTTATTTCACGGTATCCCCATGCCCCAAGGTGCACCTGATGCACAAGTGCTATTGAAAACACCCATCTCACACCTAAAGAGAGGCAAGGACACATTGCTCCAGGCAGCATGAGGTGGAATAACAAAATAGGGTGTGACTCCCTCAAGCCACTGCCTGCAGGCTAAAATTCCTTATTTAATTCAATTAATTCAGAGTGATTTCACCAGACCCAGCCACCAAAGACATTCAGCATTCCTGGACACCCTGCTCTCTTTGCCTGGGTTTGTTCAAGGACCTGAAATATTGGAATTAAAATAATCTCTTTGCTGACCCTCTTGAGGTGTTTTTCCTTTTTTTGTTTGTGTGTTTGTTGTAGGTTTTGGTTTTTTCAATCAGATTCTCAAAGCACTTCATACACTGAATCCAGCAATTGCTTCCAAAAAAAACTCCAAGTAAACAGATATAAAACACAACTAGGGAAAATTATTTGTTAAAAAAAAAAAAAACAAACCACAATTTATTTGGTGCCGTGTTTACATTAAGATAATTGCATTTCAGTACCAAAAGAGAAAACAAAACTAGTGGAGTCATTTCATTCAATAAAGATTTATCCTTCTTAACAAAGTGACTTGATATGGCTTTTTGATCCTCTACCATGATTACAAATTATTTTCAAAATCCTAGTTCAGGTGGCACTTGGATATGAATTACATTTTGCTACAAACATCCAGGCAGATACATAAAGCAGAGCTCTAAGGAATCAGAAGCCAAATTTAGCAAATGAGGTAGTTCATCTTGTCCTGGAGAAATGCAGCTCTGTGTTTCCTTGTATAAAACATCCAGTCTGTGTCTGTGTGTCTGTGTGTCTGTGTGTCTGTGTGTCTGTGTGTCTGTGTGTCTGTGTGTCTGTGTGCAGTACAGCCTGGCTGGAAATGTTTGCCCTTCTCCTTTCACAGCAGGGAGAGGTCAAGAGTCACCCTCGATGTGCTCAGCCAGGGAGCTCAGCCCTGACACTGCACTCACTGCTTCCTGCTGCAGCTCCAGGGCATCCCTGTCCCGGGCATCCCTGTCCAAATCCCACATCCACAGTGGCAGCAGGCCTTGCCCATTTTGGGTTCAGAGCAGCTTAAGGCAGAACAGCACTTTTTTTGTGAGGACTGAGGCAGCCAGACTGCAACAATCTGACTTTGATGACGGCTGTGTTGAGATCCTGAGGATTTTTAACTACCTGAATATACAGTATTTTCTTTTTTTCTGTACCTGTACTGTAGTGCATGAGAAATTCCCTTCATATATACCCCTCACCCTCTACTCTCCTGAGACCCCACCTGGAATACTGCATCCAGCTCAGGGATCTCCAACATGGACCTGTTGGAGCGAGTCCAGAGGAGGCCACAAAGGTGTTCCAAGGGCTGGAGCACCTCTGCTGTGGAGGCAGGCTGATAGAGCTGGGGTTGTTCAGCCTGGAGAAGGTTCTGGGGAGACCTTAGCGCCCTTTCCAGTCCCTAACGAGCCTACAAGAGAGCTGGAGAGGGACTTTGGACAAGGATGTGTAGTGAGAGGACAAGGGGTAGTGACATCAGACTGAAAGAGGGCACATTTTAATTAGATTTTAGGAAGAAATTCTTCCCTGTGAGGGTGGTGAGGCACTGGAACAGGTTGCCCAGGGAAGCTGAGGATGCTCCAGCCCTGGAAGTGTTTAATGCCACATTGGATAGGGATCTGAGCAACCTGGGATAGTGGAAGGTGTCCCTGCCCATGGCAGCAAGGTTGGAACTGGATGATCCTTAAGATCCCTTCCAACCCAAACCATTCTATGATTCTACACTAAAAAAACATTCATTTCTTTTTAAATTGCCAACCAGCAGCTCGGAAATTCAACATTCACATTACTTAACATTTAATTTAAAAACTACTAAACCAACTGTCTCGGCATCCCTGCTAACGAAATCTGAAATTAAATTGTGATTTAAATTGTCATTAGAAGCCTGATTATCAAGCGAAAGTTACTCAACAAGGGAGAGGCATTTCTGCAAGCATTTGACAGAATGACTCTGCCAGGCACCACAAGGAGAAGAAAGGTGCTCATTGTAATAATCCTTCACTGATTAAGATCAGTCACTGTAGCCAGCACAGAACCAAGTGTGCAATCCTTCATGTTACTTTTAAAAAGAAAAATCAAAGAGGAAAAATGAAATCAACTGCAAAGTGAATAAATATCCCAGGCCCCCATGGCTTCATATAGTCTTGTCCTCAGGAACATCGATTAGCAAAGAGAGTGTTGTCATCTGTTTGCCTGTTTAAAAGACAAAACAAAACAGAAAACAACGGTTCAAGTTCTGTCTTAACAATTGCTCAGATGCTTCCCAACAGAACAGCTTAGTTATCATGCAAATCACATGTATTTATTAACTTATTTTAAGCAAAACCACATATCAGGGTGTGAGGCCTTTACATTTATGACAAAACTCAGACTATTTTACCTGCATGTTTTTATAAATCCAGTCTGTAAACACAGTCATATTTCCATACACCCCAGGTTTGTTGGGAGTGGCACAGCCAGTGCCCCAGCTGGTGTCTCCAACCAGCCACCACACGGAGTGGTGGTAAGTCACCAGAGGACCTCCACTGTCACCCTGCACGGGACACAAACACCTTGTTAGTGACACAGCCACCAGGAAAGACACGACCCATTCCACTCCAGGAACACAGGTCTGGTTTCAAAAAAAATCTACCCACCGTTTAGGGAGTCACTAAAAAAAATGTGGTGGCTATTTCGGTATTAAATGATGTCTGCTTCCAATAGGGATGAAAATAATTTGCCCAGAGCCCCCGAAGTAAGATTGGCATTATTGGCTTTCTTGTTCACAAGCACAACACTGTGATTAATAATATAATAATGATAATAACGCTGTGATTATGAGGAGCATTTGCTCACTTTCAAGTACCAGGTAACAAACCATCCTTGAAGCATTAAAAAGGAGCCTCATCCTCTTTGGGAATTCAGTGAGAACTCAGCGCTGGCAGCCATTCAGATGATGAAACAAAAGCTCTCCTCTTTAAAAGGATACACCACCAAAGGAACCAGAAGCCCAACCAGATGTTATGCAAATGTTTCATTTTGGGGGGGGCATGAGATTTATTTGTAATAGAGAAGTAGAGAAGTAAGAGAAGTAAGAGAAGTAAGAGAAGTAAGAGAAGTAAGAGAAGTAAGAGAAGTAGAGAAGTAAGTAGAGAAGTAGAGAAGTAGAGAAGTAAGTAGAGAAGTAGAGAAGTAAGTAGAGAAGTAGAGAAGTAAGTAGAGAAGTAGAGAAGTAGAGAAGTAGAGAAGTAGATCATTTTAAAAGCCTACTAGCAAGGCCTCAAAAGTAATCAGATCATTATTAGCTATTATTTAGGAATAATTACCTGACAGGAATCAATTCCCCCTGCTAGGTCTCCAGCACAGATCATTGTAGGCAGAATCATGCCATTGTAGATATAAACAGCATTGCACCTCGAACGTTCTATCAAGGGCACCGCAACGTAATTCAAGTTATTGGATGTTTTACCTGGAATTGAAATATGCACAAACAGACAAAATTAGAATAAGCATCACATTACCTTGCTGTTACAAAAAATCCCAGCAGCCAAGAAGAAAAAACCTCCTAGAAGCAGCAGGATGGAAGTTTAAGATGCAAGAAGTCTACAAGAGGTCAAGAGGACCTCCCCCAGTACCTTTCTCATACCAGAAAAAACCCTTTCCTTCCTTTCCTTTTCCCATTCTTGCAAATTTACTTGCATTGTGCTGTTTCAGCCTGAGGTGGTGGAAAGGAGCAGCTCCTGCCCTTTCCCACATCCACAGGACACTCTTGGCACACAGCAACCCTTGCTGCAGAAGAGGTGGCCCTGCCAGCAGGGGCACAGAATTATTTCCTGGGTGGGCATTTCTTGCCCCCAGTACTGATTTGAGGATCCTTTCCAGTCTGCTGAGTGCAACACATCACAACTTGCTTTGAGACAGAATGCCCTGGGTAAATACTGGATGCTGTAAAACAGGTGAAAAAATAGTGTATCAACAGATCTAATTCAAGCTGCCCCATCAGCCCATGCAACAGTTATTTGTAGGCTGAAGAGGACTAGTTTATGTTAAAGATCAAAAAATTCCAGAAGCACTCTACCTCCTTGGTACTCTGCTCCCCACCCTGATATCCAGCACTGCTGGTTAGGCTGGAACATCATTCCTGGGTTAGGCAGACAAACTGGCCTCACAGTTTCTGAAAAACAAACAGAATAGCAGATGTTCAGACAGAATTCAGAATAAATTTGAACAGCCACTGCGTACACACCATGCATTTCCTCTGTACTTTACATTCCTTGCAGGCAGACAGTGCAGGCAGCAGCAGAAAGTTTACCAGCTGCCCTTTCCCTGAGGGATACCTGATCTTCCCCTCAAATCCACCTATCTTCACCTCAAAGTGAGGAACAAGCAGTTAAAGGTTCTAGCTTAATTCATCAGGCTAAATAGAACAATTAACACCAGCTCTTCTGAGCAATAGAAGACGAAGGAAAAATTCTGAAAACTACAGCTCTGCAATTCTCTTTGAAAAACTCTGCTGAAAATAATCACAAGACAAGCAGGATTCAGTACTGATATATACAAGAAGTGTGAAGCACAAAAACCTGGAAAACAGAGAACCTCCTTGCTCTCAGCAGCAGAAAATCCCTTTCAGATTACTCCTGGTAGCTTTAAGCTGATGCACTGAAACACAAAGGGCCTGTACACAAAAAGCACTTTGAGTATAAGTAATGGCTTGTGCTCTATTTTGTACCCATTGCTTACAAACAACTTACATCTGCTTTTGTGGAAGGAACTTCTTGTAATGTTTAGTTTTCTGAGGGTTTTTTTGACCATCATTTGACCTGACTTGATTTGGGATTTAATCAGCTGCTCCAGCACTGCACCTGTAGTTGTCTGCACATATAGCAGTGGCTACACTGAAGAACCATACAGCATTCTGGGGTAAAAGTACATTATTGAGATGAGCCTAAACCCCCTATCCATGTAATAGATTTAAATAAATCCTGCTTAGGAAATCAGAGGCTGTGCCCTTCCGTCTCTAGGGTCATTTTGTGCTCTTCCTATAAGTACCTACAAGGATTTCTTGCTGAAATTCAGAAGTTTTAAAAGATGTGCTCATTGCCACTGGATTCTTCCCTTAAGAAGAGCAGAATACCTACCAGTAAAACTCAGTGGTGTCTCCAGCTTCATAAGGGCAACATCATTGTCTTTAGAGTCTGTGTCATAGTCCGGGTGGGAAATGATCTGTTGCACTCTGTATCCACTTCTAAAGAGCATCTCATCCTGATTCAGAATCCCAGCATAAACTCTCCAGCTGTGTGGGTCAGAAAATCGCCTACAGAACAAAGAAAAGGTCTGAAGGTTTTCCTCTATGGTGACAAGACATGGATTAGGACCTTCAAAAAATTGTTTTCAGGAGTTGTAGTCAAATGTTTGTGTGACCAAAAATGCACATGCATAGAATAAGACACAAATTGCCAGACATGTAACTTGAGGAAAGCTTGGCTCTAACTTCAAAAATATATTAAAAAAAAATCTTTGCAATGGGTTAAGTATCACTGTCCATCCCCTTAATCACTCAGCACAACAAATTAAGTCTGAGACTGCAACACTGAAGTCTTTTGATTTCTGTGGCTGAGGGATCAGGCAGGTATTTCTGAGGTCTCACATGTCAGCGGTATCAGCAGAAGCCAGAATTAGTAAAAACATGATCTAGTAGAAGAATTTCACTATCTTGAAAATGCCGGGGTCTTTTTGGCTGGTTTTGGGTTTTGGTGAGAGTTTTTTTAATGTTAAGCATGCTTGCTAGGTGCAATTTAAGCAGCCTCTTGTGCTCCAGCACAATTTACAAAAGCTTAATAGAAAACTTGCCACAAGTGCTACAACTCCCTCCGTCAGAAGTGCCAAGGCAGTAGTGGCTGCAAATTATCCCACCTCCAAAAAAAACCCCAAATCAGACTGAAAACCAGCTTTGTGCCAGCTGCAGCTTGGTTGCCATTCCCAAAGCTTTTGCACACTACAGAGCTCAAATCCAGACAACAACAGAGGGATAAGATCTCCAGGTAGAAATCAACACTTGCATTTCTTTCTCAAGGTTAAGGGCAAATATTCTTCCTTGCCTTAGCCTGTGATCCAGCCAACCAACCTTTAAAAATGTTTTTGCTTTGTGGGCTTTCCCTCCAACAGATGCAAATTTTAAGCACCTTTTAAACAAATTCTGCCCTTTACACAAGGCACCACAGCACTCTCAACTCTCCTTCACAGGTTAAAAATGTACAAAGCACCAGCTATTTTTCTTGATGGCTACACAAAGTGCTCCTTGGACAGATAGAAATCTATATTTAGTACTGAATTGGACTTTGCTGCCCTGTGGCAAGAAGATATGGAGAAATAAATGGCACAGGCATCTTTAAATTGATCATATCTACAGGAGTGTGATATTTGAGAATTTGGGAGAGGGAGTTTCCTTTGGCTTTTCTCACAGCGCAATTCAACATCTTCATGAAATTGTACTGGCTGGCATTAAATTTGTTGCCTTGAGTTTACATCTTAAACTGTGTAGATATTTGTGCTCAACACCCCCAATTTCATTTTGCAAATAAGACAAAAAATAAAATAGTTCCTGTAGAAAGCAGACAGATGAGCTGCAGCCAGCCTCCTATTAATCTTCCCTTAATACTTCAAACCCACACTGCTACAGAGACAAAATATTGTGCCCAGCACCTGCATGCCAGGCAGGGGGGAGGAATTCAATTTTAAAGGAGAAAGTTGGGAGAATTGAATAAATTTATGCATTTCAGCTCGAAGAAAGGCAGATAACCATGGAGAGCAGAACTCACCCTTCCACACAGTGTGCTGCTGTCACAATCCAGTGGCGGGTGATGATGGAGCCCCCGCAGACGTGGGTGCCCTGCACGTGCAGGCTGACCTGCCACGGCCACTGCCCCAGCACGGCCCCACTGCCACCCACGATCCTGTTCATGATGCTCACACTCTTACTGGACAGGCCACACTCTGAAAGGTCAGTGACACACAGGGGTTGATTAAAGAGTGAGCTGGGAGATGGATTCTGCACCTCAGGCTTCCCTGGCAGAGGGGAGCACGTGTCTGACCTGTTGGGCAACCACAGCTCCAACCCCTACCCTGACACCAAATCCCGGGTCTGCCATTGCCCAGGCCCCATTAAATTGCAAACACCATCTGGCAGCTGCTGCCCTTGGTTCACCATGAACTCTTTACACCTTTCAGGAATCTCTGGCAATTCAGACACCTCTGTGCTGTGCAACAAAGCAGCCAATGGCCAGGAGACTCTTCAGGACAGCCATTACCATCAGGAGGGCACTGCCCACCCAGTTACTGAATCTTGGGGAGCCACGGCCATCCCAACACAGCTGCTGGGTGAGGGATATGGAGCTTCACCACAAGTCATTTAAAGGAACCAGTGGAGCAAAGACAAAACCAACTGGGGATCCAACGTCCTCCTTGTCTCCTCTCCCACCCTGCCCCTTAAACTGCACTATTTGAAACTTGGGAACCAGAGTTAAACCATTTGCCCATGCAAAGGCAGCAATTAATGCCACATTTAGTCCAAAAGGACTCCCCAGACAGAGCATTTCAAGGCGTGAACAAGCAGAAGTTTGAAGAAGCCAGTGAGTTACCTATGCAGCGCAGAGAAACCACAGTTCCTGAGGAACAGGAATCACTGCAGGAGAAATAAAAAAAACAAACAGGATCTTAGGCACTCAGTGAAGGAACTGATGAGCAAAGTCCACCCTCCAGCTGCTTCCTACCCTTTCCAGCTACGTGCCCTGCCTTCAGCCTCATCTTCCTGCGGAGGGTTCCCTCCTTTCTTCACTCTCCAGCTACCCTACCAGCAACCATCTGGCCTCCACCACGCCTTGCATTCACCAAAACTGTCCTCTGGGAAGCTGAAGACACCAGTACAAAAGGTTTGTAAGCCTACTGAGAAGCAAGATGAAGAACAGCATGAGAGAAAGTTGAGCTGATTTAGGAAGTCGTTGTAGAAGAACCTAAACAAGGGAGCTGCAGGAAGTTTGCAGGCCCAGCAGTCTACAGGTTTTGAAACTGGACACTTCAGAGTTGTTTAATGAGAATAAAAATGATACTCTCCCCAGTGAAAGATCAGTTTTTGCATGCTGTGTGTACATGTGACTGAAAAAAAGGCTGTGCCAGCTGCTGTGAATGTGTTGCAGCTCGTAGCTGTTGTCACCATACACAAACTCCTGCTGATGGTCAGAGAGCCTTAGAAAAATACCTTGGACATGGCAACCTTCCAGACAGCACAGAGGATGGGACATTTTTCCTTTTAGAAGAGGAGAGGGAGGATGGAAAATTGACAGCTGTGTTTTTAAAAAGAAGGAAGAAGAGTTGCTGCAATCAGATTAAAACCAAAGTCTCTTTCCTTTCAACAATCCCCACTGAAAGACATGCTTGCATTGTGCTGCAGGCAGAAGCTACAGCTCTTACAGCATCTGAAGAGACCCTGATGGAAGGAGAGAGGCTTGTATTAAACAAAGATACCTGCTGTACAGCTTTTTGTACAAGTCTATATTCCCAGCACTCGTGTTCAGCTTCATGTAGCTCTTAGAGCTGGCTTCAGGTGGTACCCCATGACTGTAGAAATACGTATCTCTGCAAAACAGAAAGTCCACTCTGAAACCCAACAGTGGTTTCAGTTTTCAAACAAGTGATAACAATAAGCTGTGCCAAACTAGAGCTTCTGACATGACAACATTAGAAATATTTATTTTTGTTTTTAAGCAAACGCAGAACCCTGGTGGTGCAGCTCAGCCAGAGTCTCAGATTCTTTAAACATTTGTCAAGTTCCACTTCCCACCAGTCACTAGGTTAAAATAATATTTTTAGCTGATGAGTATGCACCTCGTGTAACAGGGCAAGATGAAGAGATGCCTTTGCCAGCACATTTTCACAGCATGGCAAAGTCTCAGACACATTAAAATTGGCAAGAAGGGAATTTTAACCTTTCTCTGTCTGAGCAAAGGCTGACAGAAGTTGGACTTACACACTGTAGCCCATGTCTTTGCATGCAATCTTCCCATAGTTGTCATTCCAGTCATCTTGGCAAACAGGATGCCAGGATTTGCTGACAGGTGAATAAACTTCCAGGATAAAATTTGGTCCAAAAAGTCTAACTGCCAGAAAAGGAAGAAAGGGAAAAAGAAAAAAAAAGGAAATCAAGAACACCACACACTATTGCTGCTTTCTCTACTTGGAAGTAGTTACCCATAATATCCACCTCATGCATGAACTGATGTTAACTTGATGCTGCCTTCTACTCAAATTCTGCATGAATATCCAGTAGACAGAAATATGGCAATGACTTACTTCTTTTCATGTAAGGCAACTTAAAAGAACTACCAGCTTTAAAATGCAAGTGTACAAGATAGGGTTCATCATTTCATTTCAGCTTTTATGCTCAAAATTCTATTTTATATTCTACCACTGAGAAAGGTTGCAATAGTCAAAATTTTCTTATCTTTTCTCTGTGCTACCATATATTTCTTAATATGTCACATACTGTGTATAAATAAAATATGATCTATTGAAAAATACTTTTTATTATCTCTTAATAAATTTCCTTAAAGAAGCACTTGTAGAGCAAGTATGTAACCAGGATCAATTAGTTCTGATGTTCCACGTCCCATTATGTATTTACTTGCACAAGAATTTAATAAAAAATAGTTCAAGCAAAAGAATGGATTGAAACAAGCTTTTTCAAGAACCCATTATTCAACCAAATGGAGTGGAACAGCTCCAGAGCACAGGCCAGCAAATGCTGACCCTGCAGGAGAATGTACTGAATCAAAGTTTACAGAGAGGGAATAAGAGCACAGCTGGAGTTTTCCAGCATGGCACTGGCACAACACAAGATGCCAAACCTCTGCAATGGACAAGTCAATGATGTTTCCACCTTCTACCTTCAGCTCTGCACTAAAGCCTCCCTTGGCATATTCTCAGTACAAAGCAATGTTCAGGCCAGGCTTTCTTACACAGATGAATTATGAAGTAGTTGAAGAACTAAGGGCAGAACGAGGAATACAAAATACATGGAAAAAGACAAGCCTGACTGAAGACCACCAGGTTTATGTTAGCACCTGAAGCTTACTGAGAAGTCAACAGTGCCTGTTCCTTCCAGAGACAATGCTAGATTCAGTTCTGCACAAACCCCACTCAAACTAAAAGGTAATATTTAAAAAACTGACTCAAAGTCAAGGCAGCTCAAACCCCTGAGCCAGGCATTTTATTTCAACTTTTCTAACAGGCTGGAAACAAACTGAATATCTCTATACACCCTTCAAAGTACTCTCACATCCTAAACCATTTCAAAGATATACTTGAGGCTAAACCAGCCTTGTTTTAACAGCCTTTGGCAAGCTGTGGAAAGGCAATTTGCTCCCAAGCTCTTGCAGTTGATGCAGGTTTTGTCCCCCAGCCCTGGGCTGCTGTCACTCACCACAGCGGGTCTCGTCCTCCCCGTTGGGGCAGTCGCTCACTCCGTCACACCACTGGGAGGGGGGCATGCACACCCCTGAAGATCCACACTCAATCAGGGAGCTGAGACAGTGGTTCTCTACTGCAGGGAGAGAGAAAACACAGCCACGAGGCTGCACATCAGCTCCAGGTGCCCAGCTCGCAAGAGGTTTCCCACTTTGATGGAGCAAAACTTGGGAAGCGGCTCTTAAACCCGGGGGTGGGAGGGAACCCAGCCTGCCACGACAGAGGATTTATTGCTCTGTCCTTTGCATCGCTTGTCAGATCAAGGCACTGATGCAGCTGGTTGGATTTTGGCCACTGGCCTCCCCTGAATCATCAGGCACCATTAAGTTGTCAGAAAGGTCAACTTTTCACTGGCAAAGCGTTAACGCTTAGAAAAGGAGGAAGGGAGTGAATGCCTCAATTATATACTTTTGCTATCATTTAAAACAAGATTACACTCACCCTGCTTAAATCAAAATGAGTCAGAAAAACACCTCCAAGAACACAAAGTGTCATCCTAATACTTCTAAATGAACTCCCTTAAAAGCACAGAATAGTTTGGAAGGAGTCTTTAAACATCATTTTAGTCCTGCCCCAATGCAATGAGCAGGGACACCTTCCACTAGAATTCTCTTCCTCTTTTCCTGAGCAGAACAGAAAGGAGAGGCTCCCTAAAACAGCAATTTGGGTTTTAGTTTCCTGCTGTTTCAGAAAAGCAGCTTTCATTGAAAGCAAAATTAAGACAGCACAAGGCAAACTTCACCTGAGCTGAACAGAATTGGTCCAGCCCTGCTTCAGAGCTCAGTCACCCCAGCTTGGGATGATTTCCAAGGCAAACATCCATGGTACAACTTACAGGGCTGAGACAGGCTGGGCTCACACAACATCTACCCATTTTCAAAGCAAAAGCCCCCCAGGAACAAATAAATGGATGTAAATGACTTCTGCTCCAACAGAGATCCCATTTTACTAAAACAAAATACTTCTTGACCATTTATACTCTCGCAGTTAAGGTACACACTCCTACTGCAATCCCCTCCCTTCACTTGAAATTAAGTGAAGCTCAAATTTGGAAAGTAACAGCAGTGTTAAAAAGAAAGAACATAAAGAAACCTCAACCCACAAACAAAAGTGATCCATTAAGAAGCAACATTAGTTTACGTCTTAGGAGAAAAGGAAGAGACTTTCCTGTCCTTAATTCAGCACAAAACATAAGAATGGATATTTCTGACTTTAAAAGCTTACAACATCTTTTCATTCAAAACCAAAAAGAAAAAAAAGAGAGAAGAAAAAAAAATAACTTACCAAAATACCAGATGAAGAAAGCAGCAATTGCACAACAAATGACTATTAATATAGATAATAAAATTATTATGGTTTTCTTTAGACCTGAAATGAAAGCAAGGGAGAAAAGAGAAATTAGGTTTACCAGTAAGGCAATTTCCACCTACCAGCACTATTTATTTGACATTAAAATCAGACATTTTCAGCTAGACTTTTCTCCATTCCACCATCATTCCTCCAAAACACCCCTGTTCCCATCCTAGCCAGCTGTTCCTTCTTCATCCACAGGAAAGTGGCTCCTTCAATGCACAAGTTGGAAGGGAAGGTCCCTTTCCTTTGTTATCTTACTTTGACAGATCTCACGTCCGAAATCAGAAGAAATGCCCCCCAAAACTTACTGGCTGCACATGTTCTCCTGGATGGGTGTGCTACTGGCCTGGTGGACTGGTGGGTGGCAACCCTTGGGACGTAGCTTGGCACTGAGGGAGCGTTTGTGGAGAAGAACTGTGGGTATGGATTAGCACCTGCTGCCTGCCTGGCGGCATAGATGGGCTCTGGCTGAAAGCCCTGATTCTCGTAGTATGGCGGTGGGCCCTGAGGGATGACGTGGGGAGGAAGGAAACAGGAGAAAGTGAAAAACAAGGCTGCAATTAGGACAAAATTTCAGAACCTTACTCTGTGAAATACACCCCGCACACAGAACACTTACTGGTGGCTCCAGCTTACACAGAGACTCACAGAACACGCCTAAAACCTCACGTTCTGAGTGATAAAAATAACGCAGAGTGAGGCTGGAAAACCTCTGGCAAGATCAGTTTCCTGATCCGTAGCAACCCAGCCTAAGAAGGATTCTTGAGCCCAGCCCTCCTAAGCTGTTTGTACACACGCTTGCCCTGGGACATCTGACAGGGTAGAAATAAACAGCAGGGACAGCTGTGGGCAGCACCATCACAGAAAGAAATGCTGACAAGTAACAGCCTTTGTCCAGCTCCAGGACAAATGCTTACTGCCCCATTTTGTGCTGTGACAGCACCAAGTACACCTAAGCTATTTCTGACACGTGCTGGCCTGCAACAGGTTGTGGAATATTTATCCTGGAAGAGCTTTAAGAACTAGTTAGAAGTCGTGCTAACCTATCCCACCAAAATAAGCTTAAATAAATCAAAAGCATATGCTCAAAAGCATAAATCTCCCCTAAAAGTATCTGAGCACTTGAAATGTTGGTTAATTCAAGCCTCTTACATCTTCCTCACAGCATCTTTTTCCCTTTTTCCCAAAAAGGAAACACAACAAGTATTCCATGTTTTAAGACTTGTTACTCAGGACATCACTCAATGGGCTGCTACATGTAAAGAACTAAAAACGCATTAAAAGAAAAAAAAAACCAGAGGAATACTGTGAATATTTTGTTTACTTACTACAGTTGAGGTCATTTTTCCTTTGTCAACAGTACAGAAACAATTCAAGTGTTGGGGAGTAAAGTGTGAACCTATACAAACAAACAAAAAAGAAAAGGAAACAATCACAACTGGAGGCTTTGTCCACCTTTCTTGTCAGTTTTTCCTTTGGAAAAAGGCCAAATTTGCAGAGGGGGGAAATAAAACAAATGAAAAAACCCTGAACCAAGCGGAAGTATTTGAAGAGAGGGTACAAATCAAGGTGCAGCATGAAATCAGATCTCAGCAGCCTCTCAATACAAGGATTATACAGTGGCAACCATTCATTAGCACGAGGGCAGCACAAACTGAGAAGGTCAAGTCAGTGCTCACTCTTGCTGACAGAACGAGAGTCAAAGAATATCCTGGCAGTGACCCACACGGTGTCAGTACCAAATTCAGGTCCTCCTGCCTCTCTCAACACCTGCTCATGTATCTTTATGCCACAGAAACCATAACATGAGCATAGCATCAGGAAATACAAATTCAACCAATTCATGATAACACCACAACTTGCAGCCCCCACAGGTCACATTCTTTCACTCTTACGTGCTCCAAACAGTTGTTTTCTTGGCTGTGTGTTGCAGCCACTGCACCAAAAACAGGGAGAGAAGCACGGCAGGGGAACCTTGCCACAACAATAGGGAAGTTTTGCAAACAGGGTAAAAGAGAGGAGCTGCATCCAATGTCTCAAGCATCCAGCAGTTTATTTTGAAGTTAAACATTAACGTTGAGCAAAACCACCGATTGCCACAGACACGAGAAATACAAAATGTTTGCTGGTGCAGATCCAAAATAAGCAGTTATACACCTCCACAAGCCATCATTCTAATAAATACTGCTAGCTACTGAATCCTCTCATGTTCTCTACAAGAAAAAAAAGCCTAGAAAGTGCCTCAGTCAAGCACTGAGAAATACCCTTCCCTACTTTGCAGAGCAAAAGCCAGCACATGGGCCCACTGCAGCTGCATTAAGACACAGCATAATTCAGCTCAAAGTGTAAGTTTATTTTTTAGACCATCTCTTAAGGCATCATCTCACCCAAAACTGAACTGCAAATGTCTCTGGAGGAGATTGCAACAGCTGCTTGGCACCTCGAGCATGCCAGTTCTCTGTGACACTTCAGGAAGGCCATGCTGGTATTTGCTTATCAGCACTAGCAAAAAGGTGTCAATAATGCACCACTGAACTTATTTGTGCGTCAAACAAGTGAGAAACAAGTCTTACTCCTACTTACTGAAAGTCCATCAGACTGGTGACTAAGGCTCCAGGACTTCTGCTTCACTTTATGTCCCATCCATCTTTGCCCAGCTCTTCACAGCAGTCGGGAAGTGCAGCTCTGCCCACACTCAGAGACAGATAAGTCACAGCAGGATAGTTCTGCTCCTTGTTTTCTGGAAAGGAGACAGGAAAAAAGGGTTAGGAAGTTTAGTGATACCAGACAGAAGTGGTGATTCTGAGGTAAGCCAACAGGTATTATGACCAAAAAAAAAAAAATCCCTAATTTATTTTATTACCATTTGAAAGGCTTTGCAAATTAGCAGGGAAGAGCATTCCTCACTCTTTTTGGGGAGTTTCTGGGAGTGGTTTTGGTTTGCTTTTTTTCAAATGAACTGAGGAAAAAATCTCTCTTTCTTAGCTGGTTTTCAACCATCACTCCCAATTTAGTTCTTGTTAATCTATTTCCCATCCAGCTTCTGATTAATAACAGTTTCCCTGTTATAAAATACAGGAACTCATAGGTACATAGACTTCCATGGTATTACATATACACATTTGCCAGTGTTTTAAAATGACATGAAACCAAAAGCACTGAACTCCCATTAGTTTTGAAAATGTTTAATGCAAAAATCAATCTGTAGCATCCAGTAATGATATAATCTGGTTTTCCTAAGCACGCATCACTCACACACTTCAAAACGTTTTACAAACACATCAAGGGAACTGCAACAACTTCTCAGATAAGGAAGTTGGGTCATAGAGAACCAAACTGACCTGTCAAACACTCCCCATCCCAACAACTAGAGAGCTAGAAGGGACTGGTCTGCCTTATCTCAGTCCCATACTTTGGCCTCTAGCTCACCTTATACACCAAATTTAAATAGACCATGTAAAAGTGTCATAAACCCACTCTGGTGCAGAAGAGTTCAGTGGGAATGTACAGCTGTCCTTCCCTCTCACTGCCATCACTCCTCCTGATGTCTGCTGAGTTATAATGGCACTTTACTGGGTGCATCTGAAGGAACAAACTTAAAGAGTCCTTTAAAGGGAGCTGAAGATCCCAGGCAAGGGAGCAGGGATGGAGCTCCCCACCAGAGCAGGCTTCAAGGTGTCACGGGGTACCAGAGGCTTGAGGGTTGGCTTGGTAACACCTTCCAGCTCTGGAAAAAGTGCACCCAGATAATGAAAGGGACCCCTCAGTCCTTTACAGTTGAGTCCCAGAATTTCAAAAACACCAGTATGGATGGAGCAGAGCCAGCATTTAGATCTCCAGCAACAGAGAAGGTCCAAAACTGAGTGGGTTTTTCTTGCATGACTTGAAGTACTGGAATAAAGCCACTGTTTCTTAATGACTGGGGAGAAGAAGAGTAAAAAGCCACCACTGACACAGTTCACTGATGAATAAAGCAAAATGTGTTGCCTCACAGCTGGCAGCTGCAACTTGCAGTATTTGAGCTCCTTCTCACATATGCCTTAGGAGTGTTAATATTAACCTTATGTCGTGGGTCATTAAGATTAAAGGAATACACCATTACTTCCAGTAAATTTGTCAAAAATGAAAACAAAAAAGGAAGAACAATACAAAAATTAAAAATATTAGATTAATTCAAAGCAAGTTCAATCCAATAGCTTTTGGGGGGTTTTGTCAGTTTTCCTATGGATTTCTGCAAATCAGGTCTTTAAATAAAAGTTGCAGCAGAGTTGGTCAGTACTTCATTTGACAACATCCTATTTAACCAAAAATGGACTTTCCAGACTCTCAGCCCTCCAAAGGCTTGTCCTCCTCCCTACCACAGTGACAGTCACTCTTCCCCCTGAACAGGAAAGACCAAGCACTGAGTTGTCCTGCTCAGCTGTACATGGCCCTCACCACCAGTCCTAAAATCCCTCACCTGGCAAATTTTGGGCAAAAGTGAGACTCTGCTTTTCCCTCATGACAGCAGAATCAGCTCGTGGCTCCTTCACACCTCCTGTGTCCTTTGCTGGCCAGGAACCAACATCCCAAAAAGGCAACAGAAAGGATGAAAGCCAAAGAAACCCTAAAGGTCTAACCAGGATTTTGTTAATGTCACCACACCTGCTGCCTTTTACCCTGGCTCTCCATGCAAGAAATAATAACAGGACTTCCTTAGCACACACCATGTTGTGATTGTTAATTGGTTTCCACAAGCTTTTATACAGAGATCCCTATAGGCTGTTTCCATGCCCAGGTCAATAGGATGGAATAACCACCTCCAGATACCCTAATTCAACACTGTGAATTCAACTGGCCAGAGAAGCCAGAGTTATATTGGCAACAGCTTGCTTCCTGCATTTACATATTGCTCCAATACATGTCTTGTGCTACTTCCTGAAACAGAAACAACATCAGCTGTTTGCTAAGCTCTGTAATAATTATCAACAATTGAAAAAAAAAAAACCCAGAACCAAAAAACCAAACTAGTTCTTCACAGTCAGACCAACATAAAAGCAGCCATGTGCAAACAGGAAAGATGTAAGAGGACAGAACGGTCAAAAACCAAATGAATGAAGTCAAATTCATCTTCTAAAAGGAGGAAGCATAAAAGCATCCAAACACTCTACATGAACCTGACTAACACACTGCATCACATCCAAAAAAATTCCCTGTATCAAGCATATGAGCAAACCAACAGAACTCATTAAGATAGCAAAGGAGTAATTTCAGTGCAAAGCTCAACCTTAGAGAAGGGCAAGCCAACAAATTATGGCGTTGATGATGCTAGAAAGGAAATATGATTTCATTTTTTTCATTCCCAACCGTTTTATGACCACCTCAAAGCAACATAAGCATGAACCCAATATAACCATGACATGATGGTGTGGAGGAAAGGTCAGTGGGGCAATAAAATTAAAAAAAAAAATAAAATAAAAAGAGGGAAAACAAGCAAAGAGGTGATTCCAGATTCATTTTCATGATCTTTTCACAGAGCAATTTCACAGGACAGTTCCTGCCTTGTCTCCTGGACAAGAGAAAAGAAACATGGTCAAGATTCCTGTTTAACAATCAGGACTAAAAATTATCATGAATTCCAAATGAAGCATAGAAAAGTTAAAAAAAAAAAAATCCAGTTATGAATGAATGAATGAAAAAGGAAAGGAGCTAAATAAGATTTTCATCTCATTTCATTAACAAGATTCCCTTGACACCTCTTCAGAAAGTGGCACTGAATATTTTTATTGTGATGATGATTAAAAAAAAGTGATTTTAATTTACTCCATTTATCCTCTGGAAGGGGTCAAAGGCAAATTGACTGAGTGTCTCAAAGTCATCAGAATAAGGGTCCTACAGTGTCCTGGCCTTCCAACAAACCTTCTCAACAGAGGTGAGCTCTACTCACAGTGCCTATGAAGTAACATCTTCCAGAGAACTACGTGAGACTATGCAAATATTTACATGAAAGGCTGCCACAAATAAAACCTCTGTCCTTCCCATAGCTCCTAAGAAATAGTTTTGAAGCTATTCTAGATTAGCTCCTTAAATACCATTATACTGTACAACTACTTATCAAGGGGTGTTAAAAACCAGTGCCTCTTGATAAGCACTATCAGCAACTGCTCAGTGAAGTCCACAACAGTATTCCAGGTAAAACAGAGGCCAGGAAACCAAGATTAATTCTACTTCCACATGAAAAAAAAAAAAAAAAAAAGGAGGCATTAAAAGCCTCTGAGTGTAGCAGTTGCATTTTAAAAAGTTATAGGATGCCATACTCATACTACAAATAATCATCTATTATTATTATCACCTGAAAAAAGACATTGACATCAAACTCAGCCTTATTACATCATGTGCTTTGTTAGGAAAAGTGGGGTGGGGAATGAGGCTGAAATGCTCTTTTCTCATTTCACTGAGTGGATGATGAGTGGCACAAGACCCTACAAAACCAGCCAGTTCTGAAACAGAAAGCACCAAGAGCCCAGAAGAACCAGAGGTTCTGGCATGGTAGCAGATGGATCCATTGGTCAGCAGCAACAGCAAACCACAGCACTCACCAGCACATCACCGGAGGATCTGCAGGATGCAGCAACAGCCAGCTTGGCCTTTGGATTCTTACTTCCCCTACACTACATCCCAGGTCCTGCCTCTGCCCTTCTTCCATGGCAGAAGCAAATGACTTTCTGGCAGAAGCATGTTTGCTTATCATCTTCATATTTGATTATTACCTTCTGGCAGTAAAACTCAAGTGTCTGTCTACGTCACTGGAAGTCGCTGGCAAGGAATTAAACCTCTCAAGAACACGTGTTTACCATATTTGAGCTGCAAATTAATATGCTCTGAATAAGGTAGCAATGGGTACCCACAATGCAGAAAAATAAAACCCAGCAGTGTTAACCAACCAGACTTATTTAAGATACCTGTCCAGGTCAGCTATTTTTAACCTGTGACCTACAGGTCCTGGGGAGCTGCAAACCACTTCTAAGAGGTCTATGGCAGATAAGAGTCAAAAGCAAATCTGCTGGCAGGAGGTTTGAATTCAGTCCATGGGGAGGCTCGTGTTGCCAGAAACAGGTTTCAGGATGCACACATCAAAGCTGTGGGGGAAGAGCAGCTGCAGAGCAAAGGCACCACTGAGCCACAACCATGGCACCCGAGCTACTCGGTGTGGACCAGCCCTGGGCTGGCACAAGAGGAAAAGCCCATATCTTCAGAACTGGCAACTCCAAGACAAATATTTTGACCAGCATCCCAGAATAATGTGTTGCTTTGTTTTTCCATCAACATCCAGGAACATAGTTCCAACTTATTTCCATTTTCAGGCTACGCTACCGCGATAGATTTGCTCCAGGTTGTCTGTCCTATGAAGTATCAATTTTAACAGTTTAAGAATGAAAGGAAGGACAAAAAGTCACATGAAGTCCTACTTTGACATCAGAATTTATCTTAGTCCACCTGTCTTTTGGTTGTACATTTACACCTGTAGATAAAAGCCACAACTTGCCATTTTCCCAGTTCATTGATCTATGCCACACACAATGCCCACCTTTTCCCCCACCTAATACTGCCCTACATGATGCAAGTAACCCAAGCTGCTTCCTCTGGCTCTTTCTAAAGCACTGGAGACATTAGTGTCCCCTAACTCAGGGCAAACAGGGCCACTTAGGTCAAAGGCTCAGTGTGACAATGGTCCCTTAAGCTCACAGACACCCACCCACCCAGGAAGCTGAGGCTGAGATGCGAGGTCAGTGAACATAAAGCCACCTGCGGGGGCTCTGGACTGGATTGATTTCAGCGTGCAAGGCTTTGGCACAGATGTTTCAATGGTATGGCTCTTCCAAAAGTTACTCTTCCAAAATCACTTGACGAGCTGTGCCAACTTTCACCAAAACTTAGCGCTTTTGCTAAAAACCAAAGCGTTAATACACGCTGAAGAGGCCCCAGCCCTAAACGCTGTTCTGGTTTACTCTCTCTGCTCGCTCGGTGACCTTGAGGAAGTTGCCCAATATTTTACCCTTCATGACCAGGGCAAGAGACGGACAAGCTCCACCTGGAGCGGTGCGGGGTGGGCCGGCGCTGGCTGAGCCCTCCGCACTTTCCCCACTGCGCCTCCTCGGACCGCGGTATCGCTGAATCCGCAGCGCCCATCCACCTCCTCCGTGCGCCTTTGGCTCCCGGCTACCTCGGCTTCCCCATCCACCTCTTCTGTGTGCGTTTGGCTCCCGGCTTTCCCTTACACCCCGGCCCGCGGGGAAGCACAACTTTATCGCGCTGCATCTACCCCTGGAGAAACCGGCTGCGGAGAGGGGGCACCGGGGAAAGCGGGGGGGAACGCCGCGGAGAGGGGCGAGCGACGGCCCCTCTTGGTTTTCAGTCATCCGGCGCCTCCTGCTCCGCGGGACGGGGATCCCAGACGCCGCCGCGGTCCCTCCTCATCCCCCCGCCGAGCACAGCCGAAGTTCCTTAGTTAAAAGCCAAAACCAGCAGGCGCAACTCGCAGCGGCCGGGATGGCGATCCCCCTGCCCTCCCTTCCCGGCGCTCGGGAGCCGCCCGGCCCCAGGTGGTTCCCGAGGCGAGGGGGCCGCGGGCGGGGAGAGCAGCGCTTACCTGGGGCTGCCGGAGCGGCACGGCACGGCACGGCACGGGATGGGTTGGAAGGCGGCGTAGGGAGCCGGGAGCGGCGGCGCGGCCGGGGAGGAGTCTCGGTGCGGGGCAGGTGCCCGCAGGTGGATGCGCCGCCCGGCCCCCTCCTTCCTCCCGCGGCGGGCGGGACCCGCCTCGCTCGCCCCGAGCCACCGGAGCCCACCGGCCCCGGAGGGACACGGGCAGCTCTTCCCTTCTCTTCTCCTCTCCCCAGCCCTCCTCCTCCTCCCGCGGGGGTTTGCGGAGCCAAGGAGCCGGAGGGAAGCGAGGGGAGCCCGGCAAGGGGCCGAGGGGGAGGCGGCCTCCCTGTGTAAGACCCCCGGGTTTGGCTTTTGCGTCTGCAGCCCAGCGTGCTGTGGCTGTGCCCTGTGTTTTGAACTCGCCCATCCGTTGGCCTCCGTTTCAGGATGTTGCAGGCAAATACGGAGTCACAACACTTCCCTGAACAGGGCAGGTCGGCACCTGATAAAGATTGCTCATAAAATACCGGCCGGGGCAAATGAGTCCTGTTTTCTTTGGACTTTTATAGAGTCATTTAATAACGGGGCATTCTGGAAAATTACTGCCATCTCAATGGTCGCGTTACTTACAATGTTCTGGTGACTTGTGGCGCCTCCTGTAAGGCAGAACTACAGAGAGAGAGGGTTTTTCTCTGCCAAAGCTGAGCTCCACAGCAAAACAAATAAATTCTACTCATATCCCAAAACTTCAGAGTAGTACTGTAAAAGCCGTTAAATGAAGAAATTCCACTCACTGCTAATAACAGCTTCGATTTAGCTGCAATATTCCTGCATGCTACGCTTACCATCTCTGTATGGAGACGGCAGATAAGGCAAAGTACACAAGTTCGGCATGCGAGTGTCTGGAGTTTGTTTATATTTCCAAATGCATATCAAGGAATTGTATCAGGCGCACCAAGATCATACCTCCAGTATTTTTCCGGGTCTGTGTGTTTATTCAGAGAGAACTATGAATCTTCAGACTCGTTAGTGTGAAAACATAAGGAGTATTGTCTAAAACAATAGCTTAGGTTTTTCAGGTGCAGCATTTTGGGGGCTGCTCCTGCTCCTGCGCTCCCAAAAGGAATCAGTGAGATTCAGTAATTTTCCAGCATGGATTCAGTTGCACGAATTGGATCTCAAGTTTCATCTGAAGCAAAAGGTAAAATCATCCCAAGACACAACCGAAACGCTGCACTGTGCCCTTCTGTGGTTCTCTACGATGCCCACCTGTGTGGCATGTCCTTGCCTTTAATCCACAGCAGTAGATGGCCTTCAGAGCTTAGAGATGTTTTAGGTTTGATGCAGGGTGCCTGGTCATAAGACTTCCCTGTTGAGTTTCCTTATGAAAATGGAGGGAAATGGCCCTGCAAATTGTTACTTGGCATCATGGCCACGAGAAGAAAATCCCTCAAGATCTGTTCTGTTCTCCAAGAGAAGCTGAACATTTCTCTTATACAGAAATTCACTTATTTTTTTTTCTTTAAAAGTCATTTGGCAGTTATGTGCTCCTGTACTGATGATGTCTCGTTCCTCTCTCAAGACACAACCCAATAACTTATAATTCAAAACTCTGTTTCTTTTGAGTTTAGAATATCCTGGAGCTCAGCTTGGATTGCTCCAAATGATCCAAATATCTTGCACGGTGGCTACGGATAAGGAGAGAGGTATACAAAATGTAGGCTGGCTCCTGTCAGTCTGTAGGTAGCCACTCGTAAGGCAGGACATCAATTCAGGTGTCACAAGCAGAACTGGGCAGAAGGACACGGCAGCAGGTAACAAATACGCTGTGCTCCGCTGCCAGGGGAGTTTAAAACCCTTTACGAGGACCCAGCGTTGCTTTGTCCGCTAGGAAACAACACCAGACCTGCTGGGGGGCAGATCCAGGGCAGCTCGGCTAAAATGAATGGAGCCCTGCTTAGTTACAGCCTTGAAGATCTGGGCGTAAGCCAGCAGCTCGTTGATTACCCCTGTTCACACCTTTTCTTCTCGGAGAGGGCTGAGCTGGTCAGTGAACAGCGCATTCCCACCCTCTTTCCCCCACTTATTCCCTCCCTCCTGGCTGGTACCTGGCTCACTAAAAGGCCTTGCAAAGCTCAAGCTTAGTAAAAGCCTTTTTTTTTTTTTTTTTTTTTTTTTTTCAGCCTGGGTTAATATTCCCCGGGGTTAACTCAGCTTGCTAACAAAGGTCAGGGGAACAGGAGCGCTGGAGCGGCCGCGGTGGGGAGGGGGTCACTGCCTCCTCTTGGCAGCAGAAGCTGCCTGGTCTGTTCAGCTTGTCCTCCCTGGTCGAGGGCTGAGCTCATGGCCCTGTTATCTCATCCGGAATAGCTCCGTGAGCGTGTAATTGTGTTTTAAACCTTGCAGAGATGGCTTTGGCGGAGCGGGACGCAGAGCATTCGTTTTATTAATGGATTATAAACAACTTCTAAAGGAGAGATCAGGGCAGGGTTTGGTTTTTCCGAGTGGCTGCATGTTTTGGGAGGAGCAGGCAGCGTCTACTGGAGAGGGATGTGCTCTTGCTGGGTAGATCAGAAGTTACTGCCCAGAATTCAGGGTGTGGAGAGCTTCAACATGACCCAGCAATTCCTCCAAACACCTTTATCGCACTTAAATATGAGTAAATTCAATGATCTTAATAATAAAAGTTATTAATAAGTTAAATGTTTAGCAAACCACTTCCTCCTCCGCATTTCTGCAGCAAAACGATGTTTGGATGTTTTCTTTTGGTTCTTTACAGGCATGCAAGCTAGCCTTTTCACAGAGCGGTGCTAAGCATCTGAATAAATAAACTGATGAATAAACTGCTCTTTTTAGGTGTCTGGCATCGCTTATCATTGTTCATCCTACCACGGGATACCTTTGGCTTCCTGTGGCACCTCCTCAGCCCTGTTCTATAAAGCAGCTCTGCCTACCCATTTAGTAGAATATTCGGAGTTGGAAGAGACCCACAAGAATCATCCAGTCCAACCTCACAGACCCCCCAACAATCCTAGCCTGGGCATCCCTGGCAGTGCTGCCCAAACGCTCCTGGAGCTCTGGCAGCCTCGGGGCCGTGCCCATTCCCTGGGGAGCCTGGGCAGTGCCCAGCAGCCTCTGGGGGAAGAACCTTTCCCTGCTCTCCAGCCTAAACCTCCAGACTCAGCTTCATTGTGTTTCACCGGTCACGAGAGTGAAGAGATTGGAACCTGCCCCTCCGTTTCCCAAGACCACAATGAGGTCATTTGTCATAACTCCCTTTGTTTCTGCGGGCACTCTGTCAACACAGTTCGTTCCTCACTCAGTTAATGCCCAGCTTGCCATATGCTCCCTTGTTTTGTGATTTTTGCCTGTGTTTCACGTGTTTAATCAAAACGCCGGGGCAGTGGGAGATAAAGTCTCCCTAAATCCAAACATCCGAGTACTTATTCCAAACACAGGGAGTCAGGGTGAGCTTGCCCTTGACACTTCGGGATTACAGCACAAAACTTCCTTTTACCATTCCAATAGAAGTACAATTAGAGCCATCTCCAGGGAATTTCGGTGCTAAAGCCCACAGCTGGGAAAAAACCCTCCAATATTCAAATGGTGTTATCCTCTATGCATTTTTTCTTCCCGTGAAAGATCTCTGTGGTTGATAGAAACTAGAGTTACCCACTCACCCATAAAACTACACCAAACCTGGGAACATAATTAGTCATTTAATAACTAAGCTTAAACTAAATGTATGTTGACTTTGGAAGTACATTTGCATCCGGCTGGTATTACCATGAATACACACTCATAAATTCACCTGCTGCAGGCATGTTTGAAAATCAGGATAAATGGGCAGACATCTTCAAAGATAATCTCTTTTTTTTATTCCAACAGTTGAATGAAGCAGAAGGTGGTCCTTTGTTAGGGCATTAACTAAATATATTCTGAAAAACCACAACTCCTTAAACCAATTACCCTGTTATCTGGGAAGCAGGAGAGGGTCTCATGGGCCTGCAGATTAGAAAGGTGTGTCCTTGTGAACATTCTCACTTCTTTCCCAGTCTTTCAGAAAATATTTTAAGAGTTTGAAGCCCCCCACAGATGGAAACCCATAAAATTGCCCAGACTCTTCTTAGTTCTCAATTTTTTTTTTTCCCCCTTTTTCCTCCCAATTCAGTTTTCTGGTATAGAGGCAAAGCCTCAGAGTTACGAAATTAAATTCTTTGCTGTCTCTCAGAGGGAAGACAGGAATAATAAGTGACCTTCACTTAAGATCAGGTGCATGTTGTTTCAATGGGTTTCTCCTCTGTTATTGTATAACAAGAGAGAACAAAAATTCAAATACTTGCCCTTTGTTGGATTTTTCTGGGTGTATCATGCAAATACAGCTGCATTTTCCCATATCAGAAGAGAATTTGACCTACAAATTTGACCTCCTATCCACATTAAAATAATCCTACTCTTGTGGCACAGATATTAAATGACAACTTCATTTATTGTATGATTTTTCTCCTGGTACTTGGGACTTTATTTTTCCTCACTGATCTGGTAGTTTAGCTTTGTCTTGCACTTGTAGCACAAAGCAGCCATAAATCCAAACTGCTCAGCCAATTGAGGCAGGTTTTTAGTTACTCATATGCCAGCCTGGTCTGAAGCAGCTACAACGCATCACTAAATTTGAGTTTCAATGCAGAATGATCTCACTGTTCTCATAAAAAGAAATGACAAAAATGCATTTTAACTTAACATTTTAAAATTTTTTTATTTGCAAAAGAAAAATTACTCAGTTCTCATGTGGCTGGCTTCAAACAATCAGTGAAAGAACTGTGTTTCAATATAAATTAGAATCAAATACATCTAGTCTTCCTGATGCATACAGAAAAATACTGATTGGTAAAATAAAAAGAAAAAAAAACACAATAAAACTTAAAATAAGATTTAATTTTTTCTGATTTAGAAACCAAAAATTAAGTTTTGGATGTAATCTTGGACAAAATTAACATTGATTTAATGGAGCCAGGTTTTCTCAACTGATCATTTAATTATAAGTTTTTAAAATGTTGACTGTTAACCATGCCATCTCATATTAAAAAAAAACCAAACAAGAGAACTTTTTTTCTATACCTCCAGGAAGATCAGTGTTTTTCATTTATTTGGTAATAATTATATGCTAGTAGATTAAAAAAAATGAACAAGATCTTCTGAAGAGCTGAATTTTCTGAATACCTGCATGAGATAACCAGAGATAAATCCCATCCGAAAAGAATTGCCTTTTGTTTGTCTGAATAATAAAGAGACAGGGGTTTTTTTTCACTTTCCATAGTAGTTCAGCTCCAGATTTGCTGTATAACTTCAGTGAATTTGTTTCCATCTGCCTGCATTTTTGCTCTGCAAAAGGGAATTAATGGTACACAGTATCAGGAGGAGAGCAGCTATATTCACATTTAACCCAACGTTTGTAAAAGTGCTTGGAGACTTGTTGATTGACCTGCTATAAAAGGGTAACAATAAAGTGTCCTCTTTATATTTACCTGCAGATAGACAAGCTTTTATGGCCTGTTCCTGCATCAAGTATAAAAGTACTTGATTTTTAGCAACAATTGGACACTGTTTTAATTCCGTGATAAACGGAGCAGATGAAGTCAGAAAACTGTAAATCACTGATTGGTCACCAGCAAAACACTGATCTAGTTCATTGGATCAGACAGGTTATAAAGGAGGAAAAATGCAGCTCAGTTTCATCTGTTTGGATTCTACAGCAAGCCAGAAGTTCACTTAGGAAAAAATATATTTAGTTGTCATTATGAGGAAGTGCTGCTTGCATATGCAGTTTTCAGGGAGCTGTGCTTTCCATGGAAGCAGCCAAATCTGTTGTCCATAACTTTTTGACAAGACAACTTTGTTTTCGACTAAGGCAGGGTTTTACACTTTGATTGCAGTATGTTCAATTATTTTACTTTACCTTTCTTTTTAATTTTAACATAAGTGGCTCAGTGAAACACTATTTGCACTATGAGTATCATTTCAAGTGGAGGAAGAACGATGATTTCTGAAATTATTTCTGAATCACAACTACCACTCTTCCATGTCTTGGTATAAAAATTATTAACCTGTAGTAGGATGTCACACACTCGTCACTCTTGCTGCATTTTCCTTGTTAATGGCTAAAATATGTCTTACTTCATCAGTCTTAATTTAGGTCTGACTCTCTCTTTATTCTGGTTCAGTGGCTGCCTTAATTCCTTAAGAAAGAATTTGTTTGCTTGCCTGCTGCCTATGTAAAGAAGCCTTGTGTTTGAAGGCACAAATAAAGCCAAAATCATTCTTCTCTTTAGAGAAGGTGGCACAAGAAAACAGATCCTTTCTGGTCAACAACAAGAGCTGTGGCATTACAGTTTTCCTCTAAGAGGTGAAAGATTGATGCTTTAGTTCAACCTTTACCTAACTGCCAACACTTTGTAATTAAGCAAGTAAATTTTCTAAAAGGAAATTTCTGGGCTTGGTTAATCAATTTGATTACCAATTTTTTTCTTTGGAGTTATATATCTCTTTTGTGATCAAAACCCAACCACACTGAGAGTTATCAAAACATCATAGGAAGCTAAAAGAAGTTAGCTGGAAGTGTTTGTTTTCTCTGGGATTGGTTGGACATAGGTCATCAGACTCCTGTATGAGCACCTGATGAGTAATTTTCAGAAGGTAATTTGAACCCATCCTGAGAAAGGAGTACAAGCTGGCTGATACAAGTTCCTGCTGGTGATGGACCTGTTTTCTTAAATATTTCTGTGTGCACAGCAGCAACAATCCCCATAAATACCAGCTAGGGCTGGCATCTGCACTGCTGCTGTACATAAAACTGCTCAAAGGGCAGGTGCAATAGAAACCACTTGACAACACTGCATGGGCACTCTAGAAAATGGCTAAGAAATGAGTATTTCCATAAATACCCAAAGCTGACAAAACCTCTGCTTTAGATCTTAACATTATACCTCTATCAGGTTGGTCTTTGCAAAATGCTGATTATCTTGCTGTCTGTGTGGGCAGGTTTTGAAGGAAAAAATAAAGAATGATTGGCATAAATGGAAGTCAGGTAACTGAAGCTGACCAACAGTTAATTTTATGAACATATTGTGTCTGTAGTTAGGGATTTTATTTTGGTTTATTTTGCCACTTTTTTTGCTGCTACATGCTGCCTGATAGATAACGAGTATCTGAACCAGCTGGGTTGTATTTGTTTTGGAGCAGTTGTATTTACATTCCCTGTCTTATTTTTTAAGATCTGCTTCAAGATCATCCTCCTCTATCTGATTTTGAGGAAGGCACATTGTAAATATTTTATGGTTTGGGTTTGTTTTTTTAATTTTCCTTTATTTTGCCCCTTTATTTATGGCTCTGGTTTTGTAATTTCTACTGCTATGTACATGTGGCAACTGTTAATATTAACTATGCAGTAGTGAAATTGTTACGTGCTTTATATTCTGTCCTTTTCAAGACAAAACAAGCCTCTGACCCTGTTCCCTGTGAATTTCGTTCTACTGAGCTACTCCAGCCGGATGAAGAGGATTTCCACACCTTTGAACACATCTGCAACGTGCCTGTTGTACGAAAACAACAAGTTCACCTCTTCTGGAACTGGCTGAAGTGGCAGAGAGAGTTTATAACTTCAGATTCCTGCTCAGGAGTGATGCAGGAGATCGGTGCTTGTGTGTCCTGCCCCTTCCTGAGCTCTCCAGGCCCATTCCCAAGGGAGACTGGCTTATCAGGAGTGCCAGTGCCGAGGCAGGGAGGGTCAGCTGGTAAATGCATGACGTCCAGACCGTGGAAAATAATAATTCCCAGAATGTGGGGTGGATAACCCGATAATCCCTCTAAAAGTAGCAGGACGGCCAAGGTGGACACCTCACCACCGTGCGTGTCATAGATGTTGGCAGCATTTGGGTGCGTTTTAATGTATTTTTCCTACAGCTTATGAATACAAAATAACCCTCTTGTTTAAAGTTATCCTGTAAAGTTCGTGTACCTTGATACCAGTCAGGTTTGTTGGAAAAGCCTAGTCAATACACAGTCTTTTAATACTGGACTACACTTAAAGTAAGGACTGTGGGATTCCACATGGAAAATATGATTTTCAGGGTATCCTCGCAGAGAGCAGAGCTGGGACTCAGAGGAGTTACCCTTTAAGTGTTGGGAACTGTCAGAAGACCTTAAGGCAAAGAATTCCCAAAACAGCCAGACTTTAGCATCCCATTACATGCCCCAGAAAGGCAGACTTGGAGCTAACAATTCAGGAGAGTGTCTGTACTTGAGTCCTTGCTTGATCCCTGTCTGAGAAGACTTGGAAGTTTTGTCTTAGATATGCTAAAGGTGACAAATTAGCCCAGATGCCCGTGAGTCATTTCATGAGCACAAACTGATTGACCTTCAAACACTCAGAGTTAGTCACTTAAGAAAGGACTTAAAGAAGGCCACAGGGTCTCCTGCATCCTGTGCACCCAGAGTAGGTAAATTTTATGTAATTCAAATGCAACCGGTCCGCGCTAATCCAAAAATTGTAGCACCGTGTGATGGTGATGCCATGAAGATTTTTGCCTTTTCTTTTATACCCCTGTTATACCTTTTTACAACTTCTGTATTCCTAGTGCTTTTTCCCTACATTCTTGGACTTGTTTGTTAAGCTGAGAGACTGAACATTTTAGAAGCTTCGTAGCCAGGGATCAGTGTGCCCCAGAGCCCAAGGTCCTCTCCAGAACACATTCTGTAAACCAAGATAGAACCATCCAGGGGAAGGTTCCTTGGGGAGGGGGGCTCACTTGAGCCTCTCATTGGGGAATCTTTGATAGATCTGCTAATTAGTAAAACCTATAATGTTATACCCGATGTTGGGGAGGGGGAACAGAGAGAGAGAGACAGACTCGGCGGGGTGCATCTCGATGCATATGACCTGGACGTGTACACCTAAGGATCCTTAAAATACCAAGGTAAAATCCCTTTTCCCCTTCTAACCGTGTATGACTCTTGATTTTAAGACAGGAAAAGGCATCAATGGGGCTGCAAAAGCTGCAGCCTTGACTCTTAGCTAGGTGGGAGATCAGGCTGTTTGTCAGGCTCTGAATGGGGCAAGAACAGCAGGTTTTGACTGTGGTGAGGCTTCACTCATTTGCATGTGAACAGAGAAGCCGAATGCCGGTGTTTCTGCAGGGAGGCTCATCGCCTTCATCCTCAAAGGGCTCCCAGAAGGAGCAGCAATAATCCTGTAACAGCTTCTTCAGGTGCTCCCTTCTGCAGGAGGAAAGTCGACTAGCAGGAATTATTTCAGCCAGCTGAGCTTAGCCTGCTTGTCTTGTGAGAGAGGGACAATCCTCTTGTCCTCGGTACATCCAGTGACCCAGTGCAGAAGGTGAGCAGTCCTGTGAAACAGCCCTGAAACTGGGTGTCTGTTCTCCTAGACGCTGTTGTGTTCATAATACACCCAAAGCTAAAACTAAAAAGTGAAAGGCAAGTGGTCTGTCACCCCTGTTAGGGGATTACACTCATTTTTTTCAGAGAGATGTCCCAATTGCTCTCCCATTGCCTGAATAAAAGGAAATGAACATGAGGAGAAGGCTAAGAAGAAAAACTGTCTCTCTCTCAGAGGTGCCTGAAAGATTGAGTCTTCCTTAGCAGCAGGAGCTTAGACACTTGCTTGGACACAGGTTGGTTTAAAACCTGCAAGAACATTATTTTTTTTTATGTGGCTTTCAGAAAAAGGGTTGCTGTGATACACAGCAAGAAGGGTCTTGGTCTGCTACAGAGAAAAGTGATTACAGAGCATGAAACTGCAGGGCCTCAGAGCAGAGGAGCAGCTGAGCAAGACATGGCTCTTTAGGGACAAAAAAAGAAAGTTAAGGCACCCTGATTTCACTGTGATGCTTTTGAGGTTCTTTCTTGTTTTATTCTTTCTGCTCAAGTGTCCTCAGGAACACTGATGGTTTTTTTAGGTTACACTGTCCAGCTGTCTGGAGCTACCTCCTAAATGTGGGCATCCCCTGAAGTCCCTGGAAGGAACAATGTTCCAGCAAGGGCTCGAAATGCACTTTTGGTTATGCATAACACTCCAGTCCTCGCAGCACATACTGTTCTCAGGCCACTATTTCTGTCCCCTGTGAGCAGAGCAGTTGCAAATTGCCTTCCATTGAGACTATTGTCTAGTGGGGTTATGGATCAGAAGCTTGATTTTCCCCCCTGGCTTTCACATGGAACACACAAAAGCTGAGCCACCCAGGGTGATTGGCTGCCACCCACAAGTTCTGGGTCAGCAGGGTGTTTTGACTATAAAATATATGCTGAAAGGAGTTTGAGGGGCACGGTGTATGGCAGTGGCACTACTGCTGCAAATCATGCTAGGAAATGGCACAGGTTTCAATGGGATTCCCCTCCAGGAATGTTTGTCGTTAAAAAAAACAGACCTATAATAGAAGTTTTCACCAACTTTTCAGGTACGTTTGAAGGCTGGTGGGTAGGCCTGGCAGATCTGTAAAAAAGCCTGGTTTAGCCAATGCAAGTGTTATGGAAGAGCTTAGAGTCAGGTGGAGGTTAAGCCTGAAATCGAGAGCTTTCCCCTCGCATGGTCCACACGGGCTTGGTGTCAGCCCGGGGGTGTGTGTGTGTGAGTCAGCACGGGCAGGCAGCCAGAAAAACCACAAATAACCACAAATTCATGACTTAAACCCAAATAATAAATTAATTTCTCTCTAACCAGGGGATCCCCGAAGCAGAGGCACACAAGAGGAGACACAGACATTGTTAAACTCATGCCCATGCCACGGGATCTCTGTCCTGCTGTTTACACAGGCTTATCAAGGGTTATTCCCAGCTCCAAGGTCACTTGGGCTGATTTACAACCCTCCTCCAGTTTTTCTGCTTTTTAACCCATTCCTTCCAGCACTGAGCATAAAAGAACTCTGCCAAATATCTGATGTGTCCTATTGAATCCTTGCCTGGAAAAAGAAAATAGACAAGCTATTCAGGACTATAAATCCACGTCAAATCAAGAAGGAGCTGGTTCTCCTTCCTGGTGCACACAGAGCACTCACTGTACTTGTGTGAAACCTTTGCCAATGTTTTTATGACTGCACCCAGGAAAGCTCTGAGACGCAGACTATAAAGCCCCTGAGACTTTTTGAGAAGTATTTTGAGAAATATTTGAGAAGTATTTCTGGAAATTAAGAGCTGTGTTCAGTCTGAGAATAAGCAGCATCCTCATTCATCCTTGGGCTTGCTTTTCCATGTTCTTCAGGAATGTCAATACCTTGTGCCAGTTTGACATTTACTCAGGCCTGACTTAAGGAGTTACCGAAATGCCTGGGAAAGCTCAGGTACATTATGATCCTTGTTTTAATTAAGAGATTGCCTAAAATTCTTCACCTCACAGGTGCTGTTCAGTGTGTAGAGACCCACAGCTAAGTCTGAGGTCTCCTGAAGGGAACTCTCAAGCACAGCCTGGTGTTTTTCGAGGAGTTGTATTGTTTCAAAGCCCAGTTCCTCAGGATAAAGAGGCAGGTAAATTCCTCTTTTTCCCCATGGACACTTATCTCATGTTGTGCTGCCTTTCACAGCTGCAGTGACAGACTCCATGGAGGATACCACTCCAAAAACAACTTCTTTCAGGGTTCTCAAAGGGAAAAATTAAAAGAAATATTTTTTTCAGGGAGAAGCCCCACTGACTCTGACATTTCTTGCATCAAATGTGCCCTCTGTTTAGTTTTGTTGCAGACTATCTGACCTCAAAGCAACATACAATGGTGATATTAGGACCTCAAAACAATAAACAAGAGTGAAATTAGGGACCAGGCTCCTGCAGGATGGTTTGAGAGATGGAAGACATAAAGAGTTGACTACAAAAAAGTCTTCCACATGTCCCAGGGACTGATTGATGGACAGATACGCTCCTGGGGAGGCAGCCTGGCTCTATCAGCATCAGAGGGGCAGGCAGCTGGAACAGGCTTTTCATACTGGGAGTGCAGCAACTAAGAAAAAAACAAGATGAAAAACATTTAATGGGGTATTGCATAAAAGTCTGCCACAAGACGACTTGAAATACTTGTTTCAGTAAAGCTACGTGAGAAACAAACAGAAAGATGGTTATTTCGTGTCCTGTGATAGATTTTTTTTTCTTGGTTTTGGCTGGGGTTTTTTGGTGGGTTAGTGAGTCTAAAGCTAGTGTGAGCTCTTTTGTGCATGTCTTACCTATTCTGCTAAACATAAGGTTGCAGGACACCCTCTTGTATAGGTTTTCCTCAGACAATTTTTTCCAAGGTGGAGATGCCAGGACAACGTGGTACCACTGGTCCCTGCATCACTTTGGTTCTTTGGGGTTTTCAGTGCCGTGCATCCCTTAGAAAGGAGCTGTTTTGGTCATGTTAGCAGAGGCTGAGATGTGCTGGCAGGAGTTGCCTGGATGTGGACATGAGCTGCTTGCTGACCTGAACACCTCCCTCATTTCTGTGTGTGCCTGTGTGACCCACATCCACCTTTTGCTTTTCCAGCAAAACCAGCACAGAACTGTCCAGTTTCCTCCTCCTTTGACCCAACTATTTCTCTTCCTGACACATTTTCCTACTCTTAAATTTACAAGACCATTGCTTCATTCTGGCCCCTCTAAAAAGGTAATTCCATAATAATGGAATTATTATGGAATTACAACACAAGAGAAAGGCAAAACCTTCTCTCTGAGAGTGATATCCACAGGAGAGAGGATTTCAGAACCCTCTTCACTTGCATTTCGTTGTGAACTTCTGCCAAGTCCATTTTTGTTATTACATAACAACATTTTAATATTAAATCTTAGAGATTATTCATATGATCAGCTGTATAACTGCAGCGAGCACTCAGCTTCTCATAGACTGTGCTGAAATGTTGGCTGTTAATGCATTGAAAACAAACAGCAGCAGCCAGCTCCTTCGAAATCCAGTTTATTTCTTCATAAGGTACCCCATTTTTAAAGGAATACAGTCATCCTTATCAGCAAAGGCTGACCTTACATAGCTCAGTGAGGACAAGAACGCATAGTTTAGAACTGACCCTTTCCTCCTGCAGTTAATCTGGTGGAACATCTTGCCTAAAAGCACAAGTTTAGGATTGCAAAGGCGCATTTTTGCCCTTGATTGCAACACAGGTGGAGTACAGTTAATACCTGCAATGTGGCCCAGGCTGTTGGCTTGGAGAACTGAAATTTCTGAGGGCAAACACTGGCCCCTTGCTGGGGGTGCTGCCCCGGGGGGTTCCACTGGGACAACCCTTCTGTGCTGGGTGGGGAATGCAGGGGGCAATCAAGTGAGCCTGCAGAGACCTCTGCTTTCCAGCCTCAGGAATTTTGTCACTGCATAGATAAGGTCCCAGACATTCCTCTGACTGGAACTGGGAGACTTTCCTGGCCTGATGGGATCTTACTGGCACAGGTTATGCAGAGCTTGGGATAAGTGCTCTACTGGAGACTAGTGGACAGATCTTGAACATATGCAAAAATCCAAGGTGCTCAGAACAAAATCCCTGTTAAAGACACGGTGAATCACTGCCAAAACGTTCATGAGGGGTCTGGATGTGGCGCTTTGGGATGGTTTAGGGGTGATTGTGGGGTTGATGGCAGGACTGTGTGGTCTTGAAAGTGCCTTCCAACCTCGATGCTTCTGTGATTCAGTGATTCTGTGAATGCCCTATCCCAGGTGCAGTGCTTGGCCTTGTTGAACCTCATGAGGTTCTCTGGTCCTACTTCCCAAACTTATCCAGGCCCCACTGGGCTGGCAGTGGGACTGGAATATCTCACTGGTGTCTCCCAGCCTTGATGATTCTGTGACTCTGTGACTAATGAGCTGGGGCAGACACAGCTTAATTAAAGCCATAACAAAATTTTCCGCCTACTTATGAGATTTAAGTACTCTCAGAAAAGTGTCTTAAGTGCTACAAGGTGGAACATAATTTACAAAGTTAAGAACTTCAGTTTCATGTATCTTTTCCCTACTCCCGTTTGTTTTCTGGTCAAAATCCTTAAGATTGATTCATCTCTCAAAAAAGGGACTTCAGAAAGTCAAATTTAATTCAAAATCCAGTAAGATAATTGGGAAATGTAATCTTTTTAATATCATTTAGTTCATTCCTAAATATCAAAATAAACTCCATGGGATTTTCTCCATTTTTTTCTCCACTAAAATTTATTTCTGCTTTGTTTGACTTGCCAGTACTAAGACTTACCTAAGGTGCAAAGGGTTTTAAAAACAGAAGCTGAAAAGCTATTAAAAAAATTTAAGTCAATTGTTTTACTGAATATGAAAAAGTGCTGTAGAGAGGATTAAATACTTGCATATTTGAATCCTAGGTTGATGTATAAGTAGACACATAGATCCAAGTTTCTGAAGGAAAAAAAGTATGTGTGTTTACTGTAAAAGTCTTTGCTATCCTAATTGCTCAATAGTATTTAGTGAAAAGGCTTTTCTGCATGAAGGTGAAGAAAAATATACATAATATATTCAATACCAGAAAGAAAATTGAAAGGATGAAAGTATGTGGGTTTGCAAACCTGATGGCAAATAAAAATTAATGATCAAAATGACAGCAAGATGTGTGAACTTTCTCATTCATTATTCAGTTTTTCTTTTGTTGTTGTATTCATTATTTATGGTTCTTTGAAAATGAAGCTGTATGCTTAAAGTACAGTGCCTATTACCACTCCTGTTGTTGTAGATCCTTTGTTTGGCCATAAGTCCTTAAATTATCAAGCAATAGTTTTTATAAGATTAATACATTTACATTTCAAATGCATGTGCATGCTGTTGCATGAGTAAACTGAATGAATCACAAGCGTCAGAATAATAACTGTAGGCCATAGTGGCAGGAGAGATTTTGCTTTGGTTTATGGGTGTGTGTGAGAGAACGGTGAAGTGAGCTTTTAGGAGGAGGAGATTGGACTTTATCTTCCTGCTTGCCCCAAAACCTGCATTCAGTGACGTGTTCAGAAACTCTCTGGAATTGTAAGGCCAAAATGCAAAGGTTACATGAGTAACTATACTGAAGAATAATAATTATATAGTAAGAACACAGCTGGTAAAGACTTATCAGACTGGATAGCACCACAAGCTTTTAAAAAGTTTTATTTATTAATGCTGATGTATGCAGTAAAACGTAGTAAATCCATATTGTTGGCAACCAGATGAAATGAACCCCGGGGTAACCAATTAAAGGCAGTGCAATTATACAAGGATTTATTTGGAGCAAAACATTGAAGGGAGAGGTGATATTAAGAGGCTTAGAGAAAATGAAGACATAAGCTAAAAATGATAGAATTAAATTAAGATGGGAGGTAATCAGAAATGGAAAAAAAATCAGAAAAGTTTACTTCTACTGGAACTTGGGATGAAAAGGGTCTATTGACTCTATGAATCATTTTGGGATGATTGTGTAAAATAGTTTAAAGCTCTAATTCTTAGGATGGTGATCTCAATTCAAAGAGATACCAGAAAAAAAAGGGAATACACAGGAGAAAGCAGGGACAGTGGTGGTGCCTCAAGGCATTGCAGAGCATGCAGGGATATGGTTGGGAAAACCAGAGCTCAGCTGGAGCTGAATCTAAAAAAGGATGTGAAGGACCACAAGAACTCCTCCTTTAAGTACATTTTGCAGTGAAATGAAGGCTAAGGAAGATGTTGCCCTGGGGCTGTGGATGCCATACCTAATGAAAGAAAGGCTGAGGTGTTCAGTGCCATTTTTTGCTTGGTTTATCACTGCTCAGATTGGTCCTCTGGCCCTTCAGGTGTCTGAGCCTCTTAGGAGAGCCTGTGGGAGCAAAACCATACCCAGAGAACACAGATTTAGTGAGAGCTTGGGCTAGCTAGGCATAGACTAGTTCATGGGAAGCATCTAGGGAGCTGGAGAAGTGGCCTCTGTCACTGCAAGGCCACTCTCTGGCAGTCATCACAGTGAGGTTTCCAATGACTGGAAAAAGCCAAATAAAACACCCATTCTCCAAAAGGACAAGGATGACCTGGGGAGCTAGAGGATGGTCAGCCCCAGCTCAGTCCCTGGGGATGTCACACAATCAGCCCTCTAACAAGCCATTTCCAGACATAGGAAGGACAAGAAGTTGTTTTGGAACAGCCAAGATGGATTTACCAAGGGGGTAATTGTGCCCTTCCAGCCTGAACACTTCCAATGATGGCATGACAAGCTCTGTGTACAAAGGGAGAGAAGTGGACCTCGAATTCCTAAACTCCAGCAAGGCATTTCATAGTGTTTTCTTCTATATCTTTATTGCCAAACTAGTGAGATATGGGCTGGATAAATGGATGATAAGGTGGGTGGAAAACTGGCTGGGCTGCTGGGTTCAGAGCATTGTTTGTAATCTGTCAGTGATCCAAAGTCCAACGGGGTGACCAGTTAGCAGCAGCGTGCCTGAGGGATCAATACTCGGACCAGGAGTGGTTCATGCATCTATTAATGACCAAGACAACAGGACAGAGAGCAATAAAAGTTCCCACTGTGGAACCAGTCGATGCACTGGGCTGCTATTTAGAAGGACCATGACAAGTGGCTCAGCACTAGTGAGGCCACACCTCGAGTGCTGTGTCCAGTTTGGGGCTCCCAGTAGAAGATACGGACTTGAAGGAGAAAGTCCAGCACAGGGCCACCAAAATGGTCAATGGGCTGGACCACAGCACATACAAGAAGAGTCAGGGACTGTTCAAACTGCAGAAGAGATTTTAAATTCCCAGCACAAGGGAATTGATCGCTGTCTGGGCCTAGCTCACAGGAGGTTGCAGGGGATGGAGCCAGGCTCTTCTCAGAAGGGTGACAGGGCAAAAGGCAATGGGCACAGGTTGAAACACTGGAATCCCTGAGTAGACACCAGCAAAAAGAAAAATCAGTGTGAGGCTGGTCCAGCAGGGGCCCAGAGAGGTTGTGGGGTGGAGATAATGAAAACTCAGTTGCACAAGCCCTGAGTAGCTGGAGCTGCCTGACCCTCCCATGAGCAATGGGTAACACTCAGTGACTTGCCTTTCACAGAATCACAGAATATTCTGAGTTGGAAGGGCCCCCCCACAAGGTTCATTGAGTCCAACTCCTGGCCCTGCACAGAACAACCCAAGAATTAATGAAGTCAAGTGAGCACAAATTTGAAGACAAGAGAAGAGAGTACCAAAGGCCTGGAGAGGAGCTCTTTGCAGAGCTTGGTGCGAGGACATATCTGTGGAATGTAGTAGGAGGAAATCCTCACCTGAGTTTCAGGGAGAACAGCAAATCCCTTTCTCCATGTTTCTTTTATCTATTACAATTTTAGGATCCAAGCAGATCTTGTTTTAGCATAAAATCTCTCCAGAACTTTTCTTTCTGATCAGTTTTCTGTCCAAATTAATTTAATTAAGAAGGTAAAGTACCTAGCAGCCTGGTTTAGGCACAAAGTTAAGTAAAAACCTCATTATAGTAAAATAATTTTATGTATTATCTTACACATTCAATACAGTAATTTTGTTTCCAGGCTGCTGTTAGAGCACATAATTTCCCCAACAGCCATAAGGAAGGGAACATGTTTTTTCATATCTGTCTGGTTGCCTGAGGAATTACCATAACATGATAAAGGATATTAACAGTTAAAGCTGAGTTGAAGGTGCCCTTTTGTGCCTCATCATGTGAATGAATCAGAAGTTTGAACAGTGATATTTCCATTGGGCTGTTTTGCTACTAAAGGGCTTTTATTTTATAATCTTATACTTAGTACTTGCACAACAACTCTGTTCCTCTCTGGCAAGCTGCCAGTCAACTGTGCCCATCACATGCTGGGTTTTGGGCCTCTCTGCAGTTCAAGTTATAGGGAACAAATTTAATTCACATTTCAAACAAAGTGAAGTCGTTACTAGGAGGTGATGTGTGCAAATGGACTGCACAAATATCAGTGGAAAACACGGGGTTGGGTGTTTGGAGACACCTCTAGGAGTGGGTGTGAGTGCCAAGGTACCCCTACGTAGGGGTATAAGGTATGGCCCAAGCTTCCTCTTCTCCTCACTGCTTGTCTTCATTTTCACAGGAAAGCAGGATGGAAGGTGGCTGCAGCTGGAGTCTTCTGGATTCTGCAGGAGTCTGAAGGAAGGAAACATGGGATCTGAGGATAAAGATGTCCTAAGGAAGGTCACTGATAAAAATGAGCACTCTTTATACCTGTGGAGTAACCACCATCCTGGCATAGGGAAGATCCACATTCGAGTTACAGCCACAAATCACATGGCAGGTAGGCTGAAGTCCTTGTCCCTGTCCATGTCCCAGCTAGCATTTCCCACGCCACTTATTTTTTGGATCAGATTATCTGCAAAAATTCAGTCTGGCCCAGGAAGAAGGTGCTGGGATGCATGGAGCTGGCAGGGGACCTCTGCACTTCCTCATGACCAAGAACTCCAGGTCACACAGCAAAGAGCTACAGAGGGATAGATGGCAGATGATGGGGGCCTGGAGGGGCTTCAGTGGAGCTAAAAATTTGGATTTGAGTTTGGTTCCACAAGGCTTGACCTCATTCTTATTAGGTTTCCTTCTCTCAGTGTTAAATGGGGAGCAGACAGTAGCTGCCTGCCTGGCTTTGTGAGGATAAGTGCAATAAACACAGGATCCAGACACCACGATGTGAAAGGTAGATTATCTTTTATACAAATAAGGAACTGCTAGGCCTTCTAGCAAAAAGCAAAAAAAAAAAAAAAAGATAAGGACTGAAGAAATTTGACTACACCTGGCCTGACACCATGTGTGTTATACACAGCAGAGCTGTGGTGTTTGCATCCCTCCAATGTGGCCAGTGTGCCAACAAGCACTTGTTGATCAGCAGGACTTATGTCAGCACCTCTCATCCAGAAATGCTGTACAGGCAGTGCTCTCTCTCCAGAAGATGGAAAATCCATCAAGTGTTGCTTTCCCCTGTATTTTAATCTAAATTGATGCATGGGAGAATGGGTTGAAAAAAAAAGCTTGGAGATATCTTGCTATATTTTATCACATGCATTTGCACTGTTGGCATTGGGATTTTTGGAACTCCTCCATTTTTCTTCCTTTCCTTCTGTGTTGCTCAATCTTCTGGTCACAACTGGGAGAACAAATAGCACAGTTTATAATCTCTGAAGCACGAGTAAAACGTGTTATCTTAAACTGCAGGCCAGCTACAAAAATAGCTGCAAATACTAACTATAAATATATAATAACACAAAAATATTAGGGAAAAAAAAAAGCTAAAAACTCTTTTCAAAATGCCATTCATTTTCTCAGTTCTGCCCAGCTCCGTGTGGAGCCACATCCATGCCCTTTGGAGGATAACTGTGTTGGGGCCCATGTTTTCCCTCTTTTTTTTTGACTCTGGAGAGCTCCTATAGCCTGGATTCTCCCCTTAGTTAATGGTTAATGGAATTTTAGCTGAGGTGATAAATCCTGCTTCCTGCTTCAACCTACACAGCCCCTTCCCTCCCCCTCCCAAAAGAGGGTTAACTGGGGATTTACATTTCTCCACCTCCTCCCCTGCCTCCACACTGCTGCCCTTTGCATCCCCATTGGGGATTGCTCCAGATCTGAACAAAGGGAAGGGTCTTCAGCCAGAAGAATGGGGGTGGTATGTGTATAAATAAAAACACACCAGCTCGTGATGTTTCTGTTGCTGGTTTTGTGTTTTCATTCTGGCTCAGTACTGGTTTAGTTTGTCTGGCATTTTCAGGGAATGGGATCGGGTTTTAGGAAAGAGAATCCCACCTTTCAACTCAACAAGTGTGAGATCTGCGTGGCAAATCTCATGACTGGGGAACAGGTTTTTTTGGAGAGGACACAGACAGACAGAGTGACAGGGGTTGGACATGATTCCACATGATGCCTAAATTTAGTTTCCTGACACGTAGGTGACTTCATGTGAGCTAAGCTTCCACATCAGGGTAAGCTGAATTGCCCTCCCAATACTGCACATTGCACAGTGGAGTCTTAGCCAATAAAAGTAGTTTATCATCAGCATTTGGGACTAATTCTCCCTTTTAGTATTCCATCCTAACTTGAGTCAGGCTTTCGAAATAATTTTTGGATGCTACACTTTTCTTATTTTCTTCTTTGTTTAAGACTAATATCCTCCTTTAGGTGTAACAGGCAGAGTTACAGGGCTGCTTTATTGTGACAATTTCATATTTGCATTATTGTTAACCATTTATTTGATTACATTTCTGTAGGGAATCCAGTGAAATATTTTAATCTTGCTAAATCTACTGCTGCAGAGTAGAAGTAAAAACTTCCTTGGACAGCCATGCCCCAAGAGCAGTTTGCAGCAGTTCACTGTCAAAACAGTGGCAAATTCTGTAGAAAAGACTTCCAGGTCTGCAGGAGGTCAAAAGTGGGCCATCAGTCAGCAATGCTGTGGTTTTGTGAAAATAAGCACAGTCTGGAAGTATAAATGAGAGCAGTGCCTGCAAATGGGGGAAGGAATCTTTCCCCCCAGCTCCATCCCTGGTCGGGCTGGAGTTTTGTATTCAGGAACTGACTAAGCACAATTCAAGAAAGCCCCAAGGAGAGTGATGGGAAAGATCAGGAGCAAAACCTCCCTCCCAGGATTTCCAGGGAAATACTGTAGTCTTGTTTAGCTTAGAGCAGTTGAAGCCAAAGAGTGCAAGTTCTGGCAACTCTTCACGTGCATAGAAGGTGTCATGGTTTCTACATCACTTTAGGATTTTGCACCCAAGCCATGTTTGTTTTTACTCCTTTGATGTACCTACCCTGGACACAATCTACAGACCAAACAGTTCAATCAATAATTCTGCTTTTGAAAGCACACAAACTGCATAAATGTTTATAAACCCCAAATCACATCACTATGCAGGTGAACATGGTCAGGGCTCCACTCCCTGAGCTATGGAGTGGTTCCCTGACAACTGCTGAGGTGCTGGACAGCCTTTGGAGACAGGCCACCATCTGACAAATTATGGAAAAATTATCTCAAATCGATATTTCATGGAGGAGATATCGTTAATAGATTGCCTATATGTAGTTTACAGATACAACTTTCTGCCTGTGAGTAAGCTGTTAGGTAAAAATTCCTCTGATTAACAACCACATTGCTATTTCATTTCTTATTTGCATTAGTATTAATCCTATCCATCTTATTTGAATTCCAGCATTTGGTAGCTGCTGTCATGGAATCAAAAACATGCTGAGATGAAGTTTGACATTAAAATAAACTGATCAAGCAACTGTTAAAAACTTGAGCTCTGGTTGCTTCCCTGGCTTGGAACTGAATTTGGAAGCACTGGTCTGGACACAGAGGTGAGAGGGAGAAAGGGGAAGAAATTGATTTTGCTTAATTACTGAATTAAATTGTCTGTGGAGACTGTGATTAGGGGCTTCTAGTAAAGCCCAGCCTATAAGCTCAGCCTAAACACCAGATCTTCCATGCCATCCTCATGGATGGACCCTTGTAATCCAACTTGTAGTCCATTGCAGAATTGCTAGAGGACTTTTACCATTCTACTTAGTTTGTATTCCAGTTACCCATTGCTTTTGAGGGCACTTCTTAGTATTTTTAGTTCCTTACTTGTAGAATAAGCCACTTGAGAACTAGACTGGCAGAATTAAATATCCTCAGTCTGATTTAACCTGGTGAATAAGAATGTTCCCCATGCAATTAGCCACAATTTTTATATTACCACCAATGGGAATCCCATGGCTGCTTCTCAGAGTACTGCACTGAAAATGAACTCTTAGTCATAAATGAGCTTTTTCAAAAGCTAAATCTCCTGAATATGCACAACTTTACTTCAATATTGGCAAAGATTGCTCTCAGTTAGATTTGACCGACTCTCTCTCTTCTCCAAGGAAGTTCAATAAGTATATTACATTTATCCTGTGCTAGAGATTGCCTTCCACCTCCACACTGAGGCAGGAATTGTTATCTTTGTCACTTGCCTATTCAAAGAAAGAAATTACTGCTCCAAGGACTTGTGGCAACCAATTTGGAAGGACTTATGGGAAGGGGAAAGAGATTCAAATAAAAGAGTGATGTACACACAAAGAAACTCTAATGTTCAGTAGGGACCAGATCAATCCCATTTCAAATTTCAGGACAAACACACAAATCTTGGACTGCAGGAACATGTTGCCTTTGGCAGAGAAGTTCTGCCTCCGAAATCCTTCTTGTTCTTGGTTGGTCACTCCCTGGCCACTGCATTTACTGCCTCCTCTGCAGATATATCAGTGCGGCCTTGATGTAAACTGAGTCTCTGAGATAAGTTGTCATAAATCTCCTCTCTTCTTCCTTTCCCTTTGTATTTTGGGGTTTTTCCTGAGTTTATTTACTTCCAGCCTAGGTAATTTCAGAGCACCAACCAATAGCTGCACGGGGAGGAGCAGGGAAGTGTGACTCTGGGAACCAACCTGTTTTGTAACACTGCCCTCGTCTGACTGAAGCAGCTCCCGGATGCCCTAAACTGTGGAGTACCCTTCACCTCAGAATGAAACTTTTGAATTCCACAGGCATTCCAGAGCGAGTGGGAGAGACTTGGACACTGAGGGGCTTGAAGCAACAGAGATGATAGAGGCTAATAGAGGAGCAAATAACAAATTTTACCTGAACGACAAGAGATTTTCCAGGGTAGCAAGGTTGGGTGGAGGAGCAGCAGGTGAATTGAAAGGAAGATGCTCTAAAGGAGACAGAATCAGGAAAAGGATGTGTAAACATAAAGGGTGGCTGTGAAGGAAAGCAGAGAAGGAGGAATAGAATGAGAGAGGTAAACAGCTCCCTCTGGGGCAGACCTAGAACAGACGATCTGAGCCAGTGCTTAGAGCCATAGCAGGGTTTTAACTTCTCAAACAAGGGATACTGCCCTATCAGTACTGAAAGGTTACAGACTAAATACTTTATCAAGCAGAACCAACTCTGGTCTTCAACGTGACAAAACACCCCAAACTTCTGTAATGGTTTGGCAGACAATTGTCATAGAAACAAGGAAACATGGAATGGTTTGGGTTGGAAGGCACCTTAAACATCATCTCATTCCAACCCCTGCCATGGGCAGGGACACCTTCCACTATCCCAGATGGCTCAGAGCTCCCTCCAAGCTGGCCTTGGACACTTCCAGGGCCTGACGGGGCAGGCCTTTCTCAATGTGCCTGGAAGCAGCAGGGAGCTGCAGTGCTGCCTCATATCAGTCACTTGCCACAGGAAAACCCCAGCTGCTCCTTTGTCTTTTTGTGCCAGCTCAGTGTCATTAATTGTATCAAGAGAGATGGAGCACTGAAGCAGCAGGTGTGGAAGAGACACACGCTGTATTGCCATGTGCTAACCTGGACAAATCCTGAATGATGTTTGGACTTGTTGCTCTACTGCAAAAGGCCCATCCTGTTCACCACAGAAAAACCAAAAGTGCCATGCAGCAACAACCCCTGTTCAAGCTTGTGACTTGCCTTAAAACACAGCTGAAACCACTTTTGTTTTTCTGCGGAGTCAGACCTTTATAGATCAATCATGCGAGAAGGTTTCCTGCAGCTGTGATTTTTAAGGACTTCCCAGGTGCTTTGTGTTTCCTTTTCAGTGCTCTCAGAATCTACATAAAGTGAGGAGGTTTCAGGGAGTTTCTCTTTTGCTCTTTTCTTAAAAGGCAGTGTACATTTTGGGCTAAGAGATACAATTATTGCAACTTTCCTGTGTCAGGAGGAGAGGCCTCACCTGGGAAGATTATTCCATGAGACAGCAGGTGAGAATGAAAGCAGCTCAGTGTTATTCTCCTTTTTTGTTTGCTTGGTTTTACTTTCTATCTTTTCACCATGAACCTGCCTGTGGGCACCTTTCAAAACAAGGTGGGGATGAAAAGCTTGACTTTTGCTTTAGTAAAAGGAAATTGCTGGATTTGAGTGATCAAAGTGTGGCTGGGGATTCTGCCTGGCTGTTGGAAGCTGCAGGAAGGGGGGATGCAGCCAGAGGAAAGCAGGTGGATATGGGGCACCCTGCCTCCAGACTCTGACATGGAGCGTTAGTTAATGGGATTGGAGGGGCATAGGTGCCCTCAGCTCACCCCAGTGGGGTCCAGACCCATGAATTCAAAGTATTTGTCTTTCACTTTTTTTTGCTCTAGATTACATAGTTTGGAGGAGGTTAAAGAAAAACTTGCAACAGGTATCCTGGGAATGGTGGATGTCACATGCTTCCAGTGTTCCTTTGTCATTAAAAGTCAGGCACTCATGTATTAGGGCATGACTGCTTCACAGGCAAATGGGATACTGTAAGCACTCCATCCTCAATAATTACCACACTGAGGTTGTAGTTGTGCCTTATTCTGGCATCTCCTGGATGAGACTTCCCATAATTGAGTCTCACTTTGAGGGCCTGTTTGTGACCTGACCAGTCTTGTGTTTTCTCCTCTGGATGTTATGTTTTGAAATAGTGAATGGCAGAGCTGAAGGGGTTCAGGACTTGTGGTAGTTTGCAAATGTGTGTTTTCAAGTGGACCTTATTAACTAAATACATAAATAAAATTCCAAACTCCTTAGTGGCCACCATGTCTAGACCAGTGTGTGAACTTGCTCTCTCCACCTAGGCCTGTTTGTCCACTTTCTCACTTTGGGATATCACTGCCTGAATTCGAGGCTGTGAGTGTTGGGTCCTCTCTGGAAGGTCTTTGTACTGCTTGTTTAGGTGGTGCCTTGTACAATGGTGTGTGCTCACCTGAAGGTTCATAGTGCTCTTGTGGGGTTGCAGTAAATAAACTCTTTCAAAGAGTCCCTCGGGTGAGGAAATCTGAGCAATGATGCATTTGTGTGAGAGACACATGCAAGGAATTGATGGCATTTAAGCATCTTGCTGGTGAAGACACCAGCTGTCCTGGAGGAACAGGAAAGCTATTGTGGACCTGGACCTGCCTGCCTTCCTCTGGTGCCAGTGCTGCACAAAGCAAGTTTTTGTACCTCTAATGCTATTCAGCTTAGCAAAAGGTACAGCCTGGGACCAGTCAGAGAACATAATTAAAGAATGCTCAGCTTCCACCCCTCATATAAAGGTCATGTGTTCATATTTCAGTTATTTAAGTCAGCCTCCAGCATTTGTAAAGTGTCTGATGTTCTCCTAGTGCTGTGCAAACAATAGCACAAACAAGGCAGAATTAATTTTCAGTTAATATGAGGTGTTTGTAACAGGGATGAGAACAATAAACAAGTTTTAGAATCAACCCTTGTGCTTGTATATGAGATGATTTGACCTTGTTAGACTAATCAGATTTTACTTGTAGAATTAACTGTAACATTCAGTATTAGTAATCCCAGACAGTCAACACTGATTCAAGATCCATCTGCATTTATTCCCTCCAGGTGGGGGAAATTTATTTTATTTGGGGGAAAAAAAAGTTTGGAGTATGAACACTCTTGTTCTTATTTTTTAAAAGTTTGGTTTTCTGTGTCTTATGCTACATTGTTCATCTTCAGAATATTTTTTAGCACTTCTGATATCTGGAAATATGTAAATATTATTATTGCTGTTAAATGAAACTTGAGATTCCTGCATAATAGCTTGCCTTTGGGAGTTTATATTTGAGTTTAAAAAACAACAACGTGGGGCAACTGTGATAAAATCATAAGAACTGGAAACTCTTTTAAGTTTTCATGCCAGGTGGGGAAGCATTGTAAAAGAGAAGAAAACAGCCTGGCAGGAGACTTTTTCCTGATGATGAAACCCCATGGAACTGTGAGTGGATAGAGGATGCAGAGGGGAGATTGATTATAGGTCACTACCCACTGCAAGCACAGGAAAACTCGAATATTCAACCATCGAGTCTGCCTTGTACTCATGGCCTTTGCTGGGCTAATCCTCCCCCCTCCCCAGCTCCTTATCTGTTGATAGTCTTTCCTTATCCTGATAAACGTTTGAAGTACAGGAACTTTTCAGCACAGACTCTGCCCTGTGCCGGGGGATGCTTGAGGAGGATCCCCAAGGCTCAGGGCAAAAGCAGAGACTGTGACTGACTCTTTATCAGTCAATGTGGTGACTTCTCAGAATTGGGCAAGGCTTGATCCCTTTCCCTGAAGGACCCTTATCCCTAAAACCAAGGGTCTGGAAAAGTCCTGGCCTTCAAAGAGGAAGACAGCACAATTTTGTCAGTGGTGTTTTAGCACTGAACAAAGGCTTAGGGAGCACTGAAAATGAGATAACCCAGCAGATCCTCTGGTTTTTCATTGTGCTATGATTACAGAGGAGCTTTCCTGTCACACAGCTGAGGGTGTCCCTGGGTGCTGGGAAAGACACTGGTGATACCTCACTGCTGTGGCTCCTCTTCCAGCACAGAAGCACGCCATGAACAGGCATGTTGGGAAATAGAATTATTGGGATCAATAAAAGAACTGTGCAAGCAATAGGCCTGGAAGTTTTAGGTTTGTGTGTGAGAAAACTTTCCATGGGAAAGTCCCTGTGTGAAAGATAACAAGCAGGCCTGAGAAACAGAGAGGGAGTGAAAACTTGTAGCTGTGCTATCCGGGAGTGAACGAGGGAGATGAGCACTGAATTCTTTTGATCATAACAAGACTATGGAAACTTGCCAATGTAGGTCCAATTATGTAGAAATAGAAATGTGATTTGATAAGCTTTAAGCCACTTAGGAGGTAACAAGCTGGTATGCTATGTAAGTGCCTTTGGACTGCTAATAAATGGAGTTTTGTGGAGTTTGCTCTATCAACCATATTGGTTTGGACTGTTTCTCTCTCCCCCCCGCTGGGGCCCGGGCTCCTCGTCCTGTGGAGTTTCTAACACAGGCACAGTCTGGTCAGAGAAACAGCACCAGGGTTCACCGCATTCAGCAGCGTGGAGAGGTATGAATTCATGCTCTGACGGCTCATCTTACCTCTGCTTTTCTCTCAAAGCTCTGAATTTCATAGCCTGTCACTCTGGATGGATGGCCAGAGAGTGTCCTAGCATGAACTGCACGCTCGGTGTAACACAAATCCCTCGGTAAGAATTGCGGGATTGGGGGAACAATGGAGCCTCTGTGCAGCTCTTATCTGATAATGGACGCTCATTCAGCAAGAGCACCGAGCACCGTGTGGGCAGGAGGGAAATCTCCTGCAGAAAGGCTGACCTAGCACCCAGGTGATGGGAAGTGCGTCATCCCTAACTCCCCGAAGGAGCAGCGTCCTTATCTCCAGCTTGCCTGGTGGTCAGGGACATCACCCTGCTTTTCGGCCACAGGGCTGCGGTGTGCGAGCCAAGGTGGTGGCTCACCCTGTCACCTTGGCCTGTCCCTCATACTGCTGTGATCTCTGTGTGTGTGTGTGCTCTTGGGCCCGCTCTTCACTCAGGGGTTAAACTTAAAATGGAGGAGGTTGGATTTCACACCATAAAAAAGACCAGCAGTACTGCTGTACCAGTGACTTGTCCTGCACGTGCGGGTGAATCCACCCAGAGAGGGACTAAGCAGTGGCTCAGTTGCCAGTTTCACATCTGTATCTTCCTGGTATGAAAAACTGGAATTCTCTCTGCTTTTCGACTATATTGGTGCTGCTTCTCCATTCATCTTCCCCTCACCACATCTTCTGAGCTGCTTCAGGCTCGTGCTGCTTTTTTGGGAAGCTACTGGCTTTGTGTTACCATCAGAGAGAGCAGGAGAAACAGCCCTTCCCAGTCAATCCCTTCTTAAAGTGTGTTAAGCTTTGATTGGGAGGGGTGAGAAGAGGTTCTCCTGTCTCTGTTTGACTCTATTTTACTTTGAAGCCATCAAACATCATTCCCCTGGCTTTGTCTGCCTCTCAAATTTGGGAGCCAGCAGAGGGAATATGATGAAACAGGTATTTAAGGCAATTAAGGAGCAGGCTGGAGCACAGGCTGAGTTATCAATCATTGCAAGACCTACCTGGAGACATGAAAGAACTGTGTAGGTACTCAGCACATTCAGTACTGCAGCTACAGAAGAGGGGCTGTCTGGGGATTTCTTTATATTTCTCTTCTAGCTAAATCTGCAGTGAAGTGGATAAAGTTGTTACTTTACCTGCTCCATGTCTTATGGTTTCACATAGAACTCCAAATCAATACTCTGGAAGAGATGAAAACAGGAAATAACTTTTCCAGAGGTCTGGTCTAATGAAACTCAGTTCCAGGACTAAAGCAGAACATGGACTGAGAATCCCAAAGTGACACACAGCACTTAGCTTTGTCTTTTTTTTAAAAAAAACAAACCCTTCTCATTCAGCTGCAGTGATCTAAAACAGAACTGCCCAGCTGAGAGAAATCCAGAGGACAGAAGTCTTTTAGCCCACCCAAAAAAAAAAAAAAAATCTGTCAAGGATCAGATTACATCCTACAGTGTCTTCATGTTGTTACTCTTGCTTATTAAAATAGCAATTGTGTACTGATTTTTACAGTGCCCACTGTAAAAACTCTGCCAGCTGCATTGATAATGTATTTGCATTCAATATATTGGTGAGTCAGCAGTAAGATTTTTGGTTTTTCTGTTGAGAGGATAATGTTCTAGTCATTCCAAATGGGTAAAAAGGAAAACTTCTGCCTGTCCCCAGTTTAAATTATTGGTTGCTGTCCTATAGTTGGGAGCTGTGTGACCATGGAGCCGTTCTAGCCAGTAATGCTGATGAGCTTGTTAATGCCAATGGATTCTGGGTTTAGGGCATGAAACGCTTGCAAAATTTGGCAGTGATCTCTTGACTTCAAACCCTGAGAAACACCAATTCAGGCAAAGAATGTGGAAAGAAACCCAAGCAGTGTGTGGCGGCATGACCAAGCTTAGAAAACTTTTGGGAAAATAGACCGGGATTTTTTTCCTGTAGTATGAGTAAATGAATTTAAAAAAAAAAAAAAAAAAAAAAAAAAATCTGTGTGATAATAATATTTTTTAAAGGAATCGTTTTCTGATAGGTTTTGTGGTGTTGGCACTTAAGCAAAACCCCACTAGGTGTCCCCCGTCTGTCAGAGTTGCTCGGAGGAGAGCTGGAGCCCGAGGTGTGGGAGGCAAAGCCTGTTGCGGTTTGGAAGGGTTCGGGCTTCCTGCTCCTCCTCCTCCTCCTCATGCCCGCAAAAGAGCATCGAAAGTTGGTTCTGATCCTCGGAGCGTACCTGTGACACTAGCGAGGCATCCATCGGTGTTTCCGTGCTATAAAGAGACACTTTTAAATGCTAAGAGTGTGTTCCTCGGATGTCACTTGATGCACGCACTGTAGATGTGCTGTGTACTTAGAAAAGGATCAGACCTCCAATTCCAACCATTTAGACCCTCAATATTTATCAGCATTAATCTGGAAATACCCGTGTGTGTGTACATGAAACCAGATTTTACCTGAACTTGCAAACCTCTCGAGTCAGTGAGGGTCACCTGGGAATCAGAAGAATTTTCTGAGGTTTTTGGTACATTTTTTGCTGTGGGGTTAGGAACACTCCAAACACTGCTGTGCTGCTACTGCCTCAGATCTCTCCTTTTGCTTTGCTGGAGGTGGTGGGAAGTGTTGTAGAAATTCCAGGTGCCTCTCTGCTTCACTTCAGCAAACCTCATTTCATCTTGTTGGTTGCCTTTTTGGATAGCAGAAGCTCAAAATCTCAGTCAAAAGCAGAGATGTTTGAAGTCTTTCAGGCAGAAAATTAGCATGCTGGCAAGGACTGTGGTTCAGAGTACCTGCAACCCAAATTTAGCTGTACTAAATTAAAAAAAAATCCAAACTAAAAACCCCACTGGTTGTTTTCTGTGTAGTTCTGGCATTTTTGTGCTAGTATTCCTAGTGAGCTTTGTAAATAATCTTTAAAAGTAATCAAAATCCAGACTGAAGCTCTGTGAGGGGCACAGTGACCACATGACTAAACTTGTAATTACAAATCTGTGCTCAGTGTTGTTTATGGTCTACTACACATCACTGCCAAAGGTTGTTGGATTTTAGATTATGAGGGGGAAGACAAAACCATTAGAAGGCACAAACCCAAGCACCCTTAGGTATCTATCCCACTGCTATGTTTGCTTTTAATATTGAATTCTGCTTCTGAAATGTAATAGAAAACAATCTTATTTGAATGTTTCAGTAATCTTTTTAATAAGTCTGAACACTAGCTCTCTGTGGGACCTCACATGTTGCTGTTTCAAAATATTGAAACCATCCTATATTTCTAGAAGAAAATTGTTTTTAATGAACAGAGACTGCCAGCTCAAAATACACATTAGCAAAAACCAGATTATTAAGCGAGCTAAACGCTCATGAGACTTGCAAATTGATAACTGGAGAGAAGAAAGTTCCCCATATAGCCCCGGGGCAAATAAAGCAAGGGCAGAACAAACACAGGCCCTGACAAAGTGCTGCAACATTGGCCCCAGGTCTCCCTGTTTCCAGCTCAGCTGAATGCTCAGCCTCTCTTCCTGAGGGCTGCTGCTTTTTCTCCTTGTTTCGAGTCCTTCAGGGCACATCTGTTGCCCTGTAACCTCCTCTGGGTAATTTTTTCCCCCCTTGTCCTAATGCTGATGTTCCTAATAGGACTCTGGAATAGCCAGCAGCGGCTCTGGCGCCTTCGTGCTTATCTTGCCCTGAAGAAACGGGAGGTTGGACCTCCCTTGAGTAGTGCCATGAATTCCCTGAAGGAAACCAGCCCCTTCATGGGGGAATCCAAGAGGGGAACTTGACTCTTTCAGCAAGGCAGACCTTGTGTCCTAAAAGGCAGGAGTCAGGGCAGGATTCGGTGTGACTCACCCTAGGTTTGAGTGACATGTTTCCTGATCCAACACTTCTCCCAGCGTATTTCTCGTCTCATCCTGATCTTAGTCATAAAGTTTTATGAGTGCTTTTCTTCCTGGCCTTTTTACCTTAGCTCAACGCTGCTAAGCAGCCCTTTGTTCCTTTTAGTCATCCACCCACAGCTTTCCCAGTTTTATTACTGCCAAGATGAATGTTCCTACTTCTCTAGGCCATTCAGCACATATTGATTCACCCAACTTCTAATCAGCCTGTTCTTATTCTCCAGTGTGGGGCTGGGAATTAACTGAAATTCAAATGGAATCCTGCAGATTAGGATGTCTGTAGAAGCAGATCCTCTTTTGTATGGGGCAGAAGATAAGCTTTAGGTTTCTAAATACTCCAGCAATCTTTGACATGATTAGCACTCCAGGGAGTGTTCCTGTTACCCAGAAGGGCTTTAATTGTGCCCCTGGGGTATTGTAAGGTGGGAGGGGAGCCGACCTGTGTTAGGGAAAGATAAAGTATTTATCACATCTCTGGGTGTTTTGAAAGTCCCAGCAAACATCAGGTTGGAGCAGGAAGCTCAGCCACCATTCCTGCTGGGGGGAGGTAACTCATGGATAATTCCCCTGGCAGAGGAGGTTGGCACATCACCTGCCTCCAGAGGATCTGCTGTGTCCAGGGCACTCTTTGGGAAGTCATGGCAGCTTTTAGGGCAGACAAGGAGTGCTGTGGCTGCTCCCCATCAATTATGGTGCTGGCAGTTCAGGAGGGGTCTCAGCCCAGGGACTTGTCTCTGGCCTCATGGGCAGCAGATTGTAATTTTTTAATTTTCATTTGTAGCTCCTTTATAGGAATAACTTCCTCTGAGGTCAGGGCTTCATCTGGTAGAAGAATCCTTGTTATCAAGAAACATAGAGGGAGCAAGGATATAATTTTTCTCTGGTCTTTAATTAGTGGGATTTTTGAATGGCTCCTTCACAGGCTAGCCCTTTAGGTTCCTGCTGTTTCTGACTTGTCTGACCCTCCTTTTCTCTCTCCCTCCAAGCTCCAGCCCTCTCATTTCCACTTTTGTGTCTTTCCTTCCCCTTTTATTGCATTTCCCTCCCTGCAGAGTTTATGATCTTCACACCTACCGCAGGCTTTGCTTAACCTACAGAAAAGATCAAGTGTTGAAGAGCCGATGTTGACGCTGACCTGTCATCGCTGTAACTCTGCCGTGCTGAGGCTGCTGCCGGGTGGCCAAGAGAGCTCTGGCTGCCGACTCATTGTTTGGAGACCTCTGCAAGCTTGGGCGTGTGGGACTGTCTCTGCTTGGTTCTTTTTATTTTGGCAGGACTCCCCTGTGACAAACAAGGGCTGGAGTCTTGTTCACTAAAAACAGTGGAAAGCAAAACAACCCTCAACTCACACTTCACGTCTGGGTTTCTACCCAGAGCAAACCAGGCTTACAAACCATGTGCTCTGCTGTCTTTCTGCACAGGCACGTCCTGATCTATGTGGAGCTTTGCTTTTGCTGTAGGAGTAGCACCGAGACTGATATTTAGTTGGGCCCCTATGCTTAATATCCATGGAAATAGATGTAGAAAAATATCCATCTATGTGTCCGTAAAGTTTGGGATTGCTTGCACACAGGGAGGATTCTAGAACAAAAAAATAATCTAGTTACAGGTGTAGTTATACCAAGTGGGCAGCATGAGCAAGAAGCTGAATAACAGTGGGTTTGAGGATATTTTAATACAGAATTAAACTAATTTATTGAACAGCATGCTTGAGTCGACTCCCACCAGACTCAGCAGCAAGATCAGGTCCACAAAAATGAAAATGATGCTTAATAGGAGAAGCTGGATGTGACCATCAAGCTTCTCATACAAAGAAAGAGCAGAGAATAGACCAGGTGTGCATGAAGTAAGCAGAGAAGAGGTGACTGCTCACAGGCCACCCCTGGTTGCCCTCTCCCTGCACACCCCAATAGTCAGAGTGTCCTCAGCCTGGCTCCCTGCCGTGGCGTGGGAGGAGGAGGAAGGAAGGAGAGCAGGAGCTTCCACCTTGCCATGAACTCCTACCTGGGAGCAGGGCATGGAGCACAAGGGGCAGAGCAGGGGCAGCAGTCACCCTGCCAGTGCTGGTGAGGATGGAGCTGCAGTGTGACCCTGAGCTGCACAGGAAGATCTGGGAGCAGATGCCAGTCTCCATCCTGGTGGAGGAGGTGACAGCCCTCCAGTCTATCCTCAGAAAAAGAATCTGTGTTTCCTTCTCGAGGCTTTCTTTCTTTGTTTTCATGCCATTATTTGAAATACCTTCACTAAAGAAATAATTTTCCAAGCACCAGATTTCTTGGGAGAGCAGGACAATTATTTCAAGAACATTTTTTTGGGGGGAGGAAGTGCGCACACACTCCCTGTCAGGGAGAACCTTTGGTAACTTTCATGAAATACGATTCTAAAATCTGTGCATCTTTCAACACCGGAATCTAATTAATAGACACAGATTTTTCTTCATGAATGAAGCAATCCTCTCTAATGCTGTTGTGCCAGCTGTGTGTTGGGGCTGAGAATTAGGGTATTGTAGACAGGTCACTCATGGGGTGCTGAAAGAAATGATCTCTCGTTTCTTACACCAAGAGTGAGTTGGTAATGAGTGTCTGTCCCAGTGCCACAAGGTAGAGCCTGGCACAGACAGATTTGCACTGTAATGATGATACATTATTGATACAAGAAGTATTTCACCCAGTTACCCAGCAGACCTCTCCCACAATACGTTCTTGTGCAAGTGCATTGAAATCTCTGTTGACATTGAGTGTGTCCGGCTGTGTCATTATGTTTCCAAACAAGCCACTCCTCCTCCCCATTGTTTCCTAAACCTCTTGCCGAAGCAATTATTTACTTCAGTGCTGAGCCACAATGAGGAAAAATATATATATGTATAGAAAGCAAGCCCAAGAAATCTGTAGGAGGGCACTTTTCAACTAGTAAAGGAAGGAAATGCTTTTTTGGGGAGTGATTTTAGGGGCAATTCTTTCATTACATTCTACTACATTTTTAGTTCTTCATGCTGAATTTTTTTTCAGGAGAGGAAGATGACTTGCACTAAGCAGATCCATTGACTGACAAGTGTCTCATCTGAATTTCAAGAATTAAGTGCCCTCAAAAGAACTTTTATTGCCACATCTGTTTTTCTGCCCTAAACATGAATGCTGTGGGATGGTAACTTGTCTGTTGACAAGTTATCTTCCTACTACACAAAGTACTCATCCACACTTAAAATACTTGGGATTTTTTGAGGTGAGGAGAGACTCTTGGGGTACTTTTTTTAATCATAGTGTTTGATTATCAACAGTACTGGGTTGTATAAAGGTGTGGAACAAAGGGACCCTTTCATATAAGCACAAGTTTACTGTCAGCACAGGAACGTGTTGAAAATGTACAGAGAGCAGTGCTTAGGAAAGGTGATAATTCTCTATCTCTACAGATAGGAGAAGATAAGGAGATATTTACAGGTGAATGAAACCTGGAATTCCTGTCAGTTGAAATCTTTTTATGTTTTTATGCCAACTATAAAACTGTCTTTAAAAAAAAAAAAATCAGTCCATAAACTATTCCAATTAGAGCCTGTCAGTTGCTGCCACTGGATGTTCAGGTGTTCAGTTAGAACTGGAATTAGGGGATGTCACGTCTTTTCTTCTTTTAGGATCAAGCTTCTATGTTGAAAAACATCTCCACTGAGGAAATATTATATGGCTTGGATGAGTAGAAAATATACCATAAAAATCTAAATGTTCTAAGAAATTCAGCTCACCAGGAAACTCAATTTCTGTCCTGTGTGAGTGATCTTAGGGGGTGTGAAGCTGCCCAGAAAAAACTGAACCTGCACCAAAAAAAAAAATTTAAATTCTGAGGTCAGAGTAATTTTTCATTCAAAAATACTTTGGTCAGGAAACTCAAGCTTGTGTATGAAAATGTATGAAAATGGCAGAGGTTATTTTTGTGTAACTCTGCACGTACACTTGTTGCCTCCTGTATGGAGTCTGTAAAGCAGTCACACAATGACAAAGTTCAAGTGAGTAATGGGGTTTTTTCTTAAGGGTTTATGTGTGCAGGGATTTATATATCCTGGTGCAATGAGTTATCCTGTGTGGTAACTTCAGAAATAGATTCAGTGTGAACTTCCTTGCCAGTTAAGGAAAGTTATATACGTCAACATAGTTATTCAGTAAAATGCCAGATTACAGAGCAAGCTCTATAAGACCAATGGTAATGGGAAAAAAGATGTATCTGGTGAGTCTGTAGTCATCCTGCACTCAAGCTGGATAGGAGTCGTGGCCACTGTTCGAAAGGAGCAGGAACCTTATGTTCAACTGATTTTGTCAGTTTTGAAATCTGAATTTCTTCACGTTTTGGAAAGGAACCCGGCAGGTGCTGTATGCCAGCCTGCGCTGGGGTTCTTACATCTCCATTCATTTCCTTATTTGAGCACACTACTAATTGTGCCAGTTAAACAGTAAAACGAGGTTAAAAAACTCATTTGGACCAGAAATACCCACGGTGGTTTAAGGTCAAAGTGACTTTTGGCAGCAGCAGTTTGCCTTTAGTGGCAGAGATTGTGCACCTGTGCTTTGGCTGTTTTGGTGCCAAGGGATTGCCCGTAACAGGGTCTGAACCAGCCTGAGCCCAGCCCTGGCAAGGTCGAGGTGCCAGCACTGGTTTGTTTTACAGCCCTGCAGTGCAATGGCCTGGGTTGCAAACACCTTAGCAGGTGGCAGCATCCAAAATTGCAGCTATTAAACTTGGCATTGCCTGTTCGACCCATGCCCTGCAAAGCTTTTCTGGAACTGGTCTCCTTTAAGCCGGTAACGAGACCTTTGCAATCTCTGTGCTTGTTTTAGTAAACTGATCTTATCTGCAGATCAAAATAGATTTTAAAGGTGCCAAATGCTTGCAGTATATCTCCTGTAACAACACATTTGTTGCAACAGGTGAAGGTTTAAGACTGAACAGAACGTTGGGCTTGGCTGCTCTTTGTGCTGCCTTCAGCTTCAGGGAGGCTGTGGGAGGGATGTGAACCCCTCCACTGTACAGAGATGTGACTTTTTGGGCTCTTTGCAGTGTGCACTGCACTCTGGTCTCTGGTTTGGGCTGTTATCACTGTGTTTCATAAGGACAGTATTTACTTTGACACGCATGGTGGTTTGTTTTTCCCTGTGCCTCATTATTAAATCCACAACTAAAAGCACGTTGCTGTGTAATTACACACACATGTCTTGCTTTGGGTTTAGAAATAAAATTGCAGGCATCTGCAAGGGGCATCTCTTTCTGTCAATTCAAACAAATAAGAGCCCTCTTGTAAAATGTTGACGTGTTTCTCCTTTCAGCCTCAGCTGGAATGAATTCTGCCATTACCTTTGGTGGCAGAGGTCTGTGAAGGTGCTGGGGTTTTATTTTTCATCTTCAGAAATGATGTGATGATGCTGAAACAATTTCCAGCACTTAGAGGGTGTTATATAACAAGTTAAGTGTGTGCTCAGAGGAGTTGGAGCACTTTGGCCAGGAAATTGGGCTGGGGAGAAGAGTCATCATGGGTCAGGCCTGTGTCAGGGTGTGCAGTGGGGAGGAGGTCAGACAGCCTTGGAATTTTGGAACAGAGCCAGATTGGAGACACTGCTGCTTTGGGATTTCTTCCCAAACACTCTGATTGTGGAGAAGCATTAAGCCACAAACGGGACAAGGCATCTGCAATCCGTGGGCCGTGCTGAGGAAGGGTTGTCCTGAGAGCTGAACTGAGAGGTGCTTCATGCCCAGTGCCCTGGGTGGTGGTAAACATCTGCTTGTGGGCAGGGCTAAAATCAGGGGCAGCAGATGGTGTTCAAGGGCTTTCCTTGCCCCATGGCCCCCAGCTGCCCCCACAGCCTTCAGCAAAGACAGCACAGGGTCACAGCTTTGCACTCTGCTGTCAGTCACAGCATCTTATGGGACAGGAGATGGTGGATAAAACCCACCCATGAACAACCCTGCCTGTGCCTGGTGGAAAAGTTCCTGTCCATCCTGTAGTCCAGCAGCAGAGCTGGACTTTCCCTGCCAGCATCCCTGGAGCACACCCAAAGCCTGCAGTGAGTTTGCACTTGTGCACCTCATTGCTGTGCTGGGGCTGCAGCAGGGAGCTGGACCCCCCAGATGTTTCCTAGGTGCATCATAGGTGCTATTAAATACAGGAGGGGGAAGAAGAAAATAGACTTGTCTAGTGCTGTTTTGTCAAAATACAACCAGGACAAGTGCAAACTAATTAGAAATCTAGACAACTCCCATATAAAATGCAGTGGTGTGTCATGTGTGTGCCAACAGGCAAAGTGATTACTCAGTTGTTGTTCAGGCAAAAATTCCCACTGAGTAAGGTCAGAGTAATCACCTCAGGATCTGTCCCTCCTGTGCTTCCCCCCAGCTGCCACCGTGCTTTCCATGTGACGAGCTCCAGGCGCTTTCTGATCCTGGCTGGGTGCGTGTCTGGAGCTCAGGGCTTTGCTGACTCAAGGCAAGGCTTGGCACGACACCTGGACATCACCCATCCTCTGGGAGAGGAAACACAACCTCGTGGGCTTCTGTCCATTGTCCTCCTGCCAGCCCTTCCATCCCTACACCTACTTAAATTGCCACAGGGATTAGGCAATGCTGCCCGTGGGAGTGATCACAGTGAATTGATCCCCATCATTTCTTCACTTCACCTTCCCCTGCCTTTCCATACCCTGCCCTTCATTCCAAAAGCTGTGCTTGTCTTTTCCCCACGGCAGGGTGGTGAGGGAGGATTGCTGGTGTCTGGGCCCTTGCTGTATCCATGTACCCCCTGAGCCTCACAGTTTCCTGAGGCAGGTGCATGTTTTGCTCCATTTGTACATTTTTGGGGTTTGTATGCTCTGGGAGATCATCTTGTGCTCTCTTGAGATCTGTAATGGTAGAGCCCTGGTATTTTTGGTCAAAATCCTGCATGTGTCAGACCCTTCACACTTCTCCCTGAATCAGTGTTACTCCTCAAAGGCCACCTCCAGGGCCTGTCTTTACCCTGGAGGTCCATGGCTTGGTCTGGTTCCCTTATTCTGAGTCAGCTTTCAAGATCTGCACCAAAGTTTTGGTCCACACATGGCAGGAGAGGGTGGGTGTGCTTTTTTTGAGGTATAGGACTCCCGTGGCTGCAGTCCTTTTAGTAGCTTGGGTCCTTAATGTCAGTGTAACAAACACTGCTAGACATTAAACTGTGTCCCCATCCTTCTGTTTCAGGGATTTTCACTTCCTTGCATCCTTTTCCCCCTCCTCTGCTATCTCCCCACAGGAAAGGATTGCATTCCTAACTTAAATATCAGGGGCTCTCGTCGTCCTCCCATTGCTCCCCATTCCCTGTCCTGGGCAAGGAGCTGCACCTGCCCCTCTTCTGAACTGTGGGTTTCCCCTCCTGGGTCTCTCACACCTGCCCCAGGCCAGCTCCCCTCTGCTCTCCTCTCCTCCCTGGGCCCCACCCAGCTTTATCTGAGAGACAGACAGAGATATGACACACAGCTGTGTTCACTTGGCTGATGATCTGTCCCCAATTAGCCCAAATGCAAGCTAGCACAGCAAGAAGGAAAGGAAGTTATGGGAGGGCTTGAGAGAAAAGGCCACACACTGTGGCAACAGCAAAGGGGAAAAAAAAAAGATTTGATTTACAGAAAAAAGGGGGCTGCAAGGTGGACTTCTGGGCCAGTTAGCAGGACTCATCCACAGACAGGACAATACCCACTTTGACTTCATTTTCTTGTGCTCAATACTGGTTTTCTCTTTATGTTTCTCTTTATGTGCCCCTGGCTTGGCAAACCATAAAATCACAGAATGGTTTGGGTTGGAAGGGACCTTAAAGATCAACTTATTCCAACCCCTTGTCATGGGCAGGGACACCTTCCACTAGAAAATATAGAGATGTCGCTTCTGATGTTGAGTAACAGCAACGCTCTGGAAGGAAATGTCTCCCTTTCTGCTTGTGTGGGTATTAAGTGTGGCTGCTGGGAAGGAAAAGGCCTGTCCTTTGGAAGAGGCTTATTAAGGGAAACCAGCTATTAACAGGTATATATGGAAAGGGTGGGGTTCCTTATTACTGCACTCATTTCAGCATCTCCTATCTGCCTCAGGAGTGCATCACGGTGATATCAGCTTTATTAATATAAAACTCAGTATTACGCACCCCTGATTACACCACAGGTGTAATTCAGTGGGTCTCTGACACTGCAGCCTATCTGATTAAAGTGGCACTGGAGTGATCAGTGACACCAAATTAAGCTGTCAGTGTCAAGGATCTTTTGGTGCAAAGTTAAATTATATCCAAGGATTAAAACCTGGGAGCCTGTGATCTAATTAGCTGGAGTTTATCCTGTGAGTGGTTGGGATGTAATAACTTGGTGATGCAGAGATGAAAATGCCCAATGGCCAATTTTCTCTGTGGGAAAGTGAGAAATTACTTGGGTTTGGTATGTGCTGCATGACTCTTCTGTGTGGTTTTTTGGCTGGTTTTTTTTCCAGTCTAAGGAATATACCACTGTGGAAAGATGTAGTCACTTTAAGTCTTTTCCAAGCATGTAGGGATTACAGAATTTTCCCTCTCTCCTTGAGGAAAAGTATCTTTATCTCATTCCTGCCTTCATTACAGAGTCACCACAAAACTCTAATTAGGGGAAGCATGTTTTTAGTGGTGGACCTGCTGAGAAATTAGCACTTCTGTTCTGAACTCCAGTGTTGACACTTAAATGCTGTGTGGGAACAAAAAAGCCTGCATTTCTTGCAAAACAAAACTCAATTATTCCTAATGAAAATTTTCCAGAAACCTTTCATTTTTATAGTACAGGAGTCTTAAACTCTCCTTTTGTGCAGATTTTAATAGAGAGATCGTAGTTTTTAAAAAAATCACTCTATCAAAACAATTTTCTCATTAGTTTTGTTGATATGAAAAATTGTTATCTTGCTTTCTTGATAAGACTTATATAAAACCACTTCTGCAAAACATTTGATTCTGTTTGAACTGATTTTTTTGCTGTTTTAATAGAAAACTCTTCTCTCTGATGTTTTGATCACCTTTATTCAGCACAGGAGTGCCCAGTGTTTCACCTGGGAGCTGCAGAGTGGCTTCAGATGGATTTTATGGGACTCAGCACAGCTGAGCATGAGTCCCACAATATTTACCCAGCCATGAGAGAAGCAGATGTAATTATATTGGCTTTTATCATTTTCTCATGGCTGCCTTGCTGATAAGCTGCCCTTGGTGAGGGCTGCTCACGCACGTTCAGCGAGGAAGCTGCACATTTGTGAGTCTGTGAGAGCACACAGGGGCACCAGGGCTCCCCACTGTACCATTCCAGCCCCAAAGGGAGGGGGAACTCTAATCTCTTTGTCAGCATTAAAGCTTTTCTCGTCCTGCTGTTGGTAGTGGGGACTTTAATGGGATTCAGTCATGGCTCAGGATGCCCCTTCCCCTCTAACCCTCCTCACTCCTCTGTATTTGGCTCTGCGAAATGAAGTCCCTCAAAGCTGACCCTTCTTCAGAGAGCATGGTGTCCAAACTGGCCTCCTTCTGCACATCTTGGAAATAAATAACCTTCTCCAAGTTCCCTTATGCTGTGTCCTCGTAATAGTTCTTGCTTTCTTTTCTTTTTCCTCCTCTAATCTCAGGCTGTTGGTGTGCAGAGGAGCCTGGTTATTCTGCTCTGTCAGTGGGAAGAAGGTTTTTATCATCCACCAGTCAGTGGATGCATGTGAACAGGCAGGAGAAGTCAAGCTGGCCTTTAAGGAAAAAGATGAGCTAAAAAACCAGTATATTTCAATGACAGTGAGAAAGTGATACAAGGGATGAAAAGAATTGTGTGCAACTTAAAGAATGAAAAATGTCCCAGATTCAGCTTCTTTTCAGTTTCATTTTTGATATGTCAATATTTAACTGTACAATTTTAGGGAGGGGATATCTTGGGATCAATACTTGTACTACTTCAAGTAGTGCCTTTGACCCACTCACATGCCAAGCTTGTTACTCGGTGTCTAAATAAAAGCTCTGGTGATAAGTAACCGATGCTGTTCCCGAGTGAACTGTGCAGGAAATGTGCTGGTTATCAACTCACTCAGTTTCCAGCTGGGGAGACAGACATTGGAGTGAAAGCTGAGCCTGAACTCGTGACTGTAAACATCAGGCATTGGAAATGGTCATCATTGCTCACAGCTTAAGTCAGCTTCCCACTCCCCAGCACCCTTTTGTCGTTACTTCGTCACGTTTGTCTCTTAAGGGATGTATTTTTAAGTCTTCTTGCCTCTCTCATTTCTCTTTCCCTCAGTACTGCAATTCCTGTGGAGCTTCCTCATACCTTTATAACAGTTCCCACATTTCTTGTGGCCAGAAAATTCCCCATTCACCTCCAAATCATCTCTGTGGAGAAAGAGCAGAAGTATTGAGGATGATGTGAGGAGATGGGGTTACATTTCTACAGTGGGTTTAGGATGGTTATTTTAAGGGCAAAGCCTGTAATTTGCTCAGAATTTATATTAATTTCATGAAAATAATGTTCTTCTTCCTGTTCTATTTTTAATTGGCACTTTTAATATATCCTACTGTGTGCTAGCAAAAAGAAACATTTTCTCTTTATTCTTCCTCCCACTTTTGGATTCTTTTCCTTTCACTCTGTTCACTTCCAACATCTGATCAGCCAATTTGTCTACCTAAGGTTTCTCAAAATAAATACATGATTTTCCATGTGCACCAAAACATGCTAAATGGATAGAAATAAGGAATGTTAATGCTTTTTAGGTCCTCAAATCTATAATTATATTAATTTTCACCAAAAAAAGTTTCATTCATTACTTTGGAGAAGTTTCATATGGTAAGGACTCTTTCAGGCTTCCTTTCTTGATGCCTTTTTTTCCCTTGACCAGAAATACATGTTCTTTTGCCTGATGCCATTTTTGATACCCCTACCATTATCTCCCATGCATACCTTTTCCTTTAAGTATTTAATTGATGCTGGAGACTGTGCCCTGTTCAAAAACAATTACATTAATTCCGGTATTTTTCACATGATGTGCTGTGTGTCTGCTGCAGCCTACAAAGGCTTAATAACAAGGCTAAATGCTCTATGTGGGTGCAGTGAAGATTAAGCTGGTCTGAGCAGGGAAAGTGCAGAAAGTAAAGTGGAGGAGAAAGGCTTTTGTTCAGCTTAAGTGGGGTGAGAAACCTTTTCCTCACCTGGGGCCACACAGGGTTCCCAGGCACCAGTGTCTCTTGCATTGGCACACACCAGTCTCTATTTCTGTATCACCCAGACCTGGTACAATGCCCACAGACCTGGGATGAGAACATGGCTACAGCCAGTGGGATCTGTGCCCCTCCCTGCCCCACAGCACCAGGATCATTCAGCCTGCTGAGCCTGAAGCCCCCAGGGAGGACACAGCCCCCACATGGCACCTGTGTGGAGTTCTGCACCCAGCTCTGGGGCCCCAACACAAGATACTGAACTGTGGGAATGAGCCCAGAGGAGGCCACAAAGATGATCACAGGGCTGGAGCACCTCTCCTGTGAGGACAGGCTCAGAGTGGGAGTTACTCAGCCTGGAGAAGAGGAGGCTCCAGGGAGACCTTAGAGCACCTTCCAGTGCCTAAAGGGGCTACAAGAGAGCTGGTGGAGGGCTTCTCACAAGGGCATGGAGTGATAGGACAGTAGGGAGTGGCCTTAATCTGAAGGGAGGGCAGATTTAGATTAGATATGAGGAAGAAATTCTTCTCTGTGAGGATGGTGAGGCAGAGAGGTTGTGGACTCCACATCCCTGGAAGTGTCCAAGGCCAGGTTGGATGGGGCTCTAAGCAACCTGGGATAGTGGAAGGTGTCCCAGGGGGTTGGAACAAGATGATCTTTAAGGCTCCTTCCAACCCAAGTCATTGTATGAGCGGGGAAATGGGAGCCCAGGATGATCCTTTGGGACTAAAGAGTGGAAATGGAGACTGGACAAATATCATTAAGAGAGGATGAGGAACAGGGGTGGGACTTTGCAGGGCACCACGCTGGGGAAGTTGCCATCAGGGTGAAGGTTTCACACCTCTGTGCTCAAGAGTCAGCTTTCAAAATCAGCCAAGCAAGGAAACAGGTCAGCCCTAGCCCCTTGCAATGGGAACTGTGTGTGCACAGGGATATTCCCTGGTGGAAAACAGCACCTGTGGCTGCAGTAGAGGGAGAAGCTCATCAGTTTGGGGACGGTAATGGCAGGAGAGGAGGGAGGCCCACACTTTTGTGTGGGCAGGCAAGGTGTTGCAAAATGATAGTTGTGTCAGCAGCTGGCCAAGCCACGTGGATGTAGTGAGGCAGAACTTGTTGCCTTTAGCCTCATTCTACGGAGCCAGATTGGGTAAACCAAATTTATTAACCCAGGATTTCATTTATAATTTCTCCTGGAGGAGAAAATTCAGAACTCCTCTTGTTCTTTTCTCCCCCTGCTCCTGCCATGCCTGAAAGGAAAAGCAACCAGCTGGGGTTTAAAGTGTCTGACAGCAGTCCTGATGCAATGGCAGTGCAGGGTGAAATAACCAGTTGCAAACCCTGCCTGGGAGCGTGGAAGATTTGCTGGTGCCGTGCTGAGGGACAAAGCTGCCACTGGTGCCTGAGCTGTGGCTTCCCAGGCACAGTCCCACCCTTTTAGCCTCTGGTGTGGGCACTGCCCTTGGTGTTACTGCCTCAGCAGCCAGAAGTGCTGAGCCAGTTGCTGCCTGTTTAGGTAGGGTTCCCATCCTGTCTCCCAGAGAAATTGGAGTTGCGTAAGGGCGCAGATTGGAAGTCTTGCTGGGGCACGGGGGAAAGGGAAGTTGTAATGGGATAAGTGTGTGCAAGGCGAGATCCTGTGGGAGAAGAGAGGGTGACAGCCAAGTTTCTCTCTGCTGGCTGGGGAGCAGATCATTCACCTGGTGATAGTTTCTAATTCTCAATCTGCTCCTGGTTCATGGTGTTTGACCTGATGTAAATTCCTGTTGTCTGTTCATATATCCATCCCTTTCTGTCCCTGTGCCATCGCTAACAGCTGCTGGAAATGTTAGACCTGGTCTGCAAAACCAGCCTCCCACTGGGTTCAATTTCTCCTGGAGATGTGTACAAATGTGCCCTTTACACACACCTGGCTTGGGTGGCTCTGAAGAAACAATTAAAAAGTTCCTTAAAAGTCAGGCACACAAACCCTTCAATTATAAAAGGGAAAACCAAGGTAATATGATGTGAGGGTCTGTAACAGACCCCTACAGTATGGAAAGGGATGCACAGCGATTTAAAAAAAAATTAAATCCCTATAATGACTGTCTGAGGGTGGGACCCTGTGGTAAACAGACATCTCACTCTCCCAAAGGTCAAGAGAAGAAGGTCAACAGGAGAAGCAGCTGTGTGGCTGAGTTCCTCCAACATGGGAGAGACAACTCACCTCAGAAATGGGAGGCAGCTAATAATGGACTGGCTATTTCAGTATCCTTCCTGGTTAACAGAAATGGGTTGAACAATCCAAAGGTGGGAGTGAACTGAGTGATCATTAGAAAAGCCAGGTCACCACGATAGGAATCGTGGATTTCAGCAAAGGTACGGAGCTGTTTGGCTGTTATCTGGGACAAAAGTCTAAAGGGTAAAGGATGACTGGCATTAAGATACCATATACAAAACATGCTGGTAGACTTTCCTGATGCAGCAGCCACCTGGAAAGCTTTGTCTGAAATGCCCTGCAGACCCTGGAGATGAGTTTGGTACAGACGGGCACAACCCCGCTTCAGATGTGGCACAAACTCAAGTGTGGGGAGCAGTTCCTTGGCAGCAGCAGCAGACCAGAAGGACCCAGCTGTGAACAGGGTACTGAGGATGTCCAGTGGCAAATTTGGCCTTCAGCAAGAATGGCCAAACTCTAAACAGACTTGTGCTACATTATGGGCTCTCTGGATTTGTTTGTGTTTTGGGATTCCAGCACGTTGTACTTTGAGTGTTTCATGTCCGCAGGAATGTGAACAGCAGTAAAATCAAGATTAGCGTGATTGATACGGTGCTGTTTGTTTGCTAACCTGGTTCCAAAAGGTTATTCCGCTTTGTAGCGTGCTCTGAGTTATAAAGGAAAGTATCCTGATGTCTGGGTCTGCTCTGAAACATGCACAGCGAAGCCAAAGGTTCACAGTGCCCTGAGCAGTACTGATGTTCTGGCCTTTGTGCAGTCTGGGGAGACAAGGGATATAGCTCTTGCCATAATAATATTAATACTAATGAAAAATAAGAGATTTGAAAGAGATCTCATGTAATTACCAAAGCCCTGTGATTCAGCCAGCTTTGTTGTCTTGCAGCCCTCTTGCACCCTAAGTACGTTCTGTTAGCTACTGCTAGAGGTTCCTTTTACTGTTACAAAGCTGGAGCATGAAGAGAAGTATGTGCCATGTCCAGCTTTTCCTGTTCAGGGAGTAATTTTTTCCATGACGTCTAATCTTTTTCTTTTGCTGAACTGTCAGCAAAGCCAGACCACTTTGGCTTGGCATTTTGCCCACATCCACCTACATATTTTTCTTAACAGCAAACAAACTAATTAAATGCCTTTATCTTATGAGGCATTCCTTTCTCTCAGGTAGTTACTGATTAAAAGAATTAAATAAAACTTCTCACTATTTTGAGAAAACAAGAGATGAGTCAGTGTGTTCATAGTCTGGTTTATTATTAAATAAGAAGCCAGGATCAAAAAAAAAAAGAGCAGGGTGGAAAAAAAATGTTAGTGCTGTCATACTGTGTTTGTGGCCAGTGAAAAAAGACTGTTCTCACTCCAGTGAGCATTTCCAATATCTGTTAAAATTCATGAGCAATACATTTGCACATGAAGGTGGACAAGGGTACATAAATGAGGCAGAGTTACCTCTCATGTGAAAGATTATTGTAATAAAATGTAAATTTTATAAACCGAAGTTGATATTGCTTCGTGTTCAATAGCCCTTTCAGTAATGCCAGCTGGAAGTGGAAAGGCAATTATTCAGAATCAACAGAGGTTCTCCAACTCTGATAGATAACAGTGACCTTAAAAAGGAGACAAAGCTTCAATTAGTAACTTTAAAAAATTGTACATTTTTGAAGTGAATTAATTGGGAATGGAAAAATTCAGACAGGTCATCTGAATTGTGGAGCAGGATGAATGGAGGGATAGCAGGATGTGTTCTCTGGAATTTGTAGCTCCCCAGCAATTCCCCTGATGATTTGGATAAATTCCCTGGATATATCTTGCCTAGTGGGTGCTGTGACACATCCGTGCTGCAGAACAGCCCAGGACAGCAAGGGAGCCAGAGCAAGGGACACAAAGCCTGGCTGGGTGGTGCCGTGGGAGCAGTGGGGCTTGTTCTGAGATGGTTTCTCGTGCCAGGACTGAAGAGCAAAGGTGGTGATGGTGAGGGCAGGTGGCTCTGGTGTTAACCTGAACTGGTCCTTGTGAACCTCCTGGGCCTGAGTGAAAAGGTGCCACTGTCTGAGCGCTGACTGCAGCACTCTGATCACCCCAAGGCACCAGCCAGGCAGCGAGTGCTGAACATGTTGATAATCTGCCAGGACAGCAGCCACTGTAATGCTCTAAGCTAAAGTGAAAACAACAATAAAGAGGTCTTCAGTTGTCTCCTTCCCTAATATTAAGCCCAGTTCTAAGCTTGCCTGTGTTTGTCTGGAGAACAATTTGTGCCCCAAGTCAAACCAGGAGACGCTTGCTGCTATTACCAGCAGCCCTCATCCTACCTTGGGAGGTGTTGCAAAATGTGTAAATCAGCTTAGCTTTTCATCCCTTGGTTTTCTTAATCAGGCCTTCAACTCCAGCCTTTGATGCAGGCTTTACTCACAACAGACCTATTAAGTTATTTGCTCCTGCTATTGTATATCCAGGAGATCCACACATGCCCCACAGTTACATAGAAGCCATCCAGACTGACACCAGTGTTTATGCAAATCTCCAGGATTTATCGTTTGGCATAGACTTTGGGATAAAGTGCCAACCCTGCATTTAAAAACTACCATGCCATGGAGCAGTATCCCAGCCCCAGAAAAAAAAAAAAAGCCAGAGCTATTGGCTTCCAGTGGCACCATCTCAGCCTCCCAGCCCTGAGTGATTCAGAAGCAGACTGAGATCTCCCATGCATTGTTTTGATCCCTAATCCTGCCCAGTCCTCCTCCTTTGATATGCAGCAGGGGGCTGCTGTTTTCCAAGGGGTGATTAGGAGACACCAGATGTTGGAGGTTTGGGCAAAGTGGAGTCAGTGTGGCCTGAAAATGGAGCTGGGAAGGCCCCATGGGTGGAGCTGATTGTGAGTTTGGCCAGACAGTGATGGTGAGGAAGGCTAAACAACCCTGACACCAGCTCCCATCCTGCCTTCCCACTGGGCCAATTACAGCAGGAAAACAGGCTCTGCCAACCCAAGCATTAAGTGTGTGCCTGTAGACACAAATGTGGGAGTCCCTGCCTCATCCCAAAATAGCCCAAAAGTCATTGGTTCGTTTTAATGCCAGCCCTCCTCCTGCTTGTGAGCTCTGTGGATCATTTGGTCTCCACCAACCCTGCTGTTCCTAATCTTGGCCCTCATCTTAGCACAGGACCTCTGGGAGCTCATCCTTGTGAAAAACACTAATCCCTTGAGGACGCTGCACAGGCTCTCATCCCAGGCTCCTGGATTTACCTCATGGTAAAACAGGAAACTCCTCAGCTCCTGTTGAATGAAGTCCTGGCCCTGCCCTGAGCTTTCTGGGGCGTTTCCACTGCCTTTGGGCTTAGATTAGCACTGGTGCCATGTGGGTGGGGGTTTGAGGCTCCTGTGTCTGAGGGACCATGTGGAAAACTAAGGGACTAAAGAGTTGCACAGATCAGTATGTTTGTGTGCCTGCAAGGCCAAACAAGCAAAAGTAAGGGTGTCATCCTGAGGGAAAACATTGATCTGTGATTTGTTCAGGTGTGTTTTGAAAAAAAAACATCGCAGAAAGGATGGTTAGGGGTTGGTTTAGCATGGGCTGAAGATCTCTTGGGCTTTATGTCCTGCTCTGCTGTGTCCTGATGGACATTTAAAACTAGAATGGGTACCCTGTGGTTGAAGAGTCCTCATTCATTTTGTGCCAACTCAGGGCCTGTAAGTGAGGATATCACCCCATCATTAGGGCTCAGGCTGCTCACAAAGCTGTAATTTCTGTTCGGTTCTTGTAGTCCTGTAAAACTGAAGAGTCAGCATCACCTGGGGCAAAAGGGTCATAAGTCACTCAGGTTCAGCTCAACGTCACTGGATTAGAGTGTGGAGAGCAGAGGCTGAGGAGTTTGATATAACATGAGCATCTGCAGGGCCTGTCTGGCTAAGATAAGGGCTGATTTATGTGGAGGCAAATTATCTTTGATTGGCTTAGAAGGCAGATGAGATTTCTTTGTAAGGCTGAAACAAGTCAGTGCCTCCTGGAGTAATCCAGTGTTGATTATTCTGGGCCAGATTCAACTCATTGTGTGTGTATATATATTATATATACTGAACAGGTATTATGGTTTGCACCTCGTGAAAAGAAAACTACAGTGTAAAAGCAGATGGGGGTTGTGGTCTAGGCTTAAGACAAGGGGCAAGATGGGCACTGGTCTCAGAAAAGCAGAATATTTCCTCATTGTGAGGAGAAGTGAGTGGCAAACTTGGCAGATCACTGGTGCCAGGAATGCTGAATCAAATACTTTCGTTTAGGACAAATGGATGTTGAGTGTTACTGGAAAGGCTGGAGTAAGTTATTTGTTTCTAGGATGACCATTGGCTTGCAATCATCTTCTAGGTAACAGTGCTCAGGTTATTTCTTTTGATCACAAAGGAAGCTTCTAGCAGCTTCTCATAGAAGCCACCCCCATAGCCCACCCCCAACCTCCAAAATGTTGCCATGAAAACTCAATACACCCAAAAGATCAGCTGACATATGCCTCCAGCTCTGAGCCTTCCCTACACCCAGGAACCCTCAGCCAATAACTCCAACCTTTCAGAGACTTTCCTCCATGCCTCATTTTCTCAGGTCATCTTCTGCAAGGCAGCCCTAAGCCCCAGCCCTAACACAGGAGACCAGTGAAGCACTGTCAGCTCAGGGTGGATTACACAATTACCCCTGGAGACAGCAGCACTTACTGGAGGTCTTTAGTCCTTGCTTTTCACAGAGTGTTAGACTCAGCTCTTTGGTTCCTTCTGGACTTGTGTCCACAGGCATAACCCAACCCCAGTGTCAGCCCAGGAACCTGGGCAGCTCAACCCAAACGTGAACAATCAGCTTTGCCAGCAATCTCTCACAAGCAGCACCCTCGCCAGGAGGACCCATCAGAGGAGATACCTGGCTCTGCTACTCCTACATTCCTCTGCCTCCCTCTAAACTCAGGCATGAGCCCAGTGCTCCATCTCCCCACCAAAACCCTCTCCTAGTTCCAGAGATACCCTGAGGTTTGTCCCAGGAGCTTCTCATCGCTGTGGCTGTTTTAACAACAAAGTGGAGGCAGCCTGGGTGGGATTTGGCTTTCCTTCCTTCGGCCAGCCCAGTTCTCCTGGGCTCACCTGGGCTGTGTGCTCTCCCTCTCTGGTCAGTGCTGGGCACTCAACTTACCCAGAGGCACAGCCCCATGACTGAGAAAGGTGGGATGAATAAATACACTGTGTTTTCCTCATTTTCTCTTCACTCGTTGCTGGGGGAGATTTGGCACACTTGTAGGGACACCTGAAGCTGGGTGTGCTGCATTCCAGCTGGCTATGAAAATTTATGTTAAATGCACAACCTAAAAAACAGTTATTGAGTGCTGCTGAGCAGCCCTATTTGCCCTGGTTTAATAGACTCTGACTTGGTCACTTATTTCTAGCCCTTGCAAATGTATTTTTTGGGTCCTCTGTCGGTGCTCTCAATAATTAATTGGTAAGTATGTTACCTGCTGTGGTCTGAATATAGCCCCTGACTGGGGATGTGTGGGAGGAGACCCTGTGCTTCTGCCTGGTCCTGCTGTGGGAGGACTCCGAGTCCTTGGTGATGCTTAGCCCCTTGGTACCATGGATTTCAGCTCTGTGGAGCTGGCAAGCTGTGCTTAGGCAGTGGGCTGAGCCCTTCCTTGGGATCCCTGTCACTTCTGGAACAGCCTCTGAGACCACACATCCGTGTTCATCCAGCACGTGCTGAGCAGGAATGCATGGCAAGAGGAGGCCAGGGAGAAATGCAGCAGTCAGAGGAAAACAAAACAAACCCAAAACCTCCTTTTTTGTTAGAAGCTGTCAGAAAAACACCTGGTGGAGAGCTGATTGCAGCTGTTACCTGACACCAGGTGATATGGTGCTGTCTGGGGTGGGGTCTACAGAGAACAACTTTGGTACAGGAACATTAAAGATGTAATGGCTGGTTCAAACAATGGGAGACAAGGGGAATAAAAGAGGAGGAGGAAACTGAAGATAGGCTGTGTTGGAGGCAGCAAAGCTCTGCTGGGTTACCTGCTGCAGGTGTTGAGCTGTAATGGCAAAGTATCAAAAGGAAAAATTAAGAGTTGTGTAATTAATACCCTATGAATAATGCAAATAGGTGCCCTCACAAGTAGTTGTATAACTGATTTTGTTACAGGGATGCTGCATATTTCCACAAGTGCTTTTCATTTCCAGCTCTTTTCTTTATGTTCTTCCTCTTCCTCCACATTTCTATTGCAGGAGCTGGCTTTCTTTTCACTGACTTCCTAAGTCTGCCATGTCTGTCCTCATTTTGCTGCTGATAGGGAGAGATCCTTAATAACTCAGCCCAGCTAAGATAGGAGGAAGTGAAAGGAGGAACCCTCCATTGTTAGTGGCAGGGAGAGAGAGAAAAAACCTGTAGTGACTCTGCTGGGTGACAGACAGGCCGAGTTACAGAGGATGTTGGCAGCTGTACTCCCAAAAAACACTGGAACAGCTTCTCCAGGGAAGCAGACACCTGCTGCCTCCAGCCTCTGGAGATCACAGTGCAGCCCTGCAGGATACAGAGGGGAGGAAAAATCTGCACTGGAGGGGGCTGAAATACATGGCTGTCCTTTATTCATTTCTCTCTCTCCCCCACTGCCCTGTGAGTCACTGAGGATTCACCTTTCAACTCTGGATGCATTAATTCACCACAACTCAAAGGGCAGGGCCCAGAAGAGGAGCAGGAGATGAGGAGAGGCTTAAGCACCCTTCCAGAGGCAGCTGGCAAACCTAAGGAAAGGAAGGGCAGGCTGGACCCTCAGCACGTGTGGTGACTGCAGGCACAGCTACGTGCCTGGGAGGTACAGCTGGGTCACCCTGCAGTGACAACACCCCTGCAAGTGCTGCTTCCAGGGACACCAAATGTGGGCATCTAGGGCTTAAGGTCTGGTGGGTGAAATTTTCAGCCAAGGGTGAGTTGAAAGAAAGACAGGAAAGATACATTTGCAGCTTAATGACCTTTTTCAGACAAGGTATCAGCACTTAATGAAGCCTAGGTACAAAGCAGGCACTAGACTGGAGCAGCCATTCCTTGGAGAGCCTCATAACTTCTTATTTGCATGTATGTTAGAAAATATCTCACCTGGATGTGAGCATTTGTGGTGAGGAAATCTTCCTGTCCCAGGTTCTTTTAATGGTTTGATTGAAGGATGGGATGTCAAATAGCACTAAATTTAATCCATGGTTAAAGGATTATTACTTGGCTCCTCAACAACAACATATTCTGTGGAAACCTGGTGATCTTATGTGTGTCACAATATACTATTTATATCCTTATTAGGCATTAATCGTGTCACAACTTGGATCCACAGACAAACTCTGCTGGCATCAGAGGTGTTGGTGCTGACATCTTAACTTCCCTGCTGTCGTCCAAATGCCTTTTGGGCAAAACTGGAGGATTGGATTAGTTGTTCAGGAAGAGCTTTAAGGAGTTAAAAGCACTGGAGCGGGAGCCAAACCCAAAAGTTGAGGCTGGCTCTGGCCTTCTGGCAGGTTTCTCCAGCAGCAGCAATGACTTCCCTCTTCCATTTCACTCAAATCTCATGGTCTTTTGGGGAGCAGCAGAGCTGCCCCCAAAGCCCCAGCATCTCTCAAGAGCTGGGCTGCGCCTCTCCCAAAACAGTCCTCTCCAGAAATTAAACTTTCTGCGGAGCTGAGGTGCTGGGGCTCACTCTCCCTGCAGGACACCCAGTGCCTTGCCCAGGAGCGAATCTTCTCTGCACCTGGGTCTGCTCCTGCCACTTGCTGCTGGCACAGGAGCTTTGGTATCTTATCAAGGAAGATAATTGAAGCCTCTCAGGAGACCTTCGAGGAAGCCATAATCCTCTGGCATGACAGTGTGGCTGGTGAGGAGTGGCCAGGGCTTGGCACAGAGCCCCTGGCACTCACCAGGCATCGGAAGGGGGCAAGGGGACATTTTTAGCTGAGGGATATAAACCTAACTTTGCTGGGAGCCTTGATCCACTTGGCTGGAAGTTTTTGCCCATTATACCTTGGTCTCTGGTGAATTTTGTTAATCTGGGATACGTTCAGGGCCTTAGAGCAAACCTAGGGAAACAAACAGAGCTTGGGAAAACAGCAGAAGGGCAGGAAGAGGCTTGGTAAAAAGCAGTGTAGCTCTGCAACTGACCACTTTGTGGGTGCACATGTATGTCTGCAATGGAGCTAAGAAACACTTGGCAAATACCTTCTTTATGGGCCAAAAAATGACCTTTAGAGGAGCAACAGGTATTAAAATATGGTGAAGAAGGCAGCTGGGGGACAAAGGGAGGAGTCATAGAATGGTTTGGGTTGGAAGGGACCTTAAAGATCATCCAGTTCCAACCCCACTGCCATGGGCAGGGACACCTTCCCCTGGACCAGGTTGCTCCCAGCCCCATCCAGCCTGGCATAAATAAACCACAATAAACCACTGCAAAGAGATGAGGCCAACAGTAAGTAAGTTACTTGCAGCTCCTTTAGTTTTTGGTGATACCAGAGCAGCATCACCACGTACCATTTTGGACCCAAGCCCTTGCAGCTGGGTTTGGATTTAGTTTGTTGGGATGGGATGGGCTTGGAGCTGTTGTCAACAAGTAGCATAGAGGAATCAGGAGGAGTTTGTATCCTGTCTCATGTAACTGCTAGAGAGAAGATAAAGATACTTTCTCTGCCACAAGAGGAGGTAGAAGCAGAATCCAAAGGCAGGATGTCTTTAGACTGATCAAATAAGTGCTTTCAAGGTTTTTTTTATGTGTGTGTATACACACATATATTTGTGTGTCTGAATATGTATAACAATACATATGTATCTATAAATACTTTCTGAAATGGTAACTGAAGAACAGTGTAGGATTCTGGAAACATTCAAATATTTACTATAGATCAAGTGGACACTGTGATAAGTGACTGGGATATGGAAGGCGTTTTCCCTATGAGCACTGTACTTCCTAACTAACTGCTTAGAGAGGAATTATGCTTTGATTTTTCACTGGTCTTTTAACGCAAAGGAAAAACTGAATTTGAGGAATGCTGGTCTGACCCAAACTGTGCTTTCTGGGTTGGGAACAACCATACCAGCGTTCATGGCTAAGGAAGTGGATGTTTTTTCCTCTTGCTCTTGAAGGTGGAATTTGATTTCTTTCTGACAGCAGCAGCATCCCACGGGAGTGGATCACGGGATTGTGGCAGAGCTGTGATGTGTCTAACTCGAACCTTTGGCAGCCTTGAGGGACACACCCTGAGGCAGCTTTTAGCCGTGTGGATACTCTGATAGACCTCAGGGAGATGGAATGGAGTAGCTTAAGGGGAGAGCTGCAAACTGCTGTGGGACCGAGCAGTCGGTGGGATCAGGTCAGCAAAGCATTGTGCAAGCAGAGATGAGTTACTGCTGTCTCCTTTCTCGTGTTTTAGTCTGGTCCTGAAAGCAAAGAGTGATGGCCCTGCCTGTGAGCAGCTTTTGCTGGGGGGAGTTTGGTGGATGTAGTGATCTGAGAGCTCCCTGCCTTGAGAAGTGGCTAATTTTCAGTGCAAAAATAAGAAATGAGTGTTGCGTGAGTGAGCGCGTGTGCCCAGGTGTGCGGGCGGAGAGCGGGCACGTGTGTGCCTGTGCAGGGAGGGGCAGGTGCACCCGGCTGTCCCTGTGAGGGCAGTGAGGAAAGAGCCACCTTAAAAAGCTGGAATGGCTGGAGATCCCGTCCCTATTGTCTCCTACCTCGCCCAGCCTCACCCTGTGCCACGTCCCTGTTGCTTCCTCGCAAAGAGCTCAGATGCAGTGGATCGATGCGTTGGGTCCTTCCCTGGGAAGTCCCACTGCCTTGTTGTGACCCTCGTGCCAACCTGTGACACTGGGAGAGCCCTGCCTGCAAGCTCACAGAGGGGACTGAGTAGTGGCATGCACTGGGGGCCCTTGTGGCACACCTCAGAGCACAGTTCTGGGAATTTTACATGGAAACAGCATGACTTTAGGCCTTTTTCGGGATGCTGTAGAGCATTGGCTGGAGTAGGGTGCTGAGGTGTGGGGCAGGAGGGAGCAGGGGAGGTGGCATTTGAAGGAGCGGTTCCAGATGTCTGCAGGCGTCAAGCACAACGCTGGCCAAGTCCCATAGGTCGGCGTCCCTCTGGTTTTAATGGGAGTCAGATGCATAAAATCCCTTGGAAACAGGTTGCTGTTGTTAAAGGAATGACAGCCTCCCCTGGAGCAACTTTTCTTGGCTTGCTTCAGGCTAGAGAGACAGTCAGCACAGTCCTGAAAATACTTTGGACAGAACAGTCCCTTTCCAAGGGTGAGCTGTGCCATTGGGGACTGCACCCTCTGCCTGACCCCAAGCCAGCCCTGCTTCACCCCTGCCCTTCGGCTGCCAGCATCCACCCCAGTGGGGGGAAAAAGGGAACCTCCTCTAGGCACACGCCTCTGCCAGCAGGGAGAAGCTGGTGTATTCCTCCTCATTTGTTGGCCTTTTAGGTTATTTTTACTTTTAACTCCTCCAGGAAGGAGCAAACTAATTGAGAGGTAAGGGAAGCTCAGAGGGAAGAGGGGCAGAGGATCAGGGATGCACAGGCTGGTTCTGAGCCACGATGACTCCCCAGCCCTTTCTCTTTGCTGGGTGTGCTTGCCAGCACAGCTCGTTAGCAACAGCCTTCACCATCGGGCTTCACCCTGGCTCAAGTGGCTGTTTTGGTTACTAACGAGGAGGAATGAATGGATAAAGTCCAGTGGCATCTGCAATGCCGCCTCCCTGCCAAAAAGCTGGAGCTGGAGCCACCTGTAGCGTGGTGCCTGCCGGCACACGCCGAGCCGGCTGCCGCCCAGGGCACAGGGCTGCTGCAGAGCTGCCTCGTCCTGGCAGGCCTTTGGGGAGCAAACACAGGCTGCTGTGCTGAAAGCATGTCTGGGGCTGTGTCCTTGGCACGGCCGTGGGGATGCTGGGAGCAGTTCTGCAGCTCTCTCTTTCCCTAAAGCTGGCAGAGGGGAGTGACCCCCTCAGTTTCCAACTCTGCAAAGAGTTTTGCTTTGCAAAGGAACCAGAGCTGGGATGTTTTTGGCAGAGAAAGCACTGCCCTAGTGAAAGGGAGGGAGGTGCAAGCTGTGGGTTGTACCTGTGGCCAGAGAGCTTGTCTGCATCAGCACTGGCTGCCCTGGTTTGCTGCACTAAAGCAAACTTCTTCCTTGGGAACTGGTGCAGTCAGAAATGTGTCAGGAGCCCAGGGGATGAGGAGAGAACAGAGATGATCCTGAGAGCAGTGTGGCTTCATGAGCAATGGAGCAGTACCACCTTTCTTTAATATATCACCGTCAGAATCTGGATTTATGTCAAGACCTGGGGAATAAAGGCTTTTCTGCTTTGGGAAGTCGGTGGTCAGGCTAAATTAATCTCAGGGCATCTAGCATGTTCTTCAAGCTGGGATGGCCTAGTCTGCTAAATAGATTTAAAATCTTTTTTTTTTTTTTTTTTAAGGAAGATGTAGATTTTTGTGAGCTGCAGAGACTGGCAGAGGTTAGGCTGAAGTCAGCCTTTATATTCACCACAAATGTCTAGACTTTGATTTTGTAAATGCCTAAACCCCACTGCACGTGTGCTTTTGGATGTAGCTACTGTGATAGAAGTTTCCAATGTTGGTTATAATTGTGGCCTGCTAAACCTCCTACAACGCCCCTAGCTAAGCATCTTTGCAAAAGCAAGGCAATGCTGGGGCAAAGCCAGCCTCACTGGGGGTTTTAAAACACATGGCAGACATCAGTAATTCAGCACAGGACTTGGCATGTTTTGCCTGTTAGTGGACTAAGAAAAGCAATCCTATTTAAATAGATAAAAGGGAAATGTATTGGACCCGGTCCCTGTTGAGGCAGGGTCAGGGCATGAACTCATGTGAAAACTGGCTCTGCCAGGGTTTATTTCCTCTGATCCGATCAGGCAATGGAGACTGGGATGGGGGAGACGCGTCAGGCAAATTTCTCTCCTCATGCATGTTCTGAGTTGGCCCATGGCCCTTATTCCTGTCACGGTCAAGGGTTACTCTGTGCCTCTGGGGCAGAGAAAACGGGCTCTTGCCTGCTTTCTCAGGGGAGAGTGCAGAGCATCTTTCCCCTTCTCATTGCCACAGCTGTAGTATTTGTCTTACACTTCTGCATGTTTCTACTGGAGTCTCTTAGACAAGGTGTTTCTGTGTAGATCACAAGTTGCTCTTTGTTAGCTTTTAAATGGTCTTAGCTCTACATCACTGCAGAGCAAAGCCTGAAGGCCTCTCCCAGAGTATGTCAAAGACACCAGGTAAATAAGGTAGTGGCAGCACTAATTTTAAATCCTATTCTTCCTCAAGTGCCTGTTCAGTGTTTCTCTATATGCTCAGGACGTCTCTGGTGCAGCAGTGAGGGTTTTCCAGCCCAGCTGGGTGTCATTCCAACCTCTCCAGGGTGACAGTGTCCCCGGGGCACAGCCTCCCCACCCTGCTCTCCATCACAGCTCACTGCCCTCCCGGCCCCGTGTCTCACTGCCGACAGCCCCTGACGCTCAGCCCAACATGTTGGGATCTGCCTGTGCCACCTCCCCTGGAAAGGGCTTCCTGTGCTCTTCCCTGCCCTGCTTAATCAGCGCTCGCTCTGAGGTGTGAGTCTCTCCCTGGCTTGGGTCGACAACAGTGGTGGACATGGCAATGATGGGTAAATGCTTGGACTCGATTGTCTTGGAGATCTTTTCCAACCTAAAGAATTCTGTGATTCTCTAGGAATGCCTGTGTTTGGCATTTTAGCACACCCCTGGATTAAAGAGTGTCCCAGAAGCACGGAGGGGGAGGCAGTGGAGCAGTGCTGTGAATAATGCATCACTCTCCAGTACCAAACTGGTGTGGCCGAAGTGGTCACAGGCTTCATGCAGAGACCTGGGCGCACTTGCAGGTGGTTTTGGCCAAAGAGCAAGACAGGCAAAGTGCAGCCGGGCATCTTCCCTCAACCCCCTACCCCCAGGACTGGTGTCTAAAGAACCCACTGCTCTGCCTTCCTTGCTTGTGTGGGTCACCTTCAAAGAAACATATCAAAAGTCAAGGAAGGGAGGGAAAGGCTGGATGCTCCCTCCGCAAGGCACAGGGACAATGGGCTCTGATCAACAGCTGAGCCCAGAGACAACCAGGGAGGTAACACAGGTTTGCACCCCATGAGCACTTTGGCACCTGAAGGCTTTGCCTGGGATTTTTGGAGACAACCATGAGCTGGTCTGCACCTTATGCCACCCAGCTGGGGTTAAAGGAGCGTGGAGGAGAGGAGATATCCCCTCCTCCAGTCCTCTCTGCTAAGGGAGGCCTTGCAGAGCAGCTCCCACATGCCTTGTTTTTCTTGCAAGCCTGATGTTGAGTGGAGCCAAGGTGGTGCAAGAGAGGAGAGGAGGCAGGAATGAAAGGGCTGAGGTTTGCCTCGGGGCCTCTTTGCAATCACCCAGCAATTCTCTCCCCTCTCCGCCACCGCCGAGCAGCGTGTTTGAACCGCAGGCTTGTCGAGTCCTCTCGAGGCCTGTACAAACACGGCGCTGAGCAGCAGGTAAATAAAGCTGCCTGGTGCTGGGAACAAACTGCTGCAGAGACAGGTAATGCAGCAGGGGCTGTGCTCTCCCCCGGGGGCAGAGGCTGGGATGGAGGAGTGAGGAATGGGGATGGTGCGAGGCACCTTCCCCGCTGCTGGGGCTCCTGCACGGGGAGACGGCACCAGCGGGCGCTGGCAGGAACCCAGACTATGCCACCAGGGCTGTGCAGGCAGAAAAACCACATCTAGAGATGAAAAGGTGAAGGTGATGGTCACGAACATCATCGCACTGTATCTTTTTTTCTTACGTTTCTCCCTGGGCTGAAATAGCCACCTGGGGCCACAGTCAGCAGCCCTAAGGAAGCAGATGAGCACAGTGTCGGCAGAAACCCTGCAAGCAACCTCTGCCTGATTTTGGAGGTCAGAAGGAAGAGTTGATGTTCATCTTTCAGCCCTCTCTACTGCAAGGGAGCAGCTGGGGACCTGGAGCAGGCTCAGCTCCACGCAGCCCTTTGTGTCACACCACCTCAAACCCACCTCCCAAGCCTACGGGGTTTTTTTAAAGAACACAGATCGGAAAGAGACAAAGAAATGCCTGAAAGCTTTAGGTCAACAGCCAGAGACTTCAGCTAAGTCAGACAAGTGCACATACGACTAGAAAAGTCGGAGATCTTCACAAAACACCAATTCCTAATTGCTGCATTAGTGCCAGTTTAGCACCCCCACTCACCTCTCCTGCCCCCAAGGAAGGCTGGTTCGCAGGGAAAAATACCCACTCCAATACTGGCAGCATGTCATTGCAATCCTTTGGGGTTTTTTTTTGTCTAGTGCCAGCTGTGTTGCCTTCTTTGTAATGCATAGCTGGTGCCTGCTATTGTGAAAGACAGCATGGAAATAGAGACTCATGAGTGTGGCCTCATGTTTAATTAGAAGCTAATGTACTATTATTATTAGGCACTGAAGGAATGTACTGGCGAAGCAGTGTTTGAGCTGTTTTTAAAAGCATTTTATAAGTGTACTTTCCCCTTCCCTTGCTGGTGTGAACCACCTTTATTAAGAGGTGCAAGACTGCTGTTACCTGGTCTTGCAGCTCTTTTGCAGTTTGGGCAAGTACTGGAATTTAAGTGTCCTTAATCTCACTGTTCAGGAGACTCTGAAATAGAAGGGAATGATGTGTGCTAGGCTAAGCCACGTGTTTAAGCTTGAGAGACCAAGTGGTCTGTGGTTGAATTTGCTATACTGAGACACTGATTAAGCACAGCTTAATGAAACATGGCCACCTCATTGGTCTCCAAGGATGTGGAAGGAAGCAGTAGGAAAATGACAGGGTTTTTTTTTGCTGAAGGAGAAGTTTCACTGTCAGCACCTTTAGGAGCTTACTGGGATTGCCATGCTCTAAGAGAGGTATTATTTGTAGCCACCATGTAGTGGCATGAGTGTGGCTTCACCATCTACTTTTTTATACTATTTCATTCTCCAGGAACAGCTACAGCAGAAGAGGAAACCATCCCAGTTATACATTGTTGTGTTACAGGCATAAAGGTCAGGTTATGTGAGGCTTTATTCTACATTCTTATTCTGTAAATAACAAACACCCCCCATTCCTCCAAGCTCCTTACTTTCTGTAAAGCTGTAGGGAATGCAAAACTGAGGGCAGCTTTACATGTCAACAATATGGGCTTCAACATCATTCAAGGCAAGGTTGGATGGAGCTCTGAGCAACTTGATCAAGTGGAAGGTGTCCCTGCCCAGGTCTGGGGGTCTTTAAGGTCCCTTCTAACCCAGGCCACTGTGTGACCACTAAACAGTTGTGTTCTGCTGCTGCTGGTCAATGGGTTTTTAGTTGCTTTATCGACTCCAAAATACAGACAAGTTGTGGAACATGATCTTTTATTAATAACAGGCCACGTTTGTACTTCGAAAAGAGTGAAATTAAAAGGTGTATTAAAACATACCCACTCTAAGCAATCTATTTTCTTCAGTAGAAAAAAAAGCATACAACAGGTAGAAATCCTATATACACAGTATATCAGTTCTAGTCATCAGCCCCTCCAAACAGTGTTCTGCAAATTGGCACAACGGTGTTAGAACAGACCATCCAGTTCCAGTTCAGCGTGAATTTCAGCTTTTGACTTGTTCATTTAAGACAAACCACTAAGCACCTAGTCCAGTTTACTGATCTCAGGATACACACAAGGTAGTACTGTACATGAAGACAGCAGTGTTAGGCTTTTACTTCTGCTTATTATTTTTGGAATCCTGCCTTGTTATTAAGTCTGCCTCATAAACTTTGAGTACATGGAAATCTGTAATCAATGTCTCTATTAAAAAATGTAGCAGAAGCCTGATTAACTGTACCTTAAACAGCCCTTTCCTCAACTCCTGCATTAATTTCAAGCAGATTGGTGGTGTGCTTATTCTACACTGGAGGCTTTCAGCCCAAAATATCAGTCGCTGCAACGAACCACGAATCTATGCCATCTTTTTTTTTCTTTTTGTTTTGAGGAAAATAAAAAAAAGCACAATGTTAGTTCTTAAATTAGTTTGGCACATTAAAAAAAAAAAAAAGCAGGGGGAATGCAGAAGTTGCATCCTTCTCTCACAACGTCCTTGGGAGGGGAATGTCCGGATCCATGCAGGGCTGGCAGGCATAGAATGAAGGACACAGACCACGGCGTGGCAGACTCCAGCTCTTGGCCTTGCACCTGGCCTCAGTCACACTCAAACACCTCAGTCCATCAGCTGCCACCGCTGGTGAGTGCACCCCTGCACAACTGGAGAAGGCCCTGCAGAGCCGAGCTCCAGCAGCCTCCTCGCACCAGGTAAAAAGGCACCACTCGGCACCTTCTGATTAAGTGTCACTTAACAACACGGTAAGTGAGCTATTCCTGCTCTGCTGAGCAGGCGGGAGCAGGGTCTGACATCTGGCTCTCGGCATGTCAGTGTGAGCCCCGTGCTTCAGGAGAACCTCCACTGTTTTCGCGTACCCCCCTCGCGCAGCCAGGTGGAGAGCTGTGAACCCCTCACTGTCAGAAACATTGATATTTTCTGCACTGACAAGTTCTTCTACTACTTCAGAGTGCCCGTTTTCTGCCGCAAGGTGTAATGCTGTCCTATTTAAAGGGCCTCTGGCTAGAACACTGGCCCTTTCATCCATCAGCAGCTTTGTCGTGGCTAAGTGGCCGCTGCGAGATGCCAAGTGCAGGGCCGTGTATCCTTCTGCCGTGGCAGCCTCAATGTCTGCCCCGTGCTTGAGGAGCAGCCTGGAGGTGCTGGTGTGGCCAGTTTCAGCAGCTATGTGGAGAGCAGTCTGCAGGAGCCCGTTCCGGACGTTGACGTCCGACTCCAGGTCGATGAGGAGGCGGGCGACGCGGTAGTGACCCCGCTGGGCGGCCAGGTGGAGCGAGGTCCTTCCGTCCACCGTCTGCACGTTGACGTCGGCGCCGCGCTGCTTGGCCAGCAGCTTCACGATGGGGAGGTGGCCTTGCCAGGCAGCGTAGTGGAGGGGCACCCAGTCGTCCTTTCCCTTGATGTTCACGTTGACGCCTCTTCTCAGCAGGATCCGCACGATGTTCTCCTGGCCGTACTGGCAGGCTATGTGGATGGGGGATCTGCCCTCAAAATCCACCTCGTTCAAGGATGCATTCTTATCAAGCAGCATTTTGGTGCTGAAATCATCCCCATTTTGGGCAGCAAAGTGAAGAGCAGTCCACTGGTCCTCATCTTTGGCATTGACGTTGATTTTCCTGGCCATAATCAGCTCCACAATGCTTTTAAATTTCTTCTCAATGGCTATGTGAAGAGGAGTGGACCCTTTCTTGTTGGTGAGGTTAGGGTTAGCATTGTACAGCAGGAGCCACTTGACACATTCTTCTTGACCTGCTTCAACAGCCAAGTGCAGAAGACTGGAGTTCCCATCTAAAACAATGTCAACATCTTGAGGCTGGAGGATCTTCATCAGCTTGCTGGTATCTCCAGATAAAATTGCCTCCGTTAGCTTCCTCTTCTGTATGTCTGTAGTACCAATATCTAAATGGATAGAAGGAAGAAAAAGATTTTTGAGGGTGGTGAAACACTGGAACAGGTTACCCAGAGAGGTGGTGGATGCCCCATCCCTGGAAACATTTAGCTTCATCTAGTTGAAGGTATCTCTGCTCATTAAAGGTCCATTCCAACCCAAACTGTTCTAAGATTCTATGGAAAAGACAGCATCACAATTCTGATACTCATCACACCTTACCTGTCCGTGTCTTCAGCAATGAGCTGCCTGCAGAGCAATCCATCCCCCCACCCCACAGGAGTCCCAGAACATTTTCAGGTCAGATCTGGGCCCCCATTAACTCTGTTTCTTGTGGCATGAAGACCGAAGGATGTTGTGGCTGATCTCCCTGCACTAACCATTTTTTACCTAACTGGAAAACAAATGTCTGGGGTTTGCAGCACTGGACTGAAAAGTGAGGGGCTCTTTATAACAATGGTCATTGGGGCTGCTGAGAGGGTGGCTTGAGTCCTCTCAAAAGCTAAGGTGCTCAGGTTTAGGCTTAGTATAACTGAAAAAGCCACAAACTCAGCTGACCTGACTGGGCAGTGGCTTTAATGATATGTCAAGTAGGATGCTGGACTAGTAGTCACCTTCTTTCCAACCAACCTCTACATGACTGATTCTGTAATTGCTTTAATGGGAGTTTATTCCTTCACAAAAGTAAATGGGATTTACTATTTCTCATTAGATCATATTTGGGAACCACAAAATTTTTTTTATTTTTATTTTTTCCTTTTAAATAACTACCTCCAGTAAACAAATTTGTAGTGCTGACAGCAAGAGAAAGCAAGGCTAACAGTAATTTCCAGAATGTTATTCTACTCTCCAAACCATTGACTCCCATGCCCCAGTCCAAACAACTACAAAGGAAAACCTGACCATTACCTGAACTCTCCCTTTCAAAAGAAAGGGAAAGAGAGCCTCTGGATGAGAAAGCTGAATCTACAGATGAAACTCCTGAAAGGCGCTTGTCACTGGAGGCAAGTTTGGACTCAGAAGAGCTGCGGCTGAGATCCTCAGGGCCTTCCATAGTCTGTGAAATCCCTGAATCCAACTGGGACAACAACTCGGAGAGACTGTAATCCTTAACTGATGGTAGAGCAGGCTGCTGTTTCTTCTGGGACAGTGCACAAATCCCCTTCAAGAGAAGCACACAAGCATTTTAGAAAGGTCAGCAAACAAAACTGAGCATGAGGCCCTACAGAAGAAATATAAATTTGTCAGTTTGCAGGTAGCCTTTAAACATTGTTTGTATCAAATGAAACCTATGAAAAAGGTCACAGATTTTTCAGAAGAAGGAGGGCAGCTTTCATCAGTACTCAAAGAGCCACTAAAGCCACGTGGCTCTTGTGTCTACAGTGGTTTTTAAGATCAGTCACACCCACATAGTTCCAGCCTTTATCTCCTAACTGTCCTGCTCTCCCTCCACCGAATAAGATGCACTTGCAATTGGTTCTGCCCTGAGGTTTTCCTGAGCTGGTCCATGCACTTGTACATTCCAGTCCTTTACCAAGAGTCACTTCTATCAGGCAAGGCTGTGCTCAAAAGCAGCAAAGAGAAGGTTGCTTAGGACCTTCCAGGTCATAGAGAAGCCTGTTCCTCCCAAAACCCAGCAAGTTCGAACAAGAAGTGAAAGAGAAAATACCTCAGGCTGCTGTTCTGGGGCATTCTTGGTGTCCAGGTCCTGAGTTATCATCTCTTTTGTTTCATCTTCTGGCTTTTCACAAAGGGCCTCTGTTTCTGAAGTAATTTCTTTGGAGAAAAGAGAAGGTTTTAGTGCTTGGGTTTTTTAGGAGACTTTCTGAGATGCCCTGTTGCCTGTCTCTATCAACAGAACTTAAAAGCTCTGAGATACTGTGGGAGAAAGGTGCCAATCCTGACCATTCCATCTAGCACCTCATCAGTGGGCACCAGCATGCAGCCAAGCCAAGGGTACCCAGGGCTGCCCAAACAATTCATTTTCAGTCACACCAGACTGGTGTTACACAGGGGCCACACTGAATTCATAGCAGGTGCTTTGGGCAAGTTCAAGCCTTTAGCTGGCACAGAAGTGACTGTACAAACTGTTTCGTTACAAGAGAACAATTCCGTTCCTCAACATACAACAGTAAAAATTTAGAGAGCCAGGTCCTTCAACGCTTTGGTACACTGCAAACCACACCAACTCCAGCTTGGCCTATGCCCCAACACACACAATCAGAAATAAACATAATTTCTGGCTAAATGGACCGACTGGTTCAGTACAAGGTTTATTCTTGGCGTGTTTACATAACACCATCATGGTCAGACATGTCCTCAGATAATCCCTTCCTCCACAAATGAGTAAGTGGCCTGTATCATTGTCTCCACCACACAATGTGCTCTATTTATTCTGTCACAGAGCTTCTCAGCGTTTACCCCAAGGATTAGCAGAGTCCTGAGCAATAACATGACTCATAGAAGAATAAATGGGCAGCCAAGTTACAAGGAAACCTTACCTTGAAATGTTGGCCGTTCACCAGGATCATCCTGCCAACATTTTTGCATCAGTTTGATCAAGTTATTACATGAATGAGGTCTGGATTTGGAAACAGCAGGTAGCTCTGGGCGGTGGCCTTTAACTACTTTTACCATAATATGTAAAATGTTGTTTTCCTCTGTGAAGCAAAAGCACACAAATTTAGATGTCCCAGCAAAAGGAATCACTTCTCTTTTTTCTAAGAGCATTAAGAGTGCATTAGGCTGAAAATTTGTTTTCACACCCTCTTTTCTCGATTTCTTATCAATAGGGGAAAACAATTTTTGGTTGTCCCCTCCAACGAGATATTTTTCAATGCACTAACACCTGCTTCTCATATATCACTTAAAAACAATTTTCAGCAAGTGCTTGTGTTCTTTTCCCACCCATTAAAGATAAAGAACAAAAGGAAAAAAAAAACACCTCTAACAATTCTTTGCTACCTCTCTTTGGATTTCCCTATCTGCTGTAAGAAAACAGAACCTTAAGTTTTATTTAGACCAGGTACCTGAACTATTCATAGAGGTGAAGGAAGAACACGAATCAAGAGGTGCAGTAATGCAGCTCCTGACTGTAAATCAACCACTGGGCTGAACGGAATCTCTCACTGGGAGAAAAATTAATAGTAGACTGGAACTTGTTGGGACATGTTTGCTATACATAGGCCAGTCACAGACACAGGAAAGTCATAAAGAATAAATAGCTGCCTGTTGAGCAGTGCATTTACTGCAGGGTGGAACAGGGCTTATTCTCACAGACAGCTTTTTTTGTTTTAAAAGGAACAAATCTGTACCCACAATCTACAAATAAACTACAGAACCTCTCTACAGAGCAGCTGTTTCTGAACAACAGCAGAGTTGCCTGCCAAGCAGGCTTTGCCAACACATCAGAAGTCTGTGCAGGCCACACACTGATCTGGAGCTGTGCAGCAAACTCCAGCAGAAGCAAAAATGTGCAGACAAGGGCTCCTGAAGCAATACAGGTTCTGACTTAAGGAAGACTTAAGCTTGTGATCAGAATTTGAGAGTTTAAAAGTGCTTACTACACAAGATTGTCAGAATTTGGAGGTCATGCACAAAATCTGGGGCTGGTGGGGCAGGAAGCGTGCTTATCAATGGGAAAAAGGAAAAAAATCCAAGATAACACACAACTTACCTGCAAAAGGCTTCTTCTGTGTAAGAACTCCCCAAACCACAATGGAAAAGCTACCAAAGAAAAAAAAAAAAGGCAACAACTTTATTTCCAGGAGTTTTTTTAAACAAAACTAAAAAATTCACAGAAGTGTAATTTGTTTTCCTTGTCCCTCCACTTTTGCATCTAATTCAGCAGATGAGCACACACACACACAGAAAGATGCAACCAAGAACCATGATTTCAAAGTCTAGCTTTGGCAGGGAGGAACCTGAGGCAGCAAACACAGGGACTTGCTGGAGGCTGCCAAGTTCTTGGTAGCATTTACCAACCACTCCACATCAGCACTGACAAAATCAGAGAAAGCATTAGAGTGGATTTAATTTAATGCTTCTACCCTGCAAGATGACTTTAAAGGAATCCATTTAATTTAGAATAAGAGATATCTCTTTAATCTACAACTGTGATTTCCTTTTCCTAATAATTTTGCCATGAAAGAAGAGCCAAAGACCTAGTGATGAAATCCAATGAAGATAACTCGGAATTTTGTCACAGACTCAAAAAGTAGGTCAGGATGTACCTTTAGAAGGGAAATTAAAGGTGGGCAGAGTGCCTCCCATTGCCAGGTGCTAACAAGTAATTTCAAGACCCAGGATCACCTGCAGTTTTTCTAAATGCCTCTACCCTGCAAAGACTTTGCAAAAACAAAAGCAAAAGTGACATATTGCAAGATGAGGCTCAAACCAGATTTAGGGGTTTCATGCTTAAAAAAAGTAAGGAAGGACTCATTTTACAGGGTTACTAAAAGAGTATTCAGGTGTTTTCACAGTTCACTGACCTGTACACATCATGTTTGGTGTCAAAACACCTGTTTTTCTCCTTGATGCGCTCTGGAGGAAGGTAGGCAATAGTGCCACACAAGCCATCCATGCTGATGTCATGGGAATGGGACAAACCATTGCACTTTGCAAGCCCAAAGTCAGAAATCTGCAGGAAAAAAATAAAATGGAGGAGGAAGAGGGTGAGAAAAGTGCATGGTATCATTAGACTTTCAAGGTGTTCACAAAGTGCTTTCTGCAAAGAACAACAGACACAACCCAACACATACAGTGAAGTGCTGCTCAGAAATATTAAACCAATAAAACATCTCTGGAAGCATAATGCTCTGGTAGGCTTTTCTTTATGGTTAAGCTAAAAGAAGAAGAAGGATTAAAAAATAAAGGCAAGCAGTTTTTGCAAGCAGCAGCATGCCAGCCCATTACATAGCAAACACAACAAACAGCCAAGACAATTTATTGTAATTTAAACCAGTTGAATTCAGCTACTGCAAACTACTTTAATGCAATTATTGGCCCTGCCACCCCCTTTCCCTATGTAACTTCACGTTGTACGATGTGTTTAAATGTCCTGGCTCTCCAATGAACTCTGGAGAATCACTCTTTCAGGGTATCACTGTTGAACTGACCATACCAACAAGGACCAAGCCCAACAGCAGAGCCACCAAGTGCTACAAAAACCCAAATGGAAACACACACACCAAAAACCCATTCAGGGAACTCTTTTTGGCAGCCAGGAGATACAGCAAGTTGGTGCAGTGACACAGTGAGCACAGCTGAAATGAGCACAAGTGACAGCAAGTTTATAAAAAGGACACACCTCCACTTTAATATGAAGTGTCAAGCAAATATGCATTCATTTGCTCTCAAAGGCATACCAATCATCGAGCAAACAGATAGGCCAGGAATTTCCTTTGTCTTACTTATTTCCCACTGGATAAAAATGTCTATTATGCCAAGTGGAAATTTCAAGAAAAGTCAAGTCTTTTTGGACCACTGAGCTCACTGATTTTAGTCTACATGTTAGATAAGATACCCCCTCCCCCTAACTTATACATTCCTTTTATCTAATAAATACTCAGGTTTTTCAATGACTCATTCCCCTTTTGATCTTCACAGCTTCTCCTTTGAGAAAGTTTTCCCTCAAAACAACAAGCATAATTAAAAAAAGCTTTTCTTTTTTTTTTTTTTTTTTTTAAATAGGCTCCGACTTTACACTTTGAGAAGTTTCTCTCTAAAGATACCACAAAACTAGTTGCAACATGTGTCCATTACTGGAAAGGGAGAAAACTGCTGCCAGCTTCAGCCTCCTGGAGAACAGGCAGGTTATGCAGCCATACAAGGAATCTCCCTTTGCCATAAAACAAACAAAGCAACCCACACAGCTTCAGCAAGAACTTCTCCCATGGACAAAGAGCTCAGCAGTGGCATTCTGAGAAGCTGGAGAAGTCCTGAATTCTAGAACACAGGTATGTCTGACCTGTTGTGCATCTGTATCTTTAATCTGTAGGGTAGCGTGGGAATGACTTGAGAACAAAAAAAACCAAAAAAAAAAGGGGGGGGGGGGGGGAGGGAAAAAGCAAAGTCATCTGAAGGAATAGTTGCTCATCCTTGTAGAGCTACACTCTCAGAGAGGGACTGCTGGACTCCTCAGCAAGCCAAGCACTGGAGCCCAGGAAAGCAGCAAGTAGTCAAGAAACCCACATCCACAAGCCAGGTCACCAAGGGAAGAGCCAAACTGACCACCCCAGGAAATTCTGCATGAGTCTGGGGTGCTTGGTGCTCCACAGGAGAACAAAAGCACAACCCCAGCATCACACCAGGCTGTGGTGTCAGGTTATATATGATGATATATAAATAAATGAACCGAATGCTGCAAGTCTGAACGGATCCAGTGAAGCACTGCTCTCCTTTGATTAATGTGAAGCACAGGCTTGTATACACCTCAAGAAACCCAGGCATAATTAAAGCCACACACCTCCCTCTTTGTCTAAACAATGCCGTGTTTCCTACTGCATGTGTTAAGAAATAAAGATGAAATGCAGACAGCAGGGTGACACTCCTGTGTTCGGAGCCACCAGCTACAGTGTGTGAGTCTAAGGCTGAGGGCCAAGGCAGAGCTGAGCACTCTACACAGAAAAAGTCACCCTACAAACTAAGGAACAGCTAAAGTACACAGCATTACACCCTCCCTGGCCTAGCAGGAGCTTCACCTTGTGGAACTGTCCCAACCTAGTATGAAGGATTGGGTGTTATGCCAATTAATAAAAAAATCACCTGTAGAGCAGGGCTTCGATCATATCAAATTCTGCAGTAGAAAGCACTGGAAATTGAGGAATTGTTATCTTGCAGGCTGCAACAAAATAGTGAGATTCTGCAGACAGCTTTTCATGGCTTTTACTAGCTCCTCTAGGGTGAACTTTCCACGCTGCACGGTGTATTTAGTCATGCCAGTTCTTTAAACACCAGTGGGAACTGCGCAGTGGGTGGAAGATACAGCCTTTCACTTGCCTGTTTTGCCTTTAAATTGCTTGCCAGGCACCTCATTCTGCAACACCCTTGCTGGGGAAGGCAGTGGAAGCAGAGCACCCCTTCCCCACTCCTTCCTCCACATCCTTGCTGGTCCTTGCAGCCCACCCCGGGCTCTGCCCTTCCCCACCATCCGAGGGAATCCGTAATCTCGCTCCTCACATCGGTTATTCCAGGTGGGTCCCACGGCGCTTCAAAAGCGCCCGTGGTCTGAGCAGGGGAGACACGGAGGCGACAGACTGCTCCATGCAAAACCCGTGGTGGGGAGGTAGGAAGAAGAGAAAGCAGCCTTGGCCAAAGCCCACGCAGACAGTGGGATGGTTCATGTTCAGGCAGCTCTGCTCGCTCAAGGGCTGCACGAGAACAAACACGAGAACAAACACGTGAGCGCCGAGCAGGGACAGGAGCTGCACGTGTTTTCCTGCCTGCTTCCAGCAACACTCACTTTACTGAAGGATCCCAAGATCTGAAGATTTGTGTGTATTTATTTAGTTTTAGTTTAGTTTGTTTTTAACTCATGCATGCAAGCCTTTCTCTGCTCCTGCCGTTTGCGGATTTTTCCACTCCAGTCCGTACAAAAACGTTCACTTGCAAAGTTTTAGATGCTTTGAGAATTTTTTTGTGATTTTTTCTTTTTGAAAACCAGAAAATACGCTCACATAAGTACAGTTACTACAATCAGCTATTCCCAAGCACTGCAGGGACACAATGAGTGCTTGGAAAGTGCTTTTTTTTTACTGATGGCTCCTGACAGACTGCCCTGAACTCTGCACTAAGCTCCTGACGCTTTATGTCATTTTTCTGCAAGCAAAACTGAAGAATGCACTGCAGTGGACTCAGGGACGGAGTTCACCAAAAGGTTTTCTGCATCAAATCCATTGGATTAATTTTTAATCACTGCTGGAACATCCAGTATTTGTCTCTGTACAAAGTCTCTGCACTGGGATATTGAGTGCCCCCACATTTGTCTATGGGGTATTCGGGTGTCTGGCGGTGGGGGAAGTTTCCCTTGTTTGTTTTTTCTGGGGGTAGGGGAAAAAGGCTTTTACATCTTTGTTCTTTAAGACATGCCTGCAATTTTTAAGAAATGAGCACAGGTCACAGATTTGGACTACTAAAAATTACGATTAAAAATTAATTCCAAATACCAACACAATCTGCACTTCAAATCTGTCTTTACTTCAGTGATTATGAATGCACTTCACTTAGCTTCTAACAAGAACCTTTCTGAAACAGACTCTATTTCTATCCTTTTCCAACCTGCCCTGAAACTTTTAACTCCTCCAAACCCATTTCAGGTGGGACATTTGTAATGCTCTTTTCAGAAGCAGCACAAACCAAAGCCGAACATCCATTTTAATCCATCGTGAATCTGCATTACTGTAACAGGGATGGTTTTGCTCCCTCCCCTGTGCCACCACAATTAGATCAATCAGAGAATTGATCAAGTGCAAACCAGCTTTGTTGGTTGGGATTAAAGAGCCATGCATCAACAGCCCTGCATGGAAACCTTGATCAGGAAGGGTGGCAAACAGGCAGAAGGGATACACAAAACAAAGGCTCCTCATCTGTAATAACAAGAGAGCAATTGCTGCTGATAAAAAAGTGGCTGTGCTACCTACACCAGGCAGTCTAATAAAAAGAGACAACTGCTCTTTACCAGCCTGGCCTCTGGGTATTACTGGGACCTACAGTTAACAACCTACATGAAGAAGCTTTCTGATCATCAAATTTGCCATCTGACTAGGCTGCTTCTAACTGCATGCTCAGAAATTTTGCAGCTGAAACAAATAAAAGTGAAGCCCATGGAGGTAACCTATCTATCCAGACCATCAGCACAGTACAACACAGCAGCAAACTTCACACTGGTTTAAACTAGAGGACTGGGGAGGGGAGAAAAGCAACTACAGTGAGCTTAAAGCAGTGCACAGCTGAGAGCAGCTCATTCTGCTTCAAGTTGTTTAAAACCAAAATCTAGGAGATGAAAAATAACTGGTCAGGCTTGTCTCTGTGTGTGCATGAACCCACACATATATGTATGCGTGTCTGTGTGTGTATGTGTACAAATATATATATGGCAAGATGAGGAGCTGCAAAAAAACCCAACAAACTCAGGCTGGATAGTGGGAGAAACAAGAACTTAAAAATAATGTTTCTGCCCAAAAGTATTAAGTGGCAAGTTGGTTTAATTTTAAACACCTGAGCGAAAAATAACCCTCTTGACCATGGAAGACAGGAAACCTGTGAAGCAGCAACAGAGATCAGGAGGGCATGGAAGCTGGCAACAAGTTGGGCATGAGATTTCTGCACGTGATGGGGTGTTTATTCTCCTACCAAGGGCCCTGGAGAGAGATCACATCGAAGTGGGGAAGGAGCAGAGTCACGGCCCACGAGGGCAGCGCTGGAATGTGGCATTGCTTCCCCTGTGCCAGCGATTGCCACATCACAGTAGCTCAGGGGACACATCCAGAATGTGTGTGGAGGGCAGGAGAGCTGAAGAACGAGCTCAAAAGATGTGGTCCAGTTGAGCAAAGAAACAGATGTCAGACAGCATGTAAATATTGAAAGATTAAATATAAGGAACAGTGGAGAAAGGGGCAAGGGAGGATCTAGTTGGTACAAATAGAAGTAAAATGTTGACATGAAGGAAGAAAAAGCAGGCTGATCCCTGCTAGCAAAGCCTGCCTGGGTATGGAATAATCCTGCCAAGGAAAGCACAGTGTTTAAGGCAAACAAGAGGGAGCAGGACATGGCAGGGAAGGGAAGGGAGCTCCCACCACCAACTCACAAAGGAGGATGGCTGCAACCATCTTCCAAAAACCAGCAAAGCTTTACCTTCCACTGCACATATTACACACAAATATTTCAAATCCCCAGGGAATCCCCCAACATGCCTTTCACAGAGTTAATATCTGTCTATCTATATCCCTGTTCAGGCCAATCCCATCCTCCTAATTATCCTCCCAAGAACAAAATTCAGCACACGCTTATGTAATGCACAGGCTTTATGATATGGAGGCACCCACTTGATGATAAGTTCTGTACAGCAGCACTGCCTTAGTCACCAGCCTCGCTGAGGGCTTTACAGTGAGCATGGTGCTCGTAAAAGGAGCAGGGTGTGTTTGCATTTAACTGCAGGATGGCACAGCAGCATTTCTAATGCTCTCCACTGCAAGACTGACTGTTTCCTGGCTCAAGGGCAAACAGTTTATAAAAGTCCTCCCTACCTCCAAACTCTTCTTTCACAGTCTGAAACATCTCTTCACTCACCTTAGGACTCTATTAGGGACAGGTCACCTACTAAATTAATGCCGACGTTTAAAAACACTTCAATCAGCAGCTCCATTCGCCTTCCAGCAAGAAAATGCACATTAAATCAAGCTGCAGGGTCTGAAATTTAATTATAAATTTCACGCCACACCAAAAGAAGGTTTGGGGCCACATTTTTAAAGTGAAGGCACCTCACAGAATATGTTCATCTCTTATTTTGCATATAGGTTCTTGCGTCTGCTTTCCTTCCTGGAGGGGTTTCCAAGATGCCTGTGGATGTAGAAAACTGCTGGCTGGAAAAGGTTTGGATTAGACCATTCCTTCCTGAACTCCATGGAAAGGATCTGAAGACCTTCATGTGTTTCCTACAGTTCAGGGATGTCAGCAATGACCTCACCAGAGACTTATTTATTTTTGTATGTTTTGCACTTTGCCCCCTTGTGTTACATCACCACCCAGATATAGGCTGTGCAGCAGGCAGAACATCAGGCACTTCAACCTCCTGAAACAGTGAGAAAAACACAGCCTTCCCATCTTGGCTCATGGATGAGTCAAGAATTAGGAATTCGAGAAGTTATGCAAGCAAGCCTGAACTTTTAAGTAAATAAATACTTAGCAAAGGCCTCTCAGCACTAGTGTGTGAGAACAGACTTTGAACAGCTCAAATCCTGATGTTCCGGTCACAATAGCATGACCCCTTGTAGATGCCTCCTACCTCAGCAAGAAAATCCTTCTAAGAAATTAATCACTAAGAGGCCTAGTAAAAAATCTGAGACCATCACAGGTGTGATTTCATTAGTGGCACACACCTCTTATGGCTCCAACCCTCTCATGACATCAGGAGATTTGTCTTTGTTTAATGAAAACTTCATATTTAGAATGGTACAGGCAAGACCAAAGCAACTTGATCAGCAAGGGAGGCAGGAAAACAGGGAGCAGATGGATATGGCAGTGCTAAAAAAAAAAAAACTGAACACTAAAAAAAAACCAGGGAAAAAACTTTATTTCAGTCTCTTTTTTCTCTAGAAAGGAAGTTGAGAAATCAAGTCCAGCTCTCAAAACAGAACCTCCAGCAGAGAAGGCTAACAAGTTTGCCAGCTTACTCTGGAAATGGATAATGAAAAGAATTTCATGCTGTTACAGCCACAGAAAAATTCCTTTCAGTGACCTCTGGTATGCATGAACAGTCAGGACAGAGATACTTCCTCACTGCACATGCCCTGAGCAAATGGAAATGAGTTGCCTCTGGGAAGGCTTCTCCAGACTCCAGCTGTAAATGAGATCTCTGCATTTAGTGGTGCAGACAAAGACCTAGAACAAGGCAACCACGGGAACTGTGAAGTGGCAAAGATGATTTAGAGGTTCACACTTCTTTTCTCTCCCTGTTCTCACCTGCCTCACGACCCTACTGCAACAAAATTTGTAGCAGGACCCATTAGGTCTCAAAAATCAGAGTTCACTACATCCTTTTAATATTTCAGGAGGGTTCTCACAAGTTCCCTAACTGCACCTCTATTTATGTACCAAAGTGGTGCATAAACCAGGAGGATTTATTTAAGGGCTCTATTTGGGTGGATTTTCATTTGGGAATCAGAGGGGTTGGGTCAGTGGGCATTCCTCTAATTCTAAAGGAATGCTGCTGGTTTCTCTCAGGCTTTTTGCATCTGGCAGGAGCCATGGTGGAATGTCCAAAGGCGAGTCCCTAGCACAGTGTCCAATGCGTACCTTGACGTGGTAGTGGGCATCCAGCAGGATGTTTGCAGGCTTGAGGTCCAGGTGGAGCAGTGGAGGGGACATGCAGTGCAGGAAGTTCATCCCCACCGCTGTCTCGTGGATGATGCGGAAGCGCAGTTCCCAGGGCAGAGGCTCGGAAGCCAGGAGCTTTTCCAGAGACCCCGTCTCCATGTATTCCATGACCAAGCCGACCGGCTCTTTGCAGATGCCATACACAGGAAGGATGTAGCGGAACTTCGCCATTTCCATCTTCCTGGCTTCTTCCAGTAACTCCATGCGCTCCCTGGGTGGAAGAGAATGGGACATGAGGGATGGAGCAGCTGTTTCTCCTCACGCCAAACACGCACAGAACATTTCTTATAAAACCAAACACCACATTTCACCATCATCCCCTGACTGACCCACGCTGTCCCTCACCAGCCTGCATTCCAGGTGTATTTCCACATTTAGTAACGTTGGGTTTTACGCTTCCAATGGTAGGCAGCTCCCAGCTGCAGGACCGCAGGGGAGTCCTGCACTCCCCCAGTGAGAACACCCCGAGTGCGAAGCCCATCTATGTCCCTGCTTTGATGTTTAAGCTGTGCTGTTCAGAAGGAGGATGATACACCCAGAGCCCAGGTTTACCACTGCTGTAGCTCCTTGGGCTGAAGTCATTAACTTTTTGTGAGTCATAAGGCTGTGCTAATCAGAAGAGAGGCCGGACAACATCGCTTCAGCAACCCTGTTGGTGCATCCTGAGTGTACACAGACCCAAACCTTGGGAGAGACCCACCATTTAGGGGAGCAAACTGCCTGCTGTAGCCAGGAAGACACAACAAAAGCCTCCCCAAAACACAGATTTGACAACTCCAGAACTGTACTCGCTCACCTCCAGCAGGTGCCAAAACCTCCCAGCACACCATTGTCAGTGATGTAACAGGCCCAGTCCTGGCAGCTGTAATGAGCACCCCGGGTGGTTTACAGGTCACTTCAGCCTGACCCTGCACAGGGTTAAGTGTTACTCAGTCTGAGCTGCAGCCTCCCAGGTCAAGACCCTTAATTGCTGTGCCTTTCTTCTGCACCTCCCTCACATGCTTCTGCAACAGCCCACAAGGACTCAAGTGGCATAGAGGAAACAAGGGTCCTCTCCCCAAGCTGGCTGTGCCCACTGAGAGGGGCCACACGTGATGGTTTAAAGAACCTTCAATCTCTAAAAACTGCATTATTGGTGATGATGGACCCTGCCCAGAGCAGCTCTGGGCCACGGGCACTGACACATCACTATTGCTGTCATAGATTCACAAAAGAGGGCACAAGGAGGTCAGACAGGTAATATTTCCTGAGCAGACCCTCTCTTATTACACAACAGCTCCTGCAGTGTACCCAAAGATGTGCACACCATCTAATGGACAACAGTGCCTGAAGTAATAGGACCAAGTCTGTGCCCTGTGCCACTAACAAGGGATGCCAGTTACCCCAGTGGGAGCCTCGTGGCAGAACCTCAGCTCCATCAAACTGTTTTTGTTTTTAAATTTTAAATCCAAGGCCAGCTAGAAGCACTGTCCATTTCTAAAAAGAGAAAACATCAAATCCAGCCTTCACACAGCTAAGTCTTTTCTTCCTGCATGTCCCCCACTGCCTGGATGACCTGGGAGAAGCTGAAACGCAGCTTATGAGGGACCCTCAGATTTTGGGAGCTCATTTGGCCCTCAGACTCGGCAGTAGGACACTCCCCAAGGCTGGGAGTGTGCTCTGCTGCCTGCTGCTCACCTGCTGTGGCAGCCTGCAATAACCTGATGCAGGTAACATTTCCCACCAGGGCCCAGCCAGGAGCAGCAAACCTATTTCAGAGGCAAGACCAGGCTGAAAGATGGTTTTAAAGAGGGACAGACATGCTGAGAGAGGAAAAAAAAATAGATAAGGGAAATCTTTCCTATTAACCATGTTGGCTCCTGTTGCTCCCTACAGCAACTTTCTTGTGAAATAATTGCCTTTGCAGACAAGTACCCAGTTTGCTCCTTGGCACGCTGGAAGGGAGCGCCCATGAATAACACAACCAACTCCTTGCCCCCGAGCCACACGCATAGCCAGCATAATTCACCGGGCCTCGGCGGGCTGAGCGCTGGAGTCAGGGATGTAAAACACCCGTCTGAGCCCTCCCAGGCAGAGCAAGAACGCAGCAGCAGCCAGCGCCCAACAAGAGCCACTGACTCCCCGGGATGGGGTTCCGGGGCTAACAACAGCCTCAGAGAGCATCACCAAAAACACAGATTGGCTGCTCGAAATGGGGCGTTTTCTACAAAAACAGAATTTTCCGTTTCAATAAAATATTTTTTTAAAAAAAAAAAAAGCTCCCTCTCTGCTTGGACCAGCTCCAGTGAATTAACAGACTAACTAACAGGCAAGTGCCCTCTATCTAATTTGCCTGTTTAAATAAAGCCCCCGTGCAACAATTACCACCCTGAGCACTTTCCCATACCCAGAGCATTCAAAACTGAATCAGCCAGAGGCCTGGTACAGCCGAGGGAGGCTCGCCGGCTTTCAAACAGCTTTCAAAAAGGCCCCTGCCACCTTTTGGAAACAGAAAAGGAGAGAAGACAAAAGAAATCAAGAGAGCCAAAGCAGTCATTAGCCAAGTGCTGGAGCGCGCTTGCATTAATCGTATTAACACAAACAGCTCGTTAAAGCAAGATCTCCTCCATCAGGCAAAGATCAAAGGTCTCTCCCTTCCCTCTCCCCTCTCAAGATGCCCCCGGCGCTCGGCGCAGACCGAGGTGTTCTCGGTGCGCCCATCGCCTCCATACGCCAGTGCTGATGCTGCAGCCAAGGGTGCTGCAGGGATGGAGCCTCCAGCTCCCATGGAACACATCAAAGGATGGGACGGGAGGGGGCTGTGGTGTGCTGCTCGGCTACTCCGGTGCTTAGGAATTATTCTGCACTATCCAAGCAAAGCTCCTGGTGGGGTTTCTCAGTGGAGAGCCATAGGTCTAGCCTCTGATATGGTAGCTTCTTATTTAATGCCCACACAATGAAAGGGTCAGAATTATCTTCTCTAGGCACCTCGGCTCCGCTCCCCTCTCCCTCCAGTACGATATCCTAACTTTATAGTAATAAAGGAAAAAGGCAAAGGGGAAAGAGGGGAGAAGAAGGGAGAAGAGTGAAGAGAAGGGAGGGAAGAGGGGGGAGAAGGGAGAAGGAGTGGGGAGAAGAGGGGAAGAAGGAGGGGGAAGGGGAAAAAGGGGGGAAAGGAGACGAAAAGAAGGGAAAAGGAGAGGGGGGGAAAAGAAGAAAGAAAAAAAGAAAAAAGAAAAAAAGAAAAAAAGAAAAAAGAAAAAAGAAAAAAGAAAAAAAAAGAAAAAAGAAAAAAGAAAAAAGAAAAAAGAAAAAAAAAGAAAAAAGAAAGAAGAAAAAAGGAAAAAGGAAAAAGGAAAAAGGAAAAAGAAAAAAGGAAAAAGGAAAAAGAAAAAAGGAAAAAGGAAAAAGGAAAAAGAAAAAAGAAAAAAGAAAAAAGAAAAAAGAAAAAAGAAAATGAGTGTACACACAGGACAGCTGGGGTCATGTAAATCACAGGGTGCACACACTTTCTCTTGTAAGAGTACCAGAAGACAGGGGACCACACATCAAGAGCTCCAGCACTGGGTCCAGTGCCAAAGAGCATCTCTGTCAGAGAAGTCAGCACAGATCAGCCATTTGCAAGCAACCAGAAACATTACATGAATGGGAGACCTCCAAACAGCTGTCTGCTCCACTCCAAGTCAGACCCCGGACAGATAGGGCTGCATTCCTTGGATTCTCCTGCAGACACAAAGGCCTTGCCCTTGCCCACTGCCCCCGTCCCCAGGGCCCAACCCTTGTCCCACAAACCCTGCCACAAGAACAGCAGGAATTACGACTGTACCTGCATTTGCATGCACCCGATCTTTATGCCCTAGAGATAACACTGCTGTAAAACTACAACCTTAGACTCACCAGGCAGTCCTTGCAGTTTTATATTCCCCCACCACTACCACCACATTTCCCTAATGGAGTCTGAGAGCAGTTAAAGTTGCTCCAGAGAAACTCAAAACTTGTAATGGGGCCATTTGTGTGAGCCACCTCCAGACACAGAGCAGCCAGGCTTCTCCCAGCCCAGGGGAGATCCAGCCCTGCTCTCCAGTCAGGAATTCAGGCTTCCTCTTCACAAACTGCTGGTGGTGCAGATGGAGGTCCACAAAATTACACCACCCTTGAATTTCCTCAGAAACTCTTTTCATCTGCATCATGACAGAGGTTTTAAGAGCATGCAGTGGCCTCTGCTCTGCAGGGCACGTTTTTAACAACTTCCACACTGCTGACTCTCAGAGAAGAATGTGGATATGAGAAGACAAGAAAAAACACTGTATGGTCAGGGCAGAATATGCTGGGGCAGGGGGAAGGAAGAAAACCCCCTTTTTCAGGTTAACAGATGTCAGCCCTGCTAACAGATTTCTGCAGTGCAGCTCTGGTACCAGAGGATTACAGGCTAACCCGGACAGCCAGGCTCACCCCTACTCTTTTAAGGAGCACAAGGTGACTCTTAGGTTCTCCCTACACAGAAGAGACGTTCATTCACCTTCACCACCTAAATAAATGCAGCATCCACTAACAGCGAGGCATTCCTAAAACCTCCTAAATGTCTAAGCCCTGCTCCATTTCCAAATCCAGGCTGTGCAGAGGGAGATATATGTAGGGCTTTGCTCATTTTTTTTTTTTCCCTAATCAGGAATTTTTTTTCCACCTCCCCACCCTGTAGTCACCCCCATGGCCAACGCCTCCAGCAAAGAGCCCTCTCCAGGAAATGTTACATCCTTACAATCTGCACGTTTACGTTCAGCAGAAGAAATCCACACAGGATTCTCTCTCTCTCCGAGCTTGCCACCCTTTTTCTCCAGACCACACTTCCATTCTGGCCCACGCGGGTAAAGAGAAGAGACTTCACCCACTCCACTGCACGTCCTGGGGAAGAGGCTCCTGCACCTTTCCCGGTCATACACTCTTTTGTTTGGATTCACATTGAACCTCCCCGTCTTGAGAGCATCCTTAGTCCCATGCGGGAAACGAGATCTCAGGAGCCGGGAAAGCAGGAGCAAATAAGGTGTTAGGAATGGAATTTGGCTGGATCGTCTGAGAGGGCTTGGGCTTAAAGACAGAAAACACTTCTGGCTCTACATTCAGTTTTTCTTCTGCTTGAGGCCACTTGGCTCTATGATGTGATAATTGCCATGGGAATTACTCCAAATCTCTCACTGTCTGCAGAAACACCGTAAGAGAGACTACACAGAGTATTACCACCACCGAGCCATTACAAACAGGGTTTTAATGTGGTACCAAATAAATACATCAGAAAAAGCCTCTGTGCTTTTTCAGTTAATGTTTCCGATACCACTGGCAATTCTTCTTACTCTTCACCGGGTTCCAAGAAACAGCTAGTCCAGTTAATCTCCTGGATTAACAACCTAATTAACAGGCTTGTTGCAACCTGCCAGCTAAAGAGGCAGTGTTTGATTCTGTCTGTGGCCCCCACCCCACCATTTGAATAGCACAAGTTTATTAGAAAAGTTTTGGGTGAAAAGCAACCAACTTCTGAAACGGGGTTGGTAGAGCAGCCCAAGAACCAAAGGAGAAATAAAAAAGGAAATAAAAAATTCAGTGTAGATTTATTTTGCAGGAGCAGCTCTTTCAAAGGCCAGGGATACTCTAATTTCTTATCAATGCTCTCCTCAAGCATCTGAAGCACAAATTCTGCAGTAAATAAATTACTATTTCAAGGAGCAGTTTATTAAAATCAATGAGAAGCTGCAAGAGCCCCATGCCCTCAAGGTTCTCCAATTCTAAAGGCATTTTTTGCTTCCTGAGCTGCATGTTTATATGGTCTTCCAATATTTGCACACCTCATAGCCACGGAGGGCAGCTGGCTCTCTACTGCACATGGAATATATTAATATAGAGATTTGATAGCAAATCTCAAAATTAATTGTTAAAATAGGCAACAGCATCCTTTGTCTCGGAGCAAAAATCAACTTTCTGAGTAAATTTTTAGATGTACACTGCAAATGAAAAGTATTACAAATGTTCTAGCTTATTTTTAAGACATGTTTTAATCTTAACTTCAAAATTAATCAGCTACAGTACTATTTTGATCAATAAGCATCAAACCTGAAATCTCCTTTGAGGTTTTAGTAGTAGGAGGGCTTGCAGGTTAGCACAATAAAACTCACTCTGCAACTTAAAGGTCTTTTCCATTTTTTTCACAGGCAGCACAGTTACCCTATGCATACAGTAAACTCTCCCTCTGCAAAGGACATTTAATTTACTATACTCCATAAGCCATGCCTACTGCAAAGTCAGAAATTCAGATAATGGAAAAGATGCTGCACTACCCCAGAAATCCTGCAGAAGATGCGTTTACAAAAAGTTTTAATCTTATCTCCCTCCTTCTGCAGGAAAGGCAACAACGGGAAACCTTTTGTGACTGAGCCAATCCACGTCTCAAAAACTGAGCTGCAGAATCGGCTTGTGAGCTGGCAGAGATCCCAAAGATCAAGTGGAGCTGGGAAAGCTCCATCAACATGACTCGTGCATATTCACCTCCCTCTGCACCGAGGCTGAGCTGCTGGAAGCCACTACTGTCCCTACAACACAAGGATGTTTCTGAAGATGCATCTGACAGCCTTATTCTCCTAGGAAAGGAGACCTGCCCTCGATAGCCCCCATCCCTGGGAGTGTTCAAGGCCAGCTTGGACGGGGCTTGGAGCAACCTGGGCTAGTGGAAGGTGTGTCCCTGCCCATCGCAGCGAGCTGGAACGGGGTGATCTTTAAGGTCTTTTCCCACCCAAAGCGGTCTATGATTCTGTGATCTCACACACACACAGCGTGAGCACAGCACAGCCCATGGTCCTCACCAAGGACCACCACGGGTGACACAGGTCGGGGGGCCGGGGAGTCCCACCGTGGGCCACCTTTTCCCGCAATCCAGCACAGCTGCACACCGGAGCCCCCAGTGAGGACTCACCCCGAGCAGCCGGACACACGGAGAGAAGCGCTGTGGCTGAACTGGAGGCACATTTCCCACATTTCCCAGCACGTCTCCCTTCAGCACCCGCTCCCTCAAGACACCGAACCCGCGGCTCCAGCGCCCACAGCCCAACGCCCGAGCCCGCTGCCACCACATGTTTCGCGACTACTACACGTGCGAGCTAAAGGCCTGGCTCTTCCCAAGCCCCTGAATCCCATTTCCACTCCTCCTCCTCCTCCTCCTCCTCCTGCCCGTCCCGTCCCGTCCCGTCCCGGACTGCGCCCTGTGCCTGCTGGGGCCGCAGCGGGCCCGGTGTGTCAGTGCAAGCCGACACACGCACAGCCGGGGCTGGGCAGGGCAGAAATGCCTTCCGAATGGCTGCGAGGGAACAGGCAGGACATAGGGAACATTTCACGGCATGTGTTGTTGCTGTTGCTTGTGAGACGGGCAGGGCTGCTCGCAGGGAGCTCTCAGTCGCTCCGCGGCTCCCCGGCTGCGCATCCGCGGGGCGACTGAGGGCTTGGAGTGCCTCTGTGGGAAGAGTCCCTTGTCCCCCCCATTGCCCCCATTCCCCTTGTCCCCCCTTACTTCTCATCCACATGGAGGCTGGGCGAACACTTGATGGCGAGCCAGGTCTTCCAGTGGAGGTGCCGCACTTTATACACCTGCCCGAACCCCCCCGAGCCGATCTTCTCCCAGCTGCTGAACTCGCTCTCCTCGAAGGTTTTCAGCAGCCCCATGGCCCAGGGGGAGCCGCCGTCCCTCGCCATCGCCGCCGCTGCGCCCGGACACCGCCCGGCCCCGCGGAGCGCAGCGCTGCCGCCGCCGCTGCCGGCCCGTCCGCCCGCCCAGGTGAGTCAGGTGTGCCGGGGGGGACCGGGCTGGCGTCACTTCCTGGGACGGGCGAGTGGGTGGGTTTTCCACAGGTCCCTCTTCTCTGCCGGGACAGGCGAGCGGGGCAGTTCCCGGGTTCCAGCTGCCCCGGGGTGACGCCGGCGTCCAGAGCTTCCCCCGGCCAAAGCGCTGGGGCGGGAGGGGAGCGCCGCGCACGCTGCTGAGCTCTGACAAACAAGCTGTGACAAACGAGCTGTTAAATAAAGGACAGGGAAGCACCAGCCACCGCATTCCTGCCTTTTCTTCTTCCCCTGCCCAGGGAACCGCAGCGGGCCCCCGTCCCTCCGTCCCTTGACCTGTGCATCCCGGCCCGGTGTGTGGGACTCCGGCCAGCCCGCCCCAGGCTGCTGTCTGTCCAGGCACGCTCTGAAGCAACAATTTTTAGGCTCCGGGAAGCTATTGCAGAGAACTGACACGTCTCTGGGTTTTAGGTGCCTGTGGGACTAGAAGCTTTGATGATCCCAGCGCTACATTTCAGTGCCTGGATCCTTTTGTGGATCTAATTGCAGGGACCACAGGACTCCCAGAATCGTTCTGTTTGGAAAAGACCTCCAAGATCATCAAGTCCAACCTCTGACCAATCTCCACCTCGTCAACTAAACCATAGCACTAAGTGCCATATCTAGTTTTGTGAACACCTCCAGGGATGGGGACTCCAGCACCTCCCTGGGTACTCCTTCCAATGCCTGACCACCCTTTCAGTGAAGAAATTCTTCCTAATTCCCACCTGAACCTCCTCCCCTGGTGCAGCTTGAGGCTGTGGCCTCTCATCCTGTCCCTTGTTCCCTGGGAGCAGAGCCTGACTCCCCTGGCTGCCCCCTCTAGTCAGGGAGTTGTAGAGAGTGAGAAGGTCCCCCCGAACCTCCTTTTCTCCTGACTAAACACTCTCACCTCTCTCAGCCACCCCTTACAGGACTGACTCTCTAGATCCTTTGCCATCTCCTTTGCTCTTCCATGGACACACCTCAATATCTTTCCTGCATTTAGGGGCCCAGCACTGGACACAGCATTCGAGGTGTGGCCTCAGCAGTGCCCAGCACATAGGGGCAATCCCTGCCCTGGTCCTGCTGGTCACACTATTTTTGATACAGGCCAGGTGCCATTGCCTTTCTCGGCCACCTGGGCACACCTGGGCTCATGTCCAGCCGTGACTCAGACCAATGGATACCGGGTCTCACTCTGTCACTGAGATGCTGCACTTGGAAGGAAGGAGCCTGCACCCTTTGGTATGTAACAGGATGGTGAAGAGACTGCTCTGATCTCCATCACGACCTTCACACCTATCACAGGTCTGAAGATTAGTAAAGCTCCTCTTTGTTTGTTATACTGAGTTATCAGACTCGAGGTGATTGTTCTAGGCAGCCAGTGTGTGTCATTTAATCTGGCAGGTTGGGCAATAGATAGAGGACAATGTGTTTTAAAGCCAGGATAATAGCTGTTCTTTGCAAAGCTCCGTTTAAAAAGGAGTCTACAGAGACATTTAATTACTTTCAAAAGACACAGGACATGAAGCCTGTTCTCAAAGCTTTATTCCACATGGATTTCTTCCTGCTTAATTTACTCTGGATTAAACTAAACAATGGTTTACTCTGAATGAGAACATCTATGTATAAATAAATCAGGAATAAGAAATCGCTGTTTGTAGAGACAACCTCATGGGTCACCTCTATGACCCAACAATACACCTTGATCTGGTCATCTCCTGGATATCATCCTGATTTGTTCCTTGCTTTTTTTTGGGATTCAGCTCTCAGTGGATCAGCCTGGAGAGTGTGCCATGCTCTCAAGGAGCTCTGCTTAAACCGAAGTGATTTGGAGAACCAAGGCCCTGGACTTTTCAGTGCATGACTTTGTTCCAAATAGCACACCAGATATTTAATTCCTCTAATGATGCATTGTCACTCAAACTCCTGTTTCACTGGGAAGATGGTGAAAGTTAAGCAAGACAAAACCCAGCTTGCACTTAGCTGGCAGTTAAGTTTAACCAGAAAGTAAATTTTGTACCTTCTGCCTCCACTGTGATTTGAGAATTAATTCAACAAACACCAAGCAAGAAAGGAGTCAGAGCTCATGACAGAACATGGAAAGAGCTCATCTGAAAGAATTTCAATTGCTTAAGTGCTTTCAAAAGGGCTAGGCCTAAATAAAATTCACATTTAAGGTGCTTAGAGGACTGGCTTCCCAGGCTCTGAGCTTTTTCTTGATGAAGTGTAGGAAGGCTAGGAAAGGACACCAGATGAGCTTGTCTTCAAGAGGCAGAAAAAGAAGTCAGCAAGTGAATTCCAGAGCGGTCAAGTCACTGAATAAAAATAAATAAATAAACAAACAAATAAAATAAAAATATCTTAATAGTTGGCCAGGCTGACAACAGTCAGTATTAGGTTTATTGAGAACAAATCTTGTGCAACCAACCTGATTTCTCTTTTTGTGGCAAGGTAACCAGTCTCGTGTAATTCCTTCTCTCCTCTGCGTGTATGTTAGCAGGGGCACAGCAGAGAAACTCTCTTCTTACTCTGCATTTGTGTCTTGCAGTATTTCCCAGTCCTCTCAGAGAACAGGATTCAATCCAGTGCTTCAGCCTGCTCTTTTTAGAATGAAATGCTTCTAAAGGGTTGCTTGGCATGAGTGAACTCAACCAACCTGGTGCTTCAGAAGGTCTCAGGGCACCTTGGTCCTGTATGTTAGAGCTAAACTATTTTGCTTTTACATTCTGTGAACAGACAGCAGCTGGCAACGAGGTAACAGCTTTAAAGTTGATATAAAACAGCACTCATTTGCAAAACTATTAAACAAAAATCCATCTATTTGACCACTCTGCAAATATTTAGCTATGTTTGGCTTTTTACACACAGATGGTGCAATAGTGCAGCTGGGTTAAGCCAACCCAAAGCTCTGAAGGAGGCTGCTGTCCCCTTCTTGTGCTCGTATTCACACGGCTGCATTTGCATTCACGTGGTGGAACGGTAACTGAATCAGCTCAGTGATCTCACTGAAAAAACCTCCCTTGGTTAGTCTTCAGACAGATCAGAAAGCTGGCCTGACTTACCAGGTGCTGCTTAATGTCAACAGCAAGGGAGGCGAGTGGGCTGGGAGGAAACTGCCTCCGGAAGAAGGTGATGAAAGGGGCACGGTTGCACATTGGAGAGGATGCTGGAGTTCCTTGCTGATCTCACTCAAAGCACCCTCACAAACCGTGGAGAAGTGTGGTGTGGAGATGGAAATGAGCAGTAGGAAGAAGGTGGGAATTCTGAAACCAGCTTTTACTGAAGGAAATATTTTAAAAAGCAAGGTGCAGATAATCCTTCCGAAGTCAATGACACACTGGACTGGACTGCTCTGGGCACATGTATGAATTTTTGTGAGTTCAGAGCTGAAGGTAGTGGCAGCTCTGCCCGCTAAACACCCCAGGAATTAGTTCCTTTATAAATTGATTTGAATGCACCAAAGTTAAGCCAGGAATTAAAAGGCACTTTGGGGACCACGCTTGGGCCTTCAGCAGAGTGGTTTTAGTGCTCGCCATAGCTGAACAAAGGAGAACACAGCTTAATAAAAACCTTGTGGCTTCCTTGTAAAGATGAGAACTCTTCTTTAGAGGCAGAGAACTGAGGCACATCATCACTTGCTGGAGATCACATAAGCTCCTTGCTGTAGACAGTAACAGAACAAACTCTGTATTTGATGTGATCTAGAAAGAAAATTACTGGTTTGGGGCTTTAGGTAGGCTTTGCAGATTGCTTTTAACATGCCTTATTTCATGGAATTATATGCTAAAAACCGTATCAGGGCAACCACTCCTCTCCCAGACACTACACTTTAAAGCTTGTGCAAAATAACAGCACTGCTTAGTGAACCAGCTTTGAGATTTTTATCCCAGAGACAAACACTGTGCTTTTTCACTACGGCTTTATGGAAACTCCTGAACTCTCTTTGCTAACATTCTTCCTCTGTAAGAATAATTAAAAAGCCCTGCATTCAGGAACCTAATTGAGAAGTGTTAAAGAAGCCAAATCTAACCTTGTTGTCAGCTCTGTATATGATGGTAGAGACCCTGTACAATGTGAAAAAGTCCTAATTAAAAAAAAAAAAAAAGATTAATCACGTTTGCGTTAGCAGCAAATGACTAGCGTGGTTGTTTGTGTGGTATTCGGGAGAAGAATGCCTAGTTTTACATTTTAATTCTTAAACCTCTGAGAACAGCAAATACGTTCTGCATGATTTCCCCCAGCTCGGTCTCGCTCTGCTCCTCGGCAGCCGCGCTCATTTTTCGGGTACATTTTTTCCCTGCTGCCGGCTGCGCTGCAGGGCACCACCTCCGAGGGCACGGTCAGAAGGGCTCTTTGCCAGCACGGCGAGCTCCTCCTGCCTCCACAGAGCCCAGGGCTGGGCTGGTCGCACCGAAATCCACAGGGATCCCGTGCCAGAGCCGCAGCCAGACACCGCGCTGCTTTTCCATCCTGCGCCAGCTCCTTATCTGATGCTCCGGCTCCACGAGAACCGGTCCCCGGTGACTCACGGCCACCTCAGCCCACGAGCTGTTTTTCAGGCTGGATCCCACAAATCCCGGCAAACGATGCCTTGTTTCTGGCAGAGCCGCTTTCTCCTGGGAGGCAGCGGGTGAGCGGTGCGTGGCACAAAGGGATTTGCGTGCCCCAAGCCCCGTGCGAGCTCCGAGCGCTCCGGCCGCAGGCGCTCCCTGCCCTCTCCTAAGCGACAGCGCTCAGCCCTTGCTGCGGAGAAATCGGCTTCAGAATCACTTCCAAAATCAAGCACAACCAAAATTCTACTTTTCAAACCCCAAATGGGTTCACGCACAGTTGTTTCAGCACCCAAAAAAAAAAAAAAAAAAAAATCAAAAATCAAAAATTGGTCTCAAAATCAGGAGGAATAAAAAAAGCTCCGCTTTTCACTAAAATGCTTTCAACTCGATCTTTTATTTTGTACATTCACAGCAGCATCTTGGGGTGTTAATAATCTTAATTTATTAAATATTACATTTAATATTTTAATATATAATATTAAAATATTGTTGAAATCGTAACGAAATATTATTAACATCTCAACATGAGATTATTAAAATTATAACGTAAGATTATTTAAAAATTTGCCATCAAATCTGAAAAAACCCTGAAATTCTTCTTTGCTACAACTACTGTTGTCTACTAGATACACTGTTGTCTACTAGATACACGGGTGTGAGCAAAACCTCTATATACAAACTAATGCAAAACTGTAAGTTACTACAGCAAGTTACTACAAACATAGCATTTGCAGGAGAAAATAAGAGTAACATCTAATTAGATTGCCAAAACTGATAATGTCAGCAAATGACCAAAAAAATTGATGTAACTTCTATCTTTGCAAACCCCTTGTGTGAATGCAAACCTTGTAAATAATAATGAAATAAACCAGGTACCTCAGCAATAGCAGAATAAAACTCTAGAGTGTCATTAAGCAGCATAACCAAGAGCAATTATTTAAAAAAAATTTTTTTCAAAAATAGTTCTTCATTAATAAGTTATCATCCCATTTGTCTGACCCCACAGTTGATTTTACCTTACAAAATGTAAGTGGTGGGAATTTAGGACTTGCAGGTCATATTCTTGCCCAGCAAGTACAGCTCCACAGCACGAGTACAAAGCAAATAAATGCCGTGTTTTAATCTGCCCTGTGAAGCCCCGAATGGCCTTGGTGTAAATGAACCTTGGTACCTGCAGTGCAGCCTGCACCAAAGGCAGCGACCTCCCCATCAGGCATGGGGAGTAAAATGAGGAATATTGGATTAGAGACTTCAGGTAAGCTGTTGTAAAAACCTGGAAAAGGCTCCTGTGTGTTCTGGCTGACTAATACTTTCCATTATAAAAGGCTCTTTCTTTGGGAAGCGTTAACACCTCTGCTGCTTGTTGCAGGCCTTTGATATTTAGCAGGGGAAATCCCAGAGGCTATAGTGGTACCAATCCATTGCCCAGAGAAACGTGAGTCAGTTTAACCTGAGCTGTAAAGTATTAAAAAATGCTGCCTCGCTGATTCATGCACTAAAGCAGATTAAAATCAGGCTGACACCCACATGTGTCTGGCCTTCCCCCTCTGCACAGATGGCTCAAGTGCTCTTGAAACATCATTTTACAGCCCAGCACGTTTAATAAGATTAAATCCCGAGCACAGAGATCTCAGCTGCCTGCAAAGCAGGAGCTTCTGAGACAGGAACAGCCATGGGGGGGAGATTTTTACACCTACCCCTTTTATTCTGACTATATTTGCGACGGAGCTTTTAAATTCCTTTGCAATATTTCCATTGTAGCAAGAAAGTCTCTCTAATAACTCCAGAAATATTTTTGAAGTCACTCAATAAAGCTAAGAAACCTGCCAAAATTTTTGTATTCTTATCTACATCTCACAAACTATTAGCTAATTTCTAATGAATAACGTCATGGGCTAATAAAAAAAATGGGACTTTTTACCTACCAACTCAAACTCTTGTGCATTGGCTCAACATTTTCCCTATGGACTGTATTTTTTTTAATAAATAACTGAACACATGTATATGCTATATGAAAAGACAGAACTTAAAAGTTTCTTCTCAAAAAGGGTACAAATGAACTTACTGTATGTGCACAACGTTGTGTTGATCTTGCATATATTCTCCGAGCACATCAGAATAATTTTACAAGAAAGCTGAGAAAACGCAGTGAGATATACGAGATTTGACAAGGATCAAAGTGAAAACTTTGAAACTTGCTTTGTTTAAGAAAGCAAGCCTCTTCCAAAGAGTAAAAAACCTGATTATTTTTCATAGTAAAAATCCAATAAAAGACTGTTTTTCTAGAAATCTACCTGAATTCCCAGGTGCAGTTGCATTTCTACCAAGTTTTCCACCACGCTGATTGGTGTTGATTGGTGTTGATTGGTGTTGATTGGTGTTGATTGGTGTTGATTGGTGTTGATTGGTGTTGTTCATCAATTTCAGCAGAAGTAAAACACGTTCCCAACAAAGCCTGAAGGTCAGCACAAACTGGCTCTGGCAGAGAAATGTTTGTTTCTACCAGGACATTTTCTCCAGTACCTGGTGATGGGGGCTGGAGCTTGTTCAAGTGTCCCCCTCTTCTCTTCCAAAACTATTTTGACTTGGTCAAGATTTATTTGTCACCATCTAGAGATCCTGACCCAAACCCTTGGCTGCATCCAAACTCTGATGACTTTCATTGTCATCTTTATGTCTAAGGGGAAAAAAAAGTTGAAAATAATGAAGACATAAACTACAAACATAGCATTTGCAGCAGAAAATAAGAGTAACATCTAATTAGATTGCCAAAACTGATAATGTCAGCAATTAAAAGATGAATGGTGTTGTTGTTTACTATGTGGCACTCAAACAAAAGGCACTCTCTGGGATGGAACACCTGCCAAGAGGGTTCCAATAAGGAGACTTCATCAAATAAGCAGCATGTAAGAGAAAATAGGAGATACATATTCATAATAATATTTAATTTGTTGGATTTTCCGAAATGGAGGGAACAGCTTGTTTATGCTACAGAAACTGTTCCTATATTTCTGTACTCTCTTTGGTGGCTACAGTTTGCAGGGTTAAAAAATCGGCTCCAACAACACAGGTGACAAGATTTTCACAGCTGTAAAAGCTATAAAAGCAAAAAATGCTTTTATTTCCTTGGTTGAACCATTTTAAATTTCACTATCATGATGGAAAACCTAATGTAAAGTAGTAAATTGTTTCACACTCCGAATGTCTAAAACAGAACCTGAATTAAGAAAACATTAAATTAATTATCTGGATCTCTAAAACAGAATGTTTTAGAAAAAGTACTTTATGATCTGATCAAGAATCTGCTGGCAACATACCTGAAGTGAGAATGGCTGCTGAGTTTGTGAACTCTTTGAAGATGTCAGGTCAGTGAGTAACTCCAGGAAAAATGTTTTGACAGGTATGGAATTTATATTTCAGAATTACTCTTGGAAAGAAAGATTGTTAAAATCATGGGAGGCTTGCATGTATATATGACAAAAATTAATCCCCTGTTGAAAAGGGGAAAACCACACTAAGTAAATGAAGAACTCTTGGAGTAGCTTCCTAAAATATTTCCAGGTTGTGGTTATTAGAACTTGTCTGATTAAGGAACCCCAGTGAAAGTGGAAATTCTCTGCACTGGCCATCAGTACTGCAGATCTCCAAGAGCAGGGTGACAACAGATCCCACTAAAATACATTGATTTTACAGTGCAGCAGTGATCACAGCTCAGGAAGCTGAAGAAGCAGGCAGCAAGCATGCATAAATTATAGCAGCCCAAACTGAATTTTAATGTGTGACCACACTCACATGATTAAAAGGTTCCCTATTTTCAGGTAACATATTAGTTCTAAGCATGGAGTTCCAATACAGAAAGGTGATGTTGGATTTTAATCCCTGAAATACTTTGCTGTTGAGATTAGAATTGGCATGTGGGGTTTTTTTTCCTCAAAAAAAAAGGAGGTGGGAGGAGGTTGGCCAGAGCTCAAGTCTCTTAGAATGCAACTGCATGTATCTTACAGAAAGCACTCAAAAGGAGGAATCAGGTATTTGCATAATACTTGCAAGAGTGCCAGGAATGTGTGTAAATAAATGCTTGATTTGATGAAAAATAAAATATTTCATTAACTCACACGGAACCAAATGCACATAGATTTGAAACTTTAGTCTCATTTACAGAAATCCAATTTATCCTGCTGTTTAAAATACTCACCACATGCTCTCTCTTGCAGTGCTGTCTCGAAGTTCGTGAAGTCCATGAAATAAAACCACATCCTTCAACATCACAGCTGTAGGCACCTGAATCACTGTGTGTTTCAACATGTTTATGTAGATCAGAGGCACTCTTAGAACTGAAAACAAGGTAAAACAAATAACAGATATAATAGTACAGAGGAATAGCCTTGTGGTTAATGTTTAGGACTGGGAGGTAGAAATTTTTGGCTCTGACAATGACAAGTGAAAGCGGGATGTGTGTAAATTGCTTCTCTGCCTCAGTTTTTCCACCTGCGGAAAGGGGATAGTACAGACGCCTCTTTGATGTGCTCTTAATTTCTTTTTCCATTCCCTCTTTCTTCCCACACATCCACACCATGCCCAAATCCACGTTATTTTTCCACAACCATCACCCTTTCTTTATGTTCACATAGACAAAATTCTTGTCCATTACCACTCATCCTCTCTGGTCTAGAAATTCCGATTATTTCCTTCTATTCCCACACAATGTGAACTCAAAAATACTTAAATATTGATGCATTTTACCCCATTTCCAGTACCCAAAGGCTAAGCTTCTCATCTTCTCAGGGAAAGTTAAAATAATTTGCCAGTGCTTACATGTGCAACTTGGTTTGTCACATCACCATGCCATGAGCTTCAAATTTTGTTACCTGCTGTCACAGAGGAGACAAAGGAATTATGGTGGGGAAAAAAAACCCAACATTTTTTCAGTTCTGTATCACAGCTTCACCAAGATACTTTCTTCTACATGACAAGAAAAAATGAAAATACCCTATTAAAATTGACATATTATAATACAGTTGGGAATAAAATGCACAGAGAAAGAATGAGATCAAAATGAAATGCAGATCCAATAAAGAGGGTAGTGAAATAATGGTCGATTTACAGCGTTTCAGGTTACTTCCAAAAAACAGATGGAAAGATGTAGAGGATCATGTTTCACCCTCCAGGCCATCACAAAAAGGATGATTATTGTTTTGCCCTTGGCACTTTCAGATGGTTTTTAAGAGGTGAACGTTGTCTGGAGGCCTCCTGACAGACAAGCAAATCTGCTTTTGGTGTTTGAGGTATTACCATGCTCACAAAGGTGGCAGGAAAAGTGTCCGTCCTCTGCCTCCCCCTTCCACAGTGGGATCTGTTTCCTCGAGGCACAGCCCTGCTCAGGGCTTGTGAGATATGGGATTGCTCTGACTCTGGAGCTGGGAGAACCTCTGGCAGGAAGGATGTACCCTGAACCAATGCTGCTTTGTGTGTGTGACTCAGCAACCCATAAGGAATGCTTGGATATGGATAAAAGCTGATTTTTTTTTAGGAGTTTGAAACCATGCACTGTTTTATATTCAGCCCACTGCTTTACAAATGTCCAGAGGAAAACAGTCAAGTTGTCTCAAAAAAAATATAATCCATAGCAACTACTCCAGGATCACTCCCTGCACAGGTATTTTTCCTCATAGTTTGTCTCAGGCCAGGAATTTTGTTCTTGTTTTCTCCCTAACATAAATAGCTTCATGTGGAAAACCCGTCTGGAATAACTTAACCTGCAAAACTGTGTCAGTGAATTTAACAGGCTCTTGGAATGGGAGTATCCACATTTACTTAGTTGTCTGCCATGTAAATGTGTCCATGCAGGGAGGGATTTCAGAATACCTACAGCATTTGCATTCACATCACAGCTTATTTCAGAATAATTTCTTATAGGTAAGCAAGCTCTTTAAAAGAGAATTTCAATATTTATCAGCAAGCTGTTACGCAACACACCGGGGTAGGAATATGGGAATGTCATGTCTGCACTGGCATTCTGCACCAACATGCAGACATGTGTGCTGCCAGAATTGCTAAAGAAAGCTGAATCATGAACCAGAGACGTAACAGGCTTCAATATCTGAATGGATTGAGGTTGTGCCTGAGCAGCTGGACCCTGGGATGCCTCCCAGCTCCCTCAGCCAAGTTCACTTACACAGGTTCACATCAGCCTTGTTCCTACTCGAGCCACCTTGAGATTTTCCCTGGCTGTGCAAGCAGGACACAGGCAGAGTGATCAGGGGACAAGGACAGCCAGGCACATTGTACAATTCACAGAGTTTTAAGTGCAGCCTGAGTACCAGAAACAAATAGTTCAGTTAGCCAGGTGCTTTATTTAATATATCAGATCTGTCTTAATCTGCTACACTTTAATTAAAAAAAACAAAAAAACAAAAAAACAACCAAACCAAACAGCCTATTCAAACAGCTTCATGAGTTAATAAAACAGAAATAAAAATCTCAGTTTGGATTTATTTCCAATTTCTTTCCAAAAGAGTCTAATCTACTGAAATGTGGAGTTGCTAAGCATCAACGTGCGGAGTTGTAGTCAGTGAAAAATCACATTTCCTTAAGAATGCAACTAGAAAGCAGAATCTTCCCCGACTGAGCAAGTCTGCACAAAGCCACTCGTGTGTTTATACAACCTGAATGTTCCCAGGTCTGGCTGCATGGCTGGAATATTCCCATTCCCAAGGCAGAGACCCACCCGCGCCTCTGCATTTCCTGTGTGTCCGACAGCAGTATCACAGGTTTCCTCCTGCTTAGATGCACCAGGATTCTTTCCCAGACAGTCATCGCTGCCGTAGTCGGACTTGTGGGAATCTCTGGGGACCCGAGGGAGGTTGTGGTTAGGTCAGGGAAGGACTGGGCTGTGTGAGTGAGGCTGGTGATGTGCTGCAGGGCGAGCAGGGCTGCAGCCCAAGCTGAAACACACCTTGGGCTTTCACCCAGCCCTGGGTCGCGAAAGCAAATAAACAGAGGTGCAAGAGGAGAATAAACATCTGCATGGGAGCCACTGCAAAAGAGAAAAGCCCCCTAAAGTTTTTGGTTTGAAGGCACAAAGAATGGAATTTCCATGCCTCAGAGGCACAGGCAGTAAAGCTCTTACTTTTCCAGCATTTGTAACACAGCTGACCTAGGTTCATATATCAATTTTCTTAGCTGATATAACAATGCTTATAACTCTGTTGTTTATCTGACCTGTAGTTTATCTAACCTTGAGAAAAGTATGTTTCATTTTAAGAAGCTCTAACTTGTTTCCTCATGTGATCTCGTAGCAACCTTTCATTGGCAAAATGTTTCCGACTTTTCTGTCAAGCAAATATTTTCTCTGAATTTAAACAGGAACTATTTAGTGGCAATACAAATAACTTATGAAAGATTTATTAATTAATAACTTGCTGCTGCCAGATTCACTAATATGGTAATATAGCATTGAGACAGTTTCAATATGCTCTGTCACTACACATTTAGTTTAGGCTTAATGAAAAGGATTGTTTATCAGTAAGTAAATATCCTAAACAGAATAACAATCTGTTCAAAAAAACACCAGATTCAAGTTTGAGATCTTCTGTCAATGCACCTACTTTCCATCACCAAAACATCCACAAATCCTAAATATATTCTAAGCACTTAAAACCAGAACAAAAACACCACCTGTCCCTCCCTTTTTAGCTTGCAGGAAGCACACCACGTAATACACAGTTGGTTGAGGTAGGGAGTGTTCTGGTGAAGAAAACATTCACCAAACATGCAAAGGCAAGAGAATTTCTGTGCTTCATGAACACGATGGCCTTCCTGGAGCAAACCCTGCTTTTATGCAATTGACTTCTATGTCAAATAGAAATATTTATTAAGTTACACATGGCACGTTAAATGAAAATCTTAGAAATATAAACAGAAGTGAGATCATAACCCCTTGCTGTTTTCTGACACTTGATTTTTGCATGATCTAAAAACTTGATGGTGTTGACCATTCCTCCACAAGTAGGACACAACCTTTCCTTTTGTGGGGGTTCTTAAGTGCTTCCACCTACATATACAGCTAAGCCTATGCCTTCCTTTAAATACACCTAAACCATCTAAACCAACCAGCCCAAAATAAAAACTGCACAGGAGGACTGTGCTTTCTTATGCAGAAGCAGAAGAGGCCATCAGATACTTATGTCTGACTGTTATATTTTTAGAAATACACAAACTACTTCTTAAAAAAACAAAAATCATGTTAGCAGTGTTGCAAACACCACAGGACATTTAACCCTGCAAATGTCCATGGAACAGGATTGTGTCTTGACAGTTCTGGAATATCTCCAGTCTTCCGAGTCCCTGGAGCCACCAGGGTGATGGGGTAGTGAATAAATGTCGACTGTACATCTCCAGAACTCTACTTACTGACTTTTTTTTTTTTAAATCTTTGCACTTTCTGTTTTCACATTTACATTCACATACTGGTTAACCACAAGCAATCAGCAAGCCACCAAACAATCTTTGCATTTGAAAAGCTCTGTCCTCAGATCTCTTGAGCTAAGGAGCTCTCTGATACTGTGGACACTAAGCAAGTGTTAACAGCAGCAGTAGAAAGCTCTGACATGTTGACATGTGACAAGGGGAAAATCCCAAGTGGTTTTATGTTTAGGTGTAAATAGAGGTGAAAACTACTTTCAGGAGAAAACTTCAGACCTGTGTAAAGGAATATCCTATACTCTCATGCAAGGAGCAGCCACAAGTGTCTCTCATCTACCTAACAAAGGTGACAACTATGCAGAAATCTACCTTTTAAAAAAAGGTGAAATCATAGCCTGCACCAAATCAAAGACTCTTAAGAATTCAAGAGGACTAAATGCAAATTCAAGAACAGGAGGCAGGGAAGAAAATATTCTTGATGATAAGAATAATCAGGTGAATCAAACTGAATGACACTTTGGATATCTTTAGGTCTCAGAAAATAATACATAAAATTCATTTACCAGAAAGGATTTGCCTAGCTCCTGTAACCAAGTAGGGGCACCACGAGTCCATTTCTGCTCTTCATCAGGACGTGCTCTCAAGAAGAACAAGAATGTAAAACCTCGATCACAGCCCACATCCACTCCAGTGGGTGGAATACAGGCAATTTCCTGGTACAGAGTTCTGAGCTACAGATTCATGTGCTTAGTAAACGGACAGAACCCTAAAATCCTTATTAAAAGACAAGAAATCCTGAAACCTCACCTTGCCTACAAGAGGTCTTGCACCTCTCTTGTGACTGATGCCCATTAGGTCTCTTTCCTAGCACAGACATGCAGAACAAATAGTTTCATTGTTCCTAAACATCTTTGAAGACACACCATATTCTTTTTCTTCCATGTCTGACTTTTCCCCTTTCCCATATTTAGGCTAAACAGCCAGAGGAGTCCCTTCACCTGTCCTGATGGGCTTTATTTTCTAAAGTTATCATCACAGTGATGTGTGATTTTTGTTCCTCTTAAGGACTAGAAATTTTACACTGTCAGGTCACTGGAGTGAGTTGAGTTCTCCAGACAAAAAAATAATGCATCTGTCAGCTAATGTCCAGAGGGAAAATGAACACATTTATGTTGCCTTGCATCCACTGATGGGGTTTTGTCATTAACAGCTACCCCAAAAAGCAACTTCAACCCATAAATTGAAGAGACACGTATCTTGGGGCTTCACCAAGAGGATTCCAATCAAATTTGAACGCTGTTGACACATTTTACAAAACAAAGCCAAACCCATCGGTTTAAAGCAAGCCCAGAACGATGTGTTCCAGGAGCAGAGTCCCACAAATTGCCTTATTAGCCTTCAGCTTTTCATCTGGAGAGGCTCTGCTCCTACCCTCCCTAGGTCTGGAGCTGAATGGCACGCACAGCAAACGCAGCCCATAGTTTAGCCCTTACTCAAACAATCAAGGCATCTGCTATGAAAGACTGTCAATGGAATGTGGCTGCTCCAATACAGCCAAGGGCAGGACATCACCTTTGAAGCCATGACAATAATTTTAACACGAGAGGCAGCCTGCAATATAGGGAATGCATTAAAAATGCTCTTTCTTACCACAGAGATGAGAAAAACTGGGGCAGCAGTAGGTGTGTTTCCCCTGATTTGAACAGAAGGAAGAGTAAGCTCACCATGAAGTATTAGTATGAGGGAGAAAACCCTGATCCTGACTGGTAGAAATAAGTCAAAAGTCTTCTTGAATGGTTTATGAACCATCACCCACAAGCAGAATCATGAGGAAAACCCAACCCTGTTCAACTCCCAGTTACTCCAAGTTGAGAATCACCCATGGATGATAGGAAGTATCCCATTAAATCACGGTGCCCATAAGGTAGAAATGTTTTTGCAACTATTTTAGATAGGTGAAAAAACATCTGAAGATCTCTCACAAGTTCCTATGCAACATAGAGCACTAAGTGAATTTTATAAAAAAATATTTATATGTGAAATACTTTTTGAGATAGTATGTTTTAATTATTTTATGAACTCCCTTTCCAGTGACAATAAACAACTTTTTTTATTTTGATTGGTAACAATTTCTTCCTCCTTATCACACGCATGAAGAGCAACATGTTCATAAAACCACACTGTACTGAAGGTAACATAAACCAAAATAGAAGCATGGAAAAGGCAAGATCGTTTTGGCAGGAAATCAACCGACAGGAACATAGAATTAAGTGTTTTTAAAAACCGAACAGACACTAGTAAATACTGCAGTAACATTTAATTAACTCCCTCCAACACAGAGACAATTACATCAGCTACAAAAATGCAGAACATTTTGCAGTGTCCACAACACAAATCAGGTCCTGAATTCTCACCTACCATCTCATAGCTGAAAAGTCTGGCTAGACTAATTGAGTGCATGCTCCTCATTCTTTGGAGCAGGCATGTGTCTGTTCATGCATTTCTGTTGATTTATTTCTCTGTGTATTTTTACCTTGTCCCCTCCCTTCACTTCTCCCTGCTCCTGCTCAAGGTTTAGGAGGGCAGTGCAGGTTAATTCCAGCAGAAATGGGGAGGCTGCACAATGATTGAACTGAATTAGGTGTCAGGATGCAGCACCCCACGAGTCAGGACTTACCTGACAAGGGGGGGACTAAACCTTAATTAGCCTTTGCCTCAGTCCACAAAAACCCCACACCTGAGAGTACAAGTGGGCTGCAAATTGCATTTTCTGCAGTGTGGAACAGGGTGTCATTCAGCAGCAGCCCAAATTCACGGTGCTCCCCTCAGTTCCCCACAGTTTAACCCTCAGCCCCACTGCTGTGCTGGCACAACTTTGTGAGGCTGCACATGGAATTTGGGGCAAGGAGCTGCTTTCAACCAAATCAAACAGGAAATGGGAAATGGGTTGAAACTCCTTAGGCTGATAACGTACAGCTGATTAAAACGTAAATATCATTCAGGCTGTTTAAAGAAAAATATGTGAATTTAAAAACTCCATTTTTATTTAGGGTTACCTGGTTTTAGTCATTCTAATCTTAGTAGAGTGGGTTAAACTAAGCTGATGAGCATTCCATGTGCAGAACAGAGCATTCCCACAAGGAGTTAAGGCAGGCAAACTGCTGCATTTTAAATTCACACTCCAGTGTATTTCACAATAGCTCCCTGAGGGAGACAAGCCCTTATTTCCTCGGAAGGGCTTGAAACAGGATCTGAGAAATCCAAGGTCCTGTGTATATGGAAACATAGAGGCACATAAAGGTGAGTCAACTAAAATATTGAGCTAGACAGATCGAAAACCACTTCACTTCTCAATCGGAGCGACCATACGGGGCTTCAACTCATTTTAATTCCTTGGCACCAAAGCTTCGAGGGTTTCACCAGAACTTCCTTAAATATTCTTTATGTGTAAACAGGAGAGGAGCGAGGTTTTTGGAGCTGTTGCCTGAGTCACAAGCTTTACCTGTGGGGAAACTGAACCTGACCCAGGGAGAGGTACCACAAGTGTCGGGGGAAGCTGCATGGGTGATTTTCAAAGGGAGTTATATTCATTACTGTGGGAACATATTTGCAGGAGGGTGGGAAAGGTAAGCAGTTTTCCTTGCCCTCAAAGTTCTCCTCTTTCACAGTGTGCCCTACCCCACCTCCTGGGGCTGGTGGAGCCTGCCTCCTAAGCTGGGAAACATTCTTCTAATTAGTAAAATTCACTGCATAGTTGGAACTTGAAAAAAACCCGTATAAAAAAGATTTAGCAAAACGCTGCGGACTCAAGGATTCCGTCAGCCCCAACTGCCCACTTACAAATACAGAAAAAATGGAACGTGAAATCAATTAGCTGGGGTTTAAGCACGTTCTTCAAGCAAAGGCTGTGCTTAGTGACAGAGGCAGCAAAGCAAAATTCTGAGGGCTTTGAACTTTTTCTGATCCTTCTTCATGTTTAAAATAAATAGACCAATCATGGCAGTATGTGAGTAAAGACTGATTGGTCTGTATTAAAGGGCATTAGTATCAAAAACAACTACTGCAAGCAATATGATTCCTGTAAGATATCAGACATAAAGGCAATAGGGTTTATTTGTAATCAAACTATGCAAACAATCCAAGAGTTATCATAAATAATGATCTGTGTTTTATGCTTAGGCTTATAGCTTTAAAAAGATGGCAGTGGGGTACTTGACAATGTGTAATCCACTTGTAAATAAAAGTTTTTATTTAGAGGTTCTCACAGATTGATTTAACTACCTCCCTCTATAAACAGAAGTTTTTTGTCATTCCTTATTTCGTATAAGGAAAAATTAATGAAAAAGGAGGTATCAGAGCATTAGGTGAATAAAGATATTCTAAATTTTAGAGTCCAAAAGGACAAAGAGATATTTCTGGACATGCTATCTGAAATGTTAAGAGCAAACTGGAAATTATTTTAGACCTAGTAAGGCAAAGTTTAGCAAAGCAAAGCATGGACTGTAGGCACCATCAGAAAACAGAAGTGGCTTTGCTCCATCACTGCAGTGCATTTACTCCAGTAAATACTGATCATAAATGCTCCAATACACTCTGATTCTAATTCTAATACAATGCACATGAGGGATAAAATATCTTTGTGAGGCACCACCCTTTGGTCTGACATTGCCTTGCATGGAACTATTTTTATCCTCATTAGTGTTTGTTCTTAAACTCAAAATGATAATTTGTGTCATTAATTTTATCACAACCTTGATATGAAAAAATCATAGATAATAGAAAAATGGGATTTAAGGACGGTCAGCTATGAATCTTTGAAAGGCATAGAGAGACATAAGGACAAAAGGATCAAAGGCCTCTGAAAACCAAAGTTTTTGTATTGATTCACTATTACAAAACCTGCATCAAATTTGTCCCTATGAGGTTTGCAAAATTGTTTCATTTTAGTTTTTCAGTAACTCAATTCAGTTGTTTCTTCTTTGCCATTATTTTTTCAGTTGTATCACTTAACTCAAATGAAAGAGCAAAACTCATGAAACATGAAAAAAAATCATTGTAGACCAGATAAACAATTTTCCTGCACTATTTCTTTGTCTAAAAACCATCTTGCTCAAAGAGTTACACCAAGGGAGATGGTAAGAAAATGTCATCCCACTCATGGGTGCAAAGCTATTGCTCACTGGCCATAAATAAGAGCTGAGGTTCTGAGGCCAGGAGTGACAGAAGGTGCTTCCCCATAATGTCACATCAATATGTAGCCACTTCTGATCAGGAGTGAACACCCTCAAGGTGCAGGAAAAAAAATCATATAGGCATCAGTATTTACATTAACATTGTTTAAAAAAAAAGATAGCAACTGCTCTTGTCTTGGGTTGCTTGGTACAGAAATAGCACAGTCAAGACAGAAGGGATTAATGATTTTATTTAACACAGGACACCCAGTAGTGATCAAGGTAAAAACCATTTTTAGTTGAAACTCATCTTGGTAATGTTTGAACGTTAAATTTATATGAAAAGCTTGTTGCAAATGTCTGATTTCTATCTGAGTAAAAAAAAAAAAAAAATCCCAAACATTTCAAACTAACCAAGGGAACATCAAGATTTGGTTGCCTTTTTTTCAGACCAACAATAAACACTCTGGATGTGGCTACAAACTTCAAATTGATCATTAAACTGGGTGTATTAAAGTTTTTCACATATGCTCTTAAAACACAAGAGAAGTTGCATCTTTGTCAAAAAGATCATTTTAGTCCCGAGAAAGAGGAAGAAAACTTGAATCCAAGGTAACAAACGTTATGCAAATATCACAGGATGGGTCAGGTTGGGAGGGACCACAGTGGCTCACCTGGTCCCACCTCCCAGCTCCAGCAGGGCCATCCCAGAGCACAGGGCACAGGATTGTGTCCAGACAGTTCTGGAATATCCCCAGGGAGGGAGCTCCACACCCTCTCCGGGTGATCTGTTCCAGTGCGTTTCATTTCTGTCATTGCTACCGTAACAATCTCGTGTTACTTACAAAGATAGTGGGACACGTTGTTCAGGGGTAAGACTGAGCAAAAACTCCCCATTGTGAGTCAAATCCAAAGAATGCTGAAGTTAGGGAAAAAAAAAAAAAAAAAAAAGCCAACATCAAGTATTTCACATCACAGTTCTGCCAGCAAACTGCTGTGAACTGTAATAACTTCATCCTCTGTGAGTAGCCTCAGCAGAGAAGCTGCTAATTGCTATCTCCTGATAATGCACCAAATAAAACCTGCAAATCTCAGTGGCAAACAGATTTCCCTCTGTCTCACAGCTGCAGCAGCACCCGAGTGCTTTGTACCTTAAAGCACAACTTTCTGCACAAAGGCACTTCATAGATTCCATAGGAACTTTTTGTCCAAATCCGTATTTTCTTAGGTGTGTATGCTATGACACTCTTCGGCTTAGGTCACAGAGACATTGCTAATGTTGGTCCAATTCTACTTTTTTCACCTTTAATTAAAACTCATTCACCTTTAATTAAAATGTCTACACCTGTAATTACACTTGATTACAGTGTTAAGAATAAAGAGCAGGATACACAAGAGCCAAACCAGCTATATTAAACAGTCTGGTGTAGTATTGCTATTACATCCACAGAGTCTGCCTGTAATTTTCTGCAGAATCGGAGTTTTTTGTTTTCCTTTTGAGTACATTTAATGCTATTTAAAAACTGTAAAATACAATAGCCATCATAATAACACCAGTGTATTAAGGCAAACACCGTAGAAACAATAAAAGTGTCCCTTTTCCTGTAAAGATTCATACAAATCCTAATTTAAACTTAAAATTCTTATCCCTGAAAGGGAAGAAAACTCTGCCATTGACAACAGTTTGTTAAAATCTGCAGCTGCTGAGGCCCTCATCTTAGAAAAGAAAACCTCAGCAGACATTCTCATGACATCACCTCTTCACTCTCCTTTCATATTAGTAATAGCTGTCAATACAAACAAAAATCCAGGAGAACCAGGAGTGAAGGAAGAAAACCAGGTATAAACCCTTGTTGAAGGGCTTCATGCAGCTGGGGCTTACCAAAGCTCAGGTGCAGGTAAACTGAAGTCAGTATTCCAGGTAAACTGGAGTCAGAATTACCTTCCAGGCTTGGAATGGTCTCCCAAACTGCCAGAGGATCTGTGTGAAAGGTGAGGCAGGAATGACCTGCTGTTCCCAGTGGGTGCTGGAGGTGCTCCTTCAAGTGTTCCATGGTGTGATTGCAAAATTCCCCCGTGCATTTCCCTACAAAGCAGCATTCTTTCCACTCACACATGGCAGTATCAATCCAGTGCTCTTAAATTTGCTTCCTGGGGCCATTGCCTAAAAGTTTTAGTTATATGACATTTCTGTGAGTTTCTCATGTAAAAATAGTAGTCAAGATTCCAGTCTCCTCAATGACGTGAACATTTTTAATTTTTTTAATTACTGGATACCTTATTTTAAGTATCTAAGACCGTATTTTGCAAACATTTACACCTTGCCAGAAGCCACAAGTTGTAACATTTTCATTACAACCGCACAGTAAGAGTCCTATGATCACCATCCCAAACATCTGCTGAGGGTGCCTTTATTGTAATTTAACTCCACGGAAGGGCTGTAAAACCTCTTTCCACACAGAAAGCCAAAGCAGCCATTACCAGGAGTGCAATTCCAGTCACTGACACCTGCGTGGGATCCCACTGAACAGGGCTGGTTCCATTTTCTTGTTCTTCTCAGGACCCAGCTCTGGAATTGGCTCAGCTGCTAAACGAGTGAGAAAATTGATGAAGAAATTATTTGCAGCTGAAAGCTGGTTCTTGGGGGGGGAAATGACTTTTTTTTTTTCTGCTCAGCTGGATGCATGTTTGTATAAAGGAAGCCACAGGAATGAAAACCAATGAGAAATAGTTCCACTGGTTTTTTTTTGTTACTCCGAATAGATACAGCAACAGCAAACTCCATTTAAAAAATCCTCCTGGCCCGTTCTCCGTGGTTTCCCACCTCCCTCCTCTTCCCTGTGTTACTAGCTCAAAAGATCTGCCAGATCAGCTGCTCCCAGAACCACTCCCTAAAGTGCTTTATTCCCAGCACTCTGGATTAGTTTTAAGGGTTTCAGGAGCCTCGGAGCAGATCAGCTGACGGAGCTCAGTCAGCGGCAGACTTCGGGAGGAGGATGGCAACAAGCAGCTGGGAGGGAGGAGGTTCTTCATTTGCTCATCCAGATCTGGAAGACAAACTCTGCCCAGTAGCCTCAAGCATCAGTGTAAAAGCCTGACTGTGTCTTCTCTGATGCTCATGCTGATCCCACTGATTAAAAAACTTGGGTGCTGACATAATTCTGGGCTGAAAAATCCCAGTGTGCCAGTGGGAAAGCGTGCAGGAATCGCCGTGCCAGCTCCACGGTGTTAAACAGACACCATCCACACGATGGGCTTTGTGCTCTTTGTACATCTAGCTATTAAAAATACCCCTCTGGAAGTGTTCCCCTACCAGGAAGTGAATTACTGGAAAGCTTCCCAGAGAAATGATGGTCTGGTATTCCAAGTGGCACTCTCCTCACGTTTAGCAGTTCAATCCACACTGCTACAACCAACCTTTTCCCTGAAACAGGAAAGCCTGGTGTCCCTAAAGACAGAGGGAAAGGCAGGAAGAGTAGTGTTTATGCTGCACATTAAATAATCTGTGGTCAAGTAACTTTATTAAAGTTATTCCAGCCACAGTATTAATACCACTGAAACAAAATATCTCAAGTTATAATTATTGTAATTGACCAGTGCCAGTATCCACAATATCCCAACGACTAGAGGCAAAAACCACCAGAGGGAAAAGTGTGGGAGAGACTTTGAAATCCTCCTGTCCATTATGGCACAGCCCCCCTTGTCTGCACATCCCACCTGAACCTCCCACATCCCCTTCCTTGTCTGCACATCCCACCTGAACCTCCCACATCCCCTTCCTTGTCTCCACATCCCACCTGAACCTCCCACATCCCCTTCCTTGTCTCCACATCCCACCTGAACCTCCTACATTGCCCTTTCCTTGTCTCCACATCCCACCTGAATACCCACAACTCTCCCCCCTTCTCTCTACACCCCACCCACCCTCTAATCCCTCTATTTATATTTATATAAATATATTTATAAACTCTATATAAAACTATATTTATAGTTTAGGCTCAACCCCACTATTTTCAACATCCTTCACACCAAACACAGGCACCTTTAAAGGCAATGGAGAGCTGGAAGGATTCTGGAAGGATTTGCAGCCAAGCACAGACCACACACATTCATTTGCTGCTTCCAGGCTGATAAGTGTCCTGTGCAACCAGAATTTGTGATTTCTTGCAAGCATTAATTGATAGCAGCAAGTTCTTGCTCTACTTGAATTACTCCTTAAACCACTCTTCATTTCGATAAAACGCTTACAACTTAATTTCTAGACACTTTTCCAAGCAGGCAGACTCAGAAACACCGGCTGTACTGTGAGAAGACAAAGTAAATTAAGAAGGAAATGTGTGTTTTGTGTAATTAGAATGACAGCTATCCCTTTACTACCTTCAGATGCTCTCAGGGGTGAGTGCACGACTTTAAAACAGCAGCAGAAAACAGAGCACTCTTTTCCAAGCTCTTTCTGCCTGGAACAGCTCATATCTCTATTCAACCCACTTCTTACTTAAATAACCACACAAGTATATCATGCCTGGAGGAAAACTTAGTGCATGTTGGGATTTGCATGTATTTCATGGGAAAAAAAGTAGTGAAAAAGGGAGGAGAGTGAATGAGAAATAGGTGCATTTGCCTTCAGGACAAAGTTTCCAATTTTTCTCTTTGGTTATGCAATATAAGATCTTCTCTTTTTTTTTTGTTTCTGCGTCTTTAAAAATGGTGCTTTGTCACTGATTCCAGTCTTTTCAGCAAAAATCTTCTGCTTGCATCAGCATGGACTTCACAGGGGGGCAAAAAAGCAACTGTTCTTTACTTTTAAAGACACACGCAGCCCCAAAAAGAGCCCACTCCTGCCCAAACACCCCCAACCTATGTACCCATATTTGCAGTTCAGCAATCCTGAATTTTAACCCCTAACAACGGCACAAGTGCCACCTGTATGTCAGCCAGACAAAGGTATTTATTCCTTTGAAAGCTCAGATTAGGGTCAGAGGTATTGGTGTGGAGAGCAGGGAAAAGGAGTGTGAACAAGCTGTTTGTATTTATTTATTTTTTATCTACCAGCCAGTATAACAGGTTGAGAGCCATTCTTTTGTATCTCCCTTGGCAGAACAAGGATCTAGGGTTAGTACTTCCCCACCCTTTCCTGTAATGAGCTGATTTGATTTTTTTTTAGAGTTTTTTTTGATTGCAAAGCCCCCCTTTCCTCCAGGGTCACTCCCCTGACAACTCTCCTGTGCCTGACTTGCAGGCAGGCACCACAGAGGTTTATTCTGTGCATGAGAAAGGACAATCACCCTTGAGAAAACTCTGCTCACAACCCCCCTTCCACAACTCCAAATGATGCCTTTTTCTGGTCTTAAAATCAAGAGTCAAACATGGTTAGAAGGGGAAAAGGGATTTTACCTTGGTATTTATTTTAAGGATCCTTAGGTGCACACATCCAGGTCATATGCATCGAGATGCACCCGGCTGAGTATATCCCAAAAGGTCTGGTATAACATTATAGGTTTTACTAATTAGCAGATCTATCAAAGATTCCCCAATGAGAGGCTCAAGTGAGCCCCCCTCCCCAGGGAACCTTCCCCTGGATGGTTCTATCTTGGTTTACAGAATGTGTTCTGGAGAGGACCTTGGGCTCTGGGGCACACTGATCCCTGGCTACGAAGCTTCTAAGATGTTGAGTCTCTCAGCTTGACAAACAAGTCCAAGAATGGAGGGGAAAAGCACTAGGAATACAGAAGCTGTAAAAAGGTATAACAGGGGTATAAAAGAAAAGGCAAAAAATCATCATGGCATCACAAAAGCCACGAAATGTGGGCCCTCTTCATTCTCTTATCACCGGGCATCTCCCTGCTTGGTTTCTGCATGCTGCTGCACATAACAACACACTGAGCGTGTGAATCCCAACCTTTGAGCTTAATTTATGATGAATTCACACAGTGAGCACACCCCAGCACCTTCCCCTGTGCGGGAACAGAGCACAGATTCTGTGCAATAATCACTAATTAGTGAACAGCCCTGCAGCCAACCCCAGCCTGCCATCAGTTCAGCACAGCAGGCTGAGCTTGTGTTCTCTCACGTGTGTTTTAGCTGTGGTTCTGATGTGCCTCGTTGTCCCTCAGGCCCCTCTTTCCCCTCAGTTTTGAATCCATTTCTTGATGCTGAGAATGTTGGGGCTGTTCAGCCTGGGGAGGAGAAGGTTGTGTGGGGAGACCCCAGAGCAGCTTCCAGTGCCTGAAGGGGCTACTGGGAAGCTGGAGAGGGGCAATTCATCAGGAACTGGAGTGACAGGACAAGGGGGAATGGGGACAAACTGACAGAGTAAGGTTAGATTGTATATTAGGAAGGAATTCTTTGTTCTGAGGGTGGTGAGGCCCTGGCACAGGTTGCCCAGAGAAGCTGTGGCTGCCCCTGGATCCCTGGAAGTGTCCAAGGCCAGGTTGGACAGGGCTTGGAGCCACCTGTTCTAGTGGAAGGTGTGTCCCTGCCTATGGCAGAGGGTGGCACTGGATGGTTTTTAAGGTCCTTTTCAACCCAAGCCATTCTATGATAACCAGGAACAGGACAAGAGGAAATGGCCTCAAGCTGTGCCAGGGCAGATTCAGGCTGGACATCAGGAAGAATTCCTTCACAGAAAGGGTGGTCAAGCACTGGAAGGAGCTGCCAAGGGAGGTTTGGAGTCCCCCTCTCTGGAGGTGTCCAAGGAAGGCCTGGACATGGCACTCAGTGCTCTGGGCTGGGAACAAGGTGGGGATCAGTCACAGGTTGAACTTGATGATCCTGGAGGTGTTTTCCAGCCTAAAATGATTCTGTGATTTTATGTTCACTAAACATGAAAGATACAAGTCCTGGAGACTTTGAGGTTCCCCTGAGCTCTGTGCAAAGCTGTGCTGGGAGAGACACTGAAATGAGCACGTGGCTTGAGGGGAAGGCTGGCAGAGCTGGCTGGTGTCTGCTCTCGTTAACAACAGCCTGCACGTCAATCCTGACGCCAGTAACCCTGGCAAACGAGCCAGAGCTTGTGCTGCCTCCTTCCTTGAGCTTCCATCACCCATCACAGCAGGAACCTAAGGCTCAGGTGGGCAGGAGAAGGGTGGGAATCTGTAGAAAATGAGCATCACTTGTTTCTCCTAATTTTAACTCCTCATTCTGCCGTTACTACACTTCTTTTGGTTTTGTGCTACACTTCTGGGACACTTTAAAAACCTTCTAGAATCGAAATCTGCAAGTAAACAGAAAAACACAGGAAAGCACTCAAGTGACAGCAAAAAGATGTTAGGACTGAAAAACTTGGCTTTAGATGAAATAAACCCCCCCACACAGTAGTTTTTATTGCTTTTCCTATCAGCTGCTTTACAGACATTGCACCCAATAATCAGCTTTTCAGAAAGTGTTAGCAACTAACCAGGCACTGTAACTGGCCAACACAGCTCCTGGATAAAGCAGGAAGACAAGAGCATTACACCCCAAATGTTGATGGAATCCTGACTCTGGGGGTGACACTGAAATCTCCAGGACAAGGCTCACTCTCACTGCCCCTTTCTGCTCAGACGTTGGGAATTTAGCAACAGTGAGCTTGGACTCTCTCCATGAGTAATCCAACATTTCAGCTATCAGCAGCTGTGCAAGAGAGCTGGAGAGGGACTTTTTATAAGGGTATGTAGTGACAGGACAAGGGGGAATGGGTAAAAACCGAAAGAAAATATGGTTAGATTTGGTATTAACAAGAAATTCTTCCCTGTGAGGGTGGTGAGGCCCTGGCACAGGGTGCCCAGAGAAGCTGTGGCTGCCCCATCCCTGGCAGTGTCCAAGGCCAGGCTGGATGAGGCTCTGAGCAACCTGGGATATTGGAAGGTGTTCCTGCCCATGGCAGGGGAGGGAAACCAAATGATTCTTAAGGTCCCTTGCAACCAGAGGCATTCTGTGATTTAAGATTCTGCTGCAGGGGCTCCCTTGGACTGAATCCTGTCTGAACTGAACTGGCAGCAGGACAGATGCAGAACAGCCCTGCAGCAGCCAGGAAGGAAAATAAATCCAGAAGAACTTTCTCAAAGCATCTTAGGGCAAGAAACATCCTTTCCAACCACAGCTGCACTGATTTTTTAACAGCTTCCTGCCATGTAGAGTGCAAAATCAATACTGAAGACAATCAAGACAAGTTGATGAGAAACATGATAGAAATACTCTTTTTCCTTTATCCTGTTGCCACCACGAGACTTTGGGTTTGCTATAGGGCAAAAGCCCCTGTGTGGAAACAAACCAGGGTAACTAATCTGAGATTGAAGTCACTTGGCAGCCCAGTCTGTCTCCAAAATGGCTTTTCAAGTAGAGCTTTGCTGTGCATTGTGGTGTGGATGAGCAGATCCTCCTCCCACGTTCATCTCCTTTTACACCAGATGAAGCCAACTGTGAGAGGGCCCAAAATACAAGGGTTAAAGGGTTTCCAACAGGCACACCCAAATCAATAATAAATGTCAGGCCAAAAGGAATCACAGTGAAATTATAATTACTGTGAACATCACCAAGGAAATCTCATCACTGACCAAGAATTCACATGCATTTGCATGGGGTACCTATAGTTTGTATACGACTGGCACTCGGATGTGTGGTATTCATTCCATTCCTGGTTTTCCAGATGAGGAATTGAGACATCTTTGTGTATGCAGAACAAATCACTGACAAACTGGCAGGGAATTAAGTTCTTGAAATAAATCCAACTGTTACCTGGCTGTTAACTTCACATAATCTCTGGAACAATAAAAGAGTAAGAAATGTGGCTCGTTAGACTGGCAGGAGTCTGGCTGGTGGTTTTCTGCAAAATTACTCACTTTTCATAGTGATACAGTTACAAAAAGAATAAAAATTAGTTTTAGAAAGTATAGTAACACTTGATACAATCAATCTCCTGAGAGAACTCAGTAGAGAAACCATGAAAGATTCAATCTCTTCTGCTTTCTGTTATTACCACTAACAAGCCAGAGAATAAATATTTTAGAATGCTACCCCGTGTTTCTATAATTTGGGATGCACAAAGTTCCATGAGATGAGGGTTAATCTTACTGCTTTTGGGGCAAATCTGCGAGGTTCAAAGGAAAAAATGTTTTGATATCTTAATTAAGGAACAGAAAAGAATAACACTGGCAGAGAAAGGGTTCTGTACCTCGATGCTCCTTTACTTCAGAGCCTGTGTGCCACAGACAGCATTCAATTAAATAATAGTCTTAGCAAAGAACAATGACAATACACAGAACACCACACAACATCACTCCTTTGGCTCAAAGTAATTCCAGTTTGTGACTGAACAGTTGTTATGCAAAAAACCTCCGACACGTGGCTGAAAACAATAAAACCTTCACATCCTACAGCTGAAAAGGCAGGGAACAAATTGGCAGAGGAAATTTAGATTGCACATCCCTTATGGAGTAGTTTTATTTCTTGTGCAGTTTGAAAACAGCATTAAGTACAACTTTGGTATTCACCTGGAAAAGGCTTAGCTGGGAGAGCTGCTTGTCCAAGGGAAGCTCTGTCTGAAAAGGCAGCAATTTCCAATGTCTCCAAACAACAGGATTTGAAACAAAAGCAAACAGAAGAACTTGTTCTAAATTTCTTTCTTTCATGGTGCAGCACACCCAAGATACAGTTGTTTTCTCATAGGGATGTTAATAACAGTAGTAATAATAAAATCATGCTGGGAGATGATGAGGCACCACAGCAAGGGCTGTGGTGAAAGTCACGCTCCTGTCTCAAAGCAGTGCTCTGGGAAGATCAGCTTTTAGAGAGCTTTCTCGTGCCTGGCCTAACAACAGCCTTTCCAGTGGTTGTATTTTCCTCTCCTGAACATTATTTAAGGTCATTTTTCCAGTAGGAACAATCACCCACTGGAACAACCTTCCCAGAGATGTGCCACTAAAGGTTTTAAAGATGCAATCAGACAGGATGCTGGTTAATGATGATTTTATGATTCTATCACCCCACCTACGCTCCGTTTCCCCAAAAAAGGCCAGACCAGATCATCTTTGGAGGTGCCTCCCAGCCTGGGCTGTTCTATGATTTTGGGGATACTGAGAGACTGAAGAGGGACATTTCTATGTGACCACCAGCATGCAAGCAATTACATGCAAGTACTTACTGATCATTCCTTCTAAAATCACCTGGAATCAACCACTGCCAGAAAGGCAAGATCCTATTCCCTGGATGGGGATATGGAGGCCAGGCAGCAAGGGAGGGATGCCAGACCCCCTAAGAGTACAGAAACCCAGGGGATCACATTAGGATACAGAGATTTTGTGAAGCCAGAGAGGTCTCTAATGGTTGATTAACTCTGAGTGCAATTCTTATCAAACTGGAAATTATGTGTTAAAATGATGCAGGTTGATTCAGTGCAGCACAAATGCCACTGTCAGTAGTATCAGCACGGAGCAGATGGACTCTGCTAAGGCAAAAAACCTCTTCCTCCCCAATTAAAAGCTTAATCACCATTTACATGCATCTCAACAAAACTTTGATCTTGTAGAAATCCTGTATTTACCACAACAACTCGACCTAGGAGCTCTCCATTTGCTTTCCTTCCCTTTTTTCCCCTCTCTCCATAGTACCCTGCCAAAAAGATAATGTGCCTTTACCAATTAGGCACCAAACACAGGGAGAAAAAAAAGTTTCAAGTACATAAACAATATATTTCATAAATAAAACCTGGCTTCCTCTTGCCCAGTGGCTTTGGTGTGAAACAGAAGCATTTGTGGATAGGACAGAGGAGAAACTGAACTAGCTCAAGCCAGTGGTGAAATAGTCCAGGAACTGTACTCAGGATAGTGGGAGGCTAAAAAATTACAGGATCTCACAGTATTTGTGTGAGAAGTACCTAAGGAAGACAGAAGAGGGTAGGGAATGAAAAATTCTCTTCCCTACACTGCTGAAAGGAACCTCCTCTTTCTGATATGCATCCCTGTCCCATCAAATACTGGTGCCTCCCATGCAGGTATTTTATAGACTTGTTGACATTTAAATAAAAGTAGTTCTGCTCCTCTGACACACAAAATCTGTCACCAGCAACCCCTTTCCTATCCATGTCCTGCAGCTTTACACAGAACCTGGCATACCAAGCCTCTGGACACAGCCATGGCACCAAGAAAACCATCAGAGGTTAATTTTAATATCCAGACATTTATACTTTGGGAGAATGTGTTGTAGAGATTATAAGGCAACCTTTAGGGGTCAAGTAGTCCGTGTTAATAGAGACTTTCAAAGCTGAAGTCGTTCTTACTCAAGTTTTCACTAAAACATAGAACTTTTTCATAAATACGATAGGCACAGACAGGATTTTTACAACCACCACCAATCCATCCTCCCTGTCAGACACAGCAGCTGCTTTATCCTCAGGAAAAAAAACCCTTCAGCACAGTTCTGTGGCTCAGTCTGCTGCCCCAAAGGACCTTGTTCTCCAGCCTCAGCTGGGTTTGCCCTTCAGGATTCCAGGCAATAACATTTTATATATATATATATATATATACACACATACATATATATATATTTAGTTTATTCCTTTCTGCTATCAGCTCATTTTCCCTGTGGGAATAATACTATCTTCTCGACATGCAAAAGGCCAGACTGCACATCCATGAGTGGAGAATGGAATGAAGGTGAACTGGCAGCAAAGATGTGTCTGACCCAACCCACGATCTGCATCCCCAACAGTCATGCAAACCTCGCCCATTACACTGGGGCACACTGACTCCACGTGGCAGGACACAGAATATGCTTCAGACATTCCTTTTTCTTGCACTTCACACAATCCTGTGTGTGGCTGTGAACTTTGGAAGGAAGTTTTGGGAACAGAAGGAACAGAATCCACATGTTATTTCTGTGAGAAAGGGCAACACGGGGATGAAAAAATTAATGGATCGTATTGGCAACAGTGTTTTTCACACAAATACTCACCAGGAACACACAGTAAAGTACAAAGGCTATATATATATATATGTGTATGTATATATATATAAAAAGAATGCTTTCTCAAATGTTTATTACGCGATGAAATAAGTCTAATTGAAAAAAATTCACATCCTGAACTTCATCAAAGGGGACCGATTGCTCTTCAGGCCTATTAGCTAAAAGCAAGATTGAAAGAGCAGGTTTGAAAAATGACATAAAACTGTCTCACATTCTTCTTTCAGTTTGTAATTGGTTTGATTGGAACTGGACTAGAAGACCATAAAAGTTTGCTTCAGCATTAGACCAGGTCTCTGGCTCAAGTAGCACTAACACTGTGGGATGGGTACAGGGTTTTTTTCCCATGACTAAAATGGAAATAACTGGTAATATTTTCTTCCACACCACACTCATGCCCACCCCAAACCCCCAAATTCCACCTACTTTACCGATGTTGTTAGATACAAGACCTAAAGAAGATAAGAAACAAAGACAATTCTTCTTTTGCCCCTTTGTGTCTTCACATTTCAGTCTCTACCAGCTGACCACAAGTACATTCCACCCACTGTGAACAAGGTCTTCAGATGTCATTTCCAGACTTCGAAAGAAGTGACATGGTATGGCTGAAAGGGTTTTTGTACATCACAAGTGCTGTAAAATTTAGGATTTCCCTGCTTTGGTTAAGGTGTGTGATGATGCACCTGTCAAATCTCAATCTTACTGCACAACTGCAAGGGGCTACTAAATTTGTGGTGAGATTTTTTTGTTTTGTTTTGTTTTCCTTTCTGTTATTTTTTAAGACAGTGCAAGGTCTAGAGACAGCGTGAGTATCTCAGACCAGGGTGTTGCAGGGCGATCTGCCAATTTCAGCTTAAATTTCGTTGTATAAACATTTTCCCATCTCTGTTTGGTATCCAGCAAACAATCCTATTAGAAATGTTCCAAAGGTCTGTGTGGTTTTTTTTTTTTGTCTCTGAGTACTGTCCATGCCAGCACTTTCCCAAGTATAAATTAGTAGCTGTACATCTGCTGCTGCTGCTCTGTCTGAACCGGCTGCTGGCCCGGCTGCTGCGGCGTGGCCGGCGCCGGGGGCTGCAGGACATCAGTCTGAGGCACTGACCTCCAGGCCAGGGGGTGCTGATCTGTGATCTGGTTGCCCAGGGGAGCAATGGAGTTCACCAGGGTGGTCAGGTTTATGAAATGGGCCACGGACTGGGGGTTGGGCGCCTCGGGCTGCGGCGGGAGCTGAATGTCACTCTGGCGGTTGTGCAGCATGGCCGAGCCGCTGACGGTGTCGAAGGTGACGGTCAGGATGGAGTTGTCCAGCTGCAGCTGGCGCTCCGGGGCGCTCAGGTGGCCCACGGCCACGGGCTGCAGGTTGGTGAACTGGGTGCCGGCTGCCGTGGTGATGGGGGTGACGGTGATGTTGGTGAGCCCCACGGAGCTGGACGGGGCTGTGACGTTTGGGTCGCTGAGGGTCACCACGACCTGAGGAGAAACACAAAGGTGACCTCAGCCTTGCAGCTTCCAAGTGACCACCAAAATCAGGGAAGTGCTGGTGGGCTCAGGCGATGCCAGCAAGAGAAGTCCTACATTCCCATCTGTGTGGGAAACTTGGAATGTAGCAGTTTCCAAACACAGAAGTAAGATGGTGATGGGAGAGAGGGATATGCAACATTTAAAACAAGCAGCCAAATTAACTTTCAGTCTTTTAATCACAGCTTCAGCCAGTTACTTGAGAGCCAGCAAACGAGTTGATGCTAACACCAGAGGAAATGAAAACAAACATGAGGAGCTTGGAGATCCAACTTCACGGGTTTTTAAAGTCTCTATTCATCTTTGTGTTACCACAATTTATCCAATCAGCTCCAAATGTTTCAAACACTCTTCTGTGATTTTTTTTAACCAAAGGAAGGGTTATCCCTCTAATCAATGCCACCCATCACCCTCTCCTCCTGCAGCTCACCTGTTGGATGCTCTGTACAGCTGAATTAGTCTCATCTCCAACATTCCCAGTGAATTCACCTTCCTTCTCTGTGTATTCACTGAAGGCAGGGTCCTCAGGCACTTGAGCTTCCTCCTCCTCCCCAGACTTTTGTTTTCGTTTCTGGCCACGTTTGGGAGTTTTTATGTGCTGCTTCCCTTCTGGTAGCTCACCCTGTTCCAGGGCTAATTCCGGCTGGAGCAAACATTTCCAAACAAAACATCAAGTCCTTTTGCTTAGTGAGTTCCAAGAAAGAGACAATCACCTGAAGCTGGTTTACTGTCAGTTCTCAAGCGGAGAAACAAACTTTAGCAAAATCCTGACCCCAGGGATTGAGACCTCACCCTGTAATTATGTTTTGCCAGCACCCCTGTTATACAACCAAGCAGATCAGCAGCTTGTGGCTGCTTGGACATGTTCCACTGGGGCTGACTCTCTAAAAAAGCACATTCCTCACCCATCAGCCCACGCCCAGCTAGGCTATGTACCCAAAAAGTGATGTCCCACCTCACCCTCCAGCAGACCTGGGACCCACCTGAACAATCCCAATTGAAGAGGCATCAATGGTCGTCGTCTCTGGCAGGGGCTCTAAATCATCAATCCTCACTGAAAGGATCTGAACACAAAGAGGTGTCAGCTGGAGAACTGCAGCAGTGCAAACCACAGCCAAACAGCACAGCACTTCCCTAATAAACCCTGTCACCAAGCAAAAATGATGTAATCTAACATTTTATGCACAGTTTTTAAAAGAGGAAGTTAACTGTGGCTTTTTTCATATAACCTTTTGGCATATCATCTTTTCCTTTTTGCTGAAATCCAGCAAAACATAAACACAATAAAAGAACATGTCCATTTTCATATTCTAGACAGAACACAACCCTCTGGGAAGTGATGAATTCTACAGAAAACAACGTGTTTGGAAAAAAAAAAGTATTATGTTAGCATTTCAATTTATAAACCTATCAACTGTGTCCTACTTCATTATTTTCAGATGAATCTACACATCTCAGCTCATCAAAGAATAGAGACAAATTGCCCTCTGGACTTCAGATATGTAGCTGCATTTTAAATCCCCAAATCAATAAACAAAGCATTCTGTTGACTTCCTTCACAGTCATCATGATAAAACAGCAAAGCAATGCTAATGATAAATTGGTAGTTAAAAAAATAAAAGCAGCCTCAAAGGGAACAGACAAGCCTTAGTCAAACCTAAACAAGAAACACTGAGGAGAAATACAATAGCTATTCAGAAATTTAGAACATAGAAAAAACCCCATTGGGGTCAGACAAAACATCCCTCTAACCCAGATTCTCTCCAGTCAGCATTCATCTTTTAATACTGAGAATAATTTTGTGTCATCAGCAGATGCTGCCATCACCTCTCTATTCACCACTTCTTTCAGATCATTTCTGAATACAGAAAACACAATGTGGAAAAAAGAATCCTTTATACTCACTAATGGATGGAGACAAAACATGAAAAAACATATATTTAAGCTGAGGCAGAAAAGAGATTTACATAATCAGAAGAACTTCATTTTTAGGGACTGAGAATCAGATATATTTACTACTAAAACACAGTGAAATGGCTGATTCAGCTAAGTCCATGTTTCACAGACAATATGTAAAATTGGGCCCAAAAGAGCAGAAAAAAAGAGAGAGAGGAAAACAAAGTAATTCTTTCCAAGTCACCAAAGACCATAAACATTCTTTAAAAAAAAAAAATTTCCACCATCCACCACACAAACTCCCTCACCTCTGGGTGTTTACGCCTCATGTGTCGACTCATGGACGCCCTGGTAGAAACCTTTGTCCCACACAGCTGACAGCTCTGGGCTTCCACCTTGTCATGGGTGAGCTGGATGTGCTTCTGCAGCATGTAATCAGTGACATACTTCTTATCACACACTGAACACGTCCACTGTTTTCCTACTGGTGGCAGAAGGAAGGAAGGAAACCCAATGGATGAGCATTGTACTGCCAACACCTCAACGAGAGGAACAATTTATGTTTGGTGACAGGATGTGGAACACTAGTTCCAAGACTGGCCAGTCTAGAGCAAAGCTAAGGAGCAAAGCTAAGGAGCAAAGCTAAGGAGCAAAGCTAAGGAGCAAAGCTAAGGAGCAAAGCTAAGGAGCAAAGCTAAGGAGCAAAGCTAAGGAGCAAAGCTAAGGAGCAAAGCTAAGGAGCAAAGCTAAGGAGCAAAGCTAAGGAGCAAAGCTAAGGAGCAAAGCTAAGGAGCAAAGCTAAGGAGCAAAGCTAAGGAGCAAAGCTAAGGAGCAAAGCTAAGGAGCAAAGCTAGGGAGCAAAGCTAGGGAGCAAAGCTAGGGAGCAAAGCTAGGGAGCAAAGCTAGGGAGCAAAGCTAAGGAGCAAAGCTAAGGAGCAAAGCTAAGGAGCAAAGCTAGGGAGCAAAGCTAAGGAGCAAAGCTAGGGAGCAAAGCTAGGGAGCAAAGCTAGGGAGCAAAGCTAGGGAGCAAAGCTAAGGTATTTTTGCTGGATGCTGTTTTTTAGGGGGTTTACCTGTATGAATCAACTTGTGAGTCTCCATTGTATTTCTCTCACTGAATGTCTTGCCACAGAGCTCACACATGAAATCTTTGATTCCTGCATGAAAAGCACATTTGGCACCTGTGAAAGCAGCCTAAAGCTATCTGGGACAATTCTGAGTCTCTTATTAGTAACATTAAAAAAAAAACAAACAGAAATCACAGACTAAAAAGGCAGAAGCCCAGCCTCAGCAGCTGTTTTTATCTAAGTCATTCCACTATATCTGGCAGAAAATAAATCCAAGAGAAACTGATGTGGGGGGTAAAATTTTGTTTTAGGAAATGACAAACAAAAACAAACCCAACACTCTAGACCTACTCTAGACCAAGAACCTAAAAAAAAAGCCAAACCTGAAACCAACTAAACTGCATTTATTTGCAGAACAAGTGGTCCTGGCTGAGAACAGGACAAAATCTCACTTTTCAAAGAGCAGAATATGCATATTTTATTAGTTTTTCTCATACTTTCTGACTGTTCTATGTAAGAATTTTCATAGGAGGCATTTAACTGATCCAGTGCAACTTTTGTCCATCTTTGGAGTCCTCACCTGTGTGTCTCTTGTAATGCTTCAGCATGTTGACTTTCTGTGCAAATTTTCGGTGACATTCCTTGCACTCGTATTCCTTAATCCCTTTGTGAAGCTTCATGTGGTGACGAAGGGCATGTTTTGTCTTCATTCCTGTGCAACAGCAGGTACAGGACACTTAGCCCATCACTCCCACCTTTAGGGGAGAACTCAGGCTCATGTTGTTAACCAACAGCTCTATTTTATATTTGCTGCAAGTCCACAGTTGCATATTTTTAATTGTCTATGTAGCAGTGCACATTATCATTATTATTTTAATTCCAGAAAAAAGCTCTGGTAAAAATCTGAGTAACCACTGACAGAGAAGCAAAACAGCAGGGACAAGCAAAGATTAAAAAAAACATCCTCAGAAGTGTCAGATTGACTACTGCCTTTCACTAAAATACCAGCTCAGATTTGTTCAAGTTATAACATGAGCAATTAAAAAAGTCAAAGCGACTTTTAAGGCTCTTACAGAGAGAAATTACTCTACTTCTTAAGCCTGAAAACAGACCAGAATGAAAAAAAATCAACCTGCATTCACTTTTGTGCTGCAAATCAGGCATTCCACAACCTGACAGAAGCAACTGCTGCTAAAATCAGTGCTGTCTTACAGGCCATGAAACCACACTGTACGAAATTAGGGCAGCTCATGCAACCATAATGCTCCTGATTCATACAGTTTCCACCTCTCAAAAATGCAGGATTTACAGCACTGCCACTACTCTCAGCATGGAAGTTGTTTTAATTCAGATATTCACCTGCTACTCAGTATCACAAGGAATGGAAAACAAGGCATCAGACATACCTTTGCCACATTCTGCACACAAGTATTCTCGGATATTATCATGGACTCGCATATGTTCTTTTAACATGTCTTTTCTAGCAAATGATTTGCCACATTGCTCACAAGCATGACTTTTTACACCTTGAAAATAAATTTAAAAGACAACGTAAACAAAAAAAAGATGTTAATGAGTAATGTGCATCTCCTAAAAAATTGAATAAAGTGGTGAATTAGAGGGCAACAGCCCACCTGTGCTGACAACCACACTTTTCATGCATATTGTAGCCCAAACTAAATTAGAAGATTTTGAAGAGAGAGAAAAGCTGGCTTTCTGTGTGAGAAAAAAAAAAAGATAAAGCCTGAGGTAAGAGAAGACTAAATAGCATGAAATAGTAATGAGCTGTTAAAAATGATTTTGCAGTAGCAGGTTTCAGCCTGTGTAATGGTGAGAAGGTGGCATGGATAAGAATTTGGGGAAAACAGAATACAGGGATTAGGTGAATCCTGCAACATATTAATGAGGAATTTGGATTGTGTGTCCAGATCTAATCTCTTCATTAATATTACCTGCTTTAGAATACTGGTTTACTCTAAAAGCATAAATATAATATTTACCATATATATCTATCTGTAACTTAGAGTGAAAATTCTCTAGCAAAAAAAAAAATAAAATAAAAGGGAAGCACTGGCAACAGAAATTTTTCTTTAGTATTGATAAAGAAAGACAACATTTTTACCTGTATGTATAAGCTTATGTCTTTCCAGATTTCCTATACTGTTAAAAATCCTCCCACAGATTTCACATGGATGGATGTATCTGAAACCAGAAACAAAAACTGTAATTCTTTTCTTGAGGCAGAGGTGATTCTCAGGCATCTCTGCCACCAAGTGTATTTCATGTGCTAATACTAATGACTATAAAAGTTTCTTGAACTGTTTTTCAACCGAGCCTTAAGAAACACCTAAGCTGACTGCAAGCTTGGAGCAGCCTGGCATTGCTATACACTCAAATTTTTTAAAAAAACATTTATTAAAATCATTGATTTATACTTTGCAAAGCCCAAACCAGGGGGCTGTAGACTCATCAATCTGTGTGTAGCCAATCACTAGTGACACACATTTCAAGCTTTTAATAAACATTTTAACCGTCATTACACAGTTATTTCAGTACAGCCAAATTCTCTAAAAACATCCCAGCTGGCAGAGCCATTAGAACTCCAAAAAGACAGCTCTTCTGAGTGGAACAAGTCTTACTTCTGCACGTTGGGGTCGGGCAGGTTCTCCCTGTGGATGACCATGTGTGCGTGGTACGTGGCCTTCAAGGCGAAGCGCCGGTTGCAGATGCTGCAGCCATAACCCTTCTCCTTGTGCACGTCCATGATGTGCTTCAGGTACTCCTTCCCTCTGCCAAAGGTCAGCTGGGGAAGGAACCAATAGTGAATGGAAGGGGGAAAAAAAAACCCTGGGGCACAGCAATGAGCAGGTAACACGATGCCAGGATCTCAAGCAGACATAAATATCCCCTGTACCACTAAAGATCCTGTGTGCCATTGGATGAAAAATCTGTGAGAGCTGGATTTAGGCCTGAAACTCTTTGAACATTACAAGCACGCTGCTACAGGACATCAATTCACTCTTTTCTCTAGCTGGAGATGGTATCTCCACTTCTGCACAAGAAGAGGACCTCAAGCTGTTCGTGCACTGAGGAACAGCCTTGAGGGAGAGCCATGTTTAACCTCCACCAGCTCACCTTGAGTACTGTCAGCAGTTTTGGTCACCACAATATGAAGAAGATATTGAACTATTAAAGTGTCCAGAGGGGAGCTACAAAGATGGTGAAGGGCCTTGAGGGGAAGCTATATGGGGATCAGCTGAGGGCACTTGGTCTGTTCAGCCTGGAGGAGACTGACGGGAGACCTCACTGCAGTCACAAGTTCCTCGTGATGGGCAGAGGAGGGGCAGGCACTGATCTCTGCCCTGTGGTGACAGTGACAGGATCTGAATGAACGGCCTGGGGTTGTGTCAGGGGAGGTTTAGGTTGGATATCAGGAAAAGGTTCTTTCCCCAGAGGGTGGTTGGGCACTGAACAGCTCCCCAGGGCAGTGGTCACAGCATCAGCCTAACAGAGCTCAAAGAGTGTTTGGACAGTGCTCTTGGACACATGGTGACTCCTGGGGATGGGTTCTGTGCAGGGCCAGGAGCTGGACATGATGCACTTTGAGGATCCCTTCCAACTCAGAGTATTCTGTGGTAACCAGGATGTCACAGATGGAGAAAAAGTCTGCTGGGCTCTAGGAGCATGGTGAGCTCCTGTCTGCACCGTCAGCTTTGGCAGCAGCTCCAGAAGGGCTGGAATTTCCAGGCACTGCAGGGCAGTGACTCTGGCTCAGCTTCTGGAAGTGCCGCAGCTACAACAGACAGGTGCTGCACTACTGAGCTCCAGATGTGCACATCCAGATGTGCTCCAGCATATCCATATATGCTCCAGCATGTCAGGGTGAAGTGCCATAATGACATGACCTCTTGCTCCAATTTTGGAACTAATCAGGGTATTTCTGACAGCACTGTACAGCTTGGTGAAGATGTACTTTGAGACCAGAAAAAAAATAGATTTTTAAGAGCTCAGAAGAGAGATTTCTCCAAGTCTTATCTGTATATTGTTCTGCTTTTGGCTGTGCAGTGTCCCCATCTTCTCATATCAAATCCCATTTCCCACAGCTGTTTCCTTACACAATTTACTTCACAAACACCTGCAAAAGCACTAAAAAACCCCCAACTTCCAAAAAGATCTTTCTGATTTGAATGGCTCAACTGCCCCCACTTGGAAGCACACAATTTTACATAGTTTATGTACCCATGAAGTGTCAGGCAGGAAAATCAGCACAGTGAAAGCAAACACATAATTAACAGCTGTGACACCATACCTTCTCATGTTTACTGACATAAGCTTAAAATCAGTTTGCACTTAAAACCAGCTCTCAGATAAGAACAGAAAACTGAAATAATATTATCCCCAGGTCTTAAAATGAAGATAGAGTAAGAACTTTCACCACATTAAGTGTGGGCTGTGAAATAAGCTCTGATTTCCAGGGGTCAGTTCAGTGGCTAAACTACCAAAATTCCCCTGACCCTGTGTCAGTTTTGCTGTTCTCACTGACTGGTTTTGCACCCACCTGCCCCAGCCCAGTGTGCTCAGCCAGGAAGGGCACAGAGTCCTTAAGGGCTCTGTTATTTCTTTACAAACTGGCAAAAGCCACACAGTGAGAGGTTTAAAAAGTCTTCCCCTCTCAGCTGACAACTGAGTAAATTATGTTCCAGCAGCACCTCCAACACCATCCTGTTAGTAATGGAGTAGGGCAAGAATAAGCAGTCACACTGGGCATAAACAGCAGCCTTACTCCTCCAAACTGGAGATCCACTAGAGGACCATCTGGTCTCATAAAAATTAATCCTTTTGTGGACTCTATCAATCAGAAATGCTGTAACCATTTTAAGTTGCAGATAATCAAAAGGTAGTCCAAGATGTGAGTGTTCCTTTACTGATCCTTCATCCAGTTTTGCTTGGTTTCTTCCACACAGGGAAGTGGAAGTATCTGTCCTTTTTTTTAAGTGTCTAGCATCCCCCTAACTGGATACCACCTCAATTCTTATGGAATAGCCCCAGTTCACAGATTAGAGGTAACAGCACTGCAGAAGACAGCAGACCTGTGGACTGGACTTCCCTTTGAGAGTCCTTAATGTTATTTAAAATTCTGAATGATTTATAGACACCTCCACTCCCTCCCCCATCCCAAAACAAGTTAATTTGAAAGTATTTAAAGCTACCTGGCACCTTTTGCAGCTATACTTGTGAGGCTCTGAATCTGCACTTTCATCAGAGTTGTCATCGTTTTCCTCAGATGAGATTCCAATTTTACCAATGAACTCTTCCCTCTGGTGATCATCCATCAGGGCTATGTCCTGTGTAAAGTGGGAAAGAATATTTTGTTTTAATAGACTAAACTTCTTCAGAAGGTAATACCTGGTCACCTTTTGTTGCCATGCAGACTGCTTTGCACTAACTGCTGTAATATTATTAATTTAAAATATCCTCCTGTCTCATTCAAGCCAGAGCTTCTCTGTCCAGGACCACACAAGAAGTAACTGTTTATTCAAACAACTAATATTATTTTTTTTGCATATAAAAGGAACTTTAATGTAAGGAGACTCAGTTGGTACAATATTACATCTATAAAAGCATCTTTATGAGCACCACTGAGCGATACAATTCCCCTTTAATTCCTTACAATTCAGTGTTGTCAAAACAATCTACCTTTACTAATTGATTATTAACAGAATACCTTAAAATGGACATGAATGTGATCTCTCAACACATCCACCCTGAAAAATTTACGCCCACAGATCTCACACGTGTATTTCTTGTCTCCATGTGTTAGAAGGTGTTTGTTCATATTGCTCCTACATGAAAATACCTGAAAGGAAAAGAGAAGGAAGGAAAGATTTTTGGATCACGTCCAGCAGGGCTACAGTTCTTTGCAACTTATCCAATGGACAGCACAGAACACACTGACTGTCTTTTTTATTAATTCTGGCCAGAAACACGCAGGAGCTGCTGTTAACCAGCCAGCAGTCTGCCTCGAAACTGCTGGCATGGCAAAATCCAGGGGCACAGTTCCAAGGAACTGACTGAAACTGGCCATTCATGAGGGGTGGACTTCCAAAAAAAGCTGCACCAGAATTACACAGGGCAGAATTTGGAATGTTTAAACTGTGTTTTTTGAATCATGAATGTTCCATCTATCTCTAAAAAGATAAAGCCACAAAATCTACCTTGATTGAAATGAAACATATCCAAAGCATCAAAACCAGAGGGCTACACAGCAGCTTAAGAGTGCTTGAGTACCTTTTGCACCATGAATCATTAAATATTTATAAAGTCACAAGTTAAACCCACACTCCTTGTGACAACAATGACTTAAGATCATGAGTGCTGAACATCCAAATGCAACTGTGTCATGACTACACCATGAATTCACTTCTATTCCCCATGGAAAAGGATTTCCAATGCACACAGTCAGTTCCAGCTGTTTACAACCACCCAGAAAAACTCCACTTTAAATAACATAAGCCATGAGATTCCACTGACACACACAGAGGCCATGTGACACTCTACATTGTGCTGCATGTCCTGAGAAATGCACTTGCCTGAAATGCATTTTTATCTTTGTCCTAACAGCTCCCACCATCCATGGCCACAATGGGCTTGGATAAATAATAGAGCTACAGGTGTCTGAAGAGGAATGTCTTGACTGGACTCCACACCCTCCCTGGGCAGCTGTTCCAGAGCTCTGCCACCCTCAATGTGAGGAATTTCTTCCCCATGTTGAGGTGGAACTTCTTGTGTTTTATTTTATGGCCACTGCTCCTCGTGCTGTTGCTGGGCACCACCAAAAAGAGCCTGGCACCATCCTCTGACACCCCTTGGGGATATTTAAATGCATGGATGGATCCCCTCAGTCTTCTCTGCTCTAGACTGAGCTGCAGCACCCCTGGAGCTACAATGCAGAGCCTCTCATGGCACAGCTGGCACAAGCTCATACCTTCCCACACACAGGGCACCCCGAGGGCTCCTTCTTGTAGCGAACCATGTTCTCCGTGCTGTGCTCAAAGTCTTCTCTCTTCACACGCCTCACCCCTTAACACAACAGTCCCCATCAAAAAAACAAAACAAGAAATAAACCATGGCTTTCCACTCCAGTCTGCAGGCCTCTTCAGGAGGAGACTGGGAAGAAGAGTGAAACACTGGGAAGGGCCTCAATGCAGGGTTTAATTGCTAATGAAAGGGTGGTTTCTAAATTAAAAGAGTGTTTTAAGATTGCAGAAGCAGCCTGCCAAAGTGATGTATTACAACTTACTGGTTATTAAACCAACTGTAAAGTGTCTGAAGACACTTCTTTCAAAAACATTTTTGTCAACACCAGGAAACAGGCAGACCTAGTAGGCCTTGGCACTTCAATCTGGTATGTGGCCCAGAAATTCACCCTCAATGAGAAGGAGAGGAGAGGGAATCTCTAAGGAGAGGTACAACCATCCAGCATCAGCTTTAATGCTCAGAGAGGATTTCAGACCTCTTTCTCTGCTGCTTCCAGAAGGGCAGAGGGCTCCAGCTCCTCTGTGACAGCTAAAAATGAGGCACTGCCACTGTCATACAACCCCCTGTCCTCTGGCTCTCCTCTGGTTCATGACACAAATTAGACAATCTGGCTGCGTTTTTTTTAAATCACCTTTGGTTTTATCATCTAGATCACTAAAGGCATTCTAATACATATTTACCAATCTACCAACTTTTTCCAGTTTTTGAGTACCTGTAACATACTTAGATGCTTGAGATTTTGAACAGTAAACTCTCCTAATCTCATTTTCATATATTTTCAAGTGTTTCAAAGACAACATTCTACTGACACTATATTTATATAGTAGTCACTCTCAGCTGTACATGGCAAGTTAACGCTGCCTTCAGTTTTTCAAGCTGCTACATAAATTTTGAAACAGAAAGAATAGATTGCAAAGAAAGAAAAATACATAATTAAAATCACCCAGTCTAAACTGATGCATAATAAGCCATGCAGCTTTCACATGACTGTTAGTAGCACTGGATCCACTACTGATATTTTTCATAAATGTCACATTTTGCTGAAACTTGCAACTCTTGATCAGGTAACTGATAATAATAATAATAAGACAGCTACCATCCAGAAGAATCTAATGCACACACTCATTTCCTTAACCTGCCCACCTCTACTGCTGTTTCAAGAGTAATAATTAGGTTGATCTGCAGTAAATTTACCTTCCAAGTGCCGTCTTTGATGGTCCAGCATGACATCCTTCCTGTAAAACATCTTATTGCAGATCTCACATGCAAACTTCTTATCCCCGTGCTTCTTCTTGTGTTTCGAAAGGTTGCTGTTTGTAGAGAAGAATCTGAAACACATCTCACACTGGAATGTCTTGTCATCTGCAAGCAAGAGAAACCATGCAGCTCTTTACAGCTGAAAATAGATTTTGTATGTTTGTGAGACAGATGGTTCTTTTGTTGGATCTGGGTTTTAACATGTACTCCATCACTATGCTCTAAGGGCAATTACCTGGGTGATTCTGGACTGAACATTATTGGGGGGCATAGAAGTAACCAGGATGTCATTTTCTGAGCATAAAATCACTCAGCATAAATAATATGAGTAACCACAAGGGATGGCTATGGAAGAACAGGACAGGTTGTAGTGATACTAAGAAAAAAAACATTTAGAGACTACTGCAAGTATAAAGCAGGAGAAAGCTGAAGGAAACTGTAATCCCTGAAAACTGCAAACTATCAATAGTACTGGTCCCCTTTCCAGTTCCTCTGTTTCAGAGGAATGAGGAGGAACTTAGTTTCAGGGGAAAAAATTAAACAGAGATGATGAAGAGTATCTGTGAACAAAGGAAACACCAGTGAAGATATTACACAGGTGAGCAGAAGATACTAAAAAAAACCCAATTCTTAAGTGGATGTGTTGCTCTACAGATGATTGGTTACACTTTTCTGATCAAACAACCAGATTGCTTCTTGTGATGATGACAAAACCCTAAATCCCTACTGCCTTTCTGTAGTTTCTCTGCTGAGATGGATTTGGGGACATCTTCCCAGAATGGAGCAGAGATGCCACAGGAACAGTTCTCCATTCTCACCTGTCCTGCAGTTGTGGAATTCCAACGCACTCTCTATCCGAAAGGCCTTTTCACACGTGGTGCACTTGTATCTGTACTCACTGTCCACCTGCAAGTCACAAATAGGAGAAGTCACCTCTGACAGAGAAATTCTAAACCTCAAATACCCTCTCTGTTTTCTGTCCTTTCCAATTTTTATTTCTTTAAGAGGGCATTTAACCACACAGTGGTGCAAAATTCTGATGCTGTATCATCCTGCCATGTGAGCTACAAAAGAACCCCTAAGGCCACGCACCTGTGTGGATATAACAGCTTTCCTGATATTCCCCTGGTCCAACACAGAATGTTTGAGAAGGAAGATGTGATCTGACTCATCTTCCAGAAGAGATGGCAGCAATCTGAGCATTAAGGACCCTGGTGCCAAGCAACAATGGGAATCTTCACTAATAAGGTGCCACTACAGGTGTGTTTAATATTTCTATGGCAGCAGCACCGAAAGGCAGAGTTCACACATTAAAGGAACAATAGGTGGGGAGAAATGAAACAGGACAAGCAAACTGGAACAACCCTATCTGGCAGCATAACTCAAGTCAGATCTCACCTCTGTATCATGCAGGTCCAGCTAATTCCAGCTTGTCTTGCTGGAAGTGATGCCTGAAAGCAGTTTTCTACAGGAAAAGGGCTTGCATATGCTCAAAAGCACATTTCAAATTCATCAATTATTCTAAGATAAGATGTTACCACTCCCTCTCTGTCCTTTGTCACTCACATGGGATACCTGCTCACATGGAGCTGCCCAGCTCACACCTGGAATCTCACTGTGCCTTTCCACATAAACCCTGCAAGAGCCTGAGAGCCCCTTGCACTCACTTCATTCCTGCTGTGCTTGTATGAAACGTGCTGCTTCAAGCTCTCCTTCCTGCTGAACAGCTTTGCACATTCCTCACATTTAAACAGTTTGTCACCTGAGGGGATCAACCAAGATGAAAGGGAAGTAGTCAGTGATTGATAATAACCAACTCCAGGCAAGACAGCGGAAACCAAAGCACAAGCAACTGCAAACAAACAGGCTAGTGATGAAAAATTTAGTAATTCAGGAGATCTAAGTTGGGGATTTTAACCATTTCCAACAATTTTGGTTTAGTTCCCCCACCCTTTTTTCAGTGATGATTTTTCATGGAACCCTTACAATAGGACACAGACCCCTGGAATTGCAGATCACAGGTGGAAAAACACTCAGCTGACATTCACACAGCTATGTCACCCATGTGCCTGTGAAGGTGGGGGTGATATTTATGTATATATTCAAAGACAATAAGAGCCTTGGAAAAAACATCACATCCTTGCCCTCATTTAAAAGATGTACCTAATTCAAATTTTAAATGCTTTTAACTTCAATTTTGCACTACCATCTTCTCATGCTTTGGTCTGAAAATAGTTTCCTAGCGAGAGTTAAAAGAAAGAAAAAAGCAAAACCAGCTCTCTTATAAATATGTATCCCAATACCTAAAACGAGCCCTGCTGTTTAACTCAAAGGTGAAACCAAGACACAAAAATCAATGCCCAGGCAAGGGAAAAGCCAACCCACCGTGAGAACGGATGTGCCTGCTGAGGTTGCTGCTGTTCTGGAAGATCTTACTGCAGATGCTGCACTGATAGACTCTCTTGTGCTCCCCCAGCTGCTTTATCAGCTTCCTCCGAATTCCGTGTCTACTGGAGAGAATTAAACTTCTTTTGAGGGACATGGTGTTTTGGTGATGAACAAACCTACTGGATTAGAGAAAAAGGCAGGGACTGAAAGCTATCCCACAGGTTGCAACAGAGTACCACCAGCTGGCAAAAGCTAGAGGAGTGCTCAGCTCCTGGCAGGAGGGAGGGGGCCTGGATGGAGCTGCCCCAGCTCCAAGGTGCCCCTCTGGCCACCCCCTGGAAGCTGCAGATGTCACTCCCTCCAAATTATCTTCACCCAGCACCAGCGAAGCAAAAAAGCAGCAGCAGAGATTCTCTTTGCAGGCCCCTCAGAGGAACAGAAAGGATCCACTTTGCTCATCCTCTGAAAACATCAGCACTATCTCAGCTTATGAAGTTTGGCAGCCCCCACATAAAAAGTGTATTTGAGCAGAGGGCAGCAGGGTGCCAAGAAGCACTGTGCCATTTCCCAGCACAACCACCTGCTGAAATGCCTTTTTGATGGCTCTGTGTCTGCTAAGGACTTCAATATATACCATTACTAGCTAATTCTGAAAAATTGAGGGCTCTATTATACAAAAAAAAAAAAAATTCAAAAGGCCAATTTTACCAAGACAAAAAGGCATAAAAGGATCTGAATTAATCAAGTGATACTTAAGATTGTCTCCCTGAGGTTCTGTTATACTGAAGTTTTCCCCTCCCACTGCTCTAAATCTGAAGTATCACATGCAAAATCAACATGAAGTCATTCATGAGCTAAGATGACAAGCAAGACTGAATAATAATAATGATTAATATATTCTGAAAGAACAAATCTCTTTGCCTGTCTTATCACTAACATTCAATGGGAGTAAATTTCACCTTGCAGCTGCAGGAGCCTTTTGGAAACACGTTGAATAAAAGCAGTAACACGATGAACAAAGAAATTTTCATTTATGTTATGTTCCAAAATCCTACCACCGTCTTCCAGTGTACAAGTGGCACTCAAAACCACCTCTTGTAGCAGCAGCACACAATTTTATGCTGGTAGAAAAGAGCATCTGTGGGCCCAGAAGTCGAGCAGAACTGTTGCATGCTACATCATCTTAGCTACGACTTAGAGGAAATTCTGCATCCCAGAACACTTACTTTGTTACTGAGCTGATGCTGTTTGTGGTGCTGGGCATCTTTCCTAAAACCAAATCCATAATCCTCTCTTCTGGAGCTGGAAGCAGGGCCACCTCTTCTGGAGGGACCTCGGTGACAGCGTCAGCCACGCGTTCCACTGCGAACACACCACAGAAATAAATAGAGCACAAATGTGGACAGCTGGAAGTAAAACCTCAAATGCAGAATTTGTAATAAGATGTGGTCCTGGACAAAATAATTGTCCACAAACACATTCAAACAAATCATTGAACAGTGTGGGTTGGGACTCTTAGAAGTCATCTAATCCAACCCCCTGCCTTGGGCAGGGACATCTCACGTTTTTGTAACTTCTTACCTTTCCAAGCTATTACTGAAGGGTCAGTTGAGCATGAATCATGGAATTTCCTATTAGACCATCCCTTCAAGCAAGGTAAGGCCCTTTCTAGACTAAAATTAAGGTACAGAGAGAAAGATTTGTCCTTTTGAGAGGAAGGATGCTTCCTCTCCTGTTCCTTCTTGCAGGTCTCATAACCACTCACAGGAGAATGTAGGTGATCTGAGTGAAGGTGTTGCAACACCTACAGCAGAAAGGCCCCCAGAAATAATTAACAAAACTTGTAAATTGGCAGCTTTAGTGATCTAACTAAAATCCTCCATCTTGTCTCTCTGCTGCTTTTTAGTCCCTTTCTGCAAAGCCATCGACACAGATGTATAAGTGGATGTATTGCTTAGCATTTTCTGGATTTATGTTTTACCTGCAAAATCTTTCTCTTCATCAATGACAAGAGGTGGCTCTACTTTGGCTGTTTTGGCCTTTCTTCCCCTCCTGGCCTTTCTCCTCGAGTCTGTGCTGGCACTGGCTTCATCACTTGCCACCAGCTGATCTGCTGGTGCAGCCTCTGCTGCTTTCTCTGCTTTCTCAGCATCATTTTGGCTGCTGGGGGGGGCACCTTTGGCTTGTTCCAGGTGACTCAGCAAATGCTCTGGGTGGATGGAAAGAACAGAAGAAAAGAAGAAAGAGGAAGAAATTATCCTCAAAATGCTCAAATGGAAACAGCTGAAGCTCATCTATCAGGTCCATCTCACTTTGCAGAGACTTACTTCAAATTATTTCAAAAGCAGTCACAGTAACTTCACAAATCGAAGCATACAGTTTATTAAACAGTCACAAGAACTGCACTTTTAAAGAGATTTGTTGATACCACAGTAAGAAGTTTGTGTTTCTAATAATGGGTACATTTTTCCAAATGCCCCAGTTATTTACTGACCTAAGTCCCCTTTTCAAAAATGATTTATCAAATGGCCAAAGCTTCTAAATAATTTTAAATTCTTCTGAAAACTGCATAAAATAGCTGTGAAAGAAATGAAGAAAAACATATGTACTTCATTACCTTGACTTAATCTGTGCCACAAATACCAGCTGGACAGTACCACAAAGTATGACCTGGCATCACTGACCTTTACACTGCTCATGCTCCCTGTTCTTTATTTTCCTGACAGTCACATCCTCCCTTAGATCACGGTTTTATTTCTTGTAGATTCAACATTACAGTTGTTTGTCCAGAAACTGAATGCTGCCATGCTCAAAACATCCAAAATATCCCTGTTCTACCTTCCCTACTACTCCTTTCCTTAAAGGAACATGGAATTTGAAACTTCTATCTTGCTGCACCACGGATGGTGCCTGGCTTCACAGCTGTGGAAGAGCAGAACTCTGCTGATGATTCTCAGTGCTCTCCCACGAGTTTCTAGCACTTCCTACCTGTCAGCAGCTGGGGCTCTTGGAAAGCTGATGAACACACTTTACACGTCCACTGGTTGGGCTTTGCTTCTGCTGTTCCACTGCCTTCTGGAGTGTTCACTAAATCACAACAAGAAATACTGAAAAGCTTTGAAAATGGGAAGGTGGTAAACCCCTGTAGCTTTGTTTGTCTTGCAATAACTCCCTGAGTATCACAAGGTACAATTTAAGCAGCAAGAGGCCCTTGGAGGGCAGCTGGGACCACTTCAGGATTTTCCAAACATGAAGAGTTGAAACATCAGAAGATATAAATGATGCCAGGAGAGAGTACCAATGATCTTGTAAAGTCCTGAGGGTCCCTTTATCTCTTTCTAAAGAACTGTGCTCATAAAAGGCATGACATAAAGCAATTTTTAGCACCTTTAAAACCAGAGTTACCAGTCTTCCTCTAGGTTAGCTGAGGACAGAAGCAGGAGAAGCCTCCTTGCTCTCTGTGAAGGGCATTGCAGAGTAAGAACATTTGGATTAATGGAAGTAAGGGTGAGGACAATGAAAACCTGGGTTTGAGCAGTTTCATTAATTTGATGTGCTATGAAATGACCATATTGATACTTTAATTAACACATCAACTCAAGAAAGGTGTAGAAAATGAAGAAATTAGGGCAAAAATGGCACTGGGATAAAGAAAATAAAATGGGAAAAGTCACTCTGTTCACAGTCCTCTGTATTTCAGTCCTTAGATTATATCTTTGGATTTGTCAAGAGGATCTGATAAATCTGGACTGATTCAGATACTTTTCTGGCACACAAAAAGCTGAATATTCCACAGTATACCAGACTCTTCCTCCAGAGGAGGATGACATTGAAGTCAGGGTAAGTGAATGGCAGCACAGGGAATTCAAATTGTGCCTCAGTTTCTGCCACGGATTTCCTGGATCATCACTAAATGTCAGTTCAACTCTCTCTGCCCGAGAACCCCATATGTAAAGGGACAGTAAAGTTTTTCTTTCTTTTCAGTGTTGGCTCTTAAACCAAAATAAAAGATTCTCTGAGGCAGAGGTTGTTTCCTGCTACAAGATACATTCAACACTCTGCACTACAGAGGTGTGATCTCAGCCACGCTGCAATAAATAAATAAATAAGAAATGACTTGGCAATGCAGCAACAGAAATTCCTTCTTCACAGGCTACATGAAGAACTTCTTGAGGGCTCTGTCCAGGAGGACAAAAGCAGCAAACCAAGATTCTGTGTAAGTTAATTGTCCCTGACTCTGCACTTCCCTTGCTCCTTGCACTGGTTTGACAGGAAGAGTGAGGTCTTTTTTAAGTTCCCACTTCCTCAGGCTTCCAGGGCAGCTGCAGGGCAACCTGGCTGACTTGGAACCACACATCTGACAGCTGGCAACTGCTTGGTATGACTTGAGGTAAACAGAATCAAAAGAAGAAAATTTTGTTTCGGAAGCACCAAAACACTACATCAGTGGGAACACTTCAGGGTTCCCAAAATACAATAGGCAGCATTTTGTTTCTATTGAAGTTGGGCCTTTCAGGCAATAGGGTGAAGGATGTAGGAGGGGCTGCTCCAATTCTTCATGGTTTACCCCCCCAAAAAATCAATAATGCCAAATTGAAAGCCAACTCTCCAGTCAACTTCACAGTTCAGCTGTGACAGAATCCAAGCTGGCAAACAGATCCTCTGATGAATTGTTCTGTACACATCTGCAACAACTCCCCTCCTCTCCTCCTGGCTACTTTTACTACTAGTAAGCAAAATTTAAGAAAATAACCTCTTAAAGAGCAGACTCAGAATGGTTTTCTTTTGATCCTGTGTACTCTTGAGTGTACTTTTTGTACACTCTTGGCATTAAGTGGGTTCTTAATTTCCCTGTTCCACTTAGCAGAGACTGGGTGGGGGAAACACTGCTTTGTAAGGAATCCTTGGGACAGAGCTCCTATGACACTACCAGGTACTTCCTCAGCCATAGGTGCTTTGCCAAGAGGGTATGTATTGCTTCTAAGTTTATTTAGATTTGAGTTTCTGTAATCTAGAACAGTCTGAACTCTAATAGTGGCATATACTGTGGTATTATTGTAATTTGGGGATGGCCAGTGTTCTTGCCATTTCCAAACATTTACCCACAGTCTCATGTTTTCTTCTAGAACCTGGCCTGATCATTTGAATTACTACACTTTGCATAGGAAGAATGAAGATTTTCTTTGGAATTGCCCCCACCCTAACACTAACCACCCTTAAAGCCAGGAGCATTTGTGGTTTTCATGAAAATCATCTGCCTAAAAGTTTATTGGCCCCTCTGACTTTTTAACCTGTGTATGTACTTTAAACACTGTGCCCATGGAAACAAAAAGAAAAATCCAGGCTTTCAAATCCTCTCTAAATCAGTATTTGCCAAAAGTTATTTATCCATAATACATGTGTAGAAAGTGTTACACCTAACAGATCAGTAGATCTGTGTCTGTCCTCTATCTCCCTTAAAAGCACTGTAATTTTGCATACCTGCTGGATCAGCTGCTAGTATGCTGGATTTCTTGTTTTTTTTATGGGGTAAGACAGCAGATGAAGGTTTTGAAGAGACCTTATTATTCCCCTCTTTATCAAATTCCATTGCTACCAAGGATGTATCTGTGAAGAGGAAAAACAGTTCATCTTTACTTTCCAGACCCTTTGACTCTTGCTCTGTGCTGAGGGCAGGAACCATAGTCAGAAAGTTTTATTCTGTAACAGGCCTGCAAATAACATTCTCATGTAAAATTTTAACCAGGGCATTCTTATACCTGAATCTCATCCACTGTGCCTTAAATATCCTGGAGTGTACAATGGAAGTGCTGAACAGAGAGGGCAGGGCATACTTAAACACTATTTTTAAATACCCATAACCCCACAAAAATACATGAACAGGTTAAACTGAAGAGGGAAAAGATGAAACCTCTCAATTAATACCAACTGGAAGCATCTCAGAGTTCAGAAGTCTGTCAACCTGTGCATTGGTTCAGCTGCAGCACTTGAGACTCTGCTTAGGATCAAGGGCAGCCATAAAGCTGACACTGGTGGCAGTGGCCTCTCCCCAAGCATTTGTCACCCCAAATTACACCCAGCAGAGCAGTAATAACATCCAGGGAGTACTCCCAGCTCAAGAGCAGGCAGAAAACACCCTTGCAATGCTAAAGGATCTTGCCTTTCAGCTGTAGAAATGGAAAAGTAGGAGAAAACAAAGAGAAAGAACAATGGACTTGTGGCAATTCTAATTCAGATTCTAAAATATCTGCTGCCTTTCTTTCCAATGCACAGCCACATGGATCTTACTCTAGTGGGTCCCATGTGAGGTTGATTAAGACAAATGTAGTTTTTTAGACCTGTGTAACAGTTCTGTGCAAAACCAAAACATTTTCACTGCAACTGAAGAATGGCTTCTTTAGCAAATCTGCATGCTGACTTCTCTGAGAATTGAGCTCCTTTGCTGTTCTACCCAGAAATGCTTTTGATACGACCACCAACTCTTTAGTTAAGGACTGTTTATCCAGTTTGTTCACTCTGAAGAGGCTGAGCCATTAACTAGGCCACCTGCTTGTAAAAACCTGGCTGTATCACAGTGAAGAATCTACGCTTTCCTCTTGCAGGGCACCCACTGTGCAGGCTGGCCTGACTCTGCAGGATAAGAGCCTACTGGATAAACAGCACTGTCAACTCCAACAGCCAGGGACTATCAGTCCCTGCCAGCACTGGGCCCTTAGGAAGGAAGAAAGGCCCCCACACATACCATTGGCAACACTAGTGACCTGCTTCAGCACTGGCTTTTCCATTTTTTTGGCGTAAAAAGCTGCATACCACACTCGCAGCTCAGTTCCTGGGGGGATGTCCTGGGAGGTGGTGAAGTAAATGTCATTGTCATGCTGGAAGGCAGTTAAGTTTTGATGCTCATACTCGGTGGCTGGGCGCACCATCATCATCCAGTTGCAATCATCTTCGTTCGTGGTGTCAAAATACACCAGGGGCCCTTCCTTCTGGAACACCTGCCAAGCAAAATGTGCACAGAATAAAAACCTTGAGAAATGATACAAAGTTAAGGGGAAAAAAAAAATTATTTTGTGCTTTTGCAGTGGTTTCTTTTCGATGTACATCAGGGATGAAGCAAGCCTCAAGTCTTGCATGAGGCATCTTTCACTTAGTCACACGTTCAGATGAGTAAGTCTGAGACAGACAAGATGTGAACAAACTGAACTCCTATCCCAATAAGTCTTGCTACAGCCACCAGTTTGTCAAAAAAATTATTGGATACATGAGTGGAGGGGTATCCAAACAGCCATCAGCCCAAGGCACATTTCTAAATCTTTACTTCTGAGCTAGGTATTAGTGGAAAATAAGACTGAATTCCATTCTTAATGTAGCATTTTTCCTACCAAAACTTGTCAAGAGAAGAACAAAACAAATGCAAGAAAAAAAACCCACTTATTCTGCATATTCCATAAACCTAATGCACATGTGGCTCATTAGGCAAATTCAATCAAATTGAAGAGACTCATTAAAAGAGCTGAGCTTCTACTTTGGTTCTTCTGTACCTTGCCCAGAGAATGTTTGTTTAGCTCATCTCTTACAGGGCACACCTAAAAGATGTTCCAAATAATCCCCCTACACACATCTTTTTTTTTTTCCATAGTATTAGATGGCATTAGTTCACCACAGGTAAAACTGATTCCTTGCTATTGCTTTTCATGTTCTGTGCCTTACCTTCAAGGGAAAAACTGATTCCTTCTCCAGCTTGAGAACTCTCTTGCATTCAAAGGGGCCAAACTGGGTACGTTTCACCAGCTGAGTCAGAGCAAACACTCCCTCAGTCCCATCCTCCAGCTGTCTTATCTCCAAATTAGAAGGCAGAGATGATCTAAAAAAATTAAGAGAGAATTGAGGAAAACAAAAATCACAGAATCAATTAGGTTGGAAAAGACTTCTGAGAGCATCAAGTCCAACCTTTGGCTGAACATCACCTCATCCAGTAACCGTTACTCACTGGACAACACTGCAGAACCCATGGAAGAAAGAAATCAACAGGGATTTCTCCAGTCTCTGGGAACAGCAAAGTTTTCTGCTCAACACACCCTAACTTCTGTGAGGATTTATAAATAGAGGGGAACAACACTAGCAGTGCAGGAGGGCCAAATCAGTGATTCCTTGCAAAAGCTCAATCCTGATACCTCATCTAAACCTTCTCTCAGGCCATTCCCCCTTGTCCTGTCACTACAGTTCCTGCGGAAAGGTTCCTCTCCAGCTCTCCTGCAGCCCTCTTTACACACTGAAAGGCTGCTGCAAGGTCTCCCTGAAACCTTGAAACCTTCTCTTCTCCAGGAGAGCACATAAAAATGAAAAAAATGAGCAGTTTAGCTCATCTTAGTTCTTACTGGAACACCCTGAAGCCTCTTCTAAAACAGATTATCCTCTTTATCTACAGATCTTTGGTTGTGACCAAAGATTTTTGGTTAAAAAAATAACCTCCATCCCTCCCCAAATTAACACTTCATAGCCTTATGCAGATCATAGCCCTTAAGATGGAAGTCCTGGAAGTTTCCCTTCTGTCTTGTTACAAACACTACCACATTGGTCACAAGTGCTTCTGTGCTGCCAGCCTTTCTCTTTTCCCAAACAAGCTTCTGAGAAGAGCTACATGTAGCAAGTGTTGTTACTACATACAATACACACAGAATATCTTCCAAAAATTCACATGACTGGCTCTACCGTGTTGGTTTTACAGACCAAATGCAATTCTGTTTTTTCAGCTCTGTGCTAACAGATGAAAAGCTAAAAATAATCAGACAGGCTACTGACTACTCTGTGGAAGTTGACACTGGCAGAACTGCTTTACTGCCTAGACAAAGAGAAATACAAAAACATTGCAATCATAGTGATAAGCAGATGAATTGGGGGGGGGAAGCTTTCAGTTTGAAACATAGAATAAGCCGTGTCAGAGACAGAGAAGTTCAGGAGATGTTTCTCAACACTTCTAACCATAAAGCATCCATTTTATCTATTCAGTAAGACACAGGGAACAACAAATATGTGGTTAAGCAAGGAGACTGTTTTTAAAAGATTCATATTCAGTTTGTGGTTAAACTTGCCCTCAACCTCAGATAACTCACTTTCAGCTACTGTTCCCCAGATGGAGAGGCTGCAATTAAATGTCTTCTTTCCTTTTCTTATCTTACCTGATTCCAGCTGAAAACTCTTCAGGAAAATAAATACATTTATCTGTAAAAAAGTCAATTTTAAATTCTGCTTTCAAGTCTATGGTCCAGCAGCCCACACTTCCACTAGGGAAAACTTAGCATTTGCATGTCAAAAGGAGACTGAAAATCAGTGCATACACCACATTTGCAAATACTCCCAGTTGGAACATCAGCACATTAAATTGCTAGGCAAAAACCAGAAAAAAACTGTAGGAAATAATAGTTTAACTTGTCATTGAACCTGTCTAGTACAGGCTAGAGACGTACTGCACTGCCCATTTTTTGTGTATAGGAAAAGCACCTCCCTCACCAGCTTCTATTATTCCAAGGGGTATTTTTAAATTACCCTCAAGCACCTGTAGTGTCAGGGCTGTTAACCATTAACAGCTGCTGCAAGGGATCATCCAAGGCAGGTTCCCAGGCACAGGAAGGCAGTGCCTGGCAGGAGCTGCAGGGAAATTCCTCTTCTGGGAAGGCTCAGACAAGCAAGGGACAGCTCCTGCCCAGGTGCAGCCACTTTACACGGTAGAACACCAGGAGCACCCTGCCCAGGCCACGGGGTCATGGCACCCACGTGGCAGAGCCAGCACATCCAGGATTTGTTCCAAAATGGTCCTGGGAACACACAGCACAGCCTACGCAGCCAGGATGTGCCAGACCTGCTGCCCACGTGCCTGTCTTCTGCTTGCAACTTCCCAAGAGGAAATATGGAAGCCCTGCATGCATTATACAACACACAAAGCCATCTGAGCACTTCCCTTTTTGGGTCTGTACTACATCAATAGTTAGTTCTTTTCCTTAGCCTTATATTTTACACCTTAATATGAATATTGCTGACAGTGCCTGATTGTCTTTCCCTGTGAAAATCACTACTCAGTGTTGTTTTCTCCCAACTAGATTGAGTCTGTTTGTTTCTTCTGGCAAACCTGAGTGTTTCTGCTGCGCTGTCACAGATCTGCTGACAGAATTATTACCCCTAATCATTTGCAAAGACCCACAATAATGAGAACAACTTGTTTTGCTCCTTAAGTGGAGGAATGAGAGAGTTCATAGCAAGCAGGAGGACACAACCATTTACATGAACAAGAAATCCTCACACACTTCTCTAATAGGGTGCATCTGAGGGGGATAAAAGTGGCAGGTACTCAACCACGACAGAAGTCATCAGCCCATCTGGCACCACCTGATTTCTTTCCAGAAACCTCAGCAAAGAAACCGAGTCCTGATGAGCAGCAAGTTATTTTTTTGGCTTCAATTCAGTGCAGCACTTAAGTGTGTGCATCAATTTTTCTATTTAATCAAGGCCATGTGCTTTCTGTAGATTTCTGTCATCCTCTGAGAGTTCACTTTCCAGCTGTCAATGTGACATCCACCAAAGAGCAAATATGCTTTAAAGGACTAACATGGGCGTTGGGTTAGTCAGGACTAACACAAACATTTCTTACCTTGCCCTGCTCAATACAAAGGAGTCTTTGACTGTCACCACTGGGCCCAGCTCAGGGCACTCTGAATCATGGTACTGCCCACAGTCCTCGCACCCTGCAAGGAACCAGACAGGAAAGGTTGGTGGAAAACACTTTTGTAAGACAGTTTCCTCCCTCTTTCAAGAGAAACGGAACACCAGGCAAAATACATACGTAGGGAGGCAGATGTTTATTTATATTGCTTAAAAGAACATGAATAATGGAACACTGAGCTGATAGCTGGCACCTGTGTAGGTGAGATAACACACACTGTGATCAGTACCATCAGAAGACAATTGTTTAAATTCTCTCTCAAAGGAAAATAACTGCCTTACATCCACAGTAAATATTCCGCTTAAAGATGGCATTATTCTCCAGATAAAGTGCTGGAACACACAGCAGCTAAAGAAAACCACATCACTGCCTTCCCCAGGAGCTGGGCTGTTATGAACAGCTTGTGCAGCATGGTGTTTCCAGTGACAGGAGGCACAAACCCAGAACCAGCAGCAGAACTAGCACAGGGCTCAGCAGGGCACCAGCATGTTCTGGGAGCCCAGCTCTGCCTGGCCACACACATTTCTCACCCACAGAGCAGGACAGAGACCTCCACGGTACCTTCTGGTGCCTTTCCAGACACATCAGCTGGCTGCACAACACACTCTGGCCACCTAATTCACTGTCAGCTTAGCTAAATTAACTTTTAGTTTAAGTGGCTGTAAATTACCCAGAACTGAGTGGTTCCTAAGAAACAATTTTCAGACGAGGATAATTTGAGGTTTTCTAAAATAAGCTAACTTAACAGGATTCCAAATGCTTACACATTGCTTCGCTGTGAAAAAAAATAGCTGTCAAACTGCCCTGCCTGGTCAGCTGCTGACACAGCTTCAGAAGAGATCATCACACAGGGCTTATATTGCTGTGGTGCCTTTTCCATCTGAGTTCCATGCTCACAAAGGCAAGTCAGGAAACCCCAGAAAGGTGCTAAGTAAAGGGTCATTACACGGTTTTTTGGAAAGACATGAAAAAAGCCATGTCATTCCAAGGCATATCCCTCTGGTAAAGCTACTCTGTGCTCCTAACTGGAAGCCTCTCTCCCCAGATATTTGTCCCAGTGAACAAAAGGACTTCTAAAACAAGGGATCCCAAACTGCTTCATGTTTCTTCTGGCAACAAAACCCACTGAGCAGTAAAAAACGACATGTATTGGACAAACAGCATTTCTGGCTGGTGCAACCCCCAAGCCTGGTCACTGCCTCCTGTCGAGCTGTTTGTGCTGCCTTCTGGTGAGCCAAGGAATGAAACAACCAGCTCTTCCCACAGTTTTTCAGCAGAAGGAATCTCCCAGTCTGGGTTGCTGTACAGCATCACACAGCTGTTGCACCAGAGGAAAGGATCCATGGGCAAATGCTACCCACAGACCACTAGCACCAAAGCTCAGCCTACAGCTGTCCTGTTTACTGTTCCACCATTCTCCTGCTCTAGGCCTGCCTGTAGCCCACACTGTGCTTAACATTACTGAAATAATCTGGGCTAAAAGCAGATTTCTCAAACCAGAGAGGGCGGAGGAGCCACAGAGGAATGTGTAAACCAGACTGCTGAAAAGAAATGGACTGTCATCTGCAAAGGGTTGTCATAACCAATGGGGACAGGAAGGAATAGCCAGAGTTAACAGCTTCTCCAACAGGCTTTGCTGTCCAAAGGAAAAAGCATTTGTCATTTTCCTTATCTCCTGACGGCATCAGGGCACTCCTCACTTCTGCAAAGATAAGCCTCTGAAAGGTGCAGACAGCACTGTCCACAACCACAGGCAGGAATAAGTCACACATTCCTCTGACTCCTTTGCAAAGGAATGACCAAAGCCAGGGGAAAATGACATTGACATTGTGTGCCATGGCTCAATGTCCGAGGGATGCCCTACAGCAGCCATTTCCCAAAGCTGTTACACTCATCGTGTGACACCTTCAAGGGATTACAGCCACAGGAGAAACACAAAAACGAGCATGGGAATAATCATAAGATACCCCAGGGAGACTATATTCACACACTTAAAAAAAAATATTCCATAATTCTCTTGTCTATGAAATACATATTCAAGGATATTAATTATGGAAGTGTACAGTGTTATTTATAGCAACTCACTTTTTCAGGACATAACCAGTCCCCATATCCTGTGGGAAAAACCAATTGCAGAGAGCACAAGAAAAAGCTCAAGATATTCAATAGGGAATACAGTATCATACAGTCACCTCAGGACACCACAGCCTCCACTAGAAGGGAGAAAATCATGTTGTGTGACACCTTCTATCTAATTAAGGAATGGCATCACATCCCTGTTCTTTTTGCTGTCCACCAGAAGCTTTTTAGGAAGGGGAAGATAAGGTAACCACTATATGGTATCTGCATCTGAGTAAAAATGCAAACAGTCAACACTATTTTTGAAGGAATCTGTGGTGGAGGGAGAGGTTGAACGTTCTGATGGAGTTGCTGTAAGTGCAGCTGTGGAGCCATCAGGGGTAAAATACTGTGGATCCAAAACCCAAGGACATGTGGTCCATTCTGCTCTGCCCTGACTGGATCCACAGTATCTGGGCCCTCTCTGCTCACACAAGGAGGTGAGTGGACTCTGCATCTCTTAACTCTTTTCCACCCTGACACCAGGTCCTGCATGTCCAGGCTGGTGACAAAGACAAGGGCTCAAGTGGGACCCAGGCCTGCCAGCCAAGCTCCAGCAAGCACGGGACACTGCCCAGCCTGGGCACACCACTGCTGCAGCCTTCCTCACCCACCACCAGCCCAGGAGCCCAGATCCCAGTCACAGAGCCCAGATCCCAGTCACAGAGCCCAGCCTGGCACTCAGGGTTACACAGAGGGCAGAGAAAGAAGCACAGGCTGTGAATGCCACGAGTGACACCTGCCAGGGCAGCTGGTGCATCTCAAACTGGGCTTGTTCAGGAAGAATTATGAGTCTGCCTGTCTCTCCTGTGGAGGTGCAGATCCCCAAGTCGGGCCAGAGGTCAGAGTTATCCCCAGACACCCCTGGCTGCTGAAGCTGGTTGTGTAAACAAAGGGCTTACATGAGTGTTAGACCTTCAATCTCACTCACTTCAGCCATGAAAAAGCTGTGCTGCTAACTCACGTTCAGAGGTTTCACTGTGTGTTTGCCAACAGTGTCAGAATGTGTATGCTTAAATCACACAACCTCCTCTCTACTCATCCATTAGCTGTTTGAGCCTCCTTTACATAAAGCAATTTTTCTAAATAAAATCTTAAGCCTACTTCAGTCTTTAATTTCAAACATTCTGAGTAGACAAGTCACACACCATGAGAGTTAGATCCTTTTCCTAATACTTACAAATAAACATAATCTCCTCACTGCCATCTTCAGCCATTTTTTTAAACCTGCCAAAATACAAAAGACGAAGTTAGTTCTGAATTGACTTTTGCTTTCCACATAATATAAACATCCCTTTGTGAAGTAATGATGCTGACTGACCCAGAGCACACCCAAACACATTACTGTCCTTGCAGGAGTGTCAATGCAAAGTTAAAGAAATTGAAGTTGTTAAAAAGCCCCAGTGACTGCTGTATCACTACATGAGCTGCAGACATCTCTACCAAGAAGCCTCAATGTCCATGGGCTCTCAGGGTTTTTCTCTCTGAGGCAATGCTGTCTCCTGCTGTTCCCTATCTCTCACCAACTTCCAGCCATCCCCTGCTACAAAGCTCCTGTGGAGCCTCAGAACACGCAGGGCCAGAGGATAATCCAGGTCAGCAGCAACCACTGCAAGAAAAAGGCCCAGTGCAACATTTTATTGAACTGTAGCTTAAAAAAATTATCTCTGAAAGGCAGATTACTTATTTAATAAACACAGTAATCTCAAGAACCTAAAAACTGCTGATACAGTTGCAGATCTGTTCCAGAGGCAAAGGTATGTTGTGGTACTGAGCACCAGAAAACCTGGGGAAATAAAATCCTGCCTCTGTCACTGGCCTTCCAAGAAATGGTAACTGACCAATTTGATTCCACAGTTAAATAAGGTTAATCTATATTCACTTCATTAGTGTCAGTCTGCATTAAAAACTTATATGAACATATCTATTGCCCCTCAACAATTAAATTATGGTTGGCAAAAAGTCTGATTATGTATGGCTAAGACCACAACACGAGCAGGACCTAGAAGAGAGTTTTTCCCCTTTTCTAACCAAAAAAACACTCTCCTCCTCAAATAAACAATTTTCCCAATGCCTCAGAAGAGAAGCAAAGCAACACAAAGATCATGACCCAAGTCTGAGAGAGATGAGGCTGCAGAACAGCAACTGTATTGGCCAAGAAGAGGACAGGAAGGCTAAGAGCTAAAAGCTGAACCTGTGAGAGGGAAACATGACACACCAAACCAGCAGAGCCCTGTTTGAAAACAGATAAAGCATTTGCTAAAACAGCAAGAAAAGCCAAGCCAGAAATGTGGGAGCACATCCATTACTTGGGATCAGGACTCTTCAAGCACTGCCCTCCCCAACTCCACCTGCCAGCAGCAGGATCCCTCCCGAACTCACTGCTGCAAGGGACCAACACTCCCCCTCCCTGGCACAAGCTGGGCCTTTCTTGGCTACAGTTTTTGGGGACAAAGCTCAAATAAGAAAACAAACATTTGGACAAAAGCCCCGTGCTGAGCACAAACAGCAACTCAGGACATTTCCCCAAAAGCTCTTATCCTGAAAGCAAGGTGAACGATGCAACAGGTATTTTATGGGAGTCCAAGCACAACGCTGCAAAACAAGCAGTGTAAGCTGGTATCAAAAATGGTTTGGTTTGCTTTTTAACCAACGCTTTTTTTTGGATGCTTTGCACTGTTTCAAGAAGGGTATGCCCAGCTATTTTTAGATAAGATTTTAATCATAAATATGGCTGAATTAACAAATAACGGCCTCAGCCAATGGTTCAGGGGCGCAGTGCAGCCAGACCACCACAGGCATTTGCCCCCAGGACGTTACTGTGTCGCATCCTTGGCAAACAGCAGGCTGGGGACAAGTGACACTACAGGAGCAGCAGCTCCATCTTGTTCCAGGGGCCGTGGGATGAGAATAGCAACAAAGGGGCGGAGAAATCATCAGTGCTGTTCAAGGTGATGGGAGGAAGCGTGAAGGGCCCTCACAGGTGCCTCAGGCAGCCTCGGTGATCTGCATTAGCGCAGCTCCCATCTCTGCAGCAAGGACTCTCCGTGTCCGCAACACTCCTGGTCCCTCACCCCTCGCTCCCCCGCTCAGCGCTGCGCTCCGAAATAAGCGCGGTACCTGCTCTACAATTCTGATTTACACGCTTCTCACCCATGGGCTTCCAAACTCCTCCTCCCAGATCTCGGCTGTGTTTCCCAGGAGTTTTTGAAGTACATGACATGATGCCACCCGCCCCAGCTGGTAAACAGAGTCACGATGTGCCACACAAGGCTCACATGATGGCACTGAACACAGCCTTCAGATTTTTTTTTTTTTTTGCCCTCTGGGCCATGCCTGATTTTTTTTTTTTTTCCTTTTCAAACATTTGTACCAGAAAAATATTCCATTAAGTCACTCATCCCACTGCTCCTAATTCTGCTCCTGTCTTGCAGGGATAATCAAAGCTTCTGGAAGTTCCCGGTATTTTTTACATAAAACAGAGAGCAATCATTAGCAGTCAATCATCAGGAGAAAAGCCACGCAGAGGAAATTAGACCAGGCACAAAGCCTAACTCTGATGGCAGTAAACGAGCAGAAAAACACTTTTTTTTTTGTTTGTATAATTAGACGAGTGACTCTGTGCCCAAAAGTAGAGCCACACAGCTATGCACAAAAATTCCAGCTGCAACACAGACCTCTGAACATATCTGGAACTTGAGGGAGCCCAAATGAAGACACTGAGGGGCTGCAGCATCACAGGTACCTGCTTGCAGCCCATGATGTGGAAAGATACTGGGAAGGAACCACTTGAGCTCTAAAAATTTAAGAACTGATGTAAAATCACACTTGCTCCTTATAAACTGCTGAAGAAAGAAATCAGGCTCCAGTGCGAAGTTGAGCCATTTTGATCTTGCTAATGGATTTTTTTTTTTTAAAAAGTAGGTCATAAAAATCTGTATTTAATGAACTTAATGACCAAGAAGGTAGAATTAAAGTTACCCTTTCTTCAGTTTGAGAATAGGCTTCCAGGAGTGTGAATAACTTGAAAACACAAGCAGATGGGTGCTGCAGATGCATGTGTGGAAGGATGCGCTTAAAATCCAGTTTTCCTCATGATGTAGTAGAACTTTTTCATGCCACCGCTCAAAGGAATTGCAGAACATCTGGTAAACTACAGTGAGGCCTTGTATTTCTTAAAAAAATTAGGGCCATTCTATCAATTATCGTCGGGGGGGGGCGGACGATTTTACGCCACTCGGGGGGCACGGAAAAACAGAGCGGCTGGGGGGGGTCTGCGCCACCTGCCCTTCCCAGCACTTCCCGCGATCATGTGAATAAACTACATGCAAAGTTTAATGGCCCTGAGCAGAAAACGAGCGTACTGCAGAAAATTCACGTGTGCGAAGCCCCGCAGACCGCGGCTCTCCTCCTTTTGTCTCCTCGGGCGCCCACCACACCTTCTCCCCCAGGGGACACGCCGGGGCAGGGCAGGATCCCCGCACCTCCCTCCTCCTCCTCCTCCTCCTCCTCCCAGCCTCTTCCCTCTGGATCACGCCCTCGCACCTGGGAGCTCCCACCCCCCCTCCTTCCCCAACCCCCTGCGGCCAAGCCGAGGCGCTCCCCGCTGCCGGCCCCGCATCCCCGTGGCCGCGAAGGGTGCGTGCCCTGCCCGGCCGAGCCTGCGGGGATCCCCCCGCGCCCGCTCCGCGCCCGCCCCGCCGGGACCGCGCCGCCGCCGCCGCCCGGAGCCCGTCGGGGCCCGGGATCCGGGAGCGGCTCCGCCGGGTTTTGCCTCGGACCCGCCTCGCCCCCTTCGCTACCGCCCTCCCGGCCGCTGTAACAAAGAACAGGCGGCCTGGAGGAGGCGGCGGCGGCGGAGGAGGAGGCGGCGGGGCCGCAGCCGCCGCCGCCGCCCCGGGAGCGCTCGGAGCGGCCGCCGCGCCCGCCCCGGCCCCGCCGCACGGCCCGGGGAGCGGCGGGAGGAGCCGCGGCGGGACGGGCGCGGGGGGTCCCGGGCGGGGGTGCCGGGGAGGGCGCGGGGCGCGGCGGGAGGAGCGCGGGGAGCCGGCGTTACCTGCCCCGGGAATGGCCAGACCCGGATCGGATCCGCGCTCCGGGTTCCGATCCGCTCCGGAAACCACGCGCCAGCGGAAGCCGGCGCGGGCGGGCGCGGAGCAGGGCGGGAAGTGTAGTGCGGCGGGGCCGGCCCCGGCCCTGACCCCGTCCGTGTCCCCTCCATGTCCCTGCCTGGCCGCCCCGCGTGCCGCCACCCGGCTCCCCTCCCGGGCGGGTCCCACCCCCGAGCCCCCGGAGCCCTTCGCGGCGGCTCCCCGGGCCGGAGGCGAGCGGTGGCCGCGCTGAAGGTGGCGGAGCACCCGCGTGGCTCTCGCCGGGTTTCCCGTCTCTTCCCGGGCAGAGGCGGCCCGGAGCAGGCTGGCGGGAGGGTTGGCAAAAACAGAATCACAGGATTGGTTAGGTTGGAAAAGACCTCCGGGATCATCCGGTCCAAGTTAAGACCCAACACCACCTTGTCCATCAGACCGCGGCACTGAGTGCCGCATCCAGTGTTTCCTTAAACACATCCAGGTGGGGACTTCACCAGGTCCCTGAGCAGCCCGTTCCAATGTCTAATCATCTTCTTCTGTGAAGAAATCCTTCCTGATGTCGGACCTAACCCTCTCCTGGCGCAGCTTAGGTCATTTCCCCTCGCCCTGTCCCTTGTTCCCTGGGAACAGAGCCCAATTTCCACCTGGCTGCACCCTCCTGTCAGGGAGATGTAGGGAGCAGTAACATCACCCTTGAGCCTCCTTTTCTGCCGGCTAAACACCCCCAGCCCCCTCAGCCACTCCTCACAGGGCTTCTGCTCCAGACCCTTCCCCAGCTTTGTTGCCTTTCTCTGGACGCAGACCACATCAGCCCTGTGGTGTTTCCTCAGCCAAGCCCTGGCCATGCACCCCAGCACCTGTGCCTCCGTATCCAAGCCTCACTGAGGTTCAGTGCTCCAGGACAAGAGGACGTAGTCTCAAGTTGCACCAGGGGAGGTTCAGGTTGGACATTAGGAAGAATTTCTTCACTGGAAGGGTGATTAGACATTGCAACAGTCTGCCCAGGGAGGTGTTGGAGTCCCCATCCCTGGAGGTGTTCAAGGAAGGCCAGGACATGACAGTCAGTGCTCTGGGCTGGGTGACAAGGTGGGTCATGGGTTAGACTCGATCATCTTGGATGTCTTTTCCAACCTAAATGATACAATGATTCCTAAATCTCATCATTCTGGCATCACCAGGATCTATCAGGGCCCAGCCCTGCTGTTCCTGACAGCACAAATAATTTAGGGGGGTTTAAACCTTCAGGTTATTCCACCACTTCAGGCAGTGGCCAGGGCAAGAAGCATGCAGGCTTTTTGTATTCAAGCAAGATGCCCCAATTTTTTGCTCTGCTGAGAAGTGTAGCCTGCAGTGGAGTCCTCGCAAAGCCTTATGCAGTGCTCTCAGCCACCAAGGTGTGACTGGTCAGCCTTCGCTGTAAGAACACCACTAGAGAGCAAAAGGTGGTGGGAAGCAGGCACCAGCTCTGTTTTCTCCAAGGAATGTGCTCCTCACATCTGGCTACATCTTTAACAGCAGGGAAAGGCCTTTCTCAGTTCTCACCAGCCCCACAAAGCCTTCTGCACAAGTACCAGTTTCAAAGACGTGTGGAGAGTTTTCTGAGGATGGGTCAGGCTGGAAGGGACCACAGTGGATCAGCTGGTCCCCCCTCCGTGCTCAGGCAGGGCCATCCCAGGGCACAGGCTTGTATCCAGATGGTTCTGGAGCATCTCCAGTGAGGGAGACTCCACACCCTCTCTGCACAATCTGTTCAGTGCTTGGTCACTGCACAGGGAAGAAACTCTTCCTCATGTTCAGGTGGAACTTCTGTGCATCAGTTCCTGCCCATTTCTCTCGTCCTGTTGCAGAGCCTGGATCCATCCTCTGGGCATCCCCCCTTTTAGATATTTATACACACTAATGAGGTGCCCTCTCAGTTGTCTCTTCTCTAGACTGAACAGCCCCAGCTCCCTCAGCCTTTCCTCACAGCAGAGATGCTCCAGTCCCTTATTTTGTCACCCTCTGCTGGCCCTGCTCCAGGAGCTCCCTGGCCCTCCTGTCCTGAGGAGCCCAGAGCTGGACACAGCACCCCAGATGTGCCTCATCAGGGCTCAGTAGAGGGGCAGGATCCCTCCCTGATCTGCTGGAAATGCTCTTCCTGATGTACCCCAGGGCACCATTCATGGCCATACTGTGACCGTCTTGTCAGGTGCTTGGGGAAACTGAAACAAAGCAGCATTTGAATTTTGAAAATATTGTACTTGGCAAAACAGTGTTAATTTCAGCATGGGGAACCATTTCTTCTTTCAAAATGACTCGTCAGCAGATTGAAATGACTACAGGAGTAGTAAGGGGAGTTTTTTCAAGGATCTAACTGCATGTACAAATCGTTTGCTTTTTCAAAGACTGAAGCTGACTGGCAGTTTTTGTATAGTCTGCTTTTACTTATTTTCCCTGTATATTTCAGTGCATAATCCCATGGACTTTTGCCTGGTTTTCTCCAGCATCCAGCACTTCAGAGTGGTTTATCCTATTTGCAGTGCACTCACTTTATCAGAGTAAGTATAAATTAATTCAGAATAGTCATCTGGATGTGTACAATGCATGTGAGCCTGGATCCTGCAGCTCCAAAATTATTTTTTTTTTCAGTATTAACTTCAGACTATGAAGTTGCATCTTCTGCCAGTCTCACCTGTGTACAGAGATGAAAAATTGAAGATCCTTTACATTTATTGTTTAAGAATGATGAACTGGAAGGAAGAGTACGGTGCCACACTTGGAGCTACACCCATTCCTGCTCTCCCTCTGACAGGTCCTGTCACTTTTGCTGGCATCACACAAGGTAAAAAACATCACCCCAGATTAGAGCAGGAGGGAAAAGGATGGAGGTTTGTTAATAGGAGACTATCAGGAAATTTGAGCTAAGCACTTCAAGAGTGTGATATAAACAGGCATGTAAATGTGGGCAAGTAACTCCCAGTAAGGGAATGTAACATTTCCTTGTAAAAGAGGGTACAGCCCTCAGCTTTGGAATGGAAATAGAAACATTATTGTGGCTATTTTCATGTGAATGCCTTTTATTTGTTTTGTTGGTTTTTTTGTTGTGGTGGTTTTAATGTTGGGGTTGGGTTTTTTCCCCTCAGTCTGGTAGGGCTTTGTGGCAGCACTGCTTTATAACATAACCTTTTCAATAAAATCATCACAAAAGAACCTAATTCCCAGGCTGTGCTCATTTAGTACTGGTGTTTTCTCCATAGGATCCAGGCCCTAACACTCCTTCCCCTTTGCCCCCTAATTCAGGATATTACAACATAACTGAGAGAAAAAAATAATGAGTAACCACAATGAGCTCCACAATTCCTTCTGCCATTAGATTCCCACCCAATCCACGTGTCAGGTGATTTCTCAAGCAACAAGGGGCTACCTGATAGGCTGGGGTTATCAGGAACAACCATAGTGTCAGCACAGCATAGGTGGAGAACTCTGCTCCTGAACAAAGAGGTAAATAAATGGTCTGTGTTAAGCAACAGGTCAAATTAGTGAAGGAGAGTGGAAAACCATCTGTTACACCTGGGTATGTAGGACAGCACAGCACACAGAGACAATTGGCTTTTATTGTATGTACAGCAGGTGTTACTTCTTTAAAAAATCCTCTTAGGTTTTTGTAGTGAGATAATAAATCTGTACATCATAGATTTCATAATTGCACCAACTGAGGTTTATGTATGCACAGAAAGAAAAACACACTACAGAAGAAGTGACTATGACAGCTGATGCTAGAAAAAGAGGTTTTATCCCACCTGGAATAATACAGAGCATAATACATCATTGGGAAATACAGAGTTATAGTACTGGAAAGACCTCAGATCCATCCTTCCCAGCTATTTTCACACCATGCCAGCACCTTGCATAGCAGCAGTTTGGATATCCTGAGTGAAGTGGTATTACTCACCCTTAACTTAAAGTAATCACCCTTGTTATATAATTAATCTGGAGTTGTTTGTCACCATGGTGGAGGCTTAGCAATGTGCAGAAGCATATGCTGACTTTAAACACATGAATAAATCCACTTAGGTCCTGTGGAGGTCAAAGCATGAGGTCAGCTGTTCCCCCTCACAACAGGAATGTCTTAGCCCGGAGCTATGGCACAGTTAATTCTGCACCAGGGTAAGCACTTGTCTCAAACCTCAGCTCTCCAGTTCAAAGCCTGCAATAAACCCAATTGAAAAATCCAGGCAGCTCTCACCTTGCTCTTTGTAACACCCAGAGCTACCAGACCTAAAAAAAGTGTTAAAACAAGAGCAAGATTCTTATTTTGCTTCCCCATCCACATCTGATAGCATTTTATGCTTTCAACTTTGTTTTTTCCTGTGACATTTTGCACATCAAGAACACCAAAACTCTGCAAGAAATACACAGCAGAAAGTTTTCACTTGAAAAACACCTAGAACCAGCAAGGAAATGCAGCACCAGGAAATGCTGTAAAATTCCACTGATGCCCAAAACTGGTGTAACTGCCAGGCAATTTCATCAAAAAAGCAGCACTGTAAGTCCAGTCCTTTCAGGAGCAAGACAAATACAAGGTCTGTATGGCCTGGAGCCCCAGCCTGTCTCCCAAAGAAAGAGCAGGGGAAAAAAAATCTGTCAGAAAGCATAAGAATAAAACCCAGTATTTATGCCTGCACAGTGTATGACCTGTCCATTAAGTTGTTTTGCAAAGGTATTTCACTTTCAAAATGAACTTTTTCCCACCCTGCATTCCTTCTGCCTCAGATTCCCAAGTTTTATATATTGTTAGGAGTGAAATGACTGTAATTTCTTCCTGGGGCAAGTAGGATATGAAATACCAGTGACCTAGGGATAAAGTCCTCCCCTCCTTTCTAAAGTGACTTTGGAAGTGATCTCCATCACTTTAATAAAGTTACTTAGCTTGTATTCCCACTGGAGATATTAGGTAGTTTTATTGCTTTAATCCTCAAAAAGCAATTTAATTCTTGTACTATTTACTCAGTCAAAATTCACACTAAAGCCAAGGCAAATCTTGGTTAGGTGAGGATAGGTGTTGTCTCCATCGAGGCAAATTTAAATTTTAAACACCATAAAGCAAAACAAACTACAAACACAGATTAAGAAGTTTCAGCTATGGGCAGAAAAATTCTTTAGAAAGGAAAAGCAAGCCTTCATCTCTTAGTCCTCATGAAATAAATACCATGCCTTCTTTGCTGTACAGAACACCCAGAAACACAAAAGTGTGAGAAAAGGGACAAAAAGAAATTAGTATTTCACAGGTTGTTTCCAATCTACTGTTCTGACATAATTAAATTGCAAGGCAGTAAATAAGTTTTCAGGGTAATAGTATCATGTAAAGATTTTATCTATGGGTCAAGTGGGTAGTTATTAAATTCTTTATAATTTTAATAACCAGACATTTGAACAATGGATCAAATTACAAAACACAGCTGATGATTCCCTCTGGCATCCTTCACAAAACTGCATAGGACACATCACGGTGTTGTTTGTGCCAGTTGACAAATCCAATCTTTCTGACCCAAACCTGCAGTGTGGATCCTGCAGGTTGTGAGGATCCAGCTCACACTGACCCAAATACACAAAAAATGTACATCCTCAGATCTTAAATGACAACCTAAGGAGGGAATGGGATTCCATATTGTGGGTCTTTGGGGTTGTCACGACTGAGCAAATCAATTGTCCCTTTGTGTTTAGTGCCTGAGCTTGTTTTTACAGCAGGACATAAATTATTTGCAGAGGAGTAAGAAATGAGGAACACACCAGCCAGATACAGAGATCCACATCAAACCAAACAATGTTTATTTTCCTGAGGAGTGATGGCAAGTAAAAAACAAGATTCCCTTTTTACACCAAACGCCTTGCTCTCCTCATCTGAAGAATCCATTCTCTCTCAACACACGCGAGCCCAAACCTTCACACAGTTTGCAGTAAAGAATGTTCTTCATTCCCACCATCAAGGCAAGCATTCAAGCGATCATCAAGACCTTAAGATGAACCAAACCCCCACTTTTTTCATGTGTATCCATCCTCTGGGTTAAGCTACAAGCAAACCCTACTCCTGTATCCTGCAAGTTACTCAGTGCTATTTCACCCCATTCTACAGCACCTGCTAAAGCTTCTGTACATTAGAATCCCAGCTCAGTAATTTAAGAAGACTTCAAGTAGGTTATGTGCTGCCTCTACATTCCCAATTCCACAGCTCTTTTAGTGTATGGATGTGCTACCCATGGAGCACAGATTCACTTGGATTTCTTGAACTCAGTGATCAGTTGTGGTTTTGTCCTTAGCAACAAAGACTGAGCATTTAAAAATGGCAGGGACTTGACCCCTACCCTGCCCCATAACACAGAGAGTTCCTGGTAAAATCAAGAGGAAAAGTGTCTGTTGAGGGAACATGACATCAGGGGTTTTAATGCTCACATCATGAACCACTGTAGAACAAATGAAGAAACAAAACTTCTGCTTTGTATTAAATCAGAAATAAACAAAACTGTTCAGGCACATTCAAGCTGGACAAACCTGTGTTACTGAACTGGGATTTGTAAGCACATTACAGCTCCAAAAGATTAATTTGTAACCAATTTTCAAAATGAGGAACATTAAAATGCCTTCAAGTGTTTCCATAACAAGCAGCATGCTTAAACGTACAACTATTTGATAGTCTGGTCTACTGTACTACCACAGTGATCTTAGGAGGTTACACATAAACAGTATTTTTAAACAGTTAAAAGATTTTGTCAGTTCAGTTCTAACATTTTCTTGGTAAAAAAGAAACCAAAGCCCCTCTACTCTGATATTGATTTACCAGGGAACCGTGAGTCCGTCAGAAGTTTGAAATGTATTTCTTCAGTGAGTTTCTATTTTTGATGAATGCTTTAAGTTGAAAGCCCAAATATCTGCCAAAGTGTTGGATAGCTTAAAGGGAGGAAAGGGGCCAGGGAAAAAAATCACTGTTGGCAAAGTAGGCACAAGGTCTCTCATCCATTTATATCAGTAATTTAGTTGGAGAGAATGGATGTTTTTTCTTGGCTGAAGACAACAGGCTTGGCCCTTTGTCCTCAGCAGGAATGTAGATGATGGAAAAGTACAGGTAAAGCATGAAAGGTGGTACCTGTGAAATACTGACATTTTACTCTTCTTAACAGCCAAAATGAGAACTTTGCCTTTACTTCCATCAGTTTTTCATTTTAGACTAAAGGAGCCAGCTGCAGTATTTAGCAAAGAAAAAAAGGTTAAAAAACTCATCAGCACATGACAGCACTGGTAGATCTAGAAACTGAACTAAGGGAATTACTATTTTCTCAAAAGCTTTCTTCACAATTTTGTTTTTTTAAGATATCAGTAAGTGTTTGGCAAGTAAGACAAGCTATCCAATGAAAAGCACTGTAGGGTTAACTACGCTCTATTCACCATTTATTGCTCCTAGCTTTGCATTTGATATGATGGTTTATGTACTTGTCTAACAAGCACTTGGGAGAAGGAATTAAGAGCCTCTAAGATGAGTTTTTGCATCAGCAATACAGCTTCTCACACAGGGAAGAAAAGCTACATGTAAGACTCTGCAAATACTTTGTTTGCAAGTAGACTCAAGTAGATTTAAAAAAAAAAAGTTCTGTTTTTTTAAGCCTAACTTTTTTTAAGCAGAACATTGAACAATATGCTAGTATTGGTATTTGCATAATTTATTGATTTATGGCTAATATCAAAGGCATCTCTCCACCTACACGGGCCGAGCAGTGATTACAGCAGGCTACAGTTATTACAGCAGGATATCAGAGTCAGCATTTTCCTTCTGCTTCTGAACATTTACCCGCTTCCAAATTACAACACAGACTGGATCTGGGCCCCTTTTTGTTTTCCCTTTCAGACTGACCAGAAAAATCAGTTGCTACTGTTGCAGGCTGCAGTGAGGGAGCACAGTGGTGTCTTCTCTCTCTGTAGAGGTTCAGTCACATGAAGCGGGTGTGATGTTTCAGTTCTGAGCTCCCTGTTGATGTAAACCAGGTAATCACGTTTGGGTCCTCCCCACAGGATCAGTCGGGCTGGAAGTCACAGTGGGGTCATCTGGTGCCACTTCCCTGCTCCAGCAGGGCCATCCCAGAGCACAGGGCACAGGATTGTGTCCAAACACTTCTGGAGTCAGCGAGGGAGAATCCACAGCCTCTCGGGGCAATCTGTCCCAGTGCGTAGTCACTGCACAATAAATAAGTTCTGCCTCCTGTGCAGGGCAATTGCCGGGCTCAGGCCCTGCCCGTGGCTCTGGTGCCGCTGCCGGGCCCCGGAGCAGAGCCCGGGCCCTGCCCTGAGCCCTCCCTGCAGCCAGGGACACCCAGGGCTGAGGGCCCCTCTCAGCTGGGGCTCCTCTCGAGGCTGAGCAGCCCCGGCTCCCTCAGCCTGTGCTGGGCACGGAGCTGCTCCAGGCCCTTCCTCAGCTGCGCAGCCTCCGCCGGCCCCGCTCCAGGAGCTCCCTGGCCCTGCTGGGCTGAGGAGCCAGAGCTGGGCACGGCACCCCAGAGGTGCCTGCAGGGCTGGGCACAGGGGCAGGATAACCCCTGACCTGCTGGGAATGCTCTTCCCAATGCACCCCAGGACACCAGGTGCCTTCCTGGTCCCCACCTGCACCATTCCCCTTCCTCCCTCCTCTTCCACAATAAACCACACTCCTCCAAAAGCTGTCGGGACACATTCAGCACTGCTCGTATTTGGAGGAGCGACTTCATCATCAGAGAGAAAAAGCATTTTGGAAAAATAAACCAAAAAGACCACTGTTAATAGTGAACATCCTTTTATGCAAGTCATCAGCCATATTTGTATTCTCTAGTACTGCTCTGTAAACAAGTGCTCAACTGGTGAGCAAGGATCCCATCGCAGAGGGTTCGGGTTTATAGGTACGGCTCTCCCGAAGCCCCGTTCAGTTTGCTCTTGCTCTTGTTCCTGGACAGGAGCTTCTTGCTCAGAATCCGTGAGAGTGTCCCCCCCTTCTTGCGGCTCTCCTCTGACAGAGGCTGCTGCAGGTACACCAGGTCGTTGTGGGATTGGCTCATTCCCGGGTCCTTCTGGTGATGCTGCCGGCGGAAAAACAGCTTCGCGCTTTTCTTCAAAATCCCACCTGTGGAAGGAAGAAAGTGCAGGACACTTTAGACAGAACAGGCTGCTGTCCCCCTGAAGCTCAGCTTTAACTGCAGCATGACTGAGAAAAGCTGATCCTCTGATTTAAGCCAATCTTGTGGAAGTCTCCTTCCTTACACTTAGTTCCAAATGCTTTCCTGGAGGCCACGCTAGTGGTCATACACACATGCACAGCGACTGGTGTGGGTTGTACCCTGGGCTCTCACGTGTGAAAGAGGCACATCCAATCTTTCCAACCAGTAAGGTAGAAAGGATTGTGTAAAAAGGATGAAAGAGAGGAAATAATGTTACTCTTTGTTGTTTCAGAGATCAAAGGAGGTGAAGATCAGCCCGTCAGGCACCACGTGAAGGTGGCATTTTAATTTGAAGTGCAGGACAACAGTACCTGGCAGTAAACCTGTGTGCAGTGGTTCTGTACGAGCCAGGCAGCAGGTGTTCTGTACAAATTCGGCAGCACCACCCAGAGTAACACTCACAAAGCATTTGCTATTTTAAAATCCTGTTAGGAATAGCAATGCACTTCAAGCAGATTAAAAATAATATTACATCTGCTTCCAACAGGTTCAGAAGTCTGCCCAAATCCCTCCTGCAGTAAATTAAGTTGCTTTATTTTGCTGTGTTCCTTCCCTTGACCCCATGTCAAACCCAGCATGCAGCCAAGGCAATTGCAGCTGTCATCTCACCAGGGACTCACGTTGCCAACAGCAGCTATCACTACTCCTCTCTTTGCAAGCTTGGGTTGTTTTTGCAGCCATTCTGCCAAATTCCCCCCTCCCTTTCCATGTGTGCCCATGTGCCTGATGTGCAGCTGGCAGGGACACTGCTCCAGGCTACCAGCACCGCTCAGCCTGGTGTTGGGACATCAGCTCTGTGTTGAAATAGCATCAGTTTTGTATGGAATTGGGCAAGGGTGTTGTCCCAGGTGGCAGGAGCCCGTTCGAATGGAGGAGGACCCAGGTGACAATCCAGCACAGGAGCTTCTGGCAGTCAGACTTGGTATGTGGGGACAATCACCTTCCTGGCAAAGCTTCCACACCTCCTCCCTGCACCACTATCAGGTTTCCTGATCCTTTCTCAGTTCAGCTATTAATTGCTCTCATAGCATGGTCTCAATTCTGCTTTTCCTCCCATTGCAAATGGACACAAAAAGCAACACACAGAGCAGTTCTTTCACGGGACACTGCCACTAGCTAGAATTAAATGTTTGTCCCCCAAGGACCTGACAAGGCCTGCGTGTCACTTTGCACAGTGACAGCTGCAGAACAGGTACTTGATGGCAGCCAGATGCTGCTTTGTGCACACCAAAACAGTCACAAACATTTATTACTTTGTACTTTCAGGGCTAAGCACTCAGCACCTGGGAGGATATTCCAGCATGTTTGTTCTGGCAGCTGCTGAGACTCTCCTCACAGGGCACAATGGGATGGGAAACAGAAATCAGCTGAAAGCAACCAGAACTCATGGATTTGAATCTTGACTGCTCTCCCATCAGCCTCTGATTGATCTTTTTGGCAAGGCAGTACCACTTCAAGCTGTTGTCAGCAGCATAAAAGAAGCAGTGTTCCACCCCAGGACACTGACAGTTGCTGATGTGCAGAGGCTGAGGGGATGCAGAGGCCTGGCTGCTGTGCAGCTCCTGTTTGAGCAGGCAGCTGTTCTGCCCAGCAGCCCTGGCAGCTGCAGCTGAAGCCCTGCCAGCAGCAGTAGGACACAAGGGTTTATCCCTAAGCAGGTTTTTAGTCCCATCCATTCTGTCATTCAGACTGATCTGCCACACCAGGAAACAGTACCAAACTGAGAATGTCCCAAAAATTGTGCTGGTGGCCTGGGACACCTCCCTGCAGCTGAAACACCGTGGGCAGCACTTCCCTGAGAGCAAGACAGGCTTGGCACAAGCAGCAGCCCCCCGACACGAGAGCTCCCTGGTGTTCAGTCACTGCTGCCTGGAAGCTTGCCACATGCTCATCAGACTGGAGCCAGTTTGGAGTGTGCTGCCTGGCAGTGGCTCTGGCTGCTGTGGAGACATGCAGCCCTGGGAGGGAGGCAGGGCAGCAGCCTGGCAATGCTCATGCTGGTTTATGTGCTGTTTGCATGCTTATGCCTCCAGTTCAACAGGATCCGTGTGCCAGCCCTGCCCCCAGCACCAGGAGATGAGCAGAGAGCACTGTATGAACTCACTGCACTAATGTAGGGTGTTCTGAAAATGCTTGTGGGGATGGGATCACTTCTCAATCTCATTTGTGCTAAGGGAGGAGGATTTCCTTCCACATCTACAAGGATACGAATAGAGATCGCTTTCCATTCCTTCCCAACTTCCAAAACAGTTTTTACACAGGTGGTTTTGTAAAATACCTGAGATCCCAGTAGCTCTACAAGTTAGGCTAGAAAAGCTTCATCTAGAAAACTGTAAGCAGCAGGTTTTTGAATACATTTTGAATAAATATCTATATCAAGTTATGGGTTTGCATGAGCAGATTTTGATTGATTACCAGATACTACAGCAATGGGCATGATGGAGAGAGATTAGGAATGTAGAGCATCCCTCCAAGCCATCCTTGCTGCCCTCTCTGTGTGACCCTCCTGGACAGCATGACCACCAGAAGGATGATTTGCCACAGCAGACTGGTCTGCTAAGACACCTGAGCACAGGAAGGTAATTCTGGAAGGAGAAAAGGAATGGATAGGGGAAGAGGAAAATGGGTGCCAAACTAATTTTTGCTTCAGTTTTTACAATGAGTGTCTCATTGTAAAGCTACATTTTCTTAGGGATAAAAAAAAAAAAGACAAAAATAACTTACTGTGTAGGTAATTAATTCTGGCTGGCATAGTAGTCATCTTAAGTTTATAAAAGGGACCGAGTAAGAAAGAGGAAGTCAGAAAGGTAAAAAAACCAACCAACCAAAAATATGCAAGAGTAAAAAAAAAGTGCTAACTTTAAGACACAAATACACACAAAAGGCTTTTCAAAGCAGAAGGGGTTTTGTTTGGGTTTTTTGCTGTGTTTGGGTTTTTTGTTGTTGCATTTGCGGTTTTGTGGTGGGTTTTTTTGTTGTTTGTTTTTTGGGGTTTTTTTAAGGGAAAGCATTTGACAAACAGAAGCCTTGAACTATTCACAGCTCACTGAAGGCAGGGGGGTTGAAATGTTTTCCTATCTTACTCCATAAAAGCTACTCAGCTGTGACAAAGCAGAGATTCAAGGCTTCCACAAAGACATCTGTGTATAATGAAAGGGATTTGAGACAGTTTTTTTCAAGTATTTTTTCAAGATGGTACAACTCTCTCAAATTAGAGATATTCTGTGGTTTTAGCAGTCTTACACTGAATTGTGTGAAAAGGATCTTTAGAAGTCTGATCTCTTTGCACAGGGAAACCCAAAACTAGACAACAACTCACATACAAACTCCCACTTGCTTGTTTTAGAGTAACACGTTGAAGAAGAGTCCAGAGGTTTTGCAGTTTCTCATGCAGCTTCCTAAACCTTTCCAGGCTCCAAAATGAGACAAATCCCTTGACAACTAACCCACTCCCCTCACCCCAAACACACCCAAGACTTTCCAGTGCCTGAGCATGTGTGTGACAGGGATTGTTGCAGTCCCCTCCTGATCTCTGATGTGGAGCAGCACAGCTGTGGGAAGGCCAGAGAACTCGATGCTCTAACGGAGGGTCCTGACAAAGAGCTCCAGTGTCTGCCCTGTGTGTGGGGGGGTGATAATCCAGTAAAATAGGGAGGTTTTGTAGTGAGCCATTTTCAGGATCTCTGGATGAGGAAATGATAGAAAATAATAAAGCAAAAGAGGGCTGGATATGGGTGAAAAACACAGTATTTCTGCAACTTTAAGGCGGAACCTGTGTGCCTGTTTGGGGCACAGTCCACTGCACTGGCCCCTTTGTAAGACTTGCTAATAGCCCCTGAGTTTACCACACAGCCACAAACCACTGCTCAGAGGTTACTGGATTTATCAAGTGAACACAAAGAACCCGAAGACATTTTCAAACTGCAGCTATTCAGGTGTGTAACTACCTAAGAAAAATGATCTGATGCCTTATTTACTTATTAAATTACCTTTTATTCCTTTTTCTTTAGCAAATTATGGGAGAATCTGTTCACCAGGCAGTTTCTGCTTCAGCTGTGGTGCTTCCTGAACACCCTTTAGTGAGGCCAGGGGAGCCTTGTGCTCAGAGATGTGAAGGGGGAGGAGGAATGTATTGGAAAGCAACTGAGGATCCCTGCATTTTTTACTTTGGTAATGGGGCTGCTAATATAGGGCAAGTCCTGGGTTACAGGAACACCATTTTCCTTGAGGAATTGATAATGTGACTAGTTATTTCTCTCCTAAATAACTGAGTTGGGCATAGTGAGCTGCCAGCTTCTAAGGATGAGCTGTTTCCTTGTGGAGGGGAGGGTAAGAAAGCCTGAGCTGGCTCAGACCTGCAAGTGAAACAGCTTCAACCAACACCACAATCACAAGGAGTTTGAAGGACAAAAAAATCAATAAGAAGGATGAACTACTGCAGCCAATTACGCAGAGAAAGCAGTTGCTGAAAGTGGAAGTGAGGGTGACGTACCTTTAGACTTTTTCATGCTCCCAGTTTCTGAAACACTTAATGAGCTCCCAGATATTTCTTCAGAGGTCTGGTCTAAGAGTGTGCTGGTGTCCCACTGCTGGCTGCCATTCTCCAAACCCCAGGCCCCGTGGGTGCTTTGCTGTGGGTCGGTATCAGGGACTCTTTCTGAAGCACCCAATGACTGCTTTTCGTCAGAGGTGATTTTTGCAACAGCTTCCTCCACAGTGGGTGGATCTGCTTCCCTGCAGGAGCTGTCCATGGCTGCAGCATAGTCCATCATCAGTGAAGCTTCACTGTCCTGAGATAAAGAGGTCTGCCCAGTGGAAAGAAGAGACAACACTGACAAGTCATCCTCCTGGAGAAGAACAAGCCTCCCTGCAGGAGTTATTTTAACTCTTTACACTTGTATTGCTCAGGACCATCAGCAAATCCCTTGAAGCTTCCTTAGCTCTACTAAAGGGGAGGAGCATTTAGCAAAGTTTTAATCATGTTGTAAAGGCCAAAGGAGTGAAAAAAAGAATTAAGTAAATGCCTTCCACCTACCCCTGGCCCCACTACAAATAACAGGACTCCCTATATGTGCTGCTGTAATGAAGTGTCAGCATACAGAGAGAATCTTTTGGTCCTTTTAAGAAAATAAACATCAGAGCATTTAATCTTGTCTCCTTGTTTGCCCACCCTCTGGAACAGAGACCAGAGAACCAGAGTTTTTTTCAAAGGGTTTTAACAGCTTTAAAAAATAAATAGAAAAATCTTTCATACTTTTTCTGTGCATTTTTCCTACATGGGTGAAACACACAGAAGGACTGATTATCCTCTCTTCTCACCTAAACTGATTTTCCCAAATCCCTAACACCACTCCTATCTAAGGACACTGTGCATTTCAGTGAGGCTGTCAAATCTAACAATCAGAACCCAACACCCTGATTTGGCTTAACTTGAAACAAGTTACAGAAATAACCTGGCACACAAAACTGGATTCTGCAGAGACAGAAGAAGCATGTTAACGTTGCAGTCAGTGCAGAAAAGGCTTTACAGAACTAAGCATTAACTCTAAGTGTTGTTTTCTGCTCTACCTTGGACACCCCTGATATGATAATGGTGCTTTTCTTTCGAGGAGACTTCAGCTTCTGCTTTGCAGACTCGCTCAACTGCCGAATGGCTGCTTCTGCCACAGGGTCGGTGCCATTCAGTACCAGCAGCTCTGAGAAGAAAGGATTATTTCAGAGGGGAGAAGGAAGAACAGGAAAAAACAGAGCAGAGACAGGCAGAGTTTGTCCTTGACTTAAAATTCACAGAAATGGCATAAACACCATAAACGTCTTCCAATTCACCACCCGGCCATCAGGGCTTGTCCTTCCCTCCTGTCGCCCATTTTTGGAGAAAAGGTACTGAAGTGGCACTTACAACCCCTTTCCACAAGAACAAAGGAGGTTCTGGAAGCCTGGACAAAACATCCCATTATTTCAGTGTCCTGTGGTGACAGTGGGGGCATCATGAGTTACCACAGTCATGAAGAACCGTAGTTCTAACATGGCACAAGGCTGGCACGTGATGCTACTTCCTCAGGTGGTTTTTTTGTTATTTGGCTCCTTTTCCAGACATCCCCCCTCAGCATTTCCAGATTTGCTACGACAGTGTGATAGGATGGGGAAGGCAAAGTGGCTACCTCCAAATCCTGTCAATTCCACCCCCTTTTCCTCTCCAACCACTGCACAGAAATATAAAATCTTCTGTGTAAAATGCTCTTTAGTGACAAACACAAGTTTGTTTTTAAGCATGGCCCTTTCTGGCACCTAGGACACAGGTGCTTTGGGCACAGCAAATACACACTGATCAAATTCATCAAGCTCAGGAACAAACAAGGCTAAGAAAGTCAACAAGACAAAAATCCCCATGTTCAATTGCCTGAGGTGGACTTTTCTGGCAAGAATTTTAACAACAACAACAAAAGAACAGAGGCAGGAATAGCACCAGTGTTAACTAAATTGAGCAGTGCCTTTTGTCACTGGGACATTAATGCAATAAAAGATGAGGCCTGGAATTTAGGTGTACATGTGCACAAGGGGTGTGCATGTCTGCACACTCATCTCAAACCTTTACTTCTTCCATCTCCTCAGCCCCTGCATTAATTCTGATTGTTGTCATCACTCAGAACTATGGCACAGACACAGCATATTTCCAGAGTGCTTGCTGCTATTTTGGCATGATGTTTGTAATAACTTTTATCTGACCTACTGCCATACCAAAAGCTTCTTTGTATTTCTTTCATTTGGCTTTTGTTCTAATGAGTAATTCTTCCTGCAATAAACACTTCACAGAAATCCCCCTGCACTCCCAATAAGAACACTGTCTGTAAAATATGGAATAAGCTGTCTCCAGATGAGTTTTCCAGTAAGTGTTTTGTGTCTTTAATACCATAAACACTCAAGAGAGTCAACTCAGAAGTCTTGCACTATCTTAACATTTCCCAAATTGATGTAGTAATACCACACTGCTTCATGGTATCTGAGTATTTTTTATCCTACAGATAGGAAAAGATCCAAGTGCTGTTACAGCTATTCATGGGTACTGCTTCTTGCCCTTCCCCATATTTGTTGGCCAATACATTTCTGTCTCTCAGAAACCTCCAGATTGTGCCAGGAGCAGTCCAGATCATCTCCAGATTGTCCCATCCCCACTCAGATCTGTACACAGCAAACTGAACTCCACACCAGGTGCCCCTGGCAGCCACACTGGGTCACAGCTGTCACTGCTGCTGCCCCACAGAGCTACTGAAAGGTTCAGTGGTGACCACACACAGGGCTGAAAAATACGCTGAAGATTTAGAGCTGCAACTTGAAAAGGTAAATTCCCCAGAGTCAAAATCAGGTCTATATACAATTCAAAGTGAATTTATAATTAAAGTTATTGTCAATGTCACCTGACACTCTGAAGGCACTTCAGCTGTATCCAGGTGACTTAGGAAGGTGGACAAACGGGCACAGAAACCCCAAGAAAGCCCAGTGGCAGGGCTAGGAAGAGAATTAAGTCTTCCTTACATCAGTCCAGCCTCTGCCTTCTCTTCAGACACAGGGGACTTAGAGGTACATGTCACAGAGTTTTAATTTAGTGCAGCATCCCCCATGCCTTTAAGAAAGGAGGCATCTTTCATTCAAAAGTAAGAGTAAAAACTTACTTTTGGCTTTTCTGCAGTCACCTCCCTGCTCCAAACCACAGCTCATTGTTATTTATTCAAAACCAGTAATTTAAATTGCCAATTAAAACCAGACTTTTACTGCAAGGCTGCCATACCCCAAACCACAGTGCTTTGTGACATAAACATCTCAGTGCTGCTGACAGGCAGCAGCTGTATGGGTTGGCTGTTAAATTTTAACAGGATCACATTAATCCCACATGCAGAACAGAGAAATGTTCTGCTTAGCAGCTTCAAACATTTTTATTACCTGTATCTGAAGATGACAAAGTTTTGCTGACTGGAGCACCATGAGAGTGGAGGGCTTCAACAGTGAAATCCTTTTCAGTCACCTTTACTTTAACTGGAGTTTTCACAGGAGAATCTGAGGACCAAGTTTTTTGGTTACTTGAACTGGTCAAGACATTTTTTATTACATTAATAAGAATTTATTGTACCGGTTCTGCCTGTTCAAATCGTAAGTGTTTGAGAAAATTGTTTAACAGAAATTCTCAATACATGTTCTGTGGTAAGCCTGACCCCAAAAGGCCATTGAAGTGTAAGAACTTATTGTTTTTTAAATTTCCTACTGTAATACGTTAGACAACACCCACTTAAGTAGAAGATTTGCTTTAACAACTTAAAAGAACACAGATATTTGTGAGACTTCACACCAAGATTGTTCACAGGTTTTACTTTTATAATTTTCCCAAGAAAAATTGGAAAATCTGCTCCTGGAGGACAGGCTGAGAAGTATTTTGTGACCAGGTAACACCAACCTTCACCAGAGATGGTAATATGGATCAGGGTTAGAAGGCACAGGATGGTCTGTCATCAGCAAACCTCTGAGAGTGATGTATCTGTCATGTGAAAAACCATCCACCAAAATCCAGGCCCTCTGCATTATCACACCATGGTGATGATTTACAGCATGTATTAGAAGAAGCATTAACTGTTCCTCTTGTAAGAAACAAGTTTCCATGAAAATGAAAAACCTGATTCTGGAGAATACGAACAAGAACCCCACCCCAACACATCAGAGCACTCTGGAAAACAGCGCCTTCCTGACATCCCACTCCCCAGTGCTTCTCCCAGTGCCCATGGATAAGCCTGTGAGGGAACACAGGAAGATCTGGACGTGCTGACCTGTGCTCAGAGGGGATGATCTCCCTTCCAGACGAGGTTTGGTTCTCACAGCAGTGACAGTGGTGACCACGGTCCCACAGGGCATCACAGTGCGATCCTTTTCGATCTTGGTGGCCAGCACTGGAGAGGAGACCTGCCGTGCCTTCAGCTCACTGGGTTCTATAAAGGAGAACTAAGGAGACAGAAAAACACCACCTCAGAAGGACAAGCAAGAAGAACACCATTTCTAGCTGATATTCCTTTCAGGTTTTTGCTAAGCCAAACTCAAGAGTTAATTCTTTTGATAAGACACAAATATTCTGCAAGCAGAACAGGCTGCTCTGACTCAGCCACAAGTCCAAAGCATGAGATGAGCATTCCCAAGCACTTCCTGAAGTAAAAGATCCACCCCAAACCCAGCAGTACCTCTGCACTAATGGATCCCAGCCCGGGCCCTGGCTCCAAGCTGCTCTCCCTGGCCTCGCTGTGCAGTGCAAAGCTGTGCTGGCCAGAAGGCTGTTTCCTGAACAGGTCTAGAGGTACAGTCACCTTCCCAGAAAAAGGACCTGGAAGAATAAAATCAGCAAGGTCAGCCCACATCTAAGCTGTCAGGATGTGTAAGGGAGACAATATGGGAAGGGAGGAGGAAAATTCAGGCAGGTAATTGCAAGAACTGGTTCTACACCACGGGGCAAAGAAATGACATTTCACAGCTTTCCTTCCATTTTATGACTATTCCTCAGCCTGGCCTAATACTGTGCAACAGGAAAGAATGGACCCATGAAATATTACTTATTTACTGTTGTTTCTGGCCATTATTTTTCCCCTTTACATGCAGAATGTTTAGGGAAAAAAGGAAACAATTATCAGGTTCTTGGACAATTTCCATAACCAGTTTCTGCATCTTTCATTTCAGAGGATGATCTGGATTCCTGGTAAACTGGTGCATCACAACAATAGTGTTTCTTAATTTGAACTTTAGCAGAACTTCAGCAGTTCTCTTGCTCCTCCTCTGACTTTATCAGCTCCACTAGACTGAAGCAAGCTGTCAGCAAAGGTCCTGTACCATTTCAGAGATGAAATTCTAGTTTTCTGTGAAAAGTAGAATGTTTAAAAACAATGAATTCCTACACTTCACTGGCCTTTTGTGGTCAGGTTACCACAGAACGTGTGCTGAGAATTTGTATTAAACAATTTTCTCAAACATTTATAATTTGAACAGGCATAACAGGTATAATAAACTCTTGTATGTACCTGTATTATACAACTAGGGATCTACATTATATTCACATAACTCAGCTCTCTGCTTACTAATGTGATTCTGAGTCTTTTATTTAAATTTTTGGGAGAAGAACAGCTAAATTTGTATGGAGGGGCAGAGGGGGAGGAAGAGAATTGGCAGTGCAATCCACTGGGACCTTTTTCTTCAGGAAACCAGGCTGAAAGTTACACTCTCAGTAGGATGTAGAACAATCTTGGTGTTTGATAGACTAAAGATGCTGAGGTACAGTCAAGACTAAACTTTGTGCAAGAAACAATACAAATTTCCTGACTCCATATAAATCCCACATTATTATTAAAAATAAAAAAGAGCATCCATAGCAGAGGAATTTTTTAAAGCTTTCGCCTACATTTGACTTTCCAACCCCTCCAATAACCACAAGATGATAAGCAAGGTATTGCAGAACTTTGTATATCTAGATTATTAAAAATAATTCCAAACCAACAGAATCGAGTTGTAAAAATGTTCGAGCTCCTATGTTTTATATTTAATCCAACATAATCAGAACTGATTGTGATTTTTATACCTGAACTGTTAGGCAGTCTCTGGGACTTGAAAAGGAAAGATTTAGGATTAACCCACATGATTCCCCTTCAGCCAGAGAAAGAACTCAAAAGCTTAACTTGAAACCAGAAAGGTTCACAGTGGATCTGTCAGATGCTCAGAAGGCTGCAAAGTATAGGATATCAGCACCTGGAAGACTCAGAATGTTGACAATATTGAAAGAAACTCAAAGATTCTCTGTGACCTCAACCCAGTGCATGACAGAGGCACCTGATCAGTGCATTCTCCTTCCATCTGTGACTACTGATGGATCTGATAGTTTCTCTGTGGCCATCCAGAAATAAAGGAGGATTTAAATCAACACTCAGCAAAGCTCACAGGTGCTGATCATGCAAAATAATTCAGTCTTAATACTTACTATCCAACTTTCCATCTTCTACTATTTGCAGTTGCAATGCTTTTGATTTGGCACTTAGTTCACTGTGAAGGAAATAAAACCCTGTTAGGTTTTTGCAGGCCAAGCAGGTTTTCCTTCCCACGTAGGTTTTCCCCTTTCCCCAGCTTTTCTCAGCCCTCTCCAAGCCAAACACTGTACCTTGCAGGTGGGTAAGACTGACTAAACAGATCACAGTCAGAAAACCGTGGCCTGGTTGCCTCCCTCACTGTTGCACAGGTTCAATTTGTTAAATTTCAGAGGCTCCTCTTCTCCCCAGTAGCTGACAAACGTTGCCCTCCAAGCTGAACACGGTTCCTAGTCTGACTGCTACACCACAACACTAAAAAGCTTCATTTCTCCTGGCAGGATCAAATTTTTAAGTCAAGATGCTGGAACAGGTTCAATCAATATCCCTGTCAAAGCAGGAAAGTGTCCTGCAAAAACAGGACAGATGCAAGGAAACAAAGGTAGTTGCAGCTTTAAAGGAGAAGAGTCAGTATCACTTTTCCAAAATAGGACTCAAGGATGCTGCAAGCCAACCAGAACGAGTTTCTGTGGGACCAAACCCAGGTGAAGTATTCTCAGAATTAGGTATCTGGTACTTCCTGAGATGGACTAGACAACAGATACAAAACCTTTCGTCTCACAGAGACAGTGAAGCAAACTGGGTACCTACTGAGGAACCCTCCAGTAAAACTTTATTTTATAACCTTCTCAGCAGGTGTTCTGCCAAAAACCCTGAGGGCATGCAAACATGCATTTCATTTTGCTGTGTCTCTGTTTCAGGATGGTGTGATCCTGGTTGCAGACACCCCACCTCCATTAGATGCTGTGGGACATCATCTATGCAGCAGATTTTAAGATTTTCCCTGCCACTCCCACCCTTCCTGCACCCCAAAAGATGGAAAGGAGCACCTTGATGGTACTACTGCTGCTTTGCCATGAAGCTGAAGCAGAGCCTGACATGGTGGTCAGTACAATGGTGTTCAGAGTGGAGGATATTTTTGGCTCTGAAGAAAGGAAAGGGCAGAGGAGTGTGTGTGTGAACTTGAAGAAATTCAAAAACCCCTGCCAAAATCCTAATCATTTATTTGTAAAAGCCCCCAAGCTTACCTCATGCACTTCTGAAAAGCGGTGTAGAAACCCCAGCACTAATCCTAGTGTCAAGACCAAATTCCAGTCAAGTTAATCACATCCTGCCTGCCCTCTCTCAGCCCTTTCAGTTGGAAAAGGGTATTATTCTTACAAACTTCCTGTCCAAAACTGCTGGGAACTTGTCTGCTCTGAAACCTTGAACAGGGGTGCTGTTCCACCAACAGATGGCTGAAGTGAATCACAGACCCACTGGCTGAAGCGCTTTGTGATACTTCAGAAAAGAAAGTTTATCAGTGATTCCCCCCCTTCCCAAACTCATGCATCACAGAAGCCATTGTTTGCTCTGCTGTTAGAAAGTGAAAATAAAAACTGTTTTAGAACTGCTCACTTTTGACCTTAATTTACAGCAGCTCTGTGAATCACAGGACACCGTGTAGGCTGCCCAAAAGTCCCTTTTTTTGTTCTACAGGAGAAAGAAAATCTAGTTAAGTTTTACACTCCCTTTTTAGTTATACCCACCACCCTTTTAGATGGTCAATTGTTTTTGCATATTTGCTTCTTCCACTCAGGGGAGGGAATGGAGAGACATTAGATTCCCTTCAATGCAGTTTTCACAGTAAAGTGACTTCAAAACCCTGCTAACACTTCTTTTTTGGCACTGTAGGAAAGCATGAGGTGATTTATTATGCTTGAGACTGCTGTCATGTACTAGAATCATGTATCTACCATGGAACATCTAGAGACCTGTATCTCATATCCAGGCAGAGGGTAATTAGATATCCTGAAGTTCCAACCAGCTCCAGATTTCTCTGAGGCCACACAGAGAAACGCCAAGAACAGACCTGTTTCAAAGTGCCATTCTTCTCTCACGCAGTTCAAGTAAAAAAAAAAGGTGCTTTAGTGTAAAAGTATTGTCAGTAGGCAAGTTACTTACAAGATAAACTCTTCCTTCCAAAAGGGATGTGCAGCATTTTTGGCTACAGAGCTGGAAAACTTCTGCATAGGGTCATTCAACTGAAGTATACACACAAGGTCTGTGCTGCCTGTAAGGGCAAGAAAAATCAATATCCAGTTATTCATGCTCCATCACCAAGAGGCCACTTACTGAAAAGAAACCCCTTTCCTTGCACACTGCACCTTTGAACAGGCTTTTGCAGACACTTTCTCACTCTCCCAGAGAACAAATGCCTTCCCCTGGTTTGCACACCGAGGACATTCATGGCAAAGGTCAATTTTGCATCACTGTTGTCTTATGAACTGTCCTACACACTGTGAAACGTGACAGCCCAACTTAAATCCTGCCATGAAGCAACCAAGTGCAGGCATAAAACGATCCAAAAAGATGGGGAGACAAAGAAACAGTGAGCAGGTGATGTTGTGGGTGTGAGGCAGGGAGGGACTAAAGCTGCTTTCAGCTGTTTTTAAAAAAACAGAAGTTTTCTAAGTTCCTCCTGGCCACAGTCACAGTGGTTTATGTGGACACAAAAATAAGCTTTTTTTTGCTGGCAAGTGACTGATGACAGCAGTGCTAATTCACAATGGTTTGTGCACTGTGGTTTTTAACAAGTTTTAAAGCACTGCTGCAGACTTATCTCTGCCTTGATCTTGGAATTTGATAGCATTGCAAATTGGCATATTAGGAGTAGTTATACTGCTGCTCCAAGGGGAAACAGTTTGCCAGATCTGTTCCTCTTAAAACAGTTTCTTTAACATGGCTTTCACAGCATCAGAAATAATTCAGACCCAGACTTCCAAAGGATCAAGGAAAGCCACAAAAAGCTCAGTACTGACTGTGTGCAAAGCAAACAAAAGATGCTGCCCCCAGTACTCCAGAAGAATCTGGGTTTGTATTTGCTATCAGCAGCTCTCAGTTGTCCTCTGGGGATGCTTTGGGGCCGTGGCTCAGCCCTGTCTCAGGCAGAGAGGCAGCCTGGGCCTGGCAAGGTGATTAGAGGAGACAAAGCACTGTGTACACACAGCTTATTTGGGATCCAAGCTGACCCCAGAGTAAGTAGCTGAGCTGCTTTCACAGCAGGCTGAGCCTGAGCTCATGAACCTGGGCTGGTTTCTGCTCACCCAGCCATGTGTCTCTGCAGCCTGGTCCTGCCAGGGCAGGGACTCTGCACAGCCCTGCCTGGAACTACACCTGAGCCACACACTGACTGGACCCAACAGGGTATTGCAGCTTTTCTGCCCTGGACACCCTGCTGTAAACAATTAACTACTTCTTCCTTACCAGCAAAAATCTCTTTTGCCCCAAATGATTCCCTGTAGACCATGTAGTACAAAATCTAGGGTGATCTTTGTTTACATACATAAACTAAGGAGATAAAAACAGGCACAGCCTATAAGCAGAGACCAGTTCTGCTACTGGGTGTTCACCAGCTGAACTAAGATATCTACAGGAGAGCCACGAGCTCCTATAAATCCTGTCAGCATCCATCAGTTTGGTTTCAGCATCCATGGTTTCATCAGCACAGACAAGCTGCCCGTCCCCAGCCCCCTGGGGACCTGTGCAGGTTACCCTGCAATACTGCACACCCTCATGGAGCCTGAATTCCAGCAGGGTAATTCATTATTGCAAGGGAAGGCCAGGAAAAGGGAAGGGAATATTAATTAAAAGTCAGCAAGTTACATCCAGAAGCCAGCACCTTTCCAGCTGTGCAGGATTCCCACTGGATTTCAAATGTACCAGTTAAAGCCTATTATGAAGCCTTATTTCTCATACTCACTTCCAAATATTTATACTCCAGGAGCTGCTGGCAAACCAGCAAAAATTCCTCCATCTCCTGTTAGAATAGCAAATGGGGATTTTGCCTCCCAACATCTGTGTTCCCAGAACAGAGCACATGAATTGTCTCCTCTTCTTCTCATTTTTAGGCAAGGTGCAGAGGTTCTCAGAAGGCAAATCTTCTGTTCTATGCACCATATGCACATAAAGGTATCTCATCTCATCTCATGACTTTTAAAGGCAAGCAAAATGACCCAATCTTCTGGAAAGTTTAGTTTGCACTATAAAACTGTAGAGTAATAGCAAATCATAGAATGGTTTGGGTTGGAAGGGACCTTAAAGATCATTGCATTCCAAATCCCCTGCCGTGGGCTGAGACACTTTCCACTAGACAGGATTGCATTTGCCAGCACAGTTTTATTTATATAGGACATTTCACAGCCCAGAGTTCCAGAACTGCTTTAAAAATAATTTGTTTTTTTAAAAAAAAAGCTCTGCAGAGATTTTTAGGGGAATCACTTCCAGCCACGATGAGTGAAGCAGCATTATGCAAGACTCTAGGGCAGAAACCTATTACATCTAACTGAAAAAAGGAGAACAGCAAGTAGGATGTATTTATCCAAAACTAGTGCCTTGCCCAGTTTAGCAGCCACAAGCTTCCATTAAAAATACTGTTATGGAATTGTTTAGTGGCCATAAATAACAGAGCCTCCAATCTGTATTTCCCCTGACAGAACCTGAAATGTGCCTGCTCATGCCTCGATCAGTGACAGAGACGTGCCTGCACTTGGAGAAGTCTGAATACTTGCAAGACAGGCCTGGTGCTGCTTTCCAAACCCAACACTAACTTCACTAGGCAGTGACCTCTTTTTTGGCTTCATTCTCCACTTGCAAGAGGTACCTTCTTCCTTTACCTGCAGAGGTACTTCATTCAGGAGGAAATATCCCTGACAACCAAAGATCACCTTTGAGGAGTTTCTAATACAGGAGGAGAGTTTTAGATAAAACTGCAGATCACTCAAATGTAAAGAAAAATGCCTGTAAAAATAAGGTAACACTGAATCAAGCCAATGTCATTGCCAGCAGCTAATGGAGAGTTGGATTTGAGCCCCTCATCTTGGGTACAGCCAAAGTGAGAACTTTCAGAAATTAAGATTAAAATCCAGAAAATAATCAGCCAACTTTATACATGCGGTCATTTCAAGCTGTTTTCAGCAATGATGGATTTCTGTACAAAAAGAACAAGATGTTTAAATACTCAAATAAACTAAAATATACATTAAGTCAGCACTGGCACAGGGTGCCCAGAGAAGCTGTGGCTGCCCCATCCTTGGCAGTGTCCAAGGCCAGGCTGGATGGGGCTTTGAGCAACCTGGGATAGTGGAAGGTGTCCCTGCCCATGGCAGGGGGTGGAATGAGATGAACACTAAGGTCCCTTCCAACCCAAACAACTCCCTGATTCTATGACTTTATGAAGTCTATTTCTCAGAACACAGCAATTTCTTAAACCTTCTTTTGAGAGTAGGCTGTAACCCAGAACTTCCACATTATCTCACCGGAAAGCAAAGCAAAAAAACCAAGCCCAGCCCTGCCTGAAATGGAGCAGCACCACCTGGGCTGTGTTACCTGCAGCACGGAGATCACCCAGCTTCACCACGATGTTCCTCACCAGCAGCTTGAGGTCATGAGCCCTTGGAGGTTTGGGAGGACTTGTGCCCTGAGGGAGAAGGCTCGTGTTCTGTGCATTCTGCAAAAGGCAACCAGGACAAGGGGCACTGTGCACATGCAAACACCAAATCCTTGTGTCACACTGACACAGGGAAGCAGAGCTGGGCTGTAACACCAACAAGGAGCCACTCGGGAAGTGTGGCCACAGAGCCTCCACTGCCACGGGCTATGCTGTTCTAAACGTGTCCCAGTTGTTTCTCGTCACTGAACACTGTTAAACTTCCTCATTTGTGAGTCATGAATATATAACAAAAGCACTAAGCAGAAGGACATTTCTCAAACGATTTTGGAAGGAATGAGAGTTACCTGAACCTCCTTTGTATCTGCAGGCCTCACACTCAACACTACAGATGGAGAAGCTGAGCTGAAGAGGTTCTTCAAGACATCTCTGAGCGTTTCAGATATTGCACATGTCCCTGCTGTCTGTCCCTATGAGGAAACAAGCAATCAGGCTTCTCAAAACTCAGAAGAAGGTGAGGCAAAAATTAATTTGGTATATATCTAAACCACCAAAGCCATCAAACATCAGCTTTGTCAGAGAGAGACATATGGTTTGTTGCCAACAACACAATCTAACATCACACAAAGAATTACTTAAATTTCTCCATTATGCATGAAAGGAAAGCTAGAATTACACACTGAAAAAGTCATGCTGTTCTGAAAGTTAGGAAGACACAGCTGTTATCCACAAAACCAGAAGTTTCATTAACAGTTTTTATCTCATGATGGTGATTTAAATATTCTGTGCTGCTCTGCACTCCCCTAAGAGAGCAGATCAGGTCATCAGATAAGCAGATCGTTATGCCAGCTTGCAACAGCTGAGAAGAAACTAATCCTGTGCTGCACTGAAAAAAAATATTACAGCATCTCTTGGAGGTCTTCAACCTTGCTGGAAAGTGCAGTGTATGGACAGAGAACCCTGCTGCTCTGGAGCACTGAGCTGTAGTTTGCCCATTTAAAACTCTCACAGCCATCTCTGCTTAGCACCACAATCTCTGAGGGGTCAGCACACACCACAGATTTTGTTTATCCACACGTAGCTTCACATGATTAATTCTAAGATGTATGAAGAGAGTGACTGTCCCTGCCCTCTCTGTGCTCCTGGAAAATGCCTGCTTCCCACAGCATGCTCCTCAGGAATTTTCTTCTGCTCAGTTACCTACAGGGCACAGACTTTTAAATCAAGCTGTCCCAGAAAGGACAGTCTGACACCCAACAGCTCTGAGGGCAGCACAGGAGAAATCTCAGTGAGGTTTCTTTCCTAAAGAAAAGATTGAAGTAGGAGACAAAGATCTGACCTAAAAATAGAGGAGCCATCCATCTTTTCTCATCTGATACCACACTGAGAGACTTCACTGATGTGTATCTTGCACAACAGCCCAAACAGACTGGGAGTAACAGCCTTTCCCAACTACCCAGGTGTTACAGAAACATTTAGGGTGTTTCACAAAAAATCCCAGGAATGCTGGGTACAGAAATCCTGTTTTACTGCCTTCTTACCTAACTGGCCTCTGATGACAGCTTCAAAATACAACAGCATTGGCCAGTCCCACAAAAATTCTGCTGTATTTACACCATGTGCCCTCAAATAACCACCAAGGAAACAGATAATACTCATTCACTTTAATAAAGATTAAAGTAAATTAGGCTTTCTAAAGCCTCAGTAACAGCAATTTCATTACTCAGGTTACTTAAATAAGCAGATAAATTGTGGTTAGTCTTCACTGTTTTGGAGGTAATTTCTCTCCCTGCTCTTACCTAAATTGTAAAATCCCAGTTGCCTCTCATGCTTTGCTATCAGCCTAATGTGACATCTGTTATTTAACAGTGACAACAGCAACCATAGTCACTGGACTCCTGCTCATAGGTATTTTCTGTTGTTTCCATAGTTATTTGGAAAGATTGATTAAAGACCTTCCTGTCAGCTCAGCCATCCTTTTATTGGAAAGCTACTCTCCACCACAACACCCTCGGCAAGATAACCCATAATGGCTTAACTGCCACCCCAAAATGATAAAGACAGCAGGTTTCACTTTGGGTTTGACTTGGGCTAGGGGTGTACACCACAGCCAGCCTGGGGCACATCAGCACGTGAAGTCACCCGGTGTAAATCCAAACCCTACCAGTCAGCCAGGTTGCCCAACACAACTCGGGTTCACCCAGCCATTACCAAGAGAAAATGGGTCATTATACCCAGCTTCTGTGATGACAGAACCACCACGGAGATAATCACAAGTAATTAAAGGTATTTATTTGTACACACAGTGTTGCTTCCGAGAGAGGAAGAAAACAAGACACAAAAGCTGACATTTAAGTTTAGGAGCTGGAGCAATTGCTGAGGTGTAGCTTACTCACAGGCATTAGCTCTTTGTTTATTGCCTCTCCTCTTCTGTAAGTGCTAATAGAAACTTCAAAGTGAAAATAATGCCCTCTAACTATTAAAGAACTTAACAGGCTCCTTCTAAAAATGCAGGCAAAGCATTACAGGTGCAACTCTGCAACGCTGGACTTGGGCACCTCTCACAAAGCTGATTGTGAAGTCCAGTGACTGCACCAGAGTCATCTGTGTTTGTCAGTAAGGATTTAATATTTAATGACTGTTCAAATGTGGATAATCAACATGCCACTCCAGCATATGAAGGTCATTCTCATGCTACATGTGCATGGTAAAACCTACATTAAAACATACTTCAAAAGGCTTGTCTGTCTTTAGTTATGAGTTTCCCATGTTCACGGACAAAAGCTGTGGTAATAAATTATTATGATTGCAGCTCACTCAGTGCAGGTCTTTAGAAGCAGCTCTACAATAAACTTATTTTTTAACGAGGCCTTCAGTCAAGAAAACAACTTCACAAAACACAAGCAAGTCTTCCCCCAGAGTTGTAAGAAACAGTTAAATCACCACATTTGTGCCAAAAAAAAAATTGTGAAGGGTCAAAGGCAGAAGAGAATCCCACACAAGACAAAACTCTTTCAGGGGATGTCTCAATAAAACAATCCCCAATGAATCAGTGCTTATATACAAAGATAAGGTGCAATTCCAAAAGCATCAAAATATTTTTAGATCATCCATTATTTCCTTCAATAACTGTATTTTTCACAGCTGTTTCTGATCTATTGTTGCCAGATTTCAACAGTGATTTAAACTAGGGAAGGAGCAATATTGTAATTGCTTTGATAGGAATACCACTACAACTGGGGTTTATTATTTTAGAAGCGTTCTAAGAGAAGATAATTAAGAACAGACATTTTTCACACCTTAAATTTGGATGAAAGATGTTTGCAAAGTCATTTGTCTGCCAAATACAGACTTCTTTCAGTAATCTTGAGAGATACTGCTGGATTTCAGAGATGTAGGTGTTTGATGGATGACCCATGGCAGATGCTTTACACCACAGTTTGGACCAAGGGGATGGAGACCCATCTGCTCTACCATTACAACAAGTAAAACTTACTGACTGACCTCCTGCACTGCTGGCTGGATTTCAAAGTTGATTTCATTGGTGTTAATGAGGAACCACTCAACTTTCACATCTTCTCCTTTGTCTTTCACATAGACCTGAAGCTGAGGACAGGAAAAGAGTTATTGGAGAGTGTTCTGTGTCCTGTTAAGGAAACTGCAGGTCAAACTCCATACTAAGGCTTGACACAGGAAGAATGATACCAATTTTTGAGTAACTTCAAACTGACACTCCAAGAAGGCAGAAGTTGTTTAAGCTTTGAGAGTGCATGCCACTTAAAAAAGGGAATTGTTCTATACACCCAAGTAGTCTACCCAACATGTTACTTATCCCCAGTCTCCTGAAGAGGCAGCTTAATTTCTGTATTTACCACTTGCCCCAGAGAGAAACAAAGAGGAGAGGAGAGGAGAGGAGAGGAGAGGAGAGGAGAGGAGAGGAGAGGAGAGGAGAGGAGAGGAGAGGAGAGGAGAGGAGAGGAGAGGAGAGGAGAGGAGAGGAGAGGAGAGGAGAGGAGAGGAGAGGAGAGGAGAGGAGAGGAGAGGAGAGGAGAGGAGAGGAGAGGAGAGGAGAGGAGAGGAGAGGAGAGGAGAGGAGAGGAGAGGAGAGGAGAGGAGAGGAGAGGAGAGGAGAGGAGAGGAGAGGAGAGGAGAGGAGAGGAGAGGAGAGGAGAGGAGAGGAGAGGAGAGGAGAGGAGAGGAGAGGAGAGGAGAGGAGAGGAGAGGAGAGGAGAGGAGAGGAGAGGAGAGGAGAGGAGAGGAGAGGAGAGGAGAGGAGAGGAGAGGAGAGGAGAGGAGAGGAGAGGAGAGGAGAGGAGAGGAGAGAAGAGAAGAGAAGAGAAGAGAAGAGAAGAGAAGAGAAGAGAAGAGAAGAGAAGAGAAGAGAAGAGAAGAGAAGAGAAGAGAAGAGAAGAGAAGAGAAGAGAAGAGAAGAGAAGAGAAGAGAAGAGAAGAGAAGAGAAGAGAAGAGAAGAGAAGAGAAGAGAAGAGAAGAGAAGAGAAGAGAAGAGAAGAGAAGAGAAGAGAAGAGAAGAGAAGAGAAGAGAAGACTTAAGACTTTACCTGCAGGTGGACTGGGGACAGCCTCACAAAATATGACTGAGCTTCGGCAGCTGCAGGCAGAGGGGCTGAGACAGCAACGAGGAATTTAACAGAATCTCCCACAACATTGCAAGAAACCACCTGGAGAAAGGAAAAGGATGAGGGGAAATGAAGGGAAATATAAATTAAGTCTTGAGAAGCGTTGGTGAAGGCAAGAAAGAAAATAAGAAAGGAATTTAAGCTAGCAGAATTGTGTGAAGTTGCACAGGAGGGAAATTTCTAAGCAATTTCTTTCATGTCCCTACCTCCCTCTGTACATTCTTCTAAAAGCACAGACCTCAAGCGTTCAAATCTGTATGTGAAATTTAATACCTGCAAATTACGGCATTTTCCCAAACTTCTTTTGTATTGTTACCTAATTCAAGAGTCATTCCTTGCCTGACAAAGACACCTTTCCATTTCACAGATCTATGAAAAAAAAATCCTCAATAAAAAGCTCAAACAGGGCAATTTTGCAAGAGGGAGACAAAGATGTTTGTTCTTCCTCTCTTCTGCTCTGAGCTAAGTAGCCTACAACAGGACAGCTGATTTACCAAACAATCTTTACTTTAGTGGTATCCTACAAATGTGAAACTTTGGTATAAACCTGCTGCTGCTACAGAAGAGGATTTTGTCTGCATAATTCCAGTTCTCAGGAGGATAAGAAGGAGCAGGAGCCTTTAAGAATTTATTGAAGCCTTTGACCAAACCAAGAAAGGCCCTGAAATGTGGTGACAAAGTTAAATGTCTGGGAAAAGTCTGAGTGCCACTTGACTGCAATACACTTTTACAAGCAGTAATTTAACTTGTTATCACACTGAGTTTGTAAACACTGGACAGTTTTTCCTCCCTCCCCTCTGCAAACTGAGCTGCTGGAGCTGCCATGCAAAATTCCTGGAGTGTGCAGAAATTCCTGGAGTGTTCCTGGCAGCACAGGAAAGCCCATGGGGTGGGAGTCAGAAATTATTCATCACACCGCAGAGACATGTTTATTTTGCAAACAGATGTGGTGGTTGAGGAGAGCTGCTTGTCACTGTCCCTCTGTGGTTACTGTCCCCACTGTGGCAAGGACAGCTGGGCCCTCCTTACACTGACTCAGGCAAAGGGAACCAGGTCAATGCAATGCACAGACAAATAATTCCCTGCAAGGTTTGTCTGACAAAAACTCTGCACGGTGCTATTAAATTGTGTTTGTGCACTTACTGCTCCACTTATGGGCACTGGAATTGAAGCTGAAAGCTTTGAAAGGAATCATGTACCTCCTGGAAGATCCTTATCAGGCTCTCCTTAAATACATTTCATCTCCCTGGGCTCTCTAGGGTGCACTTTAAGGATGGCCAAGGCTTTATCTAGGGCCTGAGTACATCCATTAAGATAGAGACTTAATTACAGAAGCAGGGGGTGGGGAGGTGGATATGACAAATAAAAATCCTAACCACACCCACAAGCAATAAGATTTGCCTTTTCAGGTATGTCTTCTGCAAATTATAGCTTAGAAGTGGACATCCCTCACCTCTCCCCTTCCCAAAGTCCAAATTCCTTCAGAAGTGATTTCTGACCTTAATCCCACACAATCAACACCAACATATAAAATATAAAGGATTTTTAATAGCTAACAAGAACAAAGAGCCCAGCTGCTTGTTTTACTTGTAGCTGAGTTGAAACAGAGAATCACTCCTTTCATGCAAAATAATGGATTGAGACAGTGACTCTTTAAAGACTTCGAAAATTAAAAGGTTCTTCCCTCATTTTTTGAGGGAAGAGGAAGAAAAAGGACAGGTCTGATGCAAAAACTGCTGACACTTCTATATCCTAAATGCAGTGTTTTATCATCCATACACGTTTTTTCCACACATCCACAGGAAGTTCAGGGCATTCAGAACAAGCTGGACTTGCTGCACATGTGATGCAGAGCCATTCATCAGGAATTTCTGGATGTCCAAGAGCCAAGGTTGCCAGGTATGTGGTTGATTAATGCTTAAAAAAAAATAAAAGTGTGGCCAGAGAGTTGGCAGATGACTTCATGTGCCACTTGTTTCTTAATCATGTTTAATTCCAAGTAAAGGACAGAAACAGACACTGCAGGTGGTGGAACTTGGATTTTTCTTTCTGCATTTTGTCAAGAGATGCTAAATCAGTTTTTTACATAGATTTTTACCTTTCATTTCAAAGCCCAGACCAGTGGAGTTTGGACTTTTAGTCTCCTTGATTAATTTATTTTCTACCAGCAACATCTACTAAGCCCTACTCCCCTTCTGCCCCCACTTCTACTAAAATAACTGTGGTTTTCAGGTACAGACGCCTGTCAATTTTCAATCCAATCATCAAAAGGAGTGGTTCCATACTTGTAAATGGAAAATAATATGTCTTTATGTCAGGTGAATCCCTTTGTTCTGGGAACAGGATGGATGATGGAGTCAAAATACTGAGAGAAGCAGAATTCTGGGATAGAATTTGAAGAGAAAGCAGCTTTGTTTTCATCTACAGTGCTGCCACAAGTGGTGAGAAGGTGATTAAAGAGACTGCAAGTGCTGCTTCCCTTGCTGAGTGACATTCCTTTAGAAGTGTAGCAGGTGATTTTGATAGACCAGAGCAGAAATATGTAGGCCATTTCCCCCATGGCAGTCACACAAAGAAAAGCACTGAAGCTTCCCTTGCTCTGCTCCTTTTCCCCCTGCCTTGTTCCAACCTGCTTCCTCCAATTCATTTTCTCTGCACAGACAAAGAGCTGGAGAAGGGAGGGCCAGGCAAAGCACCCCTTTCTAGCTGGCAGGGGGAGAAAGAGGAAGGACAGGTATCCACAAGAAAACAGAGGAACCCGGACTGATGGGAAGAGAGCTCCCCTTTAATTTCATTTATGTTCCTCATTGCGTCTCTCACTCCTCTCACCAAAGACATCCCCAGCCATCAACACCTTTGTGATTTAGAGTCTAGAAAATCTGACACTTTTATAACAAACTGCTCTTTAAAAATCAAGCCCTGCACAGCAGCTGGGACCAGCTGATTCTGGACTCCCAGAGGGGTCACCTCCCAGCTCTCTTTTGTGAACCCACATCTGGACAAGGCACGTCTCCTACATTAGCAGAAATAGGGTGAGGTGAAATACAAGCACAAAGAAACCAACACCAAGGTTTTTTCTCCCTTCAGCACCTCCCTTGGCAAAAACACCCTTCTCTCGATGTGCTTTGGGGATCTCCCATGGAAGGGGTTCCCAGCCCCTCCTCAGGTACCTGTGTCCCTGCTCCTCCTCAGTCCTCTGCCATCCCTCCCCACACAGAGCTAGTACTTAATCACCCCAATGCCAGGATGTTATTCCTGCTGTTTCCAGCCCCTCCTCTTCACCCCTGACCACTCCAGCCCACAATGGGATGAGCTGCAGTGGCCAAAACTCCCCGACCTGGCTGGTCTCAGTTCCCCACACGCCTGACACTGGCACCCAGCTCCCCTGAGCTGCAGATGCTGTAACACAACTTGCTCACATGTACCTAAAATTTTAAGTCCAGTTATCCTAAAAGCAATTCTCTTCCAGATAAACAACTGCAGGAACAAAGGAGACTGAAAAAGCACTGCATTTTGAGAAAGACTATTTATCTGAGAAAGTCAAGTGTGCAAACTTGGGTACTTGAAGTTATTAAAACCCTTCCCCTTGCTTTGCCCTCCCCCTTTATATCCAGACTTTTTCCCTTTGCAATTCCTCTGGACAGAGCTGCAAAATTTCTTTTTTCTCCTTCCTGAAGTAGCAGCAGAAGCTGCTTAATCTCAAGAGGCACCATGGTGCCCCTGCTCCTCACACATGGTGTCCTCTTGCCTTGAGGTTTCAGTTTTGGCACTGGCACCCCATTAATTTGTGCATTACCCCTTCCCTTTTCTCTACTCTTCCCTCCCCAAGTGCAGCAGCAGGTTCCCTCCCTGAGCTGAAGGGCTGTGACTTCAGGGGGAAGTTCTGACAGCCCCGGTGGGGAAGATTTTCTTCACCTTCCCCAGGCCCTGACCACACCACATGTATGTAAAACCCCCAGCAGTACAGGCCTTGAGTGCCTTTTTTGTTTGTTTTCTGGAAGGAAACTGCTTTTACTGCACTTGGTATTTACTTCTAGAAAGAGCAGGTTACTTGAGGTTACTCAGTAGTATGTAAGTAATACAAATATTTAACATATTCACAAGAAAATTAGAATTCACCAGGAGGCAACCACACAGTGAAAGTTGCCTTGATCTCACTGTAAGATTCAGGACCCTCATGATTTCCCATATGTCTCCCAGAGTACTACTATGAGAAAGCTCTTTTTTTTTTGGCATGGAACACTTATCTTGTCAGTGATCACACAGACAGCCTGTGTGTTTGGATTAAATCCTCACCACAAAAAAATTTTTCAAGTCAAAAACTTCTTCCTTTTGACAGTCATTAACACTCAGCTGTTCAGAAGAATTACATGATCTTCTTGGTTACCAGAGCCAATTTCTTAATTTCTTGAAGGGGTTTCTCCAGCTTCTTCTCCACCCCCTCTTTACCCAAACAATTGACCAAGTGACCAAAGCAAATGAAGGGGAGATGACAAATGCAATGTCTAACCCAGGCACAGGTAGGTGTGGACTTTTAGGAGCCAGCATCAAACTGAATTTGCCTGTAAATACAGTGAAAACCTCAACCAGTTTTCCAAATGGTGGTAAACACCATGGTGAAGGCAGAGTGAGTGATGGACTCAGTGCAGGAGAGAGTTTCAATGTCAGCAACAGAAACAAAGCAGAAGTTGGTAGAACATGTGAATTTATCCACTCCTTTGAGGCCAACACATTCAAATTCAAATAGGTGGGAAAAAAGGGGAGAGAGAAAATACAACAAACAAGCAGGGAGTACGAGGAGACAGGACAGGAAGAATTTTCAATCCACCTAACAAGCTCAGTGAACATCAAACAGTGTGAGGACAAGAAGTAGTACTTATATTTCATAAGGGGGAAAATAAACCAACACCAGAAATAGAATTGCTAGTTTGGCCTCACTGTTGTGCAAGTCTTTTCAAACCATCTGAGGCACAGCACAGCTGAAGACACAGAGACCAAGAGGAGACAGTAAAGCCCAGGAGAGGTTTGCCAGTTTGTGCTGTGGTAGCTTAGAGAGTGATTCACTGCAGAGTTTCCCTGTGTCAGGATGCTAAGGCTTCCCTGATCCCTGTGCCAAGCTGGCAGACGTGGCACAAGCCTATAGGAGGCCCACACATCTGCAGAAGCAGCTGGAAGACAGTGCCAAACCCAGGATCATCTCCAGTGAAGCAAACAAACTCCCACCCGATGTCTTCCTTTGAGAAGGCACTCAGTTCTGAAGAGGATTAGATCATAATGTTGTCTTGCTTACTTTTGTAGGCTCACCCCACTAATAATTAAGCTTGTACTCCATCATTCCCCCACTAAGGTGGACTGGGATGTTTGAAAGGGAGAGGACAGTACAGCGAGCAGGGAGGTGAAAGCTGGAAACAGGTTACGAGAGAGTCTTTCAGGCACTGACCCTACTGCCCAGTTTAAGTCCAATGTACCTCAAGAGAAACCTGGAAGAAAATGTGATGCTCAGGAAAGCAAGCTGGGAAGCAGCAACATAAAGGAAGATTAGGTCATCACACAGGAAAGCTGAAAGACCTTGAAAAGTAGGAGAGGAATGCATTACAAAATACGTAGTGTGTGTGTGCATGAGAATTAACAACTACTGCTCATACAAAGGACATCTTATCACCGGGAGAGCACCACAGGGAGAGAGACCTTGATGCAACAAGGCACTCACAGCTGAAGCAGCCACAGGAGAGGCAGACTGCAGACTAAAACCCCTCAGGAAAGTACTTTCAGAGACAAAAAAAGCCATCTCCTTGCATAGTGAGAGCTCCCTGTAGGGCTGTGTGTCCCTTCAGCCATCAAGTTTAAGAACATGGATTTTTTTGGAGCTGCTGCTGAGAAAGGGTGCATAGGAGAGACTTAGGAGCCAGGACAGCATTGTAAAAGGAGACTTAAGGAGCAACTTACGTAGGCAAGCTAAACAAAAGCTGGAAGGAAATATAATCCCTTCATAATACATTTACTGACAGCAAGCACCATGGAAGAAGAGTAAACACGTTGAGAAAAAAGGATTATATTAGTGAAAAAACTAAAAAAAGCCAAGGACAAAATCTCCATGGGCCATAATTCCATCTAGGCTTGTAAAAAAAAGCCCCAGTCATTAAAGCAGCAAAGCTCTGGGATGGCTTTTGAACCAAAATGAGGAGTTAAAAGACAACAGGAACTGTACATCGTGGTCAGGGTAGTTCACCCCACCAAAAATAATCAGAAATAAACACATGTCCATAATTAGGAATGATCCCAGTTAGGAGTGCAGCAGTGACATTAAAGGAATGGCAGTCTGAAGGAATTTTACCCCTTTCCATTTGAGCACGAAGCAGAAAAAGAAAAGAGACTTCTGTCATAGCCTGCTCCTTCCAAACCCTCTGTGCCAAGACCCCAGCAAGAGACTCCTCATTTTTTGTTGCCTTTTTAGTTGCTGTTTCTGTTGTGAAGTTCAAGTCCTCTGGAAACAGACTGCACTAATGGAAAGGCTGGCAGAAAAAGCTAAGACTAAGAATATTTCTAATGTTTATTAAAACAAAACAACCAATACCACACAATGAAAACAGGCCACTTCATTCTATATATTTAGGCTCTGGCCCAAAACTGGAGTGAAGGCAACACATAAATAGAGGCTTTATCAAGGAGCAGTGTGGTGTAACCTTCAGCCACAGAGCAGCTCTGTTCCTATCACCACAGCTTTGGCCAAGCTGAGAACCAGCAGCATTCCGACCATGTCTGCAGCACTGCACTGTGCAGCACCAATTTCTGTCACAAGTTTGAGTTTGGGCAAGCTGCAGAGAGATTTCAATTTCACATGCAATCATTAAGAGTTTGAAGAGCAAGAGGGGAAAAGAAAACACAAAAAAAAATCCCCCCAAAAAAACCAAACACCACCTTGGGATCTTTGGTATTACCTGAGGAATATGTAAGAGACAATTACCATGGAAGAGAACTCCTGAGGTGTTCAGAGAAAGGTATGCATTTAAAGAAGAAGGAAAAGTAGCTACCAGACTGCCACTCTAAGGTTATTATACGCTGTAATTCAAATAAATATTCAAGTTGTACCTTAACTGAAGGAGTAAGAATGATTCAGAGAACTTTTTCCAGCAGCTGTGCACAAGATTATGGAAATGGCAGAGTTCAGAAGAACTCAGTGTATGAAAGCAAACCTGTTTTATTCCAATACATTTTAACATGTGCTTCTATTGGTTTAAGCTATTTTGAAACCATGTCAGATTTCTGTCTGCAGTGTAACAGCTCAATTAAGATGCTGAAATGGCTCAACCCAGCCTTGCCTGTCCCTTCCAGCAATATTTTAGACACTGCACTGCAAGACACCAGTTTTTTCTGCTGTTATTTTTTATTTGCTTTTATAGCTTTTATTTGCAGCAGCTTTTATTTGCAGCAGCCCTCCCTCAGGTTCTGGCTTCACACATGACACAGCACATCACTTTCAGACCTAGCAGTGCCCTCTCCTTACATTTCCCATTGTGGCATCTCCCAGTGGCACACAGTAACACTTGTGCCAACCCTACAGCCCTACCAGGTCCAGTCTCTCCAGCCCCACTGCTGGGGCAGGGACTACTGGTACGGAAATAAATTTTACAAAAAAGAGAAAATAAGTACACAAACAGCTTTACATGTTAATAATCCCCAGCTGCCACCAGTCAGGGTGTGCCTCTAAGTTGTGTATCAGGCAGATAAGCATGCATAGTTTTCAAAGAAATCATAGTAGAGCTGCTTAGCATCTAAATCAGATGAGCAAAGCGAAATAACAAAGCAAAAGTAAAAGAAGAGCATTAGGCTAATTTGATGCAGGTGCCTAAAGCTGAGCAGAGTTCAGATGTAACCAGTACTTAGTCACTAGGACAAAAATGAAGGAGCTGTCATTGCTAATAAACATACATAGATTTTTTTTCTCCCCTTTTAATGCATTTTTACTGTTCCAAGAGCCACGTTCTGCCTTATTTTAATTTCACATGCACTGAACTACCTCCCAGTGGGAGAGGAAGAAAGAAATCACTTGCTCCTCACTGAATACAGGGTCCAGCAGAGTCAAGACTTCACCCTCAGGACTTTGCACCTGTTCCACTGATCCTTACTCAGCTCCCACTTAGGAAGCAAACCTATCATCAGCCACACAAACAGCAAGAGGCAGACAAAGATGTTTGCCTGTCCCAGAAGAGAAATTTCTTTCTTCTCTTTGAAGTTCCCACTGCACATTTCAGCAATAGGATGGGGAACCGTCATCAGCACTGTGGAGGTGGGGGAGAAGGCTGCTCCATGAGCTCATTGAGGACGTAGCTATAAACTTGGCATAACCCTGGTTATTGTGCATTTGGTGGAAGCCCTGGAGTACATTCTGCTCATGACTTGCTAAAGAAGTGAATCCATGCAGAGTTTGCACAGGTTCATTAGAGAGGAAGCCTCTTTCCTGCCTTGACAAACACAGGTCAAGGGTACAGATCTATTGACAAATAAAACTTCCACTGATGCTAATAAAACATTTCCTGACCCAAAGTACACTGAAAGGCAACAAACCCAAAGTTTACCTTCTCTCCAGCTGACTTTACAACACTAGTAACTTCTTTAACTGCTAGCTCAAGTGGTTCTGCTGGGTCATCTTCTTCAAATGTGAGCAACTCTGAATCCTAAGAAAGAAGAAAAAAAAGAAGCATCATTAGGTGATGAACCCATCACTTGAAAACAAGTGATAAAAATGCACTGCCAGTCAAGTTCCTGGAATTGCAAATGTATGTCAAAACTTCCATGTATTAATTGCATGACACCTCACTACATAATACAGGGTAGAGCCTGAAAACATATACTTAGGACATAACTATGGGCCTAATCATAACTCATCTTTCCCTGTAGTAGAATATCAAGGTACACAGTGCAGAGCCAAGTCCATGAACAGCAACAGGGTTCAGTGAAACTGCTGTTCTTCAGCAAAGATTTATCAGTGCTGTAGTTTGAAAAGGTCTGTTTGGTTTGGCCTAACGGGACGGCTGCAGTAGGCTATGCCAAAACTAAGAAACCCCAAATATCATCTTGCAGAGGTGAGGAAAGAAGCCTTCCCCTGCCCAGCCCTCCTCACCAGTGACGGCAGACAGTGATGACAGCCACTCAGTCTTCACACAGACAGTGAGGAGATGGCAGCCTTTGGGCATTGAGGTCATACTTTCAGAAGCATCAGTACTGCATTCTCCACCTGCTACCCACACTGAGCACTCAGCCCCACTTCCCTCATCACCCGAGGTTGTTTTGCACGCAGGAATTTCATTAGTTCCGTGCTGCTGACATTGTTTTGGGAGGCTGACAGCAGGAGCAATGCCACGCCGCAGAGCCAGGCGCTCAACTCCCGGCACCAGCTGCTCACCCAGGCAGGGAGGGTGTGCGTGTCCCTGTCCGAGGGGCTTTGCCCTCTGGTCAGGGACAGGAAGCAGCCACTTGTGTCTGGTTACTTTCAGTTCCCAGCACCTGTGCCCAAGCTGTCTGGACCCTTCTCTTCCACAAGTGCAGATCAAACCTTCATTTCTTTGCACAACCCACTCTTTTCTCTACGGCACCATGCAATTTGAAAGGGCGGACAAAATATTTTCTTTCCGCTGCCCAACTTACAATGATATTTGGAAAGTGTTAATTTTTATTTCTTATCTTTCACACACACATGTTGCCCCACTCTTCCTTCTTCCCCAGGCTGCTCCCTGACACATAAGAAGGAACCTCTTAGGTCTAAGAGGCACGCAAATTCAGAGACCCGGGGACATGCCACTTCCTAGACGGTTTATCCTCAGCATTTTGCACTGACGTGACAAGGGTTCAGTCCTCAGGACAAGGAAATCAGCTTGCCGCAGCCTCACCTAACCTCCTCACCTCTTAGACCGGGGCATACCATTACACACTAACGAGCAGGATGCCATACTGCACCTTTTTCAGGAAGAGCAGGTTGGGATGAAAAAGAATGCCACGTTTTGTGCATCCTCCCTGACCCGGGTTACAGGCAAACTGACCAAACCCTGAGCATCACACCCACCATCCAGCGGGCTCGGAGGACACCAGCCCTTGGAGTTACAGCACACACACGCGGGTTCAGCAGGGCCTGAGGCATCACGGGGGAAGCCCAGCTCTGGGAATTATTTGCCGAAGGACGGGCCGCAGGCCCAGGCCAGGAAGTTTCCATTGTTTCCTCCTCCCCACGCCCGAACAATGTTATCGGCAGAGCGAGCCCCGGCCAGGGGGCTGCGGGGGTCGGGGTTTTCCTTCTTCCCCATCCTTCCCTCCTCCCATGCGTGCGCCCACTCCGTGCCTCTGGCCAGCTTCCTCCCGCAAATCCCTGCCAAGCAGCCACCAAACACACACGTGTAAATATACAAACACACACACGGAGGGGCAGGAACACACCCGGTATATCCCTGCAGCAAGTCCCGGCGTCCCTACAGCCTACTCCTGGCGGCGGGGAGCGCCCGGAGCCGCGTCCCGGCGCGATGCCCCACGGCCGGGAGGCGCCGGCCCCATCCCGGCGGGCGCGGGGGAGCCGCCGCCGGGCATCCCCCGTCCCTTCCTTCCTTCCTTCCGTCCCTCCCTCCCGCCGCCCATCCATCACCTGCATCCCGGCACTCACCGCCCGCTCCGCCGCCTCGGCTCGGAGCGCCGCCACCCAGGCCCGCCGCCACTGCCGCCTCCAGCTGCCCCGCGACAGCGCCCAGGCCAGCACCGAGCCGCCCTCCTCCAGCAGCTCGTCCCGCTGTACCGGGGGAGCGGGGGCCGGCGGCGGGCGGCCCCTCCGCAGCGCCAGCAGCGCGTACTGCACCAGGTACACGGCCAGCGTGGCCAGCGCCGCCACGAAGAGGGCGACCAGCGCGCCCCAGCGCAGCTCGGCCAGCCCGCCCGGCAGCCACGCCATGGCTGACCATAATGGGGCCGCGACTCCGGACCCCTCCAAGGCGCGCCCGGCGGGGAGCGGCGGCCGCAGCCCCGCGCAAACGCTACCTCGACCCGCGGGCGCCGGCGCAGGGACCAGCGCTGCCCTGGGACGCGCCGCGCTGCCCCGCCCGCCCACGGCGCAGTCCCCGCCCCGGGGCGGTGAACGGGGGGGGCCTGGCCCCGGACCACAGGCACGGTCCTGGCCACAGGCACGGCTCCGGACCGCAGGCGCGGCCCTGGAGTACAAGCACGGCCGCGGCGCCGGCTCTGGCTCCTGCCCAGCGCTGCCGGCGCGGGGGCGGTTGCCAGGCGGCAAACGGGGCTGCTCGGCCCGCGCTGTCCTGCGCCTGGTGCCCCGGGGGCAGAAAGGGGTAGACGGGCTTGGGGTGGGCACCTGGTACCCCCGGGGGTCAGAGGGGCTTTGGATGAGCGTCTGGTGCCCCTGGGGAGATGACAAGGTCATGATGGGCTCCTGGTACCCTGGGGTAAAGGGGATAGAGAGGCTCGGGATGGGCACTTGGTACCCTGGGGTAGAGAGAGTAAAGGGGCCCAGGGTGAGCTCCTTGTGCCGCCGAAGGTAGAGTTCAGAGTGGGCGCCTGGTGCCCCCGGGGTAAAACGACTCGGGATGGGTGTCTGGTGCCCGGGGCTAGAAGGGCTTGGAGTTGGTGTCCGGTGCCTCGGAGGGTTGGGGGGACACGGAGAGGGCACCCAGCTCTCCGGGGATACAGGGATTCGGTGTGGGTATGGAGCAGGTGCCTGCTCTGTTTCTTTCCTAGTGTCTCTCTTTACCCGTGGCAGGTCTCAGCCGAAGACCCTGCCCGGATTTTTTTTTCCCAATCCACGTGCTAAAACAACCCTTGACTAAGTTACGAAGGCTGGTCGTGAAATGTCATTGTAAGACCTTGCTCCACTTGGCTTTCGGCCCCTTCAGAGCTTTGCCTTAAAGGGCAGGAATTTCTTTTCCTTGCTGGAAACTGGAATCCCAGACCATTGCAGTGTGTGCCATGGAGCACAGAGGGCAATGCCCGAGGCTTCCGGGGCGCTGTCTCTGCCGTGCCTCGCAGGGAAGCTGTGCAGGTGCAGGTGCCGAGGTCCCAAAGCTGAGTGGGCTCCCAGAGCAAACAGCAAAGGCTTCTTTGCTGGACATTCCCAAGCACATCCCCAGCTCGAAGCAGAGGGAAGAAAAGGGAAGCGAGGAGCTGGCAGAATCCGGGAATGCTTGTGGCTGGAAGGGACCCTGCACAGGTGTTAGGATCCCATGAGGGAGAGATGCCTCTGCCCGAATGAAAGTGCAAAGGAGACCATATGAGGACAACACATGGATTTTATTTAATATGGATTTTATTTACCAAGAAAGGAGAGGTAGAGAGATAGAAAGAAATAGGAGAGAGGTCAGTTGGGACTAGATGATCTTTAAGGCCCTCCCCTTCATTCTGTGATTCTAGATGTGTGGATGTGTATTTTAATTTGATATTATTATTTACTACTACAACTATTTAATATTTTTATTATTAGTTACTACTACTATTTATTTCCTTCTCATAATTCTTATTCAACTTATTATTCTTGTTCCTTTTCCTATTCTTGTTCTTATTTACTACTACTATTTCTTCATCTTATTCTTCACCTTATTCTTGGTTTTGTTTGGTTTTTTGTTTGTTTGTTTGTTTGTTTGTTTTTTGGGAGTGGGGAGGTTGTGGTCTTTTTTTCTTACTACTGATGTTTCTTAAATTCAACCTTCACCGTTTTGGAAGAATCATTTGAGTCACAGTCCTGCAGTGATGTCTCTAGAGAACCACCTCCCATCTGTGCCCATTCCTTGTGGATACAATCCCAAAGGACCAGCATGTAATCCTTTCAGGATGAGAGGAAATGGCCTTCCATTCCCCCGGGAGAGGTTCAGATTAAATATTAGAACAAGTCTTCCCTGACACAGTGGTCAGGTATTGGAAGAAGTTGCCTAGGGAGGTGGTGGAGTTGCTGTCTCTGAAGTGTTGAAGTTGTCTGGATGGGATATCTGGGGACATGGTGGTGCTGGGGAGCCAGTGGGACTGTATGACCATCAAGGTTTCTTCCCACCTTGATGATTCTCTGGGATTCACCCCTGAGCCTCCTGGCACCAAGTGTCCCCCATGGGTGCTGCTTTGGGGGCTGGCCACACCGCTGACATTTGGTCTTGGGGAGATGCCCTTGGGGTGATGCAAAGCAGCTGGGGATTGCTCGGCCTGCATGGGCACGTCTAGGCAAAGGCAGTCCGTGTGGCTCCCACAGGATGTTGGGCAGGCTCTGGGCCAGCCACCACCTGCGGGGCCCGGCCTGGCGTGGGCAGCGGGCACCGATTGTCCGGCCGTGGCCTCAGGCAGGGGCAGCGGAGCAGCGCCCGCAGCGCCCGCAGCGCCCGCCTGAAGCGGGACGGGCGTTCCTTAGGGGGAGCCGGCCGCTGCCCGAGGGCTCCCGGCTGGGAAAAGCACAGAAAGCAGCTGAGTGAGGCACGCACCGGGCTCTCTGTCCCTGCCTCTGGCACCTGCTCCTCGAAGGCAGGAGAAGCTGCGTGTCCTCTGAGGAGCCCTTGGGCTGCCAGGTGGGGAGGCGAGGCCCAGAGCAGCACTTGGTGGCACAGTTCAGCTGCCCCACGCTCAGCCCAGGCCTCCTGAGGGACAGGCAGTGGGAGCCTGTCTTCTGCAAAAACTCCCAGTTTCTGCTCCCTGTCTTCTTCACTCAGCTCAAAAAAGCTCAGTTTGTCCCACACGTCCTCCTCCTGCAGCAGGGGCTTGACCCCGATGCTGTGGACACTGACATGTTCCCACTTGTCCTGTGTGAGCTCTTTGTCGCTGTCATCTTCCCAACTGGACTGCATGGAGGGTCTGCTATCACTGCTTTGGGACAACTCTTGGCCAACAGAGTCCTCCCAGTCAGACAGTTCTGGGGAGCTACTGACTTCTCCCTGGGACAGCCCTTGCTCCAAGCATTCCTCCCAGTTGGAGAGTTCTCAGTAGCTAAAGGCTTCTCCCTGGGACAGCTCCTGCTCACTGCGCTCGTCCCAGTTGGAGAGTTCTTCAGAGCTACTGACATCTCCTTGGGAGAGCTCTTGCTCAAGAGACTCTTCCCAGTTGGAGACCTCTTGGTAGCTCCTAACATCCCCCACTGGGAAAGCTCGTGATCCCTCTCTGATTCCCATTCTTCCTCCACCTTGACAAAGGCCCCCTTCTTCTCAGTCTCTGACAGGGGCAGGACTGAGCCACCCACTGCCCCCACCAAGTGCCCACTGAGGGCCTGGTCTTCTGGCCAGCTGGGCAAGGGGCTGGGTGGCTGGGAGTTGGGGTTCACTTTGTCCTACTCCATCTCTGTTGTGCTCTGGTGCAGAGAGATGCTGGGAGCTGCTTCCTCCTGAGAGAGCAGCTCTCCTGGGACTGGGCACCCCAGGGCACACCACACACCTGTGTCACAAAGGGCCACCCCGGCACCCCAACAACAGCTGACCCCACTGAAGTGGCATGGAGCAGCCCTAGACTTGGGCACTTGTAGCCCCTGATGTGCCCGGAGCCCTGTGAGGCTTTGGACACGGTCCCATAGGACAGCCCGAGCCCCACCCTGCAGAGCCCTGGCTTTGGAGGCTGGGCTATTTGGGGCACGAGCCGCTGGCCAGATGGACACAGCCAGGGAGTTCTGGGCACTGGCTCCATGTCCAGCTGCAGGCCGGGGACAAGGGGTGTCCCTCAGGGCTCTGCCTTGGCCTCCCCAAGGACACAGCCAGTGGATCCAGCTCACCCTCAGCACCTTTGCAGGGCACGGGAAGCTGAGCAGGGCAGGGGCACCACGGAAGGCGGGGACCGTGCACAGGGACCTGGACAAGCTTCACAAGAGGCACCACGAGAACTTCACGAGGTTCAACGAGGCCGGGGCCAGGTCCTGCACCTGGCCTGGGGCAATCCCCGAGCCCCGGATTCATCCAGGTCGGAAGAGACCTTCAAATGCCTCCGTTTAGCGCTGCCTCCCCGGCCGCTCCCAGCACCTCCAGACCAGCGCCTGCTTGGGCCCTGGGGCTTTGCCCTGCCCGTCCCCGCTTCCAGCAGGGCTGCTCCGAGCGGAGCACCCGCAGCCTTTGCCTCTGCCCCACAGCCCCTCTGGGCCCGCTGTCCGCGGGCTGCGGTGGGGAATGTCCCCGCAGCCCCAAGGGCCGGGGAAAGCCCAGGGCCGAAGAGTCTCTGCCCTGCAGGCCCCGCCTGTTCGGGGCTGAGCAACAGCTGGAGCCCGGCACTTGCTGCTAGCAGCGGGGGCGAGCCCCGCGCTGGACGGCAAAGGGGGCTGGGGCTGAGGGCGATGGGCCGAGGCCCCTCCCGCTGTGTCCCGGGGCCAGAGCCCGGCCCGGGCTCGGTCCCTGCTGCCCCAAGGGCGCTGCCCAGGGCTCCCCGCCCGCCGGGGCCGGGCCGGCGCTGAGGGGCGGCCGCCGCCCGCTCCGGCCCCTTGTCCCGGCCCCCAGCTCGAGCAGGGCCACCCAGAGCCGCTCGTGCGGGACCACGGCCACACCGATGGCTTCTGAACATCTCCTTGGGCTCTACAGCCTCTCTGAGCAGCCCGTTCCAGTGCTTGCTCACCCTCCCAGTGAAGAGCTGCTTTTCCTCCTGCTCAGAGGGAACCTCCTGCGTTTCAGTTTGTGCCCTTTGGGTCTTGTTCTGTCTCTTGGACACCAGAGCCAAGAGCCTGGCTCTGTCCTCTTGGGATCCTCCCTTCAGGCATTTCTATACCCTGATCAACCCCCCCGTGGACTTCTGTAGCCTCTCCTCCCCAGTTCCCTCAGCCTTTCTTCCTCTGAGAGATGCTCCAGCCTGTGAATCATCTTCATGGCCTTTCAGTGGCCCCTCTTCTGTGGAGACACAGCACTTCAGCAGTGGCCTCACCATTGCTGAGGAGAGGGCAAGGCCCTTCCCTCAGCCTGCTGACAGCATTCCTAACACTCAAGTATTTTCCTTGTGCACCTGTGTACTTGGAATAGCCCCTGTGAACATTCAGGATCTTACCCATGAAAGCATAGCTCTGGGGATGTGATTAATAAAGCAATTAGTTCTTCATATCTCCGTGAACTTTGAGCATGGGAACTGACTTGCTCCTAGTCTCTGCTATGTGCTGTTTTTTTATAAAGGAACTTGTGTATTTCCCAAATTCCAGATTTCCTTTTAATTTGCAAGTATATATCTATGTCTGTCGGTGATGGCTGCAAAGCAATTTTTGAAAACGTAAAGTGAGGGAGATTGATACAGAGGTGACTTTACAATGGTTGTGGAACAAGGGAGTTATAAATGCATCTTCATCAGGGTTACCTCACATCTGGTTCTGGTTCTTTGAAGTATGAATTTTGTTCACTGTTTCACTCCATGTTGGAGAAGCAAAAAGAAAACTGCAGACCTGGAGCTTTCTCTGACCTAGAGTGATGTCAAAGTAGTTCTAAAATGTTTTGCTGGTAGAGCTACCCAAGGCACATGAACGACTAAGAAACATCTCACCTGTCAGGTAGTGCTGCCACGTTCTGCATCTGCTCTGGATGCTCTTTTTCACCCCATAGACAGAATCAGGGCAGAATTTTAGGACCTTGACTATGGGTTTGAGGTTTCAGATTTTTTGCAGGTGGGTGGAATGTGGCTTAGACTTGACACAGATAAATGTGTATGACAGGGTGGGACATAGCAGGGCGTACGCTCTGATTTAGTGTCTGGAAAGTGTTGGATCTGAGATTACCCAGAGTCCTGTCTTACAGAAATAAGCATCATAGCTTATAGTTGTTCATAGCTATTTAATTAATTTAATCATAGTTATTTAATAAATTTCATTTTGAAAGCTGTGAACACAACAATTTAGAAAAAAAAGAGTATAATCAGTCACTGCAATTACAGTAACAAATACAAAACCAAATACACTGGAAAGAGATAAAATCAATACAAACTTTTCCCATTAATTCTCTGCCTCTGAACTCTAGAGTCTATTTTCTACACCTGAAAGGAAGAGAAGGTTCACAAGAAGCCATACATGCAGTCTAACATGAAGTTTGAAACAAGTGCTTGGTCAGGAGAGTGGAACAGTGTAAAATATTCTTAGTTGATAAAAACTACACTTTGGCCAGCAGAGCTTTGCAGCAGCATCCCAAGACTCTGTGTGATGCCACCTTTACCTGTGAGGTGGCTATAACCATGTTTTTATAGAGATTTTATAGCCTCAGCCTGATGCAGTACCACTGCACACTCCTCACTGACAGCTCTGCTGGCAGAGGCAGACCTGGTAATCTTCATTCCTGAAAGGTGATCCCTCAGCTTGTTACTCCTCAGGGAAGAGGGGACCATTCTCCTTTCACATGTAGCATTTCAGCCTTTCCCCCAGAGACAGGAAACAGCCCTGTCCATCTGCCTGCTGCCTTCTGACTGTGGCAGGTTTGCTCAGGAGTTGTGGGGCCAGGAGAGGCACAAACCCAAAGCCAGAACGTGGGTCCCCCATTTGGTCCTGCCCTCATGTGCCCTGTCCAGTCTGTTTTCTGTAGCCCCTTTCTAGGTGAGACTCAGCACGTGTGACACATCCCATCCCTTGTGAGTCAGCTCTGTGAGTCTTTGTGACAGTTGTCTGAGGAGGAGGGTGATGGGCGTGCAAAGATGTGGCTCAGTGGCCAGGTGGGATGCCCAGAGAAGCCTCTTTGGAAGGTGGTCAGCAGCCTGGCACCAAGGACATGCCTCCAAGCAAGCTTCCACAACCTGGAGCTGGTGTGGGGATGAGGAGGCTGGTGCACGTCTGGCTCTTGATCTGGAATAACCCTCTCAACTCGTGTCTTCCAGAGAACATCTTCTTAATGAAAGAGTCTTGCTCCATACAAAAAAAGCTGAGGTGAAGACATCATTGGACTTCCACTTCAGCTAACTGCTCTTATTTTCAGTTCATTTGCAAAATCAGGAGACATCTGATCTATCCAAACACCAATCTCTGTAGAAGAAAAAGTAACGTGTCCACCATGACCTCATAGTAGTAAAACTGCAATTAATTTAAGGTCATTTAGTTCTTCTTTGCCCAAATGCCTACATCTCTTAATTGCTTAAGAAGACACACTGCCAGGAGCTGAGTGTTTCATTAGGTCAGAAATTAGCTTTGCTATTAAAATACAGGCCTGGTCCTAAAAATGTCTGGAAAAAAACAACCATGCCCCATGAATATAATTGTTGACAAATTGGCTAAGTTTCAAAGTGAATGGGCCACAATGTTTTATTTCATCCAGTCATAGTTTTGAATTATGTATTTAGATATAAAGCGAAGCTGCAGAGCCATGTTTCAATTCTATTAGAATTGACCCAAGCTGGTTCACCCTGGGTACTTGTACTTGCTTTTGTGCACTAAAAATGCAGCCTATCACAAGGGAAAAGAACAACATATGAAAACAGACAAATAATGGCACCGTGGTGTTTGTATCAATCCCATCCCACCAGTATTCCACTCACTAATTTTGCAAGTGTCATAAATTATAAGTGTCATTGTTTTGTCATATTATAACAATTACATTTTTTCCTGTAGGATCACACTTTTCCCTTTCTCCAAATCTGGCTTCAAACTGAAAGAGAGCAGGTTTAGATTATATTTTAGGAAGAAATTCTTCCCTGGGAGAGTGGGCAGGCCCTGGCACAGGGTGCCCAGAGAAGCTGTGGCTGCCCCTGGATCCCTGAAAGTGTCCAAGGCCAGGTTGGACATTGGGGCTTGGAGCAACCTGGGATAGTGGAAGGTGTCCCTGCCCATGGCAGGGACTGGAACTGGATGAGCTTCAAGGTCCCTCCCAACCCAAACCATTCTGTGATTCCATATCTGGTAATTAATCTATTCCTGAGCAGTCACAATTTTGCAGAAGGGACAAAGGCTAACAAGAAACATTTTGCCTGGAACGTATCTGGCACTGAAATGGAAAAAAGAAAATTATTTTTGGGGCTATTATTTTTTCTATGATGATGACTCTTCAAAAATATATTGACCAAAACTTCAGTGAAATACCCCGAATTTTTAGAAACTAAAACACGCCAAACTGCTGCTTTTTTTTTTTTTTTTTTTTTTTTTTTTTTTTTTTTTTTTTTTTTTCCTGCCTCCTATATTTCACTGCTGGATCCGGTTCTTTTCTCTCCACCAGAGAGCGCCAGGATCCCCAGAGGTGCTGATGCTGGGACTTCCAGGAATGTGCGCTTCTCCCGGGCAGTACAAACACTTGCGTGCTCCTCAGACAGATGCTCGAGGACACTCAGACCAGCTGGCTTTGGGAATGTGGGACGTCAGAAAGAAGAAAGGATTTGGTAAGTAGGAAAAGACATCTTCATGTTTTAGACTGAGAGCAGCAGCACTTCAAGGAATTTTGTAGGAAACCAACAGGCTTTGAAAAATGCCCTCCTCCAGAAGAACAGTGAAAATGCTCCGATTCAGCTGGACAGTTAGAAAATCCAAGGACCTGTGCATATATAGAGAGAGGGCTTCACCTTCAGTGTGATGCTTTTGAGGTCGCTGTGATGGTGCAGTCTTTTGTTTCTGGCTCCTCCTTGATGCCTGTACACAGCATTAGAGGCACAGAATAGATTATAGGATCATCTCCATAAAACAAAAGTTTTATGTGATTCTGCCTCTCTTAAGCCTTGTAGTAAATACTTGGTTAAAAATACCCAATTTCAAATCTCATTTGAGTATGTGTGAATCCCCTCCAGACTTAGAATTTGGTATTTTTACAGTTTTTTTTCCTCAGGATTTTAAAAAATGCATTTACATGCCTTTACATACCTCTGTCAAATTTCTCCTGAAACAAATAACCTGAATGTCAGCTAACAAAGCAAAGTTTTCTTCTCGTGGCATTTGGCTGCTCAGAAGATTGATGAGTAAAGAAGCAGCAGCAGCAAATATTGCACAGCTGTCATTGTCACATCTGGGGAAGCCCTCAGGATTGCAGTCTTCAAAGCCTGTTCCAGAGCACCAAAACTTCCCCCAGTGCAAGACTGTAGAAGAAATATTATTAAATATCTTTTGGGTAGATTTTTCCCTTAAACTGTTTCATAGACTTTATAGCATAAACTAATGGATGGCAAGAGTAACTGATGTAGTTTCTGTCAGCCAAAAAGAGTTAGAGGTGTCACACCCCAGGAACACCTCATTCATTAGGGAAGAAAGTAGTAAGTGGGAACCAGAAAGAGCCATATTAATCACAAATGACACCTTAAAATAGAGGCTGTTCTTTTTCTTGCTGTTGTTTTTGGCAGGGTCACAGCGTGCTCTCTTCTATATCTTACATTCTTCTGCTGTTGTCATCGTACTTTCTTGGGCCTCTTCTTCTGGCTCATTGCCCTTTGTTCCTTCAGCCACCTGCCTGCAGAGCCTGCAAAACTCAGCATGGTCTCTTCCTTCCAGCAGAAGCATCCCTGGATGTCAGTAATCCCAGCAGGTCTTGTTTCTAACACCAGTGGACTTCACTGAGAGATGCACGTGGCTGGGTGAGAGCCTGAGCCCTCAACCATCACCTCAAGCTGATGACTACAGCCAGGGCTCCATGACACTGAAGAGCTGAATCCATCCCAGAACCTGGACTGACATGACATTAATAAATTGTTAAGGGTTTATCAAAACTGCAGAGGCAATTTAAAGCAAATTCTTTGTCAGCAGGAACTGACTTTCAATGTACTCTTTCAACACATGTAAAATGAAAAGGAAATAAAAGTTGTATATGTTGCTTCATTGCAGCCAACACCTTGAAAATTTTTATTGCCAGAATATTTCAGGACTGGAAACAGAAATATTATCCACGTTGGTCTAATAGTAGGGATGCTCCTGTTAGTGTTTGTATACTAAGAGTGATAGATGGAAATATCATATGAATGGAAAAGTAAACATTACTGGATTTGTTTGCAGACCAACTGTCTTAGAAGGGGACAGCTGGAATTAGAACAAAAATAACCACAAAAGAACAGGTGCAATGCTCATGGCATTATCAGTAACTTCTTATCATTTTGGCTTGTTTCTTGAGTTTTATGTCAAACACAGGCTGTATGGTCTCTGGAGTATTTTCTGTGAACCATTCAAGCAGAGGTCAGTCTGTGCTGGAAGAGTGATGGAGAGAGGGCTGCATGTCAATATTAACTGGATGCAGGAAGAGCTGAAGGAGTTCCTATCTGAAAGGAGAGAGAGCCAAATCTTTTGGGATTTAAGACTGTGAATGGGTCAGAAAGCAGCTCTCTGCCCTCCTTCTGCCTTTTCCACAGCTCCCCTAACTTGTGAGGGGCAGGGATAGCCCACAGAGGGACAGGCCAGGAGCCCTTTGTCCCCGTTTTCAAGGAGAGGCCCAAATCCTCCTGAGCTCAGAGTGCCTTTTCAACCCCTGACCCAACCACTTGGCAGAGCCGGTCCTTCAGCTCTGCCCTGTGTTCTGCCTGAGCCATTGCCCGCTCCCTCTGACAGGTCAGTGCACACACAGAGTGACAAGGGCTGGGGTAAAAAGTGCAGGTAAGTGCTCAGCACCTCCTCTGTGCAAACCTTATCCTTCCCACTGACACCATTCCTTGACACCCAGGCAGTGATTTGCATGAATTTGTGCAACATTAACACTTGAGACCTTGTCTCCTCTGTTAAATGGGGGTGAAACTGGTCAGTGGGTCCAACCACACTGGACAAGGCAAAAATGGCAAAGGACAGCAAATGTGGAGTCCAAGAAGTTGAGAAAACTGGCCTAGGTGTTCTCTAAGATAAGTCACATCTAGTGTGAAGAGAGGAACTGAGTAAACCCCGTGCCCAAAAGATAAAAAGTTCATTCGCTGCGTTATGGGAATCCACACGCTGCATTCCCACACAGGGGATTTTGAAGAGGGAAATTCATGCAGCAAAACTGCTTTGGATGAGAGTGCTGCAAAACACCAGAAACATTGCTGTATCTTTTCAAACATCTGGCTGAGTCCAGTTTTAGATGGAGACACTTCCTGCCACAAACTCCCCTTTTAATCACTGATTCCACATGAAGCAGGATTTGGGCTGTGCTCAAGTTTTTAAGAGGTTGTCTAGAGCAGTTGGTTTTCCTGTATTTTCCAGTAAAAGGTTCGGTGAGGCATTTACTAAAACAAACAAACCCCCATTAGTTTAGTAATGTACAAGTAGCACTTACATCCAACAAACAGAACAAAAGATGCTCTTTTACAAACACACTTCCCACCCCACAGACACAATGGTTTGTACAATAACACCACCCTCTGCCAAGAGATTCCAGCAGAAGACACAGTGACTCAAAAGAAACAAAGTGTAAGTTTATTGGACGTCAACATTTCTTAGTCAAGATCTAAGTAAAGAAAACACACAGTAGAAAAAGTTGTACAAAGCAGCAATGGATTTACATTACATTAAAGAAAAAGTTGCCTTAAGCTATTAAGTCTCAGTCCTAAAAAAAAGTAAAAACCCATCCTGGTGTATTGAACAGAGATAGAATGTATAAGGTATACAGGATTATAAACCCAGAATTGCTTGTCTTACCTCTATAATCCTTTAAAATGACAAGTGATTTTGTGTAACTAACCGGAAACTCTCTAGAAAATATATTGGATAATTCCAATTTCTAGTAGGAAACTATTCCCCTGTACCCAAGCACTTAAAGTGATCCCATTTTCCTGCTTTTTAAAAAGGGACACTGTCAAGAATAAGTCTTAAAACACTGCAAAAGAGGGTTTGTTCTGGTTTTCTGTACATATTTGACTTAAAGCTGCTGCTGCAATAGTGGGAAGCTTGTGTCTTTAGAGTGTACCACTGAGAGACTGGAAAAGGTAAAGGAGGATTGAGTCCTTTATTCTGGAATAGTGAGAGGAAAAGCAACAGGAAAAATCAGCTCAACCCACAGAATTCAGATATATTTTTCAGACATCCTTGCAACAACTGAGGCTGCCCATAATAGGACTTACATGTCCAAAAAGCTCAAGTGTTATGACTCAATTTGTTTTTAAATTCTTCAGTATTATTTATTAATATCAAGTATTTCTAATGTAGGTATGTCCATTTTCTGTATCCAGCCTTTCTCTTGATAGTGTCCCTTTTTGTAGAGCAGTTACAGTACAGTTTTTCACAAGTCATTTTAAATAAACAAGAATCAATAACATTAAAAATACTATCAGGCTGTGTTCAGCAACAACAGAAAAAAAGATTTTAACACTGATTCAATAACAGCAACACTAAAAAAAACCCAACCAAAACAAACAAACAAAAAAAAACCTCCAACAGAAAACAACCCCCTAAGCTTGTTTTGATTTTTTATCTAAATCTTCTGGTAGGAAAATGTAAACAATTGTATTGAACAGTATAGGCACATGCCAGATTACAGGCTCATGCCAGATATTTGCACCCTCACTGTTAGAGCCAAGAAATTAGGCATAGTCTGTCCTTATCCCATGGGAGGAACTCAGTTTAACACTGGAAGCTTGGAACAGAAACAGAGAACACGTAGAGCTTTGGAGCAAACCCGCATGTCCTACTTGGGGGAAAGCAAACAACATCAGGCAAAAAACCCTCCTGGATGTTCCTGCCTAAACAGGAAACACAGGCCAAGCCTCTAAGAGCTGTTTGGGGTCACAGATAAGGCAATATCTCATTTTTGAAACACCCCAGACAAACTCTGGGGTCAACCACTTCACCAGGTTATCTCCTCCATCACCTTTCATGGGGTGTTTCGCTCTCCCTTACAAAAAAAACCCAGAACTAAAGACAGTTTTGTGACTGGTTCATGTGTTTTGCTGCCCTTGCTCACAGGTTGATCATGGTCCCAATTCAGCAAAGAACTTGCACAGAACATTTTAAAAACATTAAGACTGATTTTTAATGGACTTAAGATAGAGGCTTTTAGAGGCTTTGCCAACAGAGTGCCTGAAAGGAAAAAAAGTCCCAAACCAAAATACATTTCATGGCTCAACCCTGCTCCCCTGAAATGCAACACAAGTTTCCACTCCCACTGACAGGATAGTTCTCTGAGATTTATCTGACAGGTTATAAAAATAGCAAAAAAAGGACAGAATTATAGATTCTAATCTATATATTAAAACATCTGCACATTCCTGTCACAAATTTTAGAAAAAAAAGCAAAACACTTTTTATATTTAACAAGACCTCTAACTTTGTGTCACTTCAGTACACAGCTATAAAATTAAACAAAATATGATGAAGAGAGGCTTTTGTATCAATAAATTTGCCTTTTATTTTGGCTGTGGCCAAACTAGACACTCTTCAAAAACCTTTATTTATAAACAAGCAACTAACATTTTTTTTTCCATAATTTAAATTTTAAGACATATATTAAAGTTATATAAGTGGAAGCATATTTATTCCGTATCCTCCAAAATAAACACTTCTATCAAGGGCTTTTAAAGATACTGTATAAAAGCTAATAGAAAACCAGAACTGCTATATAAACATCTCATATTTAAATTTTAGAGATCCTGAATTCCTTTACTAAACAACAGGAACCAAATGTAAAAAAAAAAAAAAAAGAAAAAAAAATCACACAGAACACGCTCAAAGTGGAAAACAAAACTTTAAAAACCCCCCAAAAACCAAAGCAACTGAAGAAAAACTTAGGAGGCTACTTAGACCAAAAATATTTTATGGATTCTTTATAACACCTAGTACACTAGGAAAAAGGTCAGGGTTTCTTCAAAGATGTTGCACAAGGTTTTGATATAAAGTGTGTAGAATTTATTATCATATCACAGAGCAGAATCCCAGCTGGAAGGGAGATGGCTGTGACCCAGCTGAGCTGGTTGCCACCTTCCTTCAGAAAGCACACTGAATTTTAAAAGGCTACAGCTCAACTTTCAGGCTGCTGTGCAGAGGAATCACTGGGGAAAACTTAGGAACCATTCTACAAAAACATGTTCATATTTTATACACACAGATTTCTTAAATATATATAAAGGGTACTTAGCAAGGCTTTATGTTTTTCTGATTTTTTAAAACCAGTTTTAAGTGCAATAACCATTTTATTCTGAAATTGTATCTGGTAAGAAAGAAATTTATAGTCTTATTAGGTGGAATAAAAAAGTCAGTAACTGGAAATGTCACTATTAAGCAAGTACCTTGTTTTAACTGCAATGCCACTAAAGAGTTTAACTGATACTCAAGCAAATCAGCCTAATCATACTCAGCCACAGTTTGCCTGAAAGAGGACAAAAAAGAACATGTTACTTTTAGAAGTGTCTAGCAGCAATTTTAGACTGTAATAAAAATGAAGCAGAAGAGGCTTGAAACCAACATTGCAACTTTTTTGGTAGCTGAAAAAAAGTCAGGGGTCCGTCCTGAGCTAATTCTTTCAAATTTCACTTACAGGAAAAATAATTAAAAATCTGTTGGGGAAAAAAATGGTGGCACGCTTGGCTTTCACTGAGAAAAATCTGGTGTGTGCCTGAGGGTGCCCATCCTCAGATTCTTAAGAGTTACACTTGTGCTTGATTTTGCTGAATCTCAGCGTCAGCTTGCAATTCTAACTTCTGAGCTTGGGATACTGAAAAAACAGTTACACACATGGTTACACAGAGAATTCAAGCCTCACTCCTGCTGCCCCTGAAATTGGCGACCAAACTCGCGCTGGTTTCACTGGACACAGACTGGGCTCTGACTCAGCAGTGTGGAATTACATCCCCTTTCTCCCAACCCTGCAGGGGGAAAGTTGGTCAGGATCATAAACACTGTTTGCATCATTTTTGTTCACTCCAATCCACCATCCCTCCATTAAGTTTAAATTCTAGCAGAAAAATTTCTCACTGTAGGAGGTTGGTTCACCTCCTACTTCTGGGTAAATATTTCCTTGACTTACAGAAAAAATTGGACCCTTACCATAACTCCTGGTAAATATGTGTGATCCTACTTACACTAAATGCTCCAGTTGCCATTTGAGGTAAAATAATGGAACCACACAGAGTAGCTGCAGCCCATTATTACCACAATTTTCAACAAATTGGAAAATGCAACACAGTATCACATATGATAGAAAGCGGCAGAAAGAACTACTCTATATCCATTGTATCCATAAAATGCAGTGATTGTAGTGTGATTTTCTCCTCTGCTTTGAGCTGGATATGTACGCTTAATACAAATTTCAAATACATACTTCTTCATTTATACAGGTGTCTATATAAATATTTACATTTTTAGGTTTTGTTAAAACATATCTTTGTACTCATGGCCGAGCTTATTATTTGTGTTTAGAAACACAACTCCTCTTCTGTCCCTTAATGAGCTCTCTCTTGTTGATTTAATAGTTATACATTCCTTTGTAGTTAGAATTACAAACAGTTGTACAAATAGTGGAAACAAAACTATGAAACTTGTCTGACATCCATCCAACCTCAGTTCATGTTATAAACAGTACCATTTGCATTATCATGGCTGTTACACAACGACTCCAGCTACCCAAGTATCCATAGGAAATTAGTCTTTGGGACATTATATAAAGCAAAGTACCCCCTCTCTCAATTTTCCTTAGAAAGTTATAATTAAATGGCTGAAAGCAGGCTTGCTGCTACTTCTTATATAAAATCTTAGTAATAATATTGCTGACTTTAGATTCTGTTTTAATTTGCACAAGTTCCATACAACAACAAAACAATTCTATGTTCCCTTAAAATAGCAAACATTCGTATCCAATAACATCAGGATTACTCAAACTTGAGGTTTATTTGTTATTGCTAAAGGTTTCTAAGACCTAAGTCAATACAGCAAGACACTCCATCCGCTTCCTCCCAAACTGCCAGCACATGGCAACCACTTATATGGAGCTTGTGTATGTTGGTTTCTTTTTTAAAAACAAATTAATGACGTCAGTTACAGTATTTCACTACTATAAGCTCACAGTTAGAATCCAAATTGCTGTTTCTCTTTTGTTTAATATATAACTTTATATATAATACACACGCACACACCAACATCACGGGATGAAGATCCATGCATACAATCCAGATGCAATTGTATTTCAAAGTCAGATGAAATAAAATAAAATTTATTCTGTTACTATTAGATCCCAGACCACAGTATTTTAAATTACTCTGCTTTCTACCTACTAATCAAGTTAGTTTTCCCTAATCTCCAAATCCAAGCAGCATCACAAATTCCAGATTTTTCATCATCATCGTTTTGATCCTCTTAAATTTGTAGTCTGTGTGGCAGACCTCTGAGATCCTGAACACAGCCCCCCAAACCAGCTCTGCAAGGGTTCTGTTAAAGCTAATTGTGTGTCTGTTCATGGCTCCAGAGACTGAAAGCTGTCTTGAAAGTCCTGTGGCAGAGTTTGCACATGTATTGTCTCTTGAAGGTGATTGCGGAGAGCGGCGGGGCGTGGTAGAAGAGCGTGTCCGACTCCTGCGGCACGAACAGCTTCTCAGTAGTACTGGAGCTTTCCGGCAAGCCTGTGGGGCTGTCGGGCTCCAAAGGCTGGATTTTGGGGAGTGGAGGGGGTGGGGGTAAGGGTGGGGGTGATGGGGAATTGGCTGGTGGACATATTTCGGGCTCCTTATTTGTGGACTCCTCTGCAGCCTGGGACATGTGAGACTGGAAGTGGCTCCAGAGCCGGAAATTCGTTCGGAAGGCCTTGTTGCACACGTGGCAAATAAACGGCTTCACGGAGCACAGGAGCTCCTGGTGACGCTCCAGCTGTTTGCGTAAGGTGAAAATCTTCCCACACTTTTCACAGGGCCACAAACTGGGATCTTTCTTGGAGACTACTTCCTTAGGTTCCCTGCTTGTTTCGGTGACCTCGTCCTCTATATCATCTGCAGGCTCTTCTTTGATCTGGATTTTAAACTGCTTGGAAACACTTAAGTCTTCAGGCAGGCATGAAGAGTCTTCAGAATCAAAATTGATTTGTTCTGACGAATCACTGAACACACCGTCCTCCTTTGCAGCAACAAAATTGTTCATTTTATTGGATTCCGACTGCGGAGGCAGCCGTGACGAACTGGTGATTTCTCCATTGTGATCCATGAGTGGTAAAGAAAAGTTCTCTGATGGAGCCATTGTGTTCTGATTGTGAACTTCAACCTGATGACGCCAGATGCTGAAGGATGATTTGAAGGTGCGCATACACTCAAGGCAAGTCAGCTTCTTGTACTCACACTTGCTTTCATGCTCGTGCTTCAGCTCTGAAGAAGAAAACCTAAGGCTGCAGTAAGGACAGACAGTGGCGTTTCTACAGAGTCGCTCATGGTTTCCCTGTTCAATAAGTGAGGAGAGCTTGGCATTGCAGAGACGGCACTGATAAACCTCCTTGTTTTCCACCGGGTTTTCAATATGAATGTGATCTTTCTGCTTAGGAGCCTTATTCCCTCCAATGGGTTTCTCCCCTGGGTGCATTTTTATGTGCTGTTTGAACTGGGACAGGAAACGATAAGCTTTCCCACAGTAGGTACAAATATAGGCTCCTTTGGTTCTCGACCTCAAATTCCTTTTGATGACTTGTTGTACTTGTGAAGCAGACTGGCCAGGAAAGCTCTGCTTGCCACGTCTTAGTTTCACAATCAGAGCTTTTTTGATTTCTCTCTCCCTCACTATATCGATCAGTTTTCTTTGGAATTTTTCATCCAAAAGGGCATGTGAACTGGAAGCTGGTGACGGATTCTTCACGATTCCATGTTGTGTCTGGCAGTGCGTCCACACTTTGAAATTGGTGTGGAACCTCTTGTGGCATATGTCACAAGCATAGGGCTTCTCTGGATTGTGATACATGTTAACATGGCGATGAAGACCTGCTGTTGATCTGAAAATTTTAAGGCAGTGTTTACATTTAAATTTTTTATTTGGTCTTGCTTCTTCCATCTCGCTGTATTCGTCTTTACTGACATCAGAATCAGGGAAATCGGCATCGAGGTGCGTGGGGCTCGAGCCTTCCTCAAAGTTCTCTTCCGAACCAGGAGAACCCTGCTCATCTGCCTTCAGTTTCTTGAACGGTAGCCTCTGATCATCCTGGAACCTCCTTTTTGCTGGAAGTCTGCTTGGTTCCTTACGGTCATCCTCAGTTTTAAAAGCAAAGTCTTTGTTTGCTGATGCTGAAGCATCACCCACTGTAACTCTTATGATTTCAGCAGGATCTGAGAGGGGACTGCTGGGCTCAGTTTTTATCCGCACCTCTGAGAGAGGGGAAGCGACCTCCCGATCCGTTGACTGAGAGGCACTGAAAGACCTAAGGCGATGTGGGTGTATTACCTGTGGCTTTTCATCCAAGGCTGACTTCTCCGATGACTCTTTCGAGGATAACTTTTGGGATGCAACATTAAATGTCTTCTGGGAATCATTAGTTCCTGGTGACAGGGATGAGGATACCTGTGCAGGTTTTAGGTCAACAGAAGGTGAGTAAATAGGAACCTGGCTATCCATGGACAGTGACCTTCGAAGGAGACTTTTTACAAGGGGCCCACTTCTGTCAATACTTTGGTTTTCTGGACCAGACCCACTAGATGGGATTACCAGCCCTAACTTGGAGTAGTAGAGCAAATTCCTGTCTTCCCCTTGACTATTTCCTTTTCCTGCCTCTCGCAACAAAAATGTGGATTCCACTGCCCCACGCAGAGATAAGACTGGTGGACGTGGTCTTTTCAATGACATCTCTGCAACTTTGCCTCTCAGAAGCTGAGCACTGCTTCCTGGCTCACCACTTGCCATTTCTTTCTCTGCTAAAGACATCTGAGGCAGCACCATGTTCCTTTTCACTAAAGCACCTCTGCTCTGATCCTCCATAGTTCCAGAAGTTTCATGAACCTTTGTATAGCTCACAGGGCCTTCTTTCAGCCACCTCCTTTCAGTCAGTGATAAGTTGTGAAGGGTTTCAGTTGGTTTTGTTACCTGTGGTCTGCTGCTAGCTTTGACAGCCACAGAGGGTGAAGGTTTAGGAGTATGGCTTAAGTCATGTTTTGTTTGATTTACGCTTTTCACTTGTGCTTCGATTCTGTTCTGACAGACAATAACACTTCTCTTCTGAGAACTACTTTCATCTTCATCTTGATAGAGTATTTTTTTAATAGGACAAGAAGGAAAAGGAGCTTGAGGACTCTTGGAAACAATGTTTGTAAGAAAAGATATTCCAAGACTGTAACCCAGTTCTTGCACAGCTGCGAGACTGCCTTTCTCAATGAACAAGGATGAAGAATAAATGTAGTTCAACACATTATCAAAAGCATCTGGCTCACAAAAGTCGAGCTGAAACACTGACTGAGACTCATTCTCCTTATTTGTGAACAGAGTCTGGAAGTATTCACTGCTGGCAGCCAGAACGTTCTTATGAGCTCGGAATTTCTGGTCTCCTACGATCAGCACAACGTCACACAGCTGTCCCTTGAGACGCTCCTCGTTCAGGGTGCTCAGGAGGGAAATGGCATGTGCTGGATTTATGTAATGCAAGAGCCCCTCCATGATTCCGATGGCCCTAAAAAAGAACAGCAACAACAAAGTTGTAGGTTGCCTTATGTAAACTGGTAGAGACAAAGTAAACACACCTCCTGTAGTTTGTAAACTGGCTAAACCACCATCAAACAGTGATTATAGGAACAGCTTGTGTGGAGGAAAGGTCTGGGAATGAAAATACCACTGTTAGCTCCAAAACAAAAGCACAGCCATGGGAAGAACCAGCTCATCTGCCCACTTTCAAATATCCTTTTAATTGCTGATCATATACCAAGAATATTACACCCAGCTAACTGAGGGATGGATGGACAGATGGATGAGCTGTGTTCTCTTCCTGTAATACACCTCTCCACAGGGAGGAACAGTTCAATCATTTCACTCTTGAGCATCTCTTTTTCTGCTTCAGCTTTATGAAGATCTATCTTGACAACTGGATTGATAAACTCTTGGATCAGGTATCTAAAGCTTAGGTAGAGGTACTCACCTTTCTGAGGCTAAGCAACCCTGACAGTCTCCTACTGACTAGACAAATTAAGGGGGTTTTGTTGTCACTTTTAATAGGATGATGGAAAAGGCATTAACACTGGGAAGGGAGAAGGAAACAGGATTATTGTCTGTAATCTAAATTCATCATATTTGCTTACGCTTACTAAGTGCTCTTAATATCTACTTCTAACTGTGTGTGTCACTTAAAACTGCACTGGCAGGATCTGGTTTCTGGGAAATGTCACAGTTTTCACTGAAGTATCCCTGCGTTGCTTTGCTCAGGATAAAAAGCAATCAGAGAACTAAAGTCCCCATTTCATTCATTAGCAGAAGAGCACTTTATGCCCACAACCCATATATCTGAGGAACAGTTACCCTTGGCTGCATCCAAGAGTACAATAAGCACAAATTAAGCTGCAGTGCAGAAATCTACATGATCCGTATGCTTCAAAACACAGCCCACTCCATACTGCAGGATGTCTTGATAACTCAATATACTGCTCCTGATGAGAGCTTAACAAAAGAAGAGAACCAGGTTTTAAGTTAGTTTAAACAAAGAACTTCTGTGGCAGGAGTTGCAATTTATATATCTGTGCACAAGAACACACACACAGAAATCAACAATATTCAATTTTCTTATTTTTTTCATGGACACTCTCTACACTACCTCCATGGTGGTCATAAAACAAGTCAATGATGTGTTAAAAACAATTCTCTTATTTTTACAGCTGATTTGAGAAACTACTTTTTAGTTTCATTTGTACATGATATATGCAACTACAACAAAAAGGTTTCACTGTTCATCAGCTTACAAGCAAAACTGTAAAGTTTATCAAAATAAAAAAACAATACTGAGAAGCTATAACCGCATGGTTAATGAATGAGGATGGTAAACCTTAGAACTAGTGGATATAAATAAGTGATCAAAGTCTAAACTGGTATTACTGAGAAATGACTGAAAGGATGCTGCATGCAATGTCTCAGGGCACTGATCATACTAAGGACTGAGCTACCACTTCTACACCTAAAAATACCAAATGAGTTAATGGTGTCATGGCAATAGCTAAAGCAGAATGCTGTTTCCTCACCAGATCAGTCTTTACTGAGTATTTCAGTGCCTTGCACTGTCATTTAATAAACACTAATTTATCCTTAATTCACCTTACATAGTTATAATGCATAATTCCCCCACACCTCCATCTATAAAAAGCAGTACAGTCAATCTTAATTTAAGAAAGCAATCTGGTTTGTTTTGCTTTCTATGTTTTGCTTAAAAATGCTGGGAGGATGGAGGTGGGGGTGTGAGAATGGTGGTTCATTACCCTCCTCCTTTGTGGATGCCACTGCAATTTAAAGTGGCAGAGTTTGACTGGCCCTAATCCAGTTTTATGGTCTGAGCACCCATTAACACTCACAGAGCTGTAAGTGCTCCAGGAGGGCATCTTTCCCTTTCCCTTCACCTGGATGAAAGCGAGTTTGCAAACTCAAGTGATACATCTGGGATGCAAGTTGCAGAAGGTACACGGAGGTAACAGATCAACAGAGCTTAGGAAACTTTAACTGTGGTATAGAGACACCCAACAGAAGCTGCTGCATAACCCATACTTCAAGGACACAGTGGAAATAGAGTGTATTAGTCAAATGTTTTGAAATATTTTAAGATCTTTCATTTTAATCTGCTTTTCCCAGGCCTTGTGTTTTTAAGACTCGCAGAATAAATACCATGTAATTACTAGGTGTCCCTCTGCCCGTGTAACACAGCAGCACAGTACAAGCAGTAGGGACTGATGTAAAATCTGCAGGACTAAAGCAGAATCCAACAGTCACCATCCTTCTGGCCACAGTTTCCTTCTTCATTCCTACAACACCTTCAATTCATCACATTAAACACAACAGACATAAACATCCCTCCCGCTCATGCTCAGAGCACAGTGAAGGAGGCTCCAGAGCAATGCAACTCTGTCACTTTAACAGTAACCAAGGCTGCAAGGTACACAATTGGCAAAGGACCAAATTAATCCTTCAAAGGCAGTTTTAATCCTGGTATTTCCTAATTCAAGTGCTTGACTTTCAGTTTAATAGCCTTTAGACACAACAGGCAGAAATTAAGCAAACAATACCAAGAAATACACCTGAACTGTTTTGCAGAACCATTTAAAGACATTTACCCAGATCACGTGAAAGCCTGAAATACTTAGAAGTAGAAAAAAAAAATCAACCCAAAGAATACCTGAGTCCAAATGCAATGTGTTAAAATTTCACTACATAAACACTTTTCAGTAATAAAGTTGATCCAAGTCATCTCTGCTCTCATGTGTTCATCTTACCTGCACACTGCAGGTCACTCCTCCTTCAGCTGTGCCAGTACAAATATTTACAGGCCTGTAGCAGAACAGACAATAAATAAACCCCCAACATTATTTCTTTTCAAATGCGGGTCAGTTTTTACAGTAAACCACATCCAGAACTATTGCACTGGCATAACTGAAGAGGCAGAATAGGAACAGCCATAGGAGGACAAGAACTCCATCCCCAAAGCCAGTCCTTGGCTGCCTGTGCTTAGCCCCACACAGGAGCTTCCCTGGCATAGTGTGTACATACACAACTCTGGCAGTCTCCTGTAATACCAGATTTGCTTCCAGGTGTTTGAGTACTCCTCAGCTGAAGATTGTTTTGTGATTTGCTACCTAAGATCTCTCCTGCAGATAATCTACTTCTAGTCTCTCTAACCTTTTTTTCCAGTCACCTTCACTACTGACTGGAAACAAAGTTCTTTCTTCTTTTCTTCCATGATGTTCAGGTGACATCATGGAAACAGCAGGAGACCATGAGAAAACCTCCCATTGCCTATATGCAGGTGCCTCATGCTAAAGCAGCTGCTGGTCCTCACAAGAACAGTGACATTTAGACTCCAGACCCAGGAAGGGCCAATGCAGAAGGAACCTTCGGGAGGCCAAGAAGAGGTTTTAGTGTCAGCCTTCACAGAATCACAGGATGGGTCAGCTGGTCCCACCTCCCTGCTCAAGAAGGGTCACCCCAGAGCACACAGCACAGGAATGTATCCAGATGGCTCTGGAATATCTCCAGTGAGGGAGACTCCACACCCTCTCTGGACAATCTGTTCAGTGCTTGGTCACTGCACAGGACAGGAGCTCTTTCTCATGTTCAGGTGAAACTTCCTGGGCATCAGTTCCTGCCCATTCCTCTTGTCCCGTTTCTGGGCACCATGGAACAGAGTCTGGTCCCTCCTCTTGGCACCCCCCCTTCAGACATTTATATACATTAATGAGGTCCCTGCCCAGTCATCTCTTCTCCAGGTTGAACAGGCCCAGCTCCCCCAGCCTTTCCTCATAAGAGAGATTCTCTAGTCCTCTAATTCCCTCCTTCAACAGCCCTCCACTGATCTCAGAACACTAGATTTCAAAAGCCTAAGTACCATATTTGGTACAAGATTGTCTTTCTTTTATATTTTGAACAAGGATAGAAAAAGATGCCTCCACTATTTCAAAATTACTTTTGCAATAAAAAAGAAATCTCAGGAAAGCTCCTCACCAGGAAAGGGTGAAAAAGCTTAATCTTAGGCCCAAGAGTTTCTTGATCGTCAACAGCCACCTCTCTTTGAAGTGGCAGTTCTCCTTCCTTTCCTCTGTTCCTTACTCTCACATCTCCTCCTCCCAGCCCTGTGGTACTCTCCTCTTCCTTTCACCAGCTCTGCTGCTCATTTGATCTCCCAGTCAGTTGATTCAACTCCTTAAAATTAAGCAGGAGACAAACAAACAAACAAAATCATTCCAGCTTTTTAAATCTGTTTGCTATTTTCTAGGATAGGGAGCTTAATCAGCTCACTGAGAGGTCAAATGAGCACCAGGGTTCCAGCAAGAGAAGCTATGCACCTGCACATTCTTTGTCAGGAAGTTGTTCCATCAGCTTCCTCCATCTGAAATTTCACCTTTAGAAACAATGGAGCCACAGACTTTACAGCTGAAGCTTTACAGATAGAATCAGGCAGATATTTATGTGTGGTTTCAGTGTAACAGCTACACCCTTAAACACACAAGCAACTAAGAGATGTTGATGTTGCCATCTGACTTCCATGATAAGGAAATTGCTGTCAGCTAAAGCTCCATTAACAGCATGCTGGGGGTGGCAGTGGGAAAGACGATGTTCTGAAACCCTCAATGAGATGGAATATTGCAGCAAGGAGGTGCCAGGGCTGCGAGAAAGTGCTTCTGTGAGAAGCAGAGAATACGAGGATGGAGAAGGAAACAGAGGAGACAGAGACGGAACAGGGGTTTAAACAGGGAAAACACACAAGAAGCGTGGCAGGGACAAACCCACTAAAGAAAGCAAAGAAATGTGGATTATAAAACTCAGCCAAAAATTACAAGTGAGTTCCTGGGGCATCCTCTGGAAAATACAGGAATGTTGCATTCAAGTGCTTTCCTGAGGATCTGATGACTCTGACAATTCTGGTGCTGTTTCAGACACAAGAAGGGTAGAAAGTCCTCTTACTTGTCAGAAGTCCAGATGAAAAAGGAACCTACACTGCTTAAATTTCTACTCAAGGACCCTTTGCTGGATTTTATTATTTGACAACAGTTTATAAAATGTCTTTTCTCCCATCAACAACCTTTGCAACACAGATACTCTCCCACAGCACATACAGATTTACACATCCCCCTATCCTATATACTCCCAAAACCTGTAGGTAAAAGCTGCAAACCCACATAGAAACATTGCTTGCATTTCTATAATCTTTTTCTATCTAAATACTTAAATAGTCTCTTGCTGCAAGTTTGGGGATTCTGTCTTGCTGGATTTAATTAAGTGAGATTTCACTGCTATTGCTGTTTTCCACTGCAGACAACACTGTGAACTTTCTCCATGAAGACAAATGTTTCTCATTTCCAATAGGTCAGCAGCACAGAGAGACTCACTGGTATGAAGACAGGCATAAAATCAGATAAATAACATGCTTGCTAGTGTGTGAAATTGGTGGACTAATTTCTACCTATTTATCCTCCACACATAGAAAAGCAGAAATTTAGGTAAAGAAGAAATTTTATACTCATAGGATCACAGAATGATTTGGGAAGGGATCTTAAGGATCATCCAGTTCTAACCCCCCTGCCATGGGTAGGGACACCTCCCACTAGACCAGGTTGCTCAGAGCCCCATCCAATCTGGCCTTGAACACTTCCAGAGGTGGGGCAACCTGTGCCAGGGCCTCACCACCCTCACAGTAAAGAATTTTTTTTCTAATATCTAATCTAAACCTACTCTCAGTTTGAATATTCTGCAGTCTATTTTGCCCTACACCATAGACAAATAATTATCAGTTACCTGACACAGACATGAAATTCACTTAGAAATTAATGGCTACTTTTCACATTCAGATCATACACTCAGTTTCATGTTCTGACACTTAAAACAGCTCCCCCTGACGTGCAGCAAACTACAGAACGTCAGAGTACAAAGCTCCTCTTGTCATTCCCGTTCTTGTTTACTACTCAGCCGCAGCTCAGGGTGCAATTTCATCTTACTCTCAGAGCAGTCTAACGAGGGATTGCTCCTGCAAGGAGCAGCCTGTGTCTCCTCCCCCTCCGAGGAAGGGCTGCCTTGTGTCAGAGCAGTGAGCAGATCCAGCTACAGGGATCTGTAGATCTACAGATGGAAGGGATAGGGCAGGGAAGCGCTGGCTGGGAGCTCTCCCAGTTCTTCCTGAAACACTCAGTGAAGATAAATCACATCAAACACAATTTGATAAAATATTTGTCCTGGCCTCCATGCCTCAACTAAAAGGTGTGTAACTCAGCCTCCAAATTGCTGTAAACTAAATCAAAATATTAAAAAGTTTTAAAAACACCTTTCCCTAAGGAGTTCTTCAGCTTTCATTCCCTTGGGCTTTGTGATGTTGCAAATAAATTCTCTGATGGGACAAGTCTGAAAGGCTTGACAGCCATCTAATTTAAACACCTACAGAAATCTCATCCCCAGAAATATTTCCTATCTTTTTTTTTTTTTTTTTTGGTAGATGTGTGAAATTTGAAGAATTGTAGACCAAATGTGCACACTTGTATCTTTCTACAGGTTGACTTTACTGTTTTATTTGAAATGCTGTGATATACTTACCAAATGGAATAATATTCAGTCATCTGCTTTACTAGATGAGACACATTAACTGGCCTAATTCACAATAAAATCTTGTCTACATATAGCTTTTAATTTTGCTGGTATAGTCAAAATGACAAACCCTAATTGTGGTCATATTTCTATTACTATAATGGGGCTTTTTACAGGCACAGTGTATTTTGGATAGGAAGAGAAGCCATTTATACCCATATAAGATCTTTTCTATCAACAGAATAGTGTTTACACTAAGGTTTCTTTAAGAAAATGAGACATGAGGGGGAAAGGTCCTACATTTAATCTGAAAAATTCAGAACTAATATAAAAGCTGAGCTTAAAAATTTGCCGAGTGGGAAAGTTATGATTCAGGGAATGCAGGTATCTTCCTCTCACTGAAGGGATCCAAAGAAAATGTCATTCAGCCATCACTGACTGTGGCCAAGATACTGGGAGGATAATACAGGAAAGGGGAAAGACAACATCCATTTTACCTGAGTATTACCTTAAGAGATTTACAAGCTCATTAATAACGTGTGGAAGATTTTCAGTTTCCTCCAAGTCCACAAGCAATTGAAGTAGGCTATGTCTTACATAGTTAAAAAAAATTAATTAAAAAATCCAGCTCCATGAACAAGAGCACTGTATTTTCTTTACTCTTCAAAAGTATTTATGAGAATGGAGATGGTCATATTTTTACTGAAATTCCAGGAAATTTGGCCCTTAACCTCAACAGCTGAAGGACTGTACTCATTATGTCCTGGTACACAATAAACAAATTCCTTTTAGTTATGGCAGATTGAGTGTGGCAGTGATTAGATATCACTGTAATTCTGCTGCTTTTCCATCCATGGCTCTTAACTTACAATAAAAAGGGCTTTGTGGGGCATATTTACTGTACCAAGTACACTCTTTTTTAGAAGTGCTCCAAAGATACTCACAAATGTGTCCAGACCGGACTGTGAGGGGGTAGAGGGGACACTTACTGTGCCCTGTGTCAGAACTGTTCCTGTACTAACCACAACTTGTCAGAGAGATTGATGAGGATGAACTGCAACCTAAATGTTAGTGGCACTGTTCAATACTGAGGTAGGATAAACCTTGGTTAAGATTATTGCTCCAAGACAAAAAAGGGAAAAAATATTTCTTCCTTTCCAAAAGAATGCAATTTAATTGTATACAAAATACTATCAATGGAAAAGTTTTGCAGCATTTAAAAAAGAATTATTTGGTCAAAGGATTTTTCATGTTTTTTTTGTCACAGACTGCATGGAAAGAATTTGCACAAGAAAGATGTGGTGTTTCGCTACATCTCAGAGGGAAAACCCCCCCAACAATCAGGACTAGGGGATTTTAAAACTTGTATTTGTGGGCAGCAAGACTGATGAACTGATGGTGGTAGAGATGGAAGGAGCTTAGGAAGATTGAAGACTTGCTCAGCATTTTCTTTCCTTGTTCATAAAATATGCTTGAACTGTTCCAGAACAGCAAAATACATAAAGTAGTCAATAAGAATAGACAACAGATTTCTTTTTATTTCACTGCTGATTGAAAGAAAATATAAGAGAACTGATGTCTTTAATATTATCAGTAAGGGGAAAAATAGAAATATTACAGTACAAAGACTAATATTAAACTACAAGTACTCGGAAAGGAAACCCCCTCTGCACGCACCTATTTTAAAGCAGAGCATACTGCAGTCCTTCCACTTGCACCAAATGCCTTTGCTGCTTCTAAAGACTTTTCTTGCTTTCTGAGGATCTCACCATTACATGTGACAAATTTCAAAATGAAGGAGGCTCGGTTGCTCAAAAGTTTAATGAGAGCTGAAATTGTTGCAATGCAGCATGTGACTCAGAGCATAGCCGCTCCCAGTGCAGAACAAACCATGTGCTGATTGCAGCCCAACTTCCTCTCCCCTCTGAGTCCACACTTGGTCACACACTGAAGTTATCACTATCTAGCAGATAAAGTGAACTTCAAAACCCTGAAAGCTACAGAGGGAAATGACTTGGTTTTTAGCAGTAACTGCTTCACAGTTCCTGAAGTTCAAAACAAAACAACTTCAATACAGTACGAAAGCCCAAGGCTTTCTGCAAACCTCTCCTTTTAAACCCAAATGTTGACCTGTCCCTAACTGATTTTAAGGAAAGTGTGATCGGCCATCACTACAAAGATGATCAGGGCACTTAATTCTCTGCGTGCAAGTATTCTCTAGCACCACACACACCCCCCTACCTCCCTGAACTCAGAATACCTAATTTGTTAGTAATGTCCAGCTTCTAGTGATGGAGAGGGTTCTCAGTGTGAGATGGATGTGGCAGAGAATCACCCTGGCACTTGGAACCTACGCAGCAGGAACAGGAGGCACAAATGTTCACATTTATCACTAACTGTACAGCACAAAAAGGACTTTGGGAACTTCTTAAAAGCTGCTGCCTGTTTTATATTCAGTAAGAGTAATAATATGTGCTAAAGGATAAGCTACCTTGAACGTGAAAGCAGAATCAGGGGAGCTCACAAGTGGTGAAATCCCCAAGGAATCCTGGTCTGGCTCTGTAGCTGAAACCTCCAGAGGTTCTAATTTGTAACATCTCCCTGCAAGTCCCTAATGAGATCATGTAAATGACAGTTCTTGAGATGGTCACACTGCAGTCAGGATTGGTGGACTTTCCACAGGTAAACAAAATATTCTTAAGAAATTACAACTCTACAGCATGTGGGTGAAACACAGGTCTGAGAGAAAGGGATGTCAGATCCCCTTCCACCCAAGAGATGGCCACATAACTTGGGGTTTTTTGCAAACAAGGTTTATAAAAACAGTTGCTTAAATTTGCTCAAAACTTCCCCTCAAGAGGATCAGCATAACATGGGTGGAAAATTTTAGTCAGAGCACTTTTTCAGTTAGAGCAAAGTCAGAACAGAACACTAAAACACATAAAGCAGTACTAGATTTACCTGTAGTGTGTATTTACTACTCCTGATTTAATATCAAAAGACTTCCTGCACAAAAACACATTTTAAAAAATCTATTTTCATATTAATTTATCTAAGGATAAAATATTAATTTATCTACAAGATATTCAGTGTATTCACAAAAAGCTCTGGGACTGTGTAAATCATCACAATCTCTTCTTGTATGTACAGCCTACATACCTCTCTTACTTCCATTGGGAGACCAACTACAAAAAAAAGGAAGAGCTACTAAAGCAATTGCTATTTAATTATTAAGACGAGCTTACTCAGCACACATACATTCCACAATTATTTCCTGTCTAACAGTAACTCCTTTAAGTTTTTCTGCTGTTTATTTACACGAGTGTCATCCAATCTGAACATAACATCAGCCTGGGCTTTAAGGAGGATTATAGCAAAGTTCTCTCTGACAGCTGTGGCCAGGTAAAACACCTTCCACAACTTTCTGCAAAGGCACAGCCCAGCGCTGAGCATCTCCCCACCTGGCTGTGAAATGTGCTTCATCCTGCAGATGAATAATCCAGCCCAAGAGTGCTCGGACCAGCAAAGCCACACTTTTTGTACAGAACCACAGGATGGGTCAGGCTGGAAGGGACCACAACGGGTCAGCTGATCCAACCTCCCTGCTCAAGCACGATCATCCCAGAGCACACGGCACAGGATTATGGCCAGATGGTTCTGGAATATCTCCAGTGAGGGAGACTCCATACCCTCTCTAGACAATCTGTCCAGTGTTCGTCGCTGCACAGGAAAGTTCTTATGTTCAGGTGAAGTTTCTGTGCATCGGGTTCTGCCCATTGCTGGGTATCAGCGAGCAGAGCCCGGTCCATCCTCTGACACCTCCCCTTTCCGTACTGACAGACATGGATGAGGTTTGGTACCTGCCTGCACTTACACGCGGGGACCTCGCTGGGGGGAGATGAAACGCGCTCTCCCTTCCAGACACACCGGGGAGGAGCCGTGTCACCGAGGCACGGCCCTCCCGGAGCCTCTCTCGTGTTTTAGAGTTCGGATCGGAGCGGCGGGGGAAGAGCCAGGAGCCGCCGGCGGAGGGGGAAGCGCCGGACCCTCACACCCACAGGCGGCCCGTCCTTCTCACCACCGGTCCCTGATCTCCCTCACACCACCGGTCCACAGTGCCCCTCATACCACCGGTCCCTCACGACCTGGGCCGGCCGGACCCTCGCGGCCCTCACGCCCGTTGCAGCGGGTAACGGGCTCATGAGGCGCCGCAGCAGAGGCAAGCCGGAGGACGGCGCGCCGCTTCCCGCTCCCCCACCTCCGCTCCGCTCCCGACCCGCCTCTCCCCCTTCCTCTCCCCGCCTTCCAGCCATCCTTCCTTCCATCCCCGCCGGCCGCGCTCATGCGCCCTGAGCGCTTCCCCCGCGCCTCCCCCTGGGGGCTCGGGCCCAGGCGGGGCGGGCGATGTGGCGGCGGTCGCGGGCACCTCCCGCCCGCTCCGGGCGCCTGCGCCGAGCCCCGCCAGGGAAGGGGGGGGAAGAGTTTCGTAACCGGCGCATGCGCGCGGGAACCGCATCCCCGCTCGGTGGAGGAAGGGAGAGGGGGGGGGAGGAGGAAAGAGAAAAAAAAAAAAAAAAAAAAGAGAGAGAAAAAAAAAACCACCTCAGAGTTACGTCAGGAAAAGACGGATTTGTGCGCGGGGAGACCCGCGCGGCGCGGGCAGCCCCCGAGACGGGCGCGACACGCGGGCGCTACTCACGCTGTCCGTCGCCCCCCCCTGCTCGCCCCCCTCGGCGCCTCCGCTCAGGGCTCAGCCCGCGCTGCCGCCGCCGCCGCCGTGATTCCATCCATCTTGAATTTGACGTCATCCCACAACCGAGGGATGAGGTCATCGCGGGGAGCGCTCGTCACGTGCGCGGCGCCGCGATTGGCCGGGCCGGGGGGGAGCGGGGGGCGAGGGGGCGGCGCGGCGGGGGGGGGACGGCGGGGGAGCGGCAGTGGGAACGGGAACGGGGATCCCCCCGACCGACCGCCCGACCGACCGACCGCCTTCCACCGAGGGCAGCACCGCCCGGAGCGCCCCGGCAGCCGCCCTCAGCCCGCCCCGCCACAGGGAAACTGAGGCAGCGGCCGCGCGTGTGGGGGGTGGCCCGGCACGAGGGGGACACACGGAGGGACAGGTCCCGGTCGTGTGTCCCTGCCGGTGGCGGCGGCACTGGGGTTTGGGAGGTGCCGCTGTGGTAACCCGCACCCCCCCCCCCCCCCGGCCTGTGTGCTGCGGGTGTGTGAGGGAACCCGCGGGCAGCGTTAGTCTGCGATTCACCGAAATTTGTACTTGTTTCATCGTGAGTTTTTATTGCGATGCTTATTATTATTAATTTTCATGCGGTGCTTTTTTTAAGTGTAGGGGTAAGGCCCAGTGTGGTCTGTGAAGAAGCACCATGCCTACTGCCACCCACTGTGTCCCTCACAAAGCCACCCCTCAAGCCCTCACAAGCCATCTCTGTCCCCCTCAGAAGCCACCCCTGTCCCCATCAAAAGCCACCGACTCCCCCAAGCCACCCACTCATAAGCTAGCCATTGAAACCCTCCCGAGCCACCCCTGTCCCCCTCAAAGACCAACCCCACCCCTCAAAGGCCACCCACTGTCCCTCAAAAGCCACTCACTGTTCCCCTCACAAGACACCCCCAACCCCTCAAAAGCCACTCCTGTCCCCCTCAAAGACCAACCCCACCCCTCAAAGGCCACCCACTGTCCCTCAAAAGCCACTCACTGTTCCCCTCACAAGACACCCCCGACCCCTCAAAAGCCACCACCATTCCCCTCACATGCCACCCACTGCCCCTCACAAGACACCCTCTGATCCCTCAAAAGCCACCCACCGTCCTCCTCCCAAGCCAGCCCCCTGCCCTGCATTGCCATCAGGGACACACCACGCCCAGATCCCAGTGGGTTTTGGCTCAAGCCTTTTGTAACTGCTCTACTCACTCGTCTCGATGTGATTTGAAAAAATTATAATGGCCATTATCATTGCTTTAGGCTGGCTTCTCATCGTGATTATCCGCTTTGAATTAAATACCTGAATAGGGCTTTATGTGTCAAAATGCAAGTATTAATATAGAAATTAGAATTACAAGATTTCTCTTGTTTTTGTCGAGAGCTAATCTGGTGCGTTATCTTTTCATTAAGGCCAGCTCTAGAGATTAGCATCTAATCCCATACATGTTTTCAGTGTGCTTTTAGATATCCCACCTAAGTCACAAATACTCCGAAGCAGCTATAAAATCCCTGGAATGTGTTTAGTGATGTGTTTAAACCTTTTTTGCCAAGGTTTTGTTGCAAATGGGCTAAAACCCATGTAAGGGAAGGCAATGTACCTTACTGGGTCTGGCTCCTTTTTTCCCTCTCCAGATCGTGTGGGTTTTTTTGTCATTGCTGGCTCTTCTGGTGGCTTTGGAAACTTGGGAAGCTGCTTGTGAAAGAAGTGGGGTTTTTTTCACTCAGGGACTCGTGCCCTGACGCGAGTGTGGCTTTGTGAGCCAGCACAAAACCCCAGCAAGCTCTTTGGTGTTGTTTGGAAGAGTTCCCTGGTCTGGTTTGCTGCGCGGGTGTGCAGACAACTGCTCTGGCACAGGGGCTGCTGTGGTGATGGGAACAAGCAACTGGGAAAGCAGTTGCATCTGTTCCCATAAACCAGTTTGTGCAGTGACGCTGGCTGTGCTGCCAGGGAAGGATTTGGGGATCTAACCTGAGTTTGGAACTCTAGCAAGGCCCTGATAACTTTTTTTTTCTTTTTTTTCTTTTTTTTTTCTCGTGTGTACGCAGTTTTTTCTCAGCCAAGCAGAAACTGGTCTTGCATAATTTCTCATCTGTGCTTCCCAAAAGGGCCTGTGGCACAGATGGAGGATCTCTGTCCCAGAATTACCCTACTGAAAGGTGTTCTTACACACGTGTGTGTGTGTCGTGCTGTGCAGGTATTTATCACCAGTATTTTTAATTTGTCAGGTTCCCTAGTGAAAGTGCAGGCAGTAGAACAGAGCCCATGTAGTGGCTTGTATAATTCTGTTGGAGAGAGTCCAGAAGAGGCCACGAAGTTGATAAGAGGATTGGGGCACCTCCCCTATGGAGACAAGCTGGGAAAGCTGGGGTGTTCAGCCCGGAGAAAAGATTGTGTGGAGACCTCAAAACACCTTTCAGAATCTGAAGAATCCCTCAAGGAAGCTGGAGAGGAGCTCTTCAGCAGGAACTGGAGTGACAGGACAAGGGGGAATGGGTACAAACCGGAAAAGGGGAAATTTAGGTTAGATATTAGGAAGAAATTTTTCACTTTGAGGGTGGTGAGGCCCTGGCACAGGTTGCCCAGAGAAGCTGGGGCTTCCCCATCCCTAGAAGTGTCCAAGGCCAGGTTGGATGGGTCTCTGAGCAAGCTGGGATAGTGGAAGGTGTCCCTGCCCACAGCAGGGGGTGGGACAAGATGATCTTTGAGGTCCCTTTCAATGCAAACCTTTCTATGATTCCATAGCTCTGTACTTCTTACAGGTAATTTGAGAAAATTTTGAATGCAACCCTCCAAGATTTTGTGATTCAAAAAGACATAAAACTTAAGACAACTCTATTTCATGATCAAATCTGATTGACTTGATGTTATTATAGTTTATGGATGTCTTATATCCCTGTCAATCAGAATTTTCTTGATTATAATGAAATCTATGCAAGGAATTAATTCTGTAGAATTATTGGGGGTTTAAGTTGTCTCTAAGTAGGTTAATTTTGTCAAATGTACTATTCCCAATTATTTGAATGTATTCTGGTTTTTCAAGATTAGCTTGTTTATGAACATATTTTCCAACATTTCTAATTTTAGATGCTTTGATGGAGGGCTTACTTTGATGTATTTTTCATCTATATGTGTGGCTGCAGCTGTTATTACCAGATGAATGTTAAGATTTGTTCTCCATTCGGAGTATCCAATAACTGCTCAGATTAACTTTGGATCATACTTGCCAGCAAGTTTTATCACTGGAATTTTGTTAAAAACTGAGCTCCTGCAAAATGTAGAATGTAAACAAACTTTAAAGAAAATAAAGGACGGGTGTACATGGACTTTGTGAGCAAATTAAATTGTAAAAGCTAAAACACTTGCATTGGTTGAAAGTATGAGAATTGCTGGGTTTTGTTGTGTAAATATTGTACTAAAAGGCAAAATTGTGTACTGTGAATAGTTCAGTGTTTTTAACAGGTAACATTTTCAATATAAAAATAGTTGGAATACAGTCATATCCTGGAGCTAATATGTCTTTTTTTTTAGTTCGGTAATTTCAGCTCTTTTACACGTAGAGACCCTAAACTTTTTTTAATGAAGATTTGGACCTTGTGTGATTAATATAAATCTAATGACATCAGGTTCTTTTCCTGTAGAGAGCCTTATAAGTAGCTCAGATACCCCGAGGCACTCCTCTATTAGCAGCTGAGAAAGAATTTTGCAGAGAAGACCTTGGTTTTGAGGAGGGAGGGAGGATAAGGGCAGAAGAGCACACCTCTGAAGCTGCTTCATTTTGGTGGGGGAACCTTGACTGGATGGAGATGCTATGATTTTTCATCTTGGTAAAATCTCTTTGAGTCTTCTGTCCATGTAGAGGGATCTGTTCTGTACTTCGGTAGATTTAGGAGTTTTTCCTGCTGCAGCATCCCTTCATTCAGGGGAATGTGGCTTTTCCAGCTCCAAGGTTCTCCTGTAGCCACTGTAAAAGCAGAAATCCAAAACCCCAGGCACAGGGTTGTGTCTCTTGTTTCTCACCAAAACTTCTGGAACTGACTGTTGCCAAAGACGTATTGCAGAGGGAGATAATTAATCTCTGAGAAACTGCCTTCTCTCTCAGCTGGCCCTGAAAATCTTATCAGTGGAGCAAGTGCTGTGGCTGTTATCCCATTCCTTCAGATACCAGCTTCTATCCCAGAACCTCTAGGATGTGGAGCACAGTTACTTGGGATCACAGAACACACTTGAATGAACCCTTTCCTTTGAATGCAGCAGATGTTCCTGGGAGCTGCAGAGGTCTAGCTTTATTGATTCCAAATATTCTGCCAAAACTTAACGACTTGACGAAATACAAACACAGAATTTTCCACCAGTTTCTTATGGCTGACAGCTGTGCATGGAAAAGAAAAGGGTGCCTGGATATTTATTTATTTTTTCTATTTCTCTTGTGCTCAGATGACACTTCCTATAACAAATACTAGCAGGTAAGTAAGGACATCCTACGTTTTTGAGTTAAAACCTGTCACTTATCTTGTCATAAAAGTACAGACACTTCCCAGTATTCAGAGGGAAAACCAGACAGTGAGATACACAATGTGAACATTGCAAAAATTGCAGTATTGCCGTTACTGGTGTGATCCAAGGCACACAGACAAGACTCTTCCTGAAGATGTAAATTTCTTACCAGAAAAATAACTGTAATACAGAATAATGTAAAACTGCCTTCATTCCTGGTATTGCTTCTGAGTGCCAAGTCTCGAGCTTTTTTAGGTGTCACCCTCGTTCTTCTGCAAATAGCACAATCTAGTTAATATTTTCCACTTGGAGCCCACATGCAGCAGCTCGGACAGATTCAGATAAATGGTGCTAGACAGCATCAAGCTGGGTGGCAATATTAACCTAGAAAGCTGTTAAGTAGCAAGAAACACATTCTTTTTATTTAAAAATGTGATTGTTCCACAGGTTGGGCAATGATTCAGAGACAAATAAGCTACAGGTTTTGGTGCATGTGTTCTCTAAGTGGGCAGATGGTCATGGGTTACTATGCTTAAAGCATAAAAGAATTTTCATTTGCAGCTAGTAAGGGGTTGCAAATTCGTGGGCATTTCTAAAAAACACATTGATGAAAAGCTGCAGGAGCAACTGAAATAGAAAATCTGTGACAGCGCAGCAGATACAGTGCAATTTTGTGTTAGCAGCTCTCCCAGCTCTGGGTAACTTCAGCTGGAGTTTGGTGTCTGAGCCTTCTAAAATTGAAATCCTGAGTATTCTGATTACAGTGGAAGTGTGTAAGAATATTAAAAAGTGCCTTTGGTTTCCTAGTTACAAGTGTGTTCATCACAGCTCGTTATGTATGTAAAGAAATTCAGGAAAAACCGAAGGGAGAGGTGGATGGTATGGCAAGCATTTTCTCTAATTCTCTCCAGACAGTAAGTCCAAGCAAGAAAAAATAATTGTCTGGTGCTTATTATATTAAAAAAAAAAAAAAAAAAAAAAAGGATGGCTTAAAAAAAAAAAAAAAAAAAAAAGGAAGGCTTATGTTTTTGTTCATGTTTAACAAAGTTAATTTTCAGGAAGAGCAAATGGAATGATAGTGCAAAATTTTGCATTAGTACAGTAATTCTGTTAATGTCCTGCCTTCCTGTAAATGTGGCTTTAGGGATCAAGTTTCTTGGCAGAAAGCAGTGTGGCTGTAGCCTCAGTTCTCGAGAAGGTTCATGTAAGTGAATCAGAGAGAGCACCAAAGAGCTATTAGGGCTATGGTGTACTGGAAAAGCGAGCTTGATGCTTTCATTCCTCTGTATCAGTCAGACAGTTTGGCCTCAAATGATGATCTTCTGGGGTTAGAGATTGCACAGAGATGGACAGCAATTTCCAGAATTTCAGCGAGTCCATTTGTGTTTGTGCTTTGCTGAGTTGCTGGAAAAGTGTGGTGTGTGTTGAGTAGATTATTTCTCTTTTCAGCAATTGTATCCAAGTGTTAGAGGTGATTTGTAGTAAGTTCTTATCAACTAAAAAGTGAAAAGTTAGGAAGTGAAGGTATTGTCTTGCTGGAAAAATATGATTTCATTTCTTTGTTTCCTCAAATAGTGCCAGGGTGCTGTTGTTTCACTAATTTCATATCTGATGTTAACATGCTGGTCCTTAGACAACAAAATGTGTATTTTAAAGAGAATTTGAAATTTATAACAACTTCAAACTTATTCTTGTGCCTTTGCCTTTCTGTGCACTATAAAGAGATGCCCATGGTGTGAGATGAGGAACTAAACCTTGCTTTGAGGTCACGAACAGAAGTTCTGCCCTATGACAGCTGAGGGTCAGCTTTGCATTTCTATGGCCTGGGCACTCTGACTGATGTCATCTCCATGTGGATTTATTCATTACTGAGTGGAAAGCTCAAGTGGCATAGCAAAAATAGCCAAGATACAGAATTATTGATGTCTTTATGTTCAGGCTACTGACTGAATTTATTGTCCATTCTGGACTGTGAAATTACATTCTTTGCATGATGAATTCAGCCCCCAAAACAGAATGGAGATTTATTTAGTAAGTGTTGCTTTACAGTTCTAAAGGACAGAAGCAGTGCACTGGAAGAGGCCTTTTCACCTGACCTGCTTTTCTGTCAATTTAACACTTTTTCCCCCAGCTCCCTGTGCCAGTTCATTACACAGGAGCCAGTGATACATGGCAAAAGAGAGACTGCCTCTCCAGAACCAGCATCCTGCTGGGGACCAAACTGGCTGTAATGTGTTATATTCCTGGGATTTGATAGCTACATGTGCTTACACAGCCCTATCTGTACATGGGATTTTGAATGCTGAATGTGAAGAGACAAAATTTGTCTGTGCCATTACACAGTTGGCTTCCCCTCTCTCAGTTATACAAATGACACCTCTCCAATGTCTTTCTCTTAGTTATGTTCACAGAGGTCACAGCTCTGGGTCACATGTGACCACTACAACTAGAATATGTCCTGGAGAATCACAGCACAAGTGTTTCTGTTTGAAAGCAATCCTGATGGTAAAATCCCACACATGAGCTGTTTTGTTTGCCAGACCCTTCACAGTCTGATGACTACTTACAGCATCTCCCTTGGTGTTGTCATGGACCTTCTTGAGGGGAAAAAAACCTCACAACCTTTAAAAAAAAGAAAGGTTTTAATGGGCAGAACTATGCAGATCTACTGAAAGCTAATCAGAATAATTGCACAAAGGCTAAAGATATGCAGACAAATCTGGCTTTAAGCTTTTTATTTTTGTTCTTTGTGATGTTTGTGTGTCTGAAGCATTATTGTCTGTACTGCACGTTTCACTAGGTATGGGAGCTGATGACTCAGGACTAGAAAAACATGATGTTGACATTGGGCCTTGGGTTGAAATCGCCTTCAAGGTTATGCAGATGTATTTTGGTGCTGGGCTAAAAGATTATGGCACTTATCTGGCCAATTAATGGCTAATTAAAGCACAGAAAATACTGAGAGCCTCCAAGTGGTATAGAAGGACCCAGCCATGGCATTTCAGTTTATGTGGCTGTTCTTTCTCCTCTTGAGGTCTCCTCCTATTTCCAAGAAGCACAAGGTTTTAGTAAAGTTGTCTTTAAATACAAAAGGGAAGCTCCCTGTTGGAGAGGATGTGGTAAAAATACAAATTTCCCTTTGCATGTGGACGATGAAGTGGGAAAAGGCAGAGGGTGTCATGCTGCAAGGATGGCATAGGGGGAATTGCAGCTGGAACCTGACACACTCACAGGAGAGATTAGCATTTTCCAGGCTAATCTAGAGTATCTGAGGAATCGGACCCCTGCAGTCTTGTCAAAGGACTCTCCAGTTACTGAAGGGGCATATTTTTTCCCAGGAATCTGCAGAAATGTGTGATGTAGAACAGAAATTGTCTCCTCTCCCATCTGACACGCTGCTCAGGTGCCTGGATATGGGGTTTTCCCCCTTTTAAGCAGGAGATTTTTTCATTTAAATTAGGATTGTAATAGTTCTGTGAACATGTGAAATCTCTTCACTGGAAACTTTTCCCCCATTGCCTCCCAACTGCTGCAGACCTGAGAGCTGCTCTGGTTTAATTTTGTTTATTAGGACTACATTGACCTGGGAGACAGAAAGTGAGAGTGGGATCTGTAATTCACGACGTATTTGACAACCTGTTTTAAAAAGATGATAAACTGATTTTTGATTTATTTTATATCTTTAACTGGCAATGTCACTCTTGGAGACGGGCTGGCATGTGTGCTACTTTGGGTGTTGCGTGGCTTTTGTGTCTGAGAGCTGCAGAAGGGCAGACCTGTCCATTTTAGCTTGTAAGAGATAAATTCTCCACTGTACCTGCATAGAGCTGCACTAACCAACACTGCCTTATAGTTTCTGTTGGCCAAATATTTTTTTGAGAGATTATGTCTGGAATTATTTTGCTGTAAAAGTTAAAATGACACACTTTGTTCCCTTATATGTTTCATCATTCCCTCTATTTTAGGTCAGATGATTCATCTCTGCATTACTGGTTCTGCATTTCCATTGCCTTAATTGGGTCTTTCAGAGTCATTACAGTCTGTATAGAATTGTCAATGCTATTTCTAACAACATACAGATTTGATCCCTCCCTTCATTCCTCCCTTCCATGGCAGGGGATGTTGGAATTAGATGACCTTTAAGGTCCCTTCCCATCCAAATCATTCTGAGTTTCTGTGATTCCTCTCTTCCTCACTGCTTTCTCTTCTCTGCTTTCCCTGATTCCCCCTCCTCACCCTCCCCAGTCCCGGGTGTTTTCTTTCCTCCTGTCTTTGCTGCAGACCAGCTTTTCAGGGAGCGAGCTGGGTTTCACTCACTCACTCTCCTGCTGAGAGGTGACTTGTTTTCTTTAGCCACAAGTGAACTCTTCATGCTGTTTTAAGGTACAGCCAGGTGCCTATAAAAATCCTCACAGGCCAAGGGTGTCAGGAGATGCCCTGGACCAGCACATTTACTGAGTATTTCAGATACTACATCAGCAGTTATTGATGCTCATTTTTAGCAGCAGGTCCCAGCACACAGAGGGTGATATGGTTGCTTTTCTTCCCACCTTTTCCTACCAAGGTGCCTGCAGACACCCAGAACAGCCCCCACCCGAGTGTTTGCCAGCACAGGACAGCACTTGCTTCTCTGTACAGTGATTAAGAACTGGGCTCAACCTAATTGCACCTCCATAGGGTGCAGCTGCTGGGTGTGGAAAGGCCACTGCAAGAGCTGGAGTTTGAACCACATTTTAACAGATTATCACTGGCCACCTAAACTGAAAAATCTGGCTGGAGACATGCTTTTAGCCAGTGGTGAACAAAATAAAATACTAAGAAGAGTGTTTAATATTTAGAAGTGCCATGCATGGGGCCTAATTGTTCCTAGATTTGTGTTCAAAGGCAGTGTGTGCATTCACAGTTGAAAGGAAGCAATTTGTCATTACTGCTCACAGAGAAACTTTCTGTTTGGGATTTTAAAATCCTGAAGTTAAAGAGGATAATTAATTACAATCATGTAATACACCTCTGCATGTAAATAGTCCTCATTAACCCTGCACTAAATTTATACCTTCTGGTAGAGCTGTGCCTTTTCTGCTCGCCTGAAAGACTTGAACACTTTCAAAATCATCTCCTTTCCAATTAAAACTTAGGAAAGAATGAGCATTTGCTCTCAAAATATTTTAAGCAAAAAAAGGTAATTAATGTTATAGTTTCCAGGACTGGGAGCTATAAATTCAAGACAGAAGGAAAAGGAGGATTATTTTAACCATGAGGATTATTGAGCACTGGAAAAATTTGCTGAGGGATGTGGTGGCTTCCCTGTCACCAAGGCTGGGTTCCTGTGGAGGTTGTGCTACAGCTGCTGCATGTGCCCAGCATGTTCCCCAGGTGTGATGGTGTGTCCAGAGCCTGTAGGAAAATTTCAGCAGGGAATTTCCCCCCTCAGATCTCCTTGAATCTCCAAATGGAGCAGCCCTTCAGGTAATGCTCAGGTAATATTTTAGGGTAATGTTGAGCGGGCACAGCCCACTCTTAATTCCTGCTAAGCTGCCTACTGATTGTTGTCACTCAATAGCTACAGAGTTTGGTGAACTAAAGAGATTGGAGTGTCTTAAACTGCTGAAATTTCTGGACATCTGTTTAGCTTCAAGATGGGGCTCACTGGAATAAAACCTGGGTGAAACTTCGCATTGTGTCACTAACAGATGACCTAAAAATAATAAATTCAGGGCATTCTCTCAAGATAGAGCAATAATTTTCTGTTGCCTGGCAATGTCTCTGGCACTGAATACAGAGCTGGGAGTTTATTTTATGATGCTGTGCAGAAAAATTTGTTTACAGTTTTCCACTGTGATTCCCCTAGGAGGAAGGACCCATGGCTCATACAGAGAGAGCAAACGTTAATGACACCTTCTATTCATCTTGGCAAATTTATGACCAAGTTTCCATTCCTCCTTCTGTACTTCCAGAAATATTTATGCAGAGACTTGTGTTTTTTCAGTCCAGCCCTATTATTTTCAGTGGGAATTAGCTTGAACTTACACTAAACACCTTATTACAGCATAATTTAAATTTTAGTTGATTTTTATGTACTCTGTTTTTAATAATACCGTCTTCATATGGCAAGCAAAAATCTTTACCCATTTGTTTCATGGAGGACTGAGGAATTTTCTAATGTAATTCTAGATGACATTTTATTAACCATACAGTATGTTTGGTATGGTTTAAAGGGAATGTTATTCACCCATGATGTCCTGTGCTTGATAGAAGAATCTGAAGACTCAAATTTCATAATATCCTTCAGGCAAGTAAGCTGCTGTATCCCCCCCAAACAACAGTATTTGCTGTCACTTGTAGGACTGGGATATTTTTGTGACTGAATTAAGCCCCAGCAACAAAAAAGATAAATTTGTTTTTGTTTTTTGTATTTGTTTTTGTTTTTTCTCTCTTGGAATATACTGCTAAGAGGGGGACAGAAAGCTCCATGGTTTCTTGGGCTGGGATAAGCTTTTCCTATGACCTGGGATAGGCCCAGCCTGCATTTTTGGGGGGATACATTAACACTGGGAAGAGGCTTGTATGAACTGACTCCACAAAGAAAGTCGTGAAATAAATCATCCAGAGCTATTCTGGTGACAGTCACCTATTACACTTTTAGAAAGCAAATGCCTGCTAAAATCAACAGTTTGAAATAACTCTGAGTTTCTTCTCTCCATTGGTATTTTAACATTTGGTCAATCCCTGTGATGACTGTAACCCCCAAATTTCCTTTTACGGTCAGTTCCATTGGAGAGGATCCTGCTGATGAAGGGAGAGCTGATCAAAATTAGGCTTGGCTGGTGATGAGCTCAACAGAGCCAGAGAGATTTTGTTCTTGTTTTTCTTTTGTTTACATGGTAACTGTCTCTTTCCTCTTCCCATACAGATGAATGTCATGTAGCACAAGCAGAGATGTGCTGCCCTTTGCTTGCCAGCAGAAGTTTCTAATGATTGAATCACTTGAATGCTGAAATTTAGAGGCAAGACTTTTCAAAAGAAAAAAAAAATTAATATGCAACCAGTTGAACTTTGTGGCATGTCAAGACCACCCTGTCACTCCCACATCTTAAAAATAATTAATTCTTTTCTTCTTGTGGGAAAGGTGATGAAGTTGTCTAAGTCGTCAAAATTCACTGTTCGAGTCACAGATTTTTTTGCAGCATCTTGGTGGTTTTAAGCAAAATCTCAGCAGCAGCTTCTTTTCACGGTACAGGAAAAATAATTCAGACATCAAACTGATCCTAACTCAGTCTGTCAAATACTTTTTGAGGAGGACAGATTTTGAACTGCTCCTTCAACACGGGAAAACAGAATAAGTTCCATTTGTTTTCATAGCAGCTAATTGCATAATGTGATTTAGCTTGAATGCAGAGGGCTGGAAAGAATAAACAACTTAATAAGGTGCTATGGGACTTGCCTTTATGATGCACATGTAAAGACTTGTTAGGGATAGAGGCTTAAAGTAAACTGATAGATAAAAGCTTCTACAGGGTGTTTACAACATCCAGCTCAAGCACCCAAGGTGCAGGGAGCATTTCCCTCCTCATGGATTGCACACGGTTACAACCCGCTGTTTCTTTGTTTCTTTTTCATCCTTATCACATTTGCTTTCAGTAAAAAATGTGATGCTTAAAGAGCGTAACAATAGTGGTTGAAAAGTGGGGTTTGCAAGACCAAACTTCAACAGGCTGATACAGTTCCATCATATTAAATTTAAATATTAACAGTGCTGAATCAAACACTATTCCTCTTGCAAGGGATGTATCTTTGCATGGATGTGTTTATCCACTTACATGTGCTTTTTTTTTGTGCCTACATGTATTTGTTTATATATACAAAGCACATATGTTTGTGTGTACATATATACATGTATAGACATGCATGTATATAAAAATAAATGTATATTATGGCAGAGACATGTAAAGGAACAAACCTGAGCAAAACATTAATATTCAGATGGATAGAAATGTGAAAAGGGGAAAGGCAGAAGAGGTCCTAAAAGTAAATGAGATAAAAAAAGCTTTTCTGTTGAGATAATCATTAGTGCTGCTCGTGGGAATGCGGAAGAGATTTTCCAAGTGGACGCTGAGTTATGTGCATAACCCTTGCCCTTTTGGGAAAACAGTCCTTTCAAATTTATTTTTAGACAGCTCTAGATAGAAAACCAGCCCATTTTGTTAGAGACTAGGTAGTTGCATAATGTAGGCACATGATTCTTCAAAATGTGGATGTTTGCTTTTAAAAAAATGAAGCTGGGCTTCCCACTTTTGTTGTTGGTGCAGCAGAAGGAAAGGGAATACAAGTATTAGTGGAATTTGACTTTGCCTACTCCTGATCATGTCTGCCTTGGTGGGTGTTTCAGCAGCATCTGACAAGCAAAAATGTTCTGACTAATCCTTCTGCCTCAAGGATCTGAGAATTACACAGATTTTTTCAGGTATACATCATCCTTTGTTCCGCATTAAACTCCAGGTAATTTGCTGAGGTTTTGGCTGTTTCCTGGCACTTGCTGCAGCTCTTCAGAGTGCAAAACTGCCTCAGCCGTGCCATTTTTGACATGGAAATGTTGCTTTAGTTGTGGATCATATGATAAATCCTTTCTTACTAGACCCTTGTTATCCATAAAATATCCTTGTTACCATGAGGATACTTTTCTGTGTCCTACCACAATGTGAAGTTTCCACCTTGCTGGTAAGGAAACATCTTCACCACATCCTGAGGAAGCATCAAATACCGGCACTGACATCAGGGTGATTTTCTCAGACTGATGATTAAGGTTCTACCCATCTGCTGCTGTTTATAAGCCCTCAGGGCTCATCCTGTGAACTTTTCTTAAGTATTTTTGTCCCTTTTGCTTCTGGAAGGACAAGGTCTATCAAAAGCAGATCTTTTGCAAGCAGGGAATGATGTTGCCCTTCAATGTTTTTCCTTTTGGTTAGAAACAGGGGCATTTAGGCAAAGTGTTCATTTATCCTCATCATCAGCTAAGCTTTTGCATTCTTATTTAAGAAATAAATTGCAGGAAAGGCATGGAAGTTTTGTAGACTGTCCTAAAGCCTTTTGTGACTTTGCCAGCGGGTCCCAGTCCATCCATCCCATCAGATCTCTGAGAAGAACAGTGAACCAAACAAAAATGTGGTAGATGCAAACTTATTTCATTTGCCTCCCTCATTTTAAGGCATGCACACATGTTCTCTTATCTCTCATTAAGCTGATTTCACTGACTCAGGTAATTAAATCAGCAGTGCTGCCTTTTGGAGGAGGCTGACACACCCTTGGCTCCCACCTTTCCATAAGAATTTGAGGCTTTAGATCAATTTGTGAGCTCTGTCTCTCACATAGGACAATACTGAGTAGTTTTTAGAATATGATAGAAACTAGTTGCAAACAAGGAGAGTGATGAAATATGTGTGCTGATATTCATACTTGGCATTTTAGTGATAAATGAATGTTAATCACAACAACAGTCATGTTCTCATCATCCTTCAGTGGCAGCATTAGCATTATTGTGTCCATAAACTGAAATTCCTGTCATTTTCAGCAGTGAATGACAAAGAAAATCCTCCCTGCTCCAGAGCTCTTGCAGTCCAAATATCACAAAGGACAGGGTTGTGTGCCTCCTTAACCAAAGCCAAATGTTTGATTTCAAGGAGGGAATTAAAATCTATTTTCACTAGGGATTTTTTCTCATGCAGAAGGTCAGCACACAGAAAGGAAAACACACAGGAAGTTCCCCTACTGGCATTTGTGCTAATTAAGGGTGCAGAACAGATTCAGTAAATAACCCACTGCTTTCTCAAGCCAATAAACATTTTGAAAATCATGTCCTTGTGAGCTTTAAATATCAGCTCTCAAGATCTGGCAAAATAAGTTCTGTTGTGAGATTTTTTTTTTTCTTTTGGTTAAATAGAGTGAGATAACTTTACTTGGGGTTTTTGTGGAGAGAAAAATCACCAAAATTATTTTCCTGCTGTTTTACAGTGCATGACCACATATTTCTCTTCACCTGAGAATGCCAAAACCTGGTGTGAAGTCTCTTTGAGCTCCAAACATGGAACTTCCTTGCCAGGCATCTCTTCTTTTTCCTGATTAGCTTTGCAAAGAAGGTGATTGATGGTTTCTGCTATGGGTTACCAAGCCAGTGATGCAATATGTAATCTTTATTCCAAAGCATGTACATTTCTGCTTCTCCTTTCAGCACTCTGGTATCGTAAAGAAGCTGGCGATGTTTGTGTCAGCACCTGGTGCCTTTAGGAGGTACAAATGATTTTCTTTTCCTGAGTACCTGGAAAATCCAACAGTGCTGTCTAACTGAGGCAGGGGCTGCACGTTGGAGAGGGTGTGGAAAGAGCAGGAGTTTTCCTGGCATCAGAAGTGGAAATTTCAGTGCTGAGAAGCTCCTGGGAGACAGAGGCTCTACCCCAGAGTGGTGTGAAACTCCTGCTCCGAGGATGGAGTCCTGAAGGTGCCACCCTTGTGAGAGACCTGTGGGTTAATACTGGACTTCCACTCTTCCATTGCTTAATTCCCAGGTGCTGATGGAATAAACCCTGCTGGGGAGCCCTGTGCAAGCTGGAGCTCTGCCCACCTCTGTTTCAGCAGCAGCTTCAGCTCAACAGATGCTTCAGAGTGACTTGTGGGCGAAACCATGGCAAATGCCCACGTGTCCAAATGCAGAGTCAGAGCAGCAGCAGGAGCCTCCTGTGCTGAGCAGTTCCGAGGGCGGATCAGCCCGGCACTGCCTTCTGGGCAAGGCTGGATTTTTGTTCAGACTTGGCTTGTTCCTGACAGACACCTGGTACAGGGGTTCTTACAAGGAGTCTGCAGTCTTTATTTGGGGAAAAGGTATGAGCAAGGCCATGGAAAGCCCAGAGACGCTTTGATTTTAATCTCGTGGATGATTTAATGTCAATCTAAAAAAACCCCCAAAATTAAATTTCAAAGCAACAGTTCCACTTGACAGCTGGCCAGGATCTTCTTTAAAAAAAAAAGAGAAGAAAAAATAAAAGCACTTCCTCACTGTGTACAGTGAGACCTATGAAACCACCAGTGAATTTTCTGTTTGTTCAGAATCCCCTCAGAAACACAGGTATGGGTTCATAACTTGTCTGGCTGTTACATTTTGGCAGCTAGATTAAAGCATTTATTCTTTTTCTTGCAGATGAAGTTTCCTTGTACGTCAAACTTTTATTTCATATTGGTTTTAATAATTCGTTGTTTCAGTCATCTGGTGCTTTTCTGCCCACTTAAAAAGCTCCCCACCTCCTTTGTACTGAGTAATCCAGTATTTGTTCTAGGTTAGTCACAATTACAGGTATTAACAGGGAGGGAAAAAGAAACAATACACCTCCCCCAAACAACTTACTTTGTTCCTTCTCCTAAACAAATCTATTTAAATGTTTGTATCTTCTAACCAGGTTAAAATGTGCTGGATTTTTGCAAATCTGACTGAATTCCTTACTCAGTATTCACACAGTAGGAGCAGGATGCCATCCCATACCTTGTCTGTATCTTAGGTTCCCTAAATCCAGTGTTTCTGCTTTGAAAGGCTCCTCCTCCTCCTTGAGCTGCTCTGCTTTTAGTTGAGCTGGCTCAGGAGCACACACAACAATGTGCCTTTAGGTCCTTCAAAGTGACAAGCTTCCTGTAAACATTTAAATTTAATGCATCAATAGAAGCTCTGACACAAATTGTGAAACAAGTCCTGGGGTTTGGACTAAAGATTTGCCTCTGAAACGACTTAGGAAAATCACCAGAAACGTGTACTTGGATCTGTGTCTGTGTCTCTGTAACTCTTAGCTGGCAGTGAGGGTTAAATCTTCTGTTGACCAACAGCAAAAAGCAGATTGTATGTTTTGGTTGGTTTATTCTGTGCTTCAAATCTGCTGAACAGAGGCACGTTTTGCATCTGTGTGCAGGAGATGGATGCACAAGTGGAATTTCCAGTTGCATGCACAGTCCTCTGTCCTTCCCATCCGTGTCTCAGCTGCATGTCAGATGGGATATGGAGGGATAAAAAAGGTGAAGTCATCCTTCTTCCAAGAGGAGCAGCAGGTGCCTTCAGTCAAAAACAGGTTACAGGCAGCAGCAAGGGCACAAGCCAGTGAAGCAGGGCCAAATCTTTGGGCTGGTCGCTGGTGTTTGCTGTTCTTGAGCCCTGTGGCATTGGGTGAGCAAGGAAGTGGGATTGGTGTCAGTGCCCATTCCCAAACCTTTGCTGCAGGGATCTGATGGCTCAGCCAGCGAGGCAGAGCGAGGAGGGGCCCAGTCCCATCAGCAGCTGCTGGCACAGGCCAGACCTCTGCCCTGAATGGGACCTTCGGGTGCACTGGCCCTTGTAACCCACGCTGGGATGCCGAGCAGGAGACCCTCTGACTCTTCTCCCAATAAACCTCCATAGCAAAAGGCAATTCCCACCTCCCAGGCTGCTTTCCCTCAAAAACGCCTGGTTTTAGAGCTAAAAACAAGAAGCAAGCCGCAAAATACCTCAGATGGGATTTACTCCCCTGCAGCACTGCTAAATCATGGATGAGGTGTGATCAAGTCTCATCTGGTGCCCAAGTCATGCATGAGGTGTGATCAAGTCTCATCTGGTGCCCAGCTCATGCTGGGGATGGGACCCTGCCCTCAAAGTGCTGGAGGGAACAAGAGCTCCCCTGTGCTGAGATTGCACAACCTCCTCTTGGAGGAGCAGGGCCAGGCAGAGGTTCGGCATGACCTCTGCCTGACTCATATTTTTTCCTCCTGTTACCAATAAGAACTTTTTCCTCATGAGTCACTTTGAAACAGTTTGTGTGCGTTCAGGGAAAAAGAAAAAAAAACAACAAAACCCAAAGATTTTCCTGAGGAACGGTTTGTTGGTGAGACAGAACAAATCACTGGGTACTGTCAGGGACCGTTCTGCCTGCACAGTTCAGCTAATGAGCTCCTAGGGCTGTCAGTGATTTTTTGTTACTGTCATTTGTGTGTGTCCCTTCATTTTAATGCTTTCTTCTCTCAAATGCAACAGTGAAAACCACAAGTGCTACTCTTCCACTCTTTGGATGCCTGAAGCTCAGGGAAACAATGACCCCTTCAAAAAATTGCCAGTTTAGCTGTGTCCATCCTAACCTAAATAGACCTAAAATACGCTGGCAAAACTGTGCTTTTTCTCTTCTACTTTCTCCTCAGGTAACATAAATAAAAGCACATTTGTAGTATTGTAGCTGTGACTTTTACAAGGTCTGAAATACTGGGATTTCTGCTCCTTCCCATGCCCATGGCTTCCTTGCAGTGGCAAATTTGACCTGTGTGACTCACAGCACAAGAGCTCTGTGGCAGTGGCAGGGAATTCAAGTCCCTGGAATCACAGACAAGCATTTTAACTCTGAGAGCTGAAAAGGTCCTGAGAAATTCTTTTCTCTGTAGGGAATAGGCATTAAGGTGTCCATTATATGTACTCATTTTCAGAAGCAGGGAAAAGTTTGTATCCTGATGGCAGGAATGATTGCTTTTTAGTATTTGGCTGCTAAAAGGTTATTTCTGGCTAAGTCAGCTTGTTCCTCTCTTCTAGAACATTACTGCCTTGCTGATTGATTTAAGCCAGTTTTGACAGATCAGCTGCAGGCTCAAAGACAAGTTTCTGCAGTTTTTGTGAAGTTTAGAAGTGTAGAAGAGGGAAGAAACCTTAGCACTGCCCCACTAAGGGAAAGACTGGCTTGAGCTCAAACATTGCTAAATATCTGAAATGCCACAGCAGGAGCAGTTTTTAAGACTGCCCTGATGGTGAGACAAAATTCACTGGGCACCAGAAAATGCAGTCATGGGGCAGAAATCAGGTGGAAATCAGGTCTCATCTGAACTTCTTGTCACCTTCATTGGCAGCATGGTTTTGCCTTTGCCTTCCTGTCCTGGATTTGTTCATTTCCACAATGAGATCTTCAGGACTGGTGGCACCGCCATTCATTCCCACAGTCTGCTGTGGCCACAGCCTGGACTTTCTCAGACTGACAGGATGTAATCAGGCTGAAACTGTAGGAGCCTGGGTGAGGTCTCTGGCTATTTACTGACAGCTGATTTTAAGAGGTTTTTGAGTGGTCAGAAGGTTAAGGGAGGTGGTTCTGCCTCTTCTCTCTGCCTTTGTGAGACCCCACCTGGAATGCTGCATCCAGCTCTGGGGTCCACAACATAAGAAGGCTGTGAACATTTCAGGGTGTATCCAGAGGAGGCCACAAAGATGATCAGAAGGCTGGAACACCTCTGCCATGAAGACAGTCTGAGAGAGCCAGGGTTGTTCATCCTGGAGAAAAGAAGGTTTTGGGGAGAACTTAGAGCACTTTTCAGTGACAAAAGGGGGCTTATAAAAAGGAAGGACATTTTTTGTATGGCCAAATAGTGAGGGGAAAAGGGGCAATGATTTTTAACTGAAGGAGGGCAGGTAAATTAGATATATGGAAGAAATTCTTTACTCTGAGGGTTGCCCAGAGAAATTTTGGATGCCACACCCCTGGAAGCGTTCAAGGCCAGGTTGGATGAGGCTTGGAGAAACCTGGTGTAGTGGGAGGTGTCCCTGCCCATTGCAGGGGGTTGGAACTGGATGATCCTTACGGTTCCTTGCAGCCAAAGCCACTCTGTGATTCCATGACTCTAGGTTAAATGATTTAATAGTTCTCAAGCTTTAGATCCTATTCATCTACAGGAAGATGTGCTGGCTGCTGAAGCACAGAGCAGTTTTTGTTGTATTCCCAGTGATATATTCCTCAAATATATATTCCCAATGAGCCCATGGTCCTGTTCCCCTCATGCAGATCAGTCTGTCTTGAAATATTGTGACCATTTTCCGCATCTGAAATAATGATTGCTTTATAGACAAAATAATACAAAGCAAGAAAGAAATGTTCCAGCAATGACCTTTCTGTGTCAAACCCCTTGCCTAGAGAAGATCAAGATCTTCTAAGTGACTAATTAAATCAGAAGTGAATCTGTCTAAACCAATAAATGCCTAAAAAGTATGATGAGAAAGCCTGCTGTCAGCCACAATATTTCAATTACTGATAGTACAGTCTAGGAGAGTCAAATCCCATCTCTAATAATCTCCTTCTTGATCCTGTAACATTATCCACGAATGGATTTTGATGTGGCTTTTATTGGCACAGCCCTTCCTTGTATAAATTGCAAACTTTAGATCAGTTTAGACATTAGAAACATAACTGCAGAAAGTATAAACAACAGAGCCAGGAGAAGTGATCAGCTCCAGATGACTGTGCCAGGAGGACTGGGATGAGCTCCTTCCAGGCTGGAGCCCAGCTCACTACCAGCACCACACAGGGCTTTTATTCCACAGGATATCTTCTTCTTCTTCTCCTTCTCCGTTCCTCTCTCCACTGTCCTTCCTCACCACCAAAGAGAGACTGGGCAAATCTTCTGGGGCCTGAGATAGAATCACAGAGTCATTTAAGCTGGAAAAGCCCTCCCAGCCCATGGAGTCCCAGCTGTGCCCAGTGCCCACCTTGACCCCAGCCCAGGGCACTGAGTGCCACCTCCAGCCCTTCCTGGGACACCTCCAGGGATGGAGACTCCAAACCTCCCTGGGCAGCCCCTTCCAATGCTTGACAACTCTTTCAGTGAATAAATTCTTCCTGATGTCCAACCTGAACCTCCCTAGAGCAGCTTGAGGCAGTTTCTTCTTTTTCTGTCACTTGTTCCCTGGGAAACAGACAACACCTACTTGAAAGGAATAGGGGAGAAAACACCAAAAATTTATCTGTGAAATACAATGATGGTTACTAAAAATGTAGTTATATGCAGTCATCCATGCCTGTACAGATGGTCAGTTATCCAAAATATCAGTGAATCTGTAGTTTCCCTGCAGGAGACTCTGTGTTGGCTTGTGCTGAGCAAGTGCAACTCATCACGGTAGTACAGAGATCAAGCACTGCTGCAGGGGATGCAGCCCATCATATTAAACTTGCTGCACTTAACAGGACAAGAATGTGGCTGGAAGATGTGGAAAGAGCTGGACAGGACACAGGATGCATCCTTAATTGCCTGAGTGGTCTTTTCCAGTGTCTGCATTGCTAAAAAGTAAATTGCTGTGAGCCTGATTGTAACTGAAGAAATAATGCAGATATAACTCATGGACTTGCATGCAGAACCTCATGGAATTTGCAAATTGCGAGATAAATACACGTGATTTCTGTATCCATTTCTTGTTTGGATTAACCATTCACTGACTTTTCTCAATTTTTTATTTGAAAAAGGGGGTTCTGCACATTCTGTATTTAGGAACCATTTAATTCACTGCTGCAATGCAGTTTCAACTCAGATGCAATCCAATTCACATGCCAGTCTGGCATTGCCTATATTTGAAATTGGACAAGACATATACTTCTTTATAGAGGGACCAAGTAATTTCTAAGTGCTAAAGATCTGGTTTTTGTCAGTTCTAGCCAAAAAATTTCAACAAAGATATTTTTCCCAGGAAATTTAGATTGTTCAAAAAAAAATACAGATCATAAAGAGAAATATTTCTGTTTAAACATTGAATTTCACTGACTTAAGTCATCTTCTTTATGATTATTTATTTATTTATTAGTGGGGTTTTTAAGTCAGATGGCATCCTCTGCCCAGTCTGCAGCCAGGGGCTCATTGTTGCCTCCCTGACAGGAGATGTAGGTGGTGCATCTGTGGATACAGCCTGGCAAGACATCCTGGTGCCAAGAAGCACATTCTCCTTGGAGCAGAAATGTTTCCAAATCAGTTCTTTTTTTTCTTTTTTTAAAATTTTTATTGAAGCATTCTACAGCTGATTTTGGGGTTTTTTTGTTTGTTTGTTTGTTTTTTCCTGGGCAAGCTTTATTTTTCCTTTGTTTTTCTTCCTTTTAATTTTCTTTTCCCCTTGATGAGCTTGATACTTGATTTTCCAAGCCGGAAGAACAGCTCAGAAGTGCCTCAATGCTACAAAAGGCCCCAGCTCTCCTATCTGAACACCCACAAATGAGAGGGTCTGTGGTTCCAGATCCCTTTCATCCACATGGAATTGTCTACAACACTGTGATACCTATTTAAGTGCTTCTCTGAACATATTGCCTCAGCTCCAAGAGCTGTACCTGTGATTTTCCATCCTTTAGTGTGAGCTCCTCAGAAAATATCATCCCGTGTTCACTCCTTGTCTTTGCATGAGCCAAGTGACATTGCACTGAAGTTATTGTCGTGTGTTGGAAAGCTGGAGGCACATCTATCTTGGGAATGTGCCTTCATTATTTAGGCAATAAAACAAAAAAGGATTTTTGGTTTCTCAGACCTGATTCACACCCTGCTTAACAAGGTTCTTGATTGCCTGGCATTGCTCTGGCTTAGGAGATGCTGAAATTGCAGTGAAATGAGGGGCACAATGAAAGCAGCTGGACAAACAGTTTAAACTCAGGAATAAACACTGGCATAGATATTGGCTTTTACTCTTAGTTTGCTTTCAAGGTACAGAATTAAAGACCTTCGAAGTACCACCTGATGTGTGGACAGGAACTGAATTCAGGATGCTTTATACCTGATATCTGAGGTGCGTAAATCTGGCTCTGAGATGTTGAGTTTAAGGTGTGAGAGGGAATAAGTGCTCTGGAGGATAAACAGGGACTAAACCAGCAGCTTTAAAATGCCTTCCTCTCAAAATCAGGCCAGGGGAGCCAAGCTGAACATGCAGAAGAGGCAGATTCCCCAGAGGGAACACGAAGGAGGGAGAACCAGAAAAATTCCCAGCAGAGCCTCTTTGTTTCTGTTGCCAGCATTTATCACCTCCCTGCAAAAGGTAACAAACCCAGAGCACCCTTTTCCCTGATCCAAAAGCCTACCTGTAGGGACAACCAAGCTCTACCACCTTGGAAACAAAGGGATAAGAAAGACTTATCCAGGATGGGCCCTACAATGACCAGGATCACTCTTGTTTCTGTTCTCATCCTCTGGGCTGCTGCACGACAGGGAAGGGGAGATGAAACTACAGGTGAGTGAAGCAAAACTGGCCAGAGGACAGCTTAGTTTGGATGTGGGATAGATATTTCTTTGAAATAAACCAGCCAAGGTGGCCACTCTCTGGAGAACTGGCAATGTCCCAGTGACCATTTAAGGATCCTCTGTTGATAATTAAACAGAGAAAATCTAACCAAGCAAAAACGCAACCTTTGTCTCCAGCCTTTCATCCTCGGGCAAAATCCTTGTCGTTTTCTTTGTGCCAGAAATAAACAAGGAGAATTTCTGCTTTGTCTTCAGTATTGTGCAAATTTTTAATGAAAATTGTCTTTGAAATAAGCTTTAGGAGGAAATGATGTAGTAATGTGCCTGGCAAATTCCTAGAGATGCATAAAATGAGGCTGTAGAAGACATATTTAAATCATCTGTGGTATGGGCTGTAATTTTGAAAAACCCTAACCCAATTGTAACTGCTAAATGAACTCCTAATTTACTCTTCATTTCTGCTTTGATTTATGTAGATGAGAAAATACTGTGATTTTGGCTGCTCTTTGTTGCTTTTCTTTACTTAAGTGGTTTTGTGAGTCTCAGTTAAATATAAACCGTATTTCTTAGAACCTTGCAGACTTTTCTGTTATTCTGTCAAAGCCACAGGTGAAAAGAGGCTTGTAATGATTAGGGCCAACAGAACCCCCATCCTAGTGCCATTTAAAGTAAATGGTGTTGACTTTAAAATTTGGAATTTGTAGAAAAATCGAGCCCGTGATCCATTTTTTTTTTCCATGTTTTTCAAAAGTGAACTTGAATCTGCCCTCCAAGAACCTGTTCCAGCAGACTACTTTTAAGGTTATGTCAAGATAAGAAAGGGGCTTATCTTTTGGTCTTGCTGCTCTCCAGTGAGAAAAGATTTTGCAGATCCCAGTGGTTCCTGTCTCACTTGAGGGGTGAAGTTTCCAGAACTGCAGCTCTGTCTGTGACATAAATGCTGTGAAGCATTTTTTACTGCTCTTTTTTGATCATGCTCTCAGTTCTGACATGGGTTTAACCTTGAGTTCTAAGGAGCCTGCTCCTGTGCAGCCTTTGCTCCCAGGCTTTCCTCTCAGTATTGGTTTCTGTTAATAAAGGGTTTTGCTTTAATTGCTTATGCTCTTGCTTAACATTAAAAAAAAAAAATATATTTTCCCTGATGGTGCTGAAAGCTGGTGGTCTCTGAGAAAAAAATTGTAAAATCCAGAAATGATAGGTGTAACATATCCATACTAACAGCAGGTGACTGCCTTCTGCTGTGCCACTGACTTCAGCTTTGAGTCACTGAAAACAACAGCCAGTGCATTTTAATTCCATTTGATTGTGCCATAATCCCATAGATGGGAGTAATGAGAACAGAAAGCCAATTTGCTAAAGAGCCCAAATTGATCCAAGCCACATTGCTCAGCAGCAAACTGCTGTCAGCAAAATAATTGAACTCTGTGAGTGTCAAAGCTTGTTTTGAACGGTACAGAAGTGATGGGTGGGGCAAAGGTTGGTGGTGCTGCACCTTTCCCTGCCACCTTCAGTCCAACTTCTTCCACTTCCATCTTTTTGTACCACCCTAACCTTATCTCAAAGCTTCTCTTTAGGCTTTGGCAGCCTCATTCTACACCTAGTGTGTGCACATATATATATACCTACTATTAATGTTTAAGTATGAAATATGACTTCATATCTGCTCTGACAGCTGTCGCTTCCAATTATAAACTGTGTCTAATTCTACACCATCTTATTCTCAGTTTCATACCTGTATTTATGTTGCACATTGCTGTAGAGACTAAGCCAGCTCAGCTGACACTGGAATTTTTAACTTTCCAGTGCTACATCCTCGCTGTGGCCTCAGCTCTGCACGGACAACACGAATCCTCAGTGCTCTCCTTACTCAGTTTTTCCCTTCCAGTCCCTGCTTTGCTCTTGCCAGCCTCTACATGAGCTCTGGAGAAAAAGAGGGGTCATAGGGATGAGGAACAAGGCTGAGCTCTTGCTTCTTACCTGCTCTACTCTCCTATAATGTGATTTTATACTATCACAGTCTGGTTCCTTAACACATGAGTTTCTCTTTCTCATTTTCATAGAATAAAATTTGTCCTGCTCCTCCCTCCTTCCCTGGTCACAACAGATGTTTGTGCACTTTCTCCAGGGAAAGGCTGTAACCAAAATTATTTAGGTATTACTTCTGTTCCACTCTGCCATTCAGGTTAAAAACTAATTTAAAAAAGCAGCCAAATAAAAAAGCTGAAGCAAGATTTCCCCCCCCCCCCCACCTACGTGCCTAGAAGCATTTGCAGAGAAAGGTATTCTTGGATCACTCTTAACACATGGCAAGGGAATGCTTTCCAAAATGCAATGACAGCTGCCTGTTTCTTCTCAGGCACTTGTGCCTCATGTGAGGTGTTAATGGATCAAATGCATTGAATAAAAAGCACCCCTTGATCTCTGATTTCTGCTCCAGAACCCACGTTTGTTTTCCTTTCCCCTTCTCCCAGAGAGTTACCCTAAAGTTAGCCAGAAGGAGAGGCCACCTTGCTTTCTCTGGCTCACTTCTCCTTCTGTCTCCTCCTGCACAGCCACAGCTGGGCAGTACTCCATCCCAGCCTTTGGGATCCTCTCCTGGCTCAGGCAGGGTCTGGGCTGGAGCCAGGCTTTGGGACAGGCTTTGAGACAGGCTGGATGACTTCCTGCCCCTCTTGACCACCTCCTTCTACTCCCTACTTAGGCACAAAGAGCAGCCCCGGTGCCTTTCAGGGATGTGAAGACCTTTCAGCCACTCTCCCAGAGCTTCAGGGACCGGGCACAGAGGTGCCCTGCTGGAGGCTGGGCAGGAGGAAGAAGCAAGGAGTGGGGTTTCCAGCTATGCCCTCACTCTCAGTATTTTCCTGCTGACCTGCTCCAAGCAGCAGCACAGAGTCCCTGGAGCCTGCTGGGAGGTCTCTGACTCTCACACGCACTCCCTGGAGCACAACCCGGCATCAGCTCTGCCTTTTGCTGCAGGAGGATGCACAGATGAGTGAGGCAAGCAGGGCTGGGCTTCCAGGGGCCATATCTAGACATCATGTCTAGTCCATGTTTTCTTCTGGACTGTCCCCAGAAGAAAACATGGACTAGACATGATGTCTAGACCCATTTGTGCTACAAATGGAGTGTCCTGTCCAAAGCTCTTTTCCTAGTCCTGCTCAAATTGCACAAATGTCTTTTGTTTAGCTGGAAAGCTAAATGTGATAAAAGCACAGGATTCCTGAAAGCCTAACAATTCTGGTTTGTCTTCTTGAATTGTTTTTAACATGTTTCATCTTTTCAGGCAGGAGATAAGTTGTACAAATAAGATAAGCTGTAAATGTTTTAATTGTATGCCTGTTGTGTATATTGTGTTAGCTTCAGTCTGTCTGTTGGCTGACCCTGGTGCCCTCAGAGCTCTCAGAAAAAAACAGTCCTGCTATATTTGAATCTCTGCAGCTAATTCATATTTATCCTTATTAAAGTTTCTTCTGCTTTGGCTAGAGGATGATACAGGCATTTTAATTCCATCCGATCTGTTTCCCAAATGGGACACAGGGTGACTCAGCCCCTCTGGCTCCTATAACATCTCATTAGGGAGCCAGCCTGATGTCTGTGACATGACTGTAGGTTGCTTACTGCTAATTCTTAAACTCCATCTGCTTTTGTTGCTGTTGTTGGGCTTTCTTTCTGTTGTTTGCTGTTGGGGTTTTTTTCCCTATCCCTGCTGAAGTATTTCAGTTTTAAGTAAAGCATGTAACGAGTTCACTCCTCATCAGAAATGGTTTCAGAACTCTGGAAGCTGAGTCCCTTCCCCAGCCCTGTGTGGAATGATGTCGTTAATGGCCTTATCACTGACTTTGTTTATACTCGAAGTCAATGATGCACTGCAGGTTTCCAGTGGCCTGATCAACAAGGCTTGCTGCAAATGCAGAGAGGCAGCACGGGATCTCCAGGAACACCTTTTGTGTCAATATGTGGAAGTGCTTCCCACTGATGTATGAGTACCCAGTTTTAGCCTAGGGTGATGTCTGAAGGATGTCTTATTCCAGACATCTACTGTGACTCATCTGCCCATGAGTTCCTCGCCCTTTGTTCCCTTCATAACAGGGGGGAGTGATGAAGGCTTTGGCAGCAGGAGGCTGGAGCGGGCATTTAAAGTACTGGGATGACTCTGCCCTGGAAGTGCCTATTGTGCTCTACTGTTAATTTAAATTAACATATGTAAATGTCCTTAATATTAACTTGAGTTAAATTGCCCTTTTTCCACCTCGAACCTGAAGGCACCAAGAACTCTTTGAATTTTCTGCCAATCTGCATCCTTTCATGACCAAAGTGATGCCTATGACAAGCAGTCACTACCAATTCTTTCTCGTGTCTGTTCTTTGAAGTGATGCTCATCCCAACATCAGCCTTCTTGGAAATCATTCATCTGTGTTGGTTCTGTCACTGCTTTCTCATAACACTGTTTTTAACTGGATACTGCAGGGAACTTCTGCTCCGGGGTGACAAGTTAATGCTGATCCCTTTCTTTCCTGTTTCTCTCCCCTAGAAAAAGGGCTCTCTTTGCTTGGGTACCATCTGTGCAACTACACCCTGACCAAAAGTGTGTTTAAAATGGTTACCTACCAGGAGTCCTATGAGAAGAACACATCCTGTGGAGGATGGATCCCGTGGATGGTGTGTCCCCGGACACACTACAGAACACAGTTTCACATGGTCCGAGTCCCTGAAACCATCACTCTCACAGATTGCTGTGAAGGATATGAACAAGTTGGACTCTACTGCTCTCTAGGTAAGTTTTAGTCAGATTAAGAGAGGAAATAAATGCTTCTTAGGGAAGAATTGCTTCAGCTGAGATGTGTAAAGGCTTAATTCAGTTCTAGGCCACAGGTTCCTATTCACTGAAGTAAATGAGTCTGCAAAAATGTACAGTAAACTTTGTCCAACGTGGCAAGGAGTAGACATAGCAGATTAAAGCTCCTCATCCTTGCTCTTTGCCACCCCTAGTCACAAATTCACTAAACTTCCAGGGGAGCCTGAGGAAGGCACCTGCTTCTTACCCCTCCAAGGGCTCATTACCTGTCTGGATTCAGGCCAATATCCCTGGCCAAGAGCAATAATTCACTGCCTGGTGCAGTGTCTGCTCTGAGCCTGCCTGCATTTACACCAGGAGCTTTCTCCTCAAAACTAATTCAGGATGCACTTGGTATAACCTCCTTTGATGTGGAGCAGGGTTTGTTCCCAGTTTACAAACCCAGTTTTGGTTCAAATTTAAAACAACCCACGACCTCAGGGCAACTTGGTACCAGATGCTTTCCAACCAAAACTGCACTAGGACCCATTTTCTTGGGGCTTCTGTGGTTACCTGTGACTATGTGGGAGGTCTGAAAACTGGTGAACTTTTTGGTGGATCTGATCTAACATCTGAGTCTTAATGAGGCTGCTCAGGAAGACTTAATCACCTTCCTTTGTCTCAAGATGGAAACTTTTTCCCCTTCCCACATCAGGGTTACCAGTTGTCAACCAGAAATTCCCAATTTTATCAGAACTTGAGACGTAGATGGAGGGGATTCCTTGGGGAAAAGGAACTTTCTTTTTCTAATGGATAAATTTAGATGCTCTTAAGCTGAACAGGCGTCTTGAATTATCTAAACTGTTGAACTGTTCTGTCATCCAGAAAAGTTCTGCAGGACATAGTTTTGTCCCTATTTTCAGTATGACATTGCATTTTCTCTATTTCCACTCTACAGTAGGGACCTGGGAATTTACACAATCACACACAGGAACACCAGACTGAAAGGAAAGGTCCTGTTGCAGCCCTAGCCCTTGTTTTGGGTCATAAGACTTGGGTGACTCAGATCTATGGGAATGTCCCCAAACCTGCTCCTGCACCGAATCATATAACGTGGCATGAGGGGGGATGAGCCATATGTCCTGTCATGGGATCTGTCAAGAGCAATGTGTTCATCCCACATTTAAGTTGCTTCAGAACACTGGAAAAAGACCTTCCAAACTTTTTTTTCCCCAGGCATTTTCTCCACAGTCACAGGTAGAATATTGTGTCTAGCAGGATTTTAACAGAAGGAAGCGAACACAGAAGTGGTCGATGTGTTTTACTTGTTCCTAAAATGATTTGCTACAGCAGAGAAATTAAAGCATTATTTTTAATTTACTGTATCCTGCCACTGTTTGGCTCCGTGGCTGTTGTGGAGTCTCAGCAAAGCAGAATTTGAGCTGCAGGTTACTGTGTGTCCAAGCAGATTTATCAGACAGGCAAAGGACCTGCTGTTGATCATCTGTATTTTCCAAGCATCAGTTTCACGCTGGGGAAATCTCCAGTATGTCTAATTATGGTTGAAAAGCTACTTCAGTGAAGTCTTTTGGATATACAGGCATGTGTATACATGTGTGCCTGTAAGCATCAAATGGCAAGGCTGAGGTAACCAGAGAAAATGGCTTTTTAGTGCTGTAGTACAAGGAAAGAGCTGTGCCAGCTAAATGTGAAAGAGTTGCCATGGTTGTCACTGTTTGCACAAGAAATCCAGGTGTTTCTGAACCTCTGAAAATCAAGACCATCTTCTTGTGAGGAGAAAAAAAGCACCCTGGTAATGCTTGAAATATTTTTCTCCCAGTATAATCTATGTCTCTTAAAAGCATCTCTAGGGATATTTTAGGCTTGAGAGCTGTTGATGATTCTGTTTCATCTAACAGGAACAAATCTGTAAATCTCTCACTGCAGAATTTCCACCCTGCCCTTGCCATGTTGTTGATACACTGGGCAAGTTTGTCCATGAAGTACTGTGGTCACTCTGACACTTTTTCCTGTCAAAGTTAATTTGGGAATATTTTAAACCATTTAAGGATTTGTATGGCTTCTAGGTGATTTCCGTGTTTACATTATTCCGGTATCTTTGCTTTTCAGGGCATTAGTCATAAATTCTGTGAATGGTAATGCACTGTCTAGACACAGTCTTAAATAAATGATGAGAAGAGAAACTGGAACTGCAGAAATTACTGCACAGCACGCTGCTGAACTACTGTTATTTTCTTCTTGATGTTATCCATGCTGACGTGCTCTCCATCCTGCCAGGAGTGGAAAGGTCTCCACGACCTTTCACAGCAACCTGCTCCTGGCCACTGCTCACCTTCTCTTCCTAGAAGGAAACATTTACCCCTGCCTGGGATATGGCAGGCCATGCTTTTATTTTTTCTTTACTGTTGGGGAAAAAAATGTCTAGATCATTGGTCAAGTTGCTGTGGTATTTCTCACTAGTTGTGTGTCTATCCATTGGGATAGTGCTACAGATACATACACAAATGACTTTGACATTTTGAAATAACAGCTGGAAAGTTAAGTATCTAAAAGTTAGGAAGTGCTGGAATTAATTCTAAAGGTAGAATTAAACAAAACAGCCTTTGTTTTCTCTCTTTGTGCCTGTGCTTGCAGATTAGTGAGTTCTTTTATCTAATCCAGCTTTGCAGTACCCCAAGGACCGCATTTCCCTGTGCCCAGGGATGATGGAGTCCCTCTAAGGAGCTCCTCAGAGTGTGCCATCCTGACCTCCACATTCAGTGCTCTGCTCAGCCTCTCACTGAGTAGAGAATTATTTATCACCTCTTAAGGTGAATCCTGGGGAATTCACAGGCAGCAATTTGTCTTCATGAAGCCTGTGGGAAGTGAGGGAGCTTCTCTGTCTTTCACAGATGGGCACCTGTGCTGCAGAGAAACTGAGATCAAACCATTCTGTGTTGGTTTCAGACCTGCTTTCAGACACCTTGGGTGCAGCTTTAATTTTTTCATAAATTTATTCTGATTTTCATGGTGCTTAGTGCTGCTTTTAACAACATGTGTGGTTGGGGCACAGGGCTGCAGGTCCAGCTCGTGGACCCACAGCTCTGAAAGGTTGTTTCACCATACAAAACTTCTCCCTGCATCTTGTCTTTTAGGTAGAGATAGGATCCAATTCTCCAGGCTTTTTTTCCAGCTGCTTGAATGGATGGTATGGTTACTTCTCCTGGTGACTGGCTTGCTGCCCACTTTCCAGCATAAGATGAAACCAGAGAGCTCCTTATCTGCCATCTAACCCTGCCTGATCCCCAGCTAGGGAGGGAAAGAGTGCATCAGCACGTGATGAAGGCTCGTCTTTAAGCACACATGTACAAAAATACCTTGAAATAAGAAGGCCCAAGACAACTTTAATTGTGGAGTTTTCTGAGAGCACTTGATTTGCATTGTTAAGGTCACACTTTAATCAGAGTGTGCTTTGTGTGCACAGCTTCCCAAGGTTTTCAGAAAAATGTCTGCAAAGTAAAAAAAATGTTCATTGTAGGTGCCCAAGCAGCTCCTCAGCAGGGCTGGGACCTTTCAGAGCTGGCACACAGATGTTCCCATGCTGACTGTAACCAGAGCAGCAGGAGCTGGGGCACAGCTGGCCTGAAAGCCAGGGGACAGTGGTGTCACATATGGGCAGCACTGCAGCTTCAGCCTGCGGTGGGAAGGTGCCAGAATGTCCTATGGGGCTTCACCCAGAAGCAGGTGGCTCTGGCTGCCCTGCAGTTTGGGTCCCTTGTGTGCCCCCAGCAGCTGCAGAAATGGGATTATCGGTGTCCCTGCCTGTTCCCAGTGGTGTCTGCTGATGGGAATCCCTTCTGGGAATTGCCTTGTCCCTTTTTGAGCCCACTGAAGCTGTCAGCCTCCACACACCCTGTGCTGACGAATTGCAGAAGTTCCTTCCCGTTTGGGTAAAGAATTGAGTTCTTTCACCCATTTTATTCTTGTGGGCTTTGGTGAAAACCGGCTCTGCCTCCACCTTGCCTTTGGGATTTTGTAAACCTTGATCACATCCCCCTCAGCCTTCTCCCCTCCAAGGCAAAAGTCCCATCCAGGAAGGGTGTTAAATATTTGTCAGATGCTGGACCAACATAAAACCCTATTAGCCCCTGGAGAGGCAATCAGGATGGAAAATGTCCATCTGAGCAAGCAAAGCTTACCAATGCTCAAAGACCCCAAAACCAGGGTTGTATGATGAAAACTGCCAGCCTGCCTTTGGAACAGACTTTCCCAGGAGCTTTCTCTATAATTTCGTAGATTTGCCTCCCCCTTCTGATACCTGAGACAAATGCAGGGTGCTGGTCCCTGGCTCTGCCACACCTTCTGGATGAAACCGTCCCTTCCAGATGGAAGAAGGGAGAGGGAAGGGGTTATGGCTGAGTTAATGTTGTCCCTCAGCATCACTCTCCTGGGAGATGGCCCATCCTGCAGTCACAGCAGATCCAGCAGCTCTCCAGTGGGCAGGCTGGCAAGTGACCTTTGGTTGCTAAGCTGCAGTTCTGCTTCCATACATTTATGTAAATAACAGAGCAGAAAAGCCTGTACTTCATCCAAATGACAGAGGAGTTGGCTGGCTTGCTCCTCAGTGCTTGCTTGGTAGGTGACTGTCCCCAGCATGATTGAAGAGGAGAGCATAAATTGGATTTCCAAAGTGCATCTGGTACAATTAGGCAGAAATGTGAAGTGAATCCATCTCCGTTTCCGCTGATCCGAAAAGGATGACCTTTTGATTTCAGATAAATATCTGCTGTGGCACCCAGCCAGGATTCAATAGTGTTTTCTGAGATTGCATGTGACTCATTAAACCATTTACACTGCAGTTAAACACACCAAAAAAAGAGACCCAGGTGGGAAAAAAAAGCTGCTTTGAACCTCAAACTTGCTTGAACTGCACCTGAGTCTCAGAGCTGGAGGAATTTACACACCTGGGTCCAGCTTGCCAAGATCCACCTGGTTTGAGCAGTAAGGAGCACTGGTGAACAGGGAATTTCCTAGCACAGGGCAATCCCTTGGTGCTTGTGTTTGTGCAGGCTGCAGTGTGAGAGGCTGCTTAGCTCCCTGCACAGGAGGCTGAGAAGGAGCAATCCCAGGAGACTGGAAATGCGTGTGAGACTCAGCTAAGGGCAACCGAGGCTGTATCACACCTTAATGTGGCTTTAAAAATCAGGAGGGATATTTCTAGGAGAAGGACCTGTTTGGGGGAACCACCTGTAGTGCCAGCCCCAGAGAGAGGAGGACCTGGAATGTGCATGTCGCAGCAAGTTACGTAGATTTAGTTTAAATCTTGATTCATCAAGATCATTTCCCTCATTAAGAAGGTTACTTTGCTGAGGCCAAAAGTGCTAGATTCAATATCCCCTCTGCTTCTCAGAAACCTCACATTTACTCTCATTCAGAGCCTTGGGATAACAGAAATTGGAAAGCCACAGAACTGACTGTTCATGACAGATTTATAGTTTGCTGTGAACCTTTCACTTGCTATGGGCTTTATGACGTCAAACGTGGTTTTCCTGCACCACAACGGTTTCTATTGCAACAATCAGGTTCATTTCTCTCCTGGCTGACTTTAATTGCCCAGTAAAGGATCAAAACCCTGTAGGTGCAAAATGAATGGAAAAGAGAATTCTTTCAGGTTGATTAGAAAGACCAGAGCTGAGCTTTACTTGGAGCCGTGTTTGAGAGTGTGGGTAAAGAAATGAGTTTGTAGGGCTTGGAAATATTTTCTCTTTCCACAGAAGAGATTTTGTGCTGGCACTGACCCAGGACCACTGTCTGCCCTTGGCTTGGGAAGCAGCAACCTCCTGCCTTAGCTGCCCTCTCTGCAGGGCTCTCTGGCATGGGCTACCAACCTCCTGGAGTGGCCAGCTGGAACAGAATTACTGCAACTAAGGTTAAATTTGTGCCACAAAATGTTAAATGAAAGTTCCCAATTTCTACCTTAGACAGTACCTGTTTCCTTTATCATTATGTATTATTTGGATTAGTCACAGCTGACATCAGGCACATTTTCTGTTTCGCAGTGCTTCAGTGTCTCCACATTTAGAAATGTAACTGTCCACCCATCCATCCATAATTATTAATGGAAAGTTATAAATTCAAAATTTCTGTAACAGAAACGTCATGGACAAGAGAAAAATCTGAGAATATTTACACCCTTGGAATGAAATAATGATATTTTAGGCTGCTGTTTTCTCCCCATTAAAACCTCGGAACAGACGTGCTTCTAAAATGAGGAGGAGGTGTTTGCTATAAATTAAATATCACAATTTTGTGGAAACAACTTTCTGTATTTTTGTTCTCAGAAATGTTTTTGTTACTTAGCACTCAACAGATCCAGTGTATTTTCCTCAAGACCTGGTATTTGTCCAGTGAAGGATATGGAAACATCTGATTTTCCTTGCACGTTCGATACTGAATGTCCAGGGCTGAAAAAATGCTGCAGCTCTTCCAAAGGAGCAGGCTGTGTGGATCCCATGCCAGAGGGTATGTTACTGATAAATTCAACACTGCTTCTAATAGAAATATCCTTAATTTTCCCTTCTGAGGGTGGGAGTGGGCAGGAAAACTGTTACCATAGCTCTTCCTAAAACAAATACGGGAATCTGCCTTGGTTGAATTCCAGGATATTCAGCTTCAGTGCTTGCACCCGTGAGCACTGAGTGGTGTGTGGGTGCTGTGGGTCCAGCAAACCTTCACTGGCTCCCTCTCCTTGGCTGGCTCCTCTGCCTGTGGCATATGGCAAATGAGGCAGTAGCTGGTGGCTGTTCGTGGGCCCTTCACATTTGCCAAGTTAAATCTTGCTTTGTTTCCTCAGAGACTCCCTAAAGCTCTGTTGCCTTCTGCAGCACCAGACCTCAGATGACTTGGCTGTTTTATTTCCTACACTGCGAGGAGGACGTTCTGGTACAACGTGACAGTGCTTGTGAAAATGGATTTTAATGAATTAATCCGGGTGGATTCCCACCTTCTGAATCATTCCCGCCTTTTGCACTCCATGGTATGTACAAACACAAACGCTTCCCTCGTTGTGCCCATGATTCTGTTACTCAGGGGCCACTCTTTGCTCCCCCTTTGTTCTGCCAGATTGATTTTTTTGGCCTTATTTCTGATTATTTCTGTATTTCTGATCACTGAATGCCAGCTGTGTCCTTGAGCAGCTCAAGCATAATGAATTTATCAGCTTCTTTAGCAAATTTTTCAGGTCTCTTACCAGGGCAATTTAAAGCCATGCTGAAATAAAGGGGTTTTTCCTGCTTAAGTGGTGCTTGCTCCAGCTCTGTCTCAGTTCACTTTTGGGACTATGACAGACTGGGACCAGACTTCAAGACCTTCAAAGCATGATGTTTTCTGATATGGAATTTCCAGTTAAAGTTTTCCAGAGACAAACCTATCTGCCATAATCTTCTGGCACTGATGGGCAGGAGAATAGAAATGTTAACAAAAGAATGGGTGTAATTCTTCCTCCTATTTGATTTCCCCTTCTCATATCCTAAAAAAGCAAGAAACCCTGGTCCTGTTGCTGTGTAGTAGGGAGCAGAGGGCAAGGATCCACCAAGGCTTTTATATCTTGGTCTAAAACAAGCTATGTGAAAGACAAGCACTCAAGAAATGGGGAATTGAGGTGGAGCTGTTCAATAAGCTTCTTCTCAGAGTGTCCTGCTGTCTGTCCCACTGACTCCTGATGCTCAGCCCACCAGCTGGTCCCTTCTCTCATTCCTGACTCTCAGCTGGGATGGTTTGGTCTCTCTGGGGTCTCTCTGTGGCTCTGAATCCCACCCCTCATCCCGAGTCTATTGCTTTTCCTCTTTTTCTTTCTATTCAGTCCTTCTGCCAAAGCATTTTGAGTTCAGCTCCACACCCCCCCTTAGCTTGGCAGGTCTGTAACATAAATCTGTTGTGAAATGGGGTAATAAGAAGAATTTGCCTTGCATAAATACAGGCCTAACTGTTACCACTTTGCCATGGTGTCTGAATTTCTTTCTACACTCAGATTATGATAAAAACCATTCCATAATTCATGTGCTGGGAAAGGAACAAGGTGCTCCAGTGTTTGCTGCCCTGTTTTGCAGATTACTGGTGCACTGCAGCACCTGAACACCTCTGTGCACCACATCCAGAGTAATTGTGGGGAAATCTACGCTGGGACAGTGCCCTCCCAGGTTCTCCTTGGAATGCACCATCCAGCTCCTCTGGCAGAGGTTTCCTCCTCCTTGAAGGCCATGGTGAAGCGCGTGTATGAAGTGATTGACACTGAAGTGCAAGGTCCTTGATTGTAATTCTGTCATATTTTAGGGGTTTTCATCCCTCTTCGCTTGGGATCTCATTTATATGACCATTAATTTGCTTTCAAAGATAGCATAGAGGACCTTGCAAACTTTGCAAACAAGGCCCTGACCTTTCTGTTAGCAGATGGAGAGTTGATGATTATTTTGGAGTGAGTAGTTTGGAAGGGAATGCTCCTGAACCCTCAATTAAATTTATTTTCTCCCAATAACATAGTTCTTCAGGTGAAAAAGCAAATAGGTGCACATTTGTAGCACAATCATTAGTTGTATTAAACAGGCTCTTAAAAAAATCTGTTTTCTTGGGAAGCAGATGGACTCTGTTGCCATGTTACCTCCAGTAGCTTGCATGAAACAAGTCATATTTATAGTTTGTTAATTACTATAGCATAGTACTACATACTACATTTCAATGGATTAATTTTAAATTCTGTCAATTTACTTATTGCTCTGTATTTATCTGAACATTTTCACTTCTGCAGTGCACCATAAGCACCATTTTCAACTCTTCTTATTCTGTGTTTACCCAGTCCAGCTTTCAGTGAGATCACTGGGTAGTTCTCCTTCCTCCTGTGCTGACATCTCAGGTTTGGATGGCATCCTACAGGTGCAAGCAGGAGCTGCCCCTAACTGTCCTTCAATTCCAAAGAATTGGGGCAAAAACTGATAGGGTGATAACATCCAGACTGGCTTTAACAGCATTAGTGCAGATTTACACTGAATTTATCGTACCCAGAGCCTGATCTACACACATCAGTCAGACGTGTGATCAATCTTGATGCTGCTCTCAATATCTGTGCAAGGTGTGCTCTTCTTCCTAGATGTCAATGAATGTTCCTATGCTGAATTCAATGCTTGCCCTGAGAAAAGCAGCTGTGTAAACCTGGAGGGTCATTACAGCTGCCACCCTCAGCACGAACGTGCCGGGGTCACCCCTCCCCAGCTGAGCCCAAGAAAGGAAGGTAAGAAATGTAGGTCTCACCTTGGGAAATACTGAGGATGTTCCTGCAGGACTTTGTGCTCCTTCACAGGAGGCACCTGCTGGGATTTCTGGAACACAAGTGCCCCTTCTCCTCCTGTTGGGAGAAAATGCCACATAAACCTGTGACCTATTTCTGATTGAAATGCAGGGTATTAATTTCACAGTTTGCTGTTTCATCTATTTCACCCTCAGCTGTCCTCACTCACCTGCCAAAACCTGTTAGCTCCAGACCCTGACTGCTTCTCAGAGCAAGTCACTTGTTGTCAGTGCACCTCCCCAGCCTCCTGAGAAACAATTAATGGCATTATTTCTACTATTTTCTTTTTTCCTGTTTTGACTGCAGCCCAGACTCAGTGGTGGTATGGTTCCACCCCAAGCTGCTGCACTGCTGCTGAGCCCTCTGCTGCAAGCAGCTGGAGTTTGGCACTGGCTGAAATAATTCCTTGTGGTACCAGTTCAGCAAAATATACTTACAGCCCACAGACATCAATGGGCCTGCTAATAGGCTTTAAGCTAATGAGATTAATAACTGCTTGCAGATTCGATGCTTTAGTTAGAAAACAATTTTACAATCCCTTAATCTCAAAAATTAAGGTAATGTATTACTTCATGCTTTTGTGATGTGATAATACTTTTATTTTCTATTTATATTACTTCTATTGCTGCTCTTCATGTGGAAAACATGAATGGTATTATTTTGGATTTGCTTTCTTAGAAATACTCTAACTCTTTGATAATATAATTTTCCCCTAGGCATTGCAGCATTTAGTCCAAGTTCAGCAGTAAATGCTGTTAACACTGGCAGTAGCTCTCCTTCTGTAAGGAAATCAAGTCTCTTGTCCATAACCAACCAATCTACAAATGGTGGGTGCTGTAAGTAACCTTGGATTTTAATGAATGTTTTCTTGATTTGTGATGGGAACAAACCTCAGTAGATTTGTGCTTCTACAGATGATCCAGCCCTTTCAGGCAAGAGTTACCACAATCCTTTTAACAACACCCTGTTCTTCTTGTGGGAGGAAATAGCTTTAAGTGGTTCTTTGAGAGTTCAGAGAGACAGACTGGATATTCTTGATCTTCATCCACAACTTCTGATCAAAGCTGAAGCCAGAGGAATTAAACTGAGGCCCCTCTAGTGCAGGGGGGGAGTGGCTTTTGAGGCATTTCGCAGCTACTTGGCTCAGAGTGCTGGAAATAACTGTGTTCTATTGAAGCAATTTATGAAAACAACCTTTTTTTTTCTTAGTCTAACTGTCAGCATGAAAGAATTGGAGCTGTGGCAGCAGCATGCCCTGGTCTCTGGGTTAGCATGGGGTGTGATGCTCATGTTGGCTGGCCCCAGCTCTCTCCAGCAGAAGTGTCTAGGCTGGGCTCTCTCTCTCTCTCTCACCAGACAGACTGGCTCTGCTGCAGGGCAACTCACCCTACCCAGTTTAGACACCTCCTCCTCCCAGGAGAGGAATCATCTCTGAAGGGCCCTGTCTTTTCCCATTGACATGACAATGATTGCACTGGACTAGAGTGGAAGAACAGGTGAAGTGCTGCATGCCTCTCTGCCCCCAGCCTCTGTTAGCTGGGGTCTGCGTGGGTTTTCCAGGATAAATCCAGGCAACCTTTGCCTGAACAGGTGCATTTTGATGATTAAAGTGACAGGAGGCAAAGCAGGTGTCAACACATGTAGAGTACACAGAGTCACTCTTCCAAAGTTATTCCTGTTGCTTGCACCTGTAGCTCACTGGTTGGTTATTTGTGTGATTGGAGATTTGGAGGAGATTTGGTTGTCCAGAGGAATTGTGGCTGCCTCATCCCTGGAAGTGTTCAAGGCCAGGTTGGATGGGGCTCTGAGCAGCCTGGTCTAGTGGAAGGTGGAACTGGATGGGCTTTCGGGTCCCTTCCAACCCAAACCATTCTAGGACTTTGTGATTCAATGGAAATGCATATACTAGAAGGAAATAAAAAGATTAAGCTCTAAGTCAGTCATGAGGGGACCTGGTAATGTGAGAGGGGAAGATTCTGTCCTGACATAAAGAGGATCTTAGCCTATTGACTGTCAAAGTGCTTGTGTGTAGTGGATTTAGAATAGCACAGTTTAAAGGAGAAATGTTGCTTTTTCTGTGCCAACTCTTCCTGGGGCTGCAGCAGATCCCTCTGCAGTTACAAACCATCGAATCCTCAGCGTTACCAGCAACAGCTTTGAAATGTCCTGGCTTGTCAGTTCCACTCTGAACCACACTTTCCAAGTCCGGGTGCTCAAGGGCAATGAGACTGTGCAAACCCTGAAGACAGAGGAAATGCAAATAGATGTGTCTCACCTGGAAGCAGGTGTGATGTATTCAGTAGAGATCAGTTATGAAACCTGTGGAAAAACCATCATCTCCCGTCAAAATGTTAAAACAGGTAAAGAAACACTTAAAAAAAAAATTAAAATAGATATATACATTCTCTCTCCTCCCTTCTCCTCCCTCCATCCCCACTCACTTGCAGTTCAGCAGTGATCCTGTGCTCCTCACTGAACAGCATTTCCCACCTTCTTCAGCACTTTTTATCTCATCTACTCCAGCATTTATCCAACCCAGAATATCAGGCAGCAGAACTTTGGCCTTAGTTGATAAAGCAGTGCTGGAGCTGATTAGACTATTACAGATATCAGGCTAAGCTATAATTATTTTTTTAAAATTTATTTCTTTGGTGCCTGGCACTGCTTTCTGCTGCCACCTATCTCCCAACAGGCCTCATTTTCTCCTGGTTGATGGCTGTGGCCAGTGGGAAATGCAGGCAACCAGTTTGTCAAGGGCTCAGCTGAGCTAACAAGAGTGCCCAGAGGAAGGGCAGATTCTGTTGAATAGAGGATTAAAGGGAATTACAAGGGCTGAGTAAGAAAGCTGCAGACTACCTGCCCAGTTCTGTTCAATTAACTGGTGATGGTAGCTTCCTGAGGCCCTAGTGTGTTGATCAAACATAATTTTGCTTTTCCCCTAGTCTTAAATTATTTCCTAAGCCTCTGTGCAAATAAAGAAATAAATCTCTCCCATTTCTTTCAAAAAGCAAGCAGTGAACTATTTATTCCTGACCACAGTGAGAAAGCTGCTGTTCATGTTTATCCCTAAGAGCCTTCCCTTTGATCAGATGAGGGATGACTCCAGTTTGGGTCAGAAGGGAATTACTCCTTTTGTGGAGGGAAAGCAGCAGGTCTAGTGGTTATGAAAACAGAGGGCTGAACTTCAGAGTATGAAGTTGGAGCCCTTGAAAAAAAAGAAAAGTTTTCCAAGGATCAGTCCAAGGAGTAACAGCCTCGGGGTGTTTATACAGGACAAAGCAGTTAGAGATTCCTTGGCTCTTGGTTTTGGCTCCTGTGCTCTGTACATTATCTGTCAGGGCTCACCACACAGACAAGGGACATGCACTGCTTTTTGTTGTGTTTTCAGTTTAAGAATGTATTTACTATCCCCACTACCAAGATCAGGAAAATAAATAAATAAAAATTGTGACTGGTGGGCCAGAGATGAGCCCATAGGCAATTCAACTCTGGGTGTAACTTCAAGGCAGGAGCTGCATAGGGCCAGGCCCAGGTATGTGTAAACCCACACATAAAGGTATGTGTAAACCCAGTTCTCATGCAGTTGCAACTAGGCACCTAAATATCTCTTTAGGCTTGATAAAAGTGCATGTTCTCAATGTATCAGAAGCTTGTAGGACCCTATTGATTTTATTTTTTTGATTTAATACCAATCTCTCAATCTTGTCCTCCCTTCTTCCATCGTCAGACATTTGTTCTGGCTACATCAGTTTTAACTGAATCCTTTCCTACTTTGTCAGTGTGTTTAATGTTGTGTCTACAGAGGCCAAGATATTTGCTGTTACTATGAGGATTCTCAACTACAACTTCACTGATGATTTCCATAATTCCAGCAGCTCAGCATATGAGGAATTTTCAAGACTGTTGCTTACAGAGGTAAAATGAAAATATCTCTGGGTGATACAGAGCTTTTTTTTTCAATTTATAATTGATTTAATCGAATAGAGGACTTCATGCCTGGATGAAATATTCCCTCAAAATCATCATACTGTTTCCTGTGACCTTTCTTTATCATTAAAACAAAATTCAACTGACTAGACAGATCAAGCCCTTGGCCTTGTTAGCAATGAAGCCAGTGAGGATTTTCCCCTACAGAAGAGTGAAGGAATTATAAATGCAGGCATGCAACAGAGGCTCCTTTCCTTGGATCTTTAATTTGGCAATAAGCTACCAGTAAATTAACTTGAGGCTTTTTAATGGATTATTGAAATGGCATTCCTGGCACTCATTTCAGCACAGTCTTCTCAATAAATGTCTTACTTCTCTCAAAGCTCTTTCTTCTTTTAGGAAAAGTGTCTGGACCAGGCTTTCTTCTCCAGCCCCATTCCTTGCCTGCACACATGTTGCCACTGTCCACAGTCAGGTGTAATCAGCCAGAAACAAAACTTGAGTCATGAAGTCTAATACCAGCTCTCAGCTTCCCAAAAAAAAAAAAAAAAAAAAAGATGGAGCAATCTCCTACAGTTTTGTTGCACAGAACAGGGCCCATACAGTGGAATTGGGATCTCCATCCAAAACAAGGCTTCCCCAAAACAAAGGGTGACTCATAATCATGTGTGAATTTAAATGCAACAGAAAACCCCAAAACGATAATGGAGTTTTACGTTCAAGGGCAGCAGAGAAGAGGCATTTGCCCAAAAGAAATTGCAAGTTGAACCTCCCGACGTGGTTTTATTTCCCATAGTTGCAAAGTGTTCACTTTTGTTGTGTAAGAGGATTTTGGTGAGTGAGTCTTCTCTGAGATTAATGCAGACCTAATGGGCTTCATCGGGTTGGGAAGAAAAAGGAGCATCACCCATCTGTGTTGCTTCTGCTTCCTTGGGTGTTGGGGAGCACAACATCCCCTTCTCACTTCTTCTCTCCTCATTTTCTTGCCTTCCTACCCTGATGTGAGCCTGGACCAGTTAAACAGCTTGTTTGTAGGAATCTTTTTGAGCAAGCTCTGACTGAATAGGCACAAAGCTGTGCTGACTTATGGCTCTGTGATTTGTGCTCCAAGGCATGCTCTGAGGTGTATGCAGGAACAAAAGGCTCAAGCAAGGAGCTCCCTTCTAGACATGTAAGGTAAAACTGCCAGCTCCTGCATAGCTCAAATACTGACAGCAGTGTGCCAGCTTTAATTTTCAGAGTAATGCCATTTGTTCAGCTGAAGTGTCTGCTCACTGGTTTGGTAATTAACCATGATGTAATTGTGATACTGCCTTGAAGCTGGGCTGTCTCAAACACCTTTTTTTTGAAGTTATCCACCTCCATTTTTCTTGTCTCTTACCCATGAGATTTCTTTGATTTTGGACTCAGCTGCAGGCTGAACTTGAACTGGGGAGTTTCAAATGCTCCCCGGGAACTAAAGCCATACCCACACTTGTAAATAAAACAAAATATGTATGTGAAATATAGAGATAACATCAAGGCTCTGCTGCATGCACTTACCAGAACAGTTCAGCTCTGTTGCAGGCAAACAGGTCCAGGGGGAATTCTGCTCCCTTGAGCCAAAATTTGGAAGTTGGTTTGTAGGACCAGTGGTCAGATGGATACAGTTTTCAAAGGTGTCATAGAATCATATAGTCACAGAATGGTTTGGGTTGGGAGAGACCTTGAGGATCATCTAGTTCCAAACCCCTGCCAAGGCCAGGGACACCTTCCACCAGACCAGGTTGCTCAGAACCTTGTTAAACCTGGCCTTGAACACGTCCAGGGATCCACAGCTTCTCTGGACAACCTATGCCAGGGCTTCACCACCCTCATAGTAAAGAAGTTTTTCCTGATATCTAATCTAACCCTACTCTCTGTCAGTTTGAAGTCATTCCCCTTTGTCCTGTCACTCCAGGCCCTTGTAAATAGTCTTGCCTCATTTTTCCAGTAAGTTCTCCTCAGGTACTGGAAGGTCACAATTAAGTCTCCCCAGAGCCTTCTGTTTTCCAGGCTGAACAATCCCAATTCTCTCAGCCTTTCCTGACAACAGAGCTGTTCTGATCTTGTTGCGTCCTCTGGCCTCTCTCCAGCAGCTCCACGTCCTTCCTGTGCTGGGCCCCAGGGCTGGGGCAGTTCTGCAGGTGGGCTCTCACCTGAGCACAGGGGCACAGGGGCACAATCCCCCCTTTCCTGCTGCCCAGGCTGATTTTGGTGAAGCCCAGCACAGGGGGGGTTTCTGGGTCCCAGCACACACAGCCAGGGCATGTCCAGCCTCTCATCCACCAGCACTCCCAAGTTCTTCTCAGCAGGGTTGCACCAAGGAGACTCATATTACTTTGTGCCACAGTAATCTCTGAAAAAGAAGACTTCTCAAACACTTTGAAACTTTTCTTTTTACAGCATCTTCTATGTTGTGTTTATATAAATATTTAAAGAGGTACCTGTTGGCTTCCTCATTCTCAATGCTTCTCTCCCTTTGTTCAGCTTGAAAATTCATTTCCACCCAATATTTCTGCCTTGTACAAATCTGGGAAGCTGAAAATGAAGATTGAATCCCTGGCAGCAGGAAGCATCATTGTGAGGCTCAGGATCACCGTGCAGGATCCCGAGTTTCCAGTGGATGCCTCCTCGTTTGCCCCAGTGCTTTCCTACCTGCACAATGGCTCTGTGCTTGTGGTGGATGAGCAAAACACTGCAGTAGAAGGTAATCTTTATTACTATTTTTTCAAAGAAGAAAGCAAGGCTTGTGTTTTGATCACGTGCAGTATCACCAGTATTCTTCACAAAATAGCGAAACAAAGGATGTGGTTTGTTGAAGAGAAAACCATGATGTGAGAATTCTTCCAGGGGTTTTATCCATAAGCCCAGAAGGGCCAGCCAAAGGGACATTGGCTGTCCCCAGGTACCTGCAGGCACTGCTTCCCCTCACTGTGTTGAACCCGAGTGGAGCCCTTGGCTTCCCTATTCATTTTCCTCCCTCTCCTCTCTGTCCCTGGCTGGAAGTTTGCCATATCTTCTGGTGCTGAATGGCAGACAGGATTACTGTGGAATATTTGTAGCCTTTAGATACACACACCCTCCAGACAGTGTTGTGCTCCAAGACTGGGGGACTGTATTTGGGCCAGGGTTTAAGAAAAGAAATCTAACATCTTCACTCTAGAAACCCAGCCAGAGAAATTCCCAAATGTCCTTACTGTGAATAGGACTGAAGAAACATGCATGGAATTTACATTAAACCAGGCCTTTGTTTGATCTTCAGTAATCAACACTTTTATCTTCAAAGGACTGAGTTCTGTCCTCAGGTTTCCCAGCTGACAGAGACAGCAGAGTTCAGAAAGTTGCCTAAGTCAACAGAATGGGTTATTCTTCTCTCTCTGTATTAAGCCTTTAAAAGCTTATTTACTGTGAGCAGGAAAAACTCCCTTTGGAACTGCAGAGCATACGGAGGTTAAGGAGAACAGGAGAGGAAAAAACCAGGAGACAAATTGCACTCGAAGCCTACAAATATCACAGTGGCAACAGAGACTGAACTGCAAGATGCTGATGTGTGCCAAAATACTTTATAACTGTTATTGATCCTGGGACCAAAAGGCTGAGGAGGAAGAAGGCAATAGCTCTGGACTGTCACTTCAGCTGCAGAAAACCAAGTGGCTTCCACACTTATCCAGGAGCACAGCCAACACCTCCACTCCTCTGTAGGGGCTGAGAAAAGGTGTTGCAGTGCTAGGTTTGGTTTAGCAAGCTGCAGCTTTCCCGGAGAGCACAGCTGGGCTGCTTAGGGCAGGGCAGACATTCTGCCCTCCTGTAGTCCTTTTGGACTTCCCTGAGCTCCTGCTCCGACTAGCTGGGCTCTGCAACACAGTGATGGCAAAGCAGGCGAGAAGGGTCTCTCCATCAGGAGCCTTTATTGTTTCCTGTTGTTAGCTGGTTCCCAGAACCAGAGTGCCCAAGAGAGGCCTCATGGTCGGGCAGCAGAGGGGTTTTCTCAGGGGCCCAGGGGCAGTACATGGGCAGAGCTGGGGTACAGGAACCAACAGGGAGAACCTGAGGGAGTGGCCAGGGCTAGGGACAAGGGGAAGGGGGGGAACAATGTGGAATAAGAAAAGCAGTGGGTAAATAGACCACCACAAAAAGGGGTTTATTTCTTAGGTCTATCCAAAGAAGAGTTTCTTCAACATGAGTTTCCTAAGTGGAAAATAAGGAGTGAAACACACGAAGGAAGGACTTGTATAATGGGGTGTTTTGCTTCCTGACCCCAGAGAGGCCCAGGACATGACCTTTGGCAATAAACCCACCCAGATCCTGTCCCCTGGATCCTCCCTGCAGCCTGGCCACCAGGAGGCTTTGTGCTTGGTTTAGTGACAGTCCATTTATCTGTCAAAAGCAGGGATGAGAAGTCAGAAAGGACAGCACAACAGAAGGGAGTGGACCAGATCTCTTCGAAGATTCATAAATTATTAAGTTGACTGCCATGATGAAGAGAAACAATAAAATCTGTTGCATGGGGCATGGTAAGAGAAGAGAAAGGGATGTGTACTGAGTCAGGCCCAAGATCCTTTAGCACAATATCACATCCTCAGTACCAGCCAGGAGCCAATTCCTGGAGAAGGCATCGCCTACCACTAATAATCCCGTAGCCAACAACTGTTTTCAGCTCCAGTACTCCCTGAATCCAGAGGAATTTCTTTGGGTTTCTCCTCCATGAATGTCCCCCATGAAATCAGACAAATCTTTAGCATCTGCAACATCATTCGGGAGGGAATTTCACAGATTTTTACCCTTTGCACATACCCCTTACAGGTATAATACGTAATCAGAATGTACACAAGGGTGGCTTTTTAAAAAATTTTTGGACTAGGACTGTTGGTTGAGGTGTGTGTGTAGAGAAGTGCCAAAGGTGAAAGGCCAGAGAGGTGCCAAGAGTGCAGAAAAAGAATCCAAAACACATCTTGGCTGAGATGTGATGGTTTAGAGAGGAAGAAAGTGCAGTGTGTGTGTGTGGACGTGCACAAGTGATGCACCAGTCAGCGCCAATGTTTTGACCTGATGCATGATTGAACGTGGCCATCAGAGGTGAAGGAATTTGCTTAAAAAGCCGTGCTAAGTGAGGAGAAAGGAAACCCTCAGAGACAATGGAGGCAGTGAATGTAAGTGATTTGGCAATTAGCATCTCTCAGATGGCGTTGGAAGCCAGCAAGAGTCACAATTACTTCATAGCAGCTGTAAGGAATTCACGAGATTTCATCTCTGGTGTTCAGTCGATCCCGCACCCTTCTGCATTCCCTCTAAGTGGCTTAGGCTGGAACGTGGTATGGCAGCTGCTGGCCACAGGCACATGAAATTGTCTAATGGAAACTATCATGGACACAGCAATTACCCAATGACAAAAAAGTAAAAAGAATTGAAATACTAGCTGGAAGGCAGGAAAAGCAAGCAGCAAGATGAGTGCATGTGTGTGCATACACAGGGAATGGGGCACTCCTTTGTTTCAGAGAAATAATCATCCTTATTAATCTGCAGGTTTGCAGGACAAGGACTTATGTTAATTTGTTATTCAGAACAATTTTCTAGGCTCTGATCAGAATGATTTGTCCCAAGACACAGTTTTTAGCCTCATTTGCTGCTCTCCCTCTCTCAGGGCTCTGAGGCAGCGAAGGTGAGTGCACGAGGGAATCACACGGGGAAGGCTCACCTGGGATTCACTGGCATTGTTCATGTTCAAAGGACTAATTCAGCCTTTGCAACTTTTCTGGAACAGGGTGTGAATGGCAACACAAGACTCCAGATATAAATTCCTCAAAGGAGAAGAGACTCAGCAATAAAATAGGTCTACAACTGCATGAAAAAGCATCTCTAACTGATTCAGAGCAGCTGAAATCAAACATAAGGAACACCCTTAGAGCATCTTCATGCATTGATGAATCAGGATGTCTTTTCTGACACTACTAGAAAGAGGGTCACAGTTTTACAGTATTACTATTGAGAAGAAAAATTGTATAAAAAGAGATTTTGCCCTTAGCACTTCCTCTGTTAAGAACAGAAGAGTGCTTCCCGTGGGAGTTACTAGCATTTACTTTCTATTTGAAGCAGATTATTTGGATTAAGTCTCTATTTAACGTTGTATCTGCTGGTAGCTAGTGGTAACAGATCTATTAATTACCTGATACATCTGGAGGTGCTGTACACAGAGCTCGGTATAGTGAGTGCTTTTGATATAATTGTAGTACAAACCTCGAGCATTTTTTCACTTTAAATGTGTTTACTTCTAAAAACAATTATTTAAAAAGTTTTTACTCAGAGAAAATACTTTTCAGAGTACAAGAAAAAGAAAATAACAAAACATAGTGTTCTGCATCACTCAGAACTTGGCTGACAGGTAAACGATGAAAAAGGAAGACCACATAAATACATTTAAAAAGGACTACTTAATGATTATTTCTACCTCAAGGCAGCCAGCAGGGAGGCTCTCTCTGACCCATGTTCTTGTTTTGGTCCCACAGACTGGGATGAATGTGCTTCCCAAGCTGAGAATGACTGCTCTGTGTTTGCAGAGTGTATCAATTTGATGGGCTCCTACCTGTGCAGAACCAAGACAACCGTGGATACCAACCCAACCCAACCTGGAAGAAACTGTGAGGGTGAGAAAAAGGCTGGCATGTAGTTTTTCTTTGCCATGAAACATTGGAATAAGTTGTGGGTTTTCACATCTGCTTTTATTGCATCTGTTCATATAATTGCACCTTTGCAGTCTGTGCCTGAGGGATTGTATATGACCGATCTGAAACTTTATTTATTTATTTATTTGGAAAAAAAAACCCCTATATATATATATATATTTGTATATTTCCAGATGAAATCTCCCTGAGATCCTCCTTGATAAGCCTGATAACTTCAAGGAGTACTTTTCCCTCTTTGCTATGTCTGTGGCTAATTTCCTCCCATTGAGTTGATCCATGGCCTTGCCAACCAGACCCAGGAGACCCAGGAATCAACTCTGCTTCTTTGTGTCAGCACAAGCCCATAAAAATCAGATTCAACCCCATAAAAATCACAAATTCTACAATGTGTTCATGAACATCCAACACCTGTTTTTGTAAGGCTGCCATGGGGGCTTGAGTGGCCTTGGGGCCATTTTCAGGCCAGGCCCTGGTGCCTCCTCACCCAGTTTGAGGCCCCATTTCAAGGAGTGTTTACTGTGTTGCAGGTGAGATTGTGGATCCTCTCACTGAAACCATGGCTCCTGAAATAAGAAACAGCACAGACTTTACTCTTGAAGAAGGAAGCCCTGCAGGCCCTGCTCCCACTGCCACCAGCGGGACGGTGGCTGCTGCAGACCCGGAGTCAAGCACCGTCACACTCCTCCCTGCTGCTGTGCTGCCCCTGGGTGACAAACAAGCATCCCACAGTCCCACCAGTGCTCCTCCAACCCCTTGGGAAAAAGGTCTGGCCCCACAGATGGGTTTCAGCAGGGACAGCAGCCCCACGGCCACGGGGGTCACACCCAGCGGGGCACTGGCCGTGGGCACAGAAGCCACAAGTCCATCACAGCAAAGCTCCGTGGCCAAGGCTGCTCTCCCAAATGTGCCCATGGGCACGGCCAGGCAAGAGCAACTCAGTTCAGTTTGGCTGTCTCCAAATCAAACAGCCTCTGCTGCCACCAGGACTCACACGGGAGGTGGCCCTGACACAGCTCTGCTGGGCACAGGGAACATTCCCACCCTCAACGCCACTCTCAGAGCAGATGGAGAGGTGGGGAGAGAGAAGAGCTCTTGGTCTGAGGAGCACACTGGAGCCCTGGGGTCACCTGCTTTGCCAGGCACCTCTGCAGCCCCCAGCCCAGACCGCAGTGAGTACACATCCCACGGGATCTGCACATGTGGGAATTCAGCTGGGGGAGAAGCAAAGCCCCACTCAGAGTTGGGAAAAAGGCATCTAAAACTATTTTTTTCAATGTCAAAGTAATTTTCTTGTTGTCTGCAATTTTTTCTATATCAATGATATTTTCTGCAGGAATCGGCACTCTCTCTTTTCTAAATCAGCTTGTGAAAACGATTCCTCTTCCTGGCAATTTAGCAGTTGCTTTTATTGATGTTACATTTCTTCAGCTCAAAGAGGAGGAAGCACATCAAAGAGTGCACTGCGAGTGGCTCACGGCAACATTTGCTGCTTGCCCTTTTGCCGCAATCCTGGTTTTCCCTGCAGCCTCTGGCACCGGGGCACTGCAGCAGCAGCTGTCTATGGAGTTAACTTAGGGAGCTGGGGAGGAAAAGGACCTGCCTTCCCATTCCTCTCAGCAGAGGATGATTAGTCAGAGTCCTTCACAAATCCCCTGTGAGGCAGGAGCTGCCTGGAAACCTGTGAGACAGAGTTTCAAGAGCTGTAATTGAGAGCAACAAGGCTGGCAAAGGTTTCATCTGTTTGGGTTTGGGCAGACGTGTTGCAGCTAATGAGGGGATTTTTCTGTTGGTTGGAGATGAATCATATGTCAAAGAATCAGATTTGGTCTTAAAATTACAGTTTTGTTTGAGATAGGACAGCTGCTGTCTCTGCCCATCACTAAATATATTTTTTTTCTGTAGTGTGTCACTATTCAGTTTGCCTATGTCAGTTCTGCTTCTGCTTGTCTTTGTTGTGTCTCTCATGCCCTCCACACCTCTCTGATCCCAAGTCACACTTCACTCTGCTCTTTTCTCTCCCCCTCCCCTGTGATCTCGTGTTCCTGGTGGTCTCCACTCATCCAGCCCCACTTCTGGTTCTCCTTCATTCCTTTCTCCCTGGAAAATGCCTTTTTCAGCCATGTAAGGCCAGTTCTGCTGCTTCTCCAGCCTCTCTCCTCCCCCAGCCCTGCTCCCCTCCTGCCACCCTGCCCTGCCTTTTTTAGGAGGAGAGAAGACAGGAGCTGAACAGGGCATTGGCGCAGCCCTGTTCAGCTCCTGTCTTCTGTCCTCCTAAAAAATGTGTTTGGTTTTTTTTTAATGAAAACAAAGTGAGTTTGCGGTTTGTTTGTTTGTTTGTTTGTTTTAAGTATAAAATTAGCTAATTTTAACTGACAAAAAAACCCCATAAAGGTTGTTTTCTCCCAGCTGGAAAACAAACGGAAGGATTCTACACAAAAAAAAGTTCAGTTCGTAAAAACTTGTTTTATATTCCTTATGAGTCAAATATTTAACCAAGAGCTTTTGCTGGGAAAGAAGCTTGTGAAAGGATTATGCCTAAGGAATAAGAGCAAGAGTGACCAGAGTGGCATCTCACTAGCCCAGGGCAGCAAATTCAGAGGGCAAATGCCCACATTTGGTGAAGTTTCATATGCAGCTCCTCCTTGTGGCATCACCTCTGACCTGGAGGCTCAACCTCAGCCAATTTTTCATAGTCTGGTCTTTTAAATACCAGGGTTTTTTTATTATTATTTGAGAATTGTTCAGAACATTTTCCCCTCTCGCCTGAGATGTGTTTTATCCCCTAAATACCTGTGTTCATGTGACAGGACAAGAGATGGCAAAAAAACCCTGCCCAAATCCTTTGATCTGACTGGTGGTGGTGAGGGCTCCTTTGGGATCAGAATTATGCTGGGATAAAGGAACCCTCCTTCAGTGGTGTCGCGGGTTGGGGCTAACCTATGACAAGTGGCTTGCTTCAAGCAGGCATTTCTCCCCTCCTCTGCAAAGCTTTACCTGATTATTAATTCTTTTTCTCCAGTATCTGTCCCAGTTCAAATGATTATTTTTCCAGTGTGAGTAGAACTTTGATGTAAAGTCATCCACAGAGTTTATGCAGAGCTTTATAATTCCTGCTGCTTCAAGGAAAGCAGCTAAAATGGGAGATGAAAACTGAATGTAGGAGTCTGACAGTGTCAGAGCTGGAACCTGGTGCCTGGTATCCTGTGGAGATGCACTCAGGTGTGTGCAGGGAGGAAAGCAGGTTGCTACACCAGAAAGTAAAGACTGGTAACTTGATTCACAATTTTAAACTGAATCCTTAGCCAGATGACAAAGTTCTTGAAGTTTTGGGTGAAGACTATCCTATATTTATATAAACCATTGAGACATTAGGTCTTGCTGTGCCAGGAGTGATGATTTGTTAGGAGCTGGGGGCAGAGTGGAGGCAATTTGCTGGCAATGGTCACAGTGTTGGGTGATAGCAGTCATCACTAAATGGATGCCAGGGGCACAAATCGTGCCTTGAGAAGCCCTTTCTCTCATCTCTGATCACCTTCAGTGACCACAGTAACAATGCCAAACCCAGAGATATTGGGAAACACAGAGAAATCGGGAAATAAACTAAAATGTTTGAGTCTGCCTTAATGCCATTCAGCAGATGTGAATTAATGGGGAAGTGTACACCCAGCTGGGATTCATCCTGTCCCACCACAGCTGTCCAAAGTGTGGATGTCTAAGCTCAGGCAGCCACCCAGCCTTCCTCTGAGGCTGCAAGGAGGACTTGGTGCTGCAGTGGTTTCCCTCTGGAGGGATTGGTGGGACAACCAGCTGAGCCTGGGAGAGCAATTCCAGTGCCCGAATAGAGCAGCATTTCAGACATCCCAGAGCATCCAAGGCAGAGCTGGCAGATAAAAGACCTACAGGAGGTCAGTGCCTTTCTCGAGAATCGTCTGGGGCTCTGACAGGGCAGACTAAGATGCTGGGTGTCTTATTTTTAGACTTTTGGGGTTTTGGCTACATTTCAGAGGGCTGGCCTTCTGCTGCTATGGGTTGATGGATGTGGCCAGGAATGTTGGACACTGTCACATACCTGTCCATGCACTACAGTCCATAAAACACATATTTAAATTGTCTTTTTTCTTACTTTGCAGACTTCCAGAAACTTAGTGGCACAGTTTGGATAACAAACATGGAATACTTTCCAGGCTTTAGCAATACAAGCAGTGAGGAATATCAGACCTTTGCACAGCTCTTTGTTGATGAAGTAAGTGGGGAAGAAGGACGTGACCTGTTACCTGTCTCAGTAAAACCCCATGTATGGTCTTTTCCCCCAAAGCCTGGATAACTCATGTGTGTCACTTGACACACCTGTAGGGTCTGGCTTCCCCTGACTGCCTGAGATGAGTGTGGATCTTTAGAGGGAGATCAGGATTTTGGGATTCTCTGGTGCCTCCATGTCCTCTGCTTCTCATGCCTGGTTATACTGAATTATTGATCTCCTCCAGGGGTGTGCTGGAAAGTTAATGGAACTCACAAAGTGCTCTGATACCCTTGCCCTGAACAGCACTATACTAATTAGCTGAATGATTGTTGTTATCTTTTGTAGCAGTACCTCCAGGCTGGGAGTTCTTGTAATCATCCTGGATTTTGTAGCCCCATATCTGGAAAGGGAGTGGTTTCTTGAAAAGTCACCTCTGCCCTCACTTCTAATTAGAGTGCAGGATATCAAAGCACAACATGGTATCTGCAGTACCTTTAACCCTCTCAGGATTCTCGGGCATTGCCTTTGACAGTATCTAATATTGTAGTGAATTTATCAGAAGTTTGCTCCTTCTGATGCTCCCTCAAACACACCCATGCCTGGAAAGCTTCTGGTTATGCTGGGCTGCTTTATTGCCTTCCTTATCTCCCCTTCACTGTCTGTGTTTTCAGAGGCCTTGATAAGTGTGGTGATAAATCCATCACTGGCAATTTTATGGGTTTTCAAATCCTGCAGAAGCCTCCCCAGACTTACTGGGGACAGAGCCACGATGTGCCACTGGAATACAGCTGTCACAGGGGCACAGGGCACAGGCCAGCCCAGCCTGGGGTCACAGACGGCTGCAGGGAGGGAAGAGGGTGATCCATTTATCCTTCCTGGACATCAAATCAGTTTCCCACTGGTCCTGACTGGTTTGCACCTTTCTGGGTGTGTTAGGAGAGCACAGCTTTCCTGGAGCTGCTTTGGCCCCAAGCTGTCACATCAGAAAAACTGTGACAAAACGAGAGTGATGTGATTAGCAAAGTGAAAAGGGAGCAATTCTCCATTGACCTCGCTCTCATTCAGCACCACACTCTGCCCGAGGCTGTTTTAGAACAGCACAGTATTGAAATGGACTGAAATTAATGTATTTTCTTCGTTCAGTCAGGTATCTTAGTCCAGAAAATCATGAGGACTAATATATTTAGGAAAAATTGTAAAATGGTTGCATAAAGGAACAAAACAAAGTTTTGTGTCAGTTTTACCTGGGTCTCAAGTTTTCAGGCAGAAAGTGATTGCTTGTGATTATAAGGAACTAACTCCTTTTCCCAGCACTCTGGTTTCGTGGATCAGCTGGAGAGATGTGTTAGTGTTGATTCCTTCCACCTCTGAGCCACTGTATATGGGCTATAATTGCATAGCTGCTGTAAATAATATTACAAATATTGCATTTCTAGATGCCAAAGAAAATTTAGGAGACCAGAAAAATCTGTATAATTTCTTTTCAGGTTATGAGGACCAGAAATGGGTCTTTTAAAGTAAATGAGGAAAGTTTTATGAGCTTTAAAAGCACTCTCAGGTTCCAGTTAAATACAGTTTGGCAGAGATTTTTTTTTAAACTTTGGACTCACCATCTACAATTCAGAGGATTTATAAATCCTAATGTGTATAATGTTCTTTAGCCCCAGCACTTAAGTGCCATGTGGTTAAACTGGCAGCACAGCAAATGGAAATATCATCCTTTAAATAATGTGTAGATGAGAAGGAGGTAAAAACTTGATGTTACAACTTGCACTGTCATTGTCCAGGCCAGTTCCACCGCCTTTCTTGTAATGCAGCTTAAAAAAAAACATGGCTAAAGGTAAAAGAGTATTTAAGTCCTGGGATTCATTCAGCTTGTGTTTTGCAACACCCCAAAAAGAGTACCATGGCATGTCCTCAAGAAAATCAGTCGGGAAAGAAAAAGGTTTGAGTTGAAAACACATTCACTGAGGTGCAATAAATTCCCAAGTGGAAAGCTTGTTTTGAATTTGGGTGTCTTAAACTTAGCTGAGTGACAAGAGGTGTGAAACTAATAAATGATAATGCCTTATGAAGGTGACCCCCTCATTTGGAAGGCACAAAGCCTATGTTTGTGTAGCTGAATGCACCTAAAATGATTGCAGTTAAAGCCATCTGAATATGGGATGAGTGTTGGTACAGGGATTAAGGAAGTTTCACTATTCCAGTGTAATTTCACCCCTTTTTTAGTTTGAGTTTGCCCACATCCACATCCTGGAAGCTGCTGCTGATGGTGGCTGGGCAGATGTGTGCTCTGGTCCCTTCTTCCTGAAGGTGCAGCCAAACCACAGACACTGGGGAGGGATTTTTAAAAAAACAGAGTGAAAAAACAGGATTCATGCAGTTTTCTGTTCAAATTCATTTACCTTTTACTTACTTATTCCCAGTTACCAGACTGTCAGTGCACTCCCTGCTTAGGTTTCCTTTGTGTGCTACAGAAATTGCAGTACAATGACAGACCTGAAGAAAATTTCTCTTGTAAGAAAACCCCATACTCAAGGGTATTATATATTGAATATTTCTGTCCAAAACGTTCAGTTCCCCCCCCCCCTCCTTTTTTTTCTAGCCCTGCCTCATCAAGCATTATTTTGATAACCCGGGGTGTGGTACCTGTTGGGAAATCCTGGAGTCTCTTGGATAAAGGGTTTTGTAGTGTCACCTAGTGGCTAAATACAAATACTGTGAATGTGCCCCGACGCTTTTCAAGCTCCGAGTCCTGCTTTGGGAGGAAAAATAGGAATAAGGACAGAAACAAAACAAACAAACAAACACTGTAGCCAGCTGGGGACCGGGCTCTGCTCCCAGGGAACAAAGGACAGGACAAGAGGAAACGGCCCCAAGCTGGGCCAGGGGAGGCTCAGGTTGGACACCAGGAGGAATTTCCGCATGGAAAGGGAGCTCAGGCCTTGGCAGGGGCTGCCCAGGGAGGTTTGGAGTGCCCATCCCTGGAGGTGTCCACGGAAGGGCTGGAGGTGGCACTCAGTGCTCTGGGCTGGGGACAAGGTGGGGATTGGCCAAAGGTTTGACTTGATGATCTCAGAGGTCTTTTCCAGCCTAAGTGATTCTGTGATTCTGTGAAAAAAAAGAACTGATAAAATGAAATTTCAGGATAGACAGGGAAAGAGGATGAAATCAGGGTGGGCTAAGAGGATGTCACAGGTGTCTGTGTTTAATGTTGAGAACTTCAGACAAAAACTATGAAAGCTGAAAACTTAGGTCTGAACTCCAAATTTCAGTACCTGCTTGTGAAACAGCAGAAAGAAAGAGTAGAAGGAGCCCAAGAGGCCCTGTCTTAGTGAAATGGGAGATTTGGGGTCTGACAGGGCCAACCTACATTCTGCCCAGGTTTTTAGAGAGGAGTCAGCTGTCTCCATCCTCCCAGCTCTGCCTGCGTGCTCCATGGGGCACCCCAAGCTTTGCTGAGTGGGACTTGCAGGCACATGGGAGCCCTTTCCAGGGGCACACGTGGGGTTTGCTCTGTGCCATGTTACCTTGGCACCCAGCACGAGAAACACATCAGCTCTGGTGACTCAGGAAAGGGCTCAGGAAAGGGCTGCAGGACACCTGCAAATCCTGGCACCGCCTCAGGGCTGGGTATCAGACAGCAGGGAAGTCAGGGCTGGGTAGTGCACAGCAGGCAGGGCACAAGGGGTGCAGAAGCTGTGAGAATCCAGCACTAAAGGCACCAGGCTCTGTGTGTGGGTGCAAGGCAAACAAGGATGCTTCTCCTGATGCCTCCCAGCGCTTGCCTCTTCCCTGGGCTCTTCCTGGTGGGTGTCACTGCTGGGGTCCCCGAGCATTACCACTGAAATAAACTTGGCCTTAAACTCATGGCTGAAATCCAGCCCTGCTGCTCCAGATATTTCCTGCAGGAATCATGCAGAGGAAGATGTGGTTGGAGGTGGCCACAGTGTAGCCTCCACCTGCCCCCTTAATACCCTGGTCTGGGCATTTAAAAAGAGGTGGGTTTTGCTTGGCTCTGGTGAGAAATCAGCTGTAAAGCAAGGCTTGAAGGTTACCTGCTCTAAGTTGTAACACTTCTGGGCTGAGAGAGCCCTCTGAGGCAGTGTGGAGTGTCAGGAGAATCTTTAGTTCCACCAGCAATTCCTTGCACTGGATTGCTCCTCTCCCCAGAGGCGTTTTGAGAGGCTGAACATGGGATTGTCCCTGCAGTCCCCTCCCTGCCTTTCTGTTAGCAGAGGCAAGGTCTTGTGCCAAATGACAGATGAGATATCTTAATCGCTTGGCTTGTTTAATATTCATGCTTAAATATGCACCACATCCTTCAGCTGCTCTGGAATGAAAATGTTACAAACCAAAAGGTCAATTTTCTGCTGCTTCCCTCCAGAGAAGGAAGCACAACACTCATTTCTGGGCAGTGTACACAGCCTGAAATGTAATTGCTCCGTCTGCCCACGTCCATGTACATTTTGTTTTTATTCCAGGTGCATAAATCTCTGCCCCTTGAGGTGCTTCAGCAGATGGATGCTGGTCTGATTAAAGTGCTGGTAACGGGTGTTACTAATGGGACCACAGTGGTAAGTTTCAATCTGCTGGTTGCAGAAGATGTGGATGTCCACCACGTCATCACCACTTTTCGTGAGGCCTTCGAACACAGCTCCTACTTCACCATTGACAGGAGCAGCCTCTCCATGCACAGTAAGGAGCAGCTTGTGCCCCAGTAGCTCTTCAGAACTAGACAGATGACAAAGGCTATTATTAATCTGTATCTTCTGAGGTGAAAGCATCTGGAAAACACACGGATGAAAAGCCTTTCTCTCTCCTTATATTGCTCCTGCTTATCCATCCAATAAGTTTTTCAGAGAACACCCATAGGTGATGTAGGAAGTGAGGTACCACTGATCCAAAAGGATAAAACCAACTGGTCTTTTTGCCTATATCCAGAATCAGTTTTAGAGAGAAAAAGGCAAGGGGATGTGATGCCTTTTCCTGGTCTTAAAATCAAGAATCAAGCATGGTTAGGAGGGAAAAAGGGATTTTACCTTGGTATTTATTTTAAGGATCCTTAGGTGCACACGTCCAGGTTGAATGCACTCCAATGCACACCGCAGTGCACACACACAATAGATCGAGTATCACGTTATAGGTGTTACTAATTAGCAAATCTATCAAAGATTTCCCAATTAGAGGCTCAAGTGAGCCCCCCTCCCCAAGGAACCTTCCCCTGGATGGTTCTATCTTAGTTTACAGAATGTGTTCTGGAGAGGACCTTGGGCTCTGGGGCACACTGATCCCTAAATACAAAGCTTCTAAAATATTTACTCTCCTAAGCTTGACAAACAAGTCCAAGAATGCAGGCAAAAAGCACTAGGAATACAGAAGTTGTAAAAAGGTATAACAGGGGTACAAAAGAAAAGGCAAAAAATCATCACGGCATCAGATGTTAGAAAAAGTGGTCATGACTTGAGGGGTTTATAAGCTACCAGTGGAAATGGGTCCCTGAACACAGCCGTAACTAGCACTGTTTAAAATTCTTCAAGAACACATTACCCTGTGCTTTGCACTGATAATTTTTCCATGAGATAGGAATCCCAAGAAGTAAATGAACATGTGAATTCTTCTGCAGTGGGAATAGTTGTTTCCCTCACACACCTGTGGGTCTTCAGGTGAAAGCCCACACTTTGCCAAGCCCAGCATGATGGCTGATTTTACAACTTCTTTTCTTTTGTATGTAATTGAGGTAAGTAAGAAGAAACATTAGTCTCCTGACTAAGAGAATTCTGCTGAATTCTGTTTCACAAGTCACCTCTGAAAAAAATACCAAATCACTGGGAATTTATAGGATCACAACTATCTTGTGGTAGTGCTTTGTAGAGTGCTTGCCCCCTTCAAACCTGGGCTAAAACAAAGGGTTTGTTGCAGGGACAGGTCCCCATAGAGCAGTGGTTGGTGCTGCTTTCTGAGTCCTGCCTATGGTATGGTTTGCCCTGGTTTTTAGATTTTGGAAAGAGAAAGAGAAGTAAAAGCATGTTTCTCCCCTCAAAAATGAAAATTTTGGCCAGGTAAAAATTAAGACAGCAACTAGACTGCAACCTGGACCAGTCACACAAGCTTTCTACTTCGCTTATGCTGGGCATTTACTCAGCATCTCCTCAGGAGTGTGAAATGGGGAAAAACTGAGGAGGCCCCTGGGGTTAGAAGCATCCCCTTGGGCTGTTGAGCACTTCAGGATGAGAATGTACTATATTAATATTTAATGCTGTAAGGTTCTATTAACAGTTCTGTTTCTCATATTTGCCTCAAAAAATAGACAGGATTGCCAAGATTATTGGTGATTTTCATTAGCAGAGGCAGAGGGGACAGAGGAGGTAATAGAGAAGGTAACAGAAAGTACTTGATAGGTGGCTTGACCTCTGTATGGCAGCAGGGAGGAAATGCTGGTGTTACAAACTACCTTTTTGTATGAGCTGATTCCTCTGGCTTCTCTCTTTCCTCAGGCCATTTGTTAGCTGATGTATGATGGGTCTTTAATCTCCTAAATTCTCTTAGGCTTCTTCAGTAATTTATATTTGGTTTTGTAACCACGGCGATAAAGAATGTTTTTACTGAAGCCACAGCGATTTGTCAATTGACACCAGCCTTTGTTCAGTTTTGTTTAACTAAGATATTAATGTGATAACAAGTTTCTGGGAGATCCAGCTCTGCAGGAGCTCCAACTTTATTTTCTTTCCTCTATTGTGCAAATCAGCAACTTTTTCATTCAGGGCATTTCTAGAAGCTGGGCAGTTCCAGAAGGATTTATGTATGTGTACAGATTTTATATATTGTTTGGGAAAGAGATGGTATTTTTATGTTTAAGCAACTAAAATTATTTAAGGGAAGTTTTGAGCGATGAGACACGTTGTTCATGCTTCCCTGAAAATGGAGTTTATTATCTTGATTCTCTCTCAGTCAGTAGTGGGTGAATACTCAGGGTATAACCAGGGAGTAACCCCAGACCTGTGCTGGATGTTGGGTGTTTGACACACACATTGATCTGAACCTGTGCTTCCCTCTTCGCCCACTTTTCCTTCCTGGAACCATTACTGATTGCTGCATTTGTTCATCTCTCTGAGGAGACACTTGTGCAATATGGGGCTGCCACATGAGGTTTGTCCCACACTTCTCCCAAAATGGGTTTTCCAAAGCACTCAAGGTCCCATCTTTTGGGTAGTAACTGGTCACAAATGAGGCCAGGTTTTTTGTCAAACTCCTTTCTATGCCCCCAGCCAGAACTGGGCAGTCTCCTACAGCTCCAGGCAAAAACATACAAGCACTTGTTGAGCAACTTCCAGTGGGGGATATTGTGCAAGTACTGATCTTCCAAAAGCTGTATGTACATGTGTTACACACTAATTAGTGCAGCTACCAGGAAATAAAGCACTTCAGCTTTACTGATGGGCACTTTATGTGTCTCTTGGGCTCCTTTTTTAAAAAAGCCCCAGCTTGGGCAGTAAGTAGAGCAGGTTAAAAGAACAAAAGAAGCTAGTTTCCTGCCAGTGACTGTGAGTTTCCTCCTAAGAGTTTGCTTTTGCCTGATGAGACCAATCTGAACTTGTAAATCACAACAGTTCCTTTATTTTTGGCACTCTTCAGCATTTCCCTTCAGCCAGAAGGCAACAGTGACGGATGAGAAACCTGTGCACAGCACAGTTCTGCCTGTGACATCTTTGCAAACCTCAACTCGTGTTTCCTCCCCTGCTTCACTGGACTTCTCTCCTGCTGAGCATGAAGCTCTGGAGGACACCATGTTCTCCAGCACAGTGCTGCCTCCTCTCACCATGGATCCCATGGCAACTCTTGATGTTTCTCCTCGAGCATCTCCAGTCCCCCTTGTCAAACCCACCCAGGAGGTTTCCATTCAAGACGCAGTGAGCGTGTTTTGTGAAATTGAGAGGATCGTCCTCGCCATCCAGAAGAGATTCTTGCAGCAGGAGTCTATCCCAGAGAGTTCCCTGTTCCTGGGGGAGCCTGGCTGCAATGTGAGCACCAGCAATGGCACCCACGTTGTGCTGCAGGCAGCCTGGAGTGACTGTGGCACCCAAGTTGAGACCGTAAGTCCTCTGATCAAGGGAATGCCAACAAGCTCTGGAACGCTTTTTTTTCTCTCTTTCAGGAGGGGAGAGGCAGTGGAAGACCCTTAGTTGGGTGTACAGTCTATTAGTTGCTGAAATTCCTTTGGAGAAAGAAATCCCCTTCCTGTGACGGAAAATTACCTCTCAGTGTGTGATGAGAAGCATGAATGAGAAGGGGACTCTTTGAGGTCAGGCAGCAAAACTCAAGGGCCTCTCCAAACTGAGAGACACTTACCATGCCTCTTCTGGGTTCCCTTTGCAGCTGTCTTTTCTTAAAAGCAATTTCATTGTCTCATGCTGACAAATACTTCAGTTGCTACCAGGTGTGGGGACAAAGAGTGCTAGCTCTCTTCAGACCCCAAACCACTGGCTATGCTCAGACCATGCCTAGGTACAGAAATTCACTTGATGATCATTCACAATGATCATTGCCCCATCCCTGGAAGGGTTCAAGACCCGGTTAGATGGGGCTCTGAGCAACCTGGTCTAGTGGAATGTGTCCCTGCCCATGGCAGGGGGTTTGGAACTTAATGACTTTTAAAGTCCCTTCCAGCCAAAGCTGTTCTGTGATTGTATGATTCTGTGATATGGTAAAAAGGTAAAAAGGGGGAAGACTGGTGGATTTTCATTGTCTCCCTGTGCAGCAACAAAGATACTGGAGGTTTAATCTGTTTGATTTTTGCCGTCAGGAGAGTGGGGAACACCCAAGCACCTGAAGATGGAAAGCTCTGCTATGTCCCTGGAAACACTGATGTTCACAGGCTGTGCTTTCTCCTTTCTGTGCTGCAGAACATGACTACTACTGTAGTGAAAACCACCCTTCGGAATGAGGTTTCTGCTCAGGGAATAATCCACCACTTGAGCATTGCCAGTCCCATTCACTGCGTGTTTCAGAACGATGTCTTGACTTCCTCTGGGTACACTGCAGAAGGGTGAGGAACAACTCTCTCTGTTTGAAATGCTGCTGCATTGGGAAAACTCCCAGGGACTGTAGCTGTATCCAGTGACAGTTCTTGGATCAGTCTGCCAGCCTGGGAGTGCTGTGCTCAGGAGATCCCTGCTATGTGCTTCTCTTCTACTCCAACTAATGTGCCAGGAGTTCCAACAAGCTTGGCCTTTACCTGGCTAAACCACAGGTGAAAATAAAGCTTTGGGAACCACTGGTTCAGGAGTCAGAATTCCTGACTCCTCTTTGCCTTCCTGGGCAATCCCTTGTAGAAATAACAGCATTTTCCTGCTTTTGGAACATATCATATATCTTTTCACTGATGGGGGCCTGCAGACTGCTGTGTGGCTTCTGAGAATGGCAATTTTTAACCCCCCACAAATCCTTATTTGGTCAACTTGAAAAACCAGTAGATACGTCATGCAAATACTTTTTTCTTGTGGAAGGCCCCATCTTCAAGTAAGATGGAATCAGAGCCACACTTCACAGAAAATCAAAGCTGTGCTCATAGAAAAATGTGACACCACAAACTTTGCTCTTGTGGGGAGTGTTCTCCCTTCATACAAATGCACCTCCTCTCTTGTTTATCATCGTGCTTCAACTCTTGGCACCAAACCCAGTTTGTTTCCTAGCCCTGTCTAGAGATTGTATTTTCCTTTCTATTCCTCAGCAAAGCCTTTGTCAGGCCACTTCTCTTGGAGCTTTGTAATTTTCTCAGGCCTTTCAGTTCAGATTTGCCCTGTCTCATTATTTTGGCTCTTCTCTTCTACACAAAGCTTTTACTGTCCTTATTTTGAGCTTTCAGAGAGGTCATAGTCTTGTTCCCGTTCTGCTCCGCTCAGGCATTTCTCTCTGCCCTATCTGAATTGCTGAGACATTCTACCCTTTGGGTTTTCCCACTTGTGTTTCCATGCTCTCTACCTTCCCAGCTGAAAACTCGATGCATTTTCACCTTTCCTTTTGAACAGTGTCCTGACATCCTGGACTGCAGATAACCCTTCGCTATTTAAATGTGTGGAGTCACAGGCACTGATTTATGACTTGCAGAAACTTACAGTCAAATTTGTGGTCTTTAAAGAAGGATCATTGATTTTTCAGACTTTACACCATCTTTGAGGATTTGCACGGATCTGGACGCTTCAGAACAGAAATGCAGTTGTTTATTGGAAACTCCCCAATCCCCAAAAATTTCAGCGTCTCTGCCAGTGAGGACGTGCTGATCGAAGTGGGGATGCAGAGGGCAGACAGCAAGCTCAAGGTGGTTCTCACTGACTGCTGGGCCACTCCAACCAATAATTCAGTGGATCCCCTGTCATTTGTTTTTATCAGCAACAGGTACAGCAATGTCAGTGGTACTGACTAATAACATGTTATATTTTAAATGCCTTTTGTGTGTGTTCTCATCATTCACATGCACTGTCCCTTTCCATTTGGCCTGGTTACACCTTCTTTGAGCAAGAAAGGTAGATGTGAAAAGGGATTTCGAAGGGCCATGTGGAAGTTTCTTGAGTTTTGTTGTCTTCCCTACAGTTTTATCAGGGAATTGTGCTTCTGACCTGAGGAAAACACTTGAAGGTGATTTTGGCAGTCAGTAGTGAAAGAGCATTTGAAAAGTGGGTTCTTTATCTCCTTCTCTGTGGTTCAGAGATTCCTCTGTGGTTTCAGCTTCACCAAGAGCTTATGTGCCTCTTGTCAATGAAGAAATAGGTTATTTGATTCCTCACACATGATATTAAAGCAGCCTCTGGTGAAAGAGGAGGTTTGTTCCTGTCTTGATCTCTGATCTCACCCCAATGTCATATACCTTGGGCTCACCTGCCACCTTAAAATACAGGATAATCCTTTTGCTCAATAAAAAAACCTATTTCTTTTAATATTATGTTCTTTCAATTTGTGTTTGGTGAAGCCAAGTTTAAATCCTTCTTTCTGTTACTCTTTCCCTTCTTCTCCAACTCTCCAACCACATCTCAAATCTCTACTTGGTTACTGTGAGAATAAAGCAGCAGACAGCCCCTTGTCACCACTGCACTGCCAAAGCTGCTTCATGGAGGGTCTGGCTCTGACTTCCTAGAGGAAGGAAAGCCTTGAAACCCAAGTTCTGTGCTATAACCACAACCTGCCTTCTCTAGCCTTAGCTGCTCTGTGTGTTTTTTGTCTCCCTTTTCAGCTGTCCCATCCCCAATACTTATACCACGCTGCTGGAAAATGGGAATTCGAGCAAAGCACAATTTAAGATGAAAATCTTTTCCTTTGTCAACAATTCTGTGGTTTACTTACACTGCAGGATTCGTATTTGTATGGAGACACCGGGAAGCACCTGCAGGACTGTAAGTGTTTTGCTCTAATACACCGTTTTTCCCCCCAAAATATATTTTTCTCAGTGCCATATGGAGTCCTGCAAAGCAATGGAAGGAGTAATGTTTCCAAACAGGCTTTAAAATAACTCTTGAGGCTTCCTTTGTTCTCTGCTGAGAGCAGAGAGGAGTGGGGAAACACTACAGCCATATGGAAGTGTCAGTCTGTCTTCCCCTTCCTCATCCTCCTAGATAAAAGCATGGAGCTTGCACAGAGCTGGGGAACCTGAGAACTGGACCTTTCACCTCTGCACATAGGGGTGACTAAAAAGCCATGAAATTAGGCTGGTTGGAAAAGTATCAGCTGAGATGGATGTGTCATAAAATAGGAACTCCCAGAGTAGCAGTCTGAAGAATGTCTGAGTAAATTTATACATCTTTCTGTCTGTTTTTTTCCCCTTTGCAGATTTGCTTCTTCAGCTGAGAGTTTAGGTGCCAGGAAAAGAAGCTCAGTGTCTTTAAGTTTCTAGGGCTGTGACTTTAATAGAGTTTACTATGGCTTTTTAAAGCCTGAGTACTTTTTAAAGCAATAAACCAAGCCATGTCCTGATAAGAACTGCAGTTTTTGTCTGTGCTACAAAGCATTGCTTTGTTTCTTTTCTCTTCCAAGTAAGTGATACACAACTTTATCTAAAAATGTGTTGCTAACATAGAAGTAAGAAAAAGTATGTTTTACTGTTGGCTTTTTTTTCTTACTAGCAGACACTTGGGAATTCTCCTCTTCCTCTGCCAACCTTCCTGGATCTTTTTCTATCAAGGATGTTTTCATTAGCAGTTTGGTGTTCCCCCATTGTTTAACACTTTCCTCTAGCTCTAAATAACACAGTTCAAACCAATTATAAAGCAAATGATCTCTTCCTAAAAGATTAAAAAAGGCTACCAGAAGATGCTTGTTTCCTTTCTCAAAGTGTAAGGCTTCCTCCAGATTAAAAACAAAACAAAACAAAACAAAACAAATCAAGTAGGGACAGGAAACATGACTGACAATGGTAAGATGGCTCCAGTTTTGCAGCTGAGTATGAATATAAATATATATATGATGCATTGTTCTTTCTCCTATGTAAAATTTACCCCTATGAAAAGTCAGTGAATTCAGTATCTTAGATTGAGGTTAAACAGTGATGTGGGAAAGACAAGCACCAGGCACATCTACACAGGGTGAGAAATGGCTTTACAAAGAAGGGGAGAGGAGCTGCAGAAGGTGCAAAGATCAAGGAAGATGAGCAAGAACAGAGGGTATTTGTAAATAATGTAAAAATGGCTGGGAAAGTGCCCTGAGTCTGGGATCTGACCCTTTTATCTGTTACTCTGGGGAAGACTGACTTGATTCAGGGCAGGTTTAGTTCATGTAGCTCTTTACCCACAAAATTGAGACTTACATCTTGTATTATTTCCTCTTACTCAGTCTCTTTATTCTTTGTTTTCTCTGTGGAAGAGAGTAAGGTGCTCTAAAGTTTATAGCTAAAAAAATAGACAAGTTGAAGAGTAGTAAGAAATGAGTAAGAAACATGACTTTGAATGGGAAGAGGAGGGATGTGCCACCACCATGCAGATGTTTGGTGGAACGTGGCTGCTCCATGGCCATGTGGAACCAAAAAATCATTGCCATCAGGGAGCACCTCCATAAATGTGTTCTCCAACAGACCCACCTGCCTGGGAAAGCTATTTGAGGGCAGGCCAAAGTCATAAGTAACCCCATGGGTATTTTTCTGGGGGCTGACCCAGGCACTGTTGCTGGCAGTGGATTGTAGAGGTTTTCCAGTGCCAGACTGGTAACACTGGTGAGACATTCTTGAGTACACAAGCTGGTAAGACACCTGCTGGTTTTGCTGATGGTGGTATGATGTTGCAGTTTCTCTGGGGATTTTTTGCCCTTCCAGGAGAGCCACAGTATCTTTTGAATAATGCCAGTAGCTTTTGGTTCCCATCAGAGACCTTTAGGCTGCAACTTAAAACGATAAGGTAGCAAAGAAAAAAAAGGAAGTGTGCAAAAAATGCATGTGCAAGTGCTGTTCACAGAGAGCTAAAGCAGCTGACCCCCAACATCCCACAGGACAGGGATTCCAGACTTGCAGTTCCCAGATTAGTGGTTCCCATGTCACTGAAGCTGTGGGTAGCTCCAGAATGACACGTGGCTCGTCAGGGTCTGAAAGCTGCTGCTGCTTTTGCTGGTGCTGGTTGCAGTATCTGCTGTGCCTGCCATGGGCAGGAGAAACATCCAAACAAAAGTGCTTACAAAACCCTGGCATTAGTGATAAATTTATTCTCCCATAAGATTTCTCTAAAATAAACAGAAAGTTAATGAAAAGGTTGTCTGTGCGAAATGTCTGTTCACAGCAGTGTGTTTCAGTGTGACTAATTACAGATTTTATACTGATTTTTCCCTGATGCCATTTCTTTTGGACTTCCTTTTGATGCTAATTTCAGTTTAACAGAGCATAACATTAAGAAACAAAAGCCCGATGGTGAGAGTAGCACTGGGCTTTCGCAAGCTCATCAGAAGGCTTTGTATTTTTAATTAGTAAGCCACATGACTTTCTGGAGTTTGAATTGATCATTGCAGAGATGCCACGCAAGGGCTCGACTCCTGAAGGCTGGAGAAACCATCGCCCTGCACAGAACATCCTGGGGACCCCTGTGTAAATCAGCTGGTGAGTTGTGAACAGACGCCTCAAAAAGGGGGCCCAGCATGACTATCACGCCAAGATTCTTTTGTGCTGGCAAAGGAACCTGGAGGCCTGTGATACACAGGGTTTTTCTGCCCCTCTCTATTCCTTGGGAGCAGGCATTCCTGCTGGAGCCACGTGGCAGCGTGGAGAAGCACGTGCCCTCCTCGGAGCAGGGACTGTCAGGCTGTCAAGGGAATGTAGAAGGGAAGATAAAGTGCCTTTGTGTAGCTGTTTGCACAGGGTAGCAAGTGCAACAACCACAAAATCAAACAATTATTTCAACGGTAAGGTGTGAAAGCAGCATCGATCGTTCAGACTGCAATCGGTTTTCCAAGTGTTTACACTGCTGTTAGTCTGCAATTATTTTGGGCTCTGAAGTCCCAGATCGGAGGATGTAAGAGATTTCATTGTTGCCTTTCCTGTGGCTCCCTGGTATTGACTTCATTACCACGGTGAGGGGGAGTGGCAGAGCCCAGCTGATGCACAGCACCTCTGGTTAATTTGGTGCAACACAGGTTAATTGAGGGCAAACAGCAGCACTATGGACAAGCAAGGTCTAATTTGTAATGCACCTGCCTTTTCTGCATTTAATCTGAGTGATGCTTTCCAGGGCACCTGGGGTCTCTCATGTTTTCAGTCATTTGGTCCCCTCCAGCTTTACATTTATAACTTATTAACATAAAACACTCACTGAGAGTGTTTTGGCTCACCAGTATCAGTCTTAACATGTGGCTACCTTGAGTAGACAGTTCATAATGTTCTTTTGGATCTAGGAACTGACTCTGACTTAAAAGAATGTATTTTTCTTCCATTACACAGTCTGTTCAAATAGGCCCTCAGTGCTCATTTCTGAATTAGTTATTAAAAAAAAAAAAGTAATTAATGCAGCTTTCTTTGTTTAGCTCTTACGACAAGTAGCTCTCACTCCCATTTTTGCTGGAGATCCTGGTGCATTTCTAATTTTGAAAAATGGCCATTTCCCTAAAAGGCCTCTGGTGAGAGGAGCTTTATTTGGGTTGTACTATGCTGATTTCTAGGCAAAGGCAGCACTACTGGCTGCTGTGTCCTATGTCCAATTTGGATACTCACACCACATTTTAAGTGATCTACATCTCTGTGCTGAAGGAGACAACGTGAATTATGATGTCAGGTAAAACAGGTGTAACTGCTGCAGTGAAACATGAAAAAGCTTTACCTGCTCTGCCAACACCTGGTCACATGTTACAGCAAAAGCCACTGTTCCACATCCTCAGGAGGGCCTGTTCTGTCTGTGTCTGGCTACAGGCTGCCATTTCCACTGTGCATGTTCTGCTTTATTCCTTTGTTTTATGCTGAAATGCAGAAATAAGACTAAAAATATTACACAGCACTGCTTTGCCCTGCCTTGGAATGATGCCCTGGGTGTTATGTAGCTTGGACACTGCTCTTACTGACCTCTGTGGTTGCTAGCAGTGCCCTTTGGCCACAAATCTTGTTCCTAATTGTAGGCATGTGTGCAGTGGTATTATCTTCTGTGTACCTCAGGCACCACACAAGTGCCTGGCAAAACAAGTGCTGTCCTGAAAATGTAAGCAAACAAATGCAAGTTTTTGTGGGTGCATCGAGCCTTTGCAAGAAGGAATTACAAGAACTTGTGCAAACATGAAGAGAGGCACAATGAAAAAGGGAGAGGGGTTTCTGCTTGCAGATTTGGACAAACATGTGGAAGTGGTTAAAAGGGAACCAGGAGAACACTTTCTGTCTGTGGTCTGTGGTGCCTTGGGAGGCAGTTGGCAACGTGGGACTTGACTCTTGCCCACACTGGGGCACTTGGTGTTTGTTCTTTCCTCCCCCTCGGAGTCTGGGTGCTATTCCAGCAGAGCACAGGTCTCCTGCAGGTCCTGTGTGTGCCCTGTCTGCCAGATTTGTGCAGACACTGCAGACAACTTTGGGCTGCTCAGTTGGCTCTAAATAACTGCTCAGATGCAGAGTGGAACCCGTGGTGACCAAGCCAGGGTGACTCCAGTGACCACCCCAGCCACACCTCTGCTGGCTCAGCTGGGAGCTGAGAGACCCAGCACACACAGAGAATCCTTCCCCAAATACTCCGTGTTTGAAGAGCAGTTACATATATGATAAAAGCAAATCCAGTCATTTGTATGATCATAGATGGATGGAGGCAGGACTAAGATAGGAGAATGCTTCACCTCTAAAGTCCTCCTGAAAGTAAGGCAGCATTTCAAAAAGTCACCAGCGCTGATTCTTTAATTCTTATTTTAGCTGAAAATCACACTCATGTCTGCAAGGACTCTACACTTGTATGCAGAAAGAGAACATGGACTGTTCTCACACCCTTTCCAAGAGAATCATCCTCCCCAGAAGGCTGATACACTTCTGTAGCACAGTTCTATACTGGCATGTTGGGCAATTTGTAGGCAACTGTTTCTCTCCCCAGTAAAAGATTTAGGAATTTCAAAGCTTTTTTCTTTCACCTCTTGATTTTTTAAATTTTTTTTTTTTTTTTTTTTAGCATCTGGTATGAAGAGAGAGAAGAAGGCTGGAATGGGAATTGGGTACATCATCCTCATAGCCCTTGCTGTGTTTGGTTTTGTGCTGGGAGTTGTGACCCTTCTCATTTTCCAGTACCAGAGAAAGATGGGAAGATACAACTTCAGGATCAAGTCTGACAACTTCAGCTACCAAGTGTTCTATGATTAGTGATTCACAGGTTACCACATGTAAGTACTGAACTATGATCAGTTACATTTCTTAGCTGTTTGTCTCTTCCTGAAATGGTGAAATACTTGTAGATGATCATCCTTATTTTGAGAGTGTTTGAACCTGCTGTCCTTTTTGCTGTGGGTAAAGGCCATATAAGTAAGAAGGAAATTCCTGCTGTTCTTCCCTGTTTTCAAATACTGCAGACTTTAAGAGGAGGAAGACAGCACTGTGTCCTTCATCTTCCTTCATGGCTTTGAGTAAATGGCACATCACTTTAGAAAACACCAATAAGCATTTCCACAAAAAAACCCCATGTAATTTTTGGGTTTAAACCAGTGATTAGTATAATAAAGGAGAGAAACTTTACCACTCTCTTTATAAATTTTCTTCAGAAGTTGTCTCTTTCTGCAAAAGCTGGGGTTTAATTATTATTTTTTGAGATTTTTTTGAGAAAGTAGTGGGATGTTAAATATAAAGAGCTTGAAATATTGATGATGCATAAGCAGTGCTTCCGTGTGCCTGCAGAGAGTCTGAAAAGACAGCTCTGAGGAGACTTAACCACTGCCACATTTCTGCCTCTGAAACCTGGGAATTCAACACTTTTCCAGGATACCACAGGATTCAGCACTTTTTCTGTAAAATTAGTGTGCTCTGGCAGCTCACCATCATTTGCATGGTTGTCTCTTTAAGAGGAGGAGAGAGAAGTGAGAAAGCTGGCAGGCTGAAAAACAACACCTAACGCTACTTCAGAGCTCAAGGATGTTTGCTGTGGGTCGGACTCTGCTCCCGGGCTCATTTGCCATTATTGCCAGAGTTAGTCAGTGACCCTTCCCTGGTGCTGGCCTCACACAGGACAATGCCCTGGATTCATCACGATGGCATTTGCAGATATTTCATTTCAATTGACCGAGCACAGTGATGTTTAATATACACCACAGGGAAAGGGCAGGGAATGCTGTCCCAGCTTCCTGCTTGTAAGTCTTGGATAGTCACATTTAGCTGTATTTCCCTGTCTTTCATCCCACAGACCACCCTCTTATCCATCTCTGGGCAGCTCCTGGGAGATGGCCACAGGTGAGGGTGATGCTCTGGTGGCTTCCCAAGGGCTGGATGTGTCAGGAGTCCCAAGGGAAGGTACCTGGGACTCCTTGGTACAACTCCAGCAGCTGTAGTTCCATCAGGGATACAAATCCCACCATGAAGCCAAAACCCAGCATAAAGGGCATATCGAGGTTCATTAAATTAAAGCCTACACATGAAACCTCTGAGTCTCTCCACAGAGGCAAGAATGGCTCCTCTTGCATTCATCATTCTGCTCTCCTGAGTAATACCTCGTAGTAATGGGAATTCTGGAGTTGTGCAAAGAGATTGTAGCATAAAGGAATTACCAGGCTCATAACGCTTATACATCATGTTGGAGTCTCAGCTAACAGCTCCTTTTAGGAGCTGGAGCTGCTCAGCTCTTCTTTCCTCTGTATTTACTGTCTTTGGAAGGTAGTTGATCACCTGTCTCAATCCTGATTAATTTGGTTTTTATTTTTTTTCCTAGTGGGGATCATGTCTCATCACTTGGAGAACTGAAGTTTGTCTTCACTCAACATTTGGCTTTCCTTGCTCTACACAACACTGACTTTTCCAAATTAATGTCGTATTTAAAAGGTTCCTATACCACCTTTCCCCCTTGACCTCTTTTTTTCTTAGCAATCTGGTTCTTCCCTGGTGTCCTAAGAACTCTTTGTGACAACAGCTCCAGGTTGAAGTGAATTTTGGTAGTTTGCCCATGGATAAAATAGAAGGGAAGAAAACAAAGACCTCTGGTTCTCTCTTCAAGTTCCAAGATCTGGTGTTCTCACTGTGACACATCACTATGAGCCCATGTTAGCATCACTTGTGCCATTAATATTGACAAGCTGCATGTTCCCATAGATATTCGAGGAAGTAAATCAGCAAACCCCCATAGAGATCTCTTTTACAGTTTGTAACTCGCTGTTTACTTAGGGTGAGGTTGAAACTTTGAGCTGCAACAGTGTTGAAGACCTAATTGTGCAACGCCTTAAGTATACAGAAGATGGGAAACAAGCATTGGATTTGCCACCAAGTAAGGAAAAGCCACTGTGGATCTGGGACTTAACCTACTCAGGGTGTTCTTCAGCATGAGTTTTTAAATTTTATTCATTCTGTAATTGACAAGGACTCAGTGGAAGAGAAAGAAAAGAAAAAAGAAACTATTTTTGTTGCTGGCAGCTCATGTTTTTCCAGCTAAATCAATTGGTACCTGTGTATTCTGCTTAATTAGACCCTAATGATTGTGCAGTCAGGCCACACAGTGCTGCCCACCTAAGAGAGAGCTCTCCAATTGCAAATGAAGAGTTATAAATTTGACCTGGGTTTTTCCTGGCTGCAAGACCACCAGTGCAGCAGCACAGGCTCAGTTTACGTGGTCCATTGGGTACAACAACAGTCAGTTCAGATGGATAAACTGGAGCAAAAATCTCTTCCATGCAGTCAGCATGTCCTGCAGGGCTCTTTCCTGGGCTGCTCTTGCCTGCTGCCCCAAATCTCCACCTCAGTGAGTGTGTTGGAAGATGGGGGGTGAAGAGGAGTCAGTAACCTGTCCCACCACCCCTTGGTTCTGTTTGCTGCAGTCACTCCTCCTACACAGTGATAATCTGCTGTGCCTGGGTCACATCTAACTCAGTAATTTATAGACAAACTAATTCCTCCTTAAGCTCAGTGGACACCATTATAACTAACTCTTAGTGGAAATTGGTCCTTAGCTTGAAGCCATGAATGTTTCTAGTAGGCACTGTACTTAAGTGCTGATTTTTTGGTACAGAATAGCACAAGAAAGTGGCTTTTCTATCTTCCTAGTCCAATTTCTATTAGGTAGTAAGATTACTGGGTAAAAGACTTCCACATTTTGCAAAAGGTTGTACTGATTGATTTTAGAGCTTTTATATATACCTTTTAAATATATCAATAAATTTCAGAGTAATCATTTGCATTCTGCTTTAGACTCAAGGGACTCTGTAAGGAGTAAGACACTTTGACTTGCCTTTTCCTTGTGGAAATAAGAGTTACCAGATCCTGATCTAAAAAAACAAAAATCCATTTAGTTGTAAGTGGTGAAACTGTAAATTATCTTCTCAGTCTTAGTCTGATGAATGTGGAATCATAGAATGGTTTGGGTTGGAAGGGACCTTAAAGACCATCCCATGGGCAGGGACACCTTCCACTATCCCAGATTGCTCAGAGCCTCATCCAGCCTGGCCTTGGACTCTTCCAGGGGTGGGGAGTCCACAACTTCTTTGGGCAACAACAAAACCATTAGTTCTTGTTATGTGGGAGTCTCTTAACCCTTGCTCAGCTTGCTGTCAAATGTGAACTGTGTTTGCCTTCTGCACTCAGTGACAGGATCAGCTGTTTTACTATAAATACTTTTCTAGTTTTTGGTACTTACAGTCCTGAACTTCTTGGAGGTGACAGGATGAGAGATCTGCCTGTTTATTTTGGTGGAGCTGTGCCATTTACAAAAGCTGAGCACTACTCCTCAGGATTAAATGTGAACCAATTGCTTGTATTTGATACCTTGCATGCTCAGTAGAAACTGCTATTTGTATCTGAGTCTATTTATAGGAATTTTGGTATCTTAATAAAAGCAGTCTTGTAACTTATTGTTGACTTCTCTGCTGTTATGTTTTCCTGTGTGATTTAGTCACAGGCATTAGGATGATGCACTTGGTGGCTGTGGCAGCTTCTGAACCATTCAAGTATCAATACAATGTTCAGACATCACTGAAAACATGACACAGGACCTTATCCAAACCCCAGTGGACTGCAGTTACCAACAACTACATACATGTACTTCCTAAGGGTCTCTTTCTTCATCTTTACAAAGGGTGAACATACTTTCTCATGCTTTTTAGCAGAAAACCAAATGAATATTTAACATTCCCAGTCCAATTTATTGCAATGCATTGCAACAATGCGGTGATTCAATCTGAAGCTACTGTCCCACCAGCCTCCCTAGGTGTTTAACTTGCACAGTTCTGACAGGTGCTCCAAAAGAAGAATTGGGTGTTCTTTGCTTGCAGAAATAGGTTCTTAAAGAGTGGACAGCTCTGTACAGCTCCTTTATCCCTGAAGGAAGTGGTCCAGGGGGTCCCATCCACTGATTGCTTAAATAACTGCAAGTTTGCTCTTCTAAAATTCAATGTTCTGACTCTTTGCCTGGCCCATATACCTCAGACTTGTGAAACCCACGAGGGCATTGTCACTGCAGCCCAGGCTGCTGCCAATATTGACATCTCTACCATTTAAAAACATACATGTAAATAAATAAATATATAAACATAATTAAATATAAACAAAGCCCTCAACATTTATTTTATCTATGCTGGTAAGCAACAGGTGTAGTAATGCTTCCTCTCTTTTTGCACTATCACCCGGATTAAGAAATTATCCTCGTTGCATTCCAAGAGTGTCATGGATTGCTTTCAGATCCTGTGCTGCTTTTTCCCCTTTCCAATCTGGCATTGCCCATATTTTGTTCTTTCAATGAAGCACTGGCTCTAAATAATTATTTAAAAGAATGGATGAAAAATACGTAGAAATGAAGATTTAGTTTTGACTTCTCACACTGTTTCCTAAGAACCACTTCAGGCCAGTGGTGTGTGTGTCCAATATCCCCATTGTTCACTGAGACACAACACTGCTGACACCTGATGCAAAACATCACTATTCCTTTCCCCCATATCATAATGCTGCCAAATTCTGGTCCCAGTGGGGTCGGGAAAAAGCTGAGATAATTGGAAAATTTCCTCATCCATTAAAATATAAACAAGACTGGCTTTTAATGCTTGTTTGGAGAGTTTTCTTGCAGGCTGCGGAAGGAAACAGGTTAAAGGAACTGAGAAAGTTTGGCTGCAAGTGAGCTAAAACCATGATGTTGGCTATGATTTAGTCAAAGCCTAGAGCAGAGAGCCGCCTAATGGCTTCCCTGATCCACAGGTAGAAAATTCCCTTCCCTGCCTCTCCTGCCCTTCTTTCCCCGGTGATTTTTCCTCTGAAATCCACAGAAAGAAGAGTTTCAGAGACCTAACACAAAGGTTTATACATTAAAACAATCATAGCACAAATGTAAAAGAAGAATTGAGAAAAAGCAAGAATATTTGGAGATGGAAAGGAAAAGATCAGAGCAATGAAGTTCAAATTCTGTGTGGAAGTTTCACTAATAAAACACTGGTGTAGTGCTTGCAATGGATCTCAAAACATCCACTCACAATATTCTTTAAATCAACTGGTGCTCCATCCTATCTATGATGAAGGCTAAAGGAATTAGGATGGTCAGGGTAAATGAGTGTTTCTGCCTAGAAACTGGATTTGTTGAAATAATAACTGGAAAATACCAGTTTTATCAAACAACCTTTTTGTGTGTTTAGGTGTGTGTTAGAGAAAGCTCAGCACATTTAGGAATACTGCAGTTTTACAGCGCAGTATTTTCCCTTTCCCTCTCCCTGTCCTTACAGAGGAAATATTAGTAAAAGTGTTTTTTCCCTAGGTAATTTTCTCACATATAAAAATATTTAATACCTTCTGGAAAATTACAAGTATTTGTAGGAACAGTTGAAGTAATAAACCTTTATTTAAACAGTGATTTTCTGCTTTTCCTGCTTTGCTACGGAAGTAATCAATTTCAAAAGGAAAGTGGCATTTCTCTTCCACAATATTTCTGTTTAAGCCCATAAAGAACACAATCATTTGGCAGTGGCTTTTCTTTGAGATGTCTGGTGTCTGGTTTTGCTGCAGGTAACTCTGAGGAGGACCAGAACCTGAGGAAAATGAGAAGAGAAAATAAGCTTTGATTAGTTTATTACTGATGCAGTGAATGTTTGGCAAATTGCTGCAGGGGACTTTTTTACTCTTTCCTCACCTGGATGGAGCCTTTGGGAAAATCCAAGGAAAAAGTTGATATAAGCATTGAGGAGTTCTTGGGACCTCCAGGTATGGTGGCATTAAGGAGTTACTTTCACTGGTGTTTGGAAGCAGATCAGACAGGTTTCGGTAGGATGTGAGGAGCTGCATTCTCAGCAGGCTGGCACAAATCCATCCCAAAAACCTTGCTCCCTCCAGGACTGTGAAGGTGACTCTGAATTCCAGGAAGAGGCTGCCTTCCTGACAGAGACATTTGGGTAGAATTTTCATTTAGGTATAATCATTCCTGCAAACAATATCACCACATCCTTGGGAATGTGCTGGCAGCTAGTAACACTACTGACAGTGTGGATTCCTCATGGCTTATGCTCAGTAATGCTGAAATGCTGCAAATCCACCCAGGAAATGTCTGGCTTTGCCTCTCAGAGTGTCTGGAGCTTTGATACAGAACACTGGCCACAAAGAGTCCTCTCATTTATTAGCTGCCTTTGGCATCTGGCAGTTTGAAAAGATGAAGGAAGGGATTCACAGCAATTTTTTGAACAAATACAGCTGTTATTGGTACATGGAGACAGAAGGGTCTTGTGTTTGTTCTAGTGCCAACCTTGAGAGGCTAATTACTGAGTGTTACATATGAATAGCATTCTCAGGCTTATTCCAGCACATTTAATTGTGCTCTGTATCATACCTGCCCAGTGAGCAAAGTTGTCCACTGGGTTACTCAGCCATAAAAGTGGAAATATGGAGGAACTGGAACTCGGAACGTCATGTTTACTGAATCCAACTTTAATTTTTACCAAGCAGCTCTGGGGCCACACCTTTGTCTGTGTCTGTAAGGAATATGTCAGGAGTTACAGCTGAACAAGATGCTATTTGCTTCTGGGCATGTTTTTATTGTCCCAGCAAGATTTTTCAGCTGATAAATTGTTTGAGATTGTATTTTGAAGCCCATATAAAAATCAGCTTAGTCACAGGAAATGGTCGATATTGCCACAAATTTCCTGAGTTTCTTGGCATTTATTTGACTACCTGTTAGCATTTATTTGACTACCTGCTCTCCTCCTTTTCACTTGTTTGGCTACAGCTGTGACATTGAATTCTTGAACAAGAGAAAGGCACCTCTGTTTTCTGAAAGATCTATGAGGAGCACAATCTTGTAAAGTTTAGCCTCTTCCCTGGAAGGGCATCCAACTCTCACCTGACTTCTAAGAGAGCCAAAGTCAGTGTGCCAGGATGTCCAGGCTGTGTCCTTGTCCTGTATCTTGGTTGTCCTGTATCCTAGAATTCTCTTATGAGAGAATACTGCCAAAGATAATGTATTTCTTATGTTCTTATGTACCTCTTCTGGTACTCCCCATACAGACCACTGGAGGCTGTGTGGCCTCCCTGAGAAAATACATATTTAGCATCTTACAGGTTTGTTATTTCTAGCACTTCCCCCAGCATTTTATTTCTTAAACTGATACTGGGATTTTCATGGAATAAAGTCATACACACCAGAGAAAGGAACGCCTGGGGTAGCCTAAGCTACTGATTTAGTGCCTTCTTTTGTTGTGACCACAAATGGAAGTGTCTTCCCCTCCATATGAGCAACTGATACTTGTGCCATGTCTTGGTGTGGTGGTCCTTTGCTCCTTTGCTTTGAGTTCCCCAGCAAAGCACCAGTGCCACTCAAATCCATTCAGCTGCTGTGGGTGCCTCAGGCACTTGTCACTGAAAGCAAGATGTGACACACATTTGCCTTACAGCAGCCTTCATTCAGGCATGTACAGGCATCTGCTCAACTTTTTCAAGGAAATTCAAAATTAAGTGTAAGAGATGCAGTTTGAGGTTAATGTGATGGTGCCTGGGCTTTTTGAAAGTGGGGTGCTGAGTGAAAATACAACCTCCCTTTGTGCAAGTTGCTGATATTTGAGGTTAAGTCTTCATGGCAGCTTCTTACTGGAATTCCTGCTGCGTTTGGCAGATGATGGATGAAGCAAGAGATACCATAAAGGATGAAACAAGGCCTTAAATTGTTTCTGTGATTGTACAGCTTTTGTTTGCTTCAGAACAGGTATTAGTGACTGTCAGCTGAACAAATTGTATCTGTGTTCTAAAGACACTTGATTGGAGTTTGTTTCTTTCCCAGTCTCCATAAAGACACAAACAGATCTGTCTCTATTTTAGCACTTCCTCGGGGAGTCAGATGGACCCTGCTAGCCTACATCTGACAGAATCCCTTAGCCACACTCTGCACATCGAGTGACACAGGTTTACTCACTTGCAAGTGTCTAGTTACGCACAAAATCTGCAATTACTGCTGCTGGAGTTAATAAGTGCTTCATGGTGTCCTTGCAAACCAACCTTGCATTATTAATATGTCCAAATAAAATCTCAGGGAGGGTTTTACTGCATTTTCTGAGCCAATGCAGCCTTGATCAATTCACTCAGCACAGCCAGGTGAGTTAATTTTGTGTACCTGTTTCCCAGTGCTCTGAGCTCTCTCCTGGGAACTCACAGCGGTGCCTTTGGCCTCTGCTTTGCTAGGAGAGGATCTGCAGTCCCCAGAAACAGCCCTTCACAGTTGCAAGCAGCTGTTTTGAATACTCAGAGGGATTTGAACTGGCAGAGACCAGGAATCTGGCAGCTGATAAAACACCTTCCTCTGAGGTCACACCTGATAAAACACACCTTCCTCCTGGAGATGCCCTGGTTGAGGATCAGCCATCCAGTCCCTGACCCCTGGGCTGGCAGTGAGTGGTGAAGGGAGAGGGCAACTCTTCCTCTAACTTTGCACACAGAAAATGTTCTCCCTCCTGCCAACAGGGTTTGGGTTTGGGGTTTTTTTCCCTAACCCTGCCATTGCTTTGCCATGTGCAGGAGCACCCAAGGCAGGCAGAGGATACTGTGAGGGTGGTGAGGCCCTGGCAGAGAATGCCCAGAGAAGCTGTGGCTGCCCCTTCTCTGGAAGTGTCCAAGGCCAGGTTGGACGGGGCTCTCAGAAACCTTTCCTAGTGGAAGATGTTCCTGCCCATGGCAGGGGGCTGGAAATAGGTGATTTTTATGGTCTCTTCCAACACAAATCATTTTATGATTCTGAGTCCTAAAACTAATCTCCTATGTTTAATTCTTGCCCTGTTGTGTGACATTGCAAAGTCAATTTCCTCCTTTTCTTTCACAGATTTCATAATCACAAAACCAGGGGCAGGCAGCTGTATTACACATGCCAAGGTGAGCCAGCCCTGAGTTACACGTGGACAAAGTGCTTTTGTCACATTACTTCCTTGTCACATGATTTGGCACTGATGGATTTTCCTTCCCAGCAGAAGGTGGAAGCTGCTCAGGATCTGAAACGAAACTGTTGTTTCATTCTCAGTACAGTATTTCATTCTGCAGTGAGAACTCTTTAGCAATCTGGCAAATTATTCCTGTTTATCTACCAAGCTGAAGAAGACATATAAATAACTGTTCAAAGTAGTTTGAAAGCATGTCCCAAGAATACCACAGGTTCCCACATTTTTTACAGGCAAACAATAAATGGTTTTGGGTTTTGGTAGGGTTATTTTTTCCTGTTGTGACCATACTTATATTTCACATTCAAACTTCTCAAACTATTATAATTTCTGCCGTATTTTAAAGCTCAATGACTGTCCATGTCTTGGCAGAATGCATTTAATACTGCACACTGTATGTCATATTCTTTTGTACCACAGATATATGTAAATTCTCAATGTGTGGTTTTAGCTGACAAAGAGAGTTACAGAGTCGTGCACAAGAAATGCATGTTGTGATCAAGAGATCACACACAGAACATATAAAGAGCATTCTTCCAGAGATGTCTGTCCTGTAACTCCCTCTTAAGTCTGTGCAGGTGGTTCTGACCACAGCACAGAATTTTTTTACTCATTCCTCCACACCTTTCTCAAGTGCTCCCTTTAAAGCAGCAACATATACAATAATTCAGTTTTTCACAGTCTGTTGCTACTCGCTGTGTGCTTTTATCTGGTTAACCCACATTGCCTGTGATTTTCTCTTTCTTTGCCCAGTGGCAAATGGCACATTCCCATAGAGATCAAAAGCCATATCACTTTATAGAACTGGATACTCCGTTATTTCTATGTTTCTTCACGTGGAAATGGCTTTTGTAATACAGATCCTGTTCTGAGGCTTGAGTCACTCAACTGAGCAAATAGAGACTTTATGTAGGAGCATGTAGTGATAGGACAAGGGGGAATGGCTTCAAAGGGAAGGAAAGTTGGTTTCGATTGGATATTAGGAAGAAATTCTTCCCTGTGAGGGTGGTGAGTCCCTGCCACAGGTTGTCCAGAGAAGCTGTGGATGCCCCATCCCTGGAAGTGTCCGAGATGAGGTTGGAGGGGGCTCTGACCAATCTGGGATAGTGGAAGGTGTCCCTGCCCATGGCAGGGAGTTGGAACAAAATGATCTTTAAGGTCCCTTCCAACCAAACCATTCTATGATTCTATGAAAGAACTCATCTCTAATTGCAGCCAGTGGCACGATTTGAGAATTCGTGGTCAGATGGGTTGAACTCAAAGAGGAAATGCAGCCCTCTGTAGCTCACAGGATGACCTCTGGTAGCAGTGAAGGCTCAAAGCTTGGAGAGAAAGGGTAGTGCAAGTCTTCCTTCCTGTAGCTTTTTCTCTGCTGTGCACTTGAATCTACTCTCAGGAATATACCTGAGTACACTCTCAGGAGACATTCCTGCTCATCTGTCCATGACCTCTCTGGAATGCATCCCATGGCCTAACGAGGATTTGAGACCTGATGCATGTGGGCAATATTTTAGCTCTTCCAACTACTGCATTCACAGAGGTGCATGAGCTTGCACTTTGTACTTTCCCTTATTTATATGCAATGATGAATTTTTTTGTAACTGATCCTTAGAGATGACGTAATTACTCTTTTTATAGTTCCAGTTTCTGTTGATAACCATCTGGTGAAGCTGTTGACTCTCTCCTCACATTGCTGCAGGGAATTTCCCCAGGTTGGAGGGACAAGTCAAGGACAAGCATAAATGAGGTGTGTCATTATTTCTGTCCTTCCCCTCCGCATTTTTTACCCAGTTTTGACCAGCTAGAAGGGCAACAGAAACTTTCTTAATTAGAACTGCATTATAGGTGTGCCTTCTTGAGATATCTTACTGTGTGATTGCATCACTACTGAAAACTGATTTTTCATTTCTGCTCATTCAAAACTCTTCCTGTTCTCCTCTTTCCCCCTTTCACCTGGGGTAGACTCCTCTCCCTCTTCAGCCAACAATTGTTTGGCTGAAAATACTTTGAAAAACTATAATACTGGGTTGTCACAAGGCTGAAGTGTAGCTGGTAAATTCGGTATACCAGCAAGATGAACCCACTCATGGTGTCAAGAAACCAGAGTTTGGGTGGTAAATTTAAACAAAACCAGAACTCTCCTTGGTTTTATTATTTTCTATACAGAAAATCAAAGGTATTCTTTACTTGGAGAAAGGAGGAAAAGCTTTGGGATTTTAAGGGAGTTTGAAGAGCCAGCCACAAAGGGCCAGATCTCAGGCTTCATGGGATAGGAGTGAGTCCTTTCTGGAATCCTGCAAGAATATCTTTGCATCAATTGCTTAGTGGAGAGAAGACCAGCCTAGGATAGAAAATATGTTTTTCCAGTCAGATAATGAACCTCTAACTGCTTCTCCCTCCACCCCCTCTATTTCTGTATTGGCAGCAATAACAATAGCTATTAATTTCAAGTGTCATGAGTTTGGGAAAGTGTTGCTTTCCAGTGCTATTATGCAGGAAACAAGCAAAACCACAAGCCTGCCTATAGATATAGACAGATAATGAGACTCTTTTTCCAGCCTGACCTCATGGAGACCTGCTGTGCTGTGTACTTTAGCCTGGAGGTTGTTTTGTCCTGCTTACGAAGAGATCTGCCACTCCTGGCAGCTGATCTGGTTACCTGTCCCCAGGTGACCCAAAACACAGCATCTTGCCTGCATATGAAGCAGTGAGGTGAGGGGTTTTACAAAACCACATTTGGGACAGGGAGAAGAAAGCTTTTAAGTGTCTGCACGTCACAGTACAAAGACAAATTTTAGCACATCACCTGGACACGCCAGTGGGACGTGCTCTGTTTCTAGCTGGGATCAACCTTCTGGTGTTTGGAGAGTTGGGCAGTGACTGAGCCATGGCTTCTTTCCAAACCTTCTCTCAGGCAGTGCAGTCCTGGTCCCCTCCTTCATCCCTCACGTTACACCGGTGCTGTCAGCCCACACGTGCTACCACAGTAATGGACAATGGGAAAAGCCCTTAACAATCCTGCTCTCAGGCTGGGCCATGAGGCACTTACACCCAGGAGCAAGGAGAAAAGAATGTGCTGAAGAAAAAGCAAACACAGATCTGCAGTGATAAGATCAGAAATGGCAACGGCGTTTTTTGTTCTCGAATGAATGGAGGTTCTGACCTTTGTGGGTTAATTTTGGAGACTTGACATTGAATTCCAGGTAGTGTTGCTTGTTTGGAGAGCACCTGTAGTGAAAACTGGAGTCAGGTTTATGAAAATACTTTCACTCAGCCAACAAATCCCACAGTTGAATAAGAAATCTATAGGGAAATATACTTGAAGAGTATTTGAATAATTGCTTTTCATTAAATACCCAGGGTGTGCCCTTTTCTTTTACATGTATATACAAATCTGTCCCCATAAATTTTTTTCACCTGTTGTTTGAGGCACTCAGGTTAGAAGATAGTTTTCACCTGACTATTAACATTGCAAAGTGATGTGTGGATTCAGAATTGCACTGTAAAGGAGGGGCTCCTTCCTTGGCTTGTCTCCCCCTTCCCTTTCACCTCACCCACCAGTGTAATTTCCCCCATCCCTGTTACATAGCAGAGCAGAGCAGGAAGTTGTCATAGAATCAGAGAATCACTGCATGGTTTGGGTTGGAAGGGACCTTAAAGATCATCTTGTTCCAACCCCTGCCATGGGCAGGGACAACTTCCACTATTCCAGGTTGCTCAGAACCTCATCCTACCTGGCCTTGGACACTTCCAGGGATGGGGTAGCCCCACCTTCTCTGGGGAACCTGAGCCTCACCACCCTCAAAATAAAGAATTTCTTTTAAATATCTAATTTAAACCTACCCCCTTCCACTCTGAAGCCATTCCCCTTTGCCCCATCACCACCTGCCCTCACAAAGTCTCTCTCCATCTTTCTTGTAAGCTGAGTTGTCAGCAGCTTCTTACAAGACTAATTTAGAATTTGTAGCCAGTTTTCACTTCTTGAGACTGAGTTTATGGCTGCTTTTGTGTCTTCAACAGTAACTGGAAGACAAAGGCAGTAGAAATGCCAAGCAAGTGGGTTTAATCATTTGTGTCACAGTAGAGCAGGGGAGGCAGATTGGCAGTGGAGTCACTGTGCTTGGTGCTGACACTTTGTAGGACATGGCTGTCCCTTCTCCAAGGAGATCACAGTGCAGTAAGTGACAGTGGAAGAAATAAGCTGTATGCAAAACACCCAGCCACTGATCTAAGAAATATTTATGGGGCTTTTTATGCCATGCAGCAACACGTCTCCCATGCAGTGATATACGTGGCATCACAGAAAAGGAAATTACTTACCAACAGCTAGAGGACTTTGTGGTTTATATTTCACATGTGCATACATTTATGTCTTTTCTCTATGCTGTACCTGTAAGGACACACATGTCACCAAGACCTCAGCACTGAGGCTTTTTCATTTCAGAGACTTCTGGACCCACCTCCCCTTATGTTCCACACAAAGGGGCCCTTACCACCCTCCACACCCAATCTATTTTGCACACTGGTTTTCATTCACCTTCAGAAGCCTGTTGATCAGACAGACACGTGGTGGAGAATGAGCAATAAATGTGCACATGGACAATGTATCTCAAAGTACTCTAGTTAGCAGCAGATAACCATTTCTTCCCTTCTTGAGGAAATACATTTACATCTTCTCTATTTCTGTCCACCTACATCTCTCCACAACTTACCTTGCTATCATAAAAGTAAATAAATAAAATACATATCCTCACATTGTTTAGTCACTTAAATTTATTTGGGTTTTAAGCTTTCTTCAGGGAAATAGAAAGTTTTCAAAGTGCTTGCAATTTCAACACACCAGTTCTTCACCTCTTGTGGTACCAACTGATCTGCTGCACTAATTCATGGGAAAAGTTTCCGTGCCAGATGTGGGCAGATTTTTAGTCTCTGAGGAGTGGTATCCATGGTCTGCAGGAAATCTTTGTGGAAGTACTTAAGCCAGCTACAAATCACTAAATTTCTCTGTTAACAAGACCAGGGAAATCCATCTCAGAGAAACCCTTAGGGAAGATGAATTATGAAGTGTAGCCAAATCATGTTTCCAGAAGATTCTGAACATCTCAAATGGCAGCTGCTGTAGAGATGCAAGCTTTAAGGTTGTTTCATAATCCTTCGGCCTTGAAATAAAATGACTGCCTATGTCAACACAAGCTTGGAGGACTTGAGTGGATATTTTAAATTATTTTAATATTGTTTTATTTGCTAATGATCATAGATCCTCTCATTACCCTATGCACTCTGTACTTGAGATACAGAATCACAGAATATCCTAAGGTGAAAAGGACCCACAGGGATCATCCAGTCCAACTCCTGGCCCTGCACAGGACACCCCAACAATCCCACCCTGTGCCTGAGAGCGTTGTCCAAACTCCTGGAGCTCTGGCAGCCTTTGGGCCGTAACCATTCTCTGGGGAGCCTCTTCAGTGCTCAATCACCCTCTGGAGGAAGAACTTTTTTCTAATATCCAGCCTAAACCTCTCCTGACACCACTTCATGCCATTCCCTCAAGCCCTGTCACTGATCAGAGAGAGCAGAGATTGGTGCTGCCCCTCCCCTGCCGTGGTTTGTGCTTTGTCACATTTATTTTCTTTGCAGGGCTCATACAGGAATTTGAAGATTTGTTTTGTGGTGATTCATTTAAAGAATTGGTGCTTTAGAGAAGGATCATTAGCTTAATTGCTTGGGATAAGATCCCTTTGTTTCTGGGTATATTCTTGCTAGATCAATGTGCCAGCTTATCATATGTTTATTTTGAAAGCTATGGACAGATCAGGCTGGTGGAGGAGAAAGTCTCCAAAGTCAGAGTCTAGGCTAGAAAATTATTGAATTAATATCCCTCTGGAAAGCAAACCAGACCAAATTATGGTGAGGAAAGAAAAGAGCATTCTAAGGAACTGAGACAGAAAAAAACAACAGCAGAGGACAAGTCTTAGTCATTGATCTCCAGCTGGAGCCCTCAAAGGAAGACAGCAACAGGGAAACAGAGCCTTCCATTATTTTCAGTTCTGAAATGAAACAAAACAAGAATATGGGTCCCACCCTCCTCCCATGAATGTTGGCAGGCCCCAGAAGAATAATTTGCATTCCAGCTAAGCCCTTGTTCTCATGTCTGACTTGCAAAATGGTTTCTCACAAATAATGCTGGAACAGGCACAGAGAGCTGAGCCCACCTGGCACTTGGATTAACTCAGGAGCTTGATGTCTTTCAGCTGCCCCAGAGCTGCCCCAAATCACAGGCAAATCCAAAGTCATCTTAAGCTAAAACACCTTTCACAAACTTATGGGGTGGTTGCAAACAAGGCTGTTTAAACTCTCTGTACCCTTTTCACAAATGTCACCAACTTCTTGTTCCCAAAACTGTGTTGTGTAGGGACAATTTTGTGAGGCTTTGGAGCACAAAAAGGGATTGTGCTGCCATGCCAGGTATTCTGAGCGCTCATTACAGGTAATTAATTTTTTTTTTTGAAGCGCACAGAGGTTGGGACTGTTTTTCATTGGGAGAAAAAAGCAGCTAGAAGCATTTGATAATCCACATATTCATGGAATTAACTTTGTCACTAATTGTAGTAATTGGCACTGACATTCTGTTGTGGTGCAGAGGATAGGGAGAGAGTGGGAGAGTCATGCTGTGTATTTTTAGAGATGGAAATTTCTGTAACTCTATATCCAGGCTGGATGGGGCTCTGAGCAACCTGGTCTAGTGGAAGGTGTCCCTGCCCATGCCAGGGAGTTGGAATGAGATGATTTTAAGGTCCTTCCCAGACCAAATAATTCCATGATTCTATGTTGTGCACACCTTCAGGGTAATGTGTTATAATGCATGCAATATTCATATTTTTGTAATTATATGAGTCACCTATTATCTCATTTTTATATTTGCTCACTGCTTTGAAATGTTCATTATGTTGTCATTTACCTGATCCACGCCTTCATTTATTTACTGTTTTTAAGGACAAATACCAAGATTTAAGGATATTTAAGTGTTTAAGGATAAATCCCAGATTTTCCCTGGGACGATTCTACATAAGGGATACCTGCCTAGAAAAACAGGTTGCAACTGCCTTGCTGCTGGTGAGCAAAAGTCATAATTCTTTGTGAAAGAAAAATTGAACTAGTGGAAGAAAATTTTAATTAACTCCCTGTGTGTTCCTCTGCAGGCTGGGCTAGTGAGTGTCAGTCCCTCTGCCAGCTCCATTGTCCTTGTGCTATTTGTGCAGAGGGATCCAACCCAGACTGGATTCCAAGGCTGTTCAAACAGGGAATGTTTGGCTGCTACACACAGTTGGTTAACTCAAATGTACAGAGTGAATTCTTGGAAGGAAATCACTTATTTAGCACAGCAATTATGATCAGCATTCAGTCCTCATCCAAAAGAGATCCCCACATACCCTTAGCACAAATACATTTTATTCATGGTGGTCTCATCTCCTAATTCTGATCCTGAACCTTTTAGATCTTGCACCGGTCAGTGAGACAATGGAAAATTTGTGACTGGAGCCTTTCCTTGCAAAAAAACCTGAGAAAAGCTTCCACAAATGTCTTTTCTGAACAAAAAGAGATAACACATTCTCCCCACTGACATCTGTTCTTCTAAAAAAGCACGGGCCAGGGAGCGAGTTGATGCACAGAACCTCTGATCTCTCACAGTGCTTAACTCTAAGCTCACTCTGGTTCTCCCCAAGATAAACCTGCTTTAGAAGCATGAGCTCTAAGAAGTGTAACTTTAGCCAGTTTTTGTCTCTGGCGTGGGGGCCCAGGAGCAGTCCAGAGCTTCTGTTTAGTGATGTTCATGCTGAGAGCGATCTTTTGGCACCTCCTTTCCTTTTTCACTTCCCATTTCTAGAAAAAAACAGTTTGTTTGTTTGTTTTTAAACCTCAACCCTTTGAAAAAGGTGGTGGAAGTTTGGAATCCTGATCCTGGCTGTGGAGGTATTTGTTGTGTTGTGTTGTAGCAAAACCAATGATTTACAATGAAAAGGGTTCAGGGATGAAAAAAGGTAACATGAGATGGAGTAAAGTTTTCTTGCACAGTCATTGCCTAAATCACATCAAAGAAAATGGTCAGCACAGAGGAGTCACTGGCAAAAAATTGCTCCATTGAAAGGTCTTTAAGTACTTTTTTTTTTCCTGAGAGAGCAGACTATTGAAAAACAAAACCTGTTTACATGAAAAGAAAATCTCCTTCAGAAGTAGACTGATTTCACTGGAATTATCATGGAAAACTTATCACAACACTTCATCCCAAAATACTGTCAAATAAGTTTTACTTTGCCCTTATAATTGGGTATTTTAGATAAAATTGCCATTTTACATGATTGGGAAATCAAAGTGTTTAAATTAAACACTTTGGCTGTTTAAACCAAACTGTTCAGCCTTAATGCAACCAGAATTTTCCTTCTGACTATAATTTTTTGTCAGAACACTTCATTTCAGTAGCTCTTTGGAGAGCAGTGACATTTTGAGTCTTGAGCTTAAGGTTCAGAGTTTTGAAACAACACAGTGATTCCTGTGGCTCTCACACCTACTACTACTTTTGTTAACGCTGAGCCCAAATAATTTTCAAAATTTTGTGGCTCACTTCTGTGGACTAAGGCTGGGAAGAAGAAAAAGTGAATTATAACATACCCTTCTTAAAAGCACCCCGAAACACCTGTAGCAAAAAGGTGCTTATTGAATTAATTCCAATATCTATGGGTGAAATATCAAAACTGATCACAAGGGTTGATACAGAGCATCAGAGTTATGGTTATTGAAGTTACACTGTTACTGTTGGCAACAATCCCTGGCTCGCTGCTCTTGAATTCTACCCTGGAACCCACAGCTAATTTCTTTTTTTTCATCTGTGGTCTATGATTAACATGGGTATTTGTTCTCTGCCAGTGGCGTATTTTAATGTGTTCCCGCAGCAGATGTTGTGTTGGTGATGCTGCTTCATGGAGAACTGGAATTCCTTCTCTGGAGAAGAATTTCCTCTTCATTTTCCTGTCCAGACTTATGGGGACTACACAGCTTTATTCCCTGATAGAGCAAACTACTGCAAATGCACAGGACAAATGCACAGAAGAAAGTAAAGAAAAGTGGCTAATGAAGTCACAGAAACAGCATGGTGTAATTAGTATAGATCAGGATTACCAGGGCTTTTCTAATTCTGGTTCTAGAGCCACCTTGGCTGCTCTTACCTGAGTTATCTCCCTGTGCAGTGCTGCTGGGTGAGGTAGCAACATCCTCTGATGATGTTGTGCTTTTGGTTTGGTGCCCTGCCCAAATGCTGAACACACCTCCCCTCTTCCAAACTCCTGTCCTGCACAGAAAGCTTCTCTGTATTTTTGCTACCCTTATTTCCAGAGCATTTTGACAAATCCATGAGATGCTTGTTTGGAAGCCTCGGGGATTCCAAGCTAGACTGTGACCTGTGGGCATTGATTTATTTCAGCTGCATCCCTGATTCTTTACCTGTTCTGTTTGTCCTGGTATTTTGTACTTGATTCCTCTTCCATTTGCTCTTTTCAGGATAATCCAGTGCAAGGCTGGGAAGGAAAATGTGGGTTTTGTTTAATCAGAGCTCGTTAGAGCCCTCTCATCACCTTAGTGGCTCAGCACCATGCCTCACCAGTCCTCCACAAAAGGAACTATGCTTTGCCAACTGTAAACAGCAATGGTTTCTAGGAAACCCACTGTGCCAGCCTGGAGCTTCTTGTTTGATGACACATCGAAGATTTAAACATATTTAAATCTTTAAGCTCCTGTCTTCAGCATTCCGTGTTGTTCTCTCCAAATTTTCAAGCAATACAACACATCAAAAGGTTTCTCAACATTTCACTTCCAATTCACTAAATCTAGGAGGCAAATAGAGATACCTTTGGACTTTGTTTCTTGTCTTTTTATTTTTCCTTTTTTTTTTCCCCCCATGAAAAAATAATGACTTTTCTAGCCTGGTTGGGCTGAGCTTTGGATCTTCTTTTAACCAGATCTTCAAGTATGGATGATACGGGGGCAGGGACACTGCTGGAACGTGATGTGCTGTTTAGGTCTCTAGTCAAGAAAATTTATACTCTTTGAACACCCAGTGCTAATACCATCTGATTTCCTTATATCTGATTAAATTTGAATCAGAAATACTTTTGTTTCCTCTGAAACATTTTCAACCCTCATGACCAATAAGTTTTGAGTGCACATTTAAAGCCAAACACTTCGTATGTTTTGGGGCTTCTGGGATTTATCATATCTGTGCTGTTTGAAATCACACCAAATTAGAAATGGATGAATTGGTTGAAAATAGGAGAGTTGTTGGGAAAAAACCCCACATTCTCTCTGGCACTGAAATTACAAAAGGCAGCACTTCTGGAAGCAGTTTTGGACAAGGGATAATCTTGTGATTTCTTTTGATTATTTATTATGATTAATGGGAGAGCAAACATAAAAACCTAAGAGACAGTCCTGAGTTAATATACAATAGGCTGATACAGAAACAAACCCAGTGATTTCTGCTGGATAATGCAGCTGTGCATTGCTCAGGGGGGCTGAGCCCTCTGAAATCAGGTTCACACACTGAGGAACTGAAGGGAAAATTCAGTGGTAGGGCACTACTTACACAAGTGTGGTTGCAAATAATGCAGAATGGCAGCTGGAAATGTCACTGACTCACAGCTAATATTCAAATTATAACAACAATAATAGTACTACTATTAATAATATTAATGAAAATAAAGAAAATAGCAACAACAACAATCTTGAGCAATTTTAGAAGGCAGGAGGGTTTGAGTGTCTGAAATCCATATTGTGACCACACTTTGTGACAGTGCAGGTACATCCTGCTTCTAAGTGAGGCTGTTTCATTCACCAGCATTTCCTTCTGGGAACAGATTGGTTACAGAGCCCTTTTGGGTTATTCTAAGATGAAACACATTTTGATTTTTACCAGTGACAGTTGTGTGAACTTACAGACATCCTCACACACATGGGAAGTACAGTTCCTACCTAAAAACCCCTTTTTCTTTCACTCCCAACATCCACAGAACAATGCACATCCTCACTGACAATACTGACACACTTTTGGAAGTTCTTGGATATTGAAGTTTGGTACTACAGCATGATAAAAGAAGTTAAAACCAGCATTATTCTCTTCCCCCAAACTGTGATTTTTCCAAGAAATTCCATCTCTGACTTACAAAAAGACAAGTGATAATCTGGAAGTGTTTGAGGATGGCTGGCAGGAGGGAAAATAAGAAAATTGAGTACCTCAGAACGGGTTGTTTATTTTTCAGCTGTCACTAGCTTATCTCTCCAACATTTAATGCTTTTAATTCAAGCTGGCAGGGGGGCTTAGAAGGCCAGAAGAATTTTGTTTTTCTCCACATTGTATTCTTTGATTTAATGAAAGATACTGCCTTCACCAATTCACCTGCCCTCTGTATTTCTTTTAGCTTCATCTTTTTTTTTTTTTTTGGTTTGTTTCAGGAAGTTAAACACAGGCTTTTAACAATGTATTCTTAAGCAGATGGAAATTAGTATCTAAAGAGGGGGTTTTTTTAAAAGTCCTGAGTCTTTGATCCTCCCAAAAGAATGCTAAGGTTTTTGCAAGTGAACTTTATGTAATTTAATCTGGTTATTTCCTTGTGTACCTTCGCCTTCTAACTCCAGGTGAAACCTGAGTTTCTTCAGCATCTTTCAAAAATAAATGTAAGAAGTAAGTGATCACTTAAATCTTGAGTTTATAGATTGGTGAGGTGAGTCACAAGGCACTTAAAATATTTGAGAAGGGTCACCAGTTTCATACTGGGACGTTTCTTAGCTGTAAGGCATGTGGCAAAACTTGTTCTGTGTTTACCAGAAAGCAAGTTTTACTGTGAAGTATATGACAAACTGAATTAAAAGTTAGTTTGGTTTTGGGGCATTGTCAAGGTGAAAGAGGAAAAACTGTAGAATTGAGGCTGCTTAACAGAGGAGCTTATCTGAACCTCAGCCCTGGTGACAGGCTCTAATGCAACATCCAGCCCCTCTGCTGTATCTATTTCCTGAAAAAAAGGAGAATTTGGGGTTTTTTTCTAATGCTATATGCCATTTGCTGTATGTTAGCAAAAATGGGCTTATACTGCTAAATTTAAACTTGATTTCTTCTTTTTCTTCATAAGAGACTTCTCCCTTTACACAAGTTAAGTGTCATTGCACATTAAAAACCAGTGGTGCTTCTAAGATACTAAAAATTTGACTTAATAGACCTTGCAGCCAATTTTCCATGGCTGTCATTTCATAGAAAATCCTGGTTAAGAAGGTAGGGAGTGGCATATCCCACCCTGCCCTCCATAGTTTGCAAGAGCATCAAAGGTTATTTGCACATGAGTAGGACCTGCAGAGGTCAGGGAAGGGGTTTAGGGTCAAAAACTACTCTGGTACGTGGAATTATACCACCACAATTCCCAGCTGAGTATGAATTAGAAACTGGTTTTGGTTTTATGGCAGTCCAAGACAGAAAAGTCTGAAGACACTGGCCTCCTAAGTAGAAGGAAAACATGATACCAATTATTTATGCAAGAAGAAATAGCTTGTGGTTATTCTTTAAGAATTCCAGTTAGATCTGTAAACAAGTGATTGCTAAGAAAAGATCTGACTGCATCAGGAGTTTCTACATCAAACAAGGCACAAAGCTGAAATTGCTGCCTCACACCAAATAACAATACCCTTAAGTTCATTTCAAGGAATATTTTTCTTTGTCTTACTTCCCTGTCAGAGTAAAACTGAAATGAAACAAATTTTACAGAACAACTGCTGAAGCAAAATCTGGAATTTATGTAGTTGTAAATGGGCCAGGTCTTGCAGATCTATAAAAAACTTGAAAAAGAATTAGGTAAATAATGCTCTTCCTTCTTCAGGCCTTACTCTGCCCCACTCCACTCCACCCTGCCCTACTCCAGACAACATTCCTCTCACACAGTATGATTGGAAAAAAAAAAACCTCACTGAAAATGAGTTAATGAAGACTTTTACCAGTATAAGCCTCAGGCAGGGCAGGGTATGAAAAAATATGACAAAATGTAAGCTGAAGTCATTGATGAGCCCCAGGCACACAGAGGCAGGTTTGACATCATTGAGTTAAAGTTGTGACCCAAATTTGGTGACCAGCAGGGACTGTTCATGGCAGCTGCCTATAGTTAGGAGGAGTTTACCTGCTATAGAAAATGGGGATAAACTCAGCTAAAAATGACAGGCCTGGTCACCCAGTATTTTCCACCTGTTTCAAAGAGGTGAAATAATGGAGGTTTACAACCACTCCAGTATCTTTACAGTATTGCAGAACCAATGACTGGCATCTGTTTGGGGTATTTCTAGCAATTTGTTGTTCTAATACAATAAAAATGCAAGTTAGGACTGAATACTTAAACATTTGCTCCTAAATAATTAATAATACAGGAAAATAAGGAGGAAAAAAAAAAGTGTATCTACTGATTAGGGCAAGGTTTTTGACCCGAGGCTCCTCAGTTCTGCATCTTAGTCATGCATTGCCCAGACCCAAGGTTGTTAAAATACTTCACTTATTGAATACCCTGAATAAAAGGGTGTTCAGATGCGTTGCACTGCTCACTAATTTCTTCCTGTCTTTGCCTCACCTTTGGATCACACTCAGACCTTGCTCCATTAAAGAAAAGCAAGCATGCTCCACCAGAAAACTTTGGAATTTATTACAGAACGGGTCAGGTGTGAGATTTTCATTGCATTGGCTGCCATCCCAGTGTGCAGGAGGGACTTGCAGAGGCTGGGACGTAACACTTGCAGCCTCGCCCCTGTTTAAATTAGCAAAGTGTTCCATTCAAAATGTCACTCTCACGCACAGGACGAGCACTGCCAGGAGGGGAAGACTCAACATGGGCACTTGGAATTACCTCTGGCATTTCATCCTCTCCGTTTTCCTCTGTAAGTAAAAATTTATTTGGTTATTTACCATTGCTATACGTTTAGAGGACGTCCTTGAGAAACATTCAAATTTGTAATCAGGGCAGGGGGGGCTGCTAGAAATAAATATAAAATCCAATAACATGAAATATTTACAGGGTTCTGGTTTTTTTTTTTTTTTCATTTAGCTTGAATGCATAGGATTTCAGCAGGTATTTTAGTAGGGATATAAAGCTGTAAGTAGGTAAAAGAATGAGAGCAAAGTATTTAGAAAACTCATCTAGAAGATCAAATATGCAGTGTCTGACCAAATTATGTGACTTTTTTACCCCTAAGCTTAGTTATGAATGATGCATTTTGCCAATTTTTCTCCTCTGAATGACTCTTTAGGAAAAAACACATAAAGCCCATGGATTAGGTTGTATTAATTGTGCTGTGTTCTCACTGCACCTCAAGAGTTTTTTAAAACAACATGTAGACATTCAGAGGGCTGCTTTATTTTATTCTTAATGTCTGGTTTCATGTTGTTCAGTGCTGACAAACACAAATTTCTTGACTGATCAATACCTGCTGTTAAAAGCTGAGAGATACAAGTACAGGGTCTTAAAATTTAAGCTGTCTTTGGAAGAAAAAAAGATATCAGCGTGTGAGAAAAATGTTGCAAAATATGTATTGTTACATTACAAGTTTTTATGTAGACACCAAACGATATGAAAATACCACCTTCATTTTACAGATGAGTAGAGCCACAAGTAGTTAATAAATGTGGTTCTTAAGAATTTGATAGAGCTACTCCAGTACACCCTGTCTGAGAATCCTCTAAATTTCCTACAGTAAAACCCAAAGATCCAGGATAATAATTAAGAGTTGCTAAGGAGTAAAACTGACATAAGACAGAAGCATATGTCTGTGTTTTTAGCAGGAGCAAAGCCACTTCTCAAAATCAAAGTTGAATTACCTGATCAAGTAAATTAAATAAGCCCAAATTAGCCTGACTATTTAATCACAATGGAAAATGGGTTTGATTTTCCTTTTAAAGAAACTTTGGGAGTGTTAGAAATGTTGTCACCTTCACACTTGGGAACTTGTACAGGAGTTACAATTTATTTGTAGTTAGAAATAGAGGTGAACATGGAAGGCAATGAATTTTCGCTCATGATTATTATGATTTAGAATATCAAGAGAAAGATATCCCCAGAAAAATTGTTCTCTCCTGCTTGACAGAAAGTAATTAGGAAAGGAATAAATGCCTTGCTAAATAAAGAAACTGAAACAATTAAATATATGCAAACAGGTAAGGAGAAAATGATGCTGAAAAATGCATTCTGTTAATTTTTAATTTTCCTGTTAATTCTCTAGGAATTTTAGTTTAGAGCAATCATAGGATCATAGAATGATTTAGGACAGAAAAGACCTTTAGGATGATCTAGTCCAACCTTAAACCTAGCACTGCTGAGTTCACAACTAAACCCTTTCCTAACTGTAAGTGAAATAATATTTACAAGAAGAAAAGAACATAAAAAGTTGAAAAAATATGTAGACTAGGAATAGAAAGGTAAATCTCTACATTTATACAGAAAAGAAGTATCACCAGGAAATCAGTAAGATCTGCTCAAATTTATGCAAATGAAAAAGGAAGTATCAGAGATTCAATGGTAGTTAAGGAATAACTACAAAAGTGTGAAACTGGCAATGAGGAAGGAAAGGAAAAACAATGAAGATGAGAACATTAAGTGAATTTTTCACACAAGAACCAAGTTACACTTGGTAGACGATTGAAGTACTTCACAGAATTACAGGGCACCAATCCATAATCCACATTTCTGAAATTCTGACAGGTACCAGGACTGGAATGGCATTAGAGGAAAGAGGCACAACGATTACCACCCCTGGGAGCCACGTAAATGTCTTGAGGAGCACAAACAACAGAGAGCAGAGAACTGGCCCAGATGCAAACAGCTCAGATGCCTCTACGGCAGAGCCCAGCACCCAGACAGCCCATTCCCTCCTGGGCACAAGCTCGCTGTCTCCCTCCACGATGAGGACGGTGGGTGGAGATGGGAAGATGAACACTACACCCACGACGCCAGCACGGGAGGAGGGCTCATCCGGGATGTCTGCCAGGAGCCCAGCGCTCCCAACAGCAGGGCCTGGCACCACTGCCGCCAGCCCGGGCACAGAGAGTGGCACTGCTTCCTCCCTGCCTCTCAGCTCAGCAGTGACGAGCCACTCCTTCTCCTCCTCTTCTCCTGAGGGCTCCTCAGCTGTGACTCCCAGCCCCCAGCAAAGCAGCACCAGTGGCACCACTGAGACGCCCTTGGCCACCACATCCCACCCACCCACAGCACTGGTGTTCTCCTCTCCGTCCTCCCCTGCTGGCTCTGCTGTGACAGCAGAGGCCGTGACACAGGGACCAACTACCCCCAGGCCTGTGGCTTCTACCTCCAGCACCTCTCCTGCCTCAGGTACCATCGAGGACAGGCTTTCATCCACGCTGGGCAGGAGCACAGAGACATGGACAGCCGAGCTCACCTCCACACCCCTCACACATGGACAAGCCATGGTGGAGGTGACGGCCACTTCATCTCCCATGGGGAGCCCCTTACCTTCTGTGAACACAGCCCCTGTAGGCAGCAGTGCCACGATTCCTCCTGGAGAAGGGGAAAGTTCCACCATGAATCAGGGGAGCGGAATGACAACTGACCCCAATGTCCAGACCTCCCATTCCCTCCCAGCCACATCCCTGGTGTCCCTCTCCACGATGAGGACGGTGAGTGAAGAAGGGAGGACAGACATTACACTCACCACACCAGCAAGGGAAGGGAGCTCACTCGGGACATCGCCTGGGAGTGGTGCAGTGAGCCCAGCGCTCCCAACAGCAGGGCCTGGCACCACTGCCGCCAGCCCGGGCACAGAGAGTGGCACTGCTTCCTCCCTGCCTCTCAGCTCAGCAGTGACGAGCCACTCCTCCTCCTCCTCCTCTCCCAAGGGCTCCGCAGCTGTGACTCCCAGCCCCCAGCAAAGCAGCACCAGTGGCACCACTGAGACGCCCTTGGCCACCACATCCCACCCACCCACAGCACTGGTGTTCTCCTCTCCGTCCTCCCCTGCTGGCATTACAGGCACTGAGTCAGATACCGTGACAGCAGAGCCCATCATGAACAGCCCAGCTCCCAGCACACCCAGCACCAACCCAGTGGCTTCCACCTCTGGTACCCCTTCCGTGGGCTCCTCAGCTGTGACTCCCAGCCCCCAGCAAAGCAGCACCAGTGGCACCACTGAGACGCCCTTGGCTGTCTCATCCCACCCATCCACAGCACTGGTGCTCTCCAGTGCTGGCGTTACAGGCGTGGAGTCAGGTGCTGTGACAGCAGAGGAGGTGACACCCAGCCCCGCTCTCAGCACAGCCAGCACTAATCCAGTGGCTTCTGCCCCCATCACCTCTCCTGCCTCAGGTATCACCGAGTCCATGCATTCACCCACGCTGAGCAGCAGCACAGAGACACCGGTACCTCGACACACCTCCCCGCTCCTCACACAGGGACACACCACAGTGGAGGTGACGGCCACTTCATCTCCCATGGGGAGCCCTTTGTCTTCCATAACCACAGCCCCTGTAGGCAGCAGTGCCACGACTCCTCCTGGAGACGGGGAAAGTTCCACCATGAACCAGGGGAGCAGAACAACAGCTGAGCCCACTGCCAAGACCTCCCATTCCCTCTCTTCCACAACCTTGGCAAGCCCATCCACAACAAACCACAGTATATCAACATCTGTTAATCCTTCTTTCCCTGGAACTTGCTGTGAGTATTTTAACACGTTATACTAAATTTATTTTGCTCTATGTTTGGAAGAATTGAGTATAATTTTCTTTTATTATTGTTATTTTTGGTTGGAATTTGAGCTTTTTACAATGTCTTTTTTAAGCTGGGAATTTAATCTAGGAATATGAATCCCTGCATCTACACGCTTTTCTCAAAAGCTGCAGCTCCTGTCTGCAGTTCTTTTTGAAATGACACACCTTGTCTTAGGCAGTGCCACAGGAGCAAAATGCTATGTAGTTATGCTGCATAGGCCAAGTTATGCCAGTGGAAAGTTTAATTGATTTTTATTTAAGTCTTGAAATTTCCTTTTATGAAATATTAGAGGCAGTTCCTTCATTGGGACAATCAGATTGAATTTATTTTTGCTAACTCGATTCTTATTTGTTTCAATACTAATTATTTTCTAGTGTATATTTAAGTTTTTGCCAAAGGGCTGTCTGCCCATATTCAAAGAATATGCAGTAATGAATCTTTCATCATTTTTTAATGGATAAAAAGGTAAAGCAAAGATGGAAAAGAGGAGAATGCAGTCTTTTTGTACTCTGCACCCAAAAAAGAAGGCAGCATGACTTCCATTTTTAGTGCATAATAGTATTCTTCAAGATCTACAAGTCCAAGGGATTAATCCTTTCCCTGATCTGGAGTCACAGTGTTCATGGAATGCAGTAGGAGATGTGCCCATGCACAATAAGGTGCAACTTGGTCTTTGACAATGGCTCAATGGCCAAGGACAGCCTGGTGACGAGTGGTTCCTCAGGGGTCACTGCTGGGACCGGCGCTGTTTAATGTCTTTGTGGGTGACATGGACAGCAGGACTGAGGGTGCCCTCAGCAAACTGGCTGATGGCACCACACTGTGTGGTGCAGCTGACATTCTGGAGGGAAGGGATGGCATCCTGAGGGACCTGGACAGGCTTCAGAGGCGGCCCTGTGTGAACCTCATGGAGTCCAGCGAGGCCAAGCGCACGGTCCTGCACATGGGTCGGGGCAGTGCCAGGCACAAACACAGGCTGGGCACGAATGGACTGAGAGCAGCTCTGAGGAGAAAGACTTGGGGGTGTTGGTGGGTGAGAAGGGGCATCACTTGGCCATGTGCCCTCACAGCCCAGAAAGCCAAAAGCACCACGGTCAGCAGGGAAGGGGGGATTCTGCCTCTCTGCCCCACTCAGGTGAGGCCCCACCTGGAGAGCTGCCTCCAACCCTGGGGTCCCCAGCATGAGAAGGATGTGGAGCTGCTGGAGGAGGTCCAGAGGAGGTCACAAAGGTGCTCAGAGGGCTGGGACACCTCTGCAGTGGAGACAGGCTGAAAGTTGGTGTTGTTCAGCCTGGAAAAGGCTCTGGGGAGCCCTTAGAACCCCTTCCAGTACCTAGAGAGGACCTACAAGAGGGACTTTGTACAAGGATATGTAGTGACAGGACAAAGGGGAATGGCTTCCAATTGAAAGAGTGTAGGGTTAGAGTAAATAATAGGAAGAAGTTCTTCCCTGTGAGGGTGGTGAGGCCCTGGCACAGGTTGCCCAGAGAGGTTGTGGATGCCCCATCTCTGGAAGTGATCAAGGCCAGGTAGGATGAGGCTCTGAGCTGACTTGGGCTTGGGTTTGGATTGGGTTTTTAAACTTATATAAAGCAATTACATGAAGGTAGATCCTGCAGACAAACTCTCCCTGGAACATGGGGACTCTTATCAGTGAATCCTTTATTGCATCCACAGGAATAAGTGGCTCCTTCAGCAGTGCAGGTTGCATTTTGGTCACAGTCATTTAAACCTGGCTGACAGCTATTTTCCTCAACCAGCCACATCAATTCTCCATTGTCTTAAAGCAACAGTGTACAATTCTGACCATTTACCACACCTTGACTGAAATTAGAAAGGCTAGAAGCAAGTAGAATGTCACCCATTTGTGTTTTGGAGCCATCAAACAAATGGCTCCAAACCATTAATGTATGGTTTCTGTCTATAGAGCAAATGGTTCACCTCTGCTCTGGTGGGAGAATGAGGTGAAAAACTGAAATCAGCTCCAACAAAACACACAGGAGTTTATATTGGTTTCACTTGTATTTTTTCTTCAGTATTAAATGTGTAGAATTGCAGAAGTGAAATGAACTCCTCTCAGCCATATGAAACTTTCTCACTTTGCAGTGCCAGTGTCCGTCGAAGTTCAGAACATCACTGCAGAAGAAATACACCTCAGCTGGACCAGTGGCAGCAAAGGCAGCATTTACAACATCTCTTTCGGGGATGGAAACCAGGAAATAAACAAAACAACCACAGAAGAGACCAAAGCTGTGTTTAAACACCTGCTTCCTGGCCATGTGTACACCATTTCTGTGGCAGTGTCATCTTGTGCTGAGAATAATCAGACTTCAGTCACTGTCCGAACAGGTACCACCTCCATCACCCTGGCATTTCTTTACTATAAACTCACAGAGCCTTGTTGCAATATGATCTGGACTGGATCTCACAGACTCTTACTCCTGCAAGTCATTTTCATTTATTTGACTCATCCCCTTACTTGGATAGGACTGCGTGGATTAAAGAGGAGTTTGCAAGAGTAAGAACTCACTCTGTGAAGTTTCTGATCATGTCAGGATATTTTGGTTGTAAATTTACCAGAAAATATGCTGGTAGTGTGAAGTTTAGGTTCTATGTGCTCTTGTGATTGCAAGCAGTCCTTAATTGTCATTGTTACCTTTTTAATTTCATCCTAGGTTACAGACATTAAAACAAATTGTTTAATTGTGTGTCTGTACTAAAAATGATTCTCAAGGGACGTGACACATAATATCCCTCTACAGCAAAGTTTCTCCTTTAAAGCTCCCCATTGGCATCTCCCCCTTAGCCAATTCCTTTAGACAAAACTTTTTCCACTGAAAGAATTGCCACTTGGCACAGTATAATACTGCTTTTCTATCATTGGAAGAGATCAAAAATCAGCCTGTCAGAGGAAACCACTGGGTTATTTTGGCCTGATCCACGTTTCATAAAACTGTGCTGCACTTTATCATTCTTTCCCAGTGGCTGAGAAGGTGTTCACGATTTCTTTTTATATAACTTAAAAGATCTAACTTGACTTTTGGCAATTGTAACTTTCTTCCAGCATTTCTTGACCTCTAAAACATTTGCAATCCTTTCTTGAGTTCTCTAGTGGATTGATTATTCTCAAAACCCTTCTAGGGCAATTATTCTGGCAGTTGACTGTGGGGGTTCCTTCTAATGGACTTATCCTCTATCTTCGTCTTTAGGACCACAAAGCCAAGGAATTCTCATCATAATTTCCATTGAAATCTTTCAATTCTTCAGTCCACTGGCTTTCATTTATTAGTTTCTCTATTTAAAAAAAAAAAAAAAAGGTTTCCTTTTGTAACCTGGAGCCATTTGTCCTACCAGAAAAGTGTTTGTAATCTAATTAAAAAGAGCAATAAAGACCAAGTCATCCATATTTCTTGTGAAGTAAAAGATTATGTTCAATTCTATGAGGAGAACTGGAGATATAACCACATAAAACCTGCTATACCACCCTTTAATGGGTTTTGACCCATTATAAATAATTCAGATTAGCCAGTCCAGGCAAGCATACTGAGGTTTTGAGACTCCAGGATGCATATTTTTTCCAAAAGTAATTGCAGGTGACTTCTACTTCTGAAAGCTCCATCTATCTTACCTGAGTTGTACAAGCATGTAACAGCACAACCTATATCTTTAGCTCTCATAAGAAATCAGAGTTCTCAATGCTACTTCAGTGAGTTCTCAAATACCACCTACCCACCCACCACCTGCCTCTCTTTTGATATGCTCCAATTTTATAACTTGCAATTCTAAATTCTCACTGGGCCAAAGGAACTTCTGCTTAGGTGACTCCTTGGCCATAATTAAAGACTTCCACTTATTCCATAATTTTCTTATTAGCAGCAATAATGCATGCACAGAAGTGATTATCTTGACTTTTAAATTTATTTTACAGATCCTGCTTCCTGTTTCGAAACAACTGAGTTGTGTTTAGCAGAAAATACTGGCTGCTCTGAGTTAAAAGGCATGGCATGCTCCAGTAAGTTTATAGAACCTTAACATTTGTTTATCCATAACTACGGGGTATTATTTCACAATATAGTATCTTCCATGAGTATTTTGCCATCTGCTTTATGATGTCAGTTCACACAGCATCTGAAGTTCACACTGCTTTGGTGAAGAAGCTGCCTCCATCAAACTTCAGTGTCAGCTTCCAGCTCTATTTTAGTCTGGACTTTTCTATGTAAAGCCTTCTTCTTTTGGCTCAGGGCTCATCCACCTACTTGGGAGGATTTAAACACACTCAGAGCCTTGCAGATTCTAACAGACTGATGTTGCTCCTGCTGGAATCAGTGGGAGAATTAGTGGAGTGGGATGCACCCTGAATAATACAGGAATGGTGAGCAAGTTGTGAGCATTGTGATGGCTGACAAACTTAGAGAGATTCAGCTCTGAGGGTTCCAAAGCCAGGGCATTAGACACATATGACACACTTTATTATCATTATTTGATTAGCTTCTGGTTTTATCAATTCTTATTATAAATACATGAGATAACAAAGTCCAAAGACCAATTATGGAGTGACATCCTGGGAATCATCTCATTGTTTCTTCTTTTTAAATTTTTTTCTAGAAAACCAAGCATTTGCCTGCAGCATTGTTTTAAAAAGCCAGATATTTAATAATACACTTTACAACTCTGAGAGTGAAGACTACCAAACATTGGCTGGAAAGATCAAAACAGATGTAAGTTGATGCAATCTTCTTTGTCAACTTGAATGAACCATGGAAAGGCTTGTGATTAGCAGCCTCAGACTCCTACATTCATTGTTAAATCAAGACTGGGACAGGTGAAAAAGAAAAGACAGTATAGGGAGTGCAAAATCTGCCAAGGACAGACAGTTTGTTGTTCAATGAGGAGGGTTATATTCCCTAAGCCATCCTCAAATGTAAGTTATGTAGTGAAAGGCACTTTAAAGTTCTATTTTTGTAAGTTCAAGGAACATCCTGTTCTGCTTACTTTCTCCCACTTCGCTAAACTGATGCCTGTGGAGGCAAAAAAAGAATATTACTCAAAACCAGCATTTCAACACAGACTTGGAAACATGAAAACTTTGCCAGTGTGTACTGTGAGTCCAGATCATTGGCAATTCTCTTCATGGAAGTGGCTGCAGGACTGGACAAAGTATCAAGGGGGTCATCTCAGGGGGAAAATGAGGAGAGAAAGTGGAAGCTTTGAACTAGTAAAGCTGACAGGCAGAAGCAGCAGTCTGGCACTTCTTTAACAGCATGTTCAAGAAAAGCACTAATAATTTCAACACCTCTCAGGAATCCTGATGTATATAAGTCTGTTGGAAAGGTAAAACTACTGTGAGATTGGGGTAGACTGCTTTAAATAACTAACACAGCTATTTTTAGTGTGATGATCATACCCTTTAGCTAAGAAACTCCACAGATTTCAAAAGCAGTAATTAATTTGTTCTCACCACGCCAACTCGGAGGTAACCTTGTCTTATGACTGCTAACATCTCCATTTCATGGACAGAAAATTTACTTTAGTAAATTTAGAAGGTTTCATCCAACCTGACTGAATGCAACAGGAATCCCTTTACTGGCTTTTAAGAAGCTTTTTCCTCATGCAAAGTGTCACCTTTTCTTCAAAAAATGACAAAATCAAAGAGAGGCTGTACTAAAATGATTGGAAATACAGACAATTTCTGTATTGGATTTATTTTTTCAATCTGAATGTTGAACTACTTCTTTTATATTCCACAGTACTACCACTTTGTAGTTGTAGCTTTGAAATTTTACAGTTTTACCTGCATAAGTCAGGTTTCCTATCCAGACTGCTCATCAAGGTGAGGAAAAGAAAAGCATTTTTGAAGTCTCTGGCCAAAGAACTTAATGTGATGTAAAGTCTGAGGTGGGGATATATCTTACAGAAAAGATGGAGGCAGAAAACTGAGCAGTGATTCAGAACAAGGTCTGTTATCATCTATGAAAAATAGTAATCTTTCAGACTTTTCAGGTAAAATACCATATTTATCCACTGTGAGAAGATAACTTCTCTTAGTGGGTTGAATCAAACACCTAATTTTCTGAAAAGATCAGTCCTGACAAAAACATATCAACCAGTCTTATCTAAAAAAGGGGGCTGCTTGTTCTTGCTCTATATCCATATGGAAGCACTAAGCAAGACTCTACTTTTGGAGATATCAGTGCAATTGATTTGATTTTGATTGATGTCATGGGATTACACTTGGTTTATGCCAGAATGATTGAGAGGCAAATCACACCCCTGTCTCTCTTTGCATAGGTATTCCCTAGCATCATGACTTTGAAAATCTGGTGGCAAAAAAAAACGTTTTAGACCTCTAACATCAATTTCTGTGCAGTTAGTGTGTGCTGGTAGTTCAAGGACCATGCTTGAAGTTTAGTTGCACATGTTAAAAAAAGTTAGGGGACACTGAACATAACTTTAGAAATATTGGGTCTCTCTGTAGATTCCAAGTTTTGTACAGTCGGGGTCCCATATGGGTTTGTGGAGGAGGACAACTTGTTTTAATGCATTATTCATTGATAGCTAGCTAAACAGATTGGAGCTTTGGAAGTCAAACTTAGATTTCACATTTTCAACCCCAGACAATGCGTTGCTCCGGAATCCTCTTCACTAAGTTTTTTATTTGTTGTTTCAAACCAATTACCTTGGAAGAATAGTAAGTGAAGAAAATTCATATCCTGATGTGTGCAGGATGTGTGCATTCCTGCTCTGCCCCAGCTGAGTGACAAGTGGAATAAATATCAATTTCACCTTGCACAGGTTGTTGCAGACGTGCGCGCTGAACTGAACAATGACCGCTTCGATATCGTCGTGCTTGGGTTCAGACCTGGCAGTGTGGTTGTTGATTTTCTCTCCCTGTTGCCAAAAGAAGAGCCTGTGGATATTTATTTTATATGGACCAGCCTGACTAAAATATTAAGGAACAAGTTTGGGAACGAAACTAAAGTAATAGTGCAACGTAAGTGATGCTGAAGCAGCTTCTCTGTAATGGTGTGGGGACTAAAGGGTCAGATCTACTGCTTTTATGATAAATTAACTTCCTTCTCTTAAGACATTCTAATAGTTCAAGTAACCTACTTAAACATTCACTGAACACATAGTGATTTCATACAGATTATGGATCTATTTTAAAGAGTGATTACGTATACCCAATTCCAGATTCAAAGGATGGGTCCTCTTCACACTAAAGGATCTAAAGACTCTCAGATTCAAGAAAATCCTCAGAGCAGCTGTTATGGGTGTCACCAAGAGATCACAAGAACCCTCAGAAAAGATTTCTAGTTAACAAATCTTCACTACATACAAAAACATTTTCAATATTATTCAAAAGTTTCAAAGCTGCCAAGCAGTAAAACACAGCTGTCACTTAGGGCTCCAGGATTTCTTACACCCACTTTTTACTGTTTCTAGCTAACATTTCTAAAATGTGTTTTGAATTTTCAGCTCTGTCTGTTCAGCCATCAACTGACAACTATTCCTCCTGGAGAGTAGCAGTGATTGTCCTTGGAGTTTTACTTGGAGTTGCATTAGTGCTGATTCTCTTGGCAATACTGTTTTACATCTATGTGAGGAGAAGATCAGGTAAATACTTGGTTGAACCCTCAGGACTCATGGGAATGTTTGTCTACAAGCACTTCTAAGATAAACCATCAGTTTCACTTAAGTATTTTGGGTAAGGCAGAAGATTAATATATTTGTCTTAAAATTCAATGTTAATTGTTTATATTAACTTAGGATAGTTCTACCCTCTCCTTCACAATGTCCATCATCAAATTCCTCAGCTTCTAACAACACCTAATGGATCTTCCTTTAAACAGGTATGGAATTTTTCACATTGTACACGTGGTAGAGTGAGAAACAGAGAAACTTCTCTTCAGCCTATCCCCTATAGGTACTGCAATGCCTCCTAACACTGGAAATCTAAGAGAGACAGGATCCAAACTACTCAATACTGTCTTGTATTTAGGTGACACTGAAAACAGGGTGGCTGAGCCTGGTAGCTGTGTCAGGTCACCTGAATGCCCAGCTGAGCCCAGAGTCATCCTGTTGGGCTTTGTGTACTTGGCCAAGGGTGATTCACCTCCCCTGAGACTTTTATCACCAAATAAAGATGCCTCTTTCTCTCCTGTGACTGCAGAATGGGCCCAGGGTAACTAATGTTCTAGCATATGCATCTTGGTTAGGAGCTTGGAGAAAAATGGGAGACATCTCAGTTATGTGGGCTGGCTATAGAAGTCCGGTGGACCAGAAATATGATTTGGAGGCTTCTGAATTTGGAGGTTTCTTTAATTGTTGGGCTATGAAGAAAAAACTGCTTATAGGTCCAAAGTATAGCATGCTAAACACAGATGTGGTTTCACAGCATAGCCTTGATGTATTATGGGATGGGGGAAGGGAAACAATAGGTTAATTTGAGCCAAAAGTATTTTTTCCACCTGTTTTTGCCTGTTAAAAATGGTTGGCTGAGCAAGGACGTGCCATATAGTGCAATTTTGTCCTGCCCTTGGTAATTCTAAAGTAGAATCCAGTAGAAGCAGCTTCTGTGGCATTGGAGCAGACCTTGCTTTAGATTTCTTAAGCAATTAGAAGAAATGACCTTTTACCTTTTCCCACCACTCTTAGCTGCAGTCCTGGTGAAGTTGCAGTCTGTTTCTCCCAGGGTGTAGTTTTTCCTGCTTGGAATGTGCTGAACAGATGACAAAGGGCAGTTTACTGCTGTACATATTTGCAGCAGGATTTATGTGTTTCATTTCAAACCAGCTCTCCCTGTATCTGTGTATTTTGTCAGTCTGCCTACACTCAGAGTTCCTGTTGAGACACTGAGTACCCCGTGATGTTGAGGCTCATGCCCCCTGAGCAGCCCTGGGTTTTGGGGATTATGTTATGGCTATGTGGCACAGGTTAGAGTAAGGTGGTGCCAGAACTGCAGCACAGGGTGGGAGCTCAGCAGAGTGGTGGTGCACAAACAGCTCTGCTCTCCGTGGGCAGCCAGTGTTCATTCTTTTTATCCCTCCTTCCCTGTGCTATAGCACAGCTCCCTGCCAAGGACCCTGTCTGGAGTATTAATTTTAGTAGCAGGGACCTATGAAACAGGGTCTTGCATGCCTTGCTCTCCCTTTCCTTCCATGTAGTGTCTGTCCTGCTTAGGTCTGAGGTGTGGAGTCACAGCCACCTTACTGATGGAAAGAGAGCATGATTAGTATTTGGTAAACTTATATTATGTGGCTTTGAAATATAGCTAGCTCTGGTGTTCCATTCACTGAGTAGTCACTCAGCAATGTATTCTGTCAGTCAATACAAGTTCCCCAGGGAGCTCTGTTGAAAATACAAATGAGTGCTCTTGCTTATGTTAATATTCTTTTATTTGTTCTTTGAGGGATCTACTTTGAATAGCAAATCCTCATTGCCAGTAAAGCTTTCTGATGTCCTTGTAAATAGTGTTAAATAAAGACCATGTACAGCAGGCTTGTACTATAGAATCCTGGGATTGTTCATGCAAAATGTATTTAACATACCTGGAAAAAAAAAAAAAGTGGTATTTTAAACTATTTTCTCAAATATGCTTTCCAAATAAAATCTTTATTTTTACAATTGTGCATTCTGAAGGAATCTGCTGTTTTTGTTTTGTCATGTAAATTGGAGCCTCTTCTACCTGCAAAGGGGGAGGGTGGCCAGTGCAGTCCACAACAGAGCTAACCTTGGTATGATTACACAGAGGATGATGTCTTTGAGCTAAAGATTAAACAAGAGAGAAGATCTACTGAATCTAGGTTTTTTTACCTTCTACTTCATTAAAAATCCCCCCTACCACCACAGTGTGGAGTCCAGACTCTGCCAACTCCCTGAAAATGAGAGCAAGGGAAGCCAGATCTGCCCTTTCCACAGAGGATCACTTCCTCCCTTCCAAACAGCATTGATGGGCTCCTCATGCATATTCCCTTCTCCTCATGCATATTCCCTTCTCAGAGAGAGGCAGCAAGTGGGACAGAGAAATACATGGCTGAGGATAAGACACTCAAAAGTATCTAGTTATCTCACTCTGAATCCTGCTATCAGTGGGATTTAAGCAATTCCTCCATTTTTGTGTGTCAGGATGTCTGTGACTGAGAAAGGGCATTTTGCCTGTATCAAACTCACTTTTTTCCCCCTGGAACTGACTGACACTGTGATCCAGAAAAACTTGAGCTACCTACCAATCCCTCCATGCACGCTGTGATCAAGGCCAAGGTCTTAGGAAATAGTGTTCTGTTCCTATTGGAACTGAGGAGATGAGACCCAAGTCTTCAGCTGATTTTTTTTAACAATTGCACCTTTCCACAGTTTATTATTCCAGCTTCTGTCAATAACCAAAAGCTTTTGTTTCATGAGTATGAGAAAATCGTGGTGCTCTGGAACCAGAACCACACCCAGCTGTTGAATGCATTCCCAAGGGCACAGGCAGTTTAAGACTGGATAAAGCCAAGCCTTGGTTGTGCAGTTGCCATCTCGTATCTAATTGGGATTATTTAGGCTATGCTAGGAATTTCCCTTAGTGCCCTTGTCATTGGAGATTTGTGATGGAACAACACCTGGAAAGGAAGGAGAAAGCAATAGGACATGATCTCAGTCTTAAAAAAACAGGCCTGGGAAACACTGGGAATGCCATGTCTGCCCTGCTGTCCCCCAGCCTGTGACAAGCCAGGTGCCAAAGGAACAGAAGGAACTGGGGATTAATACAGGAGAAGAAGTTCCCTCTGCAGGGAGCTGTCTCTGCCATGTGCTGGATTAAAGACTGGAGTGAGAGACTAAAGGGTCTGGAGACACTCAAGTTACACAAATCAGCAACAAGAGGGGTCAAAGTCACAAATAACATAGCAATGTGCCTTCCCCAAACTTAGCTGCTTGCTTTCCTCTTCTCCAACAGCAAGAAAATGCTGTAGGACTTCAAGTCATCCTAAGTACACGTTGACCTATAGCCTAAGGAGTGCATGTGTGCCCTCAGCACGGCCTGGAAATGGGAACTGTGGGATTTGGGTCAGGCAGCTGGTGCCAGGAAATGGGCACAAGCTGCTGAGACATCAGCCAGCCCCCTCCCCAGGCCCACATTCCCTGCACAGGATATTGCAGGGCTCTACCACTGGCTGTGGTTAGTCCTCATCATTGACTTGGTAATAAAAAACCTGCTGGCATCAGCTTCCAAGTGTACTAATGTGGAAAAAATCCAGGAACAGAAATATTACTGCTGGTAATCCAACAATTTTGGACACTTTTATGGGAGTTGAACTGTCCAATGACATCACATTCTGGGGACCCAAATCACTAACATCCCTGTTTAGCTACCATTAAATGCATCAAGCTGGTGTAGCTGCCTGCTGCAAACCCAGTTTCTCCTTTCTGAGCAGATGCAGGCTGTGCTGCTGCTGAAAAGGAGTAGAATTTAAACATTTTTGGTGTATAAACACACCAATCAGCCATTTGTTTCTAGAGTTAACTGGTTCTTTTAAGGACTCAGTTTCCAAAGAGTCAAAAAATGTAGGGCTGTGCACAACTTCTGGTCAGAAAGCTTGCAGTGAAAAACTGGGATCTGTCCAGCTCACAGCCACTTTGCTGCCACATGGCCCCAGTTAAAAGTCTGCCCTGAGGAAATGAAGTTCTTTTTGTGCTGTAGGTCACAGCTCTCTCCAGTTGTCTTGACGTGGGGGATACCTGAACTTTGCATGGTCAAATATATGTGAAATTGGGCTAGAAACTGTAGCAATAATTGATGTTTTAATTCAGGGAAATAGAAGCTGTTGATGCTGGCATTGTACGCGCCCTGTTCTAAGCCCACCACGATCCTGTGCTGGCAGCAACACAACACAGGTTAGGCAGGATTAGAAACGACTCAAAATGATTTTAGGGTGGCTTGGTCCTGTCAGGTGTTTGAGGCATTTCCTACACCACCATTTGACTCACAGAAGACAAGTTCAGCTTCTTTTTCTGCACTTCAGGGTGAGTTTGGGTGAGTTGTTGCACAGTCAGCACAGCTGTGGGGTCCCGCAGCAGATGTGCACAGTCAACCAAAAAATATTTAATGGATTAATTAGAAAAGGGGATACGTGTGTGTGGGCTGACTTCAAAGCCACTTCACTGCCTATTATTCCTTCTTCTCAGCTTCCAGCTTCATAAAGAAACCTTTTTTTCTTTGCAATTATTTTTAAATGCGAGGCTGAATGAATATAACACTACATCTGAGCCTCCGTAAATCTTGTCAACACCTTGCTTAGACATGGAAAACTCTCCATCCAGGAAGGTGTGGGGTCAGAAAGTCCTGCACTGTGCAGCTGGAGCCACCAGATAGCGCTCCCTGTACCGGCATCAGCTGCTCCAAGACCTGTTTGAACCAAAATCTTCAGTAATTCCCGAATTTTTAGCTCAGAACAGGGCAGCTGTTCGCTCACTTCCTTCCAGTGGCTTTTGCAATGCTGATGTGCACTTCAGTTCTCTTCAAGCCGTGTATTCTTTCCCAGCACAATAGATAGCTGGAGAGTTGGGAAATTAATAAGTTTTACTTGTCTGGAGAGGTGACACGGAGCAAGGAGAGGCTGGACAGACAAGGGGAGCTGCACATCCTGTAGGTCACCTTGGCTGTGCCCCCGCAGCAGCTCTGGGGCCGTGCTGGCACAGGCATGAGGAGCCATGCAGCTCTCTAGTTACACATGCACTTAAGCTCCTGGGGGAATCACAGCCAAAAAAGGCAGGGATAAAGGTGTCTGTGGGAATGTCAGTGTGATCCTACCTGTCTCTCTGAGTGCCTGAATACCAGCCTAAAGCAGAGCCCTGAACCCTCAGAAAATACTCAAAAAAAGGGGGTTTTTTGCTCCACAAACTTCTCTTCCACTTTCTTTTTTACATTCTGTGTTGGTGCACGGTGAGGTGAGGACATCACAACTCAGGGAGTCAGGGAGCCAGGAGCAGTCACCTGCCTGCCCCTGAGGCTCTGATGTGTTTGTTGGACACTGCCAAAGCCACCTCGCTGTCACTGTGGTCAGGTATTGACAGCATTTCCTAAACTTTTATTTGTCTCATTGCTACAGTAAACTACTCAACTCAGTAAAGGTTAATTGTCTATCAAATACATTTGAAATCTTTATTTGATTTCTCTTCTCATAATCAGAAAGCTTAAGCAGCCTACGGAGTCTATTTTTTCAGTTGTTCCTTGTGAAGATTTTCACATTGGATTCAGGGAATTGGAAATTTAAGTAAATTAATATTAAAAAAAAAATATAATTTTATGAGCCAAATGGCCAAATTATCTGTGTAAAAAACACCCAATGAATCAAAACATAATTAAATATTAGCTTTTGGCTAATTAAAAAATGTGACATTCCAGCTGCCACTTTCCTTCTCTGTCAGTAAGGTAATTTCCCAGGTCTAATCATTCCCCTTGCCTAAGGACAGGGATAGCTGCAGAGAGAAGCTATCAGTGAGCTTCCTCTTGAGTATCACATACAAGAGACTGATTATTGTGCCATTAGTTATTAAATCCTAATTTGCATTTAAGGAAAAGATCCTTTTTTTCTTCACTTCTGCTGGACAGTGCCTAAATCCATGCCTGGTACTTGCTGAATTCACGCCTGGAACAAGGAAATAAGAAGATGGATTGGCAACAGATGGCAACAGGAGATCATCAAGAACTGCTGTGCTGCTCAGCTTATGGGGCAAGTGATGTGCCATAACCCTACAGCCATGGGCTAGTGAACAGCCCTAAAGTGCCAAACGGATGAGCAGAATAATCTCTCCTCTTTCTTTTCTGTCTTTCCAGAAGAAAGGGACTTGGGAATAGCTGCTCATCCTTGGCCTGGGGGCTGCCAGCAGCAGGGCTGCCCAGGAGGAAGGAACTCCTTCTTGCAGGAATCAGAGCTTTGTCCCTTCCAGGGATGCAGCTGTGTTTGCTGTGTGATGCTGTGACAGGGGTGAGGCATCTGCCTCGCCTCGGGCTGGCCTCTGCTGTCAACAGAGAAAAATGAGCACCACCAGGACATGATTCATGTGCTCTGTGCTGTGTGTCTACTTCAGATGAGATGAAATCACCCAGAAATGGCTGTTTCTCTCCCCTGGCTCCAAAGGGAACATAGAGCAACACAAATTCATAGACACCTCCATTATAACACAGCTGTAGGGGCTCAGGAAAACACCCCCCTTCCCAAATTCCATCAGTTGGAAGAAGGTACCAGCCTTGTCTGTCATGCCAACACCTGATGAGGTGGGTCCTCAAATCTGTGGCATTACAGGCCTGGGCAAGGCATTATTTTGGATCATGAAGAAAGAGCAGGAGTTGTAGCAAGCATGGGGAGTTGAGCAGCAGCAGCAGTACCTGGCAGGGACAAAGCTGGCACTGGAATTTTTCTCTGTTTTCCAGGATTTTGCCATAAGTCTATTTACCACAGCTCCTTTTATGAGTGGTGTTTCTCCTCCCCTCTTTGCTTTGAGTATCACAGAATCACAGAACCATTTAGGTTGGAAAAGACTTCTAAGGTCATTGAGTCCAATCTGTGCCCAATCCCCACTTTGTCACCCAGCCCAGAACACTGAGTGCCATGTCCAGTTGTTCCTTGAATACCTCCAGGGATGTTGACTGGACCACCTCCCTGGGCAGCTCATTCCAGTGCTTAACAATCCTTTCCATGAACAAATTGTGAGCAGCCTGAACCTCCCTTGCTACAGCTTGAGGCAATGTCCTCTAGTTCTGAATAACTGCCTAAATGAGATGGGTCTTGCTAACAAGAGTTTGGTCCTGTGTGGGATAGGACGTAGATCCCTCATGTCTTTCCATCCCATATCCCTCTCACCATGCCTGTTGAATGCATCTTTACCTGAAGGCACACACATATTACAGAAAATGCACTCTTGCACGTGCCCCCTGCAGCACAGAGCTGCAGCCCAATCCTGTGTTTTGGCAAAGACTGGGCAACCCAGGAGCTAACAAAGGGAAGGGTGCATGAAGATTATGCAGGAGAGGGGAAGACAGAAAAAAAGGATAAGCTGAAAAATTCTTTAATGCTAAATTAGTGCATGCTGGTCAAGCTAAGAAAACTAAGGAGAGTTGTGAGGGCTTCCATCTTCATGGCAGGTCACTGCCCAGGCTCCTGCACGGAGCCCTCGGAGCAGAGAGGAAGCAAGGGTGTGTTCTGACTGTGAAAGCCTGACAGGAGACACCTGCTCTGATTCTCACTGGCAGCAACCTGCCTGCCTCAGACAAGCAGCTGGCAGCAGCAGGTGGCTCAGCTGATACTGAGATGGAAACCAGATAAACCCCTCCTCCTCCTTTTTTTTTTTTTTTTTTTTTTTAATATATTTTGTCTAGGTACAAAGGTTTATGGTTGGCCTGTTGGTTACAATGAGCGTGCTCACACTGCTCTGTGAAAAATTTCCTCGCTTCTAGCAAAAAGTGCTGAAAAACCTAGTTAGAAAAGAGAATGAATTTGCAGGTTTATGCCATGCTTGAAAATTCCCTTTTCTTTGAGTTGTCCAGTCTCATGCTAGGAACTGGTTCCTGCTTTGCTGTAACACCTCTGTACTTGGGTTGTCCTTAATGCCTTTTGCAACACGAGGGTGCAAAGGCATGTGAGGTATTTACAGTTCTCTCAAAGGAAAATATGGTCTAGGCTGTCACTGCCAAAACAAAAACCCTAGCAAAGGAAGCTCTTGGGTCACTGTAAAGAGGAATCTGATTTTGTTCAGCTTGTGCAATGGTCAGAAGTGACTGATATGCTAAATATGAGGAAACAGCATTTTCTGCTTTGTCCTACAGCTTGTATTGCAATTGTCTCTGTCTCCTTCTCTTTTATTAAATGATCTTTCCAAGGGTAGCCAGGAACAGTGGCCCTTTTCATTCTCTACATTACACAATGCAGTCTGTAATTATTTCATTATGACTTTAATTAGTCTTCCTTTCATTAAAGTTACAATCACCACATATCATGATTGACTTATTTATTTAGTTGACTACTCAGCTCTTAAAAGAGCTGAGAGAGTTGAGGGGCTTAAAAGAGAGTGAAATGGCTACTCAGTTTTGGAATTACCTCTGACACAGACTCAAGAGTACAAAACTAGTTCTCATTTTTTTTCAGGCCAAAAACTTTACATTGGAAAACTGCCAAATTCAAAGAGCCCTGTAGGATCCTGCTGGATTTCCTGTCAGTTCAGACTGGCCAGGGAGGCTGCAGGTGCCAGCCTTCAATCTGCTTCAAATAGGCTGGTGGAGAGCTCGACAGTGAAAACTTCCAGCCATGACTTCCCTGAAGGCTCCTTCCTTCCCTATCCACCTTCTCCTTTCCCCTTCGCTTCCCAACGAAAGGCTCTGCAAAAGTGGAAGAGTAACTTGAATAAAATGAAGCTGTTTCCATCAGTCAGTGGGGTTGTCATAGTCATCTGGCCTGTCCTCTTCTACTCAAAAAAGTTATCTCAGCCAAGTCTGAGGAATTGCTGTGTAAGGTTGGGATGCTCAGTGTGTGCTCCTGCCCTTAAAAACACGGCCTGCTGTCATGGAGCATTTGTTACACCATGAGCACGTACATGACTGGTTGCAAGGAGCTTCTCACCACGGGTGCTACATCTGGAAACTCCAGATGTCCACAGAGCGTGCACAGGTGAGGTGGAAAGTTGATCTAAATGGTTCAAAACAGAAAAGGGAAACAGCAGGATGCTTACTGTCCATGTGCTACACAGAGTGCACCTTGGTGGAAATAAAAGTAGAGAGATTTTAGCTGTATTCTGCAGCTGTCAGTGCTGAACCAATGCTGGAATCTTTAAGAAGTATTGACTTGGTAACTTGTAAAAACATTGTGATCAACAGAGGGTAGCTGTGTATTTTCTGTCTCACTGGACCAGAAGCCAGTGGCTGCTGAGGGACCACTGATGCCAGTTCTGTTCAGGAAAGAATAGAATAGAATTCTATTTAAATTTATATTCTATTTATTTTACAATTCTCTTCTATATAGATGGAATGGAATGGAATGGAATGGAATAGAATAGAATAGAATAGAATAGAATAGAATAGAATAGAATAGAATAGAATAGAATAGAATAGGAGTAGGTTGAAAGGGACCTTAAAAATCATCCAGTTCCAACCCCTTGCCATGGGCAGGGATGCCTTCCTGTAGACCAGGTTGCTCAGAGTCCCATCCAACCTGGCCTTGATCTCTTCCAGGGATGGGGCTTGCACAACTCAGCATGTGATACAGCTACATTCTTGTGAGGTTTGATTTAGTATCCTATCCTAATCTGTCCAACACTGTACAGTATCACAAAAATAACATAAATAGTTTAGCAAGAGGTAAACTAACATCCCTCAAGGCATTTATCACTGGGAAAGCTGCTAATGGGCATGTTTTGATTAAGATTGCACTGGAAGTGGTGTTAGGCCTGAAGAGATTAAATATTTGAATCAGTGATTTGGAAGTAAATATAACTCCTCTGCTGATTAAGGTGTGTGACTTAAGCAGAATGGTAAACAAAGAGGCAAGAATGGCTGCAATGCAACGATCTTGACTTCTTGATAAACTTGACTCACTTAAGGGAAAAGTATTTAAGCAGCTGACTGCCCAAATGCACTTTTAGGAATAAGGAATGAAGCCTCCAGAACAGGAGGCTGTATCCCAGCAGGAATGGATTCAGCAAAGGATTTGGCAGTGGAAGGATAAGCAGGTCAGCCTGAGCTCCCACAGTTACATCGTGGCCGAAAAAGGTTAATGGGATGCTTGGATTAACAGTGCACAAGCAGGGCAGGAGCAGGGTGATGTTAACTCCGAACATGGCATTAGTGGGATCAACGCTGAAATGCTACATCAGGTTTTGGCATCAACTGCTCTAAAGAAAGGCTGGGAAGGTGCAAAAAAGGTGCAAATGACTGGATGGCAGCAGAAACTGCCACAAAGGGAGCCCTAAAGGGTTCAGTGAATTTAGTTTAAACAAAACAAACAAAAAAAAGATTGGACAGAACTTTATTATGTCTTTGCTGTTGTTTTGAGGTATTTACCTTCTTGGGATTGGGAGGGGGAGAAGTACCAAGCTGCAAAGGGCTTTTACACCTGGTTAAATACACATGTAAACAAATGGTTGAAAATTGGGGTAGATATGTAAATACTCTATAAATTATTTTACAGCAAATGACAAACTGGTGGGGAAAAACTATCAAAGGTAACCTTGCTCTCTTCTGATTTGATACCTTCAAATAAAGCCAGGAGAGCTGCCCAGAAGTGAGCTGACTCCCACAGAGAGTAACTGCTTGGCTGAAGGACTGGTGGGATTCCAGGGACCAGATTAGCAGATATGACCAGATATGATAGTGACATAAACCAGCCTATCAGTGATCAAATGTGCATGAATTAGGAACAGTTCATCATGAAAGGTTTTCATGTCAGGCCTGTGGAGGAAGTCAGACACTACTGAATTCTGGCTGTGAGGTTTGTAATGGTAGCAAATAATTTGCAGGATTCCAAGCTCACCGCTCTCAAGCCTGTTTGAGCTGTGCCAGGGACTCCAAGGAGCTCATCTCTCCAAACTGACAGACTGTCACTCTAATAACCATGACAAATCTGAGTGTAGTGCAGGGCCTGCAGTTTGGCTCCCTCATGGGTAATGACAGCTCTGCCTCCTTGAGAACCTCCCTGGTGACCAAGCACCTTTTGCAGAGTGCATCACAGTCTAAAATCCCAAATTTTCTGTGCGTCTGCTGCCAGTCATGTCCAAACCCACCTGGGGCAGACAGGTTGGGAAAAGGACTCTTTTTCCTCCTGACGTGGATGGTCAGAGTGCCCATCTGCCAGGCACAGTCACTGCTCCACCCAACCTGCAGCAGGTGGGGTTTTTCAGAGTCTCCTGCCCTTTGTAGAAGAGCTGAATATCCTGAGGTGAAACTGTGGATTTCATGAAGCTGTTCTGCTTCATACAGGAAAAAAGAGGAAGGTGGTATTCACATCCCTTCCCCAGCTGGCATCTAGCTGCATTTTCAAAGCAGAACAACTGTGAGGGGAAAGACACACAAAACTTTCCCCACAGAATACTTAACAGCAGTGACTCAGGCCTTGTCCTGTCGCATCAGGCATGTTCAAAACCTTTCTCGAAACAGAGCAGTGACTGAATTTGAAATTTACTTTTTTCAGCTCTGGGATGAGTGCTCAGGGGCAGGGCTGTTGGGTGCTGTGGGATAGGTGCTGCGGGATAGGTGCTGCTTGCAGCTTTCAGTGAGAAAAACATGAGTTTGGGTCATGGCTGAATCATGTTTGGGTCATGTTTCCCTTTGTAAACAGCTTTCAGGTACTAAGTCCAAGCCAAATCCTCCAGGCATGAATCTTTCCCTGGCATTTCCTTCTGCCTAACTTTTCCTGGTGATGCCTGTGTCCCCTCTTTCCCAGGTGCTTGACTCTATCCCTTGGCACTGCACAGGGAGGCTGAGCTAAAGAATTTCAGGAGATTGGTGCCATGGCTCATTTTCACGTTGCCCTGCGAACTGAGACTGCAGCCTTTTCATCAGACTGCGAGAATATTTTCTTCACCTCATCTGCTCACAACAGGTTTGCTGAAGGTTTTCCCCTTGGCTATCACTGCATAAGTGCTATCACTTACTTCCCTGTGCCCAGACCCTGAGGCTACACTCTGGGAAGGTGCAGTTTAGGGAGATATGATGCCTAAAACCCATCTGTGGTTTCCAGTCATTAGTCTGAGCAATGCATACATGTCTGGTTATAACCAGGGCAGTATGATTTGAGGGGGACTGCACTGGAGGAATGCAGAAATATGCCCAAAATAGCCTCTGTGCTGGGCACCTTTTCCCTAGAGCCCTTGTCTTCTTCCAGCATGAAGAAAAAATTGCTCTTTCTTCCTTCATGGTAACTGAGGGAAGGTAAATTTGGTGCGAGCCTGCTCTGTTTACACCAACTGGAAGCAGTGAGTTCATATAAATTATGCCAAATCTCTGACAAAATAACTCTATTTGTTCGAGCAGGAAGCCTGGCAATATTGTTTTCTTGCTCTCTCCTAGCACACCTTGGGATCAGCTGGCAACTGAGTGCTACTTAGATCCAGACTAATGAACCACCAGCTCTTGCAGAGCTGAGCTAAGCCATTGCACCTATGATTTGTTCTTCCCTGTGCTACACCCCTTCAGTTTGCTTGATCCAAAAAAAAATATAACCCCCTGTACACCTACTGATTGCCATGAGTGCCACAGGGAGCAGCCACAGAAATGAACTGCACCTAAACTGGTCAGAAAAAGGTTGATATCGTGCCCTTGAATTTCTTGCCTGTGCATCTCGGGAGAGGGACATTCCAGTACCCAGATGTAAAAATACAGATAAAATCTGGTGAGAAATGAACATGTGAAACCTCTTGTGTTATTCCTGGAAACGACAGCTGAAGACAAATGTGGTGTAAGACACAGCTCAGGTGGCATCCATCTCTGTAACACTGGCCATGGCTGTTCCAAGTCAAGTGTCTAGAGCTCTCCCCACCTGACAGGGATGCTAAAATGGACCCAGAATCCCTCCCAAATCAAGGTCAATATTTAAGGAAAGCCTGAATTTTCTTTTGTGGGTGCCCATTTCTCTCCAATTTCTCCAAGATTCTCACTCTTTTGAAAGAGAATCCACATGACTAGCTCAGATACCAATTTTCCAGGCAGCTAAAATTAGACATGAATCCCACCCATTACACAGAGTATACCTAACCTGAAAGGAATGACTGATTATGTTCTTCAATATTAAATAGATCTGAAGGCAGATCTGTTTAAACTGACTGATCGCACTCTTCTCAAATAGAATTATGTGAATGTTTCCAATATGGATAGGGAAGTATTAATGTCATGTATAGAAAGACATGACAAAATTCAGAGGGGTTATGACTGTTGTTCCAATAAATAGGGAAGGGAACCAACAGGAAGGACCACAGCTGTGAAATCAAATCTTCTGGGGAGGGTAACTTTGAAGTCAGAACTGAAGCATGCTCAGGGTAGACAGTGTCTTTGAGCCATTAGAAGATTTTATTAAAAATATGTGAAATTATACCTTCCCCTCCCTTTTTTTTACACCCTAAAAATCTGTAATTTGGCCAAAATGCCTTATTTGGTAAGAGCTGCAAGAGCCACACCCCAGATTATGCCTTAGACAGTTACTCAAAAGATGGTTATAAAATATGGGGGGGGGGGGGGGGGGGAAATTACGGCTCTCCTTATATTTTGGTCTCCAATATGATTTTACCTTTTTTGCAGATTCTTTCCCCGCAAAACCCGAGAGAGAAAACTTCAGGTCTAGTGGCTGAAGTCGAGCAGGATCCAGGGAGTTTGGATCAGATACAACACAGGCCCTGAGCTTCCGTGGGGTCCTGTCTGGATGCCAGGCACCCACCAAAGCCACTCTGTCACTGCCCTCCACAGCCAGACAGAGGAGAGAAAATACAATATTCATGAGTTAAGGGCAGAGAGAAACCACTCACTAAATATCATATGCGTAAAACAGACTCAGCTTGGGAATATTAATTGAATTTACTACCAACAAGATCAGAGCAGGATAACGAGAAGTAAAAACAGATCTTAAAAACCCGTCCTCCCACCCCTCCCTCCTTCCCAGCTCTGCCTCCTCCCCCAGCGCTGCGGGGAGAGGGGAATGGGGGTTATGGTCAATCCATCACACGCTGTTCCTGCCCCTCCTCAGGCAGGGGAGTCCTTCCCACGGGACAGGGTTCTCCACGAACTTCTCCAATACGAGTTCCTCCCACGGGAGACAGTTCTCCAGGAATTCCTCCAGCCTGAGTCCATCCCACGGGCAGCAGTTCTCCACAAACTGCTGCAGTGTGGGTCACTCTTCCGCGGGGTGCAGTCTCTCAAGGCCAGGCTGTGCCTACCCGGGTCCCCCACGGGGTCACAAGTCCCACCAGGAAACCTGCTCCAGCCTGGGCTCCTCTCTCCACGGGTCCTCTCGGAGCTGCCTGGGGGCCGTGCCATGGCAGCCACCTCCATCTGATGCCTTTTCCTGGTTTTAAAATCAAGAGTCATACACGGTTAGAAGGGGAAAAGGGATTTTACCTTGGTATTTATTTTAAGGACCCTTAGGTGTACACGTCCAGGTCATGTGCATCGAGATGCACCCCGCCGAGTCTGTATCTCCCCACCATCGGGTATAACATTATAGGTGTTACTAATTAGCAGATCTATCAAAGATTCCCCAATGAGAAGCTCGAGTGAGCCCCCCTCCCCAAGGAACCTTCCCCTGGATGGTTCTATCTTGGTTTACAGAATGTGTTCTGGAGAGGACCTTGGGCTCTGGGGCACACTGATCCCTGGCTGTGAAGCTTCTAAAATGTTGAGTCTCTTAGCTGGACAAACACGTCTAAGAATGTAGGCAAAAAGCACTAGGAGTACAGAAGTTGTGAAAAGGTACAACAGGGGTATAAAAGAAAAGGCAAAAATCTTCATGGCATCACATCCCACACTTCCTTCGTCCCACAGGTGAAGCCGGGCACGGCTGCCCCGCCCGGAGAGCTGGCGGGACACCTGGGAACATCAGACGAACGTAGGAATCACGGCAGAGACAGCACCCTGGGACACATCCCCCAAACGCAGGGCCGCCGGCAGAGGCGGGGCCGCGGGAATCACCAGGCGAACGCAGGGAAGGGAAGCGCAGTGGAACGTTTGGCTCAGCGCGTTAGAGCGCTGCGCTCGCAGCGTCGCGATGGTCCAGATCGCCGGTTCGATCCCCGCCCGATGCGGTGTACGCTCGGCTCATCTCAGGACCTCGGCGTCGGCCGTGAGCAAGGCGCGGATTACTGCTCTGCTGTGCCCGGTACTGCTCCGGTTGGTGCCTGCCCTCGCCCGATCCCGCGCAGAGAGAGGAGACGAGCTGAGACCGGCCCGTGTCGTGCAGCGGGCAGCAGCCGTGTGCTCCTGGCTCCCTCCACCCCAGCGCAGGACCCCGCCGAGGGAGCTCCACCAGCCGCGGACCTTCAGCCCCCCGGCCTTGGGGGGCACAGTAGAACCAGTAGGATTACAAGTAGTAGAATAGTGAAATAGTAGAATAGTGACCAACGCGAAACTGCGAGGGAAAGGACTCGCAGCCTAAGCGGGAAGTAGAGGAAGAGAAGAAGAAAAAAGCTCCTGCTTCGGAAGCACGCCTAACTGCGATACTGGGAGAAAAAAATCTCCCTTTTCATGAAAATTAATCATTCTCTTTCACTAAAGCACTGAATTGTTTTCCCCTTCCCTGTCTCTCCTTTCCTCCTGTCCCTTTTTCCCCAGTGGAGACTCACAGCTGGCAGAAAGCCAGGGGCTCAGAATCAAACCATATTTTTTTTTCTCAGTCTCACCTTTCAGCCGTTCAAACCTGTATTCTTTCCACTTTTATTTCCCTAAACCTACAGAAATAACTGGGGCAGGGATAAGAAGACAGGAAACATACTCCAGAAGTGATCCAAACCAGTATGTGTTTTCAAACGGCAAAATGATGCTCTGTCCATGCAAACTCTTGTTGGGGTTTAATTCCAGCAAATAATTGCACGAGCATTTCACAGTGGGCAGTTTGTTTTTGCTCTCAGCTTGACTCTTTAGGAAGATTTATCCTGAAATATTTTCCAGAAAACTCCTTAAACTCTGCCCTGAGCAGCTTAAATTAACAGCAAACCGCAAATTACTAAAGCTGAGGTATGGTTTTAATGACAATTCCATCTAAAATATTTTGCCTTTTCCCGTTCCAACTTTCCCTTTCTCGTCTGCCTCCTCCACACTTCTCGCTGGGCTTTCCCCACATGTTGGATCCCAGCAGAGAAGTCCACAGTGGCCTTTGCATTTCCCGAGGCTGCAGCACTTCTGTACAGGAACTAGTTCTCGCAGAGACCCCAGAGCTGCCAGTGCTGCACTAAAGTGCCTCCCGTGCCTCTGCTGTTCGTCTGCCCTCTCTTGCCGTTGGTGCATTTCCACTTTTCCCTGCCCTTCCCAGCGCATTTCTGCTTGCAGTGTTCTTTTTCCTTCCTGTGGGCTGCACCAGTCTACTGTCTGTAATGCTTATCCTGCTGTAAAGCCTGGAAGCTACTACTATTTCCTCATCTATTTTAGGAGTCAGATTTTTGTCCCTGCCTGCCTGTCCTCACCTTCACTTGTAACTTCCCTTTTTTTTTTTTTTTTTGTCCTGGATATTTTCTAACACGGTTTTATCTCTCTCTTTTTTTTTTTTTTTTTTTTTTTTCCCTTCACACACAGTTGTGTTCTTGATCTCTTTTGTCTGCAGGGACCAGGGGATCACCTGTAAAGTTAATGGAAGAGTTAATGAGGGAATGTAGGAATGCAGGAGACTGCTATTTTTAGCGTGCTTCATCTTATGTAATCTTTTTTTTTTCTCCCCTGTGTGGTATCAAAATAGATACCAAAATACCAAATAGAACTCGGTTTCTGATAAACCTGTTTTATATCTCAGTGTTTTACAAGAAGCCCCTGTAGATACTGATACTGCAGCCACCATGATAAAAATAAATGCTGTGGATCTGGTCATGTACACCTGCTCAGGAAAAACTCTCATGGAAAGCAGCACCTTGGTACCACAAACTTGTTATGGACAGAGCTGAAACTTTGGTTTGTGCAGCAGATTTCAGTTTTTGTACATTTCAGTTTTGCTCCAGCCTTTATGTTGTTTTCCTTGCTTCTCTCTGAGCCTTTAGGAAGTTAAAACAGAGGATAGCAAACATCGTGCTGGGTCTCTATCACACAATCACTAGGATCAGGGTATGGCTGCCTCTCTCTCTGTGTCTAGTTCCCCTTCAGAGTTAAAATAATGATGTTTTTAAGTATTTTGGTTTACCCTGTAAGCGCCTTAAACATACCCATCAGTATTTCACAGCCCTTTTCAGGTCCTGTATGGAGATGATGCAGCTTTCACAATGTTCTAAGGGTAAATACAAGAGACAAGCTTGGATAAATTTTGGGTGCTACAGACACATGCTCCAAATCAAGTTAGCTAAAACCCTGGGATCCTCACTGGAAGAATGTCTCATAATTTCTCTTTATTCCTAATATTAGGAGATAATTGTTTTTAAAATGTCTACTCAAACACAGTTTAAGCCTTCAGTGAGGACTTCTGGATGGGCCCATCCAAGTTTGGTGTGGTATTCCCCAGCAGGTTGCTATTTCTTCCCCAATAAATGAGTTATGAGTAAATAACCTTCTGCAACATCTAAGGACTGAATCCAAGACTGAGCTTAGAGAGTCTCCACACTATTCCTTTACAATGGGTTGCAGTGCATGGTAAATTTTGCATGTTTCCAAGGGGGAATCTTTCCTCATGGAAGAGATTCCTACTGAGGGTTATTAGCACATTCAGGAGAGACAATCACATGAGGAAATCCTTGAGCCAAGAACAGCTGTGGGCTGGAAGAGCATCGGGCAGACATTTGGTAGAAGCCAACCCCGTGCTTAAGCGCTTGTTTGCACATGTAGCATGCATCTCCCTCTTGTCAGGAGGGAGGATACTGCAGGGCAGGGACCCCATCTGACCTGGCACAGATGTTCTGTGCAGCAGTTCCCTCCCTGCAGCGCTGCGCTGCCTGTGGTAAACACCCCTCCACAGCTCTGCAGGGATAAAATACTTACTTGCCTCTCAGGGGCTTTGTGAAGCTTATCCCGTGTCTGTACAATGCTACACGAGTTCCAGCCACGGTGGGAAGCTCCCTGATTAGAAGATTCCTCTCAGATTATGAACTCCTGTATAAATGTTTGGTAGTTGCTTTGATTCTTGGTATATTTTATCCCCTCCTTCTGCTGCTTCCAGAGGAATTGAGAGGGAGCCTCACACACCTAAAACAGTCCCAGCAGGTATGGGAATGCTCAGATGGCTGGTGGGTTTTTCAGCATCTGGCTTCTTGGCAAACTGGTCAGGCAGAGCTTTCTGTCCCCAGGTAGCACAGGGAATAAATCTAACTCAAAGCCTAGTCATGGATCAAGATTGAAGCCAGCAGTGCAGCACAGCCCCAATGCCATGTGAACACCACCCACTGCCTTTCATGACCTCAGTGTCAGCAGGGAGGTGTCAGAGGATGAACCAAGCTCTGCTCCTGGTGCCCAGCAACAGGACAAGAGGAACGGGCAGAAGCTGATGCCCGGGAAGTTCCACCTGAACATGAGGAAGAGCTTCTGTCCCGTACAAAGACTGAGCACTGAACAGATTGTCCAGAAAGGGTGTGGAGTCTCCCTCTCTGGAGATATTCCAGAACCATCTGGACACAATCCTGTGCCCTGTGCTCTGGGATGGCCCTGCTGGATGGAGCAGGGAGGTGGGACCAGGTGATCCACTGTGGTCTCTTCCAGCCTGACCGTTCCACGATTTAGTGATTGTGTGACCTCGCTGAAATTCAGGTCTTTGCTGTGAGGAGTAAATGAATGGAGAATGTAACTCAGTGACAAGTTTTCTTTTTCTCCATTCCTGAGCACAATGGCTTGCTCATAAATCGGTGGGTAGCAGTCCCAGGGCCAGAAGAGCCGTCTCGTCCTCGTGAAAACGGGATGGCAAGAGGCGAGGTTAGATGGTGCTTCTACTCTCCATTTCCTCAGGGAATGCCTCCGGAAGCCCATCAGGAAGCCCATCCCTGCCCGGAGCGTGGGGACAATGCTGGCAGCCCCTCTCATGATGTCCCGGCGAGCGACCTTCGGTGCCCCGGTCCCCGGGACAAGCATCTGCCGCGTGTTTCGGCAGAGCCACAGCCAGGGCCACCAGCGGGTTGGGGACACGCTGCCCACCTTCCCCAGTGCCGAGGGGTGCCCCAACCCCGCCGCTCCCCCTATCCCCGGCGGGGTGGGCCGGGGCGGGGGCGGCCCCAGCTGCATCCCTGCCCGCCCGCCTCCCGCAGCCAGTCGGGGCGGAGAGGCGGCACTCGAGGGCTCCTCCGCCAGCAGCCGGGCGGGCAGCGGTGCACATGGCATGTCTGATGGCGGCTTTCTCCCTGGGCAGCGCTTTGGTAAGGAGCGCCCTGCCTTCCCTCCGCGGGGCCGCGGCGAGCGCCGGGCGGGGGGCGAGGTGCGGGGCTGGGGGATGGAGATGGAGCGAGGGCTCCGCGGGGAGCTCCCGAGACGCTTCCCGAGGGAAAAGCAGGGTCGGAGGGTGCGTCCGGGGCTACGTCCCGCCGCGGGGTGCAGGATGGAGGATGAGGGATGCGAGATGCGGGGCGCAGGATGCGGGATGAGGGATGCGAGTGTGCGAGCGGCCGGCGGCGCACGGCGGGACTTGACCGCTAGTTACCTCTGTCTGTAGCTAAGGCGGGGGGATTATCGCCGAGCATGCTCCCTGCGCCGCTGCGCCCCGCCGGCTTCCCAGCGGATTTGCGGAGGGACCGTAACCTTTGCATAACACCCGGGGCCGGCGGGGGACGGAGCGGGCAGAGCCCGCAGGACCCTCCTGCTGCTGCGGCCGCGCGGGCGCTGCCGTCCCCGCCGGGCTCCGGGAGCGGCCCGGCTCCTCAGCGGCTCCATCAAACTACATGGGAAATACCCCAAACTGTCCGAAAGCAGCCGAGAGGTGAGCGCGGTGCTGCGGGGCGGCCGCTCGCCGTGCCCGGCGCGCAGGGCTCGGTGCGGGCACAGCTCGGCGTGCGGGGCTGGGCATCACTGCGGGGTGGCAGCGGGGAAGAGAGGGGGCCGCGGGTGTTGGGGCCTGCGGAGGGGGTTCAGGTGTGTCTGTGCCTTACGCACGGCTTGGGTAAGTCAGTGGCTGTCGTAGCCACGGGGTTGCCCGGCTTTTTTCCAAGCGAAGGTGATCCCAAGACCGGGAGGCGTTTGGACCGGGCCAGGTGCTCCGGGGGGATCCTCACCCATAGCAGGTGGTCCCTGGAGGAGGCAGGTGTGTGAACAGGCAGTTCGGTGCACAGAGTGACTGAAATTGCTTAATGTCCCGATAACAAAAGTCTTTGGCTTCATGCTTTCAGATAATTGAGTGGTCAGAGGCAAGGATCTTGTCCAAAGGGTGTTTCTTTTTGAATGGATCTAAACTGGAGAAGCTCTGACTGTCACCTGAATAATCAAGGTGACCTGCTCATTGAGAGTTAGAGTTTGGATATTCCCTCCGATGTGTGAAGGTGCTCAGTGGGTCCCCAGAACAAAACAGATTATGAGTGCCATAGAAAGCCTTGAAAACATTCAGGGAAGAATATTGTTAACTCGCCTTCTCTTAGGTTTTAGGGAAGTTCCCCTGCCTTAATTGTTGAGTTCTAAGATGTTTCACATTAATCTTGTTATGTTCAAATTACATACCATGGCAGTCAACTATTTAAGAATTTGACAGTAAGTGTTACTGGATACCAGACCTCTAAGTAAGTTGAGAGCACGATTAAAATCTCTTCCTTGAGAAAATGTGGTGAGCAGAGCTGATTTTCTTCCCAGAACTTGGCACTTGTGCACGAAGAATGTGAAGACACCAGCTATGGAGTGGTTATGCAGGAGTACTTTTTTTTCATCAGTGATTATGTAGGACTGTGGTTTTCTTTAATGTTTTTGTCAGCATTCATGACAAATGACTGATCTAAACTGTGCTGCTGTTATAGCAAAGACGGGAAGACCAGGAACCATGAGAGAGAGGATGGAAGTGGCACAGGGAAGAGGGGGCAATGTCACTTCTTATCTGAGTTGGACAAATGGAGGGAAACAGTGGCAGGACCCCCAGCTCTGTTTGCATTCATGCATTGAGAAGTAGTGCAGCACATCTGCTTTCCAGGAGATAACTTTGTGGATCCTTGGGCAGATGTGTTAGCGTGGAAAGCCTGGCACATAAGCCATCTACAGAAGTCTTTTCCAATACGAATCTGCATTAAAAATACTAAATTTCCTGATAGACAACTGTGCAGATGTTCAGCTCTGCTTATGACATCCACCAAACAGATGACAGCCAACAGCCTCTGAACTGTTCAAAATTCTGTTTAGCTGAAGAAAATTCATTACTGTTTTTCTTTTGAGCTTACACACATCCTGTTCATATTGGTGCAAGGCACCTGTGCTGGTAAAAGGAATGGAAAAAAATCCAGATTTTGTATGCATAATTAAAAAAAAGAAGAGAAAGGCTGTTGTCATGGTCAGGGGAGGAGGGGAAGGAGATGTAGTCCAAAAAGTGCCAAGTGGAATTGCACTGAATGCTACGATAGGCAAATATAGCAAGAGGTATGGCTGTGAGCACAAAACTTTGACCTTACAGTGTCAGTGGTGCAAGAACTGGAGCAGGGTTTGTATGTTTATGTAGCTGATAAGATTGCCATTAGTTACCACTATTGAGCATGGAAAGAACTCAAGAATTTTGGGTGCAAAGCATTGTGCTTTCCTAAAAGACCTCCAGAAAAACCTTTTTTTTTACTTTTACTGTTGTCCCAGGTTGCGAAGTCTCCAGAACTGTCAGTGCAGGAGAAAGGGAGGCAGGAAACAGTATATTTCAAAATTCTCAGAAATATCATTTCACCTTTACAGAAGCATAGGCGGATCCAGAGGAATGAGAGCTTTTGGACATTTTGAGTGGCTGTCTTTTGAAATGTCTGCACATGTAATTGTTCAGCTAGCTCCCTTCCCCCTTCAGCTCTGTCCCAAGCTCTGGAATCAGAGTAACTAGAACCAAATTCCTTAAGTGCATGAGAAACCAAATACAATGGGGACTGAACTTACAAATGTATTAATCTGGTGCAAGATCTGAAAGGAAAACTAGTGCTAAAGGGACTGTATGTGCTGCAAGAGCTCTTTAACCTCTTCAGTCAAGGCTTAGGCAGAATGAACAGAAGATTGCTTCATTTTACTCTTCTTCCACCTTTCAGCACATTACGGTGCCAGATTCTTGCATTGTTTACAGAATAATTCCTCTGATGCAGAAGGTTTTGCAACGTGTTCCTAAACAAAAGTCTGTGAACTTGTCTGCACTTCCCCTGCAGGGTGGCAGCAGTTCTGGTTGCACCATGGCCGAGCCAAAGTCCGTGTGTGTTTCGGTGGACGAGGTGGTCTCCAATGGCACAGACACCCAGGACATTCGACTCATGAATGGACACTTAAAAAAAGTGGACAATGCTCTGACAGAAGCTCACAGGTTCTCCTACCTGCCCCGTAGGCCAGCTGTGAACATCGAGTTTAAAGAACTGTCCTACTCTATCCAGGAAGGGCCGTGGTGGAGAAAGAAAGGTGAGGAAAACAAGGTTTCATCCACGAGAAGCTGTACCTGCAGTAGTTCATACAACTGCTTATTTCTGCCTCCCAATTCTTAAGTATTTGATGTAAATATAGTATTGCTGTGCTGCCAAATATCTGTCCTGTGATCCTGCCTGTCTACAATTTATTGTTGAGGGTGGGTAGAGCATGCAGGAGTTTAAAGATGGGGGTGGGGGAAATGAGGAGGCTTTGTTTTTTACTCCTGCAGTTGGTTGTTTTGTGAAATGGTTGTTTTTTCAGTACCCTTTCAGAACAGCGAGTATCTCAGAATTTCAGAAGGCATTAGACACCAGGATAAAAATTCTTTTCTTTAAAGGCTGTGTTTGGAAAGAAGTGCTGTGAGCTACAGGTCTCTCTGCAGCTTGGATGGGTCTCTCTAAGCTTATAGTTTCTTTGATGAAATTACTGGCTCTTGCTGGGACTGAATCCTGTGGTTTAGTCGAGGACCAGGATGCTCTTTGGGTAGCTCCTTTGCTGATACACACTGCAAAGAGTTCACAGCCTGCAACACAGGCCATGCCAAAAGGTATTGGGCACTTCTTAGGGAAGAGAAGTGTTGGGAGTAAGAACTCTCAACTCTCTTTTTTATATATTAGTGGCTGATTCCAGTTCTCAAAGGTGGCTCTGTCCCTTATCCTCTGCTTGGCATCCATTCCTTTAATACCTTCATTTGCTTTGTGTAACCATGTGTTTCCTAGAGAGTTTTTGGGGGTTTTTTGGGTGTGTGTGACTAGTCCTCTCTGAAAGGAAAACTAGGTCGTGCAGTAAATTCCTGCCAGCGAAAAGAAGTATGCCCAAGGGAAAATATTGAAATCTTCAGGATTCTGTGTACTAAATGATATAATTGCTCTTCCTTGAGGAATTCTCTCTCAGTAATGTAAATTTGTATGGTTGTGTGCTTTAGATCTTTTATGAGATAAGGCCCTGCCAGTGCAGTGCTCACCTGAGCCATACTTGATACCTGCACTGGCTCTGAAACTGTAAGTCCACTGGCTTAAAGGTTCCACTTGAAATTGTTTCACCAAGTAGTTGGCTGCTGTCTGTAAATTGTGTTATTATCACAACACCAAGGCTTCAATAGTCTAAAAATGTGTGGTATGAAAAGAACTGGAGCTGTTGCCATGAAAGTGCTACTGTATGTGGACAGGCTGTGCATACAATTGAAAGATCTGCAGATTTCATGCTTTAATGGGCTTTTCAACATCAAAACTGAATGTGGACACACTGGCCTTCTTTTAATTATTTGCTAGAATTGCATGGAGCCACATTGTCCATAGGAGAACAACTTGGTTTGGCAGCAACTTTGGTACATTCAAAATTATTCTTTATCTTATCAGAACAAACACAAAACATTGAAGGTTTTTTGTCCTCCAAGAAATGGAGCTATGCCAAAATGTCTCATTTAAGATTTAGAAGCTTGAGATTTCTAACTGGATCTCTTTCTCACTGGCCAGAAGTGATTGAGGGGTTCTATACCAAAAACCTCTGTTCACATTTACTGATGTGCCTGGGTGACTTGGCTTGAACAAAACAATGTCCTGGCAAAAATGTCCTGCAGCTGAAAATGACCTGTGGAGGGATTTAGCTCTGTGGTATGGCTATGACTGTGTCACTACATTTGGATTTGAAAGAGGAGATTGAACTTTCCTGGCTGCCTGTTTGCAGGGGTTCAGATCCTCCTCACCTGGTCCCACACCTTGTGTCATTCCTGGGACCACCAAGGACAGCCTTGGAGTGGCTGAGCTGCTGTCTGCCAGCAGCACTTGGCTCTCTTCTGCTTGCCAAGGACCTAAAACAGACCTGGGAGGTCTGCACTCAGTGCCAAGTGAGCGTGAGCCAAAGAGTGCTCTCACAGGCAGGAAGGTGAATCACACCGTGTGATTGAGGCCATGGCCAGCTGGAGGCAAGGCGTTATCCTTCTCCTCATCAGTAAAAGCACAACTGGAATATTAGATCGGTTTTGGGTGCCTCATACCAACAGAGATACTAGGAAGCTGGAAAGGATCTGACAAAGGGGTAAAAAAATTGTTCAGGGGACCTACAAAGAGCAGCTGAGGAGTCTGGGCTCGTTCAGTGTAGTGAGGGGGAAGCTGGGGGATGGTCTCACTGTGGCATACAGCTGCCTAGAGGGTAGTTACCCTCTAGTAGAGGAGCCAAACTCCTGCCAGTGGTGCCAGATGATACCTAACGAGAGCCCATGGCCACACATTGCAGTTTGGGTGGCTTATGGTGGACCCCAGGAAATAAATACCTGTTCCCCAGGTGCAGCTTTGGGATGTGTCACCCAGGGACAGTGGGGCTTTCTCCATGACAGGGGAGTGTGGGAGATTTGGCTGAGCAGCTGATCTGATCTGGAGTTGGGGATTGTCTTGCTTTGAGTAGAAGGCTGGGCCAGGTGACCTCTGAAGGTCTCTTGCTTCAGTGTTTCAGTGAGTTGCTGCTCAGATTACAGAAACCAAACTTTCCTCACAGCCACATTCTCTGCCCCAGAGACTGGCTCAATATATTGGTTTTAACAGAAAAGATTTTCCATTAGAGAAATGAAAAACCAAATTGCCTAAATAGTTTCCAATGAAGGCAGGAACCAAACAATTCAGATTCTTTGAATGTTTTAGTGGTTCTGCAAGTAGAATTTTATTTTGTGTGTAATTTGGGGTATCTCTGTTTAAACCTGATGGATTTGTAGCTGAGTGCATTACATATAAAACTATTCTGACTGCCTTATACTGGTTTCTGCTCCAGTGGGAAACTGGGACTTTGCAGTGCCCAAGAGAAGGGCAATATTGTGCCTCCAGACACTGGTGGTGGCTGCAGTTCAGCACTCCTTGTGGGTACCCTGTGCTAAAAGTCTCTTTCATTGCTGTAATATGAAATATTTGAACTCACTTTTTATGAGAAGAGTAGCAGAAAACATGCTGGGGAAAAAAAAGAAAGGCGATGTCTCTCAGTTCACATTGTTCTTGGGTGCTGGTTGTGGTAAGAAGCGATAAGGGGATGCTGTTTCAAAAATACGCCTTTTAAATTAATGGTGTTTCTATTCTGAAATGGAGCTTGAAAAAGAAAATCTACTATTTCTACATCATTCTCTACGACTGTAATGAATTAGTTAAAACCTTTCAAGACTGTTGGATCACAAAGGCAGAAAGTACAGTTTCCTTGCAATTTGTGCCAGCATGTTGGAGAGGAATTCAACTGAAGAGCAATTCCCTTCAGTTAAAATGGCATTGCAAAGTAATGTTAAGGTTAGGTTGTAAATTAGCAGAAGGAGGAATAATTAGTAGTGCTGCCATTGTGTTCTGTACTTAGCTTGATTGTTCAGACAATGCAACTCATGGTATGTCATGTCTTTTACTTTTCATTAAAAGCCCAAAGAAAGGTGAATTTGTATTGCTTGTCAACAACAAAGAAGCTAAATAAGACATAGTAGACTTCAAATTGGAATTTTTCATTGATTTTTGTCTCAGCCTTAAACTGCCTAATTAAACTGTTAAATATAATTTTCTCTTTAAATGTAAGGAGGGGCATTTTGATTCTAAGTTTTATATGATAAATGCTTCTCTCCTTATGAGGCTTTATCAAATTCGAAGCAGAGATTGGTGTGACTCTGGAGCTGATTAATTCCTGGTGTAATTTCCCCAGAGGTCAGTGGGATTAACGGGGAAGGAATATGGCAGGTCAGTCCTTGATCAGAGCAGCTGTATCTGACCCATTCCATTCTGTAGGAGTTGTTGCCAAAATGGGAATTTTGAAGAGGTTAAAGAGATAAAAGTTTCAGAAGGTCTGAGTCGACTTTGGCCTTTTCCCCATAAAGCTTTTAGGGAATTGGTCAACAGGTAGAAACAACTGTTCCTTCAGTTTTGAAGTAAAGAGATTTTTGAGTGACTTGTGAGGTTAAGGATCTTCCAGAACTGAAAATGTGTCTCAGCTTTTGAATCCAGTCTATGTCTGAGCATGTCCTGGGGGTTTTCTGTGGGTCAGCGAGGTTCAAGATCTCAGAAAGCCCCAGGACTCCTGGAGGAACTGTTGTGAGGTTAACATGGACTGGCAAAGCTGGAAAAAGGGAACTTCAGCACACATAGAAATAATAGGGCTGCTTAGTCCCAGGACAGTTCTCCTTTCTTTTAGGATGAAGGACCCAGCTAGCTTGGAGGGAAAGAGAAAGAGGAGAGTCCTGTGTTAGATCCACTGTGGGCCCTTAAATGTGAAAAAGCAAGATCTCCAGAGCTTTAGAACAAAACGTGGCCGAAGTATCACTGCTTTGTCACAAAGCCATTTATCTGAGGTTAGAGAAAGAGATGAAAGTGGGTCTTACCTTGGCTTCTGAGCTGTGTGTTTAAACTGCAGTTTGAAATGTAAATCACAGAAACACAGAGATTGGTTTTACCAGTTCATAGAAAGATTATAGATGTGTAGGTTTTCGTACTAGGACTGCCTGAAAACTGTTTGCAAGAGGATTTGTTAGAAAAGTCAGTGCCTCAGGATTCTGCCATTTCTGTTAAAAGCACCATGAAATAATCTGAATTGTGGTTTGGGGATGAATTATGTATAGTCTCCTATACAAAGGGGGCATGAAAAGTGCTTTGGAGCTTTCTGTCTAGGTCAAAGTCATTCAGCTTTACTTTAAAAAGATATATATACATTCTATATATCCATGAAAAGACATTAGCTCTATTCTTTCTAGGTGGCTTTGCTATAATATAGGATGGAAATAGAAATATTCTGCCTATTTGATTGAGTGCATCCAGCAAGAAAGTAGTGATAAATTTGCTTTCAAAACACCACAACAACTCAGGGATTGCTTTTGCCTTTTTTTTTTCCTTCCTTTCCTCTCACACTTCTCAGTATTCATGGTTAATTAGGCAGCGTTTTAAGTTGGAAATTTCTCCGTTGTTATTTTTAGGGCTGTAATGAGTCATTTGTGCCGCGTTCGAGTGTGAGTTCTGGTAGGATTTGGTCTCCAGTAACCTCTGAGGGAACGGGCTCCGGCCGGGCAGAATGCAGCCGGGGATTTTCGTGGAGTGGCTTAGGAGCAGTACAGAAACTCATGCTCAGCAGAAAACGCGGTATTTCTTGCTATTTTGGGTTTGTTCTGATGGCTCAGACCCCGTGGAAACAAACCGGAGAGGTGCTGTCTTTGCTGTCAAGGTTGTTGCTCCGCAGCTTTGAGCGGCAGCAGCGGGAGGAGAGGACCGGGCTCATTCCGGGTGGCTCCGAGGTGTCCGATGGGGGACATGGAGTCTTTGGCAGGCTCTTTGGTATTCATGAAAGGCGAAAAGTGGCCGTCAGAGCCCGAGATAGTGTCATCAGAACAGCGCGATCCCTGCCTTCCAGCTCCCAGGGCTGTGCATTACGTTAATACCGTTCTCTGCGTAAGATGGAAACTTCAGCCGCTGTCAAACCATCAGCAGAGATTTAAACAGGCTGGGCTTTGCTCATTTGCTTCGGTGCTGTCTTAGGAATTAGTTCTGGTACACACACTCGCACAGACCCGTTTCTTTTTATTTACTTGGGCACCCTTTCTTTCTTTCTTTTTTTTTTTTTTTGCAGCATCCTTTCTACGACTTCATTTCAAAGATCCCCCCCCCCCCCTTCTCCCATCCCTTCCGGAGACATCCAAATGAAAGAGAGGAGGGGAGGATTTGGCCCGAATGCTGTGCTAATCCGTGCTGGGGGGGTGGGAAGAGGCCGGTGCCGCGGGCAGGTGCAGTGCGGTGGAGGTGCCGCATGCCCGGCGCGGTTACTCCCGGGCGATGCACTGCAGTAACCCGGCGGGATGCGCTCCTGCCTGGTTGGCTGCTCCAGGCTCTGTTGCTAAGATGGGAAGGAGGGAGGGAAAGATGCAGAGCAGGAACGAGCGAAACCCACTTTCCGAGAGAGGTTTTAGTTTGTTGGTTTTTTCTTTTTTTTTTCAGTTTTTTCTTTTTTTTTTTTTCCCCCCCCCGCCTCTCTCTGACAGATGGGTTGTATTGTTCTCGACCATTTTTTGCCTGCTTTGTCTGAGAGCGTGTTTTCATCTCGGAGAGGAGGATGTGTGCAAATTAAGATCCATATGTTAGGAAGAATAAACAAGTTAGGCCGGTTGCAACCAACTGCGATGCTGGTAAAAGGTTCTTTTCAGGCAAATACTGTGTAGATTCGTTGGCAGCAGCTTAAAATGTTGGCAAAATCAATAAAAATGAGACATGATTTTTTAGCAGAGGGCTTCTAAGCACATGTTTTAACCTTGCTAAAGTCCGTGCAGTTTTTCTTTCAACACTCTGGCTGTATCAAGATGGTAAAAATGTACTGAGTAGTCACTGTTTCTGGAATAGCTCACAGTGTTTCATTAAGTGATAAATAACTTCCCAGTGTCCTTTTGCATGTGTTCCATAAAACAGGGTACAAGGCTTGGTCAGCCCCTTTGTCTGATCCTTCTACTGTTTCCCAGCTGAGTATGACCTTAGTTCAGCATTACTTGTTTTTCTTCAAGCAGATCCCATTGTTACTGTGGGTTTGGTTTTGTTGGGGTTTGATTTTTTTGTTTGTTTGTTTGTTTGTGGGTTTTTTTTGACCTGGAGCTTTTTTAGAAATGAGCCTTGAGTTTGACTCAGTGAGTTTTGGTCGCTGAGTCTTTCTGTGAGCAGAACATCATCTTCTTCTTTCTCTTTGCTGTATTGTTTATTAAACCTAAACATTATGATGTCCTCGCTATTTTTCATGCTAGCTAATGTTTTGATACAGTAAATTTTATTAACTGCTGCTATGAAAACTTGTGACTGAGGAAGGAAGTTTTAGAGAGATACCGATTAAAACATTTTTGAATTTATGTGCCAAGAAGTGGTCACAGTGAGTTGTTGGGAGTCTGAGCTCTGGTCTTTGCTGTTCCATCTCTCAGAAAACATGTTGGGGTCTGGCTGCAGCTCACCCTGACACCCTCCACTAGAACTTTGTGTATGCTGAGTGGGATTTGATGAAATGATTTATCCTCTGCACATACATAGTCATGTCCTGCTTGAGGTGTTGAGGAGGTAGAGACAACGTGCACCATCATCTGGGTGTACTTCTGTCACATTTCAAAGTAGCTTTGGTTTCAGTAGTCTGAAGATCTGTCTGAAGGCTGAGGGAAGATGAAGCAAGAGGCATTTCGCAGTTGGAGGCTTCAGACATCACATGGTTGGTCAGGGTTTTCCCCAACCTCACTAAAAGGAAAGAGAAGTCACAAGAGCAGCCAAAAGTAGAAGCTAACTCGAGTAAAAGTGCTGTTAAAGTTCTTTTTTTTTGTTGTGCACTTACATGCCACTTTGGAGAGTGCCTTCTGGAATTCCATGGGGTCTGAGCTTACCAGCTCACTAGGGCAGATTTTTGTTATCAGGGGTTTTAGTATCTCAGAGTTCGGCTTTGTATTCTCTAAAAAATTATTTGCTTCACTCTTCCCTCTAGCATTGTTCTTGTAGGTAAACTGGGGAGACAGAACATGATACTACTGAGAATGTGGCAGGCCCTGCCTCAGTTGCTTTATAATTCACATCTGCACTGCTTTATGATTTACATCTGCACCCTTTAAACTAATGGATGCTTTTGTCTTCTTCTAGAAAACAGTGTTCGGTCTTATTATTAAAATTAACATGTCAAGACTTACAAGAAACAACATGCAAGGAGAACCCCAGCAAGATTTACATGGTAGCTTAGCACGTGGGAATGAACTGATTTGAATTTAAAATTACAGCGATGCAAACTGAAAGGTGGGTGTTCATTCTCAAAGTGAATGTCCTTGAGGCAAAACCTAAATGCAGCAGCCATGCTTTACCCCCAGAACCTCTGTGATTTGCAGAAGGATATGTATCTTACATAAGACTGAGTTTCTGTCAGAAGTAAATTGGGAGTTTGGGTCATTGTGCCCAGAGTCCCTTCCTTTGCAGCAGGCAGCTGAGAGAACTGGCCACCTACCTTCTTGTGGGATTATTTTATTTTGGAACTTCAATAAAAGACCCTGCTGAAACATGACATCCATGTCAGATGACCAAAATGCCCCTCTTTTTTTTTAGGTATTCCTTCCAAAAGACATCACGTACAATTAATGTTGCCAAATCTTTTATCAGAAACTTCTGGACAAGATCTTCTTTCTCTTACCAAAAGCCTTGGGAAAGTAAGAAGCTGAGGTGTGGGTGGTTCAGATTGCCTGACCACTGTGCCAGCTTTGAACCCAGCAGCCACCGATTTTTGGTTAACACATCCACAAGCTCTTACTTACCATGTGGAAAATTTAGTTTTCTTCTGTGAAAGAAATTTATAGTCACAACTTCAGTCCCTAGGACTGGCAGAGTGTTCCTTCTCAAGCCCAGGACCAAGCTTTAACAGCAATCTTCTTCCTGATATCAAAGCCTGTGTTATTCAGGAAATAGAAAGACTGAGGGTCCCCAAATTGTCCAAATGCAGTCACTTTTTCACCAACTTTGTGAGAAGAACACATAATAAGATATGTATGGGAGAATTACTGCCCTCTTCAACCAGTTCTTGAAGTTGTTTGTCCCCAAGTGTGATGGAAAAGGGTAACAGCACAGACAGAGAAGGCCAAACAGTTTTGGTTGTTTTCAGTAACTTTGAACCTCAGTAGCTTCCTACAAATAACTAAGGAGGCCTGCTGAAATATCCCCATTAATGATTATTTTGAAAGTGTCTCCCTTGTGAATTCTGTGCTTTAGTGCAGACGTTTTGAGTTCAATTTGGCCTTTGGACACTTTGTCTCTTAGGAAAGAAGACTTTGGAGTGAATATTTGATCAGGATGTGAGTGGTGGCGTAAAATACAGCAGGACTGGTCCTGTGTTGGTGTCTCTGGAACAAAGCAATTCTGTCTAGGAAGTGGTGTGGCTGGGGATGTGTGCTGCAGTCATGCCTGGCTCGAGTCATGCCGTGGGAACCCGTGTGACTGTGTTTCCTTATTGGACCTTCTTGTCTCTGCTGGGCTTCTATTCCCATTTACAGCTCATTTAGACTTCGCTGATTTGTGAGGGAAACAGGTGCATTCTGAGGACTTAATTTTCTTCAGAAGGTACAGGGATAAAGCCATCCAGATTCTCACCAGGCAGAACTATGTGGAATTACATAATAGCCAAAGAGATAACTGCTTGTTTGTTCAGGTTTTTTTGTTATGTATCTGTTCCAGATAAAAATAAATGGCAGAGACCTTGGCTTTACAAGCTAATTTCACATCCACCTCTCATCTAGTATGTACAGCCTGCATCTTTTGTGTAAGAATCATATTTCTTCCAGTTTTGCATGTTTAGGGTAATGGCAAATGTTTGTAATTGCAGTGCTTCTGCTGCAAAAGAGAGAAGATAGAATATACAATGGTCAGGTTCCTGGGTGAACGAGAATGGAGCCATGCTCTGTCTCTTGCTGAGATTTAGAGGGAAGGCTTTTATGCCAGACAGAGCAAAGAAGTTTCAAATGAAGTGGTGCACCCGGTTAATATGAAATTTAAAGGAAAAAAACCCCGCAAACTGAAGCTTTTAATACTCTTGTTAAGTGATGGAGTTAAATTCTGCCCTGTTGCATCTGTTCTGTGCTTTTGAAGCAGTCAAGTGGATGGGGCTGCACCAGCAGAGCATGGCCACTGTAATTTTTTTTAGTCATGATGCAGTTATTACCTCAAGTGCTTTGAATATTAAGCACTCTAATAACACCAGCATGGCAGGGCTAGAATGGGTAAATGAGTACCCAGTTAAAAGAAAGGGAATTGAAGCTAAATATTTGCAATTAGAGGAAGAGCATTTTCTTTTTCTGGGTCAAAAAGCCACAAACTGCAGCCAGCTTATTGCATATGAATATCAAGGCCTGACTGCCTAAAATGCTGTTTGAGTCTCATAAAGCTGAAGCCTGTGAGTGGCTGTCTGGGACTGAGTTCCTCTTCCTTCTCCACTTGGAGAGGTGAAGGTCTTATGCTGTCACCAGAGAAACGTGAGTCAGAAAGGCAAGGACAGTGCAGAGGGGCACATCTGTGCACAGCTGGCAGTGAAAAGTTACTCCCCTGGGTTTTCATTTTGACCCTGAGTCTTGAAGAATTACTTGAAGAAGAATTTGCCCCAGAGGAACAAATTGACAGTACATAGATACAAAGATGACTGATGGGAGACCTTTTGGAAAACGAGTTGGGTCAGTCTGTTTTGTAACCAGAACTGCTGTGTCCTTCACAAGGAATGTGCAAGGGTGTCCAATGATAATGATTGTAAAAATCACACTGTTAGTAGTGGCTGGAGCTGGTGGGGCTTTGAGACATAAGGGGATTCCTCCTGCCCTGGTGTGTGGCAGCCTTGGTTCTGTTACTCCAAGCCCAGTTAGTGGTGAGGCAGGGCACCCAGCCAGCTCTATGGACCAGCAGGAGGACAGAGGGCTTTTCCAGCACCCTCCTGAACACAGATGGGCAAACCTGAGCAGCCCTGGTGTCTCACTGACATTCCTCCTGGCTGGCTGATTGTGGATTCCACACACAAGCACACACAAAAGGTCTCTTCCCCAGTGGGTTTTGGACACTGTCCATCCAATCAGGTCCTCAGACTCTGGTCTCCTTCAGTTGTTGTTGGCACCTGGACCTACAACCCCTCAGATTTGCAGCCTCTTGCTCCAGCAGCTGAAAAACTTCTGCTACTCACGCTGAGACCATGGTGGCATCTCCTGCACGTGAACTCACAGTGGTGAGGGCATTCCCACATGAGAAAGCTGGGAACAGTGTTTATCAGGAGTGCCATTTGGGCCACAGTGATTAGGATCCCTGTCAGACAGGTGTAGCTGCCTCCTTACGTGCTTCTGACCCCTTTAATCCCCATTTCCATCTACTTTCTCAGGCCTGTTCCTCCTGATCCCTTCCTTTCCCTGCCTTTTGCAATTCTCCTGAATGTCCTGTGATGGGTAGTTCTCACTCTATAATTCCCATAGCCACCCCTTTGGCTGGTTTTACAACATCCCAAACTTCTGGTCCCCCTGCATGACATGGTCAAGTACAGCATTCCAGGGAGAGAATTTCCCTGTGGACACATCTTGGTGGGCTTTCCTCCAGGAGCAGTAGTCCTGTCCCTTTCATCTTAACATCTTCAGACTGGCCAATTCAGGGAGGGGGCTGTGTCCTCTGAGCCTCAGCTCAGTCTCTGTGCTCACTCTGACTGGCCTTTTATCACATAACTGAGCATAGACCATTTTTAGACCTTCTTGGCTGGTTTGATTTCTCTAAGCTGTGTATTTAAAAATAAATGAAATAATATGGCTGGCCAGTCGTTTGTTTAAGCCCATGGAAAGTTTCCCTGTGGTGTAAATCATCACTGAAGTGGAACTCTCATTAGGCACATTTTTACCCTCTCCTGTGAAAGTTTCAGGAAAGTTGTGACTGCAGATAGGGAATGGAGCTGCTGCACTTGTGATTATAATAAATCAGGTTCTGCTGTCTTAAAGGCTGAGTTATGACAATATGTGTGAGCTGCTATATCACAAACAGCCAGAGGAGCTTGACAGACATCCCTGAAGGAGGTTGACTATTTGATTTCTTGCCTGGGAGAATGATGATGTAAACCTGAAGGAGAAATACATAACCTGAAGTACTCACAAGTCCGTGAACCCTGGGGTTACTGTAAGACTTGGTGTTCATGGAGCATGATTGTGTCTTGTGCAGTGGTGTGACATCTGGGGACACCAAAAGAAAGATGAAACTTCAGAATATGCATGATAATACTTAACAGATTTACTCTTTAGTCTCCAAGCAGAGGTATGGGCATCAGTCTCCTGGATCCCATATATTCTATTCACATTATAAAATCAACCAAACACATAAACATAAAGCAGGCTTTCCCATATAGGGCATGGCTGTGACATTTCAGCACTCATCTTTTGATTCTTATTGACAGGCAGTAAAAATAAACTCCCCAGGCAAACTGAATTGGGACAAAAGGTGGCACATATTTTACAGTAAACAAAAATAACTTCAAAGTCAACCTACAATTCTTCTCAGATGTTCATACTGTTCTGCTCTAAAAGTACAGGCCCAAATGAACCTTGGAATCACTGCAATGACAAAATTGGACAGAGTTTAGCCAAGAACAGGTATCAGCATTCTGCCAGGGCTGCTGTCTTAGGATAGAACATTCTGGTCCAAATTAACAGAAATGAATAAAGTTTGATGAAGGAAGGGTATGGCCTAATACCCAGAAGAAACTTTTCCACTTATTTGTATGTTTCACTGCTAAAACTGCATTCTAAAAAATACAGAAGCCAATGTAATGAATTTTAAATGTCAGTGTTGAATGTCACCAATATTCAAGGCCTGTTTATATGGTGGTGGAATGTGTCAGCAGACACCATGCAATATAGGTGTGTCTGAAAGCATGAGAGGATCTCCTTTCAGAGTGCTAAGAGAAATGTGTTACAAGTATATTGTATGTGCATTGTCTTTTTATGTATAAATATGTTCAATATATATCCATTTAATATATCTATATAGATACCTGTAAATATGAGTGAGTATATATATACACACACACAGGTTATATATATATATATATATAACCTATATATATATATATATATAGGTTATATGTAGATATTTATAGGTTATCTCTGTTTCCTTATTTAGATGTATGTATGCACATACACTCAGGTATATTTATTTATGTACAAAAACTGCCTGTGTATCACTGCAACAAACACTTTGAAGATAACATTTTTATCGAGGTGTATATTCCTCCTCCTCCTTTGTAGTGACAAGATGATGTAATTATGGGAAAGCAGCGGCAGCCTGATTTTTTTTTAAAATGAAAAGCAGGAGAGTATCAGTTGCTTAGAAGTGGTTCAGGTCTGTTGCTATTGGATTAACTGCATAACAGGCTAAAATAGCAGGAAAAATGAGTGTAAAATGGAAGCTGTTTTATCTGAGTGCCAGTGGTGTAAAGAACAGCAGGAAGAAAAGGCAGAGTTTTGCAGATGCTTTTCAATAGGGACTTATTACTTTGCATAAGTTGAGTAATTTTCTGCTCCCAGTCATTTCTCTTGTAATCAGATTGTTTGTGCTTTGTTCTTGCTTCCTTTGGAAGTTGTAAGAATTGGTTGGAGCTCTCATGTGTAGCAGTGGTGGGTCCAATTCAGACCTGTTTGGGCAATTTTGCTGTTTACAGCTGCCAACGTCATTGTCTGAATTTCCTCATTAGCTGAGCATTTTTGCAGCTTGCTTTCCTGCTGGGTGTAAAGGAGAGTATGTTTACGTGCCAGATAAATGTCTGCTACTTCTGTTTGTTTGAACAGTGGTTTGCTGGTGAAAACTGGGGGGAGTTGTGTATCTTGGAGTGCAGAAGGAAAATACGGAGGTTTTAAGTACAATAATGTGCTTCGATTTGCAAGAGCCACTGAGAGAGGGGTGCAGAGAACAGGGATATGGTAGAGGTGTTCTTCTGACTGATTTTTCTGGGGACTAGAAACGTTCCTTAACTGCACCAGGAAGGCAAATAAGAGCACTGCAGGTCCACAGCTGGAGGGCACTTCCCAGGAAGAGCTCTCTGCACATGGTGGCTGTCCACGTTCCCTTGTGGCTGCATTTGCCTTCCCTGAGCACCTCCGATGTGGGAAAGGGAGTGGGCTAGGGAGGCTATTGCCTGCTTGTGGTCAGCCTGGAGAGGATCCACGCTGCGTACCCCTTACACATCTCCGAGCTGTGAGCAGGAATGCTCTGTGCTCTCTTCATCACAGGGGTGAGGCAAGTGAGATAAAGGTGACAAGAGCTGTACGGAGTTGTCTTTTCTGCTGGCCACCCTGGCACTCCCACACCTCAGGATTTGTGTGAATTGCCCAGCGTCTTTTAAAAGATGGTCCCACCCATCTCCCCTCCTCCAGCTCCCCCATCCCTGGTGGCAGCCATTCTGTGCGGGTGCTGACACTAAAACCACAGAGGAAGAAGTGGCTCCAAATGCTTCCAGGGTGTTTACAACTGTACACAAGGAAAGGAGATTGGGGATATAGTCAAGATTAACCCCTCCTTTTGTATTGCAGTATTATTATCTAATGAGATCAGAAGCAAAGCCCAGCAGCTTAGTCAGTATTAGAGCGTAGGCACCCATTTCAGGAGGAAGCCTTTGAGAAGAGCAATCTTGAGCCGTCCACCTACACCATTTTCTTTGCGGCTTTGCAAGATGGAAAAAGTGACAGATGTAAACCTCCCCAAAGGCAGTTGCATGTTCTCCTTATGCTCATTGCCTCCAGACACTCCTGCACCCCCGGCTCATGGGCGATCTCTGTGGGTGACCCCTGCCTTTGCTGTCCCTGGACTGCTGGGACAGAAACAGCAGCTCTGTTGGATTCATGAGGAGACTGGTTTTGAGTCATCCATCAGCTATTTCCACCACACCAGGTCCCATTCTTGGGGTTTAAGTACTTTGGGAGTCAAGCCCTGTTCTCTGCCCTTGCTTCTTCCTCAGTTCTAAAAGTACTTTTTGGTTTAAGTTCAGCAAACACCCCTCCACAAGAGCATGCCTTGTGCAGTTTGCCCAGGCATTATTCTGACATAACAGACAGTGGGATTTCTGTGGGCAAAGCCCAATTTTAATTTTTATTATGTTTTGAATAAACCACTCTGTGTGAAACTAATCCTGGTGTGACCTTGGCTTTACTGACATATGAGGGGTCTTAAGAGCAGTGCTGTAGGAACTGTAGCAAACCCTTCAGTTGTATAAGGACAATTTATCAACAGCAAATAAATGGAGAGTGTGGGAGACAGGAATTGAGTGGGTAAGATGCTGTCCCTGCTCCAAGATCTTGAGCTTAATATTTGATGTCAGTAGACTAAGAATATGGGACCAGGGCATGTGGAGGCTGCTGTGCTAACAGTAATGCCAGCTGTAAATACACAAGAACTGTTACAAATATTACAAGTACAGAAGTAGAAACTCATCCATTGGGGGCAGATAGCAGAGCTTAAAAGCAGCGTGTTGGGTTTCACTCAGGTCTTCGTTGGAAGTGGAGCAGTGACTCAGTTTTAACACATACACACAGGAATTTAAAAACATGGCAATATTTTGAAAATGTTGTGATCTGGTAACAGAGCAATGTTCTGTACTTGTGCCATTACCCAGATTGCTGCAGCCCCTGTCAGAATAAGGTAATCTCACCTGTTGGCACAAGGACAAAAAAGACACAGGTGGTGCATTCATCACTTGCACACAATGATCAAAAGCATTTAGCCAGCACTGAAATGAAAACCAACAATATTAGAGGTGCTTATTTTTCCATTTGCACACAGGCTACGGCTGCTATTACTGTGCCTTGTTCTGTCACATACACTTAGAAAAAATCGCTTCAAAACTTTGAACTTGTGCATTGCCCATATGGCACTGAACACGCTACCCTGAGAACTGTCTGTAGCCTGGCAGACCACAATTGTTTTATCACTGTGTGTAATTCATGTCACAGCGAGATTTAAAAATATTTTAAGGTATTACTTATTTTTATGGTATTTTTAAAAACATGGATTGCATGAGCTGTTGTACCCAATAGGCAGTTGACCAAATTTTTCCTCGGGTGTCTCACAGCAGTGAGAAACAGGGCTGGACACATTCCTAGAATCATAGAATGGTTTGGGTTGGAAGGGAACTGAGAGATCTTCTTGTTCCAATCCCCTGCCATGGGCAGGGACGCCTTCCACCAGACCAGGCTGCTCCAAACCCCATCCAACCTGGCCTTGGACATTTCCAGGGATCCAGGGGCAGCCACAGCTTCTCTGGGAAACCTGTGCCAGGGCTTCCCCATCCTCTCAGGGAAGAATTTCTTTCTGGTATCTAATATAAATCTACTCAATTTGAAGCCATTCCTCCTTGTCCTGTCACTCCATCCCTTATCCCTCTCCATCTTTCTTGTCAGCTCCCTTCAGGTGCTGGAAGGCCACAGTTAGGTGGCTAAAAGCTTCTCCTTTCCAGGCTGAATAATCCCAATTCTCCAGTCCTTTCCTCATAGCAGAGGTGCTACTCCTTTGAATCCATGTAGGTTCCTACTGTGTAAGAGCATGTGTACAAGTTAGTCAGCAACCTAGGCTCCCTTTATTGGCAGAAGGTTTCACTGATGGTCAGTGGACTGTAAGTTACTATGAATTTCATCCAAAAGATGCCAGAAAAGTGAATCTCCACATTCCCACGGGGAAATAGCTGTGGTGGGGTGGCCCTGGCCAGTGGCTGAGCATCCACACAGCCACTCCCTCAGTGTTTCCTCCACGCCCCCAGAACAGGAGAGAGAAGAGCAAAAGCTGAAAACTCGTGGATGAAGATCAGGGCAGTTTAATTAGTGAAGCCAAGCTGCCTGTGCCCCCTCCCAGCTTCTGGCACACCCAGGGCTACTCTAAAAAAAGCAAACCTTGACTTTGTGCAAGCCCTGCCCAGCATGTTATCAACAGTGCCCCAGAGCTGCTCCAAGGGGGATGCTCTGCAGGAAAATCCTCTCTGTCCCTGCCAGGCCCAGTAGAACAGCTCACATTTAATGTTTACATTATAGATGTTGGCAGCTGGTTAAAATAAACCCCGTATTGAGATTCTGAGTTCCCGATACATCGGTGTTCCGACATGGAAGGTTTCTGTCTTCCACTCTTTTGAGTCCTGCAGTATTGCCTTGTGTCTAGGCTGTCATGAATCCCTGCTTTTGCTCCCTGAGTCTGTGGCAGCTTCTGAACCAACACAAGCCTGTGCCACTGTATTGATTTTAGTGGTGCTGCGTTGTTTGGCAGGAGCTGGGTGTGGAGAGTGCCTGTGAATTTTAGGATCAAAGCATGGTTTGAGGTGACATGGGTATTCTTCTAACTGTGTCCCTTCATTATTTCAGTTAAAGTGACAGTATTTATGGAGAAAACAGTGTAAACGCCCTGGACTCTTTATCTCCTCTTTATTTCCTGTGTATACTGGTGTGTTAATAGGTAGCAGAGATAAATGACTTACAGAAGTAATAAAGTATAGGTAGAGCAGTGATATAAAGTCCTATAATAAGGGAATAAAGAAACCTCACATGACAAGTCAAGTTGAATTTTCAGATAATGTATCCAAACAACTTGTTTTTGAAATGTTCTTTGTCAGTTTAGTTGGTGGACAAGAAGAAATGGAAACATGTTGTCTTGACTTTGGGAGAAAAGATGTGTTGTGGAATATGGTTTACAGAGACATCTAATTAGAAAGTTATGAGAAGACCAACATTTTTTATGTGTGTCTCTCTTACTAATGATATACATGAGTCTTCAGGCCATTAAAATAGCTCATTTCTTTTGATGGACTTCCAGTTTGTGGAGGAAGCAGCTGCTTTTACTACCAAATTTCTCCTGTCTAATTAGACCAGTTGAACCAGCCAGCTTAAATCAGTCCATAGCTTACCCTTTGCCTTTTCATTGAAGAGCTGAATAACCTAATTGTAAAGAAGGACAGAAAATGTCAAAAGAAGTTACAGTTGCTACTGGGAAATGAACCAGTTCAGAGTGAAAAATACAAGGGGAAAGGCTGTTAACACAGAGGGCCTCCTGAAGAGCCTGTAACAAAAATCCCTCTGGAAATTCTCAGTATCCTCTCTTTGTTGAAAAATGACAGTGCATCAGAGTAAAAACATGTTGTTTCTTCACTTTATTTTCTTCTGACTACATTTTAATGCAGGAGAGTTGTTAGGTCGAGGACTTTATAGTTAGGAAGAGGAAAAACCCAGCCAAGTGGATGACCAGGGCTCTTGAAACTCTGAGAGACCCAAGCTGGAGTTCTTGATCTGACTCAAGGACTTAAGACTTGGATCATCCTCACCTCAGGAGTTCCACTGGCCTCTGGAGTGACTTGCTGCTGGTTTGCCAAGAACATACCCAAGCAAAAAAATCCACCTCCAAAACTCAAAGTTGAATTTTCTCTCAGAATAAAGTGGAAAACCTGTAGTGGAAGTCATGCTTTTGTGATACGAGTTACTGCTTCCCACCTTGCTTCAAAAATAATTCTGTAGATAATTCCAAAAATACAGGATTTCCAAAATGCAGAATGACTCTGATGCCTTATTTTAGTATGTCCTGAAAATGTGAATCAATGTTCATCCTTTTTTTAAAAAACTTCAAATTATTTTCATGTGTACATTTGAATTTTTTTAGTCTGTGAAGTCAAAATTAATCAAATTGATGATATTTATACTGCAATTAAAATGCATATATCAAATGATTTTTTTTCTGTTTTGTTTGCGAAATATTGAAGAGTTTTGCTCTTGAAAACTTGATTTTTACGTGGGACATATTATTGAGGAAACGTTTAATTGCTTAGGATATGTGGTTAGCAGCAAGACTCCTGCTTTGCTCATGCTACTCTATAAGCTTCAACTAATCCATAACATAAAATGTAGGTCAGCTGGAGCTTTCAAAAACAGATGGAAATTTAGGAGTTTACAATAGTGCAATGGATATATGTCCCTGTGAAGCTGCCAACTTCTCCAAATGCAAAAAAAAAGCAGAAATCAGAGTGCTGAAAGGTGCTTGTTCTACCTCATTTCCATTCCAGAAGCAGCAATGCCCTGTGCAGTGGCTTTTGTTTGTAACATATTCAGCACTGACATGCTGCAGAAGATGATAATTATTTCAGTGGTGTTTAGAGGATTGTGTATTTAGTTTGCTGACAACTAAAAGTATTTTAATTTGGGCAACTTCATTAGTGTAAATATTCTAGAAGAGAGAGATAAAAACACAGTTGTTCTAAGTAAAATGAGAGAAGTGGAGGTAATGGAGGGTTTATTTCTGCACACACTTCAGATTTTCCTTTAATTTTGCATTCAGGACCATAGGTTGTATCTTTGACTCGATTAGTGCTGAAATAAATACGTTATCCCATGTTTCTATTTCGTTAAAGTCTTGACAGTTTGGAGGAGAAGTGATCAGAATCAGCGTGGCTATTTCTGAAAATAGAAGTCTCCCAGGACACGTGCTCCAGCTGTCCATATGGCAGGAGCAGGGATGTCCTGCTGCCCTCGGAGCTGCTTCAGCTCCAGCAGCTCTCCCAACACGACTCCTGTTCCCTCTGACAGCTTTTCCAGGTTTGAAGGCCCATCAGGAAGTTTCTATCCATGTCTCTGCTCCTGGGTGTCTATAGTAGGGTTAAAGACTCAGTGCATGAGCTTAAAATTTACTTTTTAAAACACCTCTGGTATTTGCCCCCGAGTGTGTTTCAAAGGGTCCTCCGGGCTCCAAGGGTTCTTCACCTTCTTGTGGGAGAGAATGGGGCAGGAGCAGTGGGAATGTGAGGGGATGGAGGTGTGTCTTGCAGTCTGCAGTGCAGAATTGCTTTGAGAGGGTGGGCAGAGGCAGGGCAGGGATGTGCAGGAGTTGTTCAGAGGGTCGGATGGGCGAGGTTGCCTGTTCCTCAGAGAAAGTTCCTGTTCATCACTAATGTGGCTGAGTTAGACCGATGTGAAGAAATGGAATTTGTTTGGAGTCAAATGTAACATTTGGAGTTTCCAAAGCTGATTAATGAGCTGTGATTTTTTTTCTTGACATCAGACACTCTGGCAGCTTTTAAATTGCACTGGCTACGACTGGAAACATTTTTCAAAATCCAAGAAATGTCTCTCCTCATGTCTGTAAGGGCTGGGGACAAAGTGTTGTCTTGTGAGCATGTGACCCATGGCAGAAGTCTGTTTTAGACAAAACTCTGTTTCTAGGAGTCTGAGAAAAGGTTTTTTTCCAATGCAGTTTACAGGAGACATGTCATCACATTCCAGTTTAACCTGGAGTTTGGGATGAAGATCACAGAAGGCTTTTCTTTGTGCACCAAGCTCTTTGGACCAGATATTGCCACGAGGCCAAATTTGGAGTAATGAGATGCTAAATAACTTCAGCTGCTTTTGCTGTAACTCTAGAAAGCCCCAGGGCTCCTCTCTAACCCTCACACAGCTGGGTAGGAGGAAAGAGCCAAAGTTTTACTTTTGCTTTTTTCCGTGCCCACCTTCTTGCTCTGGGTGCACGTGAGTGGGGAGGCCGGGAGGAGGGAGGGGGAGATTCACAGTGAAGGAGGACTCTGAACATCAGCACAGGAGAGCCAGAGCAGTGTTCTCTGAGGGAGGAAGGCTTTTTCTTTCACTCTGCTGCAGAATGACCCAGCTGGATCCATGCTTGGCAGGGAAGGCAGATGGGGCAGTTCAGTTCAGAACAGCTGCTGGGATATTTCAGGATATCTCCTACTTGAAGATTTTCTTTCTTTTTTTTTTTTCTTTTTCTTTTTCTCAAAAGGAAGGGGCTGTTGGGAAGGGTTCTGGTTTTGTTTGTTTGGAAGACTGTGAATAACACTATTTGTACCTTGATGTATGAAGGTACTGCAATTATGAGAAATTGCTTTCTGCCTGATTGTCACACGTAAACAGCTTTCATCTCACAGTGTATCAGGCTCGTGACTTCGGTTTGTCATTCGAGGGAATGTGTCAGCCTTTCATTTCGAATCGGGCTGGCTCTTCTTTTGTCAGGAAAGACCTTTCCTGTGGGCTTAAGTAACAGAAACAAAGGCAATTAAAAAAAAAAAAAGGCAGCAAAAGCAATTCTCAAACAAAGATGAGGCTATGGATATTACTTGGAAAGGACAATTCTACTAGATTCAGAAGAAAGATGAAGCTGTGCGTCATTCATATTTTTTTTCCTCCTTTCATATTTCCTAAGGGTTGAAGATAAATTAGGGTAGCTATTTTCTGTGCAGGCAAAGTACAAGCTATGCCCCAGATCTCCAAAATGCTTTAACATGTAAATACTGCTTCTGGAGGCATCAGGTCCTGCTGCAAGTAGAGATTTATTTGCATTCATGTTTGAAGGTTACTTTCGTTCATTGACCTATTTAATTGTCGTTCTCTATCCCCGGCTGCAGGCATATGGCTCCATGTGCCTGTGGAAGGAAGAGGAGCAGCTTTAACTCTCTCAGGCAGAAACATTCAACAGAAAAAACAACAAGAACTGAATCTTAACATGGATGGAACATGATAATAATAAAAATAATAACAATAATAAAAATAATAACAAGAATGACAATAACAAGAATGATACCCCTGGACCCACATGTAATGGTAATCACGCTGTAAACCCCAGTGGAAGGCTGTAACTGTGCTGCAGGATGAAATAAAGGGAGACACAAAGGAAACACAGGTTATTTAGATGCTTCTGCTCTGGTCATAACCATAAAAACCACAGAATTAAATGGGGCTGGCACAAACCCAGCATGGCTGGGAGGTGTGACCAGTAGTAGCAAGAGCAAGGAGGTTTGCCACAGTATTGGTGACACTCTGTTCCTCTCTTCTGTTGGAGGAACATGTCTCAAGAAAATCTGTGAATTCTGTGTCCACCTGCAGACACTTCAGTTTTCTGTCCCTTGGAGGTGTGGGTTCTCCAAACAAGGGGAGCGGGGTTGTGTAGTCTATTAAACCTTCAAACTCAAAATCAGGGGGTTGCAGAGCTTGCAAGCCTAACAGGGTGTCGCATCTAATTAGTTATTCTGAGGAAGAGCAGCATTCAGATACTAAAATAATGTGATGAGCAGCCAGGATAATAGAGAAAGAGCACGGTGCACGTAACTCTTATTGCAGAGTTTCAAAGGAGTGGAATCTCTACTTAGTCAGGGCTTTTTTTGTTTGACTGCACAATGTGAACTGTCACATCCAGTGTCTTGCATAAGTTTAATATCTAGTCCAGGGATCTGAGGGAACAATGAAATTAAAGGACTTTTCAGATTCTTTATAACCTACAGCTTGGTTTAAGAGTCTCCCTGTGCTAGAACTCAGTTTCTTGCCATCTTCTCATCCTTCTCTTTTATTATACAACATGACCTACAGTTGCTGGGGATTTTGTGTCATGAATCTTGGCTTGGGGATTTACAGTTGCCCTTTAGGCTCCAATTTGCTGTGTCTTTTTCTGACTTGCCACAGAAGGAAGTTACTGCTCAGCACAAAGGAAATATACTGGTGTCAAACGTTAGGCATTCACACAAACAAAATTCAAAATCTGCTTTTAAGTTTGTCCTCAAACGTTTAGTTTTGATTAACATCTCATCTTCCAAAGCACATTTGGATTTTTCAGGCTCTGAGATGGGTTAAGTTTGAACCCAGTGCTGCCAGTACTGTGCTGTGTACTGGAGCCAGTGGATAGCTTGAAGAAAAAATGTGTGAACTGTCCCCAGTTATCAGAGTGCAAAGTAAGTGCCAGGCATTAAAGGCAGAGTTAAAACACAGTATCTGATACCTTTGAACAGCCTGAACATGGCCAGGCTGCTCTTCTTGATGAGTTCCCAGGGAGCATCTGAAGGTGTGGAGTTCCAACACAGCCTGAAGATTGGGAGTGTGCAGTTGCTGTGCTCAGTTGCTGCAATTGTGCAAGCAAATGAGGGACCATGATCAAACTGACATTTAAACCCACAGAAAAGATCCTAAAGTCAGCCATCATTCCTTTGGCAGTGGATGGGATTTCTCACAGCATCGAGAGGCTGGGTGTCTCACCTAAGCTAATTGTCCTCAACTCCCACTGTAGTTAAGAGAGAGGCTCTTCCAGAGGGTTATTTATCCCTTCCCAGAACAGGAATTCAGAATAAATGGAATTAATCACCAGTTTGGTGTGCCAGTTCCTATCCAGTGATAATTTATAGGCCCTAGAAATGAATTTAGGTTAAGCATCAAACATTTAGATGTGTCAAATTAGGTAGATTGAACACTCCAAGCCTTGCTGTGAGCACGGGCTAAGCCCTGCATCTGAGTTACGACTAATCCACCCCATGACCACTAAGTGGGAAATCAGCTGTGGATCAAGAGCAAAATGTTTAAGAAGGCCTGCCTGTGGGCTATATTAAGAAATGCCATTTAGTCCACTACAAAGAAAGAGCTTTGCTGCCCACAGGAGGTTTTCTTTTTGTTTTTTTTTTCATAAATCTTGAAACATTATTTTAGGTTGTGAGGAATGAATTCCTCATTTCTGAGTTGGAGCGAGCTGTGAGGCGGAGGAACTTGATTTGGTTACTTCAAGTACTCACTTGGCTTTTCTGCCCTTTCTGTCCTGATGTTTTGGTGCCTGGCATGCTGTTTTATAGACATTTACATAACGAAGGTCGTTTCTCTCAGGCAAGGTACAAGAAGACATTACAATTGCAAATTCCCTTAATTGTCCTAAAGCAGGGCTCAGAGCTTAAACAATGGAAAATCCTATTGTTCAGTGTCCCCGAGAGACTGTGTGAACAGAACAGAAATATGTGGATGTGTTGATTCTAAAACTAGAGTGAGAAAATGACTGGTAAAAAGGCTTATTCACTTGTGATGCACAAGGGATGGCAGAAGTCATGAGCCAATGACATATGAGTTCACATGTAGGTTTTATTTGGTAGGCTTAAACATGTTTATTATTTCTAGTGTCAGTTTGCCCCTCCAGGCTTCACAGAGGTACAGTTCAAGCCAGTATAAAATTAGGAAGGTGCCTGTTATTAAAGCAATATATTTTTTCCACTCTGTTTGTCAGGAAGGCTGTTTCTGGGAATTAAAAGATGCCATTTTTCTTCCCAAGTACCTGTACCTGTAATTCACTTTAACTTAAGCTTATTTGAGCTCAGTGTGGAGCTTGGGAAAGAAACCTCCATTTAAATAATCCCCATCAAGAGGGTTTTTAAAATTCAAATTATTTAAATAATCGTCAGCTGATACAGATAATCCCTTTCACCTGAGAATTTACAAACTGAAACATCTACAAACCCTGTTGATAGCAGGGAGAGGATAGTGTTCTGTACTCAAGTAGTGGGTGGGGAACAGGGTGCCCTGGCTGGTTAAAGCAGAATTAGAAATACATGGCAAACGTCTCCCATACTGAGATATCTCTGACTGTGTTCCAGTTTAGGGAAACACCCTGCCTTTGATCCAACACTGGTTTAGGTGAAAAGCCCCAAATTACTTCATTTTATCATGGGATGAAGCAGATTGGTGTAGTCCCTTCTAGTAAACACAAAGATGCTTTTCTGTGAAAATGGCTTCATAGCAGTGAAAAAAGGGCTGAGATGCAGAAAGTGAGTAATAGATTGAGAAGGAGCAGGCAAAAGAATTTTTTTCTGGCGTATTTACACCTGGGTGTATGGAAAAGGATGATGTAGCAATGATAAAGAAAAATGTTTCCTAGCTAATGTTTTCCTACATCTCCAAATGTAAATCTGGCCTTGAGCTGTTACCTCTTTGTGAGTGTGTTTCTCATCTTGTGCCCCTCTGTAGAGTTTCTGCCAGTATTCCCCAGCTGTTCAGTTTTGTGATAGAAATCGAAAGAGTCTACAAATGAAATGCCTGACAGGTCACATGTGGATGTTTTCAACATCTGGTTGGACTTCTGCAAGGTCTTTCTCTCAGCCAGAAGTCACTAACTCTCCCTTCAATATGATATGGGACCAAGTTACCCTGTTCTTCCCTTGTGCAGTTGTTGTCCAGTTCATAATCCAGGGAATGGCCTTTGGCCATCGAGGTGTGACTCTGGTGAATCTCAGAGGCAAAGTCAATAATTTTCTAGGAGCATTTTTCCTTATTCCTGCCTCAAGGGGAAAGATGCAGATGTCACACCTTTATTCCACTTTCCCTTATTTCAGTTTTGGGTTGGAGAATTCCCCTGGACTTCTGCATAAGTTTGGGGATTTTTTTAATTGATACAAGAGGAGGTGAGATGAGGGCTGAGCCTATAAACTTTAGAATAGGAAAGTACAATGGGGATTCTTTAATGGGTCAATATACAGTGCCAAGAAATTGCTGTGGTTTCTCCTCGTGATTTAAGGAACAATTTGGCTGATGGTACAGTAAGAGAACAAATTTGTGTATTGAAGTTTAAACTGCTGTTTAAAAAGTATGTTTCATGTTGAAAACATTAAAGTAAGGCATGGTAGCAATACAGTACTTGCCAGAGATGTCTTCTGTATTTCTGGATACTTCTCAGAAGGAATACATCCGATCTTAAAACAGCACCACGAAAAGATGCAGAAATATAGTCCTTGTATAATTACTTTATTTTTGATAAAGGAATGCTTCATTTCTGCCAGGCAGAGAGTGTGGAAAGAGCAGGGTATGATGTCTCTGGTTTTGATTTTTAAGTGCCAAACGCTGATTTCTTTGTGGCTCAGTTTCCAGTTGTTTATAGTTTTGCCAAACTCGCGCTGTTCGAGTTGAAATTTCCTGTGTTGCCTTTTACTTCAGTAAATGTTCTGAGAAACCTTTGAGCTGTTTCAGACCAGTGGCTCTTGCAGGGCACCAGCAGTGATTTCTTGCCACCAGAAGAGCTTGTGATGAAAGAGAAACAGTTCAAATACATTGGGAAGGGCAAATCTTGCTCTAATTGCAGCGAGCAGGGAAAGCCTGCTGTGCTCACCCGGGACCCGAGATGGGGTCTGGGTGCCTATTGATGGGAGGCAGAAGTAGGTTACAACACCTAGAAACTTCCAGGAGTCTGTGTGACATTTCTCTGAGTAACAAATGAGTATTACTGACAACGGGATGCAAATGAATGAAGCATTTCAGTCAAAAACCTAGAGGTGGAATTTACCTGAGGAAATTCACTGTGAGGTAGGAGTGAGTTTTGGTTATGTTTTTATTGGTGCTGATTCAGACACATCCTGAAGCGTGTACTCTTACCCTGAGGATAAGGAGGGGATAGCTTGCTTCTTTCCAGATTAATCATAATTTCTGTGGGAATGGTAAAACCAGATCACTCCATAAATCTCTGTAAAATCCACGAGGAAGCAGATAAAACCATCGACACATTTCTCCCATGCTCATTCCAGTAGTAAAAATTTTGTTGGCTTGAGCAAGGAGAGCTCCCTTAGAATCTTCATCAGAGACACGAGGTCACCTCTGTCACCTCTGGAAAAGGGGCTGCCATGGGCTCTGTGCTGCTTCCAGGCAAGGAGGGAATTCCAGTTCTGGAATGGGGTCTGGTCAGCCCAGGCAGGTGGTTCAGCTGTGAAACTGATCAAGTATCACTGTGCCTCATGTTTGATTGAATGGGAAAGCCTAACATGGAAAAACAGAACACATTCTGCATCTCTGGAGAAGCATTTGTGCTCTGGAATGTAACGTGAGGCAAAATTAAGACCGAGAAGTTTCGTACCGCTAGAATTTTCTGTTTCAGTTTTGATTTCTTTCTGCTGCGTTCTGTTTTTAGGGGGTTGGGCTGAGAAATCTGCTGAGGGGTTGTTCTGGTTCGTTACGGCGTGTTAATGTCAAAGCCGTATTTCAAGTAGTTCTTGAAAACTGATGTTAAGATTCCCACGGGTATCAGCCCTAAAATACATACTTTTAAAGGTTATGTCACAGTAACTTCAGGAGGGGACATTGGAAAACTGAAAGACCCATGCTGATGAAATTGAAACAGTTTCAGGAGAAGTGAAAAATGAGAAAGTCACAATGCTGAACTTGTTCTTGGTGTAAGTCCGGTCCAAAGGGAGAGCGCTGCTGTGGTGCTGGAACTGAATGGCTCATGATGTGCCTCCACCTTGGGGTGAGTTGGCCTTGAGATCCAGCCTTCCATTAAACTCTGCCCTATCCAAACTCATTGCTGCAGGGACTGAGGAAAACGAGTTGGGCTGGGATTGAAAGTAGTGAGAAATTCCTGATATATGGCAGATGGACATGAAACAGTCCCTGTACTGTGAGAATACAATCCCCTCCAAGTGCATAATCTGTTCCTTGTGAAAGACATGTGGCCCAATATAGAAGTTTTAGGTCAACTGATTCAGTTGAAGATTAGCCTCAATATTCTGAAAGAGAAGACTGTGGTTACTTAGGGACTTTAATTCCTCATAAAGGATTATACTGGGGCACCACACTACTGCCACGGTGTCAAACCTTTCTGTGGGTTTGCTAAATTAACCTTTGTAATAGAAAAACTTATTATGCACTTCCAGTCAAAGGAAGAGACGGGGTTGAGTTTGTACCAACTTAAAATGCCAGTGATTGGGATCCTAATCTAAAATTCATAGGTTTGGGGCTTTTCTTCTTAAAGTGTATTTCTCTACTGTATTGCAAATGACTTGCTGAGAATTTTAGGAAGAATTTTTTCATGGAAAGGGTGGTCAAGCATTGGAGAAGGCTGCCCAGGGAGGTGGTAGAGTCCCCATCCCTGGAGGTGTTCAAGGAACGACTGGACATGGCACTCAGTGCTCTGTGCTGGTTGACAGGGTGGTGATCAGTCAAAGCTTGGACTTGACGATCTTGGAGGTCTTTTTCAAGCTGATTCTGTCTCTTTGTGATGATCCCTGCTCTGGTTTAACACAGTGTGCAGGATACTCAAAATGGAATCCTCCATCAGAGAGGCTGAAACACGTGCAGGTCACGAGGGGGAAGACACTGCACTTATAAACTGATCATCATTCGTGAAACTCTGTTTGGAAAAGTGGCTTTAATGTGTGTAGTGTTAAATCTCACAGTCATACACAGGGAGGTTTCAGTTTTAGGTAATGATACCTATGTTACCACGCGTTTGCAGCTGCTGAGTTTGTGTTTTAGGTTGCATGTCCCTCGTGGATGGCAGTACACATTTTTTTATCCTCCCTTGAGAGTTTGTGCAACATTTACTGCCTGAGTGCATAATGCAAGTAATTGGTGTTACATTCTAGTATTGCAGTCCCTTCCAGGTTTAACAGGCTTGGGAGGGAGCTGGTTCTCATTACACGGAAGGGGTAGAATAAAGGACTTTGTCCCTACAGATCCTGTTTGTTAAAATATTGCTGTGTCTGAAGGATCTGATTGTTCCTTGCACTTTCCCTTCAGATGCTGATGTGGGTGGTGGCTTTGGTGTGAAGGACAAGCTGGCTGACTTTGTGGGGGTGCCATGGATTTCTCTCTCCAAAGTCGCTGTTGCTTTTGATGGATTGTCCTTGCTTTTGTTTTCAGGACTTGTTCCATAAACAGGCAATGTGGATACTCTGCTATTTTCATACCCGTGTTGCCTCGTGGCTTCAAAACCAGTTGTTTCCTTTAGATCCAGGGCAAGATTTAGAATGAAAAATTATTGGCCTGTTCAGAAAAAGGTGCTCGAGAAATTGGCTATTTTGATACATTTAGTCAATTCCATTTTCTAGGACATTTGCCACGAAAACAGTAGGATCAGATAATTCAAGAGAGTTTTTGTGGCTACTGCCTTCCCCCTGGGCTGGGGTGTGCTCAGGGAAGAAGGTTTGCTGTGGATTTGGGAGGTCCCACAGCAGCGTGACAATGTTTTTGGTACAAAGTTTGCTCTCTTGTGGCATAGGAGGAGTGTGAACCAAGAATGGAGACAAGAAGAAAATTTAAAGAGAGTAAGTGGAGACGAAAACAAATTATCAAGTCAGGAAGAAAAAGAAATCAGAAGAAGATAACCCACAATTCTTTTTTTTCCTAGGAGCTTGCAGACAATGTGATTTTTTTAGAGCATTTCCATGTTCCAGCTACAGCCTGTGCTGATGATGAGAGGTCTGGCATAGCTTACATGTGGAATGAACATTCTGCCTGCACATCCACCAGTGTGGCAAAATGCATTGCCAAATCCTGACTCAGCATGTAAATGGATTTTCCACCCTTCTGTTTTGGTTTTAATTGAACTACATAAACATTGTCAATATATGAGATTGTTTTTTTGGCACCCTACTTAGCATTTTTTATTATTAAATGCTTTAATTAGAAGTGCCGATAATTAAAATAAAGTAAGCGAGCAAAAAAACCAAAAGGGAAAGATCCTGAAAATTTTATATGCTGGTAAGGCCTCTCTCCACCTTCCCCACACAGTTTTCATGCCTTTATGTGGAAATCCTGCAGGGCAAGGTGGATGCAACTGGTCTAAGTCTGTAATTCTCATTGGAGCCCAGTTTGCTTACACCTAGACTAACATGGAGTTTAGGCTTTTAATAAAGGTTTACTGGCAAAGATAATTAACTCAGAAATAAGTTGAAATACTTGAAGGAGGTGATGTTGTCACTCTAGAACATCCTTGCCTGAGGATGTAATTACAGTGGCATGATATTTTGAAATGGATTAATCTAAAAAGAGAAAAAAGAAAACCCTGCGTGTTCTTACTCTGGAATAAGTATTTCCCTAGAAATTGTTTTTACAGAGTTATTGTGGTCAGTCTCCCTGTCTAGGCAAGCCTTTAGAGTTCCTCTGGAACGAGAGTCCTTGTGGTAAGAGAATTAAGTAGTTTGTGTGTCTCCTTTTGCTGTCTTTCTTGTCAAACCTCTTTTAGTGGGGAATGGACAAAGGAAAGAGGATTTGAGATCTCAGCTATTGCTCTCTCTATAAGAAGCTGTTATTTTGGTAAGAGGGCGAATTTTGGCACTTTTAAGTGCAGTGATTGGAGGGCAGCCTGCTCCAAGACTGTGGAGTCGTGTTTGCTGTGGAGTATTGGGTATTTTAACAGCATCCTAGTAAAATACTTTGAGAGGACACCTAGAGAATGGCAGCAAGGCTTCAAATCCCTGTTCAAAAATCATCCTGCAGTGAACCAAAGGTGTGAGACCCTATCATTCCACCATACCATTTGTGTCAAGGGAGGAAGCTGCTGTTTCCACTCACAATTTGGCTTCTAATAGTTTTGATAGTTATTGCAGAGTGCTGATGTTGGCATCAGCCTCCCAGGAGGAGCCTGCTAACGCCTGCCTGTCATCAATGCTCGGTGGAAATGAACTTCCATTGCTCCCCAGATGTGATTGTTAAGAGTTCAGTGAACTTTTCTTTTTTCTTCCAGGCTATAAGACCCTTTTGAAAGGAATTTCAGGGAAGTTCAGCAGTGGAGAACTCGTTGCAATTATGGGTCCTTCAGGAGCTGGGAAGTCAACGCTTATGAATATTCTGGCAGGATACAGGTCAGTACCAATGAAAATCCCAGGTTAAGATAAGATCACTGAGCCTGAGGGCTCCTTGGAGACAACACCAGGAGAAAGTTTAGCCTAGAGTTTGTTGAAAACAGGCACTTCAGAGATTTTGAATTAGATTCTTATTGCTTTTATTTTTTTCTCTGTGTCATGTTTTGGTCACTTGGGATTTATCTCTTAACAGGTGTGAGCCAAAAATAAGAAGCAATTTAAAATCCAAAAAACACACATAAAGAAAATCTCCTTTTTTGGCTGTGTAACAAATCTGACTCAGTGTCTTCTGTTTGTGATATTTTTTAAATCACATAAACACTTGAAAAATCTACTCTCCACTTCATAATGTTGATGTCTTCTTGACCAAACTGCAATGACTGAAGTGACTGTGCTTCATCTTTCTAAATCCCCTCTTGTATGGCCAGATACAAAGTGTCTCTGTCTTGCTGTCATTTGGGGCATAAGGAACAGAATAGAGAAACCTAAAAAAACCCCTTCTTCAATGTGTTGATATTTTTTCAGATATTTCTACGAGACAGCACACATTTTGAGTAAAATTTTCAGCCACACGAAGCTTTGTATGAAAGAGAACATAATCGTGAAATAAGTTAATTTCTGTCCAGTCTACCAAATCTATTTCATAGTGGCAATAACAACCTAAGACTTTCACGTGTGGCAGCACAAGGGAAGGCAGGATTCACCTCTGGTTATTTTGTTGTTTGGTTTCAGAGAGACGGGAATGAAAGGAGAAATCCTCATCAATGGGCAGCCCCGTGACCTGCGCTCTTTCCGCAAAGTCTCCTGCTACATCATGCAGGATGACATGCTCCTTCCTCACCTCACTGTCCAGGAAGCCATGATGGTGAGCTTTGTTTCTTGCTCGAATTTACCTGAGCAGGGGAAAATGGAAAATGGTTTGTGTTGTGCCCTCGTTCTTAACTCCTGGCAGTGCCACAAGCTGTTGTCTCTGTCTGATCCCGCTCAACGAAAGTTCTTGGAATTCGATGATGCCTTGAATTCCATTTCTGGCTCATCCTTCTAGGGATTCTTTAGCTCTATAATTTCCAATTTGTGCCCAGCATTATGATTTGGAAGGAGATCTAAGTGTCTGCTCCTTAGATCTCCTAGAGAATGGAACCTGAAATTCTTCACAAACAAGCCTTTGTAGGGACCATCTGTTTGCTTGGGTGGTGGATGAGTAACCTCATCCCTCTCTCTCTTTCTCCCCATCTTTCATGTTCTGACTGAAAATTGTTATTTACGCTTCAGTGTGATCTCTCTGCCACTTCTACTCTTTTGTGCCTTTTTTAAAATAAAGTCATTTTATAAAATCTCTTTCATTTCTTCAGGGAAAAAAAGCCAGGAACAGAATAAGTGCAAGATGTACAGGGAATGTAAATTGTTCTCACTGGTTTTCATAGCATCAAGAGGTTTATGAATTGCCAACTTGACCAGTTAGTCTGGAAGTGTCTGTAGCTCAGCTTGAGAAATGAGCCAGTTTTTCTCAGAGGTTATTATCAAAATAAGGCTTAGGTTGCTCACACTGTGCCAGCTAAATTCACAAATTTCATGGCAAGAAGAAATCACTCCAGTGTTTATATGGCAAATTTTCTGCAAAGATTCCTTTCTGTGGGGAAGTTTTTCTTCTCTTTTGTTTACTTGAGTGTTTCCGTCAGAATCCCACGGGACCACTTTTGCAGAATTGGGCCCAGATTATAGTTGCTGTCTAAAATTAATCAATCAAGGCTCTGACAAAAAATAATTACTTAACAGTTTAATTGCTTTTAATAAAGGTTAATCATGATGTTTTGTGGAGCCGCCTCTCAGGATAGCAGATGACATCTTTCACAAGATTATTTATTTCTGTGCTCACTTGTTTGCATCCTGGAGAATGGCAGAGCTCAGTTATCCTTATAGTGGGAATGAAGCACAGATAAACTGTGTTTCTAGCATTGCCTGGGAAGTTCTTGGGTGTGCAAAATCTGTCACTCTCCCATCTTCCTCTCAAGTTCTTTGACTTTCAGAATGGCCTTTTTTTCTAATACACTTTTTGTCAGGTGCTTTTCCTAAGTCAAATTAGAGTCAGTTATTTACTGCACAGAAAAATGTGATGCTTGTGACTGGAACATTATAGGTCTACTTCAGATTTTCTGACTGGCTTGAAAGAAGCTGTTTAAATGGTGCCTTGGAGTGTTGTGCCTGAGACATCTGTAACTGGTGGTTGTGCTTCAGACCAGTTTAAAATCAAATTCCATTGTTCTGCATTCCAGGTATCTGCTCATCTGAAACTTCAAGAGAAAGATGAAGGGAGGAGAGAAATGGTATGTACACTGCCCATCAAACTAGAATTTTGGGGGATGCCAAAGAGCCGTGGAGTGAGCTCTGTAAAGCAGACATATTTCATCTAATACTGAATTGCACTGGACTTGTAATGACAGAATAAATGATAACCTCAAGGTTGACGTGTGTCACTAGGAGAGAATGTTCACTGCAGTCTCCATGAAAGCTGCTTTCACTACGAGACTGCAAAATTGTGAAAGATTTACTGAAATAAACTCACAGGTTTTGCAGGATTCCTGTTAATGCACCTTAGCATCTTGAATTCTCTTCCATGCGTGTCTGACAGCTCAGGCATCTCATGTGGGGTGAGATAAATCACCCAGCTGGACCTGCATGAGGAACTGTGCCCCTCTCATCCATCCATGGGGAAAAGTACAACTTCTCCTAAAAGGTGAAAACTATGGCAACATCCTAGGTAGAGCAGCTGGTTTTGTGATTATCCTTTGTGTTTATTTTGAAATTGAAGCAACTGGCATTTCTTCAGACTCAAAAGAATCCTTGAAAATCAGAAGGGAAGCTTACAGGAATCAACTTGTGTTTGGTAAACACAGGTTGTTTTTTAATTGGAAAATAAATTTATATAGAAACAGCTGTTGATTTAGTTGTACTTTGGAAGCCTTGGTTCATTTACACATTGGTGAAGTTAGGCCAAGCAAGTTAATTCCCTTGTTCACACTGTCACTGTAATTACAAGCAGCTCTTTGAGGAAAATACTGTGCTGTGTTTATTCAACACATGTTAGAAGGATTTTCTGGTTAGTGTTAGAGGCCTGTGCAAGAGAAGATAATTCATTTTATTGTTGTAAATTGCAGTGTAAATGTTTATCACAGATAAATGTTATGAATTTATACACTCATGCTAGCAGGATTACAGGCTCTTGTTTAAAGCAGGGGCAAGTGAAAATGCTCCAGTGAACCACAGTTTATGTTTCTAGTTGACCTTGCTTGTGCTGCCTGGGCCCTGTTTACCCTTCCTAGAGATCAAGGGAATGAGGTAGTTGGGCTTTTTTCTCTGAGAGCAAGGATTAGTGTGTTTTGTTCTTTTTTTACTCCCTCTTAGTGGGAGAGGGAACTGCTGGAAGTCAAAATCAGGACAAGCAAAGGGTCAGGCCCTGGTTGGTCTCACCAGTTTGCACCAGCTCAGGCACTCTTTCTGGAAAACTCCCTCCATCCAAGCAGTTGGTACTTGAGAAATGGTGGGCTCTGTTTCCTGAACTTAGGTGAAGTATTAAATGTCTGGGCTGCTTTCTGCCTTTGAAGTGGTAGATTTTGTTACTTGCATGAGCAGCGTAGCTCATGGGTTCACTCATTTTTGTGTCCATGCTTTTACTGATGCCAAAAAGCTACATTCCCCTTATATAGGGCTACCAGACCAGATCTACAGTCGCTGAAACAGAAGAAATCATAGTGCCTGGGATTGTTCTGCTTTTGCTCCAAAAACCCAGGGACGAGCTGTGCCCTTCCTGAGGCTGTGCCTTGAGGAAATCCCGAACATCTGAGAGTACCTGTGACAAATGAACTGACTCTGAGGGGAATGAAAACACTTGAAATCAATGGCTGCACTTTAAAGAGGAGACTGTGGAGAACAGATGAGATAAAGGAGGTCACTGCTCTATAGAAACCACTGGTTTTTGTTATAGAGTCCCTTGTAGAGACAACCCCAGAGTTCTGTTGAAAGAAGCTTCTTGGTTTCACTGTGTAATTACCCCTCAAATGCTGCAAAGCTCTTCTGATGTCAGTGTCATATCCATAAATATACAGCTATTGAAGAACCGATTTCCACTTCTTTTTCACCTCTTTACTGAGTGAGGTCATGTAGGACAAACAAGCAGAATTTGGGTCGAAACAGTAAGTGGTGGACTCTTAACACTGAGTCTAATAAATGCTACTTTAGATGGAAAAAGGCTTTAAGTGTGTGGGTGATGAAACAAAGTCATGAGCTGGTTCACAATCTCCATGAAAATCAGTGAAGAGGCTGGAGGTTTTTTATGTTCTAACAACGTGGAATGTTCTGTTCCCTGCAGGTGAAGGAAATCCTGACAGCCCTCGGTTTGCTGACATGTGCTAACACGAGGACTGGGAGTCTTTCTGGAGGCCAGAGAAAGCGTCTTGCCATTGCTTTGGAGCTGGTGAACAACCCTCCTGTCATGTTCTTCGATGAGCCAACCAGGTACTTCAAGGCCAAAAATTAAAGATAGACAAATACGGCTTTAGAGAGTAGAGCAGCACTGCAGAAAAGTTATTCACCTCTAACTTCTTGGAAAAGGCTCATTTTGTGCCTGCAAGCACTGAATAAGGGCAAGAAATAATTTGCCTTGGGTACTTAGTGCCTTGGGTCACTGCTACAACTGCTGGACTGTGGGGCTATAAATAATATTTAAAGCAGACACAAACTGCAGCAGGAAGGAAGAGAGAGAGGAAAATATTGTGGCATGGATTTCTTTTTCAAGCAAAGACAGCTTGAATATAAACATTTTAAAATGTGACTTTTGGTAATGAATGTGATCAGTCTGGGAGGAGGCTGGGAAAGCTATGAATATGTATCTATTCATTAAAGTTGGGAGCATTTACATCTGCAGCCCTAAGATGTAGAAGTCCCTTAAGGCAGCTTTGAGAATATTCTTCTTCATTCTCAGGCATGCTTCCAACATAATTAAAAGCCTGATGGAGAAATACAAGCATAAGGTTGGCATATGATAAAATTAAACTGCTACAGAGAGAAGTTGTAAAAGGACAATAATGAGAGACCAAGTAGCAAATGTGTGTGCCAGTTTTGGGTGGTGCCTGTGGATAACAAACTTCTCTTTGGTTTTTTTTTTCTCAGTGGCTTGGATAGTGCATCGTGTTTTCAGGTGGTGTCTCTGATGAAGGCTTTGGCCCAGGGTGGCAGGTCCATCATCTGCACCATTCACCAGCCCAGTGCAAAGCTGTTCGAGCTCTTTGACCAGGTATTGCTCTCAAACTTCCTCTTGATGTGTAGTTTAGGTGGGTTGTGCTTTCAAGGCTACACTCTTTGATCAAAAACATGAATAATTCCAGTTGGTGGCTACAAATCAGATAAAGAATTTAAAGAAATAAGAGCAAAACATACTTTTTGATTATGTTTTTCCCCTTTATCTGCATGTTTCCCTTATTTATGTGTCGTCTTTGTGAAGAATCTGGCTGTTAGGTTTGTGAAATCGTGGTTTTTGCACTGCTGATTATCATGCCTTCACCCAGCACTGCTCCTGTGCACAGGGCTGTCACTGAAGTACCTTAGAGCAATATAAAAGCAGGAGAGCTGCAGTGTCAATGTCTGCAATGTTGCAAGTACATATTCTCAGCCTAGATACACAGGTGTAGATTGAGAAGAGGTAGTTCACATGAAATAATAATAATAATAATAATAATAATAATAATAATAATAATTGAATTTAGTATTGAAAATTAATTGAAATTAAGTCAGTTGGAGAACTTTTCTCCAACCTAACAATGGGATGTGGGCTGTGTGTGTTTAGATTAGATAAAAATGTACCTCAGTCGTGTTAGAGGATTTAGATTAGTCCTGTGAGAGCTGAGAGAAAACCTCCACCACCACAGGTGAACAAACTCTTGCAGATTGCCAGTCTGGCAGGGAGGTTTATTTAAAGTCAACAGTGTGGCTAAAAATGAGAGTGATAGAGCTGTTTGCTGTTGCTGTGCTGCCCCAGCTCTCCTTCCATTCCTGCAGTCACCAGCCTCGTCTCCCAGCCCAAAATATCCATAATGTGTGGAAATTAGATGGCTTGGCTCTCCAGCTCCTTGCCTATTTTCAGCGTGTGCCAAAGGCTGGAATTAGTGTGTTTCTGTGCTAATGTGTTCCACGTCCTGGAGGCAACGTGTGCAGAATTCAAACCTCAGGCATTCAGTTTTCTGTTAGTCGTGATTCCATGCAGAGTTAATTTCAAGTGGTGACAGATCTTCCCAAGGTGTTCTTGCCACAGGGACAAGGAGATGTTATTAGGCAACAGGTTCAAATATTTTGGTACTATTTCAGGTTTTTTCTTATTTCTTTTCTTTTTTTTTCCTTTCTTCTTGTTTTCCAGCTCTATGTTCTAAGTCAAGGTCAATGCATTTACCGTGGGAAGGTAACAAACCTCGTCCCTTACTTGAGAGATTTGGGGTTGAATTGCCCAACCTACCACAACCCAGCAGATTTTGGTAAGGACAACTTGAATAGTTTATTTCATTTATTTTGTATTTTATCAGCACCTTCAGGGTAATGGGGACCATGGTGTGATTTATACTTCTGTACATATATTCTTCTGTGTGTGTGTTCATATATGTACCAAAATTCAAAATAAAATTAATCAGATATTTTTTTTTTTCCTAAGTAATTTGAATGCCATCTAGTGGTGCAGTTCAGTGAATATTTCTCTGGGATGGAAGTCAAAGTTCAGGAAATGAAAGATAAAGCATGTTCTTTAGTGTTTCATAGTAACTAATGTTAGTGGCTTTTTTAAGTGGGCCCAGTATTCTGCTTGGGTTTCTTTTATCTTAAGAGTACCACTGTGGTATTGTACAGATAAGAGCATTGAGGGTTTTTCAGTGTTGTTTCTTAATTCCAAAAAAGCGGAAAGTGCCACAAAAATAGGCTTTTGTCATTTTTTGTTACCTGCATTCACTGCCTTTCCTGTGAAATGGTTCCTTTAACTTCCAGGATGAAGAGACCTCCCTGAAGATTTGTGGAAAGATGCATTTAAATGTTGTTTGTATAGATAAGAATTTGCACGTGGCATTTTGAAGCCTGTACTGAAAAAATTCTGTTTTTTTCAGTGCTGCAGCATCAATGGGATTTAATAACAAGGCTTGTACCTGGTCAGCAGTGCAAAGCAGTAACTTAAACCCTCTGTTTTTGTAGTTATGGAAGTGGCCTCGGGTGAGTACGGGGACCAGAACAGCCGCCTGGTCAGGGCCGTGAGGGAGAGGATTTGTGACACGGACTACAAGAGAGACGTGGGTGGGGAGAACGAGCTGAACCCCTTCCTCTGGCACCGGCCCTCTGAAGAGGTATTTTGTGCATCACAGCTCTTGGGCAAGGCTTGGGGCTGCAGGGGGAGGGAGGGAATTCAAATCCCTGGTCAGTGGAGGAGTCTCTGGGCACACTCAGCTGATGTGAGTGGGCTTTTGTGAATGAAAAGCAAACAAGATACTGCGAAGGAAGGAGTTTATTCTGTGATGTGTTTCTGCAGGACTCCTCCTCCACAGAAGGCTGCCACAGCTTCTCTGCCAGCTGCCTAACCCAGTTCTGCATCCTCTTCAAAAGAACTTTCCTCACCATCATGAGGGACTCGGTAAGAATGGCTTTATAATAACTTTTGTAGCCAAAAGGTCTGTTCAGCTGGGTGTGAGGCAGTTTGTAATACACTTCAAAGGTCCTGTCCAGCAGCTCATCCGTGAACATTATCACAGAATTTCAAAGGGAAGAGACTGATCTTCCAGTCTTGCTGTTAACTGTATCACCTTCATTGTGAACTACACCTTTCTACACAGCACTCAGAAGCACCTGGCCTAAAAACCTAAAGTTTAAATCCCCTCTGTGCTGGCAGGTCCCTTATACAGTTATTAATCCTACTGAAAAGTGACTGAGAAGTTGTACTGCTGTGTCACAAAACTAGGTTTTCCAGAAAATTCAGGATGGCGGAGATAATAATTTCAGTGTGGTGGAAAGTTACTACTTAAAGTCTTCATTTTTGGAAATAGAAGACTGGTGGATAAAAAGTTTGCTTCTTTGCCATAACTTGTTCTCCCTTGCTGCTTTTTGTAAGTGCATTTGTCAACAAGGACTAATTAAGTTAATGAGTTAAGATCAGGGGAAACTGTAACTGATTTGCTGATACACAGATTGAAGGCCAATGTTGTTTTCAAGATATTTTTTTCCTGCTCGACTCTAAAGGCTTGCAGTTGTTCCCAATGTTATTATTTCTTCTGTTCTTCCAAGCCTCTTGTGGGAATACTGTGTTGTAGAGAAGGCACAGAAAGCTAATTTATTCCTGATGAAGTTACTTTGGTCTATAGAAGCCTGAAATGCCTTTTCTGCTTCTCTTCTGCTCTGGGGAAATTTATCTTTTAGTCAGGAAGTCTCTTTCCCCTGGTGAATAAGAGCCAGTGGCTCCATGATATTGTCAGACAGTGAGATTTCAGGCTGCAGCATTGCAGTTCCTGCCTGTATTTACTGGAAGAAATTTTCGTGGGAAGCTCATAATTTTTCTTAGCCAGTAGGAAATTAACATTTCTCACAGCAGGGGGTTGGAACTAGATGATCTTTAAGGTCCCTTCCAACCCAAACCATTCAATGATTTCTATGTAAGATTTTCTGGGCATAAGTGCTCCTTTCCTGCAGTCTTTCCATCTGATTTCAGCCACACTGGCATGGTTTTTGAGCCCAGACTTTCTGATAAATGCCGCTCTTTGCTTGTCACAGGTCCTGACACACTTGCGGATCACCTCCCACATTGGCATTGGGCTACTCATTGGATTGCTCTACCTGGGCATTGGCAATGAGGCCAAGAAAGTGCTCAGCAACTCGGGATTCCTCTTTTTTTCCATGTTGTTCCTCATGTTTGCTGCGCTCATGCCAACTGTCCTCACCTGTGAGTACGGGGCACTGTGTCACAGCACAGGGGAGGGGATTGCAGGGAGGTGGGAGGGTGTTGGGATGTCTCTGCTTTGTATAAGATGACATTTGACTTGTGATTCTACTTCTAAGAGAGGTGGGTGGATGAATCCTGCACCCACAGAAGCACTGCTGTGCAAGCAGAAACAGGCTTGGCCAGAGGCATTTCTCCCTCCCCTGTCTTGCCAGGGCTTTTCAGCACAGACAGTTCAGTGTTACAGTCCTGGACTGGAATTTCTCTTTATCCCAGAGCATCTCAACCATGCCCTGAACTCATGGTTGGACTTAAGGAGGATGTAAGAATTTCTCTGGAGCTTCCAAGTCATGAGTCCTGCATAAAATCATCTTATTCATGTGGTGTCAGAAGCAAACTCCTGTGGAATGGACTGTTTTGTACTTCCTTTGGGAGCGCTGCTACCTTGAAGTCCCTGTTGGATTAAAAGGAATAACCAATTTCTTTAAGTTTTCACATCACTTTTAATTGAAAAATCCTCTTTAAGGGAGGTTCAGATCATCTGAGTAGACTAGTCCATAGCCTCCACAGTGAGCAGCTCCTGGGGCTGACTTTTTATATTTCATTACAAATCACTGAAACTTTTGCTGCTCTGTCGAAGACCTGAGAGTTCCAGTGCCACCCTGGGACTGCAGCAGTGCAGGATTAGATATGGACAAGCTGTGTTGTTATTATGTGAAGCAACACTGCACCCTGCCAGTCTAACTGAACGATCTGTGTTCTCTGCAGTTCCCCTTGAGATGGGAGTGTTTCTCAGAGAGCATCTGAACTACTGGTACAGCCTCAAAGCCTATTACCTCGCCAAAACCATGGCTGATGTTCCTTTTCAGGTAAAGGCTCTACTCTTCAATAAAATAGAACCGTTTAAGTTGATGAGTGACAAGCCCACTTGCCCAGAAGATAAGTACTGGTATTTTGTCTATTGGAATAGTGGGGAAAATGTCCATATGTGTCTGCTGAAGTTTCAGGGCTGAATCAGCAGCACCCTGAAGAGTGCAGGACTTGACAAAAGCTGAGACCTGACCCAACATTCTTTTAAGAAACAGATGACAAGCTTTGCTTATTTGCAGAAGGGGAACTGTGAAGGGCTGTGAGTGGAATCTGTTTTGAAATGCCCAAGCAGAAAGGCAGGTATCACACGCCTGTCCTGCAATGGAAAGGCTGAGAGCTGTGGATTAATTAGAACCCCCCCATGTTTTTGTCTTACTCAGAGTAACAGTCAATGTTCAGCTGTCAGGGATAACTCCCAGTGCCTGTCCTTGCAGATCATGTTCCCTGTGGCTTACTGCAGCATCGTGTACTGGATGACTTCCCAGCCCTCCGACGCTCTCCGCTTCGTCCTCTTCGCAGCCTTGGGGACCATGACATCCCTGGTGGCTCAGTCTCTGGGCCTGCTCATAGGTGCAGCCTCCACATCCCTCCAGGTACTGATGTTTCGTGGTCTCACTGGAGCTCTGCTGTCTCCTAACTCTGCTCCCTGTCACTGCTGCTGTGTCCCCAGGATGTGTGTTGAGAGGTGACAGGCAGAAAGTTGTCCTGCTGTGATGGAGCTCCTGATGCTCCCCGCTCACATCAGCGTAAGGGGCACAGACCTGCCCTGGATGTGAGGCTCTGAAGTTCCTGCCTCACCTGAAGGGGCTGTGCCTGCCCTTGCTTGGGTGGATTGTCACTTGCTGTTCATCCCAGACTGAGCAGGTCCTGGGGACTGCAGGACAGGTGTGTTTCTGTGTCCCTACAAACTGGAAATTTTCCACAGTAGCTCAGGAGAAGGTTTTTTTGGTTTATCCAATAAAACTGTAGAAGGAAAGGTAGGAAAAGGCTTGTCCAAAAACCAAACTTCTGGAAATGGAGGGAGAGAGGCAGCTGTTGGCATGACTGGAAGCTGGTCAGGTAATTCCTGGCAGGAGATGTGCTGAGGTGACCATTGCACAGCAGAACTGCTCTGTGGTGCTGGTGGTTACTGATGATTCTGACCTCAATATGCATTGATGCTGTCAAGATTTCTGCAGTAGAACACTTGATTCCCTCTCTGTGCCACCCTGTGGAGACCAGCATAACCTTACTGCGTGATCCCTGTGCTTCTGCTCTTCCCCTCACAAGAAATCTCACCAAAAAAAGAAAAAAAAAACAAAACCAAAAAACCAGCAATTTTCTAATATTTCAAAATGTGATAATTTTCGGGAGTAGAATTACTCTGAAGAATAATAGAAAAGCAAGTCAATTTTTGTTTTTTCTCTGTCTTTCTGAGGAGAGATTGTCTATTCCTTGTCTTCACAGGTGGCAACATTTGTGGGCCCAGTTACTGCCATCCCAGTCCTTCTGTTCTCTGGGTTTTTTGTCAGCTTTGATACCATCCCAACATACCTCCAGTGGATGTCCTACATTTCCTATGTCAGGTACTGCTGTGGAAGCCTTCAGCCTCCCATCTGGAAATGCTGTTTGTTTGCCTTTGCTTGCTTGGTTATTTTGGGTGCCAAAGAGACTGTTCACAGCATGTTCTTTTGTAGTGTAAACATATGTGTGATGTAAACCACATTATCTCACTGCATTTTAAGTTGTTATGTGTTGTGAAATAAACAGGAACAGGTTACAGGCCACAAGAGCATGCCAGTCCCTTTGAATTCAGTGGGATTGCACAGCAGGAAAATCCTCTGGGATTTTGCAATATAAATAGGGATTTCTGAAATAACAGTGACACCCCCAACTGAGAAATTGATGCCAGCACCTCATTTTGGAAGAAAATGTAGTGTAATTCACTGCTGTATGCTAGATAGGTTTGTTGGATAAAGGCCTGTTTTTAAGTTTTCCAGGCGCACTGCCACAAGAGCCACGGGATTTGTGTCACCTCTAATTTAAACTGCTGCTTTAAGATCCATAGGCACCTTATATGCTGTCTGTGTCTGACACAGCTGTCTTAAGGTGGGACAACTCCCATCAGGAAATCTCTGGAGGGATAGTTTAGACTAGACACTGAAATGTTTATAGCTGAAATTAGGAGAGGTGAATTTTCCCATTCCCCATTTCCCTACCCTGCCCAAGCTGCACTATTACTGAGAAACCCCAGGCAAAACAAATCCTCTTTGCTGCCAAGTGAGGTCTTACACAGATTCCTATTAAAGATAACGAGACTGCACCCTCTGAATTAATACCTGGAATTCAAGGTGAGGCCTTAAACCATTGGCAGGCCCGTGTGGGGTCTCCTGAAGCCAGAGAAAGCTGTCCTATGCATGGGATATCCCGTGTGCATGGGACCCATGCTGTTTGTCTGCTTGCAAAATCAAATGCCTGGGAGCATTGTCAGTGAAACCATTAGTGCACAGAGGGAAGGAGAAGGGACGTTCTAGATTGATGCTGGTTTTAATATATTTCTGACTTCAAGCCATAATTGCATCCCTGCTGCTTATTAAAAAAAAAAAAAAGAAAAAAGCAAAATTATGTTGTCACTTTTAAATGGGGAATTCCTGACTATGAGCTGAAATGATGCTGCCTTCTGATTTAATGTTTTTCTGTGCACTAACTGGAAGCAGTCAAAGGCAAAACTCCTGCCCTTGTTCCGTCTTACGTAAAATGCCCGTGACATGTGATGTGCCTGATTGTAACAGGGACAGAACTGTGCCCCGAGACAGATGTGTCAGAACAATATTGAACCCCTCAGAGTTTCAGCTGAGCTCTCACAGGGATTGTATTGCACTTCTAACCAGATCACCAGGGTTTTCCTTGTAATCCCTCCTCCTTCTTTCCAGGTATGGGTTCGAAGGGGTCATCCTCTCCATCTATGGACTGGATCGAGAAGATCTGCATTGTGACAAAGATGACACCTGCCATTTTCAAAAATCAGAGGCCATCCTGAGAGAACTGGATGTAGAAAATGCCAAACTTTACCTGGACTTCATTGTTCTTGGGATTTTCTTCTTCTCTCTGCGCCTGATTGCCTATTTTGTCCTCAGATACAAAATCCGAGCGGAGAGGTAAAGGAAAAGCAGCTAAACCAATGCAGTAGGAGAACTTTAGACATGCAATAGAGGGCACTTGACATTGTCTCACTGTGGCAGGCTGGTCCCCAGTGCCCAGCCCGATGCTGTCCTGACCGAGCCCATGGAGAGCCACAATGGGATAGTGGACATACAGTGTTAAGCCAATCAGTCCAGTTGGGTTGGGTCATGTTTTCATTACACTTTCTAGCTTTAACTAGGAAGAAGAACTAGAAGGGAATTTTGCACCACAGAATATCAATACCGAGGCAGTGTAGCTGTAACAAGAAACCTGGCTGCAGGAGCTTTCCTTTTGAAAACCGGTTTTGGGATAAGGTCACCAGGATCGGTTCTGGTAGCCAGAATTGTGTAATGTCATCTCTAGTTGACAAGGTAATGAGATGCAAAATGAGGAATGCAAAGAAAATAGGATTCTCTCATATTTTTAAATTCAGAATTTCATCTTTGCGGTTTTCTATGTATTATTTTGCAATTCTTTTCCACAGAACTACCCCTTCTGGCTAAAAGTCTGTAAATGTATTAACAAGGTAAAGACATCTTTTTAATATGGATACTTTTTAAAAAGAAACCTGAAGTGATTCAAGTAATTATTTTTGTTTCTGTCTGAATTTAGAATTCTGGTGCTTTACTTGTCGAGCTGGTCTCATATCTGAAAACTGTAATGATAGGAGGAAAAGGCAGATTCTGAATCTGCACTAAACCTCTGGTCCTATTTGGAAGCAGCACTGGATAGCACATGCAGTTAGACATGGTCAAGCTGTCACTGAATGGTTGAAAAAAATATTCTTTTGCAGTGTCTTTAAATCCTTAGTATTTGTAATATTTTGAGATACTAACTCTGCTCATTATCTGTTTGATCTACCTCCTGCAAATGAAAAAAATCACAGCACTCCAAGGCTCATTTTCAATTAAATTGTGAAAGCAGGATCTATCCCTAAAGTGATTGTTAAAGGAGTGCAAGAGCTGTCCACAGATTAAAGCTTGGGCTACTGTGTTAAAACACCTGTGACTGCCTCATCCAGAGGTGTTCATTATATCTGCAACACACTCTGTGTAGGACTCCCCTCCGAATACACAAATGACCTTGTAATGCTGCAGGTCTAATTATGCCAGGCAGTTTTGTTCTCATCCCTAAGTCTACATGGGAATCAATTGATCGGAACATCAATGAAACTGTTACTTTGGGTTACTTTGTAAATTTGGCAGGGGGAATTTGGGGTCCAAGTTGATGTGAATTTTGTCACTGATTTTCATGGGTTTGGATTTTCAACCCAAAATGAATCCACCATACTCACACTGGACACCTTGGCGAGCTTTGGTGCAAACTGCACAACCTTCTGCCGTGGCTGTGAATTTATCTTGGTGTCCCAGACCCCCAGGTGAGGCCTGCAGGTTCTGTAAATGCATTATTCCCATCAGGATGCTGAAGTCTTGTAGGTTGGAAGCAGCTCAATGTCAGCAGACCCTTGAGGAGCCCAACAGCTCATGGCAGCAGAGCAGATGAGAGAGACCTGGTGCATGTGCTGGCCCCCAGCAGTCAAAAATTCACAAAACTCTTCCGAGACTCCATGGCTGTGTCTATCCTAGTGAAATAAACAGTGCCAGGGCCAGCTCTGTGAGTCCTCAGACACCTGGGGCCATTAGGAATGGCCCCTGTACTGACTTCTAAACAGCCCAAACACTGTCTGGAAAAGCTCTGGCTGGGCTGGGATGAAGGTCTGCCATTTAGCAGGGAAGACAGTTCTTTCCCAGTTTTCCTGGCCCGTGCCCAGGCTCTGTTTGATTTACCAATACAGACATAGACTGTGTGTATCTGTTAAACTCAGGACATTTGAACTAAGCCTGTGGTCTGGAAGGCTTTAAATCAAGTCACATATTTTAGGAAGGCTAGCTGAACTTTCCCTGAAAATAAGGTTGACCTGTGAAAGTAAAAAATCAATCTTTACTGAAGAAGAAAAAACAAATTCCTTGGATAGCCTCTTTGCATAATTTTTGTTGCTGTTTTTTCTCAAAAAGCTTTTGTACATCTCTGCAGCTTTTCCAGGCATAATCACGAGCAGGTACAAACCCACATGGCTGTCAGATTTGAGAAATTAAGAATCTGAGCTATTCTAAATAATACTTGTGGCTATGAACAGTTTTTAAATAAGGCACAAGCTGAAATCCCTTTGGCACAACGTGCCTTGATTATTTCATGACTCTCAAAGTATTTGTGAGTATTACAGGCAGTTCAAACACTTTTTGCAAGCAGACAGAGGACTACACTTGCCAAATTACTCTTGGGTTGCAGACATCTGCTCCAAGCTGAGGTCGAAGAGTGGGACATCCCTGGCACTGAATACCTTCAGGGTTCATGTTTTGTGTTTACCAACACCATTTACCAAATACCACCCTGACAACCCCTTGCAGAGTTCCAGATGAGGTGACTTTGCTGGCACTTCAACACTGGTAACTTAAAGGATGCTGTTCTCTCCCATCTAGACCAGTTTTGCAATGTGAGTTCCTTGGATACTGTCTTGTTATCTGTGCCTGTTCCTCTGGTTTTAGACTTTCTCATTTTATGTTTTCAGCCTGCAGCATGTCCTCCTGTACTGTAACTTTGTGTTGTGTTATAGAAGCCAAAAATCTGGTCCTCCATGGGTGTTCCTGAGAAAATTCCTGCTCTGGGATAATTTTTGTCACTCTTTTTTTTTAAGATATGCTTTTTCCAGCCTTCTGCTGGCAGCATTTAGCTGGAAGTTACTATTCTAAGGAATGCTTCCAGACTGTAGTATCCCAGTAATTCTCTGGAAACTCAGTGATACACATAGATGAGATAGTAATTTTTTCCCTCCCTAGCTCTCAAATTAACAAATGATCTCTCTTTTGTCACTGCTCTGGGACAGAATCATTTAAAATCCATCCCAGTTATGTTTTCATGTACTACAAAGATTTTTAATGTAGTCTTAGGTTGGCTTTTTTTTCTCTTTATGTGGAGATAAATTCTAACAGGCTGGTATAAATCACATTCCCAGGCTAATGGGCTGAGCATGCATGTGCTGTTGTGTTGAGCAGCACTTTGTGAAGCTCTGGAGGCTTCACTTGGAAGAATAACAAGGCCAGCAAGATTCTGAAGACTTCAAATCCCCAATTTTCAAATCTTCAATTTTATAGCCATATATAAAGAGCCATAACCAGTTTGAAATCAATGCCACTGTTACCATTTGAACCACTCACAGTCTGACTAAAAGTTGTGTAAGAGGCTAGAGGTTTCTAAAGGTCACTTTAAAACTGAATGTATGATTTTTGTTGGAATTGTAGGAAGACTTTAGTGTCCTGTTGGCCTCCTTGTTATATTTTGACTTGTTTTGACACTTTGCTTTGGTTACTGTGTGCATTAGTTAAGACTGTAGGTCCTTCACCCTTCTTTTGTTGTTTTTCTTCGTGGAAACTTGCCTATAATCTGAAAAACCCTGAAGGTTGTTAAAAATAACTTGAAGCTTCATTATTTACAATTAAATAAAAGACTTGGAAAGCAGATTCTACTCACAGGAAATTGAGAAGATTCCGTTGTTACAGGCCAAAGGGAGTAAGAGAAGACTGACTGGTGCTGAGATGCTCTTCAGCTCTTAGAATTTAGAGCACAAAGTCCCTATTTTCATTAAAAGAGAGGAATATGTGCACATGTAACAGGGAGAGCTGGTTATGTAAGTGGGAGATAATGAACTTGAGTCCAAGTACTGGATGTCTCAGGTGATTGACAGTTCGATCCACACTTTTGTGTCAAAGTCTGTGTTCTCAGCAGAAAGGAATGTTTTATTAAACCCTCGTTCCTGCAAGGACGTGTGGTACATACTGACCTGTGCCACCCCAGTGATCCTCACAGAGGATCTTACCTGTCCTAATTACACAATGCTGGGTGGATTTTTGGGTTCTAAGAATCAGGGGGAAGGCCAGCAAAGCAGATATCCTGATGGGAGTCTGTTACAGACCACCCAACCAGGATGAAGAGGCAGATGAAATATTCCATGGGAAGTCTTGTGATCAATCCCCCTGGTTCCTGTGGGAGAGTTTAACTTGCCAAATGTCTGCTGGAGATACAACACAGCAGTGAGGAAACAGTCCAAGAGGTTCCTTGGGTGTGTGGGAGGTAATTCCTGACACAGCTGGTGAGGGAACCAACCAGGGGTGGTGCCCCACTGGACCTGTTGGGGACAGAGAAGGGCTGGTGGCTGATGTGATAGTTGGAGATCCTCTTGGGCACAGTGGTCATGAAATGGTGGAGTTTTTGGTTCTCAGACAGATGGAGGGGTGGGAGCAGAACTCCTGCCTTGGACTTCCAGAGGGCAGACTGTGTTTGGGAGCTGGGTTGGCAGAGTCCCTTGGGAGGCAGCCCTGAAGGGCTGAGAAGTCCAGGAAGGCTGGAGTTCCTGGAGAAGGAAATCCTAAAGGCACAGCAGGAGCAGCCCATCCATCCCCATGTGCCAAAGGACGAGCCATGGGGGGAGAAGGACCAGCCTGGTTAAGCAGAGAGCTTTGGCTGGAACTCAGGGAACAAAACAAGGGTGTATGACCTTTGGAAGAAGGGGCAAGCAACCCAGCAGGACTACAAGGATGTTGTGAGGTTATGTAAGGAGAAATTAGAAGGTCCAAAGCCCAACTAGAACTTAATCTGGCTAGTGCTATAAAAGACAACAAAAAATATCTCTGTAAATATAGCACTAAGGAGAGTGTCCATCCTTCATTGGATACCATCCTTTATTTCCTACCACAACAGCCCCATAGAGTGCAATTACTCAGGAATTTGTGTGTGGAGATCCATTTATAAAGTATGATCATGTGAAAAGCTGTTGGGAACTAGAAGCAGGCAGAAAATGACACCTTGTCATGTCCTCTGTGACAGCTTGTGGCAGGCTGATCACTGCAGTGCCACACAGCACTGGTGAGTGCATAAATTAAGTGCTGAGTGCCACTGGAGTTAATCAGGAGCTCTGCCATTAATGAACAGGGGCAGTAGCATTTTCAGGGATCGACTCCTTCTGCCCTCCTCTTGAATACCTGTTTCCATAATACACCAAGAGGTGGTTGTGGTGTATCCCACTGAGTGACTTCTATAAACCCACATATCACTCTTCATATTACATGTCTAAAAGTTTCAGGCTGAGCCTGCATGCATAGCAAGTTTCATTTTAATTCTGTTTAATGCTTTATTCCTGTTTCTGTACATATTTCACATGGAGTTTCTGAAGGAGTAACTGTACCACAGAGCATAAATCTAGCTTCAGTCTTTTTGTTACTTTGAAATCTTACAATGAATGATAATTTTATGCAGTTGTCAGCTGTAGAACCTTCTTTTAAGAGACTTAGATTTCTGTTGAGACCTGTTGCCAGCACAGTAAAACAGAGGGTGACCACTCAAGGTGTGTCTCCTTTGGCACAAAACACATCCACAGCCCAGCCTGCATTCTCTGCATTGGTTATGCCTTCAAGGCACATCCAGCTTTTGCTGATCCATTTTTTTTTCTGGGGGCTTCCATGCAGCTCAGCCTGTGCTTGTGTCCCTTTTTTCTGGGTATTTGTGACTGCTGTCCCCGTGAGGTGTGAAAGTGAACTGCTTGGGAACAATGCAGGATGGTTAAAGGTGGAGGCATGACTTTGAGACTTCTTTGAGCTACCAAAAGTCCAAAGTGCTGGATCTCTGGGTGTGCTTTACTCTTTCAAGAGGAAAAAACCTAAAAAGTGTCTTTTTAAACAGATTGCAAGGCAACATGGAAGCTTCTGCTTTTAAAGGTTGAAGAGGTTTTCTGCTTCAGTGGCATCTGTGATGTCTTTTTTTCTGACCCCATGGTAGTTTATAATAGTGGCCCATTTAGGGTAATCATTATACAAATTCCTTTCTGTTACTTCCAGAAACCAGCTTTCCTGGCCTCAGTGCTCATTATACCAACCTTTACAAATGTGAATGAGCTGCTGAGCAATTTTTTTTTTTTTAATTGAGAAAATTACGGCAGAAGAAAATTAAATTTGAGAAGATTACACTGATGCATCTTTTAAAAATAAGATAACAAGCCCTGCAGTGGAGCCAAGCCTTTACCTGTGTCAGTATGGATTTATCAAACACCTTATCTGAGTCAGCTGACCTTATTGTGAGATACTGCCCTTGAACCTGTTTCTGAATTACTTAACATTGGGTTCTTTTGTTTTTCAAAGCAAGAGTCAATGCAAGGTATGATTTTAAATCAGCGTGCTCAAGTGTGCATATTCTGTGTATCTAATCTGTCACTGTTGTTTCTGTAATGCATTTGCATTACTAGGAATCAGTTCTATTCTGCTTCTCTAGAGACCCTCGCTGCCTGCACGCTGTGATATATTTGCACTGTTGTAGATATATATACATATAATGTAATTATATTATACAAACCATGTCTTTTTCAGGTTGCTTGTTACCTTTGTAGTTTATGCTTCCCGGTACAGTGGACCTGAGTAAAAATGTGGGATGTGGGGCATTCTGATGATATATTACAGTAATAGAGAAATCTTTGTATATTTCTGTATACTTAATACCTGTAAGAAAAGATTTGTATGTGCATTATTTTCCAAACTTAGGGCTTTGTTTTCTGAGACTAGAGAACATTTATGATAATGTAACACACACACACACACAAAAAAATCAAATAAAGTGTTATTATTTTCAGACATTTGCCTTTGTCTCTGTTCTCACTCTGAGGGAGGTGGAAGGTGTGTTGGTAGTGATACATTTTCACTGCCTGTTCCTTGGTTCTGGCAGCCAGCAAGGACACAAAATTGCCCATTTCCGATTGTGGTGGTTTCAGGTAACTCCCACTACAGGTGGGTTACAGAAATATCCAGTAAAAATCCTTGAAAACATCAACTGCAGTCACACTGGGGGTTGGAACTAGATGATGTTTAAGGTTCCTTCCAAACCAAACAGAGCAGGTATCAGGGGGTGCTTCCCTGAGAAACCCTACACAACTGAAGGACTTCCTGAACCAGTGGAATGAGTTACCTTTGTGTTTCCATCCAGTTTGGGTGGATTTTTCTTCCACAGACTGATCTTCTGTTCATCTTGGCCTTGCTACCTGCAAGTGGTAGCAGATGTTCCCTGTGCTGTTTCAGGGCAAGAGGTGGGAAAGGATCATTCCCTGTTTGCCTTTGCTTGGCACTCTGGAATGTGTGGCTTTCTTCCTCCCTTCTCCCCAGCTGAAGAGAAACCCTGTTTTTATCCTGCCAGTCACCCCTGTCCATTTCCCATTTTACCAAACACCTTTCTCCCTCATTCTGCCACAGCACCTGTGCAATGTTCTGCAGCCCTCTGTGCATTTCTGTCACCAGGAAATCCTTCAGCTGGTTTAGGAGACAGTATTTTAATTTCTTGTGTTTCTCCTGAAGATGCACATTGGCCAAAAACAATATGCTTCCTGTTTCTGCTGGACTGCTGCTTCCTACTGCACTGGCAGGGAAACTCCTGGGCAGAAATCTTGACCTGTGTGAGTCCCCAAGAACAGTGTCAGTGCCAGGAGGAGGGGTCAGTGTTGGTGTCCTGTGCTTTGGCAAATACTCACTTGCCTTTCATGCAGCTTTAAGGCTGTTTCATGGTGTTTTGGGGTGGCCTTTCATGCAGCTTTAAGGCTGTTTCATGGTGTTTGTGTGCTGGACTTAAGGCCAAGCCTAAAAAACATCACTGTCCTTGTGCCATCCCTCCTGACCTCCACAGCAACAAAATTACCTGCCTTGCTCACTGCAGTTCAAAGAAAACTGCCCTAACTTTTACAAGTACCCACTCAGAAATAACACAAGCAGTGATGCTTAAAGCATGAATTGCCCTAAGGATGCAAGAGGATTGCATTTTCAAGACAGTTTTCTCATGATGACAGAGATCATACTTTATGTTACGATTTATAGCCCTGGATATAGTACTAGATGGAAGGAATTATGTTCCCAAAAACTAAATGCCTCCCTGTGCCAACTGGTGTCCATAAATCAGGAAGGGAAGAGGAGGAACAGGAGTCTTTCATAGCCTGAGTGGCAACAGAAATTACTTTAAGCATTTTACATGGCAGTTAATGCTATTAAATAACTCAACCATAAACTTCTCATTAGCAACACTGCAAAAATTAATATACCTCACATGCAATTACCATCCACTGTGCTCTGCAAATGGATTCATAACATAAAGAGCGTTCGAAAATAAAGGAAACTTTCTTTTCCAGTAGCTGTCCATTTAAAGCCTGCTTTGGAATGCAGGTGGAAAGGCACAGGAAGCCAAAGAAGTGGGCAGAGTAAGAGAGATGGGCTTGTTGAGCATGGGAGGGTGCAGGGATCTGAGCAGTGCCCAGGTGAGCAGTGAGCAGGGGCTGTGCTGTCAGCCACCAGCACTGACATCTTCCCTTGGGACAGCCTTCATGAAGGGCTTGGTGGGAAGTGTTGCCAGCCCCATTTAGGGCAGAAAACTGTCAAGGGCTGGATTAGTCAAACTGACACTAATTGCATCCATTTCTGTTGTTTAGTGCTTTTTAAATTTCACAGCCTTGTTTGGTTTTGTGTCCTTTTTTTTTTTTTCTCCTGTGCCTTTTAGATTTTTTCAAGATCTGTGAATTTTATTATGCACTGTTAACTCTGTGTGATGGCTTTGCTGGATTCCTGACATTCCCATTCCGAGCCTGTGCCTGCACACGCATGGGAAGGCTGAGAAAAAAAGTCAGTGCTATCTCTTCCACAAACAGAAAACATTATCAAAACATGAAGCTGATCCATTGTCAGCCTCTGACAGCAAGAACACCCCTCAGAATTGCAGTGTTTCCCCCAGTTATTTCTAGCAGAGTCATTCTCTGGTCCTGCTGCCTGTTTTGCTGTGCTGGGCAGGTGAAATAAAGCTCCACCTGTTCCTAGGATCTTCTTGCTCATCCCCATGGCACCTGTGGAGTCAAATATGAAGTAGATTTTATGGCTTCATCAAGAGTCTTACAGGTGCTTGTTGTCTTTCTCCTGTGTAAGAATCAGACAGTAACCCCAAAGTCCTTAAAACAGGAACAAAAGGGACAGTAAACCTTTTTACTGTGCTCCTTCTGTTTGTTGAAACTCATTCTGTGTCTTGGTGCAGCATCCCTTAGATGGAGCATATTGCCAAGTCTCAAAAAGTGTAAGAAGCAGGGGAAATCTCATTTTGTGGCAGGGAGGAGCTGGATTTTACTCACCAAATTTACTTTTCATGAATCTTTCTGGGAACACCACAGGCTGGAGTGTCAGTCTGCTCTGGTGGCAAGTCAGACCCCTGGGAATTTCATAGAATTTCTGCAACATGTTTAGCAGTTAAGATATTTGGCTCAGCTGCAGTGATATATTCTGATTCAAGACTTCCAGATTCTCATATAATTGTGGTGTTTTAGTATTGAATCCTTAAAAATTGCTGTTTACCAAAACAACCTTCTGTTATGCTCTGAAACAGAAGCACATGTTGAAGGAAGCCTGAGAGACCTAACTCAGAGACAGATGGGAACAGCACCCTACAGGGGCCTCTCTTTGTCCAGTGGCTTCTCCAAGGGGGATTTCTGGGTGCCACAGTGGGTGTGCAAAGGGAGACCACAAAGCAGAAGAAGTTATCATAGCTAGGTGAATAGAAACACTGGTCCCCAGCAGAAAAGTACTTTGTTGTCTTACCCTGCCCAACTCTGGTAAGTAGAAGTTATATAAAATGGAACTTCATGAAGTGAAAAATGGAAATTTTACCATTCACTGTTGGGGGAAGGAGCACCCAAGGACAGCAAACTGGAACAAAGCTGCATCCTCTTCTACAGCACCTGCGAGTGCTACCCAGCTGGTTCTGGAACATGAGTGCATTCTGCATTGCAGCACAGACATTTTACAGCAAAGTCTGTTTGTCTGGCTATTTTCATCTAGTACTGAGAGCATGTTTGTTGTCCCATTGTGCACCTGGGGGAGTGCAGGAACTCATGCCTTCTGATCAGTGAATCACTATGATTCTTATTGTTTAAAATACACTCCACTCACATATCTCACAACTTTGACATCATACCCTATTTACACACTTTGCTTACTTATACATTCTACCTACTTATATATTTTACAACTTTTACATAATACTCTACTCATACATTTCACTTATTTATATATTTTATAACTTATAACTTTCACATATCACACTACTCATACATTTTACTTGCTTATACATACTTACACACATTACTTTACTTATACACCTTAAAACCTTTACCTGATATTCTACTTACACATTTTACAACTTATCCATAATACAGTACACATACATTTTGCAACTGCTGTGCATGAGATCTCACATTGCTTGATTGGTTTCTCTATTTTGCCCAATGAGCTCTGCACACACTTTTCTGACAATATGATTGGTTTTAATCCAGTGTGGCACAATCCTTTTTTATCTATTCCTTGCTTTCTTGGTATTTAGTTTTTCAGCTTCTTTCCCAATTTAGCACAGTTTACCTTTCAGTCCTTGATGAATTCCTGAGGGCTCTAACAGGTGGGGCTCCTGATCCAGGCAAAGAGTCAAGATGATGACAGCAACAAAACCCATCCAATGATCACCAGCCAAGTTAGCCCAGGAGATCCAACCAGCAAAGGACAAAAAACATACACAAACCTGCCCCACCTCTCTCCTCAAACCTTCAGACTGGAGCTTAAAAACCCTCTTGGGGCTGATGTGCTGCAGCTGAAGGTGGAAAGGCCAGGTGAAGCCAGTGAGGGTAATTCCAGCCTGGTCCCACTCTGAGGGCTCTGGTAAAAATCACTAAAAATGGTTTGGCTGGGGCACACTGTCAAGGTTTAAATACTTTACAACAGTGGGGTGTGCTGGGACAGGGACCATCCATGCTCTCTAAGGTATTTGGGCAGCTCATGTTCATATACCAACACTGGCAGCTTTCAAATGCTTTAGAAGGCTCAGATGAGGAAAAAGAAACCTGAAGAGTAACAATGGACTCTTCTGCCCAAAGAGGACTTTTGGTTCTGGCAGAGTGCTGCTTGGAAAACTCATCTGAGAGCTTCTGAAACTCTCACCTGAACTTTGCTCCTAAGGAAGGTTTAGCAGCCTGCACCTCAGAGAGAGATTTCCTTCTTGGACTCAGTCTGGCAATGAGTGCAACCTCTTGGAAACTGAATCTGGGTCCGGAGATCATCATTCTGCCTGGGTTTAACACAGAGAGCCAGGTTTGGTTGTTGTGTTTTATTTTCAGTTCTCTGAGCTGTTTAATGGCATTGTGGTCGAGTTTTCAAGCTTTAGTAAAGCAGAGACCTGTGGCAGCACTGTGTGATTTAGCTGCTCTCAAGAGAGGAAGATTTCAGTTTCCATATTCTTTTTCACTTCAGTTTAGCACCTTGTCTGAAATCTTTCTTTTGAACACGAGCTTTGCCAAAGGAGGTGTGTGACACTGTAGCAGGATCCATACCCTTCCCAGAGTCATTTGGGAACGGCACCTGAAGGAAGTGACACATTAAAAAAACCACTTTTTTTGGAAGTGTTTGCAGTTAAATCCCTTGTTCACATGGCTACGGGTTTGTTCTTCGTTGCTAGCACCCATCTGCTCTGAGCTCCTTGTCTGTCCTAGTTTTCTCCCATTACTTCTCCATGTCAGCCAAACACAGCTTTCCTGCATTGCTTCAAAATGAACAATTTCTGAGACCTTTTCCTTGGTGACAATTGCTTTAAAAGCCGGTAGAACATCTTCACTCACTGAAGCACCATTGCAATCAATCTGCAATGCCAAACATGCTCTATTCAGCCCTTATTAGAAGCTGGAGCTTTGGTGGCACTCAGCTGCCATGGTTGCAGTTTAGGACTATTGGGTGTTTGGGATTTTAAACGTCATTCACTGTGTAATGGCCTCATCAGCACAAAGCCTTCGTGTCACAAATTGACACAAATGGGTTCCTGTAGCACCTTTGCTGACGAAAATCACAGCGCTGACCTACTTTTTTCCCCCTTTGTGTTGGTTTGACACAGCCTGGTTTTTGGTGGGAGAAAAGCTGCTCAAAACTTCTATGTGGGGCACAGAGCCAGTTGCTGAAGGTTCTGATGATGGGCAGGTTACTAGCCCAATTGGGCAAGTTGGTAACGCCTCTGTGATGACACACTGAAGAAAGGAAAAACCACAGGAAGTTCTCTTTCTTCTCCCAAGGGGTGGTGAGGCAGCTGGGGGGGTCCATCCCCACAGGGGCCGCGTGGCCAGAGCCCTCCCGAGGCCAGGACTGTGTGGCCAGGGCCCTCCCGAGGCCAGGACTGTGTGGCCAGGGCCCTCCCGAGGCCAGAGCCACCCGTGCGGTGCCGGTGAGGACAACGTGGCCAGCAGCAAGAGACAGAGAGAGCGATTCCCTGATGAGGAGCCCGGACGAGATCAACCTCTCAATTGCATCTTACAGACACCAACTTTCTTCCAAGTCAGAGGAAAAGGAAAAGTGAGGACACGTGAGGAGAACCAACATGGCAGCAGCGAGGTCAGTGAAGAAATAGGAGAGGGAGGAGATGCTCCAAGCGCTGGAGCTGAGATTCTCCCGCAAGCCGTGGTGAGGACTACAATACAACAAACCCTTTCATGAGGTGCATGGGGGGGTGCAGAGATCCATGCACAGCCTGTGAAGAAAAGCATTCATGCTGGAGCATGTGGATACTGAAAAGCTGTAATCTAGTGAGGAACTCGAACAGAGAGAGAAGACCCTTGCTTTTAGAGAGAGAGGAAGAGAGCCTTCACTTCCAGACTAGAGCAGCTCATCCTTAAAAGATGAAACCCCATGAACTACAATGACCCACGCTGGGCAGTTGTGGGAAGACTGCTTGGCATGTGGGAGGGACTCACCTTGCAGCAGGTTCGGGTGGGACTGCTGCTTGTGGAAGTTAAAACCATGCTAGAAAAGTTCGCAGAGAACTATCTCCCCTGGGAAGGATCCCACAGCACAGCAGAAGAAACTCTTTTCCTTAAGCATACTGAAGAAAGATTTTTAAGAAGTGAAATACTGACCAAAACCCCATGTTTTGTCTCCTTGCATGGTCGGTGGAAAGAGGGAGGGACTGGGAAAGAAAGGTGTTCTGAAGGTTTGCTTTGGTTCTTGTTACCCTTTTTACTTTTAATTCTGTTAATAATAAATTTCCTTTATACTGTTTAAGTTTTAACCTGTTTTGCCTTAAAGCATTTTTTTTTTTCCAATAATCCTTATCTCAACTCATGGAAATGGAGTTTTCAATTTCCCCTCCTCTGCCCAGCTATAGCAGAGGAAAATAAGTAGATGGTTTTTTTCATGGGTGCCTGGCACTTAGCCAGCATCACACCACAACACCCTTCCAGAAAAATATACAGAACTTTGTTTACTTATTTAGCACTCACTGCACGGCAATGCAGGTGTGCAGAGCTGCAGGTACAAAGGGTGAGTCTCCATTCAAATCTTTTTCTCTCTGAGGCTGTAAATGGGGCCTATGGACACTGCCTCAGGTGAGGGGAGCCCTGAGAGTGACCCTGAAGGGGAGGAGAGGAAGGTCCCTCATTTTGTAGCCACATCTCTGCAGGTCCTGCACACTTCTCTTTGGTGTGCACTCCTGTTTTGGGATCTCACTTTACTCTGCCATGGCTCTGCCTGTTGTCTTCAAATCCTCAGCGGCTGTGGCTTTCACTCTGTTTCTGCCAGCTTTATTTTCTCACCAAAAATGTTAATTTTTAGAATTCTAGGCAGTTTTTTCTGGTTCATTTGTATAGGTGTGGATAACAGTCTACCTAGAGAGACCTCGAGCACTTACCTACTGTAAATTCACAGAAATTCATCCCTTTGGACTTAGTGATGATGGCAGATCCTTAGGTAATAATTATTTGTGATGTGAGCAACTAACTCTGATTTATAACCCCAAATGTCTGGAGCAGCTGTGTGACCCTGTGGTGGCTTAGCTCTTGGGAATACTTGGCCTCAGCACAGCAGTTCATGGTTTTTGCAGGTGACATCATGCCCAGGGATGATGCTGAGGGCACTTGGTCTGTTCAGCCTGGAGAAGGGGAGACTGAGGGGAGACCTCACTGCAGTCACAAGTTCCTCGTGATGGGCAGAGGAGGGGCAGGCACTGATCTCTGCCCTGTGGTGACAGTGACAGGATCTGAATGAATGGCCTGAGGTTGTGTCAGGGGAGGTTTAGGTTGGATATCAGGAAAAGGTTCTTTCCCCAGAGGGTGGTTGGGCACTGAACAGCTCCCCAGGGCAGTGGTCACAGCATCAGCCTGACAGAGCTCAAAGAGTGTTTGAACAACCCCCTCAGGCACAGGAATTCTTGGCGTTGTGCAGGGCCAGGAGTTGGACTTGATGATTCTTATGGGTCCCCCCAACTCAGCATTTTCTGTGATTCTGTGAAACACCTCCAAAGACCTGCAGTACACTGCTCAGTTTATTGCTCATACTACAACCAGTATCCAACCATATTCAAATCACATTATTGAGCCTGTTGGAAGTGGTTTATGAATGACTACTTTTTTACCTGCCTGGATAAACTTACTCATCACTAAAGTATACTGGGATAAATCAAACCACCAAGGAGGCATGTTAAGGAGGAAGTTTTTTACAATGAGGGTGGTGAAAGGCTGCAACAGGTTGCTCAGAGAGGTGAAAAGTCCCTGGAAATCCCTGGAAAAGTTCAAGGACAGATTGGATGGGGCTGGGAACAACCTGATCGAGTTGAAAATGTCCCTGTTCACTGCAGGGTGGTTGGACTGGATGACCTTTAAGTGTCCCTCCAAACCATTCTGTGATTCTGTGTCTCCATCCCTCTCTCTCCTTGCAGTACAGCCTTGCACAACAGTTCTCCTCTGCTGAGCCCTGAGCACAGTTTGCTGCTGCAGCAGTCTCAGCTCACCCATTTTATTCCCAACAGGGGACTCAGAGGCTCTTTACTGGGCTCTTTACCGAGCTGGCACTCAGCTGAAGCAGGGAAGCATTCGAGCTGCTGTGCTGAGCATCCAAGACTCCCAAGAGACAGCAGCCACACTCGACACCAGAAGATTCTCCTGTGTCTGGTGAGACACAGCAGCTCCATTTCAGGTTTAGGCCAGGGTTGGGAGAGCCCATGTGCTGCTTTTAGTGTGGCAGAGACATTTTCTGAGCGTGACCCATGGGACCGACTTGTGAACACCAGAGACAGGGTGATGCAGAGAGCAGGAGGTGTTTGAGTCAGACCAGCACAGTGATCAGCTAACAAAGGTACCCTTCCCTATGTCTCAAGGGGAAAAAAAAGCCCAAACCCACAGCTATATCTATATAAAGGCAAACCCTGAATATTTCCAGCACTCAGAAGGACGAGTGGCCCATGTGATGCCAGCTAACAAATTCAAGCAGTCACTTCCAAGTGTGAAGTGTAACTAACACAAAAAGCTGAGTGCTGTGTTCCTTTTGGAAGCACTGGTGGCTGCTCCCTCACCAGCAGGTTGCTGACATGCCAAATTTCCTGAGAAACAGAGAAATACACAGCTTTAAAATAAAGACAGCCAAGAAAACCTCACAAGTTGTGGCGTACTTCTTTTATTACAGTGAAAACCTGTGCAGTGCTAGGCTACGGAGAGAATAAAAGCTACCAGTAACTTTTCATCAGAAAGGAGTCAATCCCAGATAAAAAACAGTCTAGAAATCATGACTGTTGCAAAATATAAAGTCTGAGTTGGGACCTCCGTCTGTTGTTCCGTTGGAGTAGATCCAAAGATTGCAAAGTTCTCGATGGAAGTTTCTCCTTTAACAAGCTGGGGAGGTAAAGAGGAGAAGCAGATTAAGGAACATGTTTTCTCCATAAATCACACAGGATGCTAGGAAGTGTTTTGCCTAGATGTAGGACATCCAAAAGGCAATTTTTTTAGTGATTTCAACCAACCCCCCCTATGTAGATGTTTTTCCTAACTATGACTCAGATCAGTAAAACCAAATTATGGTGAATTGCATGTAGTACAAAACGCAATGTGGCTGAGGCTATTGGTTATTAAATATGCTGAAAGGTCAGTCAGGGGGATCAAGCAGGGGATCAGAAATCTCTGTAACTTTCATTCCACATTTCTAAAGCAAAGCCTTTTATCTCTCATGCTGATAAGGTGGATGTGAGCTGGGTGGCTGCACTCTGCCGTGGCATTAGCTGAGGGCTTGAGCTCACACCTGAGCCCAGACTACCACATTGGCCACAAATCCTCAGATGCACCAGCAACACCCCACTCTCTGTACAAGAAGCTGGTTTTTTAGAGTTTGGCCACCTTTTCCTGCTCCCACCCTTAGGAATCTCTGGCTGGCACAGCACACCAAGCCTGGGTGGAGCAGGGACTCTACCAGGAGCATCCACAGGGACACAGGAGACATCTCCTGCAGGGCATTACCTTCCTCCATGACACGGTGGTAGAAGCACCAGGGGACACCGGCAGGGTGTGCCCTGAAGCAGCAGCCCTTCTTTGTGCACTCCCAGGGCTTGATGCCGGGGTGGCCGCAGTTTATCCTGGTGTAAGGATTGTTGGGACACATTTTCTTCACTGTGTAAAGCAAAAAAGAACAACGAAGGAAGGAAGGAAGGAGAATGTGTTACTTCATGCTCCGTCTGCCTGGTGATGTAATTCACAAATAAAGGCAGGACACAAAGGTGAGGTCCCTGAGTACGTCCCTGACGACCTCTGAACCAATTTCAGGCACCAGATTCACCCAAATCTTCACCCAGCCTCGTAGGCAAAACTAAATACCAAAGGGTGATGAACTGCTGCTGTGGCCCAGGGACCACAGGAGGCAAAATTCACCCCTGGAAGTGTCTGGCAGCAACACATCTTTACCTATCCTAAATCCAGCAATGGGGTGAGAAGTCCTGTGCCTCCCACAGTGAAAACACATGCACTGGCCTCACACCAGGGTTTTATTCATGACCTCACCCCAGAGCAGCCTGGCTAACACAGGGAGAGGACCACCCAACCCTCTCTGCGTGCCAGCTTAAGTTACAGAAAGGAAATAAGGAAATAAGTCTTTTAGGAGGAAATCACAGCTCTGCCAGGTACTTAAAACTAAAATCCCAAGGAAAGAGATTATTCCACCCAGCTTGAATACTTCAGTTTTCCTCTGATGGAACAGTTCTGTCCTATGAAAATGGCCCTGTAAGTTCCTGCTGCTTGTTTTTCAAGGTTTACAAGAATTGCAAAGAGTGCTCAAAAGCAAAACTGTTTTTTCCTACTCTAATTCTGACCCCTGTTGACTAATCTTGATTTATATCAGGTTCTCCTGTTGGGTAACATTGCCTTTGCACCTTCACTTCCTTTCATGTCGCTGCTGAGACTGCCCTGAAGTTCTCCTAAGGAGGAGTTGTGCTGTCAGCCCAGCAAATGTAGCTTACACTGAGTTAGTTAACACAGCTAATTACACTCAGTTACTTAACACAGTTATGTAAAATATACAGCTAATCCTTGGAAGACTGGGAGAGTAGCTGTTATCCTCTCTGAGAAAATAATGGCAAAAAATAGAAGCAAGATGCTGACAGATGTCAAACAAGTAGCCACACAGCAAACCCACTTCAATAAGTGCTGAGGATCCCTTGCTCTACCCATGGACAAGACCACAAATGAAATTGAAATGTCTCTAAACAATCAGCACAGGTTGTTTGATAACTAGAAGCCTAAAGAAAGAGGAAATACATCGTGTGAAGAGGATGAGGCAGAAATCTGATGGCTAAGCAAGGCTTGACTTTGTGTTTTCCTACCACTGGTCTCCTAACAGAGGTTTGTGCCCACTTTTCTTGCCTAAGGAGAGAAGCAGAACTGCTCCCTGGTTGTAGACATTTCTGGATAATCAAACACAAGGTAAATCATTGTTTCTGGCAGAGATATTACCTTTCTTTGGTTTAGGACTGTAGCACCAGGGGACACTGGGGACTGAAGCGTTGAAGCAGCACCCGATTTTCTTGCACTCTGCTGCTGAGATCCCTGGGTAGCCACAGTTTGTCCTCTCCCTGGCAACCACTTTACACTGGCATTTTGCTGTTCAGGACAGAAGGAGCAAGTTACAGGGTGTCAGTCTGTGCACTTGTTAGAGGGATGTTTATCAGATGCTCACTGGGAACGATGCTCTTTCCCTAGATGCTTTCCATCTTTTCTGTTCCCTGCCAAGACCACAACCTGAGTGGTTTAAAAACTGCTTTTAAACTCCTACCAATTTTGCTCAGGGCTGTACATCACCCTTTGAGAGTCTGTGGTCTCACTTGCAGCCCAGCCAGCCCAGCACAGTGTGGTTTGTGGGCTTCGAATCAACCACACCAAATGGGAAATCCCAAGAACTTCAAATATTACGCTATTAAATGTTTGCTGCTTTGCCCATCTCATGTGAAGAGAAAAAGAGTTAAGGGTCCAGTGGATATTCAAACAGGTGTAAAGATACAAAATCTTTGCATTCTTGTCAGGTGATTATAAAATATAGGATGGTGTGCAAATAGCTGCAGCTATGCTTCTAACATTTTAAGTCTATTGCACAGTCAGCCACAACCAAGAATTTCTGGAGCTGTCCTCCAGCTGTCATTGCTTTCCACTCCTGGAGTTGTCTAAATTACTTTTCTTTTACTGAGGAGGCAGATAGACTCCTTTAAAACTGTATTCACGTGGCAAAGCAGCATAAGCCAAATGCCAGAAGACAATTTAGACAAAGCTGGCTCCTGTTCCAGCCCTGGTCCTGTTCTAGCAACCTCCTCTGCCTTTGCAGTGGGTTCCTGGTTATTCCACCAACACAAAGAGTTCACCTGCAGTCTTTCACATTTTGCTATAGACCTCTCTGAAAAACATTTAAAAGTAGGCTCCACTTTGGGAATAAAGAGCAGCACAGAAAGCCATCTGCTGTCTGGTCTGTTAAAGCTGCCAGGCTCTGGCTGCAGTCGGTGGGATGAGGGTCCCACACGTACCTGGAAGGCAGCAGGAGGTGGATGTACTTACTTGGAGGTGCAATTCCCTCTGCCAGGGTGCTGAGGGCTATGACGAGGGTGATGGAGAGTGCACAGACCACCTTGAGATCCATGGCTCTTGGAAGAGGAGCGCTGCTGCTTCCCCTGGAAGCCGCGGGTTTTATGCGCTCCTTGTGTTTGCCCAGCGAGGTCTGATAACATTGTTCCATCTGCTGCTTCACCCAGAAGGTTGGGTTTTCTTTTGTTTGGTTAGGAAGTGTTGCCATGCATATTTTGATACCGCGGAGACAAATTTCTGGGCTCCCGTGAGCCATTGATCACGTATCTATTAGGTACTTATAGATACATATCTATTATGTGATCCTATAATCTATCAAATGGATGCTGCTGGGTGCCTCTGGGTGCCAGAGGAACCTCTGGGTGCTCTGATTTCATTAGAGTATTCCAGACCTCTGGGCGGTTTTTATTTTCCAGTCACTACTGAAAAATAAGTGAAATATGTCCTATCCAGGTGTATCTTTTCTGCCTTAGTTTTTCCCTGGCCTTAAGGTTTTGGTTATGCTTACTCTGAAACAGGTAAGGGAGGAGGGCTGGAGCTGTGACACCTCCAAGCTTCAGGAGACCACTGTGCACCTGAAAAAATACATAAACACAGAAAGTGGCAGGTGTGACTGTGAAATACTGAGCCCAGCTAAGGCCACTGCTGGTTTCCACACAAGAGGATTTAGCAAAAGAAGGTAAGATCAGGAAAAAAAAAGCCCAAGAGGATCAACAGCATAGAGACACAAGAGAAGAAATGAGAGTTTCTGTATGATCTCAGCCTGCCCCACAGGTGCTGTGCTTGTCCAGGAATCAGTCCTGAGTGTCCCGGTGTTATTTTGGAGTTGCTGCCCTGTGCAAGGTCCTGTTCCAGGGGTGCCACAGCAGGGGCTGTCCCCACTCCCTCTGCCTGATCCCCAAAGCAGAGCAGCACTTCCCAACCCATCCACCACCACCTGCATGTGTTTTGCCAAAACCAAGTTTCTGAAGCAGCATGTTTGACCAATTAATTCCCTGAGTGGTTTTCTCCTGGTTTAAAGGTGGCCTCCAAGGCAGCCTTTGGGCTGTTTTGGGACAACAGGCCTTAGGACTTGGACTGATGAAGGCTTTATTCTTCCTTCTGGACAATTTTCTACCATTTACTGTAACATTTCTTCTAGCTACTTCTCAACTCTTAAACACAACCAGAGCAGTGCCAGGGAGGGGGGGAGAAGCAGTGGGCTGGTGGGACCATCTCTGCACCCTTCCTACAGGAGGCATCTGCAGAGCAGGCAGGGCTGGCTGCAGCCCCTTGGGTGCTCTGCTGCATCACTTTTCCAATGGGAAATCCACCAGGTAACTCTTCCTGTTCATCAGCAAAATAAAGAGATTCAATGCACCTTGTTGATCTTTGACAGAATTGTGTCTCCTTGCTTTTGAATATTACATATGAGTTTGTTTTGTTCATCTTCCCATTACAAAGTTTAAAGTGAGAACTTTCAGCTTCCACGGCTGTGTTTTGGAGGAAGTTATTTGTTGCAAGGTATTTCCAGCAAAGGGGGAGGGATTTTGTTCTACAAGGGAAAAAGATAATAGGGTTCTTTTTCCTAAAGGTTAACTTATTTAATACTTGATGGGCTCTATTTATATCCATCCCTATTTAAGACATGGGTGGCATTTCTCACAGAAAGTCACAATTCATAAATTAGATATTTTGTGTATCCTCTATTTCACAAGATACCAGGCTGCAGGCAGATGAGGGCTGTGCTCCATCACTCAGCAGCTTGTATCACATTTTTTACCTCCATCACTTAGAGAAAATGCTGGCCTAAAAACTTTAAAATCCAGTTTTCCCCTTATGTACAAAGGTCCACCATGATGCCTGTCCAGAGAAGTCATGGGTAGTTTTTCCACCAGCTTTCTCCTCAGGGAGCAGGAGGTGAGGTTGGCTGAAGCACTGCCCGTGCACGAAGGGAAAGCAGCGATCCCAAGGTGGACCGTGCTGCTTTCGGACCTCCACGGAATTCTCAATAGATTATCAGCCCATCGTGTGAGTCAGCTGAAACTGCAGATAACATTTGTCACTCCTGCTCCTTTCTGGACATTAATTTAGCCCTTATCTGCTGGCTGTCACCTCTTGGGCCCGATCCCAGTTGCGGGCACAAAGGCAAATCTACCCCCGAGCTCTCGCTGCGGAAAGAGCGTTTGATTGGCATCGTAAAGCAAACACAGTGCAATAAATGAGCTGCCTGCTTTCTGCCAGGGGATTACTTAAAGAGCTTTAATATGTTTATATAGCAAAGCCTCGAAAATTATCTGGGGTTTCCCTGTAAATGTGTTTCCTTCTGTGAGGCCGGCTCCTACCTAAACCTTTTGGTAGCTCTGTAAAGGATCTCAGGCTCTGCAAGTGCCCATGGCCAGAAGGGGCTTGGAGGGCTCCTTCCTCCTCTCCAGGCTCCGTGTCCTCCCTCACCACCCTCCCCTGGTCCCTTTTAGCTGCACTGTGGAGCTCTCATTTCCTCCCCAGCAAGCACGTGGAGAAATCACCACGGCTGGTATTGGATCTTGCTGTGGATCAGTGCCAGGCTGCAACTCCTTATTTTGCTAATCCAGAACTTTGGAAGGATAAGGGTATTTTTTTCTATCTCTTTTCACTTAAAATAACCAGCAAACAGAACAACTTTGATTTTCGTCCTAAGGGGAGTGTTTTGTCCTGAAGGGAATTTCCTTTTTGTGGTAACTGGTAGTTTGAATGCTGACATGAAGAAATCTGTCACTGGGCCAACAGCACTGCATGTGAGCCCACAGAGTAAATCCCAAGTTTTGAGTGCTCTCTAAAGTAAATCATCATAACAGAGAAAAAAAAAAAGCAGTGGCAAAGGAGAGGGATGTCTGCAATTTGCTCCTTCCAGCCGTGCAAGGCACACAAAGGCTTGAGCTGGCACATAAAATTCCTTAAACCAGGACAATACCTGTCTGTCCACCAGATAACACCGAGGGGTCAAAGTACAAACAGAGAAAACCTTGCATCTTAATTCTGGGAATGGACAGCTCAAAATAACCCCTGGCATCCATGGCTTTGATAAAGATCCTTACCAGAGATGTCTAATGCAGTTGTCAAAATCAACTTGAACTTTGTGAGTTCAAACTCCTTCAGGGGAATTTTGTCAAAGAATATGTCATTTTTACAAACCACAGACAGTGCTGGAATGGGACTTTTGTCACATTTCTGTGGCAAACATCCTTGCTCAAGGTGAAAAGAGAGATTTAATTACTGAAATTAATCAAATATGTAACTCAGAGCTGAGTCAGATCTAAAAGCCTGAATTTCAGCATCCAATACACTACAAAAATGTTTGGTTGTGATGCAAAGCCCAGTGACAGTTTAGAAATACAGATCTGAGCCTGTAATTTTTCCTAATGCTTCTGGGATCTCCAAGCAGTCCATGATCTCAGCATTGCCATCATTTTTTGTGAGCACCAAAATAACACCAGAAAATCCTTGCTGTTCCTGGAATGAGGTGGGGATCAGCCTGTGGAGAAGAGGATGCACTGGCTGGAGCCAGCAAAGCAGGGAAATATGTATTTTGTTTCTCTTCTAGACCCCATCAGATTTGTAGTGACCCAGAGAGGGGAAGAAACTCCTGAGAAATGCAGAAGATCTGATTCAAGATGTGACCATTGAAAGGTCTTGTTATGATAATGGTTGTGATACATTCCAGTTTACCATGCCCCAGGCAATGACGGAGTCCAAATCCTGGCCTATTACCTTCTAAAAAGGGAAACATAAACCAAGACTTATTAAATTGAGCTTAAAGGAAGAGTAAAGTGTGTGAAATGTTGGCAAACAGCAGGGTGCTATTGAAAGACACAATATGAAAAACTCAGTAAATATTTACCATCGAACAAAAAATATGAAAAGGATGTCCTCAGGCACACATATAGACCCAGAATAATTAAATTAAGGAGTAAAGGAAGCTACTAGAAGAAAAAAGACCTTTATTTCCAAAATCAAATAAAGAAAATAGAAAACAAAAGTTCTGCAGGAAAGTAAAATCACAAAGAGATAAACAAATAACTTCAGACAGGAGACAAAGGTCAGCAATCAGAAGGGAGAGGAGAGGATTTTTGTTCAACATCCTCATAAATGATCAGGAAAGCTTGGTGAACAATGAGGTGATGAATATGCTTATGATTCAGAGTTATTTTTCATATTTTTTAAAAAGTGCAGCTAGCTCAACAATCTTACAAGATTGACTGGGTGATAAATGGTAAATGAAGTACAAGGTAAAGTGCACGGAGGAAGAGGTAACCTAAGTATATAATCACCAAGATGGGCTGCAAATTAGCTACTGTCACTCACACAGCTTCCCATCACTGTGGATGTGCCAGCTGACTATTCAAAATGACAAAAAGGCAAATTGGTTTCAGTAGTTAATAGGAAAGGAGCACAAAGGAGAAAACATAATTCTGCTAAGGCCCCAGTCCCTGCTGCTCCCATGCCCACGTCCCTTTGTGACGTTCTGGCTGCCCCGAGTTAAAAAGGAGACATGTAATTAGAAGAGATGCTGAGAAAAGCCCTCTGGCTCATGAGAGCAATGAGCTATGGAAAAATGTTTTGAAGAGTGTAGGGATTTTAGAAACTGCCACAGGACAGACGGGGAAATTTTCTCCCGGATAAAAACAGGGCAACAAGCAGAGGGCAGGATGGTTTTCACTGTGGGGAGAGGTCATGAGGGGCTCCTGCAGTGAGTTATGCTGGGACCTTTGCAGCTTAACAGGCTCACAAACAGTCTGAAAGAGGAGGTGAGAGGGTAAAATCTGTTGGTGACACAGAATTTCTGTGGTAGTGAAAATATGAAGCAGTTGCTCCGATGGGTTGTGCAAAATGGAATGACTGCAGAGTTGGATGGCACGTGAGGCTTCATGTCTGGAAATACGGAGTGATGCACACCTGGGAAAGGAGCAATCCTACCTTTCCAATTGCAATAAAGGACCCTGAGCTGATTGTGATCACTCAGGTTACTGTGAGTGCAGTGTGAGGATGACAGGAGCATATGGAGGATAACAGTTTTGTGAAAACACCAGCTCAGTACTTAGCAACCGTGAGAAAAACGGGTGACAGATTAACAATTCTAAGGCAAGGAATAGAGAATCACAGATTTACAAAGTTTTTCCATTTTATAAACCCACCCTCTGTCTACATTTTCATGCTGTGTTCTCAGTCTCCAGCCTGTAAAAGGTCCTGTGGTGGGGATGGTGGTGTGGGACAGCATCCACACCAGGAATATTTATGTACACCAGGTCTCTCCAGATCCATACAGGTCACAGGAGGCACAGCTCGTGGTCTTATCTAACACAAAAGTCTCAATGGCAGGTTAGAAGCACATGAAGGAAGGTGGTTCATCACCAAGCAAGGGGATATCATGCAATTCAGCTGCGGATGCTAAAATTTCCCACAGGTCTGAAAAGCAACTGGATGAACTCATTGAAGAAAAATTGTTTGGGGCTGTTGAATCCCCAAACGACACATCTATCTCAGGAAATGTCTAAGCTGCAAATCCTTGGAGGTTGGAAGGGTATTCTGTAAAAGTATCAGTGTCTGTGGCTGGTTGGACTTGAGCAAAAGTTACTCATCATTTCTCAGAATAGAACAACCAGAAAGCATTCAGTAAAGTGATGGGGCAGGAGTGGGAAATGAGAATAATGTAGGGTATGACTGGGTTATCTTTGCTCCTTGTTGAAGTTTTTCTGTAAGCACCTGTAACTGGCACAGGGAACTGGGCTGGGGATGGATTAACTTAGTCTGGCTGATCGCACAATTTTATCATTGCATCTTTTGATTTTCATCATTTCTCAGGGACATCTTTTCAAATCAGCTAGTGCAAGTTTCAAGCTCAAAACCAAGATAATCTAGTTTGGGGTTGATACTGAATCTGGTAAATATATCCTGGTCTGGAGAATGGAAAATGCTGTGATGGGTGGAGCTTCTGAAACTCACCAAAACCTGAAGCAAACTCACGCCAGTGGATTGGTTGTGATTCCCAGAAAGAAGAGCCAAATCCAGCACCACTCATGATGCAGGGAGGGTTTGAGGGTCTGTTCCCTTCCACAGTGACTGGTGGGAGGGAGGGATTCTTGCAGGTGCAGTGAAAGAGCATCACCTGCAAGGGGCATGAGCCAACATCTCTCACCTGCACACAGGGACAGGGAGTCACTGAGATCACCCAGCAGCCCCAAACACTGATGTTCTGAGGGCAATGGCATGGAACAGCTGATATACATTGCCCATATTGTATCACTTCAGCATAATTCATTCATTAATGTCAGAGCAATTGGCAATGTAAATAGGAGCAGGCAGGGGTCAGCAGCCATTTCCCCTGCAAGCTAAAAGGAAATGTTCCCCCTTTAGTTTTCTGGTGGTTTCTTAGAGCAGATTGAGAGCTCTGGGTTTCACCTCATGTGTCGAGGACTATTATTTGGGATACACGAGATAAGAAAAAAAAAATCAATGGTTCTCATTTGCTACTATGGGAACAGTGATCAAAACTTTGGAAACCAGGCAATGGAGGCAAAGGGCTGCAAGGTTATTTCTGACACAAATAGCTAAAGAGATAAATACAAATGAGAAATGCCTGAAATAGGAGAAGCAGGAGTCCTAGGAAATGATAAGTGAACCTAAGACCTTGTGTGGGAGGAAAAGGTCATTTCAGAGAAGTTTTGCCCTAGTGCTTTCAAAAGTGGGGAGTGAAAAAATATTGCCTGAACAGTCTCCAGCTGATGGTGAGGACTGGAAAGGCTCAGAGGGATGTACAATGTGACAGGGTCTGTAAAAGAATTGAGGTTAGAAAGTGACCTGGGCTGGCTCAGCTGAGCTGATAGCAAAAATCACCTACAGAGCTGGCAGAGTGGAGTCAAGATTGTTGCTGTTTTTAGCAAGTTTCAGTTATTGCTCTTTTCACTGATGACTGTGAGGGGAGGAAATGTTGGCCAGGAAGTGTTTCTTCTGCACCAATTAAACGTGGTTAAAAACAGAGGGAGAAATATTAAGCTCCAATGTTGCAAGAGTTGATATATGGGGATTAGTGGGAGAGCTACTTCAGGGGACAACTGTGTCTCTGTAGAGTTCAATTCTTCAAGGGATTTAATAAAATAATGGTAGAAAAATGTAGAAAGAAAAGAAGTAGACATTTCAACAGAACAAAAAAAAAAAAAGACTAGCTATGAAATTCCTTTGAAATCTTCCCTTTAAAGATTTTAAAGAGACTGGACATAGAAAGTGAACTATAAAGTTCTGCCAAGAATCAGAGAAGAAAAAAAAAAATCTCTCAAGATGGGAAAATCTTAAGAAGAACATCTTATTTTACTGTGTTTTTTTATAATAAGTTACTGCAGGTGAGAGCTTTGCAGAAGCCAGAGCTCAGGCCTAGAGGAGCACGTTGGAGGCTTCCAGCTGGGATGAAGGATGCCATGGCAGAGGAAATGACACCTGAGTCTGCCCTTGCTGTGTCCTGCTTACCTGGGGTAACCCCACAGAAAAGGATGCAGCCACTCCCTGATCTACAGCTGAGGTGCAAGAACTGGATCAAATGCACCCAGCAGGATTAAAATAAGGCTGTGAGAGCTGGCTGGGATCTCTCCATCATAGAGTTTTGTCAGAATGAGTAGATTGGAACAGAAACTTGATGCCTGCAAGGATTGCATTGGCACAAGAGCGCTGTGACAGCTCCTCCCAACCTGAAGGTGTTCTGGGATGGGGCAGACAGCAAGGAAGGGGGGTCCCTGTCACCTCAACAAAAAGCCATTTGCAACAGTTCCTGGAAGGGAAATCCATCTGGGCTTTTAAAAACACCAAAAATACCACACCTGGCTCATGAATTCCCTGAGTCTGGAACACCCGCTGGGAGAACACTTGAAGTGGACACTTCCCCTCTTGTTGTGGCCAAGTGTGTCCAGGGCCCAAGGCAGCACAACTTTGCCCTTCCACCCTGCCAAGGAGGTGGCACTGGCTCAATCTACCCCACTTTCATCTGAAGTCCTATCTCGAATCTTCAGGGCAAAGTGAGAGCTGAAGCCAGAAAACCCCTTTGATAGTGGGAACATAAAGCCAGTTTGGAGCAAATAGCAAAGCAATCAAATTGTGATGATGAAAGGTTTTGTTCACATATTCTGTGTATGTCACACAGACAGTGCTGTAGCCCAAGAGGGCTCTCACGTTGGATCACTGGTTTAAATCTGTCATTTGTAGCACAATAAAGTGAATTGTCAAACATATTTCTGTCCACAGTAGCAAAACAGCAATTAATCCATGCCCATAAATACAGGGGGGGAAATGCTAATACTGCAGTAAATCAAGCAGCTTCCCTCTCTAACATATTTTGCTTTTCATAAATGAGACCTGAATTCTCAATGTCTCTCTGCTAATGGGAAAATTCTTAAAACCTAATTAAAAAGTCTCTATTCAATGGGCTGTGGAGAATTTATAGCAGTGAAACTGCCTGTGTCAGACTGATATGCTACTGATAGTCCTGTGGGAGCTAATGATGAAGGGACTGCAAGTAAGAGTGGAGAGGAAAAGGAACTAGGAGAGAAGAAAGAACTGGGCAGCAGGCTGGGCATTGTTTCAGACAGCTGTGGTGGTGTGCAGGGAGGCAGGGGAAGGGACAGGGCTGGGGACATGCTGCTGTCAGCCCTAAAAAAGTGCTGGTGAGATCCAGTGACTGTGGTAAAAGCCACTGGGGCTTCTGGAAGGGCAGCAGGAGCAGCATCTGTGAGGAAAAACATGTGTGCTGAGAGCAGGCTTTGCCATTGATGAACTTCATGCAAACCTGATGGATTCAGGGGGAGTTCACAGCATTTCTCATTTCACCACCCACAGAACAAACACTGCTTTTCTCCCAAAGTAAAACCAGTTTGCCCAAAGCAGGAACAGGCTCTTGCCCAGCATTACAGGCATGTTCATGCCAGGCAGATAAATAAAGGAAAGCAGCCCAGCTCTCTCACCAGCCCTGCCCCCAGAAAATGCTTAATTGGTGGCTAATGTCCCCCTCCTGCACCTTTAGAGACCACTGTGTTAAATCCTGAGCTGCTCACCAGTGCAGAGCACAGGCACACAGCACTTTGCATCCAAGGATCTCTCACTGGAGGTATTCCAGAGCCATCTGGACACAATCCTGCACCATGTGCTGTGGGATGGCCCTGCTTGAGCAGGGAGATGGGACCAGAGGAGCCACTGTGGGCCCTTCCAGCCTGACCCATCCTGGGATTCTGTGAAGGGCTTTGCAGTGGCAGCACCCATTGCTGATGGGAGGCCAGTGGGGTTAAATTGCTTGTAAACCAAACTATGACTTTCTGGTTGTTGGAACCCACTGTTCCTCTGTTCTACAAATGCTGTTTCTGGGTTTTAGTCCCAGCCTGGTTGGACTTTGTTTGGAGTGGTTCAAAACCTCTTTATTCACCTCCTTGATAACAAAGGAGAGGTTTGGAAATGTGGAGAACATGAGGCCCCTGTAAAAAAGGGGACTGATTCCTGAAGAACCCAGGCACCCTCCCTGCCTGCCAAATGTCCTCCTCATTAGGCAATAGGAGCAGCCACTTTCACCTAATGCCCATTTAATTGTTTGCATTAAGAAGGGCCACCTGCAAGGGGAGAAGCTGAGAGGGGAATTATGTGAGTCAGAACGAAGCCTTGGAAGTTGAGAGCCCCAGCCAGCTGCTCTCATCTGAGGGCTTCAGGACTGGGGCTTTTCCCCTCATTCTTTCCTCTAGCCTGGACTGGAAATAAACCTCTGGCTCAGTCCCTTTGCCCCTTTTTACTTAGTGAAATTGTGTCTGCCAATAATTTAATTTAAATTATTTGTTGCCACCTCTTCCAGCCCTGCTGTCTGTGCAGGGTTCTATTCAGAGTAACTGTTATTTAGTAAATGCTTTGTTTGCTATTCCTAAGAGTAGTTTTATACAAACTCTGATTAGACTGTTCCCTACCAGTTATGGGAGTGAACACACTGGTCAGGAATTTTCAGTCAGAGGTTTTCTTCCCATGCTGGAACTAAACTTGGCCATTGTAACTGCATGAGGTAACAAAATGATTGCTACTGCAAGGCCTAATTTGGTGAATTTTTCGGTATTACATTAATCTCAGAGATCTGCAATGTTCAAAGCAAATGATGCCTAATCCTGGCCTTTGGGAAACACAGACCTGCAGAGTGTATGAAATGATGAGACACCCTCAGCTGAAATGCTCCTGAAAAACAGCTCCCAAACAGATTTCAGGTGAGAGCACAGCTGGGAAGTTCTTTAGAGGGCAACCTTGGCAATGAGGCTTTCTCCCTTTTTGAAGAAGCCAGTCCAGACACAGGAAGGTGAAATTCATTTGCTTTAGATGTCACCAGGGTCAGGGCTTCAGCCTGGCACGAGCACTTGGCTCCCATTCACACTAGGTGGCTCATCCTAGTGCCAACAGGACTTTCTGGGACTTTCCTGACCTCATTCACTTCACCAGGAAAATGAGCAGCAACCCCAGACGGAGGTGGCCAGTCCTCTTTTCACCTGCCTTCACACTCCAGGAGGCAGCAGGGCTGTCTTGAGCCCCTCCATTCGTGCTGGGCCAGTGCTTGCTCCTGAAGGAACAGTGCTGGAAGTGCTGGATCAGCCTCTTTCCCAGGTTTTGGGAGCCAGCCTTTCGCTCCAAGCTCTTGCCTACCTCCTTTTCCTCACAGGATAGAGTCAGCAATCCCTCATCTCAGGAAAGAAGCAGGATGAAAGCAGATTTCGGCAGGTTCTCTGCTTCACCCCCTTGCCATCCAGCTAAACTTAGAAGGTGTCTTTCCTCTCTGGTGCTCCATAACAAGCATCCTGGACCTAAAAGTTAGCAAAAACTGGTCTTGAAATCATGAACTAATTAGGTTGGAAAAGACCTTTGAGATCATGGAGTCCAAAAAATTCTCTTCCACATGCTGTGGGGTGTGGTTAATTATTCAGAGTTGAAGTCATGGGAGTAAAATCTGTCTGAAATGCAAGATCCCTACAGGAGATGGGGAGGGATGAAGTCACAGCCCAGCACTTTTTGCTTCACTTTCCCTGAAACCACAAGTGTCCAGGGATAAAGCAACAGGAGTTCAGCTTTAACTGGGCCACAGGGAGGGCAGAAGCTGCACCAACCATGGCTGGACCCTGCCTGTGCCTGGATCTGGGGCCATCTCTGACCTGAAGGAGCTGCACCTCTGGAGCCAGTCCTGAGGGCTGCATGGGAAGGGCTGATAATTGCAAACTCCATGTTTTCCTCCAGCTTTTCTCTTCCTCAGCAATATCGGGACAGGGAATATGAAGGGATTAATTACTGGAGATGGCAGTCTTTATTTTTTCTTTACAGACTGAGCACATTTGGGTATGCCCAAGTCCCTGAGTGCTCTCCCTCAGGGCTCAGTTTGGTTGTCTGCACCCTTAGTCCCACCTGCAATAGCCCATGGCATCTGCAGCACTCCTGGGAGCTGGGCAGCACCACACAGGACCTGTGGAATTTGCTATGGGGCACTGAACACCCCTGTGTGAGCATCCCAGTCCATCCCTCAGCCTCTCCTCCCTGTCATGGTTCCTGTGCACAGGCAGTCTAAGGCTGCTTGTTTAAAAGATTCCCGTAATCCGGGAGTTCTGAGGGGTCCTGTTTCCCCCTTCCCCTCCCTCCCTTCACCAGCTGCTGAGCACATCCATGCCTGAGCTTGATGCAGGAGAAAGGAATCAATTGTTTCTGGTTAATTTGTGTACTTAATGACCTCAAAATAAGAGTTGTTTTCCTCTGGCTTGGGCCAGCACCAGGATTACCCTGAGCTCCTCCTAGCCCTTCTTCTTGCTCCCCAGTAGAGCTCAGAGGAAGAGATCTCTGCTATCAGCACACAGTGGCACTTCCAAGTGCCTCCTGCCATGCCACAGCCCTGGAAGATCAGGCACCACACCACAGGCTGTCCCCTGAAGGCTGCATGTCACAGAATCATAGATAGGTTTGGGTTGGAAAGGACCTTAAAGACCATCCAGCTCCAACCCCCTGCCATGTCACAGGGTCCTGCTGTCAGCCTCTCCTTGGTCCCTCTATTCATGTCAGGGCCACACCTGCCCTTGCTGCCACTGGTGGGGAGCCAGCCACGCATCAAAAATAGCCATGAACTCAGGGCTGCACTGCCTTCCACTATAAATAGGCCTGACACAGGTCAATCCTCTAAGCAAAGGGCTCTTAGTGAAGTAGGTTATGGTCCTGGCCTGCTGGCAGAAGCAGAATATGTTAACCTTCACAGTTTATTGCGAAGATGTTTATTGTGGAGTTTTTTCGACTCATATCAGTCCCTGGCCCCTCTCTGTGCCTGCAGCCAAAATGTTGCTGTGCAGGCTGGTGTGGCCTTGAGCATCACCCTGAGGAGCCTCTGAGGGGGTGACACTGCCTTTCCCTGTGGAAGCAGAGTGCTGGCAGTGCTGGAAGCTGCAAACATCAGCTATTCAAAGGTGTAAACACAGGGGACGACCGCAGTGCGGCATGAGAGTGATGCCATGAGACTGTGGGCAGTGCCATGGTCCAAGTGACAAGGGATGGTCCAAGTGGCAAGCAAAGGGCTCGAGCAAAACCCCTCAGCTCCAGTGGGGCAGCAATGATGGATTTGGTCAGTGGGGTGGCTGCCTTTGGCCTGCTCCAAGGCAAAACCAGGCCTTTTCCCTCCATCCCCTGGGAATGCTGTGCCACAGCCACCACACTGAGGATGCCCCAGGGGCCAGAGGTCCAGCCAGAAGGTCAGAGGCATCACAGCTTGTCCCACCCTGGCTGGGCACTAACAGCCCCAGCACAAATCCTTTTACCCTATTTTATCCCTTTTATCCTATTTTATCCCTTTTATCCTTAGAGTATTGCCCAAACAACACCTGAGAGACTCTGAGAGGCTCTGTGTCTCTCCTACTCCTCCTTTTCTAGGGCAGTTAAAGGCACCTCCACAAGGAACCTTTCTGAGCTGTGTGAAGCAAGGATTATACAGGATGATGCCACAGAAACTGATTTAAATAAATCTTACACTATTAGCAGATTAACTAAACATTTAGAAAATCTCTTTTCCCTTCTGAATATTCACTTGTTTTTTGAGTTCATTCATCTTGGAGAATGAAAATTGATTTGATCTTTTGTAACACAGTCCTTGAGGTACTTTCTCAACACCACTTTATTTTTCCCGTTGTCACGTACACAACAGAGTGAGAGGCACCCATACAAAATTTGAAAGCAGCAACACAGCTTTGCTCCCTGATTCTCTGCTGGTAGAATGGGGCTGCTCCCTTTGAGCTGCTGAATGGTTTAAGTCCAAAATTAAATCAGCTTTTCACCAACCCAAGAAGGAAAGAAAGAAGCTGCAATAATTCCTGATCTGATTCAGAAAAATGTTATTTTTGAACTGCTCGAAAAGCAGCACTGCTGGGAAAGCAGATCTGTGTGTGACTGTGCTACCACAGCTAGAAGAAACACAAATCATCGGTATCCCAACCTTTACCCTCAGTCCTTTTCACAGGAACAATACTGAAATTGGCTTCTTCTGTTGTGTCCATCATGATCCTGATTTTACCTCTGCACATAACTTTACAGCTATAAGCATAGTATTCACTTAATGTTTAGTATTTCTTGAAGGTGAAGCAAGCTCCCTGTGAAGTGTTACGTACCAGCCCAGGCTAATTTCAGATGCTGGACTTTACAGTTCCTGGTTGCTGATAGAGAAACCCCTGAGCTTTGTCTCTGGGTCACTGCTGCTCCACAGCCAGGGAGGTGGTGAGGACTCAGGATAATGCCCATCTGCAGGCTTTGGGCAGGATGTGTATCCAAAGGAAGCAGTCCCTTTTGAGGCTTTTATTTTAGATTGGTTGTGTTTTTTCAAACACACTAATTTATATTGTGGAGCTTTTTTACTGTTTTAGTTATTTTAGTCCCTTTTGATTAACACGTTTTTAGCACATTTAAAGCAGGCAGAGGTGGCTGGTGCTGGGCAAAGGAAGTTCAACCATCAAACTGGGCATTCTCACCAGCCTGGCTCTTGTTTATCACTGGATGTGTGTTCTGCCAGTTGCTAAATAAGTTATCTTCAACACAGTGAATCACCAAATCAATGCTTTTATATGTGTGTGGAGCAATATTTTCTATTTACTTCTTAAATTATGCAGGTAACGAGGAGCCTTCAAACAGTGCTCAGTCCAAGGGACAAAATGAAGAGGGGCTGCAAGTGCTGGAGAAAAAAGGAAAGAAAGTTTTTTTCTTTAGTGAAGCAAATAGGTGCAGACCCAAATGAGACAGGATTTGCAGAGGGGCTTGTTATTATTCCTCCTTTCTTTTATCAGTGTTTGGTAGGTCTGGTACCTGTGCTTCCAGGAAAAAGGCAGAGCAGTGGTTCAGTCCCTCCACTCCAGGCTCTCCCTCCCTTGCTGGATAATGTGCACAGGTTGTAGCACTGGGGAAATTGGGATTATGGGTCTGGTGGAGCTGCACTTCTTCCAGCTGCAAAACCACCATTGGCAAAAAAAGTCTGGAAGAAGCCCCGTTCCCGTGTGCATGCCTGTGGTTTCTGGTGCTTCCACAGGGCCTAAAGAGAGGTCATTAAATGTTACACTCATTGCAGTAATTGCTATCCGTGGGGACTGATAAAGGCTCAGTCAACATTGCAGAGCTGGTGACGTCAGTGGGGTAAAAAAGGTGACACTGCTGCCTGCCAAGCATTGGGGTGGAGGGGTCATCCCAGGCAGGAACCGGCTGGGTGCAGGCAGCCTTTGGGAACGGGCAGCCTTTGGGAATGGGAAACCTTTGGGAATGGGCAGCCTTTGGGAACGGGCAGCCTTTGGGAACGGGCAGCCCTTGGGAACGGGCAGCATTTGGGAACGGACAGCCTTTGGGAATGGGAAACCTTTGGGAATGGGCAGCCTTTGGGAATGGGCAGCCTTTGGGAACGGGAAACCTTTGGGAATGGGCAGCCTTTGGGAACGGGAAACCTTTGGGAACGGGCAGCATTTCGGAACGGACAGCATTTGGGAACGGGCAACCTTTGGGAACGGGCAGCCTTTGGGAACGGGAAACCTTTGGGAACGGGCAGCATTTGGGAACGGACAGCCTTTGGGAACGGGAAACCTTTGGGAACGGGCAGCCTTTGGGAACGGGCAGCCTTTGGGAACGGGCAGCCCTTGGGAACGGGCAGCATTTGGGAACAGACAGCCTTTGGGAACGGGCAGCCTTTGGGAATGGGCAGCCCTTGGGAACGGGCAGCCTTTGGGAACGGGCAGCCTTTGGGAATGGGAAACCTTTGGGAATGGGCAGCCTTTGGGAATGGGCAGCCTTCAGGAAAAGGCAGCCTTTGGGAATGGGAAACCTTTGGGAAAAGGCGGCCTTTGGGAATGGGCGGCCTTTGGGAACGGGCGGCCTTTGGGAAAAGGCAGCCCTCGGGAATGGGCAGCCTTTGGGAATGGGCAGCCTTTGGGAACGGGCAGCCCTCGGGAATGGGCAGCCTTTGGGAACGGGCAGCCCTTGGGAACGGGCAGCCCTCGGGAATGGGCAGCCTTTGGGAATGGGCAGCCTTTGGGAACGGGCAGCCCTTGGGAACGGGCAGCCCTCGGGAATGGGCAGCCTTTGGGAATGGGCAGCCTTTGGGAACGGGCAGCCCTTGGGAATGGGCAACCTTTGGGAAGAGGCAGCCTTTGAGAATGGGCAGCCTTTGGGAATGGGCAGCCTTTGGGAATGGGCAGCCCTCGGGAATGGGCAGCCGTCAGGAGCAGATAGCCCTTGCAGGACTGCAGGAGCCTCCCTGGGCGAAGGATGCCCTGTGGGCTGGGAGCTCTCCCTGATAGTTCCCCTACCCCTGGGATGGCTCTGGCTCTGTCCCTGCTCTGCTGCCGTCCTCACACTTCAGTTGTGTGTGTGATTTGTGTGATTTTCCCGAGTGACAAATCCCCCCTGCCTTGCAGGTCCCTGTGAGGACGGGTGTCACAGTGACATCCCTGGTGTCGCACAAAGGGATGCTGGCAGCACTCAGGCGGCTGTCAGGAACAGCAGTCACTACCCTCCTCTCCAGCAAATCCGTATCTCAGGCAGGGACCGGGATTTTTGGGTCCCAGAGTCAGGATTTGCAATGGGAAGGGGATTAATTAATCAGCTCAAGCAACATTTCTGAATTTCCAGTCCCAATCTGTCAGTGACCAGAGCTGTTGCTGGCCAGCACAGCAACTGGCAAAAATGAAAAGAAAAGAAAATAACTTTATAAATATGAACACATGTCCATGCATACAGGTGGGTGAACAGGAAAAGGGAAGTCACATAAATAAAGAAGCATCTCCACTTGTAAATAAAAAATCATTTGGCTGCATGGTGCCAGATGGTCCCTGACTTTGTTTAAAATGACTGTGGCCCTTGGATTGAGAAAGCTGGGAAGGGCTGATCCCAGTGTAGCACACGTGCAGCACATCTGGCACTGCACAGCAGACCTGTAAAGACCTGGCACTTGTCAACACATCAACTGGGATGCTCCCACTTTGCTCTGCCTGCTGCTGGCAGGGAGGGCAACAGCTCTGAGGCCTCACAGCCCCCTGAGGCAGTGAGGTGTGCTCTGCCTCTGCAGCCACTGACCTGGGCTTGAGTTTCTCTGTGGAGCTCTGTCACCACCAAACACACCCTTCTTGCTGGGTGCTCCTGCACTGTGAAAGGGGAGAGCAGAAGGTCCTGGGTATAAACCACAAACATAAAGCTCTTTAACTTTTCCAAGGCCTTTTTTCCTTTTTTGGTTTGCTGGCTTATGTGTATTTTCAAGCCTATCTGCATTTTGAGGCTTCATTCCTTTCTCTGCTTTACTCCTTTCTCTGCAAGCACCCAGGGGCTCAGTTCCACAAGACTGAAGGATGAGGTGGCCAGTGGGGCTGTGGTTCCCTCAGGAAGGAGCAGTGCTCGGTGCCCAGACATCACTGGAGCAGGGGACCAGGATCTGCTGCGAGTGGCACCTGTGCAGGGACAGCAGGAAAGGTGCAGAGATGCTCAAGGACTGACTGGGCCTGTGAGAGGGGCACAGATGTGGTGTGACAAGAGGCTTCACCCCAGAGGGGTGAGAATCTGGGGAGGAGGAGAGGGTGCTGCCTTTAGAAGGGAATGAAGGCTTGAAGTTATCCTGTGCCTATGGGGTTCTGCCTGTTTCTTGCAAGCAGGGGGCACATCTGCCCTTCTCCCTCTTGGCTTCCCAGTCCCCCAATCACTTCATGCCCTGGTTTTGGCTGGGATAGAGTAAATTTTCTTCTCAGTAGCTGGTACAGCGCTGTGTTTTGGATTTAGCAGGAGAATAATGTTGATAACACAGGGATGTTTTGGTTGCTGCTAAGTAGCGCTCACCTTAAACCAAGGACTTCTCTGTCTCCCATGCTCTGCCAGTGAGGAGCTGCATGAGAAGCCGTGAGGGACAGGACAGGTGGTCTGAATTAGCCAAAGGGATATTCCATACCATGGAACATCATGCTCAGTGTATAAACTGGGGGCAATTGTCTGTAAGGGGCAGGGGGCTGGGCTGGGCATCGGTCAGTGGGTGGTGAGCATTGGGCATCACCTGTTTCTCTTGGGTTTTATTCCTCTCCCACTCGTTTTCATTGTTGTTGTTAATATTATTATTTTCAATTATTAAACTGTTCTTATCTCAACCCACAAGGCTCACCTTTTCTTTTTGATTCTTCTCTACACTGTAGCAGGGAGGGGAATGAGGCAGCTGCGTGAGACTGTAGTTAAACCTCAACACTCCTGAACCTGTTGGACAGAATTTGGGAGAGAAACTGCAGGAGAAGCTATTGAAACAGTGATACCAACATCTGACAAGTTTTGTGCAAATTTGTGACTGTTCCCACTGAGGGAAAAGCAGGGATGTTGCAGGCTCTGGCTTGGCATCCGCTGCTGGGCTGATGGTCTGGTGCCTGCCCTGCCTGCTGCCCAGCCAAATGCTGAGGGACAGGGGAAGGAGGGTGGGTATTTAGGGACACAGACTTGTGGAGAAAACAAAGGGCTTGTGAGGCAAGAAGGTCTCTGAGAGGCAGAGAGGATCTGGGGTAGTGCAGAGGAGGAACTATAAAAATCAGGGATTATTGTGGCGTGGGTGGATGTGGGGATGCAGAGCCAGGAGGGGCAGGGACACCGAGCTGTCTCCAGCTGCCATGGACATGTTTTCCTCCTTCTGCAGGGAGAAGCAGGAGGAGGAGGGGAAGAAAATCTTGAATAGGTGTCACCTTTCTCTTCCCTCTTTATTGCCACCATGGTGTGATGAAATATTTTGTTTCTGGAGAAGTTTAACCTCCACTTCCCTACCAGCTTTAAGGGTTTCTTAAAATTAAGTTACCTGCACATGGCTGTAGGTGCCTAGCACTGGGTACCTGTACAGAAATATTTTTATGTGATGGTCTTATTTTTGCCCTGAGGCCTGTAAGATGTGATCTCATCCTAGTCATAGTAAAAGTGCTCATAAAAAGGATAAATAAACTCTAAATAAACTTCTTTTCTTTCTGCCATTGGGGAGTGACAAAATAATTCGTAAGGAAAAGGTTCTTTTTCACTGTTAATGTCCAGTTATAAATTCAGCCTCTGATGGGAATAGACAGGTATTTGGAGATGTGGATAATAAGCTGCTCAACAGATCTCTCTGGATCAAAGCCAGCTCTGCAGTGACATCTTACTGCTATTTTTAAAATATTTAAAAAATAAAAATGTATCAAAACATGAGAAATTCTGAGGCTGTGATTGCCAGGGCATCCCACAGCGTGAGGAGCCAGCAGCACTAGCACACAGCAATCACCCAATTTGGGGAGCTGGGGCCAGCACCCACCAGAGGAGACCTGGGGAGGTCTGTGGATGCCCTGGCCACACTCCCAGGTGCTGAGAGTCCCCTCCTCTGCTGGGGGAGCTGCATCTCCTCAGTAACCTCTCCTCCAACCTCCAAGAATGTGACACGTGCTGTAACTGCATTTGCATTATCCACTTCTGGTGGCTGAGGCACGAACTGTTCAGCGTTTATTTATTTATTTTTCAACAGGATGGAGGCAAAATTTTGCTGTATGCTGCCATCTGCTGTGGGTTTCATGTGATTATGACCATTTCAAATTGGTCTCTGGTAGAGATAACGCTGCCTAGAGTAAAGGTAACCAAATAAATGACACATGAAGTTGTATGAAAAGGATCTGAAACTCCCTTCCACTTGACCCCCTATGCAAAATGTCCTTCAAACAGTGGGAAACCTGCACGAAGGAACTATGATTTACTGGGGATTTTAAGTGCAAATTATGTCCTCTAAGTGCTTCATGCTGTGGTGTTTCAAGACATTCTTGCTGTTTTCTCTTCCCTTCTCGTTTTTCCTTCCCTCCCTGCCTTTCCCCTCTCACCTGAGAGCTCCAGGGGGACCATATTTATGGCTGGCAGCCTCAGAGCAGAGCTCTGACGTGGGTGCCTGAGGCAAGGCCAGGCTCCTGTCTCAGCTGCCAGCCCTGTGCCTGCCTTTACCTTGAGTAAATACGCTCCAGCATTATGAGGTGGGGAAATCAATAATCTTTTTTCCTCTTGCCCATTGCATTTTACAATTGCACTGCTCAGCTATCAAAGCTCTCTTCAGGGAAATGAATTGATGATGGAGTCAGTTTTCTTTTGATCAGGAAAAACTGGCCTGGTCATATTTTGACAACTCAAAAGATTGGTGCATTTTTACCTCTCCCCTGCCAAAAATGATGCAAACTATTCAAAAACTTACTCATATACCTGGTGTCGATGCTGGGGCCACAGCCTGCTCTCCTCTACTGGGGCTGGAGCCCCACCAGCAAGAGAACGTGTGACAAAAGCAACAAAACAAACTTGGAAGCCTCTGCTCATGTTAAATACATCAAAAGAGAGATTAAAGGCAATGATCAAGCGTGCTCTTTCAGTCCAGATAAGAACCACTTCCTTGTACCTTCCCTAAAGTCAAACACACCAAGTAAGCTCCTTTCTTACTGTGCTTTATGTAATCTGGGGCTCTTGGTGCCCACAACTCTGATACTGCTTCTTATAGGCCTTTTTGTTGAAGGGAATAAATTTGGCCTGCAGATTTGAAACCAGTGCTACGCTCACAGAGATGCTGGAGTGTGTGCAGCTTTCAGGGATCAAAACAGGTTGGAACCAGAACCAGCAGGATGCGCAGTGCAGCACTTAGAATGCCAGCTTCCAGCCTGCTTTGTTTGGATATTGGAGACACTCCAAAAAGTGAAGAGACTGATCTAATTTTTTGAAGCCTAATGTACAGTTCTTAAATTTGCATTTACAGATTTATGTGGATCTTGCCCTAAGAACAGAGCTGGGCAGATGCCCACTTCTGTGCTGGGATGTACCTGGTGCAGGATGTGTTAAAAGCATGTCAAAAGCAAGTTAAATGCATGTCACCTCTCAGAAGGCACTTTGGCTTCTTCAGACACCAAGCTTAGGCTCTTGTTTTTATGCTCATCTCTGTCTCTTTACAGAAATTTCCTATTCATTTGTACAACTCAAGTGAAAAAAAAAACAAAAGGGATTTTGGATTGGCCAAAGGAGAGTTCATCCATGTGATGTTTCTCAGAGTGTCTGGGAAAACTGCATATTGAATAAAAGTCACTTGTGGCTCATCCAAACTTACCACCTTTGTCTCAGTTTCCAGACTAAACTCTCGTGGTGACAGGAACAGATGATGAATGGCAAAGGAATTTTCCTTCACGTGCTGGACATTTCTTGCAGCGTCCAGCATGTGAAGAACATTGGGTTAATTTCCCAAGAGCCTGTGACATGTTGCTGCAAGGCAGTGCCTACGAGCAGGTTGTGTTCCTAAGGGTTACTGTGGTTGTAATTTAACCCTGTGCTACACCAGTGATGTGAGTTCACAAACCTGAGGCTGTTTCATCAGCCTCTTTAATAAGGTGGCAAATATACACTCCCCTAATATAAAGGTCTTAAACACTCCCAAGGTGTTTACCATGAAACCCCTAATCAGGATTAGTTAAACCAGAGCTGCCTTCAGCCCCACCTGGTTTGGCAGCCCTCTGTACCTGCACATGTGGTGTTGAAAATTATTTCTGTTGAATAAAGAGAAGAAACCCCAAGGAAAAGGAAAGGCTTGGTAGCCTGCCTTAAAAACTCTTTGAAAAGTTACTTTTTTGTCTACCAGTTCATTCCAGCTGTAATACTGAGTACCACTAAAGACCAGTTCATCAGTCCCACTTCTCTCTGAATAAAATTCAATGCCCATGTCCATACAAAACAACTCCCACAGCAAATGTCCTAAACCCCCAGGTATCTTCACCTGGCTTAACATAAAGAAACATGTTAATATTGTGATTATATTTATTTTAAAGCCTCTGGCATGAATATTATGGGCGTAAGGAGGGGGAGGAAAATCCAGCTGTAAGGAGGGACTCATATGGCAAAGGGGTTGGAGCTGGGTGATGTAAGGTCCCTTCCAACCCAATCCATTCCATGATTCTATGATTCTATATCCTGCCTGTGCATAATTAAGACAGCACAGCAAGGGGTTTAACAGAAATGAGAAGGAAAATTGAAGGAAGATTTTCAGGCTTGCTGGGCTGGGTCTACCTATAAGTGACTGTCATTGATCTGGGGGTCAATGTGGCTTTTGGTTGGGAGGATTTCAGCAGCTTTCCTCATTTTACACTGGATTTCTCTTTAATATAAAAGCAGACCACAATGGATACTTATCATACAGTCTTTTTATGGAAACACAAGAGTGCAAAAGGAATTTTCAGGGGTCCTTTCAGAAATATGAAATAACAACACTGTCAGCTCCAAGAGCAGCACCCCCTTCTCCAGACTGCTGGTAATACTAATGTTGGGCTGTGAAACTGTCATGATAACAAGCAATGAGCATTAAAACTCTTCTGAAAATGTCTCAGCTGCACAAGGTTTCAGCATACTTTGTTGTAGTTCTGTCATGTTTCTGTCAGTTGAAATTAATCACAGTTTCTGTGTCAGCTTTGCGATAATGATTCCCTCTTTTTTCCAGCAACATTCAACAACATTCCAACACTGCAGTTTCTTCAGTCAGGGTGAAAGGTTTGGGTGCAGTGTCCTGTGATATCAAGGTTTGTATCCACAGAACAATGTGGAGGCTGACAGTTCATGCAGATTTGCTGTTTTCTCTCAAATTTGACCTGATACGTTGCAGCAAAAATTAAGTTCTGTTTCTGCCGGCACTTTCTTGCAGCAGTGGTGATGCAAATACTGATTTAGAAGCACACAGACTGCATCCAAAACCACATCTTAAGCAGATCACCAGCACTTGATCAGATGGTAAGATCAATTTTGGTTGATATTGGAAAGCTCTGACAATATTATCCATTATTCGGCGATCAATTCTAAAATTGACAACTTCCACCCTGGGATTTTTACAAAGGGCAAGTATCAAACAATCAAGAATTTGCCAGCCTAAAAATAGCTGAGGCTGTTACATTAAATTGGAAATCAGGAAACCACAGCAGCACTTCAGGTGTTTTGTCCTTTGTCTGGCTGGTATCAGTCCATCCATCGATGGTGTCACTAATAGGCACGAAGAGTGAGGGATCTGTATTGTCCCATCAGCAGAGAAAGGGAGGGAAAGCAGGGCAGAAAGAAACTCCTCTTCCATTTAGGTTCGGTCATCTCAGAATTTTCCAGTCAAGTTACAACCTGTTGCCCATTTCAGAGCTATTTACTTCAGGAGAATACCAAGAATTCGATTTTTGTGAACTTTGTTCACAGTGACATGATAATATATTTGAATTCAGAGATTATTTTTTCTAACAGTTGAACATACTTGTCAAAAGTGCCAACTTTCTGCTTCCTGCATGCTTTATGGATTCAAAGGAAGCTGCTGCTGCCTGAGTAATAGAGCATGGACCTCTTATGGACCTACATGAATACTTCCAGGAAAAAAGGAATTTTTGTAGTCTGGTTCTTGGAAGGTTAACTACTAAAGTAACAGTGAGCAACCTGAACCAAAGTTCTGGTCTTTTTCTGCAAAACTTGATCGTGACAGCATTCAGGGTTATCAGTCTTAGCTTTTTTGCTATGTGTAAAAATTGTAGCTGACAGTAAACACACATGCTCATCATCCAGCATCCATCTGCCTCTTCCATCCAAAACAGGCTGAATGTGCAACAGTTTGCATCAAGTACAGCTGCCAGCAACAAAAATAAATGGTAAAAGGTGTTCTGTGAAGGTCCAAAGCTCAGAACAGGTGACCAGAAGAGTGGGATGGGTCCTTCTGCAGGGCTGGAGCGTGATGTGGGTTTTCAGGAGCCCAAAGCATGGCCACTCTCTTCAGGTCTGCAGTTCTTCTCTCTGGGGAAAAAAAAACCCCAGTTATGCATCTGTTGCAAATGCTGGTGTTGCCACCCATTGAATTCTGGAGGGGTTTTCCCACTGTACTCAGGTCACCAGGGGAACTGAGGGGCTGCTGGAGCCAGTCCTGCCAGCAGGATCATAGAAACATGGAATGGCTTGGGTTGGAAGAGACCTTACAGCCCATCCCATTCCACTCCCCTGCCATGGGCAGGGACACCTTCCACTATCCCAGCTTGCTCAGAGCCCCATCCAGCCTGGCCTTGGACACTTCCAGGGATGGGGCAGCCCCAGCTTTTCTGGGAAACCTGTGCCAGGGTCTCACCACCCTCACAGGGAAGAATTTCTTCCTAACATCTTATCTAAATCTACCCTCTGTTGGTTTGAAGCCATTCCCCCTTGTCCTGTCATTCCAGGCCCTTGTAAACAATCTCTCTCCAGCTCTCTTGTAGGCTCCCTCAGGCACTGGAAGGCTGCAATTAGGTCACCCCAAAGCTTCTCTTCTCCAGTTTGATCTGGGCTATGCCCCAGTACAGCTCTGCCAGGTACAAGCCATTCCCTTGGCCCCACTTCCAAGGGCACACTAATTCTACTTTCTTTTGGTTTGCCTCGAGTCCATTAAAAAATGTCTACGTTTCCATGCTGCAGCTGGAAATCCTTTCTAAGGGGATAAATTGAGGAATAATGCTTACATCTAAAGGATGTCCCTCTGAAAAATTCTAATATTTTAGCATTTGGCTCAACAAAGATTTTGCTGTACTTTTTTCTCCCTTGATCACTTTATAATGGAAATCTGTGATTTTATTTGATATTACCTCTTCATCTGAAATGTTAGTACATGCAAAAAAAATCACAAATATATATATATTTGGGGGGAAGAAAATCAAGTAATATTACAGGTCTTGAAGATTCAGAAATATCCTGTTTTCCTGTTTTCTCTGAGTGACAGATAGGCTTGTGATAGCATAAATCTTCATGTGCAATATAAGCTGTGAAAAGAGTGTGTGTCATCCAGTATTCAGACGTGGGCTGAGCTGAAACTGCACACATCACCTTATTTTGGGCATTTGCTTGCCTGTGAATGTTTGATATTGGCAGCTTGGTTTGAGGAGGAAGTCTCACAAATTTCACAAATGAGATGGCGACAGGGGTGGTTTCATCTCGTGCCTGGACTGCTGGATTGCTGGGGCTGGAACAGCATCATTGCTATCCCTGCATTCCCTCATTCCAGCAGTGAACAGCATTGAATGCTGAACAGCAGCTCTGTCTGCGAGGGCAAGGCTGGAGCAGGATGGGATGCATGCTTTAGGATGGCTTTGCCACAAAGACAGGAAAATTACAATTAAAAGCCTGTGCACAGCTCTCTGCTTGTGTCTGCATGTCCAGAATCCTCCCAGGGCACTGGGGGAGGGTTCAGCTGCCTTGCACTTGCCCTGCCTAGTGCCACTTGAGGTGTCTTAGTGCACTTGGCACCACCTTTGTGGTGCCTTTGTAGGGTATCCGAGCCATCCCCATGGGGATGGATGGTGGATAAAACCCAGGGTGAGCTGCAGATCATTGCCTTCTGCAGGAACACCTGTGACCCAGCAGGACAGCCTGAGATCTCTACAATGTCTCTGCATGCCTCTGCTTAGGCAATGGAGCCCTGCCTGGGAGTCCCACTGGAGCACAGTGCCTGTCTCTGCTCAGCTGGCTCTCCGGCAGCACTGGAGAGGTGCTGACAGCAGCAGAGCTGGTCTCCAGTGAGTGGTTCAGCAGTGAGTGGGCCACCCTTGGGTCAGGTGAAGGTGGCTGCAGTGTCCCCTCACTTCCCTGTCTCTGCTCTCCTCTCCTTCCAGACAACACCGTGTTCTCTCTGCAATTCCTTTGGCCCACTCAGCTTCCACTCCCCAGACTTTTCTGTAGCAGCCTCACGGCTTCAAATCAAGTCACAGAATTATGGAATGTTAAGGGTTGGAAGGGACCTTCAAGATCAGCTCATCCCAACCTCTGCCATGGGCAGGGACATCTCCCACTATCCCAGGCTGCTCCAAGCCCCAACCAGCTTGGCTTTGGACACTGCCAGGGATGGGGCAGCCACAGCTGCTCTGGGCAACCTGTGCCAGGGCCTTCCCACCCTCCCAGGGAAGGATTTCTTCCTACTGTCTAGCCTAAATTTCCCCTCTTTTGGTTTGTACCCATTACTCCTTGTCCTGTCACTCCAGTTCCTGACAAAGAGTCCCTCTCCCTGTAGCCCCTTCAGATTCTGGAAGGTGCTCTGAGGTGTCCTCACAACCTTCTCTTCTCCAGGCTGAGCAGCCACATCTTTCTCAGCCTGTCTTTTTTGTGGAGGTGCTCCAGTCCTCTTACCAGCTTTGTGTCCCTTCTCTGGACTTGCTCCAACAGTCCCATGTCCTTCCTATATTGGGGGCACCAGAACTGTACTCAGTTACAGTCCCCTATCATCTCTTTCCTTGACGCCCATCTCCTGACTCAGCCCTTCCACACCTCTCTGCTCTGCTCCAGTCCCCCTCCCCAGTGATTCCCACCCATATGGATGTGCTGTCCTCTCCTCTCTACCCCTGTGGGGTGCTCCCAGCCCCCACTAAACCCCTGCACCCTGCTCTGCCCGAGGACCTGCCCTGATCCCCAAACACCCCCTCGAATTTCACATGTCTATATGGCACAACTCAGCTCTCACAAATACAGGCAAAACCCTGTGTGGCACAGGAGGAGCAAAGTGACACCAGAGGTGGAGGAACAGGGCAACCCCAGACCTCCATCTGCTCATGGATCCAGTCCAGGAAGGAAGTGGTTCGGCTGTAGACGCCTGGCTTGTTCTTCTCTGCACAGCCCACTCCAAAGCTGGTGGTCCCCACCAGCTTCCAGATACTCATATCTTCACATGCTAAAGGCCCCCCACTATCTCCCTGAGGGAAAAAGAATGAAAAAAAATGTCAGTGTCCCAGAAAAGGAGGGAAATATCTATTTGGGGAGGTAGGGGAAGAGACACAGTGCAGTAATTCAAGAGTCTTTTCTCTGCTCTCTTCTGGGTCCTGGGAAAAGCACATTACAGCAGGACTTGGAAACTTCTGAGATGTGTATTAGATTATATTTTTATTTCCCTGGCTCCTGGCTATTAAGCTGAGCTGAGCCCAAGGCTGCAACACCAAGCTCACATCTCACCTCCTTCCCTGCCTGCTCCTGCCTGCTTCTCCAGCCCTTCCCAGACACTTTGCTAAGCAGACTCAACTCAATGGACTCACATCTAAGTACTGAAAACTCCCCATTTCTCTTTTGCTGGGCGGTTTCCTGCCCTACGAGCATCAGAGCCAGAACAACAACTGGAAAAAAGGGAATTTGGAACAGGCCAGTCCCACTGGTGAGCAGGGCTCCTCCTGTCACGCGGAGCTGTGTGCTGAGCACGCTGCCTTGGGCAGCTCTCCCGGGCAGAGGTGGTGCCAGGTGCCTTTTTGGGGGGGGTTGTGTGCAAAAAGGGGATGAAATGCAGATTTAGGCACCCACTGCCTTTGCTTTATTTTGTCCCAGGTGTGGATGGGATGGAGCAAGCCTGGAAACATGAAGTCCACAGAATCACAGAGAGGTTTGGGTTGGAAGGGACATTGAAGTTCATGATCCAAGCCCCCTGCTTGGAACAGGGACACCTTCCACTAGGAATTCCTCCCCAGCCTTAGCTGGCTGCTTTTCACCATGGGCTTTCTGCACCTTGCAGGTCTCTGGAGCTGCTCACAGTGCAGGGAAATGCAATTCAGTGCAGTGCAGAGGCCACAGCCAAGGCAGAGAAAGGATGGCACCGTGCTGCAGCACATGCCGCAAATCAAAATATGCCTTAAGCAAATTTGGCTTCAGAAGTAACAGATAAGGTCCAGAGAAGAAGTATAAAAAGGAAATTGTAGCGTGTGAATGCACGTGGTCTGTGATTGATAATCATGGTGAGCAGAATAAATGGCACAAACCCAAATGTTTGCCCAAGAAAAGCCTGGGTGTGCTTTCTGATAACTTATCACTTATCACTCATGTTTTTCCATTTCCAATGAACACAGTTGCAGTTTGGAAACTTCCATACCTGGCAGGTGTCCACCCCTCCCTTTAGGAAACCAGCACAAAGCATTGAAGAAGTTATGATCCCACCGTAGACATCCCTGTGATTGCAAATTGCATTGGAAATCAGAGGAACACCTGCATAATTCATGGTGTCGGATGTATCACCTGTTAAAAAAACAGAAAAAATGGAAAAAACCAGAAAAAAACAGAAAAAAAAACCAGAAAAAAGCCAGAAAATAACCTTCCTGTCCTTGAAAATAATCTCCATTTATAAACAGAGAATGTTTTATATGTAAGGAATTGTCAAGGAAGGATGAAAGAAAGAAGGTTAAATAACAAGACAAAAGTAAGGCAATGTGGTGTCTCATCACTTACAGAACACAGTAATTATCTACTCTGTAGAGATGTGGATTATCACAGTGTATAAAATAACAATTAAATCTGGACATTGTATGTTTCCACTTCAAAGTAGACAATCAATGACACTAATGAACTAAAAAACTTGTTGAACATTGTGTTCAATACTAGTGCCAAAAACCTGTTCTGAATTTATCAACTGCTCTGTTAGTCAACAAATCATCTGCAAACATCTGATTTACTTTATAAATATTTATTTTATTTCATCCAGAGCCTGAATGGATCCCTTCTACAAATGGGAGTATTTGCACACTGCCTATTGTGAATTTAGGGCTGGTTGGTTTTTTTTTTTATGTGGCAAACCTTGCTTTCATTTTCTCCCCACCTTGGGCTGTTATCTGTGGGTCAGGTAATGTTCTGTTCTTGTTCTCTGAACAAAAAGAACACGTTCAGTGACATGAATGAGGAGTGATAAAAAACAATTACCTGACAATTCACACATTTTCACATGAAGGTGGTTCAGTTTATATTATTGATTAACATGACCTGTGAGTCATGGTAAAAAAAAAAAAAAAAAATTAAACATTTCCCTTTTCTTTCTGACGTTGTTCAATCCAATTTCTACATCACCCAACCTGCCTGAAAACACACATATGCTGTCTCTAAAAAAAAAGGGATGGTTAAGTGTTGCATTCATACTGTGCTTTCTATGCTTGGAGTTCTAAAGGACACAGCCTGTTTGACTGAGGCTGAGTACAACACTGTGGGCACTTCATATGTGTGATTTTCAGCTGTTTCAGAGGATACCATCCATTCCTTGTGATAAGAGTTGGCACACCACTTTTGGAGTTCAGTTTGTGCATAAAATTCAGTAATACTTCTTCTTTCCTCCTCCAGGTATTCCAGAAAATTTAGTTTTCAACAGTGCCCCAAGCAAACCCTGTATTCACTGTATGTAAGATGTGTGCATGCAGTGAAATCATCAGCAGACTATTTAAAATACCTCCTTCCACAGTTGCTCCCCATCCTGATACCCAGCACATTTTCCCTGCTGGGAAATGTTCACCAAAATTGGGCAGACAGATTGGTTCAATGTGACCTATTTAAAAAAAAAAGAAAAAAAAAAAGAAAAAAAAGAGAGAGAAGACAGGATCAAAATTTAGCAAAAAAAGTTTATGTGTCTAAAGAAAAACTTAAAGATTTGGCTCACAGTGAACTTGTGATGAACACCACCCACTCCCCACATAAATAGCCTGGCAGTTTTCTGCAGGTTTTTTGTCTTGTGGGCAGCACTGAGGGTTTGAGACAACTCCCACAGCAGCATTTTGGGAATGAAGCCACAGAAGGACGTGTCAGCAGGTCAATAAATTGAAGAATGAGCAAACAAGAAATGCTGAAGGGCAGATCAGAGGCCCCAGGGCTGCTGGGTGAGACAAGGAGCTGGGTGTGCACGTCCCTGAAAGGACAACAGGATTCCTGGAGGGCTCTTTGCTTCCCTTCCATCAGCTCACAGAGTTTCGGCGCCTCTGTGCTCTGGGACATGGAATTTCATGTGGTAAAATCAGTGCTTGATGCTTGCAGGGACAAACTGGTGCTGAATAAAAGGAGGGAAAATACAAAATAGAACTGGGCAGTTCCCAGTGGTTCTGTTCTCCACAGTGCAGTGATCCCAGCTCCAAGCCCCCATCATGGAACACAGTGGGATCTTGCTCAGGTGCAGAGCCACTAATGTTCCTTACAGCTTCCCAAAGTTATTCATAAGTAAAATAAAACAGCAGCAGCTGAGATACAAATCAGAACAATATCAAGCTTAATTTTCATTAAAAGTGAAAGTTTAAACCATTACAAGAGAATTGACTGAAGAACTGACCGTCTAAATGTGTCAGAGATTGCCAGCTCCCCTTCGCAGTCAGCTCACAGTGATTAGGAGGCATTGGCAGGTGAGCATTTCAATTAATACAATATTATTATATATTATTTCAACCCATTGTATCAACTGCAGGTAGCATCTTACCAAGAAAATAAAAGTAGTTTTCATCTAAATCATCGTTCTATTCAAATTGCCTTTTCTTCTCTTGGAAATTTAAGGTTGATTTTCAGCTTTGGACACTGCTGAATCCCCCAATATTCACGGAAAGGATATGATAAAAATCTCTGTGACCTCCAAGCAGAACGAGGCAGGGTGTTTATTTTAGATAGGAAGAATATTTAGAAAGAATAAAGTTAATGTTTGCCTATTAATAAATGCCTGCAGTAAATCAATACCAGCACGGACTGGGAACATTTTGCAGCACGTTGTCGCTGTCCATGCCTGGATGTGGAGTGCAGAGGAGGTGCTCACACTGAGGCTGGGTGGTTTCTGCTGGTGTTGTGTGAACGGGGATGTTTCAGCTGGGAAAGGTGAGGAAGCCAAGTGAAAGCTCACAGAGATAAATTACCATTGAGAGCAAGAGGTGCTGCCAGTTTCACCAGTGCTATATCATTGCCCATTGTCTTGGGTTTGTAATTCCGGTGGTATATGATTTTTTCCACTGAGTGGGGGTGAACCTGGGTGTCCTGCTGAGTCACAAAACCGACCTGAACGCTCCATGAGCTCGGCAAGTACAGGCTGGAACAAAGGGGTAGAACAGAGTGTCAAACCTCCAGGAAAACCCTCAGGTTTTTCTAATTGTCCTCTGAGCTTATGGACCACATAAACTCTGCAGGCAAATAACTCCAGTCTGCTGTACTGGCTTACCTCTCTATTAATAATGGCTATGCTCTGCATCTAATCTTTTCAAAATGTAGAAAAGGGGATTAATCTTATCAACAGATTGGGTCACTGATATATTATCTGTGCAATTATCTGTATCTTTCTACAAATATGTGAGAGTTTTTCATCAGCCCAGCTGTCTGTGCCCCTATGAGACCCCACAGCTGCTGCCTGGCACATCTGCACTCAGCCAGACCTCAGTGGCACTTGTGACAAGGCATTTTCAAGGAGAAGCTTCCCTTCTGGAAGGTGTTTCTGCCCCAGTTCATGAGCTGGCACATCCTTCAGCCTCCAGAACATGAGCAGCTCCTGTCCTTTTGCCCTCACTCCCCTGGGAAAAAGCTCCAGGGATGTGGGTTGTGTTACCTGCTCCCATCCCCATCACCCTTAAAACACACCACAACCACCTTGGTTGTGGGCGACAAAGTCAAGGACAAAAGTTCTAAAATGCTGAATTCCTAAGTAATTATTTTTATGGCAACACAGGGCTCTAAATAAGAACCAGGAGTGGGGTTTTTCTGTCCCACCTCTTCTCTCTACTGGGTATAAAAGCATTGTACAGAATTTACTCAGAAAAAGGCATCCATGTTGTGGATGCTTAAAAGTGATCAGAAAAATCCCATTTTAGCTGTTGAAATGTCTTTGGTGAAAGTGGCCTGGAGTTTATAAGAGCAAGAAGAGCTCTCCTGCACTATTAGCATCAAGCAAGACTGCAAAACCAGACAGCTCATTATAAATAAGAGAGAGGGCTATGTTTGTAATTACACAAAGAAGAGTTTAAATAACAATTTAGCATCTATTTACAGCTCGAAGACCTCTTCGACTGCATAAAAAGGAGCAGTGAGTAAGTGGCAAAGGGCACAAAGCACTGTACAACTGACCAATAACCACTGATGGATCCTGTCAACTTGAAAGGGATCCTGTAACTTATTTTGAAGCTCCAGTGGATCAGAGAAGCCAAATAAAAATTCTGTACATGCAAAGTACAGAAACTACAGATTGGGATACCTAAAATCCAGCACTTAAGTGTTGTTTTAGGCTGATTTCCCAGGAAGCTGGGTGTTGCTGCCTGTTCTGAGCTTCCCCTCCCAAAGACACTTGCTCCTGCCATGTGCTCTGAGCTCCTTTGTTCTAAGCGGGGGCAAACCCAAATGTAACTCAGACTCTTTAGCAGTGTCTGATTGACCGCTCACCCCGGGTCCGCCCCAGTCCTCCCCTTTCCCCTTCTCCTAATAAAAGAGATGGTCGAGGGAGGCTTCCCTCTCTCAGCTCAGCTTTTCCTGTGAACATCTGTGCTTGTCTCTCTCCCTTTTTAAAGCTTCTATCTGCAGGGAATTGAGCGGGCAGGGAGCTATATTTCTCCCTCTTTGCTTCTGCTGATGGTATTTGCTCTGCAGCTGATACAGGTACCGATTTTAGAGCTATTAAAGTGCTAGATCGTCCGTGCTGCCTCTCTGGGCTGCTCGAGGCTTTCTAAGGATTGAAATACAAGCGCTGGCCGGTATAAAGCTGAAAAGATACCATCCACATTTGGCTGGGTTGTAACTCTTAGTAACTTAAAAGTGCATAGAACAGTAACAGCTGGGAGTGCTCAGGACACCTGGAAACTGGGGCCCTGCATCTGGACAACGTCTCGGGGAAGAATTTTTTCAACAGAGCCTCACGCAAGAAAAGAGAGAAATAGGTGAAATATTACGGATGAGGCACAAGAGTGTCCTGCAGCTTATTTTTAAGAGCAAGCAGAGGGGTCCCTGAGCAGGGGGGGGATTTGGGACTCACTCGTAGACGCAGTGGGCGGCCGTGATGATCCAGCGTGGGCTGATGACGGAGCCCCCGCAGAGGTGGTGGCCCTGGAACTGCAGGCTGACCTGCCAGGGCCACTGCCGGGGCGACGACGCGTTGCCCCCCACGATCCGCGGCCCGTAGCTGGCCCGAGTGCCACAGGCTGCCAGGAAGCAAAGGTTACAGTCCAGAGAGGAAACACAGCCCTGGTTTGGGTCACCTTCAGCCCCTTTTCTCACAGCAGCAGGACCATCGCCATGGTCACATCCCAGGATGGGACAGATCCCAGAGGTTTCTCCTGCCGCCTCCCACCTCTGCGGGATCGTTCATGGGCTGGGGGTTGTGGGGCTCATGTCTCTCCCCTGCAGGTGCAGTGCTCAGGTGAGCTGTAAAACCTCCCTGCTCTGCCCTCCTTCATCCTCAGTGTCCCATGCAGGCAGGCTCAAGCATCTCCTCTCCCCTTGTGATGATTTTGCTGTTGTATTTTGATTTTTTGTATCCCAACCAGAAAACTAGCTGGCATGGGGAAGTGTGGGATGAAAATTCAATTAAGGCAGAATTTTCCTTTTCCTGCCAAGATGCCAAAGAGTTGGAACTACAGTGTGAGCCCATGGACTAAACACACAGTCCTTAAATACACACTTCCTACTGGGATTCTCACTGAAATGCTCCTGCTATCTGACACTCCCAATCTGCCCTCCCAGCCTATTTTCACTTTCTGAAATTCTTCCAAATTTTACACAAAAAATACAATTTTTCTTTGGTGTGATAAACTGACAGTATAATATGCCCTGAGTACACAGTTGCTCCCACCTCTTGCCATGCAGTGTATAAAGAAGGGTAGTTTCTGATTTTATTTTCACTTTTCCTGATTCTTACCCAAACACTTTAAGATGATCACATTGCCAGAAGTGCATTCCTCCCTGAGACGAGAAGACAGTGCAGCATTAGTCCCAATTCACAAATACTGTAGTTTTTTTCAATATTATCTCATTTTCCTGTGCACATAAATGTAAGTAACTCATGTATTGAAAGAGGCACAAAGGCATGAACTCCTCCAATCTAATTAGGGCCTTTAACTGAAATACTGATGTCAGGAGCTTGGCCACCATCAGGAGGCTGCAGACCATATGCCACCCTGCTGAGGAGGGGTTCACTTTTCCATGAGGGAAGGCTCATCAGCAGGTCTGAAGTCTCCTTGGAACCACTGCTCCCTTCTCAGTGGAAGGTAACTAAGAAAAACAAGCACTCATCAGGAGGAATAAATGGGCCATAAAGGGCTCATAAACCCACTGGGAAACGTGTAAGGATCTGCAAACCGAAACAAACTGCTTCACACTGGAAAAATGTAAGTGCCTGGTGTCTATCCATTTGCAAAAAAAATGGCATCATGGGACAAACAGTCATTTGAAACAGCTCATTTGAAAGCCTTTGTTGATTTTAACAGGTCCTGGATCAGACTTTTGGTTCATATTCCAGCAAGACTGCTGCTGAACCTCAGTCTGGGACGTGTAACACCAAGCACTTATAAAGTACTACATGCCTGAAAAAACAGCAACAATCCCAAACTATCAGTAATTCCCCTTCCATTGATTGCTCTCTTTCTGTCAGGATGAAGCAGCTGAGGCATACCTGAGGTTGGTGGCATTGTGCAGGGATGTCACTTGATCAGCTGAGAACCAGTGGCTGAGGGATACGAAATGTCTTTGGAACTGCTTTTCGACTGCAGCCACGGGCAGGTAACCTGAACTCACATAACTGCAAATAAACCATCAGCACAGCTTCCCCAGACAGCATTGCAGCAATCTGCTTAAATAATTCACTAATGAAAACCACAATAATCAGGTTCTGCTAATGAAAACCACAATAATCAGATTCTGGCACTCGATAAAAGTAATTCTATCCTCCCCCTATGCTCCTTACCACGTGCATGTATTTTTGACATAATCATGTGTGGAAGCCACACATGCTGAGTTGCATTTAACTGGCAGAGAAAGTAAATTTTAATTGTAATATTACAATGAAGTTTTTCATTGTAAGTGGTTGGCACATTTCCTGAGGCACTAACAAGCTCATTGTCTCCTTTCTCTAGAGTTATGTTTTGCAGCAGGGAGGATGATTGATTTTTAATTTTTTCTTCTCTTCTTTGTTGAAAAATTGAGATGCATTTTATCCTAAAGGCAACAATAACTTATTCAAAGAGGCTTTATACTGCTAACCATAACAGAAATCAAAATGATGCCATTATAAAATAACAGCATCATGGCAAATCACAACTTCACATCTTTCTCAATTTTGTGAAACTTTGTGAAAAAAAAGGTGCTTTTTCAGGAATGGGGTCAATCCAGCAAGAACTGCCTTGCCATGTTCTTCTCTAATCGGGAGGTGGACCTTAAATGCTAACATGAATTGTATATACAATTTACCTACAGAGGAAGTAAAGACATGGAAAATGCTCATGTTTTTTGTGCCTCTCTGACAGGCTACTAGAGTGACAAATAGGATTTGGGTACCTGTACCACACAGAGAAGATTTAGCCAAGCAATTGTGTTTAGCCATCATGCAGGATTTATAGCAGTAATGAAAAGAATTTGCCATGTACAAGTACTCAGAGCTATTTCCCACATCATCTCAAATCTCCTCAATCATATCACTCACAAAAGTGCATTGTTAAGTCATTTTTAAAGCACAAACTAACACAAGGCTTCATTGAAAACTTCAGAGTTTGTTCAGAAGGCCAAACAAAGGCTTTGGTGTCCATACCTTGAGAAGCCCAGGTGTTTGCAGGTTGTGTTGCCATACTCTGCTCTCCAGTCGTCGGAGCAGACCGTTCGCCAGGACCCAAAGGTGAACACTTGCAGCACTGCCCTCTTCCCACTCAGCCTGACTTTGAGATTCAGGACAAGAAAAGCCTCAGTGAGCTGTGAAGATGAACATCAGGCACAGAACAGGCACGCAACAGTGCCAAGGCATCGCTGTGGTGTCTGTGTTTTCTGGCTCGCTGAGTTTTGGCTACTTGTCTTTTTCATCACTTGGATTCTTTGACAGAATTTTTGTGTGCCTTTTTTTTTTTTTTTTTTTTCCCCCTCCCATTAAAGAAGGGAACGGAGGTACTCTGAGCTAGGACAGCCAGGAGAAAAATATCTTTACTCAAGGGTATGTCAGCTCTAATACAGGTGGCCAGGCTGCCTGGCCCTCCAGCGAGCTTTAAGCAAGTCCTGCTGATTGCAGTGAGTTGGAGCTGCAGATGCTTTGCCCCGAGGAAACCCGTGGTCAAGGTAAGGGGTGGAAGGTGGCTGGCACCTCCTGTGTCAGAGAGGTGGATGCACTTGTGCACAGCTGCCCTGGACCTGGGAAAGGGCACATCTGTGTGGTGGTGCCAAGGAGAAGGGAGGCCATGCACGTGGTCACTGCTGAACAGGGCTTTCCCACACGTGCCTACGAGCCAGTGTTACGGAATTGCAAAGGAAGACAAGAAAAGCAGAGGCTTTCCTATTGCCACAGCTCCACAGAGGCCTTGAGCCTCCCTGGGGAAAACTCTCCAAATGCTGAACACACTGTGCAGGGTTAACTGGGGCCAAAAGCTCGTGGTTCTTGTCATTCCTCCTATTGCACAGATGGAAAGCTGTGCTGCCTCCTTATCTGTGCATACAGGAGCCAGGATTAAAAGTGCACTGACCTAAAAACCAGTTATTCTGTTTATTAATTTTAGAGTCTTTTCCCTCCAGTGGCCCTGAACACCACAGTCACCTTCCACTGCACAGGACAGGGAGGGAGCATTTAAAACCTCCCTGTGATTCCCAAAACCACCACAGAGAGAAATTCAGACAGAGCTTATACATTTCACACATGAAGCAGCAAACTCTGTAGCACTGAATGCACAAAATGCTGATTTCTCCCATTCTCACATCCTTTAAGATAGTACCAGGCTTTTGCAGCCATCAAAACTGACACAGCACAACGGTGTGCCAGTGAATAGAGAGTTCTCTATTTACACACCATAAGGCAGTGAGGTTATACCTTGCAGGCAGAAGAAATGTGAGCAGTCAAAAAGCATCTGGGCTTCTAATGGAGAAAGGTGATCGATATGGCAGTAACAATATTCAGCAATCATCACATTTATCTAAAGAGCAGTTTGATTCCTCATAAACTGTAAATCAGTACCTCAGAGGGATTGTTCCTCTGAAGTGCTGGTTCAGATAATCCATTGGTCTCTGTCTTTCTTGCCTCACCCAAACTCTTGACAAGCATTCCTTGATAACTTGCCAATTCTACGGGAGGAGGTAGGAGGGATTTAAAATCAAATTTAAATTACCACATCTGTACTCATCCTCCCCTTCTTTACAGTTGAAGACACCATTGCACCTGGCTGATTTCTGGATACACTTAAAGGATGATCGACAGCGAAACTTCCCAATGCAGTTGTACTGGACTAAAAGGAATGAAAGAAAAGAGGGCAATGAAAACACACTTGGATATTAATTTAACACTTCTGAATTCCACTACCTGGCCAGATTTCAGTCTTGCTAAGGAAAAGCCAACTCCTGTATTCCAGGAACATTTGAAATACAACCTGGAGGCTGCTCCATGGTGCTGCTAAAACTCATTTATTAGTAATGACTCGTAGGAGGAGTCAGCCTTGCTGTGAGTGCTGTGTGTGCTGACTCCTTCCCAGCTCCCTCTACCCAGTTTAGGTTTCACTCGAGGGCAAGTTCCTGCCTGGTACCTCAGACCCTCAGCAACAAATTAGGGAGACCCTTGGAAAACACATCCAGTACTCGCTCTTCCCAAGGGGATTCCTCAAATTCCCACAAGCTGATCCCTGTTCCGGGTATGAAGACACAACATATTTGGCCCCTGGACCTGGGCAGGTCACACTTCCCAGCTACAACTAAACTCATTCTGCATTTTCTTTTTCTTTGTAGAAGTTGTTTTTGATAGGGGGGAAAGTTCTTTAACTCTTTGAAGACAAACTTAGAGAAGTGAATTATAAGACAAAAATATGGTGTGGGCTACCTGCAGGTTTCTTTTTACCCCCGGTAAAAAAGCATGAGGGGAGCTGACAACATTTTACTAGAGGAAGGTTTCCTGAAGCTGCAGGTTCCCCAGTGTTGTAAATATTACACCAATCCTCTCAGGAGTGCCAGACCTATTTTATCCCTACATGTAAATAAAATTTAAAGGCATCACATCAACAAGATTTTTTACTTCCGCAAACAAGCCACAGTAGCAGTTTAATTCTATTCTCAGTAAAAAGCTCATGAAAAATTAAGCATTTGAATGGTTAAGTGAGAACTTAATGAATAACTAATGGTACTCACCACCCAGGCCAACAGCAACTGCTAGGATTACTGCAAGGAATAAACCACAGATATAGGGGAAGTATTTTAGGGAGACAAGAGCATGGCACATTGAAGGTGGCTCGATATCTCCTGGAAACCAAACAGAGGGAACAGCTTCTGTGAGGTTAAACCAGCTGAGTTTGCAATGAAAAAGATTTATCTAACATTAAATTAGATGTCATCAATAACTCCTGGATATACTTTATGAGCTGACCTCACCTGAAGGGATTTGGATTTGCTCTTTCAGGGAATGAGAAGGCTCCAAGACCTTTGGGGCTGCTGCTGCTCTCAGGCATCCCTTGAGCATTTGCCTTGGGAGGGTCTGAATTGTGTCCCTGCAGAGCACCTGGCCTGTCCTCAATGCAGTCAACAATATGAGCTCCAAATTTTCATTTTCATGGGCTACATCACACTGGGAGCTTTTAAAGTATATGAGCACCTCTGCTGAAAACGTGAGTCCTGGGATAAAAATGAAATTCAGACCTGTTTTGCCTGTGTAATCAAACTTGTGTGCAGCTCATAAATAGAAGTTCAAGGCAAGAGGGAGGAAAGTCACTTGTCCTTGTGGACATAGAAGCAAGGTTAACTGAAAATTATAAAGAGCTAAATTTGAAAAAAAGCAGAATCCCCTAACTAGTCCCAAAAACTGTGAAAAGGTGATCTGCTCCAAGTTTTGCTATAAAGGCAAGAAGAGAACTGAGCAATGGCTCGAGGCTGAGTCTTGAGTTTTCAGGTAGATGCATCTAAAGTTAAAATATACATCAGTAGTAATTGCTGAATACATTTCATGAGCTGGACCTGTTCAACAACCACTGACCTGCAGAGCTGACCTCTACTTAGTGGTATTGCTGGTCTGGAAGACAACAAGTGATTCTGCTGAAATTAATGAATGGTTCACTTGTTTCAAATGTATTTTGATATATAAAGGGCAAACTGTGGGGGTATAGTGAACACAGCTGGGTCATGGGTGCACACTGGAACTGACAGACCCTCGTCTTTAATTTTAGTTCATACAACTCTTCACTTCCCCATTCCTCAGGCTTTGAAATTGAGATTGGAAGATACAATCAGTCAAGGATAAGGAGTGACTCCGAGGGTTTATAGACTCTCTACTAAATCCCAGCTTCCTCAGACTCTCAGCAGCAGATGAATAACTGGTTTTGGCAATGGAAGTGGTGTCTGGTATGCCAAAGATCTTACACAGCTGTAGCAGCTAATGGACTAGAAAATTAAATTGCTCTATTTTCATTCTGGAAGCTCAGTCTGTCTCTGTTGGAGCCCATGGCTGTTTTGAAACCTATGGGAAGCAGCAAACAGAGATGCTAATCCTCCAAGGCTGCTGCATTGTATATTCAGGTTTTTTAATGGACCAATTTCCAGGCTGACAAAATTTCAAACAAACCATTCAAAAATGTGTCTGAAAAGCGTGGGGAAACGTTTGCTTATGTGTGAATAACCTGGCTGTGACAAATGCTTGTGTCTGCAAGTCAACACAAGATGTCATCATGTTACTGAGCTGGCAAACCTCACACCTGGGGGAGGGAGGTCGTGTTTCTTCCTCCTCGGTGTGATTGCTTGCTCTGAGTGGGCAAGCACAGTTTGGCACACAGTGGCCATTTGGATTGCAAAGGTCAAAGGGCTCTGGGTTGTCCTTACCAGATCCATCTGCACTCGGGTCCACTCTTGCTTGTGGTATGAAGAAAAATCTTTTGAAGGTAAACTGAATTGGTGGTACTGGTGGTTCATCTTCTGTAACAGAGATGATTTCAAGACTTCCAGTAGCAGGATTTGTCTCTTGTACCTGACTCAACAAGAGGAGAAAAAAAAAAAAGAAAAAAGAAAGAAAATAATCATTATAATGTTGTCATAGAGTCACAGAGTGGTTTGGGTTGGAAAGGACCTTAAGATCATCCAGTTCCTTCCCCCACCATGGGCAGGGACACCTTCCACTAGACCAGGTTGCTCAGAGCTCCATCCAACTTGGCCTTGAACCTTTCCAGGGATGGGGCAGCTACAGTTTCTCTGGGCACCCTGTGCCAGGGCCTCACCACCCTCAAAGTGAAGAATTTCTTCCAAATATCTCATCTAAACCTTTCTGTAGCCCCCTTTGGGTACTGGAAGGGCACAACAAGGTCTCTTTGGAGCCTCCTCTTCTCCAGGACGAACACCAACTGTCTCAGCCTTTCCTCATAGCAGAGGTGCTCCAGCCCTCTGAGCATCTTCCTGGCCTCCTCTGGACTCACTCCAGCAAGGTCCATGTCCTTCCTGTGTTGGGGACCTCATACAGCTGGACATAATACATGGTTATAGACCTGATTCTCATGAGAGGAGCGCTTATAATTAATTTACCAGCAAACTACTGAGGTTATTTTTTGTTCATATCTGTCTAAGCACCATAGCTACTTTAAATAACTCACACCGAGGGTGTGAATCCACCCCCTCCTCTATAATCTCAGTAGGAAACAAGAGAAAGACTAAAACACGTAGGACACCAGCTCAGCACCTGACAGGATCCTCATTCAGGGGAATTTTAGTCCAATAAACTTTTGATGACTTACTACACAGGGAAAAAATAAAGTTAGCTAGCCTAGAATCTGGGGCAAATAGATTTGAAACAGTAATTTGTGATTCTGGTTCTGCACAATGGAGAAAGGAATCAGATTTTTGAACTCACAGTGGGGTGAAATAGGTCCAGGTTTGTTAAAGACAGTGGAGCTGGTAAGCTGTAAAAGCAGCATGTTTGCAGGGTCAGTCCAAGAAAATGCTTACAATGACACATTTTAGGCAAAGAATACATGTTTTATCTGTGACATTATACCTATAATGGAATATAACCTGTAATATTTTTTCACCTTTCAGCAATAAGGTTTACGGTCTTTCATTTGGTAAAATTTCACCTACATTTCAATGAACATAAATCAAACTTTGTAGAGAATCTGCCAGCATGATTGTTAAATATTAAAACCAAAAAGCCTCCTAGCTGGTGCATAATTTGCCCACCAGGAAACAAAACAGCATTGTGAAGTAAATTACCTGCAAGCTGAACACTGACATTTCGCTTATTCAGAGGCTATCACATGCTCCCAAAGCTTCACTCACCTCTTCCTGAGAAGTCATAGCTAAAAACAAAACTGTTTTCCTTCTTCATTATCAAAAGCAACCCAAAGGAAATTCGGAGTTTGCTGAGCCACCCTGCTCCGGGAGGGTTTCCAGCCGGCTGTTGCGCGCGGCATCGCGGCCGCAGCCCGTGTAACCCAACCTGGAGAGGGGTATCGGGTGGCCCTGGATGGCATGGCTACGGAAAGGGGGAGATAAAAATTCAACACGCTGTCTAATTATCCTAAGAACTCCAGGCAACACTGGAGCATTTGCAAACCTTCCCGCAACCCCTCAGCAAAGGAGCCCCAGGAACGCCGCGTGAGCGCGGGCTCATCCTCTGTCAAAGCTGAGGGGCCTGAATGCCAAGAGCTGTGGGTGGCAGAGGGCAGCAGCCCCAGGGCTTCACCTCTTCAGCACACAAAGCTCACAGACTCACCTTGCTCCTCCTTCAGTTGGTTTAGCCTTCGCTGTGTGCCTGCACAGGGTTTTTGAAAAAGCAGTGTCTCATGTTGCTGAGGTATCAACTCAGTTGTACTCTGGGATTTAGAAAATGGGAATGGATGTTCAGCTGCAAGGAATGCTCAAGAGGAGTAATAATTTGGCTGGGTTGTTTTCACTAAGAAGAGAGATTCCTGACAGAGGGAAGGGTGGAGGGAAGAAGGAGAAGGAAGGATGATGCAAAAAACCACCAGAGTGGAAGTGAAACAAGGCTCCTGAGAGGCCAGGGAGGAAATTAAAGTTTTCCAGGATAAAACCCATGTCCCTGGAACATGGCTGAGATGAGAGAAGCTCTTCAGTCCCTTTTCTGTGCACGATGGAAACTGGCACTTCCAAAGGAGAGGACATCATGTCACGACCTTTTAACTTCGGCCATGGATTCAAGAATTCTTCATCCTCTCTTGTGTCACTTTCAGCAGCCCTCCCTGGAAATGGGAACACTCTCCCCACCAGGCTTCAGATAGCTCAGATGGTTCTCCAAATGGCTGGAGAACCAGCTCAAGCTGGCCAGGTGCTCCAAGGGGAACTTTAGCCAAAGTGGGGAAAACATGAGGGCTCATTTCAGGAGACCAGCAGCTCAGGTGATCCTTTCAGTCCACGGGGTGAGGTGTCCTGTCCTCCACAAGGAACACTGATACCTGCAATGAGGACAGAAAATACTGTCTCCAACCAATTCACCCACTCTGGCCATGCTGGGGACCAGCCAGGGCAGCTCTGCAAAGGCTCCCACAGTGGGACTGGCACCCCTGGAAAGGACAAGATCTTCTCCCTGCTTCCACTCTGAGCTGCTCCAAGCTCAGCCTCAGGGTGTGATGTCTAGATGGGACATTGGGTTTAATCTTCCACAGTGGGGTTGTTCATTGATTTTGGCTGAGAAGACCAGAGCAGGAGCCATGTATGATACAGACAGAAGGACATGAAACTGAGCCCAAAAGGAAAGAATTTGGCCTCCAGACTAACTTCCTACATGCTGCAGGACAGCCCTGCTTGTTCCCCCCTGGTGCAGTTGCAGCTGAGGTGGATTTCTTGGCTTTCACAAGACAGTTTAAAGTGAAAAGCTAAAAGATTCCACCTCAGCCCCTTCAGCAAGTCCCCTCTGACTGCAGTGGTTACCTGTGGGCTTCTCATCTTGTTCTGCCAGGGCAGATAGGAAAAGCTTTTTCTTTTTCAGCCCCCCTCCAACAAAAATTCAGAGGCGCAGATTCTATGAAAACAGGATGTCAGCTTTTGTCAGAAAAGATCACAAGGGCTGTGAGGTTTGGGGTTTTTTTTTTCATTTCATCTGCCTCTTTCTCTCTTTCATTTTCTGACTCCCTCCCTCCCTCCCTTGCACCCTCCTCCCACCTCCCAGTTGCTGTCAGCACCGAGCACACGGAGAGGGGAGGACAGGGAGGAGATGGCGGTGGCTGAGGCACAGCTGTATGCAAAGGTGTCCAACAAGCACCGCAGCAGGAGCACCTCTGCACTCCTCGAGCCTCTCCTCGCCAAAGGATTCCCGGCCCATATCGCGTGAGTAGTTTGCTCAGCTGCCTTTGCAGAGGGAGATTTATTTAAGGTGTGTTTATTTAAGTGTTTCCCATAAAATCCCGATAAAGGCACCTTGGTTTTTTGATCAGGAGAACGTGCTGCTCTGGGGGTGATGTCCATGTGCAGGGATCAGACCTGTCTTGCTCTGAATTTCATACAGAGCAGTGTGTATTGCCCATATAGCAAAAGCAATCTGCTCGATGTCCCACTTTCTAAATTACTGTGTAAATCTAAAGATTCACACCCTTCCACATCCTGAGTTGGAGAGGCTTTTCAATGCGTTGAGAAGTTGACCATAGTTTGCTCTTGGGATACATAATCTTTCATCTTTTTCTGCTTATCATTCTTATTATAAGGGAATTAAACACTCTTATTATAAGGGAATTAAATATGGATTTAATTTCTAGCCAGAGTTCTTCTTTTAGGCCCGGCAAAAATCTCCTGTTGGATGGTGTCACTGGAAACTGTTTTAAAAGCTTTCCTTAACAAGATGCCCCATAAGTCTGTCAGTTTTTCTTCCTGTCTTGAATCAGGATCGTGTTCCAAAAATCATGTCCTGCCTAGAAAATACAGTAGTAAAGAATGAAGCCCCTATTCTTGGCAACTCCAGTAGATCAAAGAATAACTGGTGGCAGGTAAACAAGTTAATGCAAAAGAAAAGTGCTGGCCACTCCTCCCCCAAACTTCTCTCTTGTTGGACAGGCAAGTTTTGGGGAGGGTTTTCCAACTTCTGAAGGCCAAGTATGGACATTTTTGGTTCAAATTGTTCAAAAAGTAAATACTATCATTTAAATATTAGAGAACCCCTCATAAAAAACATTTTAGAAAGAAGAGCAATATCTCTCTCCCTTTTGACTGAAAATTAAGCAAGTGGAAGAGGCTCCATTTTTAAGTGCTGTGTTGTTTTTTGGGAACAACTGTGGAAGCAATCAATGTCAGACATGATGGGCACAGCTCACAAGGGAACTGTGAGTCCCTTGTTCCCAGTGATGCACAGTGGAATTTTAGCTGTGGGCTGAAAACATGGCTCATCATTTCTCTATTAATACCCTCAGTTTGGTCACCCCAAAGTAATGGCTACTTTTTGAATTTTTTTCTGCTTTATGTGTTTTTCCAATCCCCTTTAAAACCCTTCCTGCTGTTACTGAGATGACTTTGTGCTTCCCAGTTCAAAAATCAAGAAGCAGCAGCAGAAATACTGTGCAAATCAACAAAAGGCCCAAAAGCAATTTTTAAAAATTTTATTTTCTTTTTTTGACTTTAGGACCTTCAAAATTTTGACTGCATTTTTATAAAACCTTTTAGCTGTCTCTGTTGTCCCTCAATTAAACCATGAATGAAAGCACTGAAAAGTTTCTTTGGTATGTCCTAGACTGAGAAATATGAGGTGGGGTGGAAGTATTACAAAATCTTTCACCATGCAGAACCAATAGGCCAAAGCAACATTTCCCTGATGAACAAAACTCAGATATGTGAGGGTCAAGTCTAGCATAAGATCAACAAATTTACACAAGAAACGGTGCCTGCAGCTTCTTTTTTTATGCCAGCTTATTCTCACTGTAGATTTATTTTTAATCTACTTTCAGTACAGATTTTCAATGTTTTTTCCTACTGTCTATCTGAGAGACATTGGTACATGCAGAATTTATTCTTTGCATTATTTTTCAATTTTCACTTCTCATGTTGGAAGTGTAGGATTAATCACAGCCTAATGCAACCCTAGTGCTAAGGGGTCTATAAACCCTGCTGGGAATCATCCTACAGCCAGCTTATGTGATGAGAGACCAAAAGTGGGAACAGGTATTGAGAGGGGCACAAGGGAACAATGAAACAGGACTGAGCAGGACGGCAGTTCATGGCCTCAGGTCTCCCTTGTCTTATTATCTTTAATTTTGAAGGCCCCATGGTAAAGAAAAGCTGAAGCCAAATGCTGGTTTGGCTTCAGGGCTGTTTGCACAGAGCTGGTCCTCAGGTGGGAGGAGCAGCATGGCATGAAGTGGTAAAACACTCACTTGGAGGTGCAATGAGTAGTTATGAAGTGGTTGTGTTTGGTGTGATGGAGAAGGAGGACTCAGCAAAGGCACAGAAAGGGGACGTGCAGTGTTCCATCACAGAGGGCACAGGCTGGCTTTGGACCTCGTGGCTGTGCATTGATCTGGCCACAGGAGTTGATGCACTTTACAGAAAAGGAAGGTAGAAGGTAAAGTCTGAGCTCATGTTTGTCCTTATCCATGTGAAGCCTCACTAAAGAGCCAGACATGGTTGCATACAAATGTTATTAAAAAGCCCAAGGGTAGTTTTTACACTAAAGAGAAGACAGAAGACTGGGAGGGAACATAAGGATGAACCTGAGTCCTGCAGCTCAGTGCACACACTGCTGATGTGTGTTCGGGTGTCATGGGGATGGATGAAGAACAAAAATGGGAGGAGACAACAAAATTCAATGCCCTCAGAATCCAGTGGCCAGAAAGGGTGGCCTCAAGAGAGAAGGAAAGACATCAGCAGATGGCAAGGGATTCAGTAGATGCCAAGAAATTCAGTAGTTTTTTCCAGTGTCCACTGTTTCTACGTCCCCTTCGTGTTTCTTCTGAGAAGTTTGTAGGTGCATTTCACGGATGGAAATGGGGCTCATAGGTGCAGCTGCTGTTTGAACACTGGAATCCTTCCCCCATCACCCAGTATTTAGGCACAAAGATTTGCTCATGTGAAACACATGGCTGGCATTTTGAAAGCTCTAGTGAGAAAAGGAAATGTGAATCAAATCCAACCCCAGAGAATGGAAGTTGCATCAACAGAGAGAAATGAGAGATTTTGTCCCTCATCTTGGACTGAGCTGCTGGCTTAGATCTGGCTCTCTGCTGGCTGTGGGGGAACCTCAACCCAGATTTCAAACCCCAATATAAGTGTGTTTTGCTTAGTTTTAATGTATGGGCTTGGGCCTGGCATCTTGAATCAGAACCTGTTTCCTATGAACCAAGAAAACTCTGTTCTTGCAGTGGATGGATAGTTTATCTGACCTCAAGGAAATACATATATTTGGTAGGGCTGCTAAGGAAACACCTCCAGAACACAAAGGAAGGCATCTAATGAGGAGGACAGGTTATCAGTCTTCCTACCAAGAACAAAACTATCTGGAAGATTTCAAGAACATTAACATTTGCTAGGGAAAACCTTCTTACTAAAAGTCCTGCCTGTGCTGGAAAATAGACTTGGTGACCACAGTCACTAAATGCCTTTAATTTATAAAAGTTTTCTTTCTGCTGTTCTGAGGAATCGATTTTGTGCTTTTTCTAGGCAAAAGGCCTTGGTTGCTACTGGACAAAAGACAGTAGAAGATGCAGCAAAATGGTAAGTACCTGTGATTTCTAAGGTGGGCCTTAAACCTGCCTGAAAATCCCTGTTGATGTGCTCATTCTGTCACTGAAGTTACCTGCCATAAAAAACCCAAACCTGAATTTGAGATTTTTTGTTTTTTAATTTATTTCACTCAGAGAGAGAAATATTTGTATTTGCACTTATTCTGGGACTCAAGGTTACTTGTGGAAGGTCCAGGTAAATTAAAAAGAAGCAGCTACTTTTACCAATAAGCCAGTTCATGGAACCAGCTGGTCTGGTCAGAAAATCCTCCTCAACTTTAAGCCTCCTGAGGGAAAGGAACAAGGAAACAGGGAAAATTTCTGCAAACCCATGACTGCTCTTATAAACACATGCAGAAACAACAGCTGAAGGGGAACAGAAAGGCTCACCACAAAGTGAAAGACTGATGGTCAGAGGGAGGTATTACTACAATTAAAATCACTTCTCAATTTTGAACCCCACAAAGTTTTCTCCTCCTTACCAAGACTCTCCCAGAATATTTATATATCATTCATGGGCTGATAATTGATTTTTTTTTGCTTTAACTCACCTTCACATTAAATCCAATCTTTCCTTGCACTTTTTTTGGGGTTTTGTTTTACTTTTTCTCCCCTCCTTGGTTCGATTTTCTTCTTTTTTCTTCTTTTTTCTTTTCTTTAGTGAAAAGCCAGAGGAGATATTTGAGAACGGCATGTTCTTTCCAAATAATTTTTTTCAGGGATGCTACCACACTTCCCAACAACCATTCCCAATCCAACAGCTGCAAAGACAAACATACAGCACGTGAAGGACATGCTAAAGGACATAATCACATGGCATATGAGTTTCTGCCCTTTGCTTGTGAATTTTCTGATTTGTCTTTCTTGCTTTTCTTAAGGCTGAATAAAAAGGCTCTTTTCAAGTGTTTTTTTAATCTTCAGTTAATTTTAATTTTGTCATTCTTCAACGTGTTCCACCCATTGTCTTTTTTCTTCCTCCAGTCCTCTGTTCCAGTCATGAAGAGGGGAAAAAAGAACCCCAAACCCCTAAAAAAGTGGTTTTTGTTTTCTGTCATTTTCAGACACTGACAGAAGTGAAGACACATGATAAAATGTAAAGCACTCAAAAAATAAGCACAAAAAAAAGAAGTCTCCATTATTTAGTGTTTCAGAGAGAAAAAGGAGCTTTTATTTCAGCTTTTCATTTGTAAGAAAATACTAAAATTGTATTTCTTTTTTCTGATCTCTGCTATGGAGGCCTTCAGCCACAGGAAACAAGAGCCAGTGGTGCACACCCTCACTCTCAGGGGTATGCTCTTGATTTCAGGCTGCATTCCCATTGCAACGACCCCTCCCTGGATGACCCAATCCCTCAGGAATACGCTCTGTACCTGTGCCCCACGGGCCACCTGCACAGCCGCCTGCAGGACTTCTGGAAGGAGAGCAAGCGCCAGTGTGGGAAGAACAGAGCCCACGAGGTTTTCCCACACGTCACCCTCTGCGACTTCTTCACGGTGAGGCACAGGAGAGTGCAAGGGTCAAAATTCTGCTGGGTGATATTTGGTGAAACTGGGCCACCTGCTGCTGTCTGACACCAGAACTTGCTGGTGATCAAATGACACGACCCAGGTCCAGGCACGTTGCTTCATGTCTGAGTGATGCTTAATGTTTGAGTGATGCTTAATGTTTGAGTGATGCTTAATGTCTGAGTGATGCTTTATGTTTGAGTGATGCTTTATGTCTGAGTGATGCTTAATGTCTGAGTGATGCTTTATGTCTTGAGTGATGCTTTATGTCTGAGTGATGCTTAATGTCTGACTGATGCTTAATTTCTGAGTGATGCTTAATGTCTGAGTGATGCTTAATGTCTGAGTGATGCTTTATGTCTGAGTGATGCTTTATGTCTGAGTGATGCTTAATGTCTGACTGATGCTTAATTTCTGAGTGATGCTTAATGTTTGAGTGATGCTTTATGTCTTGAGTGATGCTTCATATCTGAGTGATGCTTAATGTCTGAGTGATGCTTTATGTTTGAGTGGGACGTTTCATGGTAGCTGATCCATCTAGAGCAGCCCTGTGCAGTCCAGCTGCTGTCAGGCTTCCACGTGTCCACTGCTGCATGGATTTAGGGTGATAAACCTTCCCAGCCAAGGCAGCAGTGGCTGCCATCAGCCAGCTGTGCAGCAGGGACTGTGTTACCATAAGATGCAGACAACAACGGTACCGAGCCTGTGGGAATGTCAGGGAAAGCTCTGCCTTCCCCACAGAGCCCCATCAGCAGCTCACTGCTATGGTGGTGGGTCCCAGATTTTACCCTTTCCACTGAAGCTGAAGATTTTGTGAAATCATTTGGGAAGTCCAGCAAAGAGTCACTGGTCTGAAAAAACTCTGGAGACACCTGGAATCCAGTTTTAGCATGTTGATGGTGGAACACATGAACATCAGCTGTATCTGGGATGTGCTGAAACAGGCTTGGGCTAGAGCAGCTGGATAAAAATTACTTTGTTCATCATACTTTTGTGTTAAACCATTAAGAGCTTCCTGCCCCCTAAGGGTGGGTCATCACAACCATGCCAAAAAGTAGAGACAGTGAAAATAAGATTATTTTGTTGCAAAACACAGAATGGTGCTCTGTGGCCATTAAACACAATTATACAGAACAAAATCATTAATTAATAATGAATGCCATGCTCTCGGAAAGCACCAAGTTTAAAGGCCTGTCTGGAAGAGACAACTGCATTGTAACCCTCACCTTGCACATCTCAGCAAAGGATTGTAGGATAACAGTAACACAAATCCTTACTTAGAATTGAAGAGGGAAATCATGATCCCTGCCTCATTTCAGACAGGTTACTGCACACCTGTCAGGTGGTAAAATACTTTGGCTTTTTCCTACCCAGGCTAGATACACCTTGGGTTGAAGGTTCCATCTCCTGTTATAGAACCAGGACACTGTGCTGATCCAACTGCCCACTATAACTGGTTTTAATGCCAGGAATTTCAGGCAAATTCCCAGGGTTTTTTTTGTTTCTCAGGAAGTTTGTAGCCCCACAGTTTTCTGGCAGTGCTGTGTGACAGGCTACAACACTGGCTGTGAGCTGGTAGGTAAAGCCTGCTCCTCCTCTGTTTTCTTTCAGTGTGAAGACCAGAAAGTGGAATTATTGTATGACATCTTAAAGCGAGTCGGTGACAGCTTTTCCCAGAGCTTTCCACCATCCATTTCCCTAACACTACATGCATCTCCCAGCTACCTTGGCTTCTTCATTGATGACAGACAGGCAAATGTCCTCAAAGAGTTTGCTGTTGCATTCTCATCAGAGGCTTCAGCTCTGGCAGGTAGGACCAACATCAGACGGCAAATGGGTGGGTTGGAGCACAAATGTGTAGCCACAGTACTGAAAATATGACCTGTGTCTCCAGGGGAGCTTGGCTGATATATTCCTGCCAGCAAACACCCTTTTCTTCTACACATTTGCAAGCAGAGAGGCCAGAGGAGCATGTTTTAGTCTTTGAAGACACCACACTTTTGTCTAAAAGCTGAAATGATCCTGTGTGCAACTTGGCAGGCCATTGATCAGGATATCCAAGATGGGCAGGGACATAACACTCCCCAGATTCCCAACTCCATGGTGCTATGGCCCAGCTTGATGGCCTGACTGCATCCCTGGGAATAGGGCCTAATCCCCTTTCCAAGGGAAACTGCATCACCAGTGGAGACTGAAGGGGCACAGCCCCACCTCAGCTTTGTCTGGGAGAAATGAGTTCAACACAGGCTGGGAGAGGAAATCAAACCCTCATCATTTTTTTTCCCCTCACAGATGAAGCCAGGAAGCAAATCCAGTCCACATTTGTGAATGATTTTGGCATGATTAGAAGCATGACACCCTTCAAAACCATTAGATCTACTCTACCACTAGTTACTGTGATATTTCCTGCATCAAGCAAAGCATGTAGGATAAAACAAGAGGAGCTTTAAATGCGCTTTGTTTCTGTGTTGTGATGTGATTGTTTCATCCCTAGACTGCCACGTGAAGCCCTCCTTGAAGCAGTTCCACCTTACCTTGGCCCACAGGTTTTATCCTCACCATCAGAAGACTTTGGAACAACTGGCCAAATGCATTAACCCAGGGGAACCCTGCCAGTGGGTGGCTGCTCTCTATTCACGGGACATGCGTTTTGTGCATTACCAGGTACTGGAATCAGATTTATTTCATTTCCTGAGCCCTTGATTTTCTTTGCTACACTTACCTTGCCTTTTCCATCCTTAAGAAAATCTCTGCCTGCTCAGCACAGTGCTTCAAAGAGCTTGGTTGTTTCCAGTGCCATTTTGGGTTGAAAAACTGCACTCCTGAATCAGTAGATAATACTTTTATTATGGTAGGTTGCTTGACCTGCGTGTCTCAAAATCTAATTCCAAACCCCAGTGGAAAAAAAACTTATCTTACCATGACATGAGAAAATAAAAGAGACAGGAAATCATCATCCTTTAATATTTGCTAGGATTTGTCAGTTTACAGTTTTGCAGTAAAATCCCATTCAGCAAAATTAGTTTTCTGGATTGTTCCAGCCATGATGAAAATTGCAGCAGTGAGCAAGGCACAGTTCTCACTGATGATTTTCTGCTTAGCAGACTCTTCGTTAAAACCTGTCAACATTGTTTCAGTTCTCATTTCCAAATTTAAATTATGGAATGATCAACAGTTTTTTGTCAGATCAGTAAATCGCTTTGTCACAAGTCTCACATTGGATTTTAGTCACACTCAGGAGAGCTGAAAGCAATCACAAAAATAGGTCAGATCTATGCTCGCTTTCAAATAAGTCTGTACCAGCAACAGGAGAAAAAAAGTATTTTTGTGAAAACCAAGTGCCTGTCTTTACACATCTTGTAAATGTGGTAGAGTCTTCCTTTTCCTCTCCTGGCATGCCACTAAAGAGCATGTTGCAGAGTGGAAAACAGAACCGGTTCTGTGTCCAGGAGAGGGGAACAACCATCCCCTGAGCTGCTGCAGCACAGAGAACATCCTGACCGTGCTCTGTGTCCCCCCAGAGGCTGAGGGCCCTCTTCCAGTACAAGCCCCAGAACATTGATGAGCTCATGATCAACGCTGGGGACTTGATCTACGTGGACCCCACGCAGCAGTGCGACGTGAGCGAGGGCTGGGTTATCGGCATCTCGCACCGCACCGGCTGCAGGGGCTTCCTCCCAGAAAACTACACCGAGAAAGCCCACGAGTCAGACACGTGGGTCAAGCACAGGTAACCTGGGATTTCACGGGTGTTGCTTTCCATCAGCCACTCTTCCTGCTGAGGAGCCATGGCAGCTCCTCCTTGCTGGGACCTGTGGGCAGAGGGGGAATCCTGAGGGTCTGGGTGGGATGCTGGGACACCTTCTGAGAGAAAAGGGAGAGGACACACACCCGCAGACACCCAGAGTTCATAAGTTCAGCTGCTCGAGGGATGACCCCTGCTTGCTCTTGAACAACCTGAACGCCCTAATGAATTTTGAAAGAGCACATTCTGCCAGGGCAGGCTGAGCCTTCAGCATGGCTGTCTGCTCTCTTCTCTTTTCTTATTTCAAGGGCTCGTAGAGTTAACTTGAAATGAAACCACACAAAGGTTGCTCCAGCAGCTTGGCACCACCCTTATCTTGTTGATGTGCCCTGTATCAGAAGGCACCTGTCTGGCTTCCTGCACTTCATTCTGCAGCTGACAGCACAGCTGATGCTACTTGTAGATTAGAGCTGATTTTTCTAGGCAGGGAAAATTTGGTGCACTTCTTGATGTCTCAGAGAAAGGGAGGAGGCCACCAGGTAGTATTTCCTGCTTGAATGTCCCACTTTAGCAGGGTTACACCCAACATACACTATCAGTTCCTAATATTTTAACCACATTTTTATGGGGCATATTCTAAATGAACAGCAAAGTGATGAGGTGGATTGCAAGTGTGCAAAAAGTATTGCATGGAACATGAATCCCAATTTACTGATCCTGTAAAAAATACCATGACTCAAAAGTCTCTTCTATTTGTGTGCGTGCCTGTATGTTTGTGTATGTGTGTGTGTTGCTTCTGCTTTTTCTCCAGGGAATATCTTTTTGAGACAGCTTCAAGATCCTTCACCAAAACTGAAAAGGAACCCAATGTAAAGCTGAATGGGGAAGGCCATAATCCCAGTATGTCAAGGAGCATAACCAATGTACTTTCTCTTCAGGTAATTGTTTTTTCCATTTCTTATCTTTGCCACATGCTTTGGCAGATATGCTATTAATTAATGGCATTTAGTAAATCTAATAGTATTTTCCTTTTCCTCCCTCACATTTTCATGTTTTGTTGTACATTTACACATTGTTTCGTTTATTTATTATGTTGTAGGTTTATATGTACATACCCACTCATACTGTATTGTATAACATCTCATACTTTTTTTGTAATGCATATTATATATATTACTCTTGCTTTTCATAAAACTTCCCTTATTCCTGTCATAATAGCACAAAACATGAGTTCCCTGCTCAGCTTTCTCTGAGCACAGCCTCAGTGGATATGGAGATAAGTCTGACAGGTGAGACACAGGCACGACCTCCCCTGACTTCCACATGGCTTCAGCCAGAGTAACTATATCAGAATTAGGCTCACCATTCATGGCTGCTCTTATGTCCAGATTCTGTGGATGTCATCTTGGAGGTTCCCATGGTCCCAGATCCCATTTAAATGTTCCATTTTCTTTTTTATTTTTAGATATGTAGGTAGTGCAGATAAGTGCACAGAACAGCTAGCTGGACTGGTTAATAGCACTGACAGGATCACATTTTTGTCCCACGTTCAAAATCAACAAGTATCAATTTTTCCTGTGTTTTCCACTGGTCTTCTGGTAGGAAGAGCAAAACAAATAAAGACTCAGATTTTTTCCTACAGCAGATTTTCACCTGCACTGCCTTTTTGGCTCTGTCAGGGATGCCAAGACTCGTTTTCAGCACAGACATGCCTCAGAAACCTCTTTGGCTTGCTGGCCTCTCTTCCTGCTGTGCTGGGCAATAACCCTGGGCTGGTTTGTGTCAACATCAGAGAAACTGAGGGCACCTTGAGGGAACTTCCATCCTGGGGCCTCCAGGACACCGTGTATATGACTGTAAGACATTTCTGAGCAAGTCACACATCCTTCCTCTGGCTCTTGGCTGCTCTTGGCCTCTCTTATCCAGCTCAGATCTGTGGCAGAGCTGAGGCTTGGCCTGAGGAATGTGTTTTGCAAATGGGCAGTTCTCCAGTGTACAGTTTCCCTGGCCTCTGGGTTCCCCTCAAGCAGAAGAGGAAGACCACAAAACCTTGGGTTTATACTCTGATCTTGTGGCAGTTGATGGGCGTTTCATGGCAGAAATGCAAGTGTTTAACAGAATGCACGAATATCAACCTCAAACCACTTCTTAAGAGTTCCCTTTTCTGTTGCTGAAGATGCAGAGCACTTAACTCAGTGCTGCAGCAGTAACACTGTTTTAAAGTTTTAAAACCTTTGACCTGTTCCTCCTTATCCTCTTCTCATTTGTATTTAATGTGCATTGTATACTAACCCCAACCTACTTCAAATTTATTTGTAATTCCATGCAGTCTGAGTTTAAAGAGTGGCCTTGTAGGAGAACTGGGTTCATTTTTGATTTGGCCACACAGTTATGAAAATGCAGAAATAGTATTTTCATTAGGAAAAGCAGAAGCTTGGTGTTAGTGCTGGTGTAGAAAAGGGCATTACCACTTAAATCTTAGCTGGTTTTCCATTTTTTGTTTATATCAACCATATGATATAAATTAAAGTTATGATTCCTTCCTACACTGAGATTAAAAGATCTGTTACCAGCACTTCTTTCACTAGTGCTAACACAGAAACAAAACCTGCAGCCCATGAGGGTCAGGGATGACACCTTTGACAGGACAAGGGAAGGTGGCCTTAAACTGCACCAGGGGAGGTTCAGGCTGGATATCAGGAAGAATTTTTCCATTGAAAGGATGCTCAAGCATTGAACAGACTGCCCAGGGAGGTGTGGAGTGACCAAACCTGGAGGTGTGCAAGAAACAACTGGATGTGGCACTCAGTGCTATGGTTGAGTTGACGACGTGGTGATCGGTCAAAGGTTGGACTCGATGATCTTGGAGGTCTTTTCCAACCTTAATGATTTTATCCTTCTATCTCTTTCATTTGCCTTTGGTGGAGAACCAGTTGGGATTATCACTGTCCTAAAGATAGGCATCTGTTATACTGTCTCTTCTCCAGGAATCCAGACTTTTCCTGAAGGTTATAGATAACATTCTCATGAAATCTCCTTTTTCCCAGCTGTCTCAGAACACCTCCCTGCGGAGAGGGGTGCTGGTGATGCGCCACGGGGAAACAGTGGATCAGGTCTTTGGCAAATCTTGGCTTCAGCAGTGCCTGACTGCAGATGGTGAGTAAGGTAATTGGAGGACCTGCAAAAACCAGGACCAAACCAAATTAATCCCAGTAATGGGTAGAAGAGATTCAGTGCAAACTCTGCAGATAAACAAAACTCTTGTGCTACTGAGGAATACTGTCTCACTGATACATGAACAAATCACAGGAGCACACTCATCACCTCTCATTATGCAAGGTGGTGGTTGTCAGACCCCTCCACCTTTCTGTGCCTGAGTCAGAATCACGGGCTGTTGATCAGAGGCACACTATGTCACTAGTCCAACCTGGGCAATCTGTGGTGGAAATGAAACGTCAGCACTGACCTAAATGAAAATCTGAATTTCCTCTCTCTCAAAAAAAAAAAAAAAAAAAAAAAGGATGGTTTTAGGTGAAGAAAACTGACCCAAAACAGGGAAATGTGAACTTCTACCTTCTTGTTCCCTTCCTTCCTCCTGACACACAAGTGAGAGCTTTATGCTGAAAGTCTGCCTTGCTATGCTGGAGATTCCCCATGTTCAGTATGTGAAATTCACACCAGATAAGGAGAGTGGTACCTTCTGGCTGCATAATCTATGCATTGGTTTCATTTTGATTCAGTGGAAATGGGTTTTTTTGGTCATTTTGGCAATAGTAAAAGAGTAAAGATAGGGAGTAGATTTTTGTTTTTCTGGAGCCCCACAAAGCCAAATTCTCATGATTTCCTCTTCTTTCTCTCCTCCTCCCCATTTGCTCCTTCTGAGCTTACAGAAGAGGTGCTATTCTATTAGGACAGGTGATTTCCCAAGCCAGTGTTGTGACCTTAAAATGTGACCCCTTCAAGGTACTAGCACTGGCTGTTTTCCATCAGTGACACTGACTCTGTCTGTAACATGAACATAACACAGCTGCTGCCTCCCTTGTGCCACAGAAAAATGTCCTGCTTTGTTTCAGGAAAATACTACAGAGCGGATCTGAACTTCCCCTCCTCCCTGCCAAGGAGGAAAGACAGCTTGAAGCAGTTTGAATGTGATCCTCCTTTATCTTGCTGTGGTATTTTCCAGTCAAGGCTTATAGGTAAGCTGGATATTATCCTCCTGCAAATGTAAGGGTTTGGGAAGACGGCTGTCATCATCTGCCAAAGCTCATGCTGGCTTTACAGCAGAAAAATTTCCTACCAGCACTCAATGTTGGCCACAATTCTCCGTGGGCAACCACTGCAAGATCTTCTTAAATAGCAAAATAGAGAACAGAGCTGTTTACTTGTCTTTGAGACCAACTCTGCCCGTTCCTGGCAGAGAAAGCCAAAAGGAAGACGCCAGAATACTACCTGTGCCCTGCTGCTCGTCTGCAAGGGATTAATGTCTTATGCAGCTGTCCCTGAATGGGCAGTGAGGAGTGAAGGGGCTGGCCAGAGGAAGCAGCTCCATGGTCAGCAGAGTGTGGTCACCTCGCTGCAGGAGGATGGGTGGTGTGGGTTAGGCTGACTCAATTCACTCACCAGATGAAGTTGTTTGTGCTCCCTGAGCAAGATGCATGACTGTGACAGTGCTGGTCTGCTGCAAATGCTTGTCTCTGATGGTTCAGATATATGGAGACAGCCAAATGCCTAACTGCTGTTTGCAGATTTGGAGTGAATCTTCTGTAATTATCTTTCCAACACTCATTTTAGAATTGATGTTTCCACCAGAATGAGCTTTCTAATGAGCCCAATCAGCAGACAGCGTGAAAAAAATGAATAGGAAAGGACTGTCAATGTATCCCATGTGGATAAAACTGCAAAGCTCTGAGCTGGTTTTTTGCAGACAGTATTTTGGAGTTGTTTCTCATCTGTCACACTTTGCTGTTGCCATCCAGGGGAAGCTCTGCTGGACCAGGAGGTGACAGTCAGCTCTGCGTACTCGTCCCCCGCCCTCCGCTGCATGCAGACAGCTCAGCACGTGCTGCGGGGTAAGGCAGCAACACCTGCCAGGTGCTTCTGCCACACTGGAAGCATCATCAAACTGCTGTGAAGTCTCTGACATGAGCAATTAAGAAGATGTACAGCTTTGTGGTCACTTGTGGTTCTCTTTAAGCAGGGAAGATGAGGTGGTTTTGATTAGCTGGTAATGCAGGCAGCAACAAACCTGCTGGTGTGTGTGCAGTCTGTGGGATAGGATGACATTAACACTAGTCCTTGAGAGCTAAAGTGGAATCTAATGTTACATGAAACAGAGGTGTTTCACATCTGCTTGAATTCAGCATTAGTAGATGTTCATCAAATCACCACTGCCACCTCTTCCAGAAAATATTTTGAGGCAAAAAGCAGATATTTCCAGAGCTCTGAAGGATCTGTATGTGAATCATGGATGACTGCTTTCATGTTTTCTTTTGCAAGCTGAACTACTATAATCCTTCATATTGCAGAACCTCTTTCCCTTCCTTTCCTCTCCCTCTTTTCTTTTTTCACCTCCTGCCCCTTTCAGCAGGTTCACAGTTTATTATCATGTTTACATTAGAATGCATTCACTGCCAGTCAGTAACCTCTCTTGAAAACACTCAAAAAATAATGTTTCTTTTGACAAGAGAATTCCATTTCTAATACTGGACAGTTTGGAAAATTTACTGCCCCGCTGATGAACACTGAGCAAAATGCTGTATAAAAATGGTAAAAGCACTTCCTGTCAGAAGTTTATTCAGACTGCAACATTACTGAGGTTTTTCCTTCTAGCAGAGCATCACAAGAGAGCTTCAAATATTATGATTATGATAATGATGATGATGATGATGATGATAATAAGCTGCAGTCCCTTTACACTAGTCAGACAAGAATATGATGGTGGCTTCCTTTAATCAATTGACAATAAGTAATTAATTGTCTTTAATGAAAGTACAACAGCAAACAAGGCAGAATGTATAGCCTGGATGCAGCACTTTGAGTGTACCTTTCCCCTAAGATCTGTTTCTTGTTCTTTCAGGGCTTAAATTAAATCAAAAAGTCAAAATCAGGGTGGAACCAGGGCTGTTTGAATGGACCAAGTGGGAAGCAAGCAGAGCAATCCCTAACTTCATGACTGTGGCAGAACTGGTAGAGGCATCTTACGACATAGATACAAGTTACAGGTAATGGCTCTGCATCTGGCTGATAAAGCTATGGGGTTTTTCCTGAGGTATCTTATCCTTTTATGTGTCATAAATCATTACAAACACTGCAGAGATGGGGCGATTCTGATCAAAGTGAAATCAAAATAAGATATCAAAATAAGATATGCTGTCACCAGCACGTGGGTGCACTCACACAAACCTCTTGTGCATGGGACCAGCCCTGCTCTGGTGTTGCCTTGAGAGCTGCTGGCTCAGGCCCACAGCTGGACATGTACCATCACATTATGGGCATTAATGCCAGGTGCCAGGAGCTTTGCTTTTATCTTTGGTTCATGTGAAAACACTTTGGGAATGTGAGGAATAATCTGATTTTCAGTGACAAAGAAATGCGACGTTAGATAAGGTCGACCAGCCATTGGCTGAAGGTCTGCAGGGCAGCAGCAAGAGGTTTTGGGGACAGGCAAGATAAGAGCACTTCACTTTAACTGATGTTTGTGGCATCATTTTAAGTTGCTCAAAGATTAATACAGTGCTCAGCAAGGACTTTTTGGAGCCCTCATAACTTGGTGGGGTGAGGGGTGATGCCTTTTCTGAGCACTTGCAAACCACAGCCCAGCAGGAAATGAAAAGCCTCCAATTCAGTCTAGCTCCTCATCTTTGCTCTCAAAGCAGGCTGCTCAGCCAGATCCAGGAAATTACTCAGCTGTCTCTGGGATTTCCCACATATTCAAGAAAGGGGAGAAGGAAACATCTCATGTATTAATGGTTTCCTTACAGCCAAGGAAGTATCTTTGTTTGAGACTACATAAAGTCTCCAAAATCCTTCTTTTTCTGGAGTGCAGAGCTTTCTGGTGTGTTTTTCACTAACAGACTGTTTTCTCTAGGGTTTTTTTGGTACAAAATCACTTGCCTCAAAAGAAACTGCAAATGCACAGCAGTGAGAGGTTCAGAGAGGAGGCTCTAAGGCAATGTTAACTACAGTGTTCAGGCCCCTCACAGCTCGCTCAGGTCCAGGCAAAAATAGGGTGGATGAACTATAAATTTGCACACAGAATGCCAGTTTCTTCCCGTCACATTCAGGGCTAAAAAATCCTTGGGTGCCAGGTGTTACAAATGTGTGTTTGAGATCACTTAGAGAATCACTGGCAAGAGTGTCAGTAAAAATCAGATATAATATTAAGTGCCAGCACAACAAAATTCATTGGCAAGGTTCACTCTGCTACTGACTAGATGGTTAGGGCACACCAAGGGGAAAAAAACAACAAACAAAATGCAGTCAATCAATCCAAACAGAAATAAAACAAGAGCTCTGTGTGTGTGTGTGTCAAAAGGAACAACATTTAGCAGCATTTACCTTAGCTTACAACTTTAATTAAGCTTACTTACAGGCCTGACTTAGATATCTAAAGTACCTGAACATCTAAGAGAGCAGCATTGCTGGTGTATTTGCTATAGCACATGCACACGTGTGGACATGCAGACAGACAGAGTCAGTGCAAGATACCTGTGAAAAATTCCTCTCAAAACCAGTGAAATACTCACTTTGGATGTCTTTGCATGTCCTCACAGGGAAAAGGGTTGAGCCTCGAGGAGTGGGGGGATCAGCCCAGGATCCGTCATTGTTCGGGGATCCTACGAGTGCAGCAAATGGGAGATTCCCAGCTTGGAGAGGTCCCGCTCACAGGGAAGTTCTGGTCACTGCTGTGGTCCAGGAAAACTCCAAGGGTCTCATTTTGGGCTGCTGTTTATAGGGCCCCAGGAAATGGGCTTTAGTCATAGCAAGGTTTCATCCTGGCCCCACTTCAGCTTGGCACTTTCTTTGAAAGTGTGAGAACAAGAACATCATGCCATTCAGGAAAAAAACAAAAAAAAAACCAAAAAAAACAAAAAAAAAAAAACAACAACAAAAAAAAAAACAAACAACCCAAAAATTCCAAGGCTGCTCATGAAAAAACCCAGGAGCTCGTTGGACAGCAACAGTGCCTGGGAGCAGACTAGCAGATTATTTCTGATAAGCTCCAGAGGAGCAGAGCCCAGGGGCTTCTCATCAAGGCTGAGGCTTAATGAGCATTTCACAGATCATAGTGTGTCCTGAAAAGGGTGGGGGGGAAGGATGCACCACCACACCAGGGTCTGGTTTTACCATATTCACCCACTGCAAATGGGGGCATGTTGTCCATCACTCAAGGCCCACCAGAGCTCTGAGGCTGCCCTGATTTACAACAGTGTGAAGGTCTGGCTCTTAGTTCTTTTGGGTGCCTGAAAGGCCCTGGTATATAAAAGAAAGAAGAATGCCTGGTCTGAGCAGAAGTGCTAAATCATCAGAGTGATGCATTGTGATTACTGTCCCTGGAAACACCTTTTTTTTAACTCTAGCAGTGACAGTTTTTACTATCCATTTGACCAACAATGCCTTGTGTGTTGTACATTTTTTCACTTGGTATATTGAGGAGATTAATGCTGAGGGACCAAATCTTGCAAGCATTCATGTCATCAGTGTCTCTCCTTTGTTTGAACTCAGTCAGGATTGGAAGACCTAGGCAGCTCTGCTGCCCATGTCTGGGCAGTGGTCCCTGCTGGCAGAATTGCTCAAAGCTTTCCTTAGGCATAAATCCTGCTTTAAATAACCTCCACTGTAAACTATAAATTTTACTGAACCTGGTTTTGCCTGCATCTGGTGCTTTATGAGCTGTGAGACTTAGCCATGAGATTTAATGGAAATTACTCAGAGAGAACTCCAGAGAAGAAGAGGTAACAGTGTGCCAGCCAAGTCAGTAGATAAACCTTTTAACTAGCTGCCTTTTCTCTGGTGTAGTCATTCAATGGTGCTAAGAGTGCCCCAGTATTCACCTAGATTGACACACAGTTGTGATTTTATTGTCAGGGGTAACTTCCCACTCTCTTCTCTGGTGCCATCGGAAAGTTATGACGACTACGTCAGCAGAAGCTCTGCGGTTATAAAACAGATCATCACTGCCTGCCCCAGCAAAGGTAAAGGTTTCAAGGCTTTGTATATTCTGTCAGACAGCTGCAGTAACAGGAACTGGCAGAGACTTGCCAACAGAAGCACATTTAATGTGCTGTTGGCACTGCACAGAGCTTAAGGCAGACTCAGTGCTTGTCCTGGGCTACACTGAAGTAACATGCATGCAATTTATGGGACAGAAATGAAAAAAGTAATATAGAACTGAGACAGTAGAGTACTAATTTGCAAAAGTATATGCTTTTCTTGGTCTTTCTCCATCGGGATGTAGTTCAGCACAAGATAATACGTTTTCCTGGAAAGCTTTTTTCTCTTTCCCTCACAAATGCCTTCTCTCACTAGCTGGCAAGCTCAACACACCAGATACTTTCTGCCCATCACAACGTGCTTTGCCACATTATCAAAAAGGTCTGCAAAGATGGACAGCCCCAAAGCCACCTCATCCCCATCTGCTGGGGGGGAACGTGGCAGTGCTGCAGCTCCCTCACCACCGTTCTTTGCTTTTCCTGGTGTGCCAGGTGTCATCCTCATCGTGGGCCACGGCTCCTCCTTGGCACCTCTCACCCGAGCGCTCACAGGGCTCCCCAACAGAGACAGCAGAGACCTTGCCCAGATGGTACGGAAGGTGAGAGGATTTCATTTCATCAGGAAGCTTTTGGGTTGTTTCATTGTACTTTTAATAAGGAGACTGATTATGCAGCAAGCACGTGTGTAGCAGCATGCCAACACCAATGACATCAGCTTTCTCATTCCAAAGGGAATCTCATGCAGTTTTAGCAAAGTGCTGGAGGTAAAGAGAAGGATTGTATTCTGGGAGCATTGTATGTGACTAGCAGCTAAATCTTTGGAGAAGGTTTTCATCTGGAAAGCCAATGCCATGTAATGCCTACAGACAAGAGGCACATTTGGAAACCTCTCCACTTGGAGGTAGTCTCCTTCCTTTCAAAGTGGAAAAGAGAAGGCTTTGGGGTGACCTAATTGCAGCCTTGCAGTGCCTGAAGGGAGCCTACCAGAAAGATGGAGAGACACTGTACAAGAGCCTGGAGTTACAGGACAAGGGGGAATGGCTTCAAACTGACAGAGAGTAGGTTTAGATTGGATATTAGGAAGAAATTCTTTACTGTCAGGGAGGGTGAGGCACGGGAACAGGTTGCCCAGGTATGGACGTGGAGTGATGACACAAGTTCAGCTTTCACCCCTCAGGCCTCGAGCCTGGTTTTAGTTCATTTCAGAGGTGACAGAATATCAGGGACTGCTCTTTTCTGTAGCAAAGCCCCCGCTTCATGTCAAAGCAATGACCCTGCTGGTAACTTCCTTCCCAGATCCCTTCCCTGGGCATGTGTTTCTGCGAAGAACTGAAAGAGGAGAACAAATGGCAGATGGTCAACCCACCAGTGAAGACATTAACTCATGGAGCAAATGCAGCATTTAACTGGAGAAATACTATCATGGAAGATTAAAAGGTCATCTCTGCCTTTGCAGTTGTCAAAAAGGAGCCAAAGGCAGGTTATGGTTCATCACAGTCCAGTGATTCATCCCAAAGACACACAGAGGGTGGGAAATATCCTCTCTGAGTCGTCAAAGCACAGAAAAACACTTCAGAGTCTGGTGCCTGAATTTTGATTTTATTTTGGTGACTGAGAAGAAAGAACTCATGAACTGGTGTTTAAGTGAGAAATAACACTTCTGGTGGTGGTGAGGAAAGTATCTTCTAACATTTTCTGAGAGTACAAATGTTTAATAAACAGGGATGTAACTACCTGATTATAAACTTCACTCCAAGAGGCGCTGAAGTAGATAATGTTGTATTTTTAAGACCAAACTACATCCAGCAAGAATTCCTTTTTTTTTTTTTTCTTCAGTCACTTGGATATTTTCAGACAACAGAAAAACTGGGACTCAAAGAAGTCAACTCCTACCTGAAGAGGGGACCAGCTCTAGCTAAAGCCACTGTGTTTCCTGTTCACTTCATCAGTTCTGTGAGAGCAAATACCACACTGACTCTTTATTTACCTCTTCTACGAAGGGAGTCCATTTTCTGTCACACCAGCTCCTCATCCAGAAATTCTCAAGTGATTCATATTGCAAAAGGGTCTAAATTATTCCTTTTTGAAGGAAACTGAAGTGATTGATTTACTGTTTCTGGAACAAAGAAAGATGCCCTGTGTTACTGCACTGGTGACAAAACTGTGACATGAGCAACTCTAACTCTGAACCCTTCACGAGATGGCCCTTGCAGTTCAACAGCTTTGCTTTGTGCTGGTTTGTGCCAAATTTATTAACGGTGACCCATCTTCCCAGTGGGTCACCCGAAAGGTTTCTGTAGCTCTTCTCTAGGTGATGTGTTTAATTAAGGGAATGTAGCCCTGAAATTTTATGCACAAACAGGAACATGCCTTTGCACAGTCTTTCTTCCTCTTTTCCTTCCTGGTTATCAGATAACTACCTCCAGGAAAGTACAAGTGTTTCTTTCAGTGAAAGGAAAAAATGAAAATGTTTCTCTCAGTGCATGACTAAAAATGTTTTCATTTTCATTCCTCACTACCTGCTCCTATGTGACATCTCCCTGCATGCCATTAGCCACTGGGCCATGCAGTGGAGCCCATCCAACATTCCGGCTTTGGGGTTGAGAAGTGTCTGACAAGCACCTTTATCTGTGGGTGCAGAGATTTTGTTATCTCAGTTGTGCAGCTGCAATGATTCATTCTGACTTTCCAGCTATGGTGGAGTTGTTTGAGCTCTCAGTTTTCTGACAGTGATGCAATTTTACAGTGGAAGTCAAATGCCCCAGGGCCAAGACAGGAGCTCTTTAACGAGCAAGGGCATAGAACTCAAGCTCAAGAGATAGGTGGCTACAGCTGCAGTCCCAGAAAAAGATAAAAACACCAAATGTCACCACAACCTTTCCTTAATCAGGGGAAGCAGGATGCCACTGCAATGCTGAGAGCACTGCAGCTTGGCTACTTCTCCACATCTCACCCCAGCACACACTTGCTGTCAGCCAAGAGAGGCAGGTGTGGTGGGGGATGATTTTGCTCTGAGCTCAGGCCAGGCTCCTCTGTGGTCAGCAGGGAGGGCACTGACTCACACGTCTGGCTGAGAAAGGGCTGTATGATACAAAAAAATCAGCAAAGCCACTTAAAAGACTGGTCATTTTTAAAGCATTAGGGATATAAAATTTCATTACAAATTTTCCTCTACCTTTTCAGAAATAATGTAAATTTTCCCCGTAATGCTCTTAAGCGTTAATCCTAGACTGTGCTGCAAACAACCAGTTTGGGTTAAGAATCTGTGTCTTCCTTTAAAACACCAAAATAAAATACCAAGTGAGATATCTCCCTTCACCCAGTGGCATCAGATATATTTGTCAGGGTGGGTCTGTTGTGAAAAATAACCTGTAAGAACAGCATCACCTCCTTTCTTTAGCAGCTTTCCTATGCTGCTGCCACAGCATACAACATAGCAATGAAATACTTCTCTTTGCTTTTCAGGCCTTCGGGTCTGCAGAAATAATCTTGCTAAAAGCCAGTTAATGGCACTCTAATCCACTTATTGTCCATCCAGCTCCTATCCTTAATGAGTGTGTGCAGCTCCCAAGAGGCAGGTGACAGGAGGGGAGAAAGACACGGCTGGGGGAAGTGTCTGTCTGTCTGTCTCTTATAGAGGAAGGATTTAACTGCTCCACCCGATCTTGGCATCTAATCAGATGCCCACAGTGCATGTACAACACTATTGACAAGCTAAATATACTTAATGGGCAGATTCCTAAAATGAATCAAATTCCTAACTTGAACCAAAATCCCACTGTGCTTTTCTTTTATCCTCAATACAGATGCATTCCAATGAATTTCAGTTCAGTGAAAGCAATGAATTAAACTTCAGAGCATGTTTAAAAGAGGGTCTGGGGAGTTTTCTCTTGGGGTGGTTTCTAATCCAGACACCGCAGTGCTAAGCAGGTGAGGACAAATGCTTAGTCACAAAATACTGTATTAAAGTTATAAAGACTTCTCCATGTCTGCTGTTTGATTCAACTCTACAGAAAGAACATGAACAGAAGGAACAGGCAGCACACACAGGAACCCATTAAAACTATCTCAGTCTTAATAAAGGAAGGGCAAGGACAAGCTCTTCTATTCATAAGGACCCTGCTTTTGGCTTTCCTGGGACCCCATGAGCACAGATTCACCTCTAAACACTTTTTAAGACCAGAGCTGAAATGATGTCTTCGACATACAAGGTTTCTTGGTTGTACAACCTGGTACTTAGGAGAGAGGGAATTCCTAATGTGATGTTTACACAGCATGAGACTAATCACTAAACACAGGTGAAATGAAGAAACTGTCCTTGGAAGCTTCCAAGCTGTTTTTGTAGTAAGCAAAAGAAATAGGAAATCCTTTTCCAGTATCTTGTTTTGTTGGTTTTTTATGCAACTTCTAAAATTAGTTGTTGCTTTACTCCATTGCAGTTTTCTTTGACTTGATCCATTTCATTACAAAGTTATGTACTTCAGTAGATGCTTTTAGTACTGCCTTGAGAATATGAATGTTTTCTTTATATCTTAAAAAGTGAGAACAAAAATTCTTTTGATGAAGACCTGCAGCGAAGCTAATCTGTGGTGACCCCTTGTGGGAAAACACAGCCTCAGACTTACATGGCTAAATCAGATCTGGTGTGATTGAGGGATGAGGAGGAAGAGCAGCAATTTTTTTAAAAACTATAATGCTTCCTCCATACCCTTTGGAAGGATATTAACATCAAAATTTATAATGTTTGGGACTACTTTTAGGTAAAGGAGCTTGGAGAGACATTTGAGTCAACTGCTTCTGAAAAGTGAGATAAAACAGGCTATGAATGTTGTGGTCCTGATTTTTCCAAAGCTTTTTGCTTGTGCCAGCATTAATACTGGTGCAAGGAATATGCACAGCTCTGCTGACTCAAAGAAGTAGATATTTCTGTTCTTCGCAGAATTTTAAGTCACAGGTGAGGAATAAAACAGTTGAGTGCATTTTTTGACTTCTCCAACAAAAACACTGGGGGTCTCCAAAAGGAGCAAGTCCTGTTCTCAGGAGCAACCTGTAACACTTTAGGCATTTCCTGATGTTCTCAGCTTTCCTTGATTGTATTCCAGACAGGAGGGTTTTTATTTTTTCAGGAATGCCACTGGAGGTCACTCATGTACTAACAAATAGTGCTGCAGGGGAAAAAAAGTAAAGCAACCAAGAATGAACTCAGCTTGACTTGAAGGTGACCTTAAAATGGAAGTGAGTTTGGAAATATGTGGTGCAGATATTCCTCAAATTTACAGTAGACTATAATAGAAGTAGCAAGTAAACCAATTATCTTAATTTTCTTATAAAAAGACCAAAAAAAAACCCCTCACAACATTAGCAAACTAATGTTAGCTTTGATCTAGCTACAGTAATAATAGAAATGCAGCACAACTCTGTCAGAAAAAGCAAAAAGAGGAAAAGAGAACCCATTTAAAAATGCTCACTGGGTCACATCCCTTGACAAGAAATTGCAAACAAAGTATAAGATAGGAGAGGAAAAACTACATGGGAGTTTTCTCATTTTGATATTTCTGATAGCAGAAAAATTGCAAGGAAGAAGTAATAAACTCTATTTATTTCATATTACTTATTTCCCTATCTCCACTCTCTCTTGATCCATTTTTATCACTAACTTTCAAATTTTTGGATATATTTTTGCTGGAGTCCTGAGTTGTAGAGAAAAGGAAATTGCTAAAATGTTTTTCCTCTTTCTGCTAAACTGAAATTTTAATAACTGATTTCCTGCTCTGAGGTGAAGAATTAGGAAATGTATGTCCTGTTTCAGCAATATCAGTACAATATCTCATCCCAAATGGGCCCAAACTGGTTGTTTTACTTCAACAGCAAACTGCTACTGGCTAGCAATTCTCTGCCTCAGGCTCCAGGCCCATCAATAGTCATACTAAAATTCCCACAGTAGGAGAGAGCCAATTAAAACCTGACAGATATATGTAATAATCAAGGTATTGCTTTCAAATTATCAGGGAAGAAAAGTTTCAGAGCAGCTTTATTCCCCTGCAGAAAGAGAGAAAAAGACCTGTCAGTGGCATTTAGAGCTTGTACAACACTTTGTACAGCTCTGCATTGCTCTGTACTTTTAATTTACTATTTACATCCTTCCATTCGATTCTGGAAGCTTCTAGGAGGGTTCTGCAGCTGCTGTGTCCTGCCAGCCACTTCCTGATTGACAGGTTTTTGATTTTGGTAGCTGCATGTTCAGTAATTATCTGCCTGCTGATAGGGGGTGCTGGACCGGGCTTTGTCTGCTCTGTAAGGATGCTTCTTCCACTGGGAGATGGGAGCAGAGCAAGCAGAGCTTTTGGTAATTTCTGTGGGTGCTGGGAAATGGCAGAAACTCTCCTGCAAGCAGTGGGGGCTGTGCAACACCAAGGCTGATGAACCACTGGGCCTGATCTCCAGCACCCTGGAGAAATTTCCCTTGGCATGACGGTGGTGACAGCCTAGACAGGGCTTGGCCAGGGGGATGTTGTGTCCGAGCCTCTCCCAGGGCTGTGGGAGGTGTGTGGAGGTCCAAGTGCCATGTCCATGGAAGGAGGAGGTGTGCAGACTATTCCCTGTTAAGGAGGGACAATGGGATATCAGCTGGAACTCCTCAGAGGTGAGAGCCTGAACCTGAGGTGGAGGGATGTCAGGGGCTGTGCTGGGTGGAGCAGTGGACACCCTTGAGGGAAGTTGCTGAAGTTCATGATTTCGGACAGCAGCAGCAATGTTCCTCGTCCCTGCTCAGACCTAAGTGCACAGTGTGCCAGCATGCAGGGCTGTGTGGGAGTGCACAGGACACTGCTGGGAGCTTTGGGTGTACTGGAGGTGTGGGAATGTCCAGAGCTGCTGTTGGTGATGGCACCAAAGAGTCCCTGGGGAAGGACTGAAGGACAAACAAATGAAGCAGAATTGCAGACTTCACAAGCAGAATTTTAATTAACCCCCTAGCAGTCAGCAATTCAGTTTGCACATCTGACAGCTTTACAACACAGACTGGAGAAGTGCATCAAACTACAGATATTTACATGGCAATTGCTATGGTCATGAATTCAGGTTTTTGGGTCGTTCAAAAAGTCAGTGACCTTGTACAGAAAGCAGGAAATGTAAAGGTGCTCCTGCCCTGAAGATTCAACTGTTCCATGTAATCACATCCAGTAGATGGATCTTGTGTTCCTACCAGAAGATAACTTAAGAGCATCCCTCAACAGAGATGATAGAGGTTCTAATATCATCTAAAATAATCCATCCCAGGAGTGGGTGGGAGGATGGCAGGAAGAGAAAGGAGAAAGGGAGGAAGTTGTGGTGTGTTCTGTAGTGCTGCCTCTCACGATCACAGAAATAAGAGCAGCCATGGGACCATGTGCCCTCTCCATAGCTGAGCTGGGCCCATGTCTGGTTGTGCATAAGAAAGCCCACCTGGTTTCTCAGTTGGGATTTTTATCTGTAGTAAATGTAACATCCTGAGCCTTTAAAATAATGGATATTCTAGAGATGATGAAGAGAAAGTAAAGTATATAACATGTCCCATATGCCAGTTCAGCATGGAATATTGCATCAAAATTACTTCATCCAAAAGTGACATTTCTTTACCTGAAGTGACTGTACTTCTGGACATCTGTTAGAGAATATTGTGCATTATCATTGTGGGAGGCTGCTCTTGGCCACCCAGCCAGGACGACGGCACCAACAAATGATTCTTTAAGGAACCAAGGGGCACCTCCAAACCATCCGCCCTTGTCCTTGGGAGGGAATTCCACTTGCTGGCTGTTCACTGGGAACACCCCACAGCTGGTCCAAACAGCTCCAGGAGGTTCCCAAAACGCCTGGACGACAACCTCTTGGTACAGGGACTCGAGGAGCCGGCTCGGAGAGGTGCCCTCTGGGATTTGTTGCTTGTTCCCAGGGGGGCTCTCGTGGCTGACGTGGGATTGTCTTGGCCGCAGCAGCCGCCGGGTTTCAGATCTCTGCTGCTTTGCCTGCGCCCGTCTGGCTCCCGAGATGGGCCAGCACAGGTGAGCATGGCTGCAAAAGCAGCATCTTTTATTAATGTGTCCACGGCAAAGCTGTTGTCCCAAAAGGATTCTTTCACCCAGTGTGCAAGAAGCCAATCCCCACACAGAGTTCAGGTATTTCCTTTCTTTACTGTTCTGCACAGAAAGAGGTGCTGGGTGGCAAATGCACAAAGCTAGCACAGCAACTATCAAACTTTTCACTATTTATACATTTTAGCAAAAATGGGATTAATGTTCATTGGCTACCAATTATGTGGCTCTCTTATTAATTTAATATAGTATTTCTTTTTTAAATTATATTTTTATAGTATCATATTGTGAGAAATGAGACAACTCTCAGTAAAAAAAAATTAAAATAATTTATTGAAAACAGAAAAATGGAAAAATTACAGAAATTAGAAAAATATAAAAATTTGGGATCCTATGGCTCGATAGATGGTATGCCCCAGGAGTGCAGGGATTTTAGATCTTCTGGCTGAAACAGCACTGGACCTCAGGTAGAGAAAAAGGACTTACAGTGCTAGGCTGGCTTTTGGCTGGTCCAAAAGCAAAAAATTTTATACTAAAGGCTCCTCAATAGGAGTAGGCTTTCCTAACACTGACATCCACCCCAGCTAGGCTGGAGAGAGAAAAGGGGCGTGTCTCTGTCTAGCTCATTGTTTTATAGTGCCTTTGCTCTGCCCCAGTCCGCCCACAGCCCACCCACAGCCCGCCCCTTTGGTTTAAAGTGATTGGTGCTTTCCCTTTGACAGATCATCTCTGTCCACCAATAGCTCATCGTTGTCAGAGGGGTGGTATCAGTTGAGATAAGGGTGGTAACATGCCCTCATTAAAATTCAGGTTGCCACGGAGCTTGCCTACAGGATAATGGCTATGGGGCTAAAAATAGCTGCTGGCTGTTAGAACTGGGGTTTTTGAAATTTCCCTTGGAACCAAAGTACAAGTAAAAACACCTAAAAAAATATTAAAATACATCCAACACATCTTAAAACACTTGTAAAAGTATACAGTAAACACAGGAAAGATAACTCTTATGGTGTACAAGTGGTTTGAAGTTTGAAAAGGGAGCATTAAGTTGGGAATCTTAACTGGGAAGGGTGCAACTCTCTCTTAATAAACTACTTTGAACAATTGAAAACACTGATAATGGAACTTGATTTTTGTACCTGGGCTGATGGGTTAATTTTAACATTCAATTTAAAAATATTTAACTCAAAATTAATTAATTAAAGCACTTAATATGCAAAGACCAAGCACAAATAGAGATTTCATGTATGACACATATCTAAACATTTAGATGTTACATTTATAGTATATGTAATCTGAAATGCTCTATATATTACATATAGATATTATCTTAGGATATATTATGAATATTGTTTCTCAATATTTATTATATATTGACGTTATAAATATTAAATAATACACAATATTTACATTTGTATTTTAATAGTGTTTTGTTTTGGTATGTATTAAATATTAATATAATCTTTTATCATATCATTGACTAATATTGATTAGCAATAACTTATTGATAATTAATATTAGTATCTTGACATTAATATCTTAATATTTTTCTTCTACTGGTTAAAAGATTTCCTTGCTCCTTATGCTAACTAGTCCTTCTCTGTGCTCGGTCTGTCTCTTCTTTTGAAGAGTTTCCTTTGTTCTTGCTTCTACAGATGCAAGGACAACAGCAAAATAAACAAGGAAAACGTGGGCCTGGAATGGTGGCCTAGTGACAGGGAAAATGGAAAGAGCTGGGAAGCCCAGTGCTGCCTTTGTCTTCACCAGCAAGACCCCCAAGTCTCTGTGCCCAGAGGCAGGACTCAAGAAAGACAGCAACTACCAGTAGTAGGAGAAGATTAAGTTGTGAGGACAAAGTTCATGGCTTTATGAATACAGAATAATTCTGCACTGAATTCAACACCTGATTACAGGCTACATGGAATAAAGGAAGTTGCTGTGAGACTGAGATTATAAAGGGTCCAAAGATACACGTTCCAGACAGAACAGTGACAGAAATGTTTATTCAAAGCATCTTAACACATCCTTTTACAAACAAAAATATTGCAGGGTTACCACACTAAGTCATCTACTCCAAAATTTCAGTTTTTGGGGTCTTTTCCTTTAGTTGTACCCAATTCCTCTGCTTCCTCTGGTTCATCCTCCTAAATCAGTAATTTCTGTGGATTAGAAGGAAAAACAGGGCAAAGAGATGCATTTTATTATAAAACACTGGAAAGTAATCCCAGTAATCTGAAACATAACTCGAAGATTCTGCTGTCCACCTCAGCCCTCCTCACCCACTGCCTTTCAATGGCAATACTTGAATTTAAGTTGTTTACGTCGTTTGTCAGCTGGCAGACAGACTCAGTACACACACACTGACTGCCAGCCAGCCCATGTGTAACTCTGGAACAGCCAAAGAATGTCTCCTGGTTAGATGATATCATAAGGAATGCAGAACAAGGAGGAGGGAATCTCTATGTGAAAAAAAAAATGATGGTAAGGGGGCAGGGAAGACCAGGCTGCAAGAAAATAGGTTTTGTTACATCTGATCTTCACAGGATGTGTATTTTCTTCAAATCATTCCCTCTTAGTATAACTTAATCTTGCTAAACATAAAGACAAGGGGAACAATATGTTGCCTCATTAATTATGGCTGGAGACCTGTGCTGAAAAATGTTTAAAATCATCCAACTCCTTGATTCTGGAAATAAAGTGTTGGAAGGAACTTTGAGAAGATCTATCACTTTGCTATGTTTTCATCTGCCTCTATGCCATATCTGACAGATACCTGGAATCATTTGTTCTCAAAAACACCCTACAAAAGCCACTGGGAAACCAGAACTCCTTTGTTGCAGTGGGCCAGAAAATTTATTAGAATCAAGTTCAGTCCAAATGGTTATTTGAGTCCAAGGGTCTTTGAGACAAAGCAGGCTCAATGCACTTTTGCCAAATCCAAAGCAGTGCTATAACCTGCTGAGATTTCTGCTGGATTTGACCCAAGCCCAGAGATCCTGTAAGATGTCAGTCCTACACACCAGGTCAGCCAGCTGCCTGCTCTGCCCTGAAGCTAGAGAGCACCTTCAGAGGAGAAAACTGAGAGACTGCAAGAGCTGACCTAAATGTTTAGTGCATACCTCCAGGCATTTTCATATGGTTTAAGAGATTTTCTGATCCCTAAAGACAGTGGTTTGCTTGGATTTATTGTAAAATGGACTGACTACAAATGGATAAATTTATCTGATATTTTCATACATCAGATAGCCAAGCTTGTAAATTTTAAGAATAAATAAAAACAACACAATTGAGTGGAGGCCAATAAGCTAAATATGAGTAAACATGGAGGCATCCCTGTTGCTTCTTGTAATTGTGAATTTAAAACAGGCTTCTGAACAACCTGGAAGAAAACCTGAGCATCTGAATTCAAATCTCTTTGGTTTGTAGGAGAAACAAACCAACCAGAGGCTATTCAAACCATAATGCATAATAACACCTAAAATTTGTTTCTTTGTATTTGTTTAGCCTGCTTTTGAACTACAATTGAGAGAATTAAGAATATACAGTTGCATTCATGACAGAAAAGTGAAGTGCTTGAAACTGCCTAAACTTCCCAGGATCTGACATATTCTCTCTCATTTTTGTAAAAAAAAAAACAAAAAAACCCCAACAAAACACAGTTTGGAAATGCAATCTCTTAGAAATTCAGCTCTGCAAGTATTGTCAAGTGTATATGCACTAAAGTGTCACTTTTAATTTGTACTGTTGCAGTATGTGAATTTGACTTCTCACAGTTCACCTCTCCAGAGGACTGCCCTCCTTACAAAAGGTACAGATTCCCATGGTCTCCCAGCAGCAGCATGGCTTCAGCTGATTGACATCCATCATTTCAAACCCTGACTACTAATTAAAGAATGAGCACACATGCCCCATTTCTTACCTTGATCTTACTGACCTTGGTTTACTTCTTCCTCTCTTCCCTCACCTTCTCCTCCATTGCTTGCTGGGTTAAAAACTTCACTGGAGGGCTCATGACCACCACCCTCTGCAGTGACTGAAATATGAGAAATTAGAAATACCAAAGAAAATCGACTTTACAAATTTGCACTCAGACTTTGTTTCCATGTAACACCAGCTAACTCCTACTGAAGGCTGCAGTTGTTGTTCACATGAGAAATCCCACAAAATCTTCTCTGTTTATTATCAAGTTTGTATAACAAGCCATAATGTAGAGTAAAATAGCTCACAGGCTTCCCAAGACAGTTGTATCTCATGCTATGTGAAATAAAACAGATACATACATATTGTGCAGTTTATGAATGGACTTGGAAGTTCCAAACATTCAATGGAAAATCATAGGAAAAACAAAATAAAACACAAAACCTCTCTCACATCACTTGGTATTAAACCTGTAAAACCATGGTCACCATAGTGAAAGCATGGAGTTTCCAGATGTTTCCAGAACAAACCTGTAACTGAAGGAATTTTCTCTTCTTCAGTTACTGCTCCTTCTGCTTCTCTGGGGGCTGGCTCTTCCTCATGGGGAGACCAGGGTGTTAATTTGGTAATTTTTGATGCTTTCCATTTTGGTTCAACAGGTAATGGTGGTTCGTCCTCTTCTTCCTCCTCTTTTTCCTGGAAGAGAATTCATGAAATCCAGTATCTCATTGCTACAGACAGTAACTAAGATGATGGGTTAGTCTACTAAAACCTTCTTATCTGGGATCAAAATGGCAATGACTGGAAAGTATTTACAGGTGGAGGAACTTCAGCAGCTGCAAATCTTGGACAAAAACTACACTTTGAACCTTGATGAAGTTCAGTAGACTATTACTGATGATTGATACCTGATGCTCTGTCTGGTAGATGCTGCACGGTCTCTCACAGAAACAGACTGAAAAACCAGTTGTTTCTGCCTAAATCTTTGCCTTTGAAAGGATCTAGGAAGCAGTAAGGTAGTGCACAAAGCTTATGGTTTTGAAGTGTGAAGATATTTTTTTAAATTTGAAAAAATCATGCTTTTTCTACAAATATGAAGGAGTCAATAATTGAATCATTGTCTGTATTGTTAGCTAATCTTTTCTCTTTTTTTTAATGGGCTTTGTTCTGCAATTACTTCAACTAAACCAAAAGGGCAAAATTTAATCTTACTTTAGTGACAGCACTGTCCCTTGCTTTACAAAGCTCATCCAAGAATTCCCAGCTGAACTAAGGAAATGCACATTACTTTGGATACTCCTATCAATCTGATACTTAATTTGAGGATCTCTTGCTTTTAGCTGGAAAAAAACAAAACAGTCTCCAAGCTTTGCAAATCTCTATCACAAGTGACAGGATTTTGATGATTTTTATTTTATCCTTCAGAAATGATTGCTGCATCAGAGAATTTTCAAGGACTGTGTAATGGCAACTAATGTCACATAAGAGGTACCAAACTCTAAGCTAAAATGTGGCAATTTTTCTTGAAATCAAACAGTAATATTAAAATATATTTCTTACTTCTGTAGCTATTTTTTTGCATCATATTAATCAGGAATGTTTCAAAACATTAATGCATAAAGGAGAAGGGAAAACACACTTTGATACCAGCCACTCCCTACAACTATTAGAAGCTGTGGATATTAAGTTCCTAACAGGACCAGGACAACAATAGGACATATTTCCCAAACATGAATCTGCTGGAAATTACCATTTGTATGCATAGCACCAAGCAGTTCAGAAATACAAGAAATATTGTTCATTGTTTTCTGGTGTTCAGAAGAAAATGTCATAGAGGCTAAACATGCAGACAAATATATCTGTATTCCCCTGTGATTTGAAACTTCAAATGTTTTGGGAAGATTCTGATTCTTTTTAAGCAGAAAGGATTCAAGTCTGCAAGCAGTGCAAAATCACACCTTGTAGTTTTCAAAGCTTACACAGTAGAGAACATTAAAAAAAAAAGGCAAAATGAAACCTCATTTAGTTCTTAAGAATGCACAAGTTTCCACCCTTTTTGACTCATAAGATCTACTTTACCATCACTGTCTGCAAGGCATTTTATATATTCCTCAACAACAGATTTGATTTACTGAGTTCTCTGATACTCACTACAACTTGCACTATTTCTTTTACCTGCACTGGTTCTATGTATTCACCATGCTGCTCACATCCCATATCAAAGATGAATTTGCCAGGACCTAAAGGCTGCATAAAGACATAAAAACATCAGCAGAACTGAACAGTTAATCCATTCTAAGCACAGAAATGTAAAATATCCTTTACTAAAAATTCCATACAATAGTCAGTAACACTACAGTTTGAAAGTGATGTTGCAAATAAACTTGCATTGTGTCCTACAGATTAATTCAGTTTCATGTGTTACACTTATGGTACAAAGAAATACTACAAAAGATCAGAAGCCTAGCTTCTTATTTTAAGTGGAAATAGGTCATATTAAGGCAATTCCATGCTAACTGTTCAGATGAATAGAAAGTGTTCCTGCACACTTACCTTACCATTGAGAAACCTGCCCTTAAATCTATGGTTTAGGTGGATAAGTTCAGCTGGTCCTTCCTGGATTCCATTTACCCAAGCACCAACATACTTAGATCCTGTGTCTTTATAGACATATGTGCCTTGCCCATGCCTAAGGAGAAAATAATTATTTTGTTTTATACCAGTGAGCATTAAGAATTTAGGATGTTGTTATCATTAAGGTATAAAACTGGTATTAATTAAGCAGCTGAAACTACTCAAGCTGGACTAAATTGCCAAGGTCACCCCTGGATGTCATTTTCTGCAGTCAGACATGCTCTGAAAATAATCTTTGCATTTTAATGCCATTGGGTGACTTGAAACATCCCTGTGAGAATGAAACAAACCTCTTGTTGTCAGCCCATTCTCCAGTATAGGTGTCTCCATTTGCATACAGATATTCTCCATAGCCCTGTCTCTGGTCATGCATCCAGTCTCCTTCAAGGACAAAAGGATAAAAGCAGTGTGAGACCTGGTTTATTTCTTTGTATGATACAGTGGCCAGTTTGTAACATTATCATACAGGTATTAGAGAAGGAAAAGAAAGCTATGATACTGTTGGAATTCCTCACTATTCCTTACACCACTCCTTACTCTAGAGTCCTTGCTCTTTTTTCATCAGTCTGCTCCTCTCCACATGTATTTATGTTGCTGCCTGACCTCCCTCTCCATTTTTCCATCATTATCTGTCTCTGTTATCACTTTCTATTACCATTATGAACACATAACAACCCAGTCCTATCTTTAAACGGGGTAATGTATTACAGCTGCATTAGATAATGTGACTTTTCCACATAAATTTAAAGAGGAACTACTTTGACTTATTTGCTAAAATTGTCCTGTCAGTCATGGGGCACATATATTCAGAAGGATGCTAGATGGTGTGTCTTAATTATTCTTCTAATCAAGCTTAAAAGTAGCTTAAAAAAAAAAAAAATCACAGTGCCTATGTTCCTGCACGGCAAGATCGGGCTGTGCTTTTTGCCCTCAGCTTTTAGCCCTCACAATGTGAATGTCTTTTTTTTTCCTAGCTTAGAAAGGAGGGGGGAAATATCCTCCCTTGAAACTTTACTGATATTCTGAGTATTTCAGGTACTCTCTAACAAGCAGGGAAACTGTGAACTTCAACTTCTCCAAACTTCAGAGGTGTTCCAATCCCTAAATATGGACTCAGATAAGCAGCTTAGTTTTTTAACGACAGATCTAATAAATGTCCTAAACTAAATCCCCATAAATAAACCCCAAGCTTCTCAGAACTATTACTAGAAAGGGAATAAGAGGACAGTATCTTACAGCAAATGCATCTTCTCAAAGTAAGACATTCTCCAATTCATTATCTCTTTTCATTTGTGGTGGAGGAGGAGTGAGAGGGGAATGTGTCCTTTTGGCTACAGAAATCCTTGCAACTGTGTTCAGTGTTTTACCTGCATATTTTGATCCATCTGGATAAAAAAATACACCTTTTCCATGCTTCTTGTTTTCAAGGTAGTCCCCAGTGTAGAGAGCACCGTTTTTAAACCTGTAGGTCCCCTGAAACACATTTGGTACCGATGAAATACCTGTCAGCTCTCACCCTTGGTTCAATACAGTGCCCAAATAACACAACTGCAGAAGCAGAACCACGACCAGGGTCGGTGTCTTACACGTCCACTCCTCAAACCATGCTTGTATTCCCCTTCGTAGGTGTCACCATTGGGCAGCCGTGCCTTCCCAAATCCATGCCGCTCCCCTTCGGAATTGCGATCGCCTTCATACTCCTGATAAACGCGGAGGGAAAATGGTTAAAGGGCTGGGCCTGACTGAATCCAGCCTCATCAGACAGAGGGACTCAGGTGTTTGTGGAAAGCTGCTCCAGCTCGGCTTCAATCAGACCCCGGCACCCCAAGCCTTCTTGGCGTGCGTGGATGCGGCGTTTCAAACCCATGGAAAAAGCGGGGCAGGTCGTACCTGGAATGACACAGCCGCTCTCCCGAACCCCCCTGCCCGGGGAGCTGCCCCTCGGGACCTCTCCTCGGCCCGGCCCGGCGGGCACTGAGCGCCTCATCCCCGGGGATGTTCCCTTTCCCTCTGCCTTCCCCGCTGCCCGCCCGCTCCTCCCGGGCCCCCGCGCACCCCGATGTCCGCCCCGGCCTCCCCGGACTCGTCGCCCTCCTCAGAGCCCAGGTCCGACATGGCCGCGGCGTCGCCGTCGCTGTGACAACCGGGCGAGGCCGCGGCGGGGCCGCCCCTCAGCGCGGCCCGGGCCCGGGCACCGAGCACAGGGCAATAAACTCTCCAACCTGTTCCTTAGAAAGTCGGCACTAATGATGGCGTCTTGAAGGAACATGGGGATAGCTCCCCAGAACATGCGTGTCAGTCGCCAAAACTTTTATCTATTTATACGTTTCAGCAAAAAGATTAGTAGTGTTCATTGGCTTAAAATTTACATCATTCATTAATTAGTGTTCTGCCTTCTATTCATTATTGATTTCTCGCTTCTCATGCTAATTAGTCCGCGTTTTTCAGTATTTTTATTATCTTTCTCCCAGATAGGGCACCTCTGCTTTATGTAATGTGGTTTATAAATTCTGTTCAGTTCTCAACAATAAATTCCCTTCCCAGGTTCTGCTAACTTCCTTCTCCAGGTCTGAGAGCACTAAAGTATGTCAAGCCCTAAACTTTTAATTGGTTTTTCTAACACATGGACATCACCCAGAGCTTGCCCATCAGCTGTTAAACTATTTCACTGATTAAGTCTCTTCTCAACATTTTCCCCCCAATGCTGCACAGGCTCCTTTTAAAGCAGTGCCAGACTCTGTTCAGTGGTGCCCAGCATCGGGATGAGGAGCAACAGCCGTAAAATAAAACACAAGACATTCCACTTAAACACGAGGAAGAATTTCATTATACTGAGGGTGGCAGAGCTCTGGAACAGCTGCCCAGGGAGGGTGTGGAGTCTCCCTCTCTGGAGACATTCCAAACCCACCTGGATGTGTTCCTGTGTCACCTGCTCTGGGTGGCCCTGCCTTGGCAGGGGGTTGGACTGGGTGATTTCCCGAAGTCACTCCAACCCTCTGCCTCTTCCCCTCAGCTTTTCCCAGCCAGTGCCTTTTGTGTGTTGAAACTGGTGATGGATGTGACCTGAGACCCCTCAGCCTTCCAAGAGCTCCCAGTAGTTAAGCTGGTCTGGCCTGAAAACAACACTTTAGATTTTAAACCTCATCCTTCAGCTAGATTCTTTTATTTTTGGGCAGTTTATTGATGTTCAGAAATACCAGTCCACTTCCTGTTTTCTCTCTTACAGGAGTCCAGCGAATCACCTCACCATCACTTTGCACAGTAATTTAATGGCCAAGGATTCACAAGGCAAGGATATGCTTGGTGAAAAGCAGTGAGCTAGACAAGCACTGGGCAGAGCAGGTGACACTTCTGAGGAAGGCAGGATTGGCAAGTGGTTGGAAAATGTGGTGGAGGTCACCTTATGCCCTAGATCAAAGCTTCTCCACCCAAACCAGAAGAAAAACAGGGTCATCACTACACATCACTACACCATATTCAGGTGAGTTTTCAGAGGTAGGAATCTAAATAGCCAGTATTTAGATAATGAATGAATTCTAATAAGGTGTCACTTCTGTGGCAAGTGTCTTTTTGTCTTCAGCTGGGTAAAGATGCAAAAAGAGGAGACTATTGCTAAATACCTCAGTGTTCATAGGAACCAGCTTCTGAGTTAACGTCCAGTTACTCATTTGAGAGCACCTTCCCTTTGAAACAGTTAAGAACACTGAAATTAAATTTTGTTAGCTGGTAGAGCACTAAGAAGCTATACATTTATTGACTCCAAACTGTATGGTTATTTCTCTTTCCTGCACATTCCCAGCATTTGACATGGGAAGCCTAATTTGCATAATGTACTGTTAATAAGCAATTGCAGACTATGCAAGCTACTGCTCTGCTGAGCTCCTGCAGAGCTGACATGAGTGCACATTATCTGAAACACAGTCTGTGCAGTTCCTTCTTTCTGACTCTTGATGATGCCTCTGTTTCTCCCTTGCACCTAAGAATGGCTAAATTCTTCTATCTACAATAAGGTAATGTCTCTAATTATCAAAGTGCTCACTTGGTCTGTGCATGGCGTATTCATTCTAAGCAGACACTGCGGCTCAGAGTGATAAGGGAATTTATGTTTGGAATGCATAGGGAGGTGCTCCCTGTTAAACAAAAGTAACCAGATGTGTCTTTTGGCCTGGAAGGGGACGTGGCCCAGGGAACAGCTGTGACACCAACAGGAAGCAGTGACAAGATATCAGAGTCACTCCCCTGGATGACCACTAATAATGATCATTAACAGTTCTTGCTTATTGTTTCAGAGTTCTGAAGGAGGAAAAGGGTCTGAAGGAGCTCAGTTTTCTTGGGAAACAGCTAACTCTTTCTTTATAAAAGTTAAACTGCTTAGCACCCAGAAGTGGCAGAAAGAACAAATGTCTTTATGACAGGATCATTTCACTTAAATGAGGGAGGCATCAGGTTAAGTTTTCTATACCTAGAAGCTGTCTTGTGAGAACAACTACAACTTATAAGGATATGTATAATTAATGACAAGAAGAATTTATCTTGTAGTTTCTTGTCTTCCCATTGAATTTGGGTGTATTTCAATGTCAGATTAAAGTTAAGCTTCAGGTATGTCACTTTTGAAAGGAGGGCTGCTATCATCCTTATTTTCCTGTTCTTTTCCCTTTTCTGTCAAAGGACTGATATTCTTAAGGTCCTGCTGATCTTGTATACGAATTTCATTTGTCCAAAGTCCCTGGAGGGTGATTTGTGCTGATTATCTGCTCTCCCCTTGCTGCTGGCTGAGCTGGCAGCTGCCTGCACTGACTGCCAGTCACCCTGGCAGGGACAGCAGAAGCTGCCACAGCTGTGAGTGGCCCTGGGGAAGCTCCTGGTTTGGATCTGACAGAAGCCCCACAGGGAGCCAGAGCTCCCCTGAAACCCAAAGCCACTGCTGCCAGAGGTGCTTAAAAACAGAGAAAGACAACAACACAGGATGGAGAAGGCTGCTGGGAGCATGACCCCAGAAGGTGCCTCCTGTGGAAGAGGACAGCCCTAGATGTCCTTCTATCCTGCCTTGCAAGTCCTCACTTTGATTTTAACCAGAGAGCTCCTCTGCAGAGAGAAATGGCCAAAAAATATTTTTAAGGCCAGTTATGCTCCTGTTTATCCTTGGACTTTACCCTCTGTTGGGAGGGGGAGACTTTTAGCAGTGCAGGGGTTTTGCAGGGAAAATGTTGCTGTGCCATACCTTTGAAACAACCTGACTGCTTCCTTCCAGCACTGACCAAGCTCTGAGAACACACGTTGCACAATGGACATTAGAAACGACAGGACTATTTGTTGACCTCTACGTTTCAATCAGTGTCTTGCTTCAAAGGGGTGATTAAAATACAGCAGGGTGCACACACAGCCTCTGAGATGGTAAAGGCAGCATCCTGCTTAATTCCCACTCAGTGCACTTGGAAATTCCTGCCCTCCAGGAGCTCGCTGCTCTCTGCCCCTGTTCTACCATGCATCCTTCTTCCAGGGCTACTGCCTCTGTGAGCCAGCTTTTCTCCACCCTGCCAGCAGTGTGGCCTTTTCATCTTCTGCCATCAAAATTAACAGGATGAGTGGAGATAATTTGCCTGACTCACAGGTTGGTTTCCTCACTTCACACATTACTCAGTCATTCCTGACAGAGTTGGTTACTCTGGGAGGGCCAGTCCTTGGCACTCAAGTCACTTTGAGTTTTGCTCTGGGCTCGATTAGAGATGCAAGTGATCCTTCACTGCTTTTGGTAGGGCAGATCTGGGCAGGATTACATCTTTTGACAAGACTTTAAAGAACAGAAATCTGCAAGGAAATATTTTTTTTATCTCTTAGAAGACAGTAATTTACATCTTTCTCCTTATAAAAATGTAATTCATGGCTGGTAACAGACACTAGCAAAGTGTAAACAGGAGCTGTCAGGAAAAACTTAATGAAATCAGTTCTGTTCCTCCTGAAATTTAAATATAAACCAGATTGTTTTCAACAGCCTTTTGGAGGAAAAATGTGGGATTAGGGAATTGAAATAATATCCTAAGGGGAGTTCTTGCTTGGGAATATACATTTCAGGTCTTTTTATTATTCTGCAATATATACTATCAGACACACTCAAAGAATTCAACATATTTTCTTAGGTTATGGGAAGAAACGGTGGACAAAGTGGAATTTGCTGTCACTAACTTCCATATACTGTTTTTTTTTCCATCCAGCTCGGAATTAAACAAGATTCTGAAATGTCAAAATCCTTTGCAAAATGGGAACTTCTCTCCGCACAGCCCTTTTTAAGCTCTTTACTGGCAAAATGAAATCTGCTTACTCTGTGTATACCGAGTAAAGATAGCCTCTTTTTGTGCTCATAACTAAGAAAAACAAGCAAATGACCTTTCTAGCCACTCAGTTTACAACTGCCTACTCCAAGTACAATTAACATTGCATAGCCTGAAGGCAGGATGATTCAAAAAGCTAAGTTTGTGTGAAATCCATTCTTGAAATACAGATAATGCTTTTTCTGTCTCTTGGCTAAATATGATCTTTCATTTCCCTCCTGCAGATTGTCCAAGGGAAAGTGTTCTGCTGTATTTATATCCTGCCTCCCATTTCTCTGACCTCACTGCTCAATTTGAAGTACAGACTGCATTTCATTCTTCAGACATCTGGGAAAGTTGTCAGGATTTTCTTTTTACCTAAGGGGTCTCCCTTTCCACTAAGTGCAGTAGGGACATACAGAGGTCACTTTGGTTCCATTTAGGAAGTTGTTGCTGCTATCTTTTCTCAAGACTTTGATGACAGTCAACATTACTAGTGATATCAAGAAAGCAGTTGGCATTCATGAGAGTAAAAAAAAAAATCCTATGGTCAGTATAAGAATAAAGCAGCATCAATATTACAATTTTCTCCATTTTTCTCTGGAAGTGTTTTTGGTTGGGTTTTTTTTCATTAAATAAAACCCCAAGCCTAAGCTTCTTTATTCAGGCAGAGCTTGTAATGACATAAAGCTCAAGCAGCCCAATCTTTTTGTCTATACCCCCTGAAGTCCTAACCTGGTAATTCAGAATTAATTCAATAGACAATAATGAAATGATTGAGGTAGATGGGACTAATTTGCTGTCTCCTCATTCCTGTCGGCTCAAATACCTTCATACTTCTTCTTATTCATGACTTGCAAGGCAATTGCTTTAGTGTAAGCTCTCTGTTCTGGTCTGCTTTCTATTTTACCATGGTTCTGGTATTTGATTTCTACTACAGTATGCCTCAGTGCTCCCTTCTCATATAACTACCCTTCAGTGATCAAGTCTGCAAGCAAGGAAAAAGGAAATCTGCTGGCAGCCTACCTGCCTGATTCTCTCTGTTTACTCCTCAGCAATTGTTTCTGTAGCCATATCTTGCACCTCCACCCAGATCTCCAGGAAATTTAAGAGCAGAAATAAGGGCAAAATAACAAGAGAAACGATCCCATTTCCTGCAGGAAGCAGAATTAATTCCTCAAGATAAGTTCCTCAAAAGAGATTTGTATTTTGTAATGAACGATGGTCTACATGTTTCTGTTGTCTGGATTTTTTTTTTTAAATTCTGCATTCTCAGAACAGTCTTGTTCATTTTTCTGTGAGCAGGTGGCTGAAGGTGTGAGAGCTGGTCCAGGGAACCTCCATCCCTGCTATGGGAGCCACTGACCCCAGGACCAACAGGTCCTGTGCAGCAGCTCTGCCCAGGACTCCCTTCTGCAGATCCTACCCCAGAAAACACCACTGCTGCAACAGCCACTTTTTTAACAGATCCTTCCTTAGACAGTATGAGGTGATTTAAGCATCCCACTCTCCAGCCCTCTGGAAAGCCTTGGGAAGAGCCAGAACAGGCAGAGTCCAATAGACAACTTACAGGTTTCAAATAAATGCTGTTATTTCTATTTGTCTCCTCCAGGCTAACCAATAGCTATCTTTATGTAGGTATCTTTATAGAGTTCCACATGTTATAGGGTGTTTTCTTCCTAAGTTCCCTTTAGTACTCAGGTATTGCCCTGCTCTGCCTGAATAAAAGCCTGTGCTGGCCCAGTGGTTTTGTCTGCTGGTGTCTTTTCCTAAAGCTACCAGCTGGTGATTCTCACTGGCTTTCTGGCAAGATAGATGCAATGAAAGTACCAGTGTGGAAATTCTGTGGTCATACTAGTGTGGCACTGAGCCAGCACTAAAATTTCTCCTCAACAGGAAGGACATAATGTGCTAACTCAGCTCGACAGCTTCCAGCCCCTCCAAGTGCCCATCTACTCCCAAACATACAGGCACAGCCTTCAAAGCCTCTCTTTTTTTTTGGCTCTTTTAGATATATATATATATATATATATACACATATTTTGTCTGCCAAAGCTTGATGTCTGCCAAAGCAGGTTATATTTGGATTGCACCCGGTACTGATGTGAATTGCATATACAATATTCCAGCTGCTCTGTTGGGAAAACAAAGCATGTAAAACTAATAAAGGCAACAAAAGCTATGATTATATCAGTCCTGAGAATCCTGCTACTTGTGGGGAATAAAGTCTAAGTAAATATAGATTTTTAGATAGTCAAATACTATTTAACAACCCATTATTATGTAAATAAGTTATGAATTTTTCTGTTCCCCTAAGACAAAGCGATCACTCTGTGGCCAAACAGATTAATCTTTTCCATCTGTGCAATTATGAATCATAAAAGATACTTTTTTATGCAATTTACTGGAAAGAAAATAAATATTTTAATCAGCTAAGGGATGCAATAGTTGGCATCCAGACCTCTGCTCAGCCAGCATCACCTATTCAGTGAAGGAAAGATGATGCTGACATCCACTGACTTCAAAGTGTTTTGCTTTGTGTGGACTTGAGGAGTTAAGAGCACCACTTGTGAAAGTAAAATTTAACTGTCAACTGGGAAATTAGATTATCTCTTCTGAGAGAAGCACCATCACAAACACATGAAAGCATCTGCCAACTCATACATCTTTACTTCTGTTTGCCTTTGCAGACAAGAACTCATCCTTTTCTATTTCCTCTGGTATGAACATTGCCAAGGGCTTAAAAACCCAAACCGCTGCCACACTTTCTACCCAACACAACAATTTCCTGGATGAAATCCTTAATTTGTGATTCCTTTTGGAAAGCAACTGGCAAAGTGTGATTTCTGTTTTTCTGTGAGGTTCTAGATTACACATTATTTTAAAATGTGTGTGTGTGTTCTGTTTTTTTAACCATGTCCATCTCCTTTTAATCTCTTCCTGACCTCTGGCCCCCTGCACCAGCAGGCTGTTGTGCAACCAGCAGCACGAGCTCCTGCTGCTCTCTCTCCCTGTATTCCTACTTATTTGATGGCTTCTGGCAATTGTAGCTGCTGGTGACCCACACTGGCAGAGCAGAGACAGCAGCTGTGCCAAGTGTGGCAGCCAGCAGGTTTCAGTGACACCAGGGGAATGGATTACAGGAAACATTTATTTGAATGGGAGATGCAGTTTCTGCTTTAAGTATGAAAAATATCAGGGTTTTCTGTGGCTCTTTGGCTCGTGCTTTTTGCAAGCTGCTTGTAACTGAGAATAGTAAGATAATTAAGCAAGGTTAAGATCTTTAAGGAATTTAAAAAGGGCCAAGGTGACAGCAATTAAAAAAAAAAGAGAATTTCACATGATGATAAATAGTTGTTGTGATAATTTGGGATGGCTAACCATGTATACAAGTCCACTGTGATGGGTCTGACCTTTTCTGCTGTAAAAAGACATGTTTTTTCTTGTGTGTGTGTCTGTGCACCAGTCAGAATAGACAGTGCCTGGGTTCTCTCTGGTGCTGGTGCAAAAGTGCAGCCACATGGTTCATGCAAATCATCTCCTCAGAAGGTAAGATTGGTGGTAATCAAGAGCAGTGCATTAGCTTTCCAATTAGGACATTAGTAGCATTTGGGGAAAAGATTTTTTTTTAACCTCTGATTCACTACTTAAAAATCTCAGCAAGAAAGATACAATCAACATGTGCCACCAACGAGCTGTAAAGCAGCAGATTTTACTGCCCCCACCTGCACTTGCAATGATCTGGGTGCAACTCTGAGACCCTTGCAAATGTGAAAATAAGGGTGAAGGGTTCCTTTACTGACTGGGAGAAGGTGAAGGAAAGATGCCCTGGGATCATGGAGCAAAGCTGAGCATATGTCTAAGTGTTTAACACGTGGGGCCTAAGTAACATCACACTGGGAATTAAAGACTTTCTTTTATTGGTATTCCCACCACAGGCAGTGCAAGATGAGAGGGAAAACAGAAAAAAAATTGGACACTTCAGTGTCAGGCACGTGGTGCTCTACAAGGGACAGACTTACACAGATAAACTTAAACCTGCATGAGGTAACTTTAGCAGCTATTCAGTCTTGGGTGAAGTAAATAGGGGAGGGTTTTTTGCAGTGGTGAGGTGGCCATGATGAAGAAATACAGCTGCAGCAGGAAGTGTGCATTTTTTAAAATAAACTGAACTTTGATGCATGGTTTCTGAAACACTGCAGGATCAGGAAACCAGAAGACAACTAAAATACATTCTTTCTTCTTTAATGAAGTCCTGCTGAATGTTTCCCTCGACTTTCAGATGATCTGCTGTATGATCTGTGAACGTCTGGCACCAGAAATACCTTCATGTATGTCTGACAGTGCTGCAGGGAAGCACGTGTGCACACCTCCCCAGGCCAGGGGCTGCCTGCCTGGGGATCCCACTGGTGGTGCTGGGCAGTGCAGAGAGGTTGGGCCACCACTCTGAAACACCTGGAGAGGAAGAGGCTGCCAGGGTGACAAATGGGGATAGCAGGCACAAAGGAGCAGCTCTTCCCTCTCTGGCAGGGACAGGGGTGAACTGGGACCCTGCCAGAGGCCAGGAGCAGCAGTTCACAATCACAGAACTGTCAGGCTGGAAGGGACCACAGTGGGTCACCAGGTCCAACAAACTTGCTCCAGCAGGGCCATCCCAGAGCCCAGGGCACGGGATTGTGTCCAGATAGTGCTGGAATATCACCAGTGAAGGAGACTCCATACCCTCTCCAGACAATCTGTTCAGTCCTCGGTCACAGCACAGTGAAGAAGTTCTTCATGTTCAGGCGGAACTTTCTGGGCATCAGTTCCTGCCCGTTGCCTCTTGTCCTGCTGAAGAGCCTGGATCCATCCTCTTGGCACCCTTCTTCAGATATTTATACACACTAATGAGGTGCCCTCTCAGTTGTCTCCTCTCGAGGCTGAACAGCCCCAGCTCCCTCAGCCTTTCCTCATCAGAGAGATGCTCCAATCCCTTCATCTTCGTAGCCTCCGCTGGACCCGTTCCAGGAGTTCCACATCTCTCTTGTCCTGAGGAGACCTGGACACAGCACCCGAGATGTGCCTCACCTGGCCTAAACAGAGGAACACGATCACCTCCCCGACCTGCTGGCACTGCTCCTCCTAAGGCAAAGGGTTCTCACGGCAGGCTCCTCCTCCGCGGCGGGGAGGGGCCGAGGCCGCCGGGTCCCGCCGCGCAGCTCCGGCGGCGGGCGGCGATCCGCAGCCGCACCCGGCCCGGCCGCTCGGCTCGGCAAGCTGGCAGGAAGGGGAGAAGGTGGAAGGAGGGAGCAGCAGCGCCGGCAGCAGCAGCCCAGGGTAGGCTGTGCGGGCGGGGGCGGCCGCGCACCTGCCGAGCCCCCGGCGGGGGCGGAGCGGGGGCGGCTCCTCGGCCGCGGGGCCGCTCGGGAGCGGCGGCCGGGCCGGGCCGGCCGGGGGTGCTGGGGAGCGGCGGCCGCGGAGCTCGGTCATTCTGCCGGCCGCCAGCGCTCCGCCGCCTTTTGTCTCCTTTTCTCCCGTTTATTTTTCCACGGGCGGGCGCTGCCCAGAGCTCCCCATCCTGCCGGACGGGGAGGGTCGTTTGTGAGGCGCTCCTCGGTTTCGGGGCTGGCACCGCAGGTTGGTGCCCCCGGGGGCGCGGGGCTGCCGGCGGGACCCGAGACAGAGCCCGGCCCTGCCCTGCTCGACACCTGCCCTGGCTGTGGGTCCCCGGGGAAGGCGGTGCCTGCCCCTTCCCCGGCTGGGCTTCTGCTGCCCTTGACCTTTGGGATGGCTGGAGCCGCTCTGGTCTGTCCTGCGGGTCCCAGAGCACCAGCTCACCGTGCGCTCACAGGGGCTGTGGTCCTATGTGGCTAAGCCACGGTGAACCCTTTCTTCCCCTGTATTAAATAGAGAGAACGCGGCTGTATAAGGCCCCAGAGTGATGGATTTGGCAGGTTCTGGTTCAGGTGCAGAGCTGCCGGGTATTAAGCACAATATGCATTTGATGCGCGTGTGTGCGGAGGCGTTTTGAGCCCTTAAGGACACCCCGGGGAGGGTTTGGTTACCCAGTGTCTGCAGACACAGAATTAATCTCAGCCCCGGGGGAGCTGCTCCGTGGCTGGGCAGGACCTTCCCGCTGCCTCTCCAGCACAGCTGATCCAGGGTTTGCCGTGTTTGCAGGGGGAAAAAGCTGCTCAACAGTGACTGTTTTCCTGAAACAGGGAGGAAGGTATGCTTCAGCCACTGCAGCAAAGGCGCAATACCAAGTTTGAAAGGTAAATATGGTTTCAAAGTAAATACTGGAATATGGCTTTGTACATTGCAGTGCAGCAAGGAGGAAGTGGAGGGTTGGTTTCACTGTCGGCAGAAATACTCGCTGAAAATGAAAGAACATTAAACAAGTTTGTGTGATTGAATGGGACCTTGTCCTTGGGCTTCATCAGTAAATCTGAAATACAGAAAATGTGTTGGTAAACTACTGGTTATGTGTTGTAGCCTATTAGTGTAATTTCTGAAGTGTAGCTTGGATTTTAAATCTGCTTTAATCTACAGTAAAAGTTGATCTTTACAAACTGTTATTACAAGTTTTATTGCCACAAATTTCTTTGCTTATGGGGAGGATGTTTTTTATGTTCATTAAAATGTACATGGATGTCAGAGGAACTTAAGGGTGTGTGGAGACAGAGATAAGTTGTTGACAGGTAAATGAGAACTCAGGTGTTTCTGCCTGTGGTACATAAAATGAAATCAACCCCTGTCAGATAGAGTTGGGCTGCAGTTCTCTCTGTGCTGCTGATAGTCCAGTCATCTGTGCTGGGGAGTGACTGGGATCCTTGTGATGGGATTTATGGTAAGGATACACTGCTGGGAGGTGGTGTATGGTCTGTGCAGCAACTGCACAGATGTGCAACCTGGCGTGACCACTGAGCACTGAAACCTTTTGTAAGATGTGTGAAGTCTTTTCCTGCTTGCACTAGAGCTGTTAAATAGTAACCTGCTAAACAATTGCCTTGCTATAATGATAATTGCCCTGTCCCATTATATTTTAAGAGAACCGTTTAAGGAGGTGTTTGACCTTAGGTGTTTGTTCTTTGCTGGCCTCTCACGTTTTTTTCCACTAGATATTTTTGTCACCTCATTTGGTGTGATCAGTGAAATAATGTTGGTGTTTTGGACTACTGAGAGAGAGGAGAAAAGGGGTTTGGGATCATCCTGAAATGGATCTGTTACTGCTGGAAGAAAAATTTACTCCTGGTTGTGAGCTACTATGCCAACCTCTTTCTCTCCTTACCTTTTTTCTCCCACTTGGAGCTATCTGCAGCTCGTTTCAATCAAACACAGATTACTGACGAGAAATTGTTGTTTTGGAATGGAAATTTTGAAATCTAACCTAGCTAACCAGCTGTGGCTGTAAGGGGCAATCTCACCTTTTAGTCCTTGTCTTTATGCTTCTGCTGCCTTGGATTCATCCTACGTGGCAATTTTGTGGCCACAGAATGAGTTAATATTCTCTACTGGATCAGCTGTATTTCAGGGCAGGATTTCTGATGGACCATGGCTGTAGGGACTATAAGGTCTGACACAACGGAGGCAGGGATCTGTATCTGGAGTTGGGAGAGGAGGGGGTGGGGTTGCACTTTCCCTAACCTCTTCAACCTCAGAGAGGAGGTAGGAAACTCGCGTTGGGTAGGAATGATTATGGGGTTAGATTAATTGCACAATCTGATTCAGGGCCAGGGAGGGGGTGGAACATGCCAAACGAGATTAGCAAGTCAAATCACTCATAGGGTAGGGAGGTGGCAAGCTGAACCAGGACACTGTAGAAAAAATAGAGGTATGACAAAAACGTGTTAGCATAAAGGAGCAGAGCCTTGATCTTCTGGTGGGATACTGTTATGTAAAGAGGGGGTAGTGTTCCTCCATCCCTGGGGAGAAGGCCTGTGTGGGTGGTGAAGCTTTCAAGTTGCCAGCTTGGACATGGCAGATCCTGTTCGGTGTTGTCACTTACCTGGCTGAGGAGGAGCAGTTTGGATTTCTGTAGTAAGATGGGGCAGTGAAGATGAGAGGAGAGAGTCTCACACCTTTGCCTGCCCTGTGGCAGCCCCTAAAATTCTCAGGTGAACACCAACCGTGGGTTTGGCAGTTGTGCTTTCTTGCTTTGGCTCACCTCCCGTTGTTTACCAGGAGAGCTGATCCTGAATCCTGCCAGCTTCCTGTCAGGAGCATGGCAGTGGCTTGTGCTGACATTAAGCAGGGCTGCCAGGAGGGTGGCGGGGTTGCTGCAGACCCTGGAGTGTCCCCTGGCATCCTGCTGGGGTAGCTCGGTTTGTGTGTTGTGGTCACACCTTTTGCATACAGCTCCTTTTGCCACCTGACTCAGCAGCTGCCTGAGCTGCTGCCAGGTCACAGTGCAGCCAGTTCCTGTTGCAGTACCTGTAATAAAGTGTGGGGTTTTTTATTTTCGAGGGGCTTCAGCCCACGTTGGAACAAACAGGAGGAACTCTGTGACACTTGAAACCAAACTGCCGCCGTCTCGCTCTTCCCCGTGTGTTAAGGACACACATGATCCTGCCTTCTCCCTTCTGCTGGTATAGGGAGCTTAAGTGGTAAAAAAACTTGATTTTTTTCGTTTTCCAAGTTTTCTGGCTATGTAGAGCTTTGTGCAGTGCTGATACTGGGTCAGGGAAATGGGGTGGAAGAGGGAGTGCTGGTCAAGCCTTGCTGGCAGCATTGTTCAGCAGCACCCACTCTCAAGCTGGAGGAGTCTCTTATTCCAGGCTGGAAACACTACAGCCATTTTTGAACAAATTGCAAGCTCATGAATGTTTCTGATTTGCTCAAACAGATCTCTGTGAGCTGGGAATTGCTTATTTGTAGTCATTCAGGGACAAAAGCGGAGTGTTTTGATGTAAGCTGGCTTTGGATCAAGTTTTGAGTACATCTTCCCTTTGTGTCTCCACTGCTTTGTACTATGCCGAGCTCTCAAAATAAATTATAAAAACCAGAGAAGGCTGCAATTTGTATAGGCTTAAAATTCCCCACTGCATTTTTGATGTAAAGGTTAGTGATGTTAATTACTTGCCTCTGAAATAGATAATTGCTGATTCAAATGTTATGATTAGAAAATATCCTAATAACTCGACCACGCTGTTTACTTACCAGCTTCTCTTGTTTGAAGATCAGCAGTAAACAAAGGCAGAGTGAAAAATTTGCCACGTCGTGACTAAAGGTAAAAGGAAAGAAAACCTACAGGGAGATCAGCTCAGCAGCAGATATTCCACATTTGTGGCATCCAGAGGCTTTGGGGGGATCTTTGTTACGCTTCCAGAAGAAACAAATAACGCTGTCACACGTGCATCATTGTGTCACCTAAAATCTGGTGCCAGCTGTGGTGTAGATGGCTCAGCTTCCTCCTGGGATTCGTTTCATCACTTCATTCTCACGAGATCAGTGGTAAGTCTTGAAGTGTTGGTGGTGATCTTTGCTGTGGACAGTGTGAGTTTGTATCTCTCGCCTTGCTCAGAATTTTTGCTTTTTCATTGCTTAATACATACAGGAAGAACATACAGTCAGTTGTATAATAAATAAATATTGCTGGCATATAAAAAGTGAGGTACTTTGCTGGGAAACCCAGACAAACCCTTACTAGTCAAGTGTGCTGGAGAATAAAGCCTTTTGTCCTTTTCTGTGCAAGATACATATTTGAAAGGATAAATTGCATTTTCAAGCTCCTAGGTGGGAGGAGTGCTCAAGATTAGCTTTTCTTTTCTTAGCCAGAAGTGTATTTTCTCCCCAATAATTTGATGTGTGATACAGACTTGTACAATTACAGTGTTAGTTCTTGTGATGCCATGAAGATTTTTGCCTTTTCTTTTATATCCCTGTTATACCTTTTTTACAGCTTCTGTATTCTTAGTGCTTTTTGCCTACATTCTTGGACTTGTTTGTCCAGCTAGGAGACTCAACATTTTAGAAGCTTCGTAGCCAGGGATCAGTGTGCCCCAGAGCCCAAGGTCCTCTCCAGAACACATTCTGTAAACCAAGATAGAACCATCCAGGGGAAGGTTCCTTGGGGAGGGGGGCTCATTGCAGCCTCTCATTGGGGAATCTTTGATAGATATGCTAATTAGTAAGACTTATAATGTTGTACCAGATCTTTTGGGGGTGTGCATTGCAGTGTGCATGGAGGTGCATTTGACCTGGACGTGTGCATCCTTAAAATAAATACCAAGGTAAAATCCCTTTTCACTTCTAACCGTGTTTGACTCTAGATAAGACCAGGAAAAGGCATCACTTGCTACTGCAATATTAAAAAAATAAAAAGCAGCAGAGCTTCCCAGCAAAATCAAACAAAAATCAAATCCTCCTTGCTTTAGGAAAACTAATCCTGGAAGTTTTATGGCATCAGTTCATGTGCTTTCTGAGATAGAATACTGAGTCAATTGTGTGTGAATAACAAAAAAATAACAAATGAAAGACCAAGCACTTTCCATCTGAGCAATTTTATCACGTGTTTTCTCTAGTTCAGCAGCAGGAACAAAGTAATTTCAGTTTTATCCCTTGTGAGGATGTTTTCATTCATGAGGGTGAATAGCTCAGTTCATGGGATGACTCTTTTTAATGCCCCTGTGAATATGCCAGAACTATAAAACAAGACCCTGGTTATGTAAAAGTTCATAAAGCAAAAAATTATTGAAAAACGTTCATTAAAAATCAGGGACTGTAGCAGGCAGCGTGATATCAGATATTTGTGTGTATATATGTACTTTCATTTACAGATGTTAATTTTAAGATCAAGGCTAGAAGGAGCCAGTAGATACACTCTGGGTACTTTTAAAACCACAAATCCTCAAAACACTCTCCTTAAACATCTGAGATTGCAGGTAGAGAATAGAATAAATCAGATTAATGTCTTTGTTTAATGCTTGCAGTGACAGTGAGATTCAGATGCCCTTTTAATTCAGCTGAACAGTAGAGAAATCCCAAGGATGCCAGTGAGGCAAAAAGGAGAATTCCTTCCCAATCCCAAAGCTGCTCAATTCTGTTCCATGTGCTCCAGTGTCAGTCCCATTGTCCATCTCTAGAAATGACTGATTTCTATTGTTAGAGGAAGGCAAAAGTAAAGTAAGATCCTAAAAGCAGTGAGAAAAGAAGGAACACCCCACTATATCCAAACTGACAATTGAGAGGGCCATCTCTTATGTCCTAGTAATACCACAAAACCCAGTGAGACAGGGAGGTGTGCAGTCTGATTATCAGTGTGTTTATTGTTGAACTGATATTTAATAGCCCCCAAAGGAGGGTTGCAAACAAGGCAGGTCAGCTCTGTGGGCTCAGGGTGCTGCCACGTTGTCCTGCCTGCTCCCGTGTGCCACCAGGCTCCCTCCCAAAGCCTCATCAGAGCAGATGGGAAGGAGCATAACTGGGAGGGCTGGAGAGCACAAAAAAGCTGTCTTCCAGTATTCCATATTATCAATGATTTGTGTAATGTTTTTTGTGTAACTGGGTGTTAAAAGAAAATCTAAAAAAAATAATTTCCAGATTTTTTTTTTGTATCGTAGGTATAGAGCTTTCATTTTCTCTCTCACTTTCCTGCTGTATGCCAGCTTCCATCTGTCAAGGAAACCTATCAGTATAGTGAAGGTAAGAGAGGTGGTGTCCTTGTTTAAACATCCTTCTGCTTCTGTCACACAGATGTCATTGTCTTTTTCAGTATTTCCTGTTGGGAAAGGCAGGGTTAAACTTTAGCTTGAAATGCCTTCAAGATGAAAGACTGATAAAGCTGGTACACAGTGATATTTGCTTGATAAACTTTAGTGAGACCACACCTAGAATATTGCGTGTGAGAATGGGCTTTGGGCTGGAAACAGCTGTGTCTACACTTCATTCATGTGAATTAATCTAATTAGAGATATTTGAGAGGTTTACATTCTTATGGTTGAGAAAAGTTGCTCATAACTGATGAGTTGAACATTCCACTGGCATTTCCAAGAGTGTTCCCAGTACTGTTGAGCATTGTAATCATCGTTGTCTGTACCCTTGTGACTATTCCCAGTGAAGCTGATGACACAAACTCTCTGATTTTGGGTTTGTTACTTTAATCTTCAGTGTTTATAGCTTGTGCCAAACACAAACCAAATCCCCCAGTGCTGTCTTGTATAAAACTGATGAGTAACAATGGGCAAAGTACTTGATGTTACTGCAGAATTTCAAAGTTGTCACTGTCAGAAACACCAGATTACAGCAGAATGTTTTTTCTAACCATGCCATTACTCCTTCATGTAAGGGTGGCTTCACCCAGCAAAATACCAAGCAATTAATAATGGCCAACAATTTCACTGATTTTGATGGGTTTGACACAGGTACTTATAAATCTAGAATTGTTAAATTTCTTGCTGTAGGAGAATTATCAGTCCCCAATTTTCCATTTTCACATGTCCTTTCTGTTTCAGGGAGAGCTGCACAAGCATTGTGCTGCTTCACATGAAGTTGAGGTTGACTCCTACAAAGAATATGCTGCCCAGATCCAGCCTGTCAAAAAGCCATTTAATGCCTCTCAGTGTGGTTGGGAGCCATTTGGTAAGGCTTGGGGTTTTTTTTGATTTCTGTTTTCCTTTCCTAATAATGCGCTGATATTCATAATTAGATTATTTGCTTCTAGCTGTTTCTTCACATATGAAGGGATGTGCATGGAAGGGGTGTTTTGTTTTCCATGTCCTCACTGATTTCTCCACAGAAAGTGAAGTTGTGCCTTACCTTATGATGTCTTTGCTACTTAAAGTCACTTAAACAAATTATATTATTTTACTTGTTAAAGCTTTGAGATGGTTTCAGTAGATCAGTTTTCAGTCAGAAAATGGGATTTGTCTTTAGAATGTCTATTAAGGAAAAAAGGGTGAAGAATAAAATCAATCATTATAATTTTCTGCTTGTTTAATTCAAGGTCCAGCAATCTTTTAAGTGAAATTACTTGGTGCTTATCTAAATTGGAACTTTTCAGAGTCCTTATCTGCCTGAAAGAATATTTTCCTCTCTGTTTTAATGAAGAAAAAGGGGAGACTTTATTGCAGGAGAGACTTGACAACTTACTGGATAGCTTATGAACCTGGCCTTTCACTTGAATAGAAGAAAAAATATTTGCCTACTGAACAATTAAAGTTTAATTTAATCGTATTTGACTTTAAATGAGACTTTGAATCATTCCTTGACACTTTTATTGCTACCAGGAACATCAATGGAACAGATTAGTCCATTCTGTCAAAGTGCCAGTCCACCCCAGTCTGTGTAACCATACATTCTAATAAGTCTTTAATTAGCAATTAAAAAAAAAGTCCTGCTCTCTTCAAAGATAATTAAAGATCTGAGCTTTGGGGTTTCTGTGGACAAAATGCAGTGCATTAACTGCCTGCTGCAGGGTCTACTGGAAAAATTTAATCCCCCAGGTGGGATGCAGTTAAACTTGGGGAGTGTTTCTTGTCCCGGGGCCGGGGGGTTGAGTTTGTTTGTCTGAAACACTGATCGACTTTTTTTAATGGAGACTTCTGAGCCCAACTCTCCTTCTTTTTCCATGGACATTATTGCCAAGCTGCCCCTTTGGAATGGCACTCCAGACTTGTTCTTTCAGCTGTTGTTCAGGCAGACCTGGGAGTGACACTGAAAGAAGGAATATGCTTTAACAGCTGTGACTTCATGGTCAAAGCCAATGGCAATTCTGGCGATTTATTGCAAATAAATATACAAACTGTCTATCTTGGTATGAGCTCAGGTCCCTTGAGACTTGACTTGGTGTTTCCATCTGGGTGGAGCCCCTTCTGCTCCCTCCATCCTGTCTGCAGTTCCATTTTAGGTGTTATTATGGTTGTTTGCTCTACAGGGCAGAACTCTGGGGTTTTTTTAAGCAAAACTTTTCTGTGCTTTGTGATTATCTGGAAAATGAAATGCAAGAGGCTTTAATAATTTTAAAAAAAATTAAGCTAATTCTTTGAAAGACTTTATAATGGATTTTTTTTTTCAGCCTTTTTGACTCCTAGAACCTCACGCTTTTGAAACTCATCTTTCCACTTTTAATCAAGGCTGTTAAATTGGATTTTGGATTTTCTTTTGCCTAAGGCCTCATAAGAAAAGGGCACCTTGCCAGTAACTGATGTTTCTTCTCTTCCAAAATGCTGTTTTGAGTAAGGTAGAATTTAGGATGGGCCTACCAATACTTTCCTAATATGTTAGAGGCAGAAGGGGTTTTTTTTTTGTTAAATAAAACATTGGCAAAATGTTTGCTGAAGTCTGAAAGTGCCTACTGAAAATTAAATGTCAGTGCACGTTCACTGACATTTTTCTTGTTATGTATAAAAATGGTTGGGAGGTAATTAGTACATTTAAACTGATAATTTGTTTTGAAAATTATTCTTAGATAAGAGCAACTACAAACAGTTACTGGGAGCGCTGGATTACTCATTTTTGTGTGCATATGCAGTTGGAATGTATTTAAGGTAAAACCCCACTCTCTTTACTGTTTATTTATGAGGCTGTGTGACTTCTGAGATATTTTGCTTTCCTGCTGCAGAGTTTCTGATAGAGAGTGAGAAATTGATTGCTGAGGGGAAAAAGACCAACATGATTCTGAGCCCCAGTGGTCTCAATCTCTGATACATAGGATCTTGATACACCAATCTCGACTGCCTTGTGCAGGAATATTTTCCAGGCTGAAGTCTAGCCTGTCTTTTTTTCATGCAGAATATAAAGGAATATGCACTGGAATATGTGTCCTCAAACTTAATCAGTCTTCAAATTGCACTGATTGGGTTAAAATGATTGTCCTGGCTTTCTTTAGAGTCAAAGAATGGAGCAGATATCTCCTAAAAATAATACCAAGCCCATCTTAAAGCATGTAGTCTTAGCTGCTGTTTGGAGATGCTTCTTTTTATTGACTAAAGCCAGACCCTTCATGAGTAGAATTGTTAGCAAGGGAGACAAGTCTCACTTCAGCTGGCTGGAGACACATAATTTGGAAAATGACTCTGTAAGTAAACGGCTTTGAATGTGCTCCAGATGAGTATCTTCTTGAAAGATGATTGTGCAGATGTCAGAACTTAGCAATTAATGAACTTGAAATGTTTTGTTGGGTTTTTTTTTCCTCTGTCAAGTGCTAAAAATTGCTCCTTTGCTACTGCAAAGGCAACCAGCAGTTACCAGTACGGTTTCTCCTCAACCAGAATTAAACAACACAAAATATTCTTCATTTGTGAAGGTTTTTAGGGTGTGATCTCATTTTTAATTATGGCTTTTTTCTATATTTCCTCCCCTGTTCCAAGTGGACTCATAGGAGAGCGGCTGCCCATCCGGTACTATCTGACAGGGGGGATGCTTGCCAGTGGACTCTTCACTGCAATGTTTGGATTGGGTTATTTCTATAATGTACATAATCTCTGGTTTTACATAATGGCCCAGGTAGGCACAGTGGTAATTTAGACACTCAGAGTTCTCGTGGTGCTGTTCAGGGTAATATCGGGGATGTTTCACTTGCACACAGTGATGAGTGGTTGGGTGGGAGGATGTAAATGCTGGAATATGTTGTTGATGACAGGCAGAAGTGATAGAGTGGATACCCCCAGGTATTTATTTTTGAAAAATGGTGGGGTTTTTTGTTTTAGTGGAAGAAATCTTTGAAAGCAAATTAGTGTGTTTCGCTCTGTGTGAAATCAGTGATCAAATCTTTGCAAGCTTAAATGCGGGCGAGTTTTAAAACAAGCGTATTTACTTCTGTCAGTCTGCCAAGACCTGAGTGACACATCCTGGCTTTCTCTGCAGGAAAATTGCATTTTTACTGCTAATGATGAGCAGGCTCCCACACTGGTGTGGCTGGGAACAAGCAGTTTATGTAACGAGATTCATTATGTGAGGTTTTTCAGAGCTCTGATCAGGTGTCACAAGAATTTTTACTGTTGGCCTGCAATGGAATTTAGGTCAGGACCAGGGTAGGGTTGGCTCTGGGGCCATTTTGGACAGGTCTGCACCTTGCACTGCTGCTTTCTGTGTTGTTGCAGTAACACTCTCACCTCTGGCACGTCTGCATGGCACTGAGCAAGGTGGCATGCAGAGACACTAACCTGGGCACAGCACTTCTGTAACCTTGTCACCAATTAATCTGTCACTGCCCCAGCCCTCTTGGATCAGGTGTTTTCCAGGACAGGAGCTGCCTGCTTTAGGGTTGAGCTGACTGTCTCTGCCCTGTGGGATGTGGTCAGTGAGCCCTGGAATTCCAAGGGTGGCCTGACATCACCAGGCCCATTGGTTTTTGCTGGGTACAGTGAGGCTGGGTTTTGTTGCATGTTCAAATGTGAGATTTTGCATTGTGGAATTTGTGTCATGGTGCAGTTGTGGAGAGGGAGCTTTTTAGGAGTTGAGATGAGTTAAAGTTCTGTGCAACGTGGAGGCTGAAATAGTTCTTACTTCATCCTGAATATATTAAGTAAATTCCTCCTCTCCGTTTATTTACAGGTGTCTGTTAAGCATTTTAAAGTTATCCAATCTCCCCTAAAATTGCTTTTTTTTCCTGCTTTATTTGATTGCAAACATGCTTTGCCATATGCTCAAGTTGAGATAAGTGTTGTGCTGCTGCTTGAGTGTGGGGAATTCACTTCTCTGTTCAGCTCAGAGCAGTGTGATTTTTGGTAAGCATGTGATTGAATTACAGTATTCTGTGATTTAAATCATAAACTAATTATAGAGATGTAAGTAGAGGGAAGAATCTCTGCAAAACTTTGTAACTTGTTTATTCTTGGGGAAAAAAAAAGTCTTCAAAACCCCCCACTAAATTTCTAAATTCAAAGCATTTGTGTAGACTTCCTTTTCCCAGTGCAGCACATGGCAGGAATGGTGTAGGAACCTGATTTATGGCAGGGAATGTTTATTTATTATTATTTGTATATACTTTCAGATAGCTAATGGGTTGGTGCAAACCACTGGCTGGCCGAGTGTCGTTACATGTATTGGCAACTGGTTTGGAAAAGGAAGGTAAATGATAAATAATCCAAAGTTTGGGAAGTACAGATCAATACATTCTGGGCTGTGATATTATAATCAATTGAAATATCTTTCTTTGGCTTCTGTGGGGTTTTTTTTTTTGGAATGAAACAAGCAGTTAGGTAGGGTTTTGAGAGGAGTTTCCTTTGTTATGCTGATTAATTTATATATGAGTTTGAAACTGTCTCGCTCATGTCAAAACAGTGTTCTGTGGTAGCTCTTTTTCAAATGAATTATTTCCAAATTTTATTAGAATAATTCTTGCAAATATAAACAGTCTAAAAGTACTCTGAGTAAAGGCTGTTATTATGCCACTTTAATGTGGAATTTCCTGTGTTTTCATTTGTGTTTCAAAACAGTTGTCAGGGCGGAACTGTAAAAAATACCTTTGTGCAATGTCTTTTTTTCTAACACACTTACATAAACTTGAAAATTTAATTTAAAAGACAGAATACATATGGCAACTGATTTAACCTTTCTTTTATCACCTTCTTTAAATCATCTGCTTGGGGTTTTTTTTAATCTTAATCCTTCACAGAGATCACTCATGATGTTTATTTTGTCACACCATACAGTAATTTTCCATAAATTTTGCAAGAGCTGCATGCCAAACCCACTGGCTCTGATAATGGTTGATGCATGTAGCATATAATAATGCTACTGTGGTACCATCCTTTCTATATGTAGAGTGTTATTGTCTCAGTTCCAGAGAAGGATGTACTGAAATCCAGTATTGGATTTTTATATAAACCACAGGATACTTAAGACGATATAGGCTCAAACTAATTGTCCATTAGGAAATGCAGAGAATGGTAACTGTAACAATACTGAACAAAACCAGTGAGTTTGTGCAAAAGAAATACATTTATTCAGGTTTTGCTTTGTGCAAAAGCAGCATCCTTTACTTTTTGTATTCCCCACAGTGGACTGGTGAGTGGGGCTCTGGTTTGAATGTCAGTGACCTGGTTCTTGGTTTCATTCTGCTATAAATCCCATGAAGCAGACCTCTTAGATCTTGTATTCAGACTGTGGAAAAGGTTTGGGTTTGTTCAAGTTAGGCTACTCCAGATAAAATCCTGCTGAGGGCAAGGCAGCTTTCCCATGACTTAAAAGGGGAAAAAAAAATCCCTGCTGTCATGATTTCAATGGGATTTTTGTGGTTTACCTTAGCTCAGCTGGAGCTGATGTACAGCAGTCTAATCTGGGATTTCCAGGCAGACAGGAGCCTGATGTGTGTGTTAGCCAAGCTTGTGCAGGTGTCATCTTCTACCAGAGCCCAGCAAGTCCAGAATGGGATCAGAAAATACTGAATTTGCCCAACATATCCTGTACAGTTTGATTTCTTCTACCTGATAAGTCTGACACATCCTGCAAGCATCAGATTATTGGTGCAATGTGTTTGCAGGAGGATTTTTATTCCAAAAAGCATCAGGCTTGGTGTCCACATGCTACACAACCTCAGCATACTTGTTTTAATCAAAGAAACTATCCAGAAATAGGCAAGCCCTAGTGGTGTTTTTAAATGGCAGTAAGTGCAGGATGAATTTTGTCATGCACAGAGTGTTTACAACAGTTTTATTAATTTTTAGGTGCCTTGAAATTGCCAGATGGGGATTGTAGCATAAATAAATGATCAGTTAAAGAACCGTAAGACTGCAGATATTTCAGTGACACTCCAGATGAACACCCATTTTGATACACTTTTATCAAGAGATTAATGCTTATAATAAATGTTTGTGTATGTGTGTGTGTGTGTGTGTGTTGTTTTTTGTTTTTTTTTTTATTTAAATGCAGGAGAGGCTTGATCATGGGAGTCTGGAATTCGCACACTTCAGTGGGGAATATCTTGGGATCCTTGATTGCTGCTTACTGGGTGTCCACGTGCTGGGGTCTCTCCTTTGTGGTGCCTGGGGTCATCGTGGCTGTCATGGGGGTTGTTTGTTTCCTGTTCCTTATTGAACGTGAGTGCTTCAGTGGGACAGAACCGTGGAGGGCTCATATTCCTCAAGCTGTGCCCATGCTTAGAGAGCTTCTTCCCAGAACACTTGGTGGAGAAGAGCCTGTGTACCTCCAAAGAGTTTATACAGTCAGAATCACAGAATCACTGAGGTTGGAAAAGCCTTCCAAGGTCATTGTGTCCCAGCTGTGCCCAGTGCTCACCTTGTCCCCAGCCCAGAGCACTGAGTGCCACGTGCAGGCCTTCCTGGGACACCTCCAGAGATGGGCACTCCAAACCTCCCTGGGCAGCCCCTTCCAATGCTTGACCACCCTTTCCATGGAGAAACTCTTCTCCTCCTGTCCCTGTTCCCTGGGAGCAGAGCCTGACCCCCCCCAGCTACCCCCTCCTGTCAGGGAATTATAGAGAGAAATAAAACACCTCTGAGCCTCCTTTTCTCCAGGCTGAGCCCCCCAGCCTCCCTCAGCTGCTCCTCATCTGATTTGTGCCCCAGACCCCTCCCCAGCTCTGTTACCCAAAAGGTCCCCAGCACCCCTAACAGAGTGGCATTCCAGAGCTCAGCCCACTGCCCTGTCATTAGCTCTTGTGTTGATAAATGATTGCAGTGTATCTTAGCAGAACAGCCCATCTGGCTGCAGTGCATATTCTGTGCTACCATTCAACCCATGCCATCCATCCTCTGTGCTGAGAAATACAGGAGTCAGCTGATGAGCAGGTTTTGACACTTTAATTTAGAAATTAAAGAGGAATGCCCCATCCTGTCCCTGTGCAGACTCGGATGTCAGTGTTTTACTGTGACTGTCCTGTCTCAGGAAGGGAAGTCCTGCAGATATAGTTCTGTCATGAGCTGGACTGCCAGAATAGCATTTTTTATCTGTACTGTCAGTTTATTGTCAGTAAATTACACTATTTGAAAGTGTTTTAAAAGAGATCTTCCTTGGGCTTGTTTTCACCACTATCTATGTGTGGTTATTTTATTTCAGATCCTAAAGATGTCAGTTGCTCCTGCACACCATCCAGTGTAAGTGAATGCATTTTCTTTTTTGAGTTTTGCCTCCTAATACACACATTTATTAAGATAGTTCTGGAAATCAGATTGTCTGGGTGCCCCTTTTGTGCCAGGCTGTTATAACTGATCCTGTACTTGAGGCAATGATTGGTCTTCTGTGCTTCACTGGTAAACCAGGAGCTCATTTTCTCTCAAAGCAAGTGAATCAAGAAGTGAATTAATTTGTTTTAAATAAAAAGTTTTGGAACAAATGATCTTATGACAGTAAACCAAGTCAAAACTGTTCATCTCTTCTTTTGTGTTTTATTGAGTTTTCTTACTTTTCTTCAGTCTTCCTGAGCACCTTCCTAGGGTGTTTTATGTGCTCAGAATTAAGTATTTTAGAAAGTTGTATCAGTGGTGGAAAGATGTCCCTTGGAAATCCTGAGTTGCTCTGTGAGAAGATGATTCCTTTCCTGCCTTGTGTAGCTGTGACCCAAGAGGAGGGAGACAATCCAAATGGAATTGGAGAAAAGGAAAAAGCAAGGAAGGGGAACAAAGAGAGCATTAGGAAGACCAGCTGTGTTTAACTTCTCGTAACAGAATGTCATTCCTGGCCCAGTTTTGTTCAGGACTGTGCTCACAGGTTGATCTTGTTTCATGTTCCCTGAGACTCTGGTCTGTGTTTGTCTCTACTGCAGCCAAACTCTGGAGCAATTCTTGCTCCAGGCTCCCAGGAACCTCTGGGCAATCAGGTCTGCCACGTTTCCAAGTATTTTTTTGGGATAGTAGAGGGGATTGGCAGAGCAGGCCATGAGGTTTCCCATGTCTGAAGGCAAATCAGAGGTGTAGGTCCCAGGGGAATCCCACATGGAAATTGTCTGTACGTGTGGATTCATGTGACCTTTTCTTTGCAAATCTCATGGGCTGTACAGGGTTGATAGCTGTTTTTTCACCACCTAATATTTTCAGATAGATGGAGTTTTGCATTTTAAATGCTCTTGAATAGGGACTGAAGGCAACTTTTCTAGTCTGTGTTCTCTCTTCTTTACCAGTTAATGCTTTTTTTATCTTCACATGAAGCACTTCTGGGAAAGCTTCTGAATGCTTTTAATGCTCTGTGGAACTCCTACTCTTAGTTTATTCCTGTGAGACAAGGTGGCTCACACTGCACTCTGTATTTTTCATTTATTTCTCTTTCATTTCTTAGAAGTAATTTCTGTAAATTGTGAGAGTATTTTAAGTGACTCTCACTGCCTGCTGTTAGGAGTCCCATATTTCCTTAGCTTTTAGGTAGTTCAGAGCATCATTTTTTCAGAATATCCAGTTAACCCTTATGGAAGTAAGTATTTATTTGTTTCAAATACACATTAACTGGAAAGCATGACTAAAGAGCTATGCACAGAATGTTGCTCATATGTCTCAATGTGTGGAAAATTTTGACATGGAATATCTAATTGCCATGATACTTTTAACAAAAATTTAGCATTTTAGGAGATATTTCCCCCAGCTGCAGAAAAGGACAAGCATTTGCCTTAATCCTCTCTAGTGCAGCAGCAAGGTCACTGCTCCAGGCTCACTCTCACTGTGTGGGATGCACTTGACCTTCTGTTTCCCTGGAAACCTCACTCTCCAGAGCCAAAGGAATCACTTCTTCCTTCTCAATTCCCATTTCACATCTGGAAATCTGGGAGGAATTTATAACAGGGCTTCTCCACCTGCCTTTGGACACTTCTCAGATTGAGATTTGCTTTGTCCTCGGGAGCTTTATGTCACTGGGACTGCTCAAATACTTCAGTCCTGAGTGGTCTGCAAGGATTCTAAACCCTTGTGGAAGGGGCTCACAGCTTCTGTTCACTGCAAGGAGGGTGAGTTTCTAAACTAGGGAAATTAATTAGGTAAGAGTAGAAGTTCAAGATGTCCAGATGCAGATGTGGTAATGACAGTTTCTGACTGCAAAGAAAAGTGAATGCTAATTGAAGAAAGGTTCGTGTAGTAAAAGAGGGAAAAGATATTTCATCTGGGTTGTACAGGGGTAGAATTTAACAGGCATCAAATGCTTGCTGTCCCTTTCTTGTTCAGTCCTTTCAGTGACAACCTGAACAACCTTGTGTGCTTTTGCAAATAGTTAGAAATCTTTTCTTCTAAGGCATTAAACTTGCTGTTCTCATAAGGCTCAGGTCATTTTGGCCAGATGTCCTGAGTAGGTGCAGCCAGCTCTGCTGGCTGGTGCTAAAAACTAGATCTCCTTGTGGAAGAATGAAGGCAGTTAAATTTAAGCACCACTAAAATAAATGCTCAGCACGAGGGAAGGACTTCAGGTTTATATTAAGATTCAGGGATCAGGTTCCTCTCTGTGTGGTGTCACTGTCTGGGATGAATTTGGTCTACTGTTTATTTGCAGCATGGTCGTGAGCCCAATATTTCTACAGAGTTTGTAGTGGTGAGTAATTTGATTTCATTGAGTTGTCCAAAACCACAGATGGAGAGTCAGGCACAGGGCCTTGAACGTGTGGTTCTTTCTCTTTGTTCTCTGGTTTCCTGGGCTGTGCTTCATTTGCCTGAATTCATCTTGGCTCTGCTTTACCCATCTGAAATTTGTTTCCAAATAAATACTTGAGGACAATAAAGTGCTTTTAAATGCTGGCATTGGAGGCTTAATCTTGACTTTCTGAAGGGCTGTACCTATGACAAATGCAAGTGAGGAGTCAGTGGGCTTTATTCAGAATTGCTGCACTTCCTTCATGAAATTTAAAGAGGAGATTTAACTTTTTTTTTTCCCTTCGGGCGATGTGATTTAGAACTGGTTTTATTACTTCTCATCTTTTCTCCCTTTGTCTTTTTTTCTTCCATAGTTACATCATGGTCATGCAGACCTGTGTTTGTGCTCTAGAAACTTCCTTTATCTTGACTTCACATTCCCAGAAAACTTCCCTCCCTTAAACTCCTGTTGCAAAGTGCTTGTGCATTTAAAAATTACCAGGCTGCAATTTTTATCTCCAGAAAAGGAGGAAGAAGTCTAAGTATTAAATGTGCAGCCTCTCAGTCTAGTCCTTTTCCCTAGACATTTTCTCCTTACCACAGTAAATCTTATTTTTTGACAGTCAAATGAAAAAGTCATTCATTTTTCCTCTGCTGGGCTGCTGATTAAAAATGTAGATGACTTGTCTCTAGGTAATGGATTTTCTTCCCTGTGGATTATTGTAAATCACATTTTTGACAAGAGCCAGATTTTCTGTAAGATGAAACTTAAAAATCTGTTTTATCAGACCCTGGGGGCCTGAGTGTTGTTGGTTTATTTTGAGGAATGCATGTCCAAGACTGCTTGTACCTCAGCTCTGTACTGAGCTGCAGAAATACTACCATTTATCTTCAGAAGTATTTTGCCTTCTTCGAAGGATTTGACTGATGAAGGGCAGTTTGTCTAAAAAATACATACTCTTGTATGAAATACATACTCTTGATTTTTTTTTGGGGGGGGGGAGGGGAGGAATTACCCAGTGATTGATTTTTGAGCTGGATTGTTCAGTGAGGATTTGCATGCTTTTTTTATTTGTGGTGGTGAGCTTGAGGGGGTATTATTTGGGGCAGAGTTTGTGGGGGTTTTTTATTGTTTTACTTTGGTTGGTTAGTTTTTTTTAATGTGGCATCCAGTGTGTGATTAGACACTTAAACATCTCATCCCTGAGAAATGCACAGTGCTTCTTTTGGACTTAGCAATAGGTTGTCCATACCTGACTGCACACCTGCTTTAGATCTGTATATTTACTTCAGCAGACAAATCTGAATGTCCTTGGTAAATCTTTTTAAACTAAAGATCTCAAAATGATGTTTTCCAGTGAAGGCAGTTTTGGTGTGAACTGACACAGGAATGCACTTCTTAATAAGTAAGGATAAAAAGTAAGTGCATCTGGTGCCTAAAATGTAGCTTTTTTTGTCTCATGTTTTCTTCTGGAACTTGCTGGCGGTGCTCAGGATCCTCAGTAACACTCCTGTCCACAAGAACACACTGCATTTCTGGGTTAAAAGTGCTATAGAATATAAGCTAAAGGGATGAACTTTTCTCTTAAAGGGGTTAGGAAAGTGAAAAATCAAAGTTTTCATTAAACAAATCAACTTCTGTAGTCGCTGCTGGAATCATCTGCTTAAGAGCAAAAAACTAAGTTTGCAATCAGTAAGTTCAGTAGAGGAAAAAGCAGCTAAAATTGTGGAGAGGGGTATGACTGTGCTCTGAATTCAGCTGCTTCTATATAAAACCAGTATGAAAACGACCTTCAGATCAATTTGTGAGTGCATTTTATGTCCATTGCCAGAGCTCTGTGTAAGAACTCAGAAATCTCAAAACACACAGTCATCAAATTAAAGATGCTCCATTTGGGGTTATGTTTATGTGACAATGCACAAAACCTTGTTCCAGAGAGATGATTGACACTAATGTAATCCTTAGAAGAAATAAGCAGCAAAAATATGGAGTTTGTTTTCTTTTTTTAGAGTTCTAAAACCTTCCTGAACGGTGCCTCTCGGTGCAGAATCCAGATGCCAGCCTTAAATGCTAAGGAAAATGGCAAACCTCAGGTAAAATACAAAATACTGCTGTAAAATAGCATAGAAGACTTCTTAAGGCTCACATGAAACGTTTACTGCTTGTAAAGATTTTTCCTGCTTTCATGATGCTGAAATCTGCTTCCATCTTCACACACAAATGTAACTTCAGATGAGGGAACTAAGCATTACCTGCCATAAATAATGCAGACTGAGCTGAATGAGCTGGCAGTGCTCTTTTTTTTGTGATCTTGACACAATTCCAGCAAGAATAATGCACTACAAAATACTTTAAAGACAGCCCACTTCAAATATTTAAATTATGTATATTGTGTCCCATCCTTGCAGTCTCACTTCTCTCCGTTTCCTTTCGAAAGCTGTCTGTACTTAGAAGATTATATGTGGAGATGGAAAGTTCTAAATATAAGCAATTATTCACAAAAATCTTAACTTAAAACTTGTAACCATAAGGAATGTTATTTCCTACTAGAAGATGAATTCTGGACTTGCCCATTTTGTGGGCAGAAAGCCATTTTATCTTGTGATGGACATTAACTGAAAATTTCCATTTGAAATTTTGTGTTTGTATTCAGTACACTTGGCACGCTGTATCCTGAGAGGATAACTTTTTTTTTTTAACTTCTTTCAGACTTTTCCAGGAAAATAGAAACTTCCTGTTCTCTTCATCCTTTGCCCATAGAATAATAATGAGCATTCACAGGGTGGAATAATCAGTGTTGGTAAAAAGGTTTCGAAATTTTTGCTAAGGAGACACTTCCAATACAGCTTAAACTCCCTCTGTACTGAGTTTATTACTTTTGTTTTGAGCTGCCCAAGCTGCTCCAGCCCAGAAACCATTTGTTGGTGTTACTTCACAACCAGCTGGAAGGTAGAGGGAGATGTAAGAATACCAGCAGGTGTCTTTAGACAAGCTGGAATTTACAGAAGAAATTCTAAATTTATGGAAGAAAGGGTGGTGAGGCACTGGAGCAAGTGGCCCAGAGAAGCTGTGGCTGCCCCATCCCTGGAAATGTCCAAGGCCAGGCTGGATGGGGCTCTGAGCAACCTGGGATAGTAGAAGGTGTCCCTGCCCGTGGCAGAGGTGAAACTTGATGATCTTTAGGTCCTTTCCAATCCAAACCAATCTGAGATTCTAAATCATGATGACAAAGCTAAAAACGTACGTAAATCAGCAAATCAGTAGATAGAATTTCTTTTTTAACTCTGCTGGTGCCTCTACTGACACCCTGTGAAGGGTCTGCTTAGCAAAGGGTGAGGAAAATGTACCCCTCTCCCACTCTGGTGTCCCTGGGGAGCAGGACAGAGGGATGACATGGACAATGGACCTGGGGGCACTTGCTGATAATCCTGGGAATATCCCCCCCTTCTCTCTCCACCCTGCCAGCTGGGTTATGTTTGTAATAAAGACTCTTAACAAGGTTTAAAAAGAAACTAATAAAATCATTAAAAACCCTTGTTGGTCACTCTTTGGGACTTCCTGATTTTCTGCCAGTGACAGAAGAACATCTTTTTGCTGTTGGAGCCAAGCTGAACATCTTCCCTTTCTTACAGGGGTTGTGTTGCAGTTATTTGGAGCTGATTTTCACAGCTTTTGAGCCTCTACAAACAGCAGATGTTTTGTGTTTATGAGTTGGTCTCCAAGCACACTGGAATGGCAGCTTTTACTGGGTTTTCATTGACTTCTGCAATTACTGTAAAAAGGCAGCAAATACTTAGGATCTGCAGTGATTGAAAGCAGAATGTGTTTTTGGCTGCGTGACCTGAATACCTCTGTGCTTTCATTGCTGCTTGTGTTAGGTTGGCCTCTTAAAAATCACACAAAATTGTAGGATAATGAATCCTTCCCCAGAGATCAAGAGTGTGCCATATGCCGAATCATGCTCTGAGACAAGCTGGCAAGGCTGTACAACATCATCTCTGCCAAGCACAGCCTGCTGGTTTTATTTATCCTGTAGCTATGTGCAGCATAAAAACCCCCATATCATTGACAAAAGTTTCCAGCATGACTTTAAATAACTTATTTGGGCTTTGGTCACCTCTGCTGCAATATTTACCCACTCTTTTAAAACTAGAGTTGGAGCTGCTTGTCTGAGAAATGAGCAGCATTTCCTCAGACAATCCTGGCTGGGTTTGCTGTGATAATTGTGCAGGAAATACTCAGACACCATCTAGAATCCAGTGGGGAGCTTCACTGCTTAACCCCTTCTTTTTTCCTCTTTTTCTCCTCTCTTATTTTTTAAAATTTTTTAGTAGTTTATGGTTTGAATTGCTGCTGCTAAAACAGTTCAAGTTTTGAAGTTGCTCCAGTAATTGAGAAGATAAATATTTGTTATGATGATGGAGTGGCTCCTGGGCTATGACATAGGTTTGTAGTGCCATGTCAATGGTCCCTAGATGTTTTTTTCTGTCTTCTAGTTAATGCTTTATCACCTGAGCCCAGACACTGGACTCCTGTAAGTCCTGCATCCCATCTAACAATCATGTCTAGGATTTTGGATGCTGCATGGTGGCTTCTGAAACTGTGCTGGGTGTCTGGGCTCAGGTGTCCAGATGGTTCCCTAGTGCCCTCTCCTAAATGATGTTCTTTAAAAATGGAATTTATTTAGAATCACTGAGTGTAAAATAGCAGAATTGAATTTTTCCAGCACTTATTTTTTTTTCCTTCCTCCATCAGCTTAGCAAATATTAATCAAAGTTTTCATCTTTGCAATAAGCACTGGAAATGGAGCAGCCTACTGTTACATCCTTTCTAGCCTACAGTCAAATATATATTTGAGGCTTAATTCTTCACTGAGGCTTTGTTCAATGGCTGAAGAATTAGGAGAAAGAAGACAGTGTGCAGAATATGTAACTAGGAAAAGTACACAGCTTGGTAAAGCTCTCAGCAAGCAGGTGAAAGTGAGGATAGCTACATCCCATCCTTTTTCTAAGTTGGAAAAGGAGTACTGAGGTCTATTTATACCTGATTTTTTTTTTCCTGTGTGCAGCTGTAAGATGTAAATTTTCAGCTCTATTCTGAGAGTTCATTTCAGTCTGGTGGAGGAATAAAAATAACATAAACCCTCATGGCTACACTGGGATGGCTTGTTCTTGTGGAGTGGTAACTTGCTCCACAAGTATTCTTTAGCAGCCAGTGGAATTCTTGGAATAAAATCCTTCCTAGTACTAGAAGAGAACTCAGAATTCACAGCTTAGGCAATGCTGATAAAATCCAGGCTTTTATAATTCAGGGATTGCAATTGCTCAAATGGAACAGATTCGAAAAAGTAAGTGATTGCTTAACATAAAGCACTCACTGTCCTTAATTTAATTCAGTTGGAAAGATAGCCTGTATTTAGATCAGTAAGATGATGTTACAGAGTCTGAAAAATGGGCTAAATATTTGTACAGAAAGGAGATAATACATGGTTTTACACAGAAATGTATTCTTTCAGAAATGTCTTGTATACAATGTTGTAGGACTCAGTAGATTGATTGTCAGCTTTAAGTAGACCATATTTATGTAGTGAGGTGAGGGAAGATTGGAAACTGTTCTATTCCACTGAATGTACTCTTAATATGTGGGGGTTTTGCCACTTGAAATTGTTTCTCAATAGAACAGGAACTTGATTCTATTACAGACTGTGCACTCAGACAGAACAACCAGATACCACTGGATATTCTGAATATAGTCTCTGCTCTCTCTCTGTGTACTCTGGGTATCCAAGCCAAGACATTTTTAAAAGCTATAATTTTCTGTGATAAAATAGATACTTGTTTTTAGAAATTATTTTGGAACTATTTGATTTCTTGATACATATTTTGTTTCTTTGTTCTTTTCTCTCTCTCATCTGTTGCTGGGGGACGCCGCAGGATCCAGAGATGCAGCATTTACTCACTGACAGTGAGAACTGCAGCGTGTCACTGAGCTCCAGCACCGTGGCCACTGGGGAAGGAAGGCATGGGACATCAGCCATTAGCTTCCTTGGGGCCCTGAGGATACCTGTGAGTGCCTGTGCTGCTTCTTTTAAGAATTAAGTTTTGCCTCAGAATTCATATTTCCATGAAGTTCTGGGTGGAGTGGTAGAGAATGTTAACTTTGCATCACAGTCTTGGAATGCTGAGGACTTTGGGCTTGGTTTCTTTGGAGGAAAGGAGGCTGAGAGGGGACCTCATTGCTCCCTGCAGCTTCCTGAGGAGGGGAAGTGGAGAGAGAGCTGCTGATCTCTCTTTGACAGTGTTCAAGAGGCATTTGGATAATGGCTTTATCAACGTGTTTCATTCAACTTGTGTCAGCCCTGAAGGGGTCAGGCCGTTTGACTGGGTGGTTGCTGTAGGTCCTGACTGAAACAGTTTATTCCATCCTGAAGTCCATTCTGAAAGTTAACTGAACCTGATGACATGGAGGTGTTAAGGATGGAATAGCAAACTGAGTCCATAAACACGTTTCTGTGTCAGAACTTCCTTCTGTGGCTCCCCTTTTTACATTGCTCAGCATTTTTAAAAGCTTTAGTCTTAAAATCTCTTGTCTGAGAAGTTTCAGGACTTTCAGCCCAAATATTTGGACTGCTGCTAAAGGAAAGGAAGTTTCCTTGAGGTCAGAACCTGTCATTTTTGATTGTCCTCTCAACCTGAAGCCTAAATGCAGAAGTAGGATTATTTGGACCATGTGTGGAGTAAAAAAAAATCCTGCACCCACCCACTGTATTCCTGTGACCTTTCATTGTGTTTAGTCTGGTCCTCAACTGTTTTTCCTGTGGCAAAGTGAAAATAGTGGGTGAGAAATTGCTGCTGTTGCCACCTGGAGTCTCTGAAACCCTGTGATATTTGTCCTGCCTGTTGCTGGGAAGAGAAATGGCTGAGTGTGGAGTGTGTGTGCTGCTCCTCAGGATAACTGCAGCCCTCCATACCAGGGATTTAACAAATCTGGTTTCAAACAAAAAGTTATCTGATGGTGAGGGGAATGAAGATGGGTTAATTTGGCAGTTCAGTTGCATGTCTGTGCAGTAAGTAGAATTTTATGTGCCCAGAAGGAAAGAGGATGGAGCGGGTTAGAGCTTTAAACAGGTCATTGCCCAGTCTGTGGTGTGCTCTTTCCACATTCTGATCTGAACTGTGTCAGACTGGTTTAGTGGCTTTTTATAAAGAGCTGAACAATAAGGGAGAAATCTTGGACCCATCTGAAGGAAGGAGATAAAGAGCACAAAAAGATGCCAGTTGCTCTGGAGCACAGTCCAAACCTGTTATAATGCTGTATTACAACTTTATTCGAGGGAAATAAATGATGCAGGTGTTCCAAACGGTATAAAATCCTTCACATTTCATTTCAGTGTTCTCTGCTCAGATTATTCAGTACCATTTTAGTGTTCTCTCTTCAGGCAGTTCAGTACAATTGAAAGAAAACACGTAAGTAAAATACCACAGTCTGCTCAGAGTGCAAGCTTTGTGCTCTCAGGGGAAGAATGCTTCTTGGGAAATCATGAGAGAAAAAGAAAAGCCTAAATGCTTCCTAGAAACCATTCTCATAATGGTCTGTGAAAGCAAATAGCTCTGTTAAGATACTGACTCCCTGTTTTCTTTATTCTCTCAGGGAGTTGTGGAGTTCTCCCTTTGTCTCCTGTTTGCAAAGCTGGTGAGCTACACTTTCCTCTTCTGGCTTCCCCTCTACATCACAAATGTCGGTGAGTATCACATGAAAGGGATACAGAATTATGGCTACAAAGTGTCTGCAAACAGGAGCTTGGAATAAATAAGAAAATAAACATTACTGCTTCTGAAAGAGGCTTTCTTTGGTGCAGTAGCAGGGGAGTTATAAGTCACCAAGCAGCATATTTCTCAGGTTTATGAATTCAGTGTTATGAGAGGGCATTTTCAAAACAAACAGAAGTGTCTGGCTTATCTTCAGTAATTCCAGGCATAAATACCTTGTCTTTGGCTCTTGCAAACCAATCAAAAAGACTTACTTACTAACAATGTTGTTCATGATTGAAGTGCCCTATTAAAACCTATACAAAATAATGTAAATGAGCTTCTTTATCTGTTCAGGACTGCTTTTTTGGGTTTTTTATGCTTTAGAGTACAAGATGGACCAACTTTTTAGGGTCTGTTGCAATAGGAAAAGGGGTAATGATTTTAAACTAAAAGAGGGCAGATTTAGACTAGATATAAAGAAGAAATTTTTTCACAATGAGGGTGGTGAAATGCTGCAGCAGGTTGCCCAGAGAAGCTGTGGATGCCCCACCCATGGCAACATTCAAGCTTAGGTTGGATGGAGCTCTGAGCAACCTGATCTAGTTGAAGATGTCCCTGCTCATGGCAGGTTGGACTGGATGACCTTTAAAGATCCCTTCCAACCCAGACCGTTCTGTAATGGTGTGATTATAAAACTGGTAAAATGTCTCTTGCAGTGAGAGTAATTGCATTCAAAAGTCTGTATTGCTGAATGCCTACTTATGTTCTTATTTCTTTTACACAATGTCACCTTACTGTGGGTTATTCTGGTGAATAAACAACTCTGCTGTAAGATGCCTTTGCCCTGGCATTACAAGACTGCTGAGATTTCCATATTTTATAGTCTAGAAATGAGACAGGTGTTTTGCTTCTCTCACCAGAGCATCTTGATGCCAAAAGAGCTGGGGACCTTTCCACACTGTTTGATGTGGGTGGGATTTTTGGTAAGTTTTAATATTACTTCACACTCTTAATCAGGAAAGGCTCTGGTACACACAGCTTACATGTTTTTATAGTTCATATGCATTATTTCCACTGAAGAAAAGTGGCAGTAAAGGTACTGAGCTGAGAGCAGTGTTGAAAAGTGAAAATCTAGTAAAATATCTTCTCAGCCAGTGATACTGTCCAGTGCAGATGGTAAGAGTCAAATTACAGAATCTTTCAGCTCCTTCAGCTCTGGCCCATGAGTCTTGGTCACCACCCATCAAAATATCTTCCTTTTGTCACTCTAACTTAAGAGAACTGTCCCAGTTTGTACAGTTGTGTGGGTTTTGTGGGCACAAAGGTGAATGGCCACAGGTGTCTTGGTTTGGTTTTTTTTTCTTGATGTCTTACATGTGATAAAATTGGGAGATCATAATAAGGACCAGGCTATTCCTTTCTCATTTGTAAGGTGAGCATTGAATAAATTTTGATGCAGTGCAGACAGCTGAACTCATAAAATAAAGCAAACATCATCATCCTGAAGCCCAGCTGACTTACCCCAACCACACATCCCCTCTCCACTTCCCCCATTTCCCTTATGGAAATAAGCCCTGTATCAGTCCTTTGGAAAAGAAGGCTCACGATGGAGAAGTTTCCCTGGATCAAGAGCTGTGTAGCTCAAGGTGTTGGTGTCAGGGTGTGTTGAAGTTACTGTTCTGTTTTTTCCTGGGTCTGACTTCTGCTTATTTCATCCCAGAGAGCTCAAAGCCAGACTCAGCAGTACCTTGGAGAGGTGGGTGACATCTTCCAGCAGCATTTTATTCTGCTGTGAATACAGGCTGAACAGTGTGTCAGTGCTGCTTGGATGTCTGGTGTTTATATTTAAATTCAAGTAGGATGGGAGCAATTTGGAGATGGGCAGCTGGGAAGGGAGGGGCAGGCCCAGCAGTATTTAGGAATCTGGAGAATCCAGAGAGTTTCCTTTCCTTCTCCTTGTGCAAGTTGCCTTAATACAATCTTGACAGAGCCTTCCCTCAGCCCTTTCAGCCCCCTCCAGCCACACCCTCAGATCAGTTCTTCTGTTGTTGGAAAACACAAGAAGCAGAGGGAAATTCAAGAGTCTGGATTGACTACCTGGAGAGAAAACCAAGGATTTCATTTGCCCCAAGATCTAAAATGGCCCATTTCCCCTGGTTGTAGTATGACAGGGACAGAGAACCAAGTTTTCTGTTGCATGTGAGGTTTTAAGAGACCAGTGAGTGGATTCCAGAACTCCAGCAGTGGGGCCATGTGGCACCTGGGAAAAGGCTTTTTGCCTTGGACATTTGGTTGGAATAAACAATGAGGAGGAGCAACTGTCTGCTTCTGTTACCTCCAGGTCAAAACTGGTTGGGTTAATGAGGATGTTGCTGTGTGAATTATGTGTAACTGTGCTGTAAAAGCCATTGGGTTGTGTTTCATTAAATAAAGCTGATGTCTTTTGTGCAAAGCATGCACTGAATGTTTTCCTCACGCCCCTGTGTGTTTTTTCAGGTGGGATTTTGGCAGGTCTCATTTCAGACAGGCTGGAGAAGAGGGCATCAACCTGCGGAATGATGTTGCTGCTTGCAGCACCCACAGTAAGAGCCTGTCCCTCTCTCACAGCCGTGACTGAGGCTGTGATGCCATTCCCTGGACAGTTCTTCAGGCAGCATCTCCTAACCTGGATGTAAAGAGCCCAGGCCAGTTTAAAAACTGGCATGAAAAGTTGAGCAAGTATAGATATTGGAGCTAAACAAGCTAACAAGCTTGTTTACTAAACAAGCAAGCAAGTCTAATGTATTTTTGTTTACAGAATGTATGGAAAGTTTCACTCCCTTGTAAAATTTGAAGTTCAGTTGTTAGAATTTTAGCTGCTCAAAGGGTAAAATTTCGGAGCTGTAACTGTTGGAAAACCAGCAGATGGACATGAGAGATGCATTTTTATTTGATCTTTTTATGAGCTGTGTTCTGTGTTGAAGCTGCAATTGGAGAGTTTAAAACTGAGTGGCCTCATAACACAACCCTTCTGAAAGGACATAGGGGAATGGGATCCTACCCCTTATCTCCCTCCTGTGTCCAGTCAAGCAATCATTCTGCTGTGGCCTAAAATGGTTTAGTAAAACCTGGAACTTTCATGTAATACCAGCTAAGATATCATGTAGTTAACATGAGGAATCCGGGATTAGTCCATATGTTGGTATTCTGAGTGCTTATTTATTATCTTTACAGCTATACATGTTCTCTGCAGTCAGTAAAATGGGCCTTGAGGCTACTGTAGGTGAGTATTTTTAAATTATTCTGCCTAGCTTTCTGTGAACTTTGCACTTATGATCTTTGATGGTCCTTCCTTGTTTTTTTTGGTTTTTTTTCTATTTCATCTTTTCCCTTAGAGGAGGAACTATGGAATCAGATTCCTTAGATTTGGTCTTGCAGGCTTTTTACAGGGTAAAGGGGGAAGGTAGGAAATGAGTAAGGGGTGGCAAGAGAACAGATTTAGTTAATATCCTTAGTCTTCCTGGAGCTTGTTGTGTCAGCACAGACTTTTTTATATTCCTTGTGCTCAATACCAGAGATGTTTAAAGATTGCCTGTAGTACTTCTGACAGCAGTGTTAACTTTACTTGAATAGGCTGAATTCACCTGTGGCTTTCTGTTACACCAGAAATGGAAACACAAGTGCTGACAGTGATGTCTCACCTACCTAAAGGTCTTGTTTGCTTTTAGGGTGCTCTGTAAGCAGAGAAGGGATTTATGGGTGTATCTTGTGAGCAACCCCTGCCCTCATGGTCAGTTTGGTCAAATATTCCCCCCATTCTCTGACCTACCAGGATCGATAAAGACCCTGGGAAGTGCTTTTTGTCTTAGCCCCATCTTCTGGTATGTTTGAGAACTCACATCATGGAGTGAGCATTGAAAAGAGAGAGGAGTGGATGTTGGTTTTCTTCCTTTCCCAATTCTGTATTGGGTCAGGGAAGCCAAGGAAGGATTAAGCCATGTGGGAACCATAGGCTGTGATGTCTCCTGTTGTTATAGCGAACAGTTTTTCATGAAACTCACATTTTCCTTTTTTTTAACTTGGAACAGTGATGCTGCTTATCAGTGGTGCCCTGGTGAATGGCCCTTATGCCCTGATCACCACTGCTGTCTCTGCTGACTTGGTGAGTTTGGCTTCCCCTGTGACATTTGGCCTCCAGAGAGAGCCCTTGGACATCTTCAGGGTCACCAGGAAAGGGGTTGCATTGTACCAAAGCAAAGGAATAAGGAGCTGGAAAGGCAGTGCTGAACTCAGCCACTGAGGTTGTCGTAGTGTGAATGAGTGCCATGCCTGTGAGAGGCTTCTGAATTATTCTTGACCACTCACAAGACAGACCAAATCTTGTGGCTGACAGCCCAGAGTGAATCTGAAGGTTGCATGCAAAGCCAGGCCTCTGTACAAGTGCCTTGCCCCTTTTAATACTTTGCATTTTTAAATGATTGGAGGAGCTGTACCTGTGTGAGAGATGAGCTGGTGATTTAATTCCCGTCAGTGCAAAAGCTATACCTGGCACAGACCTTACAGAAGGAAAGGTATGGGAAAATAAAAAGTCCAGCAGGATCAGGTCAGCCAAGTCACAAATGCCAGATGGAAACATTAACACTGCTCATGAGGGAGACTTTGGAAGTTTGCTTTGTAATGTGTTGGCTCCCTAAGGCACCAAGCAAGATGCAAAAGCCCTCTAACAAATGTGCTGAGCACAGGAAAAGGAGTATCTGGCAGACATCTCCAGACATCCTCTGGAGCCCTGTCCTTGACCTGGAGGTGTTGGCAAGACCAAAGTGACCACCAGGCAATGCCCATTTCGTCCTTGGCCTTGTTGAAGGGGCTGGCACTGCAAGGTGCTTAGGGCATCTCTGCAACACAGATCTGATGTGGAGGGGTGTGAGATAGATGATGTTATCAGGGCTTTTTCAGAGCTCAGCTCAGCATGGCTCCAAGCCATCTCTGTCCCTCCAGGGTACCCATAAAAGCCTGAAAGGGAACGCCAGAGCCTTGTCCACAGTGACGGCGATCATCGACGGGACAGGATCTGTGGGTAAGCCCAGGCCACCTGCCTCACCTGTGACAGGTTAAAACAAAGCATTTTTGAGAAACTAGGCTCTTCAGGTCACATTTTACCAGGACTCAGAACAGTTTGGGAAATGAGGAATAGCAGAAATTTAGCCCGAAACCTCCAGTGGTCCCACACCTGAGGGTGGAAGAGGGGAAATCTCACTGATACTGGGCACAAGCAAAAGGAGATGCCACTGGACTGTTCTGGGATCAGGGATATTTTATTTATGCCCTCCATGTGGAAGGGAAAACAGTATAAAATTCAGTTCAGTACTGGATGGGCATTTTGTTGAGCCAAAGGCAGATGTTTATCACACATCCAGTTTTCCAGCTTCCCTGTGTTAGGTTTCCCACTGGCTTCCCATCTGTAGCAGTAATGTTTTGCACTTCCCAGGACTTTTTAATACATCAGGTAATACTGAGTTAACTAGGTGGAAAAACAGATACTCTAATTGAGAATAACTACATTTCAGTACAGTAAATCTTACATGGCACAGTACTGACAGTATATAATATAAAATACCAAAATATAATACCAATATTGTATTTTAGGTGCAGCTTTGGGGCCTCTCTTGGCTGGCCTTATTTCCCCATCTGGTTGGAACAACGTGTTTTACATGCTCATGGTGGCAGATGCATGTGCCTTGCTAGTAAGTGTAAAACCACTATCTGGTTGCTGTGTATTTCCTTTGTGCCAAACGATCCCAAAATGCAAATTGTCCTTTTGCCACTTCAGTATTCTGTGTTGTATTAGACTTCCAGTGGTGTAGGAGAATTTCAGTCTTAACAGCAAATTTGCCTGTTTTGAAATTCTCATCTAATTTTAATCAAAAGTGCAGATCAGTTCTGCTGCACTTCAATTCCTGAGCAAATACCCAGCTGTTAATTGCTGGCTGAGCAGCTTAGAGCAGGCATAATTGCAAGGAAAGCTTCATATTTAGACCTAGAAGTTGTCTCAGATTCCACTCACGGAAGAATCACTTCTGGTTTCTTTAAAGCCAGTTTAGCAAAGCTGTAACAAATGTTTTCCTACATTGCTGTATCAACAAAATCACCCTGATAATGAAGCTGTTGAAAGTTAATACATCACATTTTGCAGATGGGCCCTGAAAGTGCTGTACTAAGTTAGATGAAGAAATGGCAGTCCTGGCTTTTGACAGTAACCAGGAGCAGATGTTTGGGAAAAAAAGAGCACACAGGTGGTGGCTTGGTGCAAAGCACTGAGCTCTGGGCTCATGCAGAGGAGCTGAGTGTCATTCCCTTCCTGACACAAGAAAATCAGAAAGCCTTTGAGTTACAATGGAGGCTTTTTTTTCTAAATTCAAATTAAACCCCAAATGTAAAAGTAATTTTTTCCCATTTAAGAGTTAATCTCTGGAAATTAAATAAATACATTAGATAAGTTAATAGCTGAAGTGTGTTGCCACTGGTAGCCAGCTGCTTTATAAATCCTGGTTTGTGCTGGTTTCAGTGTTTGGTATTTCATGCTGCAGAGTGAGGGCTGGGAGGCTGTCATATTTTTCCTAGATAAACTTCTCATTGTCTTTCTCTTACAGTTATTGATTAAAATGCAAAAATGCCACGTTTCTTTGCAGAATCAATTAAAACGCCTTTGCAAAGCTCTGGTTTTGAGAGGTTTGACTCTGCAGTTGTAATAAATCCTTTTTTGCATAACTGTTCTGCTTGTCCTGGTTTTTGCAGTGCAGCATATGGATGCCTGTGTTCAAATGTTATTTCTCCAAGGATACCCGGAGGGGTGTAGCCTCTTACGTGGTGTTCAGTTCTCTCACTCTTGGCCATTTCTGTGCCTCTGAAAAATAGGGTTTAACTTCTTAAAACATTCGTACTTAAAACAGTGAACAAACTTACATTTGTAATAGTGAGATTCTGAGGATGACATAACCTGAAACAGTGAGGAACCCTGAAAGCTCCAATTCTGTCTTTCAGGTGCATGAGAACCATCAAATCGTATTTGTAAAATCACTTTACTGCTACTCTCTCAGTAATCCTTTTAAAGTGCTCTTGGAAGCCCTGGTGCTGCACAGACAAGCAAACGTGACTGTCTGTACTCACCCTGACTAATTGTGGTATTAAAGCTTTCCACACACACAGTTGTTCTTGCAAATAGCAGCTAAAATACTTCTATGCTCCAAAATTCCTTTCGGACACGTTTTCTTGCAGCCTCGGGGTCCCTCTGCTGGCTTCTTTACACATCTGCTGGTAAAATAACCAGAAAACCATTCTGGTTTTTATGAAGAAATTGACCTCTCAGATGCAGAAAGGAAATTATTTTCCTCTTGCCTGTTTATTGTGAAAGCTCCTCTTCCAAACCTTACTGACCATCTGTAAATCTTTATTTTTTTTAAAACTGAGTTCAGCATTACAGGGTTATGTTTCAAATGAGAAACGCTCCAAATAACAGTGAATAATTCTGTTTCTTACCTTGTTTATCTGTGTGATACTAACAGAGATTCTGTGATTGTTTTTGCAGCTCTTACTCCGTCTTATCCAGAAGGAACTTCAGTGTCATGCAGATCACACCCTGTAAGTGTTTTGCATGGCTGCTGCTCTTTAATAACACATCCTAAGCACATTAGTAAGCCTTCTATTTATAATCATGTATGATCATTAAGGCTGGAGAGGACCTCCAAGATGAATTCCAACCTTTGCCCCATAACACCATAGTCCACCTAGACTGGACATGTTAAGGTTTGTGTATATCCATTTCTGTCTGTTTTAATTCTGCTTCAAAAGAGTAACCTCAGTTTGATGTTTTCAAACCATGGACACTTCCCTTCTTTTGAAAATTACCTGAAAACACATCTCTGTCACAATCTCTTGTTTGTGGGGTTTTTTTTTCCCCCCAAATATTTGACCCTCATGGGTTTTGATGCCTTAGGATTTTGGCTTTTATATTTTTCAGATCCTGTACTGCTTTAGTATGCAACTCTGAAACTCCATAGCCTGCTAGCTACTGTTCTCCCATCCTGGTTAGACATAACAAATCCTCTCTAGGCCTGGGACTCAAGGACACCCTGTTGTCCCAGGGCCTGAAATATGTAAACTAAGCCTCTAAAAAGGGGGAACAAACTTGGGGTCATGACATCATTGCCTGAAATTATAATTGGAAGATTAACCCTGGTATGCAAATGGACCAAACTTAAAAAAGTATGAAAAACTGGTGACCAGTGGTCCATTCTGGGTGTAGCCCTAGGGCTCTGTACCCATAGTGTGCCTTAGTGAAGGCCCTTCAATAAATACCTGCTTTTATCCTCTTAATTCTGGCTAGCTTCTGTTTTTACTCAGCCCCAACAAGGCATCACTTTCATCGTGCAGGTGAGGAATTACCTGCCCTATCTTTAATAATAGTTAAAAATATAACTTTTTCCAAAAGTTCTCCTTAAAGAAAAGGGTGACTCTGAATTTACAGTGTTTTGTAGTGAAAAAAAAAAACAAAAAACATCCACAGAATCAATACACAAAATCTAAATTGAGCCCTTTGGTTGTAGAATTTTGGAGGAGTAAAATGGAGAGAATATAAAAATGCGTGGCAGGGGCTGGATCCTGCCTTTTGGTGTCACACCTCAGCTTTTCCTGCCTGGTTGCTGTTCTTCCCCAGGTTTAAAGAGCACTGAGCTACAAGACCAGAGCTGGGATAAGGAGTGTGCCAGTGGCTGGAGCTCTTCCCTGAAAACCAAACTCCGTGGGACACCTTATCGTGTATTTGAGTTTCTGTGTGGTGAAGAGCTTTGCACGTTTGCTGGGAGCAGTGTGAGACATGCAGCTGGTAAATCCCTGAAGCTCTGATTTTTGCACATGAATAAGTACCTCAGGATGGCACCTGTTCATCAGATGAAGAGATGGGGACTTTGGGAAGGTTTCAGCAGCACGCCTCAACTGAGCCAAAGAGAAATACCAAGTGCCTTTTTTATTTCTTTTGATAGGATGTTTTTAATTAAAACTATGGACTGTGTATTTGCCAAAAATCAAGGGAAAGCTAGAGCAGGAGGAAGTTGAAATTTTAACAGTCTGCAAGTGACTGTCCCAGTGTCAGTGAGCAAAGGACGTGTCTTTTATGTCATCTTGTGTACACTGAGAGCATCACTTTCTAGAGGACAATATCAGCTGGTTATTAAGATGTGCTGCTATTAGTATTTGAAGCTGCTCAGACAATAATCACCCCACTGTATTATTAGATTTTAGCCACAGCACTACTTCCCAAGGACAGCATCTGGCCTTTTGGTAGGTTATAAAATAGAATTTACTCTTGCTGCGTACTGCAGTTAGCAGTTTTCACAGATTCTCTGGATGGATGTTAGTCCTCCATTAGGACTGTGCAAAAGAAAAGGAGTCCTAAGCAACAAAAAGCAGTTTATGAGTCAGAATTTCCAGTGGGGGCTCTAATGACTTTTCAGGGCATTATAAACTGGTGGTGCAAACGTCACGGAATTGTGCTGCTCTGCTGGGCTGGGCTGACATGAAAGGTGGTTTCTTCAGGGTGGCAGAGAGCTGTGAACTGTCCTGTGCTTCAGCACCACAGGACTGAGCAGATGGAGCTGTGTTGGTGCCCACTGGCTCCGGGATCTCTGTTGGGTTTCAGTGCTGGTGTGTGCACATGGAAGTCACCGTCAGATCTGGGCCTTAATATCCAGAAATCTCTCTCTAGTGGCTACTTTCAAGTGGCTCTGGGTTTCACATTTGGAGCCAAAATCTCACAGAAGAAAAATTACCTGTGTGGGTGGTAGTTTAGAAGAGAACATTTGAGTAACTAGTGCTACCCAGCAAAATAGATGGTTTAATGTCTTCAGAACATATCATTTCTTTGTACAGCTGTCTGCTTTGCAAACAGAATGTTTCTGTGATTTTTTTTTAAGATGTACAAAGTGAAAAGAAATCTTCTTTTGTATGGGATGTTTATACTTAGATCACAAAGATTAGGTAATTTAAACTGTGTGTTGTCCTTAACTGTATTTATTAAAGCTCTAGGCCTTTGTCTTGCTCTTAAGTTTTGTGAGACAGTGCAGTAGTCTTTACACTTTGATTAGCAAAACACTCTAAAAGCCCTGCAAAATATTCAGGAATGTCCCATCAGCTGCTGGTGTTGTGTTCCACGTGCTGGCACAACACTTAATTTCCAGGGCTGTTTTGTACCTGCTCAGTCTTTGAGTTGCTTCACTGGATTGATCCAGCACGTTCCTCGTGCTTGACTGGAGCAGTGTCAGAACGGGCTCATTTTTAACTGTTTTGCTGAGCAGAGGTGCAGGGATGACCTCAGACCCACAGGGACTCAGGCAAGCTGCCAGGTCCTTGCAGGGAGCTCTAGGAGGGTCCTGTCCCTGCACTTAGCTGGATGGAAGGTTGACCTCACATTTTGGGTAAACCAGGGGGGATACTCAACATCTGAGCGAGCTCAAAAATCTGTGCTGTGCTTGGGCTGTGGTTAAATGTGACAGAATTGTGCAGCAATGTTACTTGAAAGGACTTCCATCCTCCTGGAATGGGAAACTGCTCCTGCAATGTCAAACTGCTCCTCACTCAGCCAGGCTGAACCTGGGGCACTGCTGAAACAGCCTGATGGGGCAAAAATGACATTGCAACCCCAAAACAGCAGTCCTGGCACAACTTCAGTGTATCTGTGGGGAGGGAGGGATGGATGGAGGACTACTTTAGCTGAAGATTCCAATCCCTTTCCCCAAAAATACGTGCAGAGCTTATGCTAGTTTATTGAAACAGTTCAAACTCTGCTGCGCTCAGATTTTGAGAAGTTGCTCCCTGTTGGCTGAAGTCTGAGGTTAAAAAGCTTTTGGTTGTATTTCTAAAGATATTTAACTGTGTTTTGGGTTTTACTTGTTGGGGCTGCTGCTGTTATTTATTTATTTATTTGAATCGCTTTTGCACTGCACTGACTCGGGTATGGGGTAATGACAGATTGCATTTCAGTTCCTCCCAGCTACAAATTTGGTGGACAAAAATATTAAAGATTTGTTTTTCTTGTCTTAGAAACCCTAAAGGTCCCCCAGATAGTGAATAAACTGTGTGTTTTGTTAGTATCAGGTGTCTATATCCATTAATCTGGAAATGGGCAAGACTGACAAAATTTTGTATGTAAAAATGTGAGTGACCAGTAGGTACAGCCAAATTTAAATGCAACTGCAGGGTTGGTTTGTTGTTTTTTTAATGCTGATTATTGTGAATTTAATCCATTCATCATCCTGTGTTGAATAAAAATAGATTCTATTCTAAACAGAGAAGCGTTGAGTACTTTATCTTCTACATCTCCACGAAGAAATGTTCCATTTATTGGTTGGAAGGACAGACATCCCTGCTGGGACATTTGCCTGAGTCAGGGGCTGAGTCTGGCTCCTCTGACGTAGTTTTAAGGTGACTTTTTTTGTTGTCTGCTTTGCTTGCTCTTCAGTATATATGGAATTGATATGGAAAAGCTTCATCCTTTCTCTCTAGCTCTGATCATCTCGAATTATTGTCTTGATTCTGTTACAGTGTTTGATGGGGTTTTTGTGCCTCTGCCTGACATACAATGTCCAAACCACAGATGTGCTGGGGAAAAACTGATTGAAAAGGAAAACAACTTCTAGTTACAGAATTTCTGATCAAAATGTGCCTGAAGTACCTCCCAGGGATAGGCAAATAATAGCTGGGGTGTCTTACAAAAGAAGGGAGACTCAAATCCCAGCTTCTGTTCTGCCTGATGGGGAGCAGGAGCCTCCCTTGTGAAAATCTTTGTGAAAACCCTGGCTGTCACTGGACACGCTGCAGGGGGGTTTGTCTCTGTGTGTAGGAAGGGTTTATAGGCTGGGAAGAAGGTAAATAAGTAGCAGGGATAGCAGTGTCATGTTCCCAAGTCGCTTTGAGTCTCCTTTTACCAGTTAAGTTAAACTGCGAACCTACTCCATGCACCAAGACTCAATCCTGTATGTTTTGCTAGGTAGGGAAATTCCAGAAAGGATTCTGCCATTTTTTTCAGGAGGTTATTGCATGTGCTTCTGGCATAACATCCTTAGAATAACAGTGAGAATCCTCCACGTGTGTTTGTGCCAATGCTGTGCTGCCTCAGACTTTGGCTGAACTCGTCGTGTTTAGGCCCGGGGTTCTTTGGTTTCTGTAGTGACTGGTGCCTGGGTGTGAGAACTGCTGCTCAGAATCAGGCAGGTATAAGATGGTGTAAATGAAATCAGAGGGTGTTTAGAGCTGTTGGAGGCTGCTGGTTTTCATATGGAATTAATTTGGGGAAGAATGATTACAATTCCATCAAACGACGAGGCCCAGGATCGGTAATGGTGGCGTTCTCTGGTCTGAACTAAATTTATGGCCTGTGTATTATATAGGTGGTTAGATTAGATTATTTCATGGTTTGTCCCTACCTCTGATAGGATGTTCTGATTGCTGACCTATACCCTTTTCACCTTGGAGCAAGGCTGGTTTGGTTTTGTTTTGCTCTCTGCTGAACCAGCCAGGGGGTGGTGGGGACACGTCCTGCCCTGCTGTCACAGCCTGCAGGGGCTGGGGAGGGACTGCAGACCCTGCTGGGGGCTGTGTCTGCTGCTCTGGGGCTTTGGGAACCTTGAACTACATTTGCTGCCGTGCTGAGTTAAAAATGTGGCTGTCATCCTTATGGCAGGGGAGAGGGAAGGAGAGGATTTAACTGCTGGTGTAATTCAGCCTCATGTCCAGTGACCTTAAATGCTGGGTTATGTGTCTCGCTGCCTAAGAGATTAGTAAAATGGGTTGTTACAAAGTGTTAGTTGTTTCCTTCTTTGTCTCCCTTCTTTTGGGTATTTTCCAGTTTGGAACAAGGAGATAATTAGTTGATGCTTGGGTTTTTGGTTTGGTTTGGGTTTTTTGTTTGTTTGTTTGTTTGTTTTTGGGGGGGTGGTGTTTTTTGTTTGTTTGTTTGTTTGTTTTTGGGGGTTTTTTTTCTGCCTCTGTAATTCCTTTGTCTACCAGCTACCCTTTGGCTGCAGTGAAGCATTGGCTGCTCTGTAAACTGGGAATACAAGAGCCAAACTTTCTTTAGCACACTTTGTATTTCATCTCCTCCATCAGATCAGCTGTAAAAATGTGTGCCAAGTCTCTTGATGCTGTACTTACCTGGAGGGTTTTAAGGATGTATCCTTTGCCTCATGATGATACTGGGGTAGGGTTTCTTTCCCTCCTTCTCTTACAAAGCAGCTGACAAATACCCACATTTCCACAGTATCCCCTTCGGTCCAGTTGTTTCTTTCAGCAGAGGAGGACACTAAACTGACTTCACGTGTACTGCCATGTAAGAATGAACTTTGGAACGCTGTTACAAGGCTGGAGTTATTTTCAGTTTATCTGGTACCTAAATCCTGAACAGGTGGTCTGAATTTCATGGGTTATTCAGAAACCAGCAGCTGCTTCCAGCGTTGGGGCCAGAACTGGAAGCAGCAGCCTGAGTTTGTATGTTGAAACAAAGTGATCAATAATGTCTGAGTTGTCACCTTCTCTTCCCTGTGATGTGAAGGCTGGTTGGTGTGGGCAGCCCATCACAGCTGAATGACACAGGCAAAACCTTGGAAGGGGTGAGTTCCCTCTGAATCTTCCACCAAACACACTGTTGTTATTTCTGCTGCAAGGACAGAGTATTATATTCGAGTCTGAGTCACCCAATTTCACCACAGGCCACATGAGGCTTCAGCTGACTAAGTACAGCAGGTTCTGAGTTTTATTCTTGTATTACTCAGATCATCTGGTTGGAAGCAGCTGAATGTTGTGTCCTTCTGTGGCAGAATCTGCAGGTTTAGTTTTATACTGAGAGGTAACAATGGGATTCAATTTAGCCATGGCTGTTAAAAGTCTTTATAAATCTTCCTCCCCCTCTTCCTCTGGCTGCAGCTTTTCAGTGATGTGAAAGGAAGACAATATGGTAACAAAGAACAAAATAGGTCACAAAAATGTCTCAAAAGCATACTCTCTTCCAAATTTTGCTCACTTGCTTGGCACCGAGGGAGATCCACTATCACAGCTGGATTGCATGTCTGCCTGTAAATCTGTGCAGTTGCTGAAAGCAGAGAAAAATAGAAACCTTCAAGTTTCCTTGCTCTGATTTTTACAGTGACAGTTCTCAAAATAGATGTCACCAGCCCAAAAAGGAAGAACCAGCATGACTGAAGAATCTGGGGTGCAGGCAGGGAAGCCCAAGGATGTTTGGTTTAGGACTGATACCTGTGTTAGAGCTGCATTAGACAGATTAAATTCCCATACAAATCCCTGTCAGGCATATCATGAGGCTCTAAACTTACCCCAGGTGTCAGCAAATAATCTTTTGAGGAGGGTGAAATCCATCACCATCAGAGCACCTAGAAATGGTGCTAGGATGGATAAATTCCCGTGAACATCTGAAGCAGAACTAACACATGCATTTCTCAGAACAATTTCCACTGTCATTTGAAATGAGCCCTCCTGGTAGAAAGGTTGCAGATGATGTAAGCCTTACAGTAACAGGGAAAACAAAGCTCCTGTGTTGGCCTGCTTGAAATCCTCTAATAAAATAATGCATCTGTCAAAGCAGCATCTAAATGTCATTCCTCTGTGTCATCAAGAGGGAAATGTTGTTCCCAAACACAGACTGGTTCCTATGCACAATTTTTTTTCAGGCTTCCCAGACCCGTAAAAGCAGTCAAAAGGGATGATTAGCAGCTCTGGTACATTCACCTTATGCAGCTCTGTAAACATCAGGAGCTGCCTTCTGCATTGTTTTTGCTGTCTCTGTTTTTCAAGCACAGTTGAAATTGTCCATATAAATGGGTTCTGCTTGGAACAACAGGAAAAAACACCCCCATGATAAACTGCCTTGCTGGTCTTATTTTTTAGGCCATAGAAAAAAAAATGGAGGTAGTGCTGCGTGACTTCCCTGCAAGTTTAATATTCTGTGGTGTGAGTCTGTTTTCAAGCAACTTTGTCCAAGCAATTACTTTGTGAATTACAGTTCGATTCACCCAGAGTCAAATGCTGGGTTGTTTTGGAGCAGCCTTTGCTGGGCTCTGCCTGTGCAGGTGTCTGAGCTGCCTTGCAGCAGCTCGTGCTTGTGCTGGAGGCTGGGCTGGGATGCCGAGGGCAGGATGCTTTCACTGAGTGATCCTGAGGGATGGGGTTTGTGTCTCAGGAGGACTTGATCGAGTTTAAACCTCCTCACCTTTAGCATGAGAGGCAGAGCTGGTTTCTGAAGCCAGCAGGCTCCCAAGGGATCATGGCCAAAGAATCACAGAGCAGATGCACCCAGGGAGCAGCAGAGGCAGCACTGGGGAGAAATTGGACCCCAAAGGCACAAGGAGAGCATGAGGCTCCTCTTGGGTACTGTTGGGATGTCTTAATCTTGTTGGAGGTTTGTGTATCCTTGCAGAGGACTCAGTGGAAATTCCTGAAGTTAATATTCAGCAGGAACAGCTAATAATGGTGATGTTTGTCACAATGTGATGCTGTAACACTCCAGCAATATTGAATTCACAGAGCCACCACGTCTCAGTGGTGGGTGGGTGTGTGTGTGTGTGTGGGTGTGTGTGTGTGTGTTTGAGGGGAAAGAAAGCACATTCATAGCACAGGTCATGCCTTAAATCTTTACTCTCCCAGACATGGGTGTGCTCACAGAGCTGCACACAAACCAGGCACTCCACTGAACAGCAGCTCCTCTTCTTCAAACACTACTCCAGCTGCAGTCACTCGCCCTGGGAATGCGATGTGTTTGGGTGGGAGGAGGGGAGAGCAGTGTGGAGAAATAAAACAGACCAAAAGCACCATTTTATTAAGAGAAACAAAGTGAAGTGTTGCCTTTGGCTTCCTCCCTAGCGCCAGGGTCAGGCGCTCACACGCTCCAAAGTAAGCAGGGCTTGGGTTCCTCTGCAGGAATCCTGTTTGGCTGGTGAGTGATTCTGGCTCTGGGGCTTTGCTGCTGCTCCTGGGCACAATTCCTTGGGCAGAGGGAGGCAGAGAGCTGGTTGTTCTGCTGGCAGAAGGGCTGGATGGCAAACTGAAGGGAGATTGCAGCCCTCGGATGGAGGGGGGCGGGGGAAGAGCGTGGAGCCCCTTCACCCTGGCAGGTGAAGACAGCAAGGGAGAAAGTGGGGAGCAGAGCACTGGCCAGAGGAGATGATGGTGATGATGAAACAGCAGCAGGGAAAAACAAATGAGTAAAAGTGCAGGGAAAAGGTGTGGGGTTGGAGAAAAGAGCTGGGTGCAACGTTGGGCCCTTTTTTAGTGGAGGGCTCCTGTGTTTTTATTTCTGTGTGTTTATTTCTGTATGTTCTTAATCTCACTTTCTTGTTCCTGATCACAGTTTCTTGTCTGAGAATGTCTTTCCTGCCTACTGGAAGCTTTTAGGCAGGGGCTAAGGTCCAAGGAGAGGGAAACCTTCACATCCAGTGTCCAGGTTGTGTGGAAGCAGCTGAAGGTGAGAGGATTTAGGGAAAAAAAAAATCTGTGTGAATCCAGTGAAATCCACTTGAGGAAGAAGAAGGAAGAGGAGGATGAAGGACCAGGAAGGAGACATGGCTTCAGCTGTGTCAGAGTATGATTGGAAAGAGTCCAGCCTCTAAGAAAGCCCCTCTGGAAGAAGTTTCTCACTAAAAGTTTTGCCTGGGGCCACCTCTAAGAAAAGGAGGGTGCAGGAGGGAAGGGGAGGCATGGGCTGAAACCCATCACTGGGATGAAAACCTGGGCTGTGTCCAATCAAATGGAGGCTGGAGAAAGCAGAGTGAAAGGTAATCCAAAAATAAAATAAAATACAAGTTCTGTACGAGGCAATCCCTCCCCCTATAAGCTACTTCCATTTCATTTTCTGCATTACTTCAGAGCTGCCCTCTCTCCTGACCATACCATTAATCCATGATGTTTACTGTTTCCTCAGGAAATTGGGTTGTCTTATTGCAGGAAAACCTCAGCTCAATTTTCCTCGGTGAGAGTTTCTGGCTCTCAGAGTTCTAGAGGGAATCTTATGTACCTGACATGGATGAACAGTCAGGCTTGGGAAAGAGGAGACAACTAAGGAGAAGAGCCATAAATGTGTTATTCAAAGGCAGACACTAATGATTTCTCATCCGATCTTTTGAGTTTCTTTGGTCATGACCTGTGATTTTTGGAGATGGTGAGAACGCTCTGGAGAGACGTGTGACTCCCAGGAAAAGTGACACTCAAGTACACGTAATTTTGGGAACTTAGTTAAAAATGTCCCTATTTCATGTTGGCTTCAAATGTTCTGGCAGAGCAGATCAGACACTTTCAGTGCTACTGGAGGCTTTTGTCATCTTTTCACATGGATTCTGTGGTGGTTTTTTGGCCTCCCTCCCTAAAAGCTGAGACTCTTCAATCTCTTCTATTGAGAAAATGTTCTTCTGCTCATTAATGGAAACAGCACTGCACAAACAGAACAAACATGAGAAAATACCTACATCACAACAAAAATGTTACATATCTGAGAGACTATCTAGCTGTTTATGAAAACTGTTTTTTTTTTTAATGTTAACATAGAAAGTCCAATTTTTAATGTACTGCAAAGAACTGTGCAAAGTCTGCTTGACCCCCCAGGAATTCCACATGGCTCGCTCTGAAGTGATGCAGCTGAGGGACAATCTCCTACCCATTGAAAAGCAGCCCCAAGCAGTGAAAGACTTTGCAGACATTCCTGCTGCTGTGCTGTTGCTGTAGGAGGGGGTGATCAGCATCGTTCAGACAAGGAGGCTCCCAGGGATGAGTCAGGGATGCAGCAGTGATCACCTCCTGCTCTGCCCAGGCCGGGTCTTTGGCCCAGACAGCCCTGACCCCACCTCTGTGAACTGTGGGACAGATTGCATCAGGCTGGCACCACGATCAGCAGCCCTCAGTCTTTGAGTTAATCTTTGGGTTGCCAAGACTTCGGGGTGTCTGAGGTCTGCTTGTCAGAGAGATGGAGGAGCTGATTTGCAGTGAGTCACTGCACGGCTCCGAGCTGCTCACATGGCAGCCTCCCAAAACAGGCATCTGAAGTAACTTCGCTTTCCTGCACCACATAAAATGCCAGGCGGCTTTCTTCAAGTCGAGCCATATATCCCTTCCCTGTAGTCTGGGATCATGGGCTGCAGCCCCTACTCAGACTTTCCTGCCAAGAACATGAGCCAACCGTGCCCTGTAGAGGGAATTGATTTTTCCACTCCTTGGCCATCATCCCTCTAAATGATCTAGCGGGTGACTCCAGGCACACTTAATTTCATTTATTTTTTTTTTTCTCATCAGCTCTTGAAAGTTCCAGTTGGGTCTCTTAATTTCTTCCATAACCTTATGAAAACACAGCTCACAGGGCTGGGCTTTCCCAGCAGCTCTGTTCCAGGGATGCAGCAGGGCCACTAGCAGCCAGTTGGGGCCTGCATGTGGGTGTGAGATTTGCCTTGAAAGCTCCACATCCTGCAGCAGTGCCTGGAACAGGATTTTGAGGCACTCTTGGCTCTCTCCTACTTTAAATGAAAGCTATGGGGAATTATAAGGTAGAATTGGGTTGTGAGCTGTAAAACCTGCCTGCAGAAGCACATGGCAAAACAAAGGAGCACATGGCAGCACAGAGAGGCTTGTTTCCTCGGGACCCTGGGGGGAGGAGGTGTCACACGGCAGAGCCCTATGGAGAGGAGCCTGCCAGGAGCTGAGGGATGGGTGAACAGCGAGTGACCACCCCATAAAGGGACACTGAGAAAGTGTGTTGCTGGTGTGGCAACATGAGACAGGTCACACCATATAAGGAAATGCTGTGCCTTAGAAAAGTGTGTAAAACCAACTCGCTCCTTTGAATAAACAATTCAGATTCCTTGCCGGTCTGGGTCCATCATTCAGTTGCTGACAAATGGTGCCCCATGTGAGGAATTAATTATACGCCAACCTGTGCGTCCGTCGGTGAGCCCCGTGGGACTTGAAGTGCTGCTGCAGGAAGCAGGAACGCTGGCCAGTGATAATCCCTACAAGGTGTAGGTGAGCCACGGGAGACATAGGGGATGGAGTATCCCAGGAACAGAACGTCCCAGAGACGTTAAAACGGATCTTTGAAAAACGTGGCAGGAAAGTTGAGTCTACAGATTTGAACAGGCTCTTGTTCTGGGAAAAGAACTGTGGCTCAACTTTAGATAGGGCCAATATTTTTGGTCCTCAGACAGGGGATGCTTTAAAAGACGTGTTGTGGAACCGAATTACACGCAGCACTGACGGAGCTTTTGTGTCCATGCAGGACAGTGTGCAAAGCACTCATAGCACATGTGGCACCCAGAGACCGGACAAAGCAAGCCGCTTGTGCCACCATGGCAGCCATGCCGGGCCCTTCTGCACCACCAGCGACACACCGTAAGTCTGTCGGGGCTGTGGGAAGAAAACCAGAAGATGGCCCCTCGTCCCCCGACCCGTTTGACCCTGGAGGGAAGCCGGACGGCACCGTAAAGCTCGCGCCGCCCCACGCCACGTGGCATCAGCTGGAGCTGTGTCGCGGCGAGTGGCTGGAGCCAGGAAGTCCCGTCCTAGTAGCGTGTTCCCTCTCCATTTGCCCTCTGCGAAAGCGCAGCAGCAGCAGCAGCAGCACATGCGACAGAGAGGAAAGCGAGCACACGGTGCCGGGGAACACACGCCGGTGAGCACATGGCGGGGCCATGCCAGCGAGCACATGGGGACAAGCCATAGTGGCGAGCACATGGCAAAGCCACGCCGGTGAGCACACGCCGGTGAGCACATGGCGGGGACAAGCCGTAATGGCGAGCACGTGGCAAAGCCACGCTGGTGAGCACATGGCGGGGCCGTGCCAGCGAGCACATGGGGATGAGCCATAGCGGTGAGCACATGGCAAAGCCACGCCGGTGAGCACACGCCGGTGAGCACGTGGCGGGGCCATGCCGGTGAGCACATGGCAGGGCCGTGCCAGCGAGCACACGGGGACAAGCCGTAGCGGCGAGCACATGGCGGGGACGAGCCGTAATGGCGAGCACGTGGCAAAGCCACGCTGGTGAGCACATGGCGGGGCTGTGCCAGCAAGCACATGGGGACGAGCCGTAGCGGCGAGCACACGGCAAAGCCACGCCGGTGAGCACATGGCGGTGAGCACATGGCAAAGGCACACCGGCGAGCACATGGTGGGGCCGTGCCAGCAAGCACTTGGGGAGGAGCCATAGCGGCGAGCACATGGCAAAGCCACGCTCGTGAGCACATGGCAGGGCTATGCCAGCGAGCACATGGGGACGAGCCATAGCAGTGAGCACATGGCAAAGGCACACCGGGGAGCACACGCCGATGAGCACATGGCGGGGCCGTGCCAGCAAGCACATGGGGACGAGCCGTAGCGGCGAGCACACGGCAAAGCCACGCCGGTGAGCACATGGCGGTGAGCACATGGCAAAGGCACACCGGCGAGCACATGGTGGGGCCGTGCCAGCAAGCACTTGGGGAGGAGCCATAGCGGCGAGCACATGGCAAAGCCACGCTCGTGAGCACATGGCAGGGCTATGCCAGCGAGCACATGGGGACGAGCCATAGCGGTGAGCACATAGCAAAGCCACGCTGGGGAGCACACGCCGATGAGCACATGGCGGGGCCGTGCCAGCGAGCACTTGGGGACAAGCCGTAACGGCGAGCAATGGCAAAGCCACGCCAGTGAGCACATGGCGGTGAGCACATGGCAAAGCCACGCCGGCGAGCACATGGGGGGGCCGTGCCAGTGAGCACATGGGGACGAGCCATAGCAGTGAGCACATGGCAAAGCCACGCCGTGGCCAAATCCAGCAGCTGCCCGCACACCGCGGGCAAGCAAGATCAGCGGCAGGGAGAGCTGGAGGGGCTGCAGCTCCGCTCAGCACATGGTGGGGGCTGCAAGAGGCTCTCTGCATGTGAGAGATGGAGAGACAGGCCGGCCGGACCTGTGCAGCCAACAGGACCCATGCAGCCAACGGGACCCACGTGGCCAATGGGACCCACGTGGCCAATGGGACCCATGGGCTGGCCAGACTCGAGCTGCTACAGCCGGGCTCCCATCTCCTGCCCCTTCCTCGGGGGTGGGGGAGCTGCAGATAGAGCCTTTGCACCAGCTTGTGCAGGAATGGCTGCAAGCTAGGCATGCTGTTCCTGCAGCTAGTCCATAGCACTCTGTTTGCCTTATTCAAAATGTTGCCACAATAATTGTAATTTTCCAAAGCCTAGATTTATACCCCACATTGTTCTAATTGTTTTTTGTTAGACATGCTCCGGTAATAATTATAATTTGTAAGCTATTTTTTAAAGTAAGAATTTGGCTTGTTACCTTTTGAAACTTTTTGAAACCTTTTGAAACCACTTAGAGAGTTAATGTTATTATATAATATTACCTTACTTATTGTTACTTGGTGCACACTTGTTGTATTAGATGTATTATTTTACTGTTCATAGTAAGAAAACTGCATGTTATGTTCCACATTTTCTTGAATTTAGTAAGTTGAAAAATGTTCATGTTACCTATTGTTAGAACAGAAAAAGGGGAATGCAGGGATGGGGTGTGCCCCCCACAAAAGACTGTAAAGAAGTTTACATGTTCTTAATTTTTCAATCGCATTCAGAATGATATTAATAAAGTTTCTAAGCAATTTTATAAGCATTTTAGAGAAACCCTCTCAGTCAAAGCTTAAGGCTCTGGCCAAGCCCTAACCCTGGCTGACTAAGGATTTATACCATCAGACCCAGGTGTTTCTGCTCTAAAAGTGTAATCAAGTCATTTTGACTTGCTAATTTGATCTTAAAAAAGCTGGACCCTCTTTCAAAGTAAACTTAAAAGTCTTGCCTAGGAAAGACATTCTAAGTCCTCACTATGAAACAAGACCTTCCAGCATTTGCAGACTCTGAGTGATGGTAAAAGTTTTAGGCAACTTTACATTGTCAGGGTTTTATCTGTTTGATAACTGCCATCATTCTTAATTGTATAAAACAGAAAAGGGGGAATTATGGGGAATTATAAGGCAGAGTTGGGTTGTGAGCTGCAAAACCTGCCTGCAGAGGCACATGGCAGCACAAAGGAGCACATGGTGGCACACAGAGGCTGCTCTGCACCGGGCCCTGGGGGGAGGAGGTGTCACACAGCAGAGCCCTATGGAGAGGAGCCTGCCAGGAGCTGAGGGATGGGTGAACAGAGAGTGACCACCCCATAAAGGGACACTGAGAAAGTGTGTTGCTGGTGTGGCAACACGAGACAGGTCACATCATATAAGGAAACACTGTGCCTTAGAGAAGCGTGTAAAACCAACTCACTCCTTTGAATAAATTATTCCCATTTCTGCCAGTCTGGGTCTGTCATTCAATCACCGAAAAAAGCCGAGGAACAGACAACTGGATTGAGGAGATGGCAGTGGGAAACAAAGGGAAGAGGTAGGAAATGCAAAGCAGAGAGGGAAGGGAGGCTGAAAATTGAACAGAGAGGCTGCAATGGAAAGGAGGGCAGCCAAGGCTCTCTGTAGGCACACCATGGCACAGGGCATGGAGATTCCTGGGGTCCTGTGGCTCCTGGAGGTGATGGAAGGTGGAATCAGGATGGAGACTGAGCTGTGCCAAGGACCTGGTGCCTCTGCTGCAGTGAAAGGAAATGCTTGTGGAGAGTGAGCTCCTTCCACACCCAGCAGGGAAAGGCAGTGGGTCTGCACCACTGGGAGACCTTCAGGAAACCAAGCTGGGACCTGCCAGGTGTTGCTGTAGAGGACAGATCACTAAAAAACTGCTAACATAGAGCAGAGGGAAAAAGGTTTTTTCCCTCAACAGACAAAAGAGAAAAGCCAAGAAATTCCAGATGCTGTATTGGAGAAGTGCTCTCATAAAGTGGAAGGATTGCCCATGGCTGGAGTCTGCTCTTCTCCAAGCCAGCACTGCACTCATGGACAGGTATTTGTGAGGTAACAGGGATGGGTTTTTCACTTTTTTTTCACTTCCACAAGATATGAGCCTATTAGCTGGCTCTGAGTGTTGAGACACAGCAAGAATTACTGGTAGGTACCAGACTTTTCACAGCAAGAGAATAAAGGCAGTATTATCACCAAGGTGGCCAACGCTGCTGGATGAAAGAGCAAAGCTGGTTCCCGAGTGAGTAATCCCACATCTCCCACCCACAGAGCTCTGCTTCTGCACCCCAGTGCCCTGGACCAGCCACATCAGATGTCACAGCTCCATTCCAGCCCACATTCCTGGGGGTTTGCCATGGAAACCAGGATTACAGCAAGTGTGGCTGTACTGCGTGGACTGGGGATGGTGCTGGGGTGAGCAACAGGACCCAAAAACGGGGCTGGAGCCAAGAGTGAGGTGGAGAGCTGTGCTGCTGCATGGTGAGGAGCCAAACACCACTTCCAGGGCTGTGTGGACAAATCCTACAAAGGTGCCAATATTAATAATCAGTCATTCCCTAACTGACACTCAATATGATCACCTCCAGGACTGGGCCTGGGGAAACCTGGCAGTGTGTAAAAGAAATGTGCAAAGAAGTGAGGTGAAATTTCCATGTGCAGCACGCTGTGTTCTTTCTGTGGGTTTATGGAGAGGAGTGAGAGCTGGGCTGGAAAGGTCAGTGGTGCTCTGCATGGAGGAGCTGCCACTGCCATTGTTTGGCTGTTAACAGCACAAATCAGAGAGTTAATTCCTGCAGAAAGTCTGCACGACTTCAGATCTGTGGGGAAGGAACACCTAGAAGCAAAAATGGCAAAACACCAAAGAGGGTGAAAAGAGGGAGAGAAGACTGAGCAAAGCAGGGAGAAGAGGAGCTGTGGGAGGGAAAGGGAAACCTTCCCAGCTCCAGGGGCAATCTAGCATTTTAGCAGGCTGCAGCATGGAGAGGTAAAGCAGCAGGACAAGGCCCTGTGGGGACATGGAGCAGACAGACACATGCAAGGGACCTGCAAGAGAAGGATTAATGGGCAGAGGAAGCACCTTGAAGGCTTAGATATGGAATAGGTAAGGGGAAAAATTGATTTTAAAGAAATATTATTCTGTTTTTAATTCTAGGCAAACTTTGTTCACAGTACAAAATTTTTTACATTTTCTGGCCCTTTCCCCCCATCTCCATCTCTCTGAAAATCCCTGCTGTGCACTCCCCAGGTCTGGATGTGCTGCTGCTCACAGCAGGTTGCCTGGGGCACTGAATTTCTTGAGTGCAGCAGGGAAATCAGGTTTCAGAGAGGCTGAGGGCTGTGCTCTGTGTCGGTGCCACCGTGTCAGTGACTTCAGGACTGGAGAGGGCAAAAGATGGGAGAGACAGGAACGGTGCCATCCCACCCCAGGGCTGCATGGAGAGTGACTTGAGCAGCCCTTTTCTTCCCTAAAGCTTTTCCCTCGCCCTCTGAGAAGGGTTTGCAGCAGGGGGAGATCTCAGCCCATGCAAAGCCAGCGTGGGTGAGTTGTGCCTCGACAGCAGCGAGTCCGAGGGCAATGGGGGATCTGAACATCCTCGGGTTACACCTTGGAAACCATAATAAAGCTGCCTCTGAACACACACAGGGAACTGACACCAGGGCTGGGAGACAGAGGTGCCTTTTTCACTCCTTGGGAGCACCCCCGGGGTAAGTGACATCTGTCTGGGGCACTGCCAGATCCATGGGCCCAAGGCTTGAGCCCTGCAGCTCCCCAAAAGACACATTCCAGGGTTTGAATGTACAAAATGAAGAGAGTTGGCCTCAGTAAACAACTGAGGGAAGGCAAAGCAAAGCTGTGAAACACCTGACATGCCACCTGTGGTCAGGGGGACAAGAGCCTGGTGCTGCCCTGAGCTGGGTAAAACATTCCTCTAAGGCAAATGATGGAAAATCATTGTCTGGCACTGTACTGCTTGGATTTGATCCTGGGTTTGAAGGATTTGATGAGATAGGATAACACTTCCCAATAATTTTTGCCCCACCTTGCCCAGTGTGTGCTGAAATAAGGAGACTCAGGAAGGTCAAACCAACTCAAGGCAGGCAGTGATCTGCTGGAGCTGCACATCCTCTTTGATGAATGTTATCTTTCGTCTCCTTCCAGGCATGGGCTTGAACTGTGCCTTCGATTGCATCAGGCTTTTGTCATTATTTCTGAGTGCTCAGCTTTTGAAGATTCACTTCTACATGAAAAGTTCCTGAAAAGATCAATATCAGCAGCTTTATAGCAAAGCAGTTTTTCCAAGAAGTATTAATGTAATTAGGGAGAGTGGGATGTGTGCTGGAGCTTAAAAACCACAATTTTAAATACACAGGGAGAGTAGATAGGACAAGGACAGTGGAGAGGCAGGACTAGAATGATCACCTGGATTTCAAAGCTTGTCTTTTTTCTGGCTGAGGAAGCTGGTCGCTTTTAAAAACAAAAAAAATCAAGAGTAGATGCTCACCAGTGTGAGACTGATCATTAGATGTCTCAGTGAGGTGTGACCAAATCCTGCAATGTACCAGTGACCTTGTCTGACCACTCCTGGAGTGGGTGATCACAGTGGGAGAGCTCAGTCTCCTCCTCCACAATCCCAAATGCCCCATGTGCATCCCCCAGAGTGAGTGCTCTTGTTGTCTCTGTCCAAATGGCTGCATTTTTGTCATCATGGCCATCCTCCTCAGGAACCTGCTGCATCAATCAGGTCACTCAGGACTGAATCATGGTAAACCACGATTAAGACAGTGCTTAGCAGAGCAGGGTATGGGATGCTGGGTCACAGAGGTCCTGACTGATGTACAGAAGCAGTGGGCTTGGTGTGGAAGGGCTGTTGAAGTGGGAGAAGCTGTGCCCACCTCAGAACAGCCATGGGGAATAATCTAAGGGGTTAGCCTCCAGGATAGTTCACGGCATAGTCTGTGAGATAGACAGCCTAGAGGATATTGGAGTGGGTAGTGGGGTATGGGATAGGCTGTAGCACAGCCGAGGGGACAGCCCAGCAGGATAGCCCCTGGATACCCCTACAGTGGCAAGGGCTCTCTCCTGAAAGGCTTCCAGTGCCTGCTCCAAGCCAGCAGAGGAAGGATGTGAAGCAAAGGCTTGCACTTCCCAAAAGAACCACCTTGCTGCTGGCTCTGGGAGCTTTACAAGTACCGCTGGCTTCAGCCTGAAAGGTCAGCCTGGCTCTGACTCCCAGGCGGCTCTGGGATCCACTCAGCCCTCCGGCCCCTAGAAATCCCCTTTGGAGAGCAGCAGAGCCCTGTCTGCATCTGCAGGGGCAGCCAGGGACAAACAACAGCCAAGGACAAACCACAGGCAAGGACAAGCCACAGCCAAGCCCCTTGGCCTCTGCTGGGGTCAGCTGTGTCTCGCTCTGGCTGCAGAGAGGGCTTGGGGTGGGCAGGGTGAGCAGCCCTGACCCCCTGCCCCATACCCTGCTCCCCCAGCCTGCAGCACAGAAGAGGCCAGGAAATGCTTTTGCTTTTGTAGCCCCTCCATGAAAAGCCGCAGTGCTTTTGTAGCCCCTCCATGAAAAGCCGCAGAAAATCCAGAGAGTTAAAGCTGGCAGGACGGGCTGTGTCCCGGCTGTGCAGGCTCGCAGCCCATGGAGCAGCCGCCTCTCCGCTGGCTCCAAGCCCGTCCCCGCCGTGGCCGAGCCTCGCCCGCCGCCGCTCCGGCTCCCCGGGCGCTGCAGCCCAGCCCAGGCACGGCAGATGGCATTCGGCATCTGCTCCCCGAGCACACCGCCGGGGCTTCGCTCCCTCCTGCTCTCCTCACGGGAGACGCCTTTGCCAGGAGACTTCACGTTCCCCTAAATAACAAATTCCTTCACTCCGGGGGTGGCACGGATGGCGGTGGGCGAGAGCATGGGCTTTATGCTTTCTTCGTGCTTCTGGAGCATTACGGGGGGGGGGAAAGCTGCTGCTTTTTTCCTTCTGTCCTTGTAATGATAACGGGAGGGATGTGGGAATTGAGCTGCTGAGTTTGGATTGAGACGGTCCAAGCCCCGGCTGGCAGTGGGTGTCTGAAAGGACACTTCCAGCACAGGGCACTCCCAGACGGGAGCCTGTCACATCGCTTGCACTGTGCAAGCAGCTCACCAGGAGAGGCACTAATTAATAATTACGGTCGTATTTCAGCGTAAAATCAAATGACATCTCTTGCCACCCCGATGAAGGAGGTTTTTCCTCCTCCACAGCCCCCCCCCCGAGGGATAAATGCCACTTGATCTTGTGCATAACAGGAGCTGGCCAGTCTCAGGGTCAGAGCCCGAATGCGGATGCCCAGCAGCTCTCAGCCTTAAAGCCAAGAGGGGTTGTTGCTATGGGAATGGAGAGGGGGCTTGCAGGCAGCATCTGGAGCCTGTGTCTTTCCCTGTCCGAAGCAGCTGGATTTGGAGGGAAGCAGAACTAAAAGGAGGTGGCAGAGACAGAGGCACAGCAAAATGCATGCACGTTAGAGGAGGGACCTTCCCAGAATGAGAGTACAGTGGGATACAGAAGAGCGGGGACACCAAACTGTCAGGCAGCGGTGGCTCGGCTGGGTAGGATAAACCTGATTTTCTGCTCTGTTTGACACTGAAAACAAGTCCGGTGAGAGCCCAGCTGTAGCAAGATGGGATCTGCCTCCTCGACTTACCGGCCCAAATGTATTTATTTGGATATTGATGGAAGAATTCAAAAGGTACTTTCGCTGTTTTTTCACCAAGTGGCGTCTCCGGACGCGGCGGCGGCTGCGGGCGGTGTTTGCTGCGCGACCGATCCCGCACCGCGAGGCAGACGCGCACCCAGCGGGCTCCAAACCCTTTTTGAGGGGAAAGGGGGGGATCCCGCGTGCCTTCTGCTTTGTACACGGATGTTTATTGAAAGGGGAAGGGGAGGCTGGCAGAGGGGAGGGCTGGGCGCTGCCAACACTAACTCGCTGCCAGCTCTCCCTGCCGGCGTGGGGATCCTCGGTTTCGCAGCCGTGTTGGCTTCCACTCCCCGAGCGGCGTCGCGCCGTGTTTACAAAGTTTAGCCTGTGGCGAGGTTTCCCCCCCAGGCAGTGGGAGCAGGGAAGCTCAGCGTGCCGAGCTCCCTGGACGCTGCCTGCCGGAGGGTTCTGGCCGTGGGCATCTCCCTCCGGCCGAGCTGAAGGCCAGGCAGGTGCCCGGCTCTTTGTGCGATGCCGCTGCATCGCCGGCGGCTGCGCGGTCCCCGCCGCCTCTGCCAAAGTTGCTCGTAGACGCCGATAATTAAAACTTTCACTGCCATTCGCCTGCCTTGTTTGGTTAAGCACGGTTCATGGCGCAGGGAGAGCTGCGGGACAGACGTGTCCTGGCTAAAAGGGAGAGCTCGCACGCTGTCGAGCTGACAGCCCACTGCTTTTAAACAGAAGCAATGCCGACGCGTTTCTGCAAGTCTTTTTTCCCCTTCTCTTTGTCAGCAGTTCTTTGGCCGCAAACCAAGTGCCTTTTCTGTAACAGAGAGCTGCTGCGAGGCTCCAGAGCAAGTAAACTCTGATTTGCAAAATTCAAATCTCTCTCGTCTTGCTGCTCTAAATTCGTTTCACCCAGCCTCGCCTTTTGTTCCTTCTTTGTAAAGAAACAGCAAAGATACCCTGTCCCTTCCCTCCCCTCTGCTGTGTGAGCGGCCGCAGCGGCGAGGTAGATGGAGAGCTGATACTCACGGTCCCATCCCACCACACACGCTTCCAATCCCCTCCACCACTGCCCTGGAGATCCACGGCAACAAGACTTTGTGTGTCCTCGGGAACAAGACCTTGGAGAATCCAGATCTGTGCCGGATTCCCCAGAGAAGGCTGCTCCTCTTGATCCATCTTAGACGTAGCTTAGTGGTGATGATGGTCCCTCTGCTGCCGTGAGATCGTCCGTGCCGGCTCTGCTGAGCTGAGGGCACCGATTCTCTTTTGCCAGGGTTTAATAAATTGGTTGCCTGGTGGCCCCCCGCAGCATGGATTGTACGGAGCCCCTGGTACCAGTACAGTTCAGTACAAAAATGTTTTGGCATTTCGAAAGGGTGTGAGTGTTTCCATAGATGTCGGTAATGCACAGTGTCTGTCATCTGTGCTGGTTTCAAAAAAAAAAATACAGCATTTCTCCAAACAGCCTCTGGAGAGTACTTTTAACACTAAAGGCACAGGAGAGGCACAGTCACATGAGCAAGAAAATGCAAACTCAGGCAGCATTAAGGGGGTTTAAGCTCGATAAAAGTTATCTGCTTCCTTTGTCAGATGTAAAATTCCGCCTGTGTAATGTTTGGAAGGATTCCTGAAGTAAAAATGCCGTGTAAATGGGGTTCACACAGCGGTAAGCAGGGCATATCTCAGATTCTCCTGCCTTCTCAGTAAAATCATTGGAAAGAAGCAGAAGGGAGAGAAAAAAAAAAAAGCAACATCCCTTAATCTTCCAAGGAATGCGGCATTGGAGGCTTCTAAAGGGAACTCATTAAATCAATGCTAAGCTTCTTGTCAGCCAGTAACGAGGTACGAGCTTCATTATAGCAGCACTTGTTGAGTTTGAAAGGGCTCAGCTCCAACTCGGACTGGCCCTGCTGGGCAGCGTGCAGTGGGACTGAGCATCCCACTCCAGCACTACTTGTGGTGGCAACTGTTCAGAGGCAATTTTTTTGTTTCCATGGCCTCATCCCGAATTTCCACCGGTGCAGCCACAGGGCGTGCTGTTGACTTTGGGAGAAGTTGTTTCACCTCTGCGCCGGGGTAAAGGAAGGGACAAACCTGGCCCAGGGAGCCGCACGCCGCCTCCCCCGGGACCCTGCGCCCTTCAGATGAGCACTGGAAAGTGCTCTGCAGCAGGAGAGTGGAATTAAACTAAGTAGGTTTGTGTGTTGGCAGGTCCAGAGGGGCACAGCAGGGAGGGCAGAGGGACGTGGTGGTTATGAAAGAGGAGTTGGCTGGCTTTGAAATCCTTCCCAGGAGTTATAAAAATAAAGGAGGCACCATCAGCCCGGGTTGAAAGCGGGACCACGCCGGTGCCGGCACGTCCCAGAGGAAGGGCTGAGGTCCATATCTGCGTCTCACAATATCCTTCTGGACAAAATGTCCAGCCCATAGCTGGATAACCGTGGAGTGATGGATGAGCAACTGGCTCACAGGTCAGGCACAAAGGGTTGTGGTGCATGGGGTGACATCAGGCTGGTGTCTGGTCACCGGTGGGGTTCTGGAGGGCTCCTGTGCTCTTCCACACCCTCATAAACAACCTGGACGCAGTACTCTAATGAATACAAAGTAAGTTTGCCGACGACACTAAACTGGGAGGAGCTGTTGACTCCCTCGAGGCCAGAAAGACCCTGCAGAGAGACCTTCACAAATCTGAGGGCTGGGCAATCATCACCTGTGTGAAGTTCAACAAGAGAAAATAAAAGATTCTGCACCTGGGGTGAGGCAACCCTGGCTGTGTGCATAGACTGGGGAATGAGATGCTGGAGAACAGTGCCCAAGAAAGGGACCTGGGGGTCCTGGTCGATGGCAAGTTGAATATGAGCCAGCAGTGCCCTGGCAGCCAGGAGGGATATCCATGTCTGGTGGGCATCAGGCACAGCATGGCCAGCTGGGCAAGGGAGGGGATTGTCCTGCTCTGCTCTGGGCTGGGGTTGAGTCCTGGAGGCAGTTTTGGGTGCCACAAGATAAGAAAGACATTAAACTATTACAAAGCTTCCAAAGGAGATGATGAAGGATCTGGAGGAGAAGCTGTGTGAGGAGCAGCTGAGGTCACTCGGTCTGTTCAGCCTGGAGAAGAGGGGACTGAGGTAAACTGACCTTCCAGAGCCACAGCCAGGCACAAAATTGTCTTCACCAAAGCTGACCACAGGGCTGGGCTCTCCTCCAGTGGGCAGAGTTGACTGAACACCTCTCCATGCTGGGGCAGCTTTGGGAGGGACCTGACCCCCCCTCCCCAGCCCAGCAGACTCCACCAGTGGTACCCCCAAGCTGGCAGAGGTATGGTGATGCAGGGGCTGTGGGAGGGGAAGATAAAAGGCTTTGTGGGATTACAGCCACACTCCAGATCCAGGGCTCTGCACAAACCAGCTTCAAAGAGGTCACTTGTTCTGGGAGCTGAGTGAAAAATGAAATTCCAGTGTCATGCTCTTGCTATCCAGCACCCCCATAAAGGGATGCACACCTGGGGGAAAGAAGTGCTGCTTGGTTTATTTATTTCTAAAGGACCTTCTCAGCCAGCAGTGCATTACCCGCTTGCCTGGACACACACCTCCCTCTGCACTTCTCACGAGCACCTGGGGCTGAGCACAGCAGGGAAGGGAAACACATCCATGTGCCAGCCCTGCCACAGCCTGCTCTGCTGCCAGGCACAGGAGAGGACGGCAGGACCAGGGGAAGCCGTGGCTGTATTCCATGTAGGATAAGGTGATCTCCACAAACCACCACGGACTGGGATTTCTCCTGATTCCTGGAGTGCCACTAGATGGGGTCAAGCACCCAAACCCCCAACATCAGTGGGGAGAGGCCAAACTCAAGCCAGATCTGGAGTCTGATTTTCCTTCACGCTGTTATTAACCCTTTGGCTGTGTTTTGAAGAAAAATTCCTATTGAGTCTGTTTTGAATTAAAAAGCCACCAGGAAAAGAAAAAACATTCCCCAGCTCATGCCCAATCTTTTTTTCCATGGAGAAACTACTGGGAACATTTTCTTTTGACCTTTGAGATTTAAATGGTAGCAGAGAGGAACCAGCCAGTGGCCTTATTCCCAGCTGGGTGGCTTCACAGCTCTCCTTTTCAAATGTCAGAGGGTAGTAGCTTTCCTTGCAGAGTTTTAAGGAGTTCCTCTGAGAAAAATGCTTGTTTCAAGAGGATTTGTGTTTCCAGTGTCTTAATCAACATCATATTTGTAACAAATATGGAAAATCAGAGGGCTACAGAGCCTGAAGTAACTGGAAAAAAAGGACTGTTGCCTTTGTCAAGGATTCTATGAAATCACTCGGTGGTATTTTCCTCCTCTTCAGAAAGCAAGTAAAGAATTTTGGAGTCATTTCGCTGGTGTACTGAGTCATTCTGGATGTTAAACAGAAAATTTGCCTTTTTTATTTTTCCCCCTCAAAGAAATGCATAGAGTTCAAGCTTTCTGGGTGTCTACTGACCTGACCTGTGTTGCAGGACACTGAGCCATCCACAGCCATTGCTCCTCTTGGCCCGAGGTTCCCAACGAACAGGACAAGGCTCAGACTGAGCTCTGGTGCCGTGGTTGTTGCACCGAAACATCAGCGCGCAGGACTCGCTTCTGTCACGTGAGTTTTCTTTTCAATTAGAGCAGCAGCATCTGTGGTATAAATGCCCAGATTCTAGCAAAGCCAACAGATTTTTCCAAGGCTCACCAGGCTATTTTTAACCTGCAAAACTGGATTCAGATGAAAAACAAAACACAGCAGAAAAAATAATGGTGTGATGGTCCCTTCAAGGCGATGAAGGATTTTTGCATCCTGATGACTCTTTCAGCACAGCAAGTCAAGCCTGTGGACCCCATCCTGTGTCTGTTTGGACTGAGGATTTAGGGGAACACCCTTTCAGCTGCTGAACACCAAAGGGGTGCACAGGGTGGGTGTTCATGGCAGTCGGGATATGGACACCTCTGAGGGCTGCTCTGTGACACATCCTACTTTAGCATGGTGAGGCATAGGAATGTTTTTGTGGGATCAAGGCCTTTTTCTTAGTGCTGGCAGATCTCTGTGGGTGTGGGAGGGTACAAAGTGGCACAGCCCGAGTCTGGCCAGTGGTCTTGGCTAACCTTGGCTTTCTCACTTCAGCTGGCCCTGGTAAACTCGAGGTGGCTGCTTGTTCTTGTAAAGCAGCATGAAATGAACAGCAGGTTCCTTGGACTCTGTCACATTGCAGCTCATAAACATTTTAAGAAGTAAAAATGGCTTCAAACCGCACTTTAAAAAAAGTGAAAGATAATGTCACACATGGACTTCTCTCTCCCCTAAGCTCCCTTCTCCTTCCTTCCCAGTGGGGGCTCCTCAGAGCGTTTAGGGGAGAGAAACCTCCTCAAACCATGCTCCCAGCACAGCTCTGTAATTCCAGCACAAAACTCTTCCACACCCATCACCCAGCAAGGCTTGATTACTGCTGTTTATCTTTGTGAAGTCACACTCTATTATATTTGTTACAGTTGATGTTCACACTAGTTCAGACGTGGTGTAACTTTAACACTCTCAGTCTAACACTTTTCTCATAGGTAACTCTGGTGTTACCTAAGGGTTCAGACCAGCCAAATGTAGCTTATTCTCCTCATATACAACTCTTCTGGGTCAGCACAAACAAGGCAAAATCATTCTGTTTCTAGAACCTTCCTTGTGAACTTTCCTATACAGATTCAAGTCAGCCTTTTGCTGGTCTCTCCCCAAACCTGCTTTTCCTCACTCCATTAATTAATATTTTCCCTCTAACAGTCCTCTATTACTAAGCCAGTTCCAATGTCAGACTTTAATCGTGTGAGCAGTTTTGGAACAAGCAGCTTCACTCACAACTACTGAGAACATTTGGTGCTAAAGCATCCCTATTTTCCAATTTACAAAACATTTCAAGCCTCAGGCATTCGTGTGCTGCGGGGTTAATTGCACTTAGTACTCCATTAGCAGCAAATGTGTGCCCTTCTTGTGTTAAGAAAAGCCAGAATAGAGACATTTGTGTTATTTGTCAAAGGTTGAAATACTTATATGAAATGTTTTTATTTCTGCTGCAGAAGATGGGAAACTTTCTGCCTGGCCCCTCACAATCAGCCTTGCTGGTTCCTGGTTGTGTTCTGCCATTAATAATTAGTACTGACAGATGGACTATCTGCAATATGTCCTTTGGTATAGTCAGTAGGTTGCACGAGTCTCTCTTGAATGTAACATCCCTTTTTCTATGAGCCCCAATGACTCCAAAAATTACTGAGATCCTTCTTTGCTCATAGTGAAAGAGCCAACCTCTGCCATGCTGCCCCTCTCAGTGGACAATCTCCAGGACTGCCCACACATCTATGAGTGCATCGTAGACATTTTTCTTTCCTAAAAAGAGGAAAATCTCTTTTCCCACAGCTCTCTTTTCAGGGATGTTACAGGGGTGGGAATTGTGACTTACCACATGCCACATGCCTCGGGATCCTGGTACGTCAGCTCTGTCTGGCAGCTCCTGTTTCTTAATTTAGGGCACTGAATATGATTAGGAAGTGAACGGGATTCACCCCGTTCACAGACATCCCGAAGTGAGTGATGACTGCTCCAGGAGAGTCGTGCAGGGTCCCCTGTAGTCACTGGGGAGGCGGGTGGCATCTCCAGGGGATGATTCATCCCATCCCAAGGTGGGTTTTGGAGACATGTGGGCTAATTTGGAGATTGTCCTCCTTTCCTGCTGGTGCCAGAGGGCAGCTGGCAGAGAGACACCCGAGAGATGCTGAGCCTGTGGATGGTTAAATGACATCAGACAAGCCCCACATGTCCATTTCGTGTCGAAATGAGCATTGTCGAGCCACGTCCCTGCCCAAAGCTAAGTGTGAATCAGCAGGATTACAGAGCTCTGGCTTTTGGGATAAAGTATCTGCCGTGTTCCTCATCCTCTAACAGAGGTGCTGTTTGAAGAGCTCGGGGGAGTTTTCATTTTTGCTCAGACCCTCAGCTGAGGGCTCTCGTGTTTTCTTCCCCACACATGGACAAGCACACATGCACTCATTTTCTGGTCTTCTCTTAGAGAAGCTCCCACTGCATCAAACAGATGGCAACTCTGGCAGACTATTTTTAATGCTGCCTAACATTTGAGGCTCAGATAAATGAGTGGTTTTCTGAATATCAGCTGTTAATTAGTGCAAGAAATAAAAAAGGAAATGGAGAGTTTGGGTATAGTTGGGCTGATGCTATGTTTGTATCTGAGTTCAAAGAATGAGAAAGCTGGAATGTTTTTAAATATGGGATTTTAGGTAAAGCTTCTTTTGGATATTGGGGACTATGACAGAGAGGTCATTTATTGATATTTTTTGAGGAAGACCTATTTGCTTACACATCTAGAAATATGAATTCCTTCCAGTGATTCCTACAGAGGATACCTAAAACTTCTGGATCCTCCTTCATTTTCGTATGGACAACAGAGACCACTGGAGAGACAGGGAAAATCACAATGAAAAATTTCACATCGACCTTCTGCCTTAATAGTTCAGAAATCCACTGTGAAAGCTGCTCTTGCAGAAGGAGCAGCAATTTTCACAGTCCGTGCAAGATACATAACTGAGTTTTACTAGAATCTTTTCTGACACACTATCCCCCAAACTCATTAGTGAAAGATTGTAATTTAGGTTGTTTAAACTCTGCGGTTTCAGCCCTGACTTTGAACATTGCTCACTGAGCTGAATGAAAGACATGACCAAGTGCTAAAGTATTGAAGACAGCAGGTTGAAACCAGAAAAAAAAGAAGTAGAACTGGAAACTGGGGATCCACTGGCTTCAAAAATATTTTTGCATTATTTATTTAGGAACTTTACTTGGGTAAAATAAAAATAATCAAATAGAAGTTAAATTTTTGGAAGAAAACCCAGTTATAGACAGCAGATCAGAACACGATAATGTTCTGTCCAGGGTTTGCTGTTTACAGAGGGGATTAGCTCTTCTGAGGATCAAATATAGAACAGAAATTGGATTTGTAAGCTGTGTTTTTACCCATCTTATCTGAAAGCAAAATATAATATGATTAGTTGTAAACTGGTAGGCTGCAGAGTCTGTGCACAATGGTCCTTTAGCAAAATCTCCATCACAGTCCTTAATCTCTCCTCTCCAAGTAGGAAAGCCAGCCCAGAGCACCAGGGCTCTTAATCCCTGCTCTTCCTGAGAGGGGTTTTTAAATCCTTGTTCCTGGACCAGAGGTGGATGCTGTGGATTAAGAGACAATGGCTCCTTATTTCAGAAGAAAATGTTTCAAAAACATGCAGAACTGTTTCCAGGAAAGAAATCAGTCCCACAGAAGTGAGGGCCAGGTCAGGAACCAGGCATCCCCATCGAGCCGTGCTGTCCTACTTTGCAGTCCCTGCATGCCTCATCAAAATGTTATTTCCACTCCAAAAAGCCTCAGTTATTATTCATTCTGCTTTTCCCTCATTTACGTCACATTGCTTTCCAAGGCAGAGAGAACATTCCCCACCTAAATTGAATGGCTGCTCCTTGGTTTGATGGAAACTCCTTGACAAAAACAAGTTAAATATTCAGAGAAGGCTGCTTTTCCTGTCTTTTTTTTTTTTTTTTTCTACACGTGGTAGAATCATAGAATTGGGTTGGAAGGGATCTTTGAGGGTTTAGTTCAACCCCCTGCAATGAGCAGGGACATTTTCAAATTCATCAGGTTCCTCAGAGACCCATCCAACCTGGCCTTGAATGTTCCCAGGGATGGGCCACCCTCCGTCTCAGAGGTTTTGATAACAGCAGCAAGGACAGAAATATGAAATCATGTTAACTCTCAGGGGAAAAAAAAACTGTTTGCAGATGCTGCATGACTTTTCAGGAATACAGCCTTTTCCTCCTGGCACAAATCCAAGGCAAATGCAGTTAGCAGAGTACATATGTGGCTGATTTTCTTCATGGCATTCAGACATCAATCTGCAAGCTGAAGCAGAGGCCTCTGTTTCCCTTTCCCTCGTGGTTTGTCACTGCTGTGACTCTGCTCAGACATGGTTTGGGCTCTGCTTTCAGAAATGACACTGACAACTGAGTGTCTTCTATTGACTGGTCATACAGGAGGCTTTCGTGCCACCACACAATATCAGAGTCCCTGTATCCTCTCTTTCTTCATCCCTGGAGGTTCCTCCCAGGATTTTTTGGGCTGACTTGCATGACTGTGCACTTTTTTGATGTGTATTATGAGGAAACCTGGAATTTCATTACAGGAAGCCCTATACATGCATGATCTTAGCCCACAGCCTCAGTTGTAGGAAATGCTGTGGTCTCCTGACTTTGGCCTCTGTTATGCAAGGTCTCAATCTTCTCCTAAGCAGGGAGATGTTCCAGCACCAGGCATCAATGCAGGGGATGAAGTGCTGGGAGACACATCTCAGCAGTGGCTTCTCACCCACAGGGACCTAAGCAAGGTGACTGTGGGTCAGAGACAGCTGAGACAGACCTGAAGGGAGATGAAATTTGTGGATCAGACCCACAGACAGCGCCAGAAATGTATGATCATGGAGAGCCAGGCTGAGCAGCAAAGGCTTTGGGACACCAGCCCAAGCAGGGACATCTCCACAGGGCTGGGTGAGATGTTCTGTCCTGCAGCCAGTGCCAGGAGGGCTGCCTGTGCTCAAAGCTGCAGGTCAACCTCTGCAGGTCACGGGAGAACCCACGTGCCCCACATGGCCCAAGTGTGGCCACCAGCCAAGTGTCCCCACATTGCCTTCCTGCTGCTGCTGCCCCCCCAGTGATAATGGACTCTGGGCAAATAGGATTCCTATACGGTGCTGGAGCCATCAATAGTACTCAGTGCTGTCCTCCCATCCCCTAAAACACATTCCAGTTGTGTTCCACCAGCACAACTGGCATCGGCTTCGCTGGGAACACAAACCTGCGGACAAGAACAGGAAAAATTGCACATTGCTACAGAAAATCTGAGGCTGGCTGCTGTGTTTTAGAGCAGAAGGGAGATGCTCAGAAAAGCTCAGCAGGCTGCAATAGAAGGAAACTTTATTAGCATGTGATTTTTGATTGAAAAAAAACCAAACAACCAGCTGAGGACAAGCATCCTGAGATGAGTACGAAGCTGCAGTGGGTGATTCACAAACCCAGTTTTAGCAAACCTAAGTAAAAATGCCAAGTATGGAAAACTAAGAGGCATGTATAGAGATAGCTCATGGTCTAGTATCACAGCCTTTGTTTCACTTCCCACTCTTTCACTACTGCATGGAGTAAAAGGAAACATTAAAATTCAGCCTCAGTGCGTTGAAAGCTCCTACTGCTCTCTGTGAGCCAGGCCAACTTTCTTACCTTTAATGTTCATTAATAACCTTTTTTATCTTGTCCTCTCTTGTCTGTCCTGGTCAATAATAATTGATTTCCAGAATAAGAAACCTCAATACCTGAAATAGCACTCCTGGCACATCACAAGCCTTCACCCTCTGTTCAGCCACAATTAACATCATCTGCCCAGCTCCTGCATGTACCAGTCGTTGTACTCTCCAATACTCTGCCAGCCAATTTTAGCAGCTATCATTCTGTCAGGATGCTGGGTTCTGCTGGGAGCAAGATTTCAGCCCTCTCTGAACTCCATTGGCTATTTTTTATTGCTTTGATTGCTTCTGTGCTTAAATAACCAAGGGTCAATCACTGGGCAACAGAGACTTTTAAAACACACCCATTTCCCAAGCAGCAGTTACTACCTGCCTCAGCAATCAAGTGCCTGCAAGTTTTATGAAGATATTGCCTGGAGTAATTTCATCTGGGGCAAAAACACAGGGTGTGAGTGTAGGTGTGGGTCACACCCACCTCTTGAAGTGACCACTATCGTCTTCTCCTTTGCCACAAAACCCCTGATGCTTTGCTCAAGAGTAAGAAGGCTCCTCACCACCAGTGAAAACTAAAGGTTGGAGCCTTGCTGAGGTGCCCATGCACCTCCAGAGCAAACCAGCCTGGCCAGGGCTTGCTGTGCTGTCCAGACTATCCTGGTACTTCAGTCTGTCCCTGCCCTGACCTCTGAGCAGGCATTAGCAGCAGAGCATCCCCTGGGACCTCCCATGGCTTCCCCATTTCTAGTGGCAGAGGTCTGGCTGGCACCGTGTGACACCTCCAGGTGAGGGATTTCCCCTGGAGTCTGAAAGGCACCGTGGGGGAGGCGCAGGGGAGCTGTGCACACCAATGCTGGGACAATTTAGGAATCAAAGCACTTGAAAGTCAGGGCTGACAAAGTGAGGCTACAGGCTTAATGACCTCCTGGCACCTAGACGTTTCAGAGGAGTCATTAATTAGATGGTGGCATGTTATTTTTCCAGCGTGGTCCTCACCTCACCAGCCCCCTCGCAGCAGTCATCCCGGCTGGCACATTCCTTATTTCCTGGGTCACCAGCCTCAAGGCTGCTCTGGGGACATGTACCCCCCTCACACCCGTGATGGGTGGCAACAGGAACTGTGTCTGAGTACGGGGTGGTTGTGGGGGGCGAAAAATTGCATTTCCAACACTCACAATGAGAGGAGAATTTTGACCTTGATGTCCCTGTTCATCTGCAAAATATGAGTTTCTCTTTCCTCCTGAGTTTTGCCATTAGGTCAATCTCCACAAGTGCCTTTGAGCTGCTGCATCCTGAACCTGGAGGCTCTGTGACTCTTTCTGGTGGGATGTCAGAGGAGAGGGCTGAGGCACTGAGAAGGGAAGCTGCCTCTCTCAACACCTCTGCTCCCCCACTGCCAGGCCCTGCAGCCTGCAGCCATCCCGTCAACACCAGCAGCCTCTGGACAAACCATCCCTGCTGCTTTTTGCTATTCCTGCCTTTGAGAAGGAGAGCCAGACCTGCCTGCAATGAGGCACTTTATTTGCATGGCAGGTTCAAAGCCTCCACCAGGGTCACTCAAAGGAACTCCGAGTTACTCTGAGAAAAGGGACACAACACTGGCAGAAGCATTCAAACCCAGTCCTTTATTCTCATGTCTACACTTTCCTTTTATTCCACCCACACTGGCAGTGGAGATACTTTTCAATGGCTACTTTTTCCCCAATAAGTCCACTAGGAACAAGACTTTTGATTTGGAGCACTGGAGGATTTGATAGTGCAACATGCACCCAACAGAGGAGACATGGGTTTGGGAAGCAACCTCAGGGACCTGGTTCAGTGGAGCACAGATCCCCTATAAACACACATTTATTGAAATGGGAGCCTCCTCATTTAGAGCGATGTTGAATTCTTGAGTGTTTTTCTCTCAGAAGCAGTGTGCTGTCTCTGAATCCAACAAGACATCAAATTAGGACTTCTGGGCTCTGTTTCTGGCCTGCCACTCACCTGTGATAAGATACAGGGCAAATAATTTAACATAAACAAGCTTCAGATTACAGACTTTAAATATTGCACAGGGGAGAAGTGAGACTGACGAGAAGTACTGTAATGGTATTATCAAAATGTTTTCTAACTGCAGAAGAGATTCCCAAACTGGGAGGACCATCACCTGCAAGTCCTGATGGACACATGAGTATTGGAAAAATTGTGTCACTGAAGGCACAGGATTGCCATGGGGTTGTGTCACTGAAGGCACAGGAATAGCAGAAATGGGATCAGGGGGATGTTTTGCTCAGTCTCCTCTGCATTGGGACTGCCTGGTGTGTGTGGAAGAGTGGGGGGGATAAAGAGATGTTTGGGAGAAGGCAAGGTAACAGTGGCAAATTTTGCAATTCCACGTCTGGCCTCTGACCTAACAGCAGGAACAGCTGACAGTCAATCAGAATGAACCTAGTGTAAGCTGGTATAGTCCAAAAAGCAGTGCTCTTTTATACCATCCAAGGACCTGCCCAAATCCAGGCAATTTTCTTCCCAAATCCAGGCTCTTACCTCCTTAAATTTACAGTTGTTATCATCCTGCAGCAACACTGCATTTTGAGAAACCCTGTGCTCTCAGTTCACACATGTTATTGCTCCACTTCTGAACTGCACTTAAGTCTCCAGAGCTTGCTTGCTTTATCAACAAAGACACAGGTATTACACAGGAGTAGAGAAATACTCCAGCTCACAAATCAAATCAGATCATTGAAATCACAGACTGCCTTAAAATTAGCCCAGAGCACACCTGAGCAGGATTCATATCTCCCTGGGAAATAACCATCCTTTTTTTCTTTTTCTTTTTCTTTTTCTTTTTCTTTTTCTTTTTCTTTTTCTTTTTCTTTTTCTTTTTCTTTTTCTTTTTCTTTTTCTTTTTCTTTTTCTTTTTTTTCTTTTTTCTTCATTTTTTTCCCTCTGCTGCTGTTCTGTTTGGAAGGTGATCTTCAGTAAATACTGCAATTCCAAAGATATTATGGACCTTTTCTGCATTGCAACAGGGTTACCAAGGTAGGTCTATCATTTGTGACATTCATTTCACTTTTGTTTCTTTCCTTTGGGAACAATTTAAAGACAGGCCCCACATGATTTATTTAGCTGCTATTCAAGCTTGTCTCTCGTTCCAGTCTGCTGGAAGAAGAAACTGGGGCAATCCAGAGCTGGAAAAGTGTGGAGGCAGGGAATTGAGCCACCTCAGTGTTGGCTGCACGTGGGGAACAGAGTAGAATAGAGTAGAAAGATGAGAAATAATCTAACATAAAAGCAAGTGAAGAAGCCCAGCCCTGAGTACACACAGGCTGTGCACACCTTACATTTATATCTCAGTACCATGTTTTTGCCCATATTGAGTGAAATGCAGCCACATGCTTAGACCCTGGTTTTGAGGGGAAAAATTTGGGCCAACAAGAAGTATTGCCACTAGGTAATAAACTTTCTCTTTAGATGCTTTAAAATCTAATCCCTGCTATGGGATAGTCAAACACAAAGTACCCCAGCTGAAGCATTTTACAGAGCAAAAACATCCCCAAATCCATTGCCCAGGCCACATATTTCCTAATTTATGTTGTCTTGCGAAGTCCCCGTATCCTTCCTGCTGTAATTTTCCATTTGGGGAAAATCCACATAGGATTTGTTTCCTCCAACCTAAAGAGCAGTATCCAGTGAAACCTCTGTGTTCAGAGGGTCTAGGGTCAGGGGTGGCTGTGTGGGACAGGCTGGGGTGTGGTGGAGGGTGGCTTGGTGTAACATCCATCCACCTATCCACCCATCCATCCACCTCTGCAACACCTCCAGGCAGTGGAGCAAGGGAAGGGAAGCCCCTAAGTCACCTCTAGAACCCTTAATCACCTCCAGGATCCTTAATCACCTCTAGAAGGGGGGATCTGCTGTCTGCATAAGGACCTGGAGCAGGCAGGATGCAATAGGGCAAAGTCTTTATCTCTGGACACACAACTTTACAATACAGGAAAAATGCAGGAGAAAAATAAGCCAGTCTTTTAATCATGGTTTATTGCATGACTCCAGCTCTGGGGATTGAGAGATAAAATTGAATTTGCATAAGCTGCTGGACAGAATTAATGCCCTTTGCTGTTTGTTCTACTTCCTCTCATCTGACATTAGAGAGGTTAATAACTCTCGTTTCCCTGTGATGCCAAATACTTCCACTCCATCACCCAGGAAACTTTGTTTAGCACTTTTAATCATTCACAATCAGGGTGTTCACTGCATATTTGGCATTTTATTTTCATCAGAAGATTTTCAAAGGAAAATTGCATTTCAACCAGGATCCTGGAGCCAAAGTAAACCTCCAAGGTTTACATCTGAGCCTGTGAGATCACCCTTAGCACAGTATTTAAAATATGAAAAGACACCATATTCAGCAAGATATTTGTTCTATTTGTTTTGGTAAATGAGTAACTAAATAATTTCAAGACATTCATAGCACCAAAAGTCATTTGTATAGTGTGAGTCAATATGTAGCTGCTGAGTCAATGTATCACAAAACACAGCTTTTTAACAGAAATTATTAGTCAGTGAGTCAATAGAATAAATGAATTAGCAGGGAGCAAGGTCTGCTCTGACATAAAAAATGATCACACTTCACGTTGCACATGGGTGAAGCATCAAGCCTACCCTGTCCTGTGCTTTTATCCTTTCTGCTCCGAGGTAACAGAGGTGCCAGACACTCCTAGGCCAGGCCAGGAGCAAAGAGAAAAGAGGCATCTGCAGGAGAGAAGATGGCTCTGCATCACATGCAGCAGCACAGAACTGCAGCTGGCATTTCTAGGTCAAGTAATCCCCTTTGGAATTTGCTTTTCAGGAACACGACCATCTCCCTTCTGACTGCGGACAATTGCATGGTGTCCATTGATCCCACGATGCCTGCAAACACAGAGAGGTAAGTCCTGCTGCCACCTGCTCCTCGAAAGCAGGGTCAGGCCCAAGGGGAAGGGAGGTGTTTGCCTGCAGAAGCCTTTTGTGTGCAGTGGGAGGTGAGCAGCTCTCCAGAGGGAGGGGGATGGCAGTAAGGAACGCATGCTGGCCTGTGACACTAATGCTGGTTTGGAAGATTTTTAGTTGTTAAAGTAGGAGTAATTGTCTGAGGAAACAAATACTGCTTTTAGGTGTTTAATGCAGAACATCTGTTCCCATCCCTCCCCGTTTGCTGTCAAACTCTGAGCTCCTTTGTTCCCCTGCTCCCGATTGCTCTGCTAGGGCACAACCGCAGATTACTTGAAAAGCAAACTCAAAACCTGTGATGAGTTTAGGTCTCTTCCATGCTGGTTTTGGCCCATATTTCATGATGACTTTTCACTGCCGTTGCTCTTATTGACACCATGTGATGGAGCCCCAGCAGCTGGGAGGGAGCTGCTGCACAGGATGATGCAAAACACAGAGCAAAAAAATGTTGTGGCTGCCCCATCCCTGGAAGTGTTCAAGGTCAGGCTGGATGGGGCTCAGAGCAACCTGGGATAGTAGAAGGTGTCCCTACCCATGGCAAGGGGTTGGAACTGCGTGATCTTTAAAGTTCCTTCCAACACAAACCATTCTATGGTTCTACGATTCTGTTTCTAGTAAATCACACAATCTAGGCTGTGTGTTCAGAAAAAGTGCCCATTGCTTATTCAAACCCACAGTCTTCAAGAGAGCTTAGAATAGATTCAGATACTTCTTTGTACTTCTCAGGGAGTACAAAGGGATGTGAAACACAAACTGCATTTTGAGTGTTGCTAACATCAACCCTCTCTGACTCTTCCAGGTCTCCATACAAAGTGATACCTGTCGTGACTGAGCAGCTCTCAGGTAAAATGACCCTTTTGAACTGAATCTACTAAAGCTGAATTTGCAAACATTTGCATGTGGAAATTATGTGGCCATGATGCAAAAGCCAGCGATGTCGGTGTCATGGTTGTAGCTGCAGCAGAACAAGAAGTGTTTGATCACAGTGTTCTGCAGGAAAGCTTAAAAAATGTGCCCAAATTTCTATGAATTTCAGTGAATGACTGAGGTCCAGGGGACTTTCCCAGTGCTTCACTCTGGTCTGACTCAGCACTCCTGATGCCCTGGGAAAAGTCTTGCATGGAGCAGTGGGGTTTTTTCAGGCAAGACAAATGAAAGCCTGTCCTCTGGGGTTTTGTTAAACTTGCCCATTCCTCAGCAAAGCTCTGCTGGAAAGCTGAGCACAACATTTGAACTCCATGTTATTTCCAAATGGCTGAGGAGAGAACATAATTTCTGTTGGGGGCATGGTAGCTCTAAGTGTGATAAATATTTAAATTCACCTGACACGATTAAAGAAGGCCTGGGTGAAGGAACACATCTGGAGCACATTCCCCAGCCACAGCACTGCTGTACTCCACAGGCAGGGATGAAGTGCCTCTCCTCCCACTTCTCTTTGCCTGCCAGTATCATGCTCAGGCTGGTAGCTCTCAGACACTGGAGCAGAACATTGGCTTGGGGCAATTCCTGTCGAGCATCTGGCTCATGGTTTCTCTCATCTGTGAAGCTGCAGCATCTCCTGCCACTCGCATCAGGGCAGCCTGAGCCTGTGCACCCTGGAGCCACAGGGACAGGCTGGCTGCTGTGGCAGGGCTGCAGGAGGAGAGGGGACATCAGCTGGGGACACTCTTTGGAGCAGTCAAATGGGAAGATAGGTGAGACAAAGGGCAAGAGGTCATGATTGTCCTGGAAACACAGAGTGCAGAGGCAGAACAGGAGTGAGACAGAAAGCCTGGGGCTGGCAAGTGTAATGTGCAGGAGCGGCTGAGTCTGTTGGGATGGGAGAGATGAGGTTTTGCTGGTCCCACCTCGTCTTCTGGCTTAGGGTCCTGAATTATGGAAGAAAACAGAGTGTCTCACAGCACTGTCTTCTTCTAGAAGGGGAGGCACAGGGAACTGAGGCTGTTCTCTGAGGCATCTGCATTGGCAGAAACATCTGGAAGGGAGGGTATGGGGAAGACAGAGAGGCAGCAGCAGAAGGGAGACTGAGCATGCAGGGAGCAAAGGTGAACAGAGAGCAAAGAGAGCACAGAGGGCAGGGACACGAGGAAGGACTTACCCACAGTAAGATTTGTAACAAGCCATAAACAGGTCCCATGTCAGTGATTGCCAGAAGGAGGTAGTCAAAGCCAGGGGATACATGTGACTGCAAAGGGAAAGAAGCTGTCTGCCAAACTATTTCCTTATTTTCCTTATCGTGACAAATGCTGCAGCAGCAGCAGCATCACTCTCCTGGTCTGGGAGTACTCTGCTGGCATTATCACATCAGAAAAGGTGGGGTGGAGCACGTGGCTCTGTGTCCCAGCTGGGGTGAGTAACCAGTCTCCATTTGCCCCATGACAGAGAAATGGGGCCACCGTGGCTCCACCAGGGAACGCCACCAAGTTATACCATCTGATAAGATGATTAAGGGGCTTTCTAGAAAATTTACTCTTTTTTTAATGATTTTTTTTATTCCCCTCACATGACGCTAACCGTATATTTGTATAGGACCATGGATGACTTTTCACACTGTCCCAAGGTCCTCATTTTTCATCCCCAGGTGACAGCACATGGCTCTGCTTTGTGCAGAGAGCAGCTCACTGCGTCAGCAAGATCTCTCTTCCCTCCCTGCATTTTATAAAACAAGTATTTCCAAAGAACTGAGCTGAAAAGGGCAAGAAAAATTCTGGCCATAGATTGTCAAAACATAAGAGTCTGCTATGGAAAGAGGAAGAAAGTTGAGCTGAGTGTGATGGAACTAATGTTCCTTGGTATCTTTTTCTCTTTCACATGGCTTGTCATTAATCTTAAGCATTCCTGACATTTTGCTGACAGTAGGAAGAATAAACAGAGTGGGAAATTGTGCCTCTTCATTAAAAGAAAAAAAAAAAACCCAGCTCTGTTCTAGTCTTCACTTCTCAGACAACTCTGCCTGCATGCTTCTGCTTCCCAAAGCAAATCATCCAAATACATGCCAAAAAGGGGGTCACCCCAATTTTCACAGTGGTGGGAGGTAATGCACCTCTTTTCAGCAGTCTCCCAGGCAGCTGCAGGGGAATGACACAGGGAACAAAGGCTGTAAAAGGTGGGACTGGGAAATGCAATCCTTCAGGAGGAAAAATACAAGCAGTGGCTTCTGTCCAGCAGAAGAGATACCCACTGGAGTCCTGCTAAGAAACAGTTCTGCATTTCCCAGCCATAGTCATGGGAGAGGGCTGGAAATAAAAAAATTATTATTCCAGAGAGTGTTGGATGCGGCAGCGACCACTGTGTCAGTGGTCAGCTGTCTGCAAGGGTTAGAGTGAGGGTGAGGGTTAAGATTAGGGTTAGGGAAGGGTGATGGTTAGGGTTTGGGTTAGGGTTAGGGTTAGGGTTTGGGTTAGGGTTAGGTAAGGGTGATGGTTAGGGTTTGGATTGGGGTTAGGGTTAGGTTTAGGGAAGGGTTAGGGTTAAGGTTTGGATTGGGGTTAGGTTTAGGTTTAGGGAAGGGCTAGGGTTAGGGAAGGGTGATGGTTAGGGTTTTGGTTAGGATTAGGGAAGGGTGATGGTTATGTTTAGGTTAGAGTTAAGTTTAGGTTTAGGGAAGGGTTAGGGTTAGGGTTTGGGTTATGTTTAGTGTTTAGCTTTGGTTTGGAGTTAGGGGTGTGGTTACTGTTGGGGTTAGCGGAGGCCTGAGCTGGGTGGTTCTGTGCCTTTGGAGCTGCTGGGTCACATCCTGTCCCTCCTCCTATGGCCCTGGAGCAGAAGGCTCTTGGTCATCCAAATAGATCTGAAAAATATCAGTGCTAAACCCTTCTCTTTTGTTTGTTTGGATTTCCAAACCCTTTGAGTGAGCATCCTCCGTCTCCTGACAGCAGAAGTGCTCTGGTCTGTGTCCTCCTGGTGGAACTGGCTCAAAACTCACAAACCAGCCACTGTGTTGTGGCTCTAATTAGTAGGGTTCAGACACTCTGCAATTTGATGGAGATGACAAATTAATGAACAAACCCTTGCAGCAATATTCTCTTGGGGAATAAAATTGAAGTCTGTCACATTTCTGATAGTGCAGAGGAAGGAGCTGTTGTGGAGGTCAAGTGAGCGTGACTCACTGCACTCCTGAATGGGCAGGGAAGCATTCACAGAGACTTTCCTACTGCTCCAAAGTTAGGGCAGCAAAGCCCAGCAGTGGCTGCACTATAGATCTGCAGAGATGCTTTTTCCCCCTGGATGATTCAATACCCGAGATCTTGTGCAGATTGGTATTGGTAAAATGACAGAAGCTTGTCGCTGCGTCTAAACCTTCTTATTCTGGCATCTCCTTCTTCTCCTTTTGGAGTCTTGTTCATGCTTGCAGCTCAGGCAAGACTGAGGAGGCAGAGACTGGGAGAGAAAAATCCTCCTCCCACCTGCTGCTCCTTACGTGCATCCCCACATGGATGCGTGCATGGGGATGTGGCCAACTGCTCAGGATTGCTCACCTGATGGGGAATTTGCATGCAACAGCCCAAATTAACCTGAGCTGGGAGTTACATGAACTGGGGGCTCGATATGACAGATTCATGGACATAGGCTTGGGCTTGAAGCTCACCCCTTCCTGAGGCTTTTGTCCACCTGGCTGCTTGTGGGTTTTTTAATTACTCTGACTGCCTAGGTCCAAACAAACCACAGAAAGAGAAACACAGACAGAAGCCTGAGCCAGAGGCAGAAGCATTTGTGAGAAATAGGGCAGGAATTCACCAGCCTGATGCTGGCAAGGAAAGGGAGGTGCCCGTGCCCTCCCAGCCTTGCTTGGCCACAGCAGAAAAGACAGGGGGAAGCCAAGCCGGCCCCCCAACCCCACTGACTCCCTGCCTGCAGCCTGTTGAGGCTGGTAGGGTGGCCAGGGGAGCCAGGGAGAGTGGGAGGGTGGAGGTGGCTCCCTGGCTGTGATCCCAGAGGGTAAGAGGGTAGAGGAAGAGGCACTGCTGGGCAGGGCGGTGCGAGGCAGAGGGTACCTGCCAGTGGGCAATAAACCTTCTGTGCCAGTGCGGGGTCACCTGAGCTGCTCAGCCTGCTCCTGGTGCCAGTCTGGCAGGGAAGGTGAGCTCTCCCTGCCAGCCTCCGACCCGGCCACGGCGGGAGTCGCAGGATAAAATGCTGCTGCCATATTCCCCCGCACCTGCTTTCTTCCCAGAACCTGCTGGGGACGAGGCAGAATGGCTCCTTTCTCCGTGGTGTCCTGGCCAAGCTCCCTGCTGAGCTTGGCAGAGGCCATGAGGCAAAGAGCCAGAGTCCCTGTGCCCGCAGCGAGCAGGGGAATGAGCCATGGGGAGCCTGGGGAAGCCTGAGCTGGCCTGTCCCCTGCTCAGCATTAACCATTGCAGCACCTTCTGCAGGGGGGGTTCTGGTTGTCATTTGTCAGCTGTAAAAACCCCAGAGCGTTGTGCAAACACCTGACTTGCTGAACACCTGCATTTGTAAACGCTGCACATTCACGGTGCCGGTGGGAGGTGAGGGGGAAAAAAAGAGGGGTTTTTTTGGGATGCTGCAACAGGACCCTCAGCAACATGCCCAGAGGTGCTGCCAGGTTTGCTTTTCTTTTCACAGAGGGAATCACAGCAAAACAAATGAAGCAATCCGAGGGAATAGGTGTCTGTGTGCACCTGGGGCATCAGCCCTGCCCAGAGGTATAAAAAAAACAAGGCAGAGGGTAATGAACGGAGCAAAAGCACCCTTAACCCTCCTGTTCTACAAAGGAGGGGACAAGGAAGACTAAATGATGTCAGAGCAACGTGTAATTTTCTTCAGAAACAGGGGTTACCAGAGGTCTTCCCCTCGGAAAGGAACAGGGCAGAAAAATGGATCTTTGTCTCTTTAAGATGAGACGAACTGCCACTCTTAGTCATATATCTTTACTGCACCCTAGGGTTATAAAAACATACATCTTCATTTTGAAAGTCTTTTATTACATCCATAAACATCAGATTGCAGCTGACTGTTCCCTGGATGAGAATTTCCTAGTACTCCGAGTGAGTTTTGACAGGGGGAGGGAATGAAAGTAAGATTGTTGGGGATTTTTTTTTTTTTTTTATTTTTACTGGAACAGTGTTTATAGGGAACTTGTCAGTCTCTGGCACGCTCCAGCCACTGTCAGAGGGCTGAGCAGCGTCGAAGGGAGAGGACACGGGTTTCTCTGCTTATTTTCACTGTCGGACTCAGTGCCATCCCAGGTGCTGCACACGGTGAGTTTTCCTCCTCTCTTACATAGGACGCGGCGTTTCCTTTGTTTCAGGGCTCGGGTTTTGTGAGAAAACTGGAAAACGGGTCTCTGAGAGAAGAACTAATCTCTTCGTTTCCTCTGCTAGCCACTCCGCTGGGAGTTGGAAAAAAGAAAGGGGGGAAAAAAAAAAAAAAGGGAATTAGATCTGAGACTCTCCGAGCACAGAATGCTCGCTCCAGTTTTGAGATCCAGGGGGTAACAGCCAAATTGTTTTGACCGGCAAAGTGAATGCTCTTGACAAAGATTGCTGACATCTCTAATAGGTGAGGAATTGCAAATCCTTTCAACAGGTACAGGAGATATTGTTTAGAAATAAAGGGTAAATGCTGGGCTCTATTTCTGCCTGATGTGTTTTGCCTGGGTGATTGCACTTGTGAGGCATGGTGTTCCCCCGGGGGAAGGACAAGAAGTATCTGCAGAAATGCCATCGGGGTGTTTCTGTGGAGGGTATAAATAGGTGTTCTGTAATCTGCAGAGTGTTTATGAGTGCACTCAATGTTTCCTTTCCTTGAGCATATCCCCAGTGCAGGAATGACTGCAGCACAGGGCAGTTTGCATTAGCTTGTGGGGGAAAGAGGGAACTATCCCAAAACAGCAGCTCAGGGCTCAGCAAAGGTGATTTGTGCTTCCCCTGTCTGTGTGGACACACTAAAAGATGGGAGAACATTGCTATCCTACTTCTTCCTTCCCAAAGTGTGCTGCCCCTCAAAATCTAGGGACCTGTTTTGAGGGGTTGTTTGCTTTTCCCTATGCTAGTGATTGCAATCCTGTGACTGTCTTGGGAAGAGGCTGGGGCTGAATCAGGCTGACTTTCCTGAGCCAGCAGAAGATCCCGAGAGCCGGAGCTGGCAGCGGGAGCTGGGGAGCTGCTGCCACGAGGGCTCCCAGTGTGGCCACTGCTGCAGGAGCTCAGGGAACAATGGGATCTTGACAGGATCCCTGTGGCAGCTCTCTCCAAGCTGTGTTCTCAAGGCAAAAGGGGCTGGGAAACTTGTACCCTGCTGTGTCCATCCCACGAACCAGGAAGGGCAGACCTCATTCTGCAGGGACAGCACTTTGTCATCTCGTGTTTGCCCGGAGTTTATGCAAAGCAGCGCAGTCCTGAGGAATCTGCACCAGAAAAATCTGTCTCCAGGACAGAACTGAAAGGCAAGCTGGGTTTAGTTTTGTGTTCATGAGCTTGGTGTTGCTCATGGGCACTCTGTCACAGTGCGCTGATGGTGTAGAGACACTGACTGTGAGCAGGAGCTTTCAGAAGCTGGCTGTGATTCAGGGTGTCCCGCCCAAGACATGTGAAAGGGGTCTCCTCTCCAAAAGTGCTGCCTTAAAACAAGCCACCTCTCAGAGAGCCAGCCTCCCAAAAACAAACCTCTGAGAAACCTTGACTGTAATCTGCAGGAAGAGCAGGCAGGTGAGACGAGGAGTCATTCCCAAACCCTGACATTGTACAAAGGACCAAAACAATTTTTTGGCCTCACCATCAAATGGAAGCCTGGGGACACCACTTTGCAGAAGGCATGAGGGTGTCTTCTTTCCTCTGTTTTTTTTCTATCATGTCTCCCTTCTATTTTTTTCAGAGAAAGAAGAATTGTTCCAGAATTTATTGGGACAGATTGCTGAGCAGTTCTCGAGGTAAGAAACTGAACATCATTATTAATTTAAAATGCTATTGCTTTTATCAGCCTGAAGTGAAATTTTCACAGGAGGCAGAGGGGCATTTAAGACATCCTTCAAATCCCACTCTGCCTGCCAAATTTAGGTCTGGGACACGTTATTTCCTGCTGACAGCAATACAGTAGCCTAAACCAAAAGCAATTTCAGTGATTATCTTTGATCTAAAAAGGAGACCAAGTAGTAAATGCTCCTTCCCTCTTTGGAAGCAAAAGAAATGCTTCTTTGCTGAACAGTCAAATCATCAGATTTGTTTCATTTTTTCCCCTTTATCACCCAAAAACGTCTCTCCTCCGAGAGGATTTCTCAACATCTGTGTAGCTGCTTATTTAATCCCAGCTGGTTTCAATGAGGCAGATCAGTCCCACCACAGCCCAGCAAATCAGCAGCGTAACTCGACAGGAGGGGAGGAGGTTTCAGAGTGTGCAGACACCAAGACGCTGCTCTGAGACGAAGCATTATCAATTTAACTTGGCTTCCCTGGGGGGCTACAGTAGCAAGTCACTGCTGAGAGAGGGGGAGATGAAGCATTGTAGAGCCACAGGACATTCCCAGGGCCGTAAAAAAACCCTAACTTGTTAATTTTTCTGAAAATTAAACCTGGGTGTATTTTCTGCCCAAATGTTAGCAGTTCCATGGAAAATCTGCTTTTCCTTATGGCAAACGAGGCAGGGCAGATCAATCATAGAGACACAAATATGGACATTTCTAGCAGAAGTTGTTAGCACCTAGGGTAGGTAGAGCTTTAAATGTATAACATTAATACATGAGGGTTTTCTTTCCAGGGTTTTTAAAATCAATGAGCTGAAAACGGAAGTAGCTAATCACTTGGCAATGCTGGAGAAAAAGGTTGAATGTGAGTGTCCCTTTATTCCTATCACAGTGGGAACTGGTGCCTTGTTGTGCCCTCTGATCTGTCCTGCTCCTAGCAGCCCCTCCACTTTATCTAATCCCTTGTCATTTGGCCAACTTTGAGCCCAAAAGGCCACAGGTCAGCCCGTGGTGAGGCGTGGGGATGATGGGAGCCCACGGTGGCACTGGCGTGGGGACCAGGGTGGGCTGGCTGGTGCTGCCAGCATCCATACCACCTCCTGTCCTCCCTTTGAGGGGCTGCTGAGCCCTCTACTGAGCTTTGGGGCCTGGGGCCACTTCCTGCTGTTCCCAAGTCCCTGTGGCAGAGGGTCCCCACCTCCCCATCCCCCCCTTCCAGCCCCTGGCCAGCCCTCCTGTGTCCCCCCTGGCCCAGGTGTCTGTCACCTCCCTGCACCCAGCCGTGACCCCCCCATCCCTCTGCACTCCCTGATCCTCTAACACTGGGGAACCTGATCCCACCCTCACTGGGGCATTTGGTCTGTAATTCCAGAGGGTAACACCCTCCTCCTGCTGTCAGCCAGATCCTCGCACTGTAACACCACCATATCGTTACTGTGCAGCAGCCAACTCAAATTCACCTGGTCAGTGAGCTCCTTTTCTGGTTTTTGGGTTGTTTTGTTTCCCTCTGTGCACCCTCTGAGTTGCTTCAGTACATTATGCAGAACACAGGTCCCAAAGAGGCAGGGAAGGGGTATGATTGAGGTGCTGCCATCCAGTTTTGACTCCAAAGGCCACATCCTTGTGGCTGCTCAGCGTTGAAGTCAGCAGCTGGGAGAGCCTTTCCCAGCACCACAGCTGCAGAAAGCACTTTCCCACTAGGGCTGGCTGGGAAAAAAAAAGACTTTCTGGTTGATGGAAGAAGTTGTTTTCCTGAAACTTCCCCTGACCAGAAGCTACCTTGACCCTGCAGCTGCTTGGGGAGACTGATCCCTTTGTCAGCAGGGAGAGGAAGAAATGTCCTTATTTCAAGAGCAGCAGCAGGGAAACCTCTCCCTGTTGGCCACCCCAGCCTCAGGCTCCTGCTGCTGAGGGGTGTCCGTGGAGGGGACAACCTGCAGCTTGCCTACCCCCCAGAAAGGAACCCAGGTATGAATTCCTCCCTGTCTGTTTGGCTGCTGCTTCTCCCAAGGCTCTGCTGGCTTATTCCCCCCCAAAAAAGAGAAGAGAAAAATTAACTCAGTCACTCTGCATTTTCAGTGAAACTTCTAACCAACTCCACTCCTCAGGGCTAAGTGCCATGGATTAGAGCAAATGAGGTAAGCCTGTGGGTCTTCGTATTCCCTTGGCAGCCCGAGCAATCAACTATCCCAGCCAGCTAGGGGCTGCTTTTGGCCTCTGGTGAACCTCTGGCACACACTGCCTCTCAGCACTGGCAGTAGAGGGAGATAACCAAGGCATTCATGCCATTTCTGGCAGGAAAAAGTTGAGCACTCGCCCACTCCAGCACTTTATTGCTGGTTTAGGGAAGGCAGCCTGCCCAGAGCTGCTGTGCCATGCAGGTGGACCGAATTCCCTGCTCCCCAAAGGAGGGTTCTCCCCCTGAGTGAGTCCCTCTGCTGATGGAGTCAGGAGCTGATGGAGCAATCTGCTGCCACTCTGCCTGAGCGCTCCCCGTCCCGGCTCCAGCAGCCTCACTCAGCCTGTGGCAAGGAGCTCCCTGGGCTGCCTGTCTGCAAGTGCACCCATCTATCTGCTCGAAATCGGGCTCCCAGAGTTTGCAACAGAGCCCAGTCTGCAGCATTCTGAAATAACTCCCCGGGCTGTCATGTTTAAGAGGCAAAACCGTGGGAGAAAGGGAGTGTCCAACCTCCCTGCTCGAGCTGGGCTCCCAGAGGTTGCACTAAGAGCCATGTTTCGTGCTGGATGCAGCCCAAGGATTTCTTTAGACAGCACAGGGTCTTTTCAGAAGGTATTTCTTGCTGCAGAATAGTATAATGGGTCCTTAATCAGTGCACATGACAAGGCCATTTATCATTTGCAAGCCAAATGTGGAAAGAATTGTGCTTTTATTTTGCCTTTTCTTCTGCCTCCCTCAGAGATCCCTTTTCCACCACTTTCACATGTGCTCTCCAGGATTTCTTGCCCAGAGGGGACGTGTGTGTGTGTGTGGGGATAAGTGCTCATGACAGCACTACATCTGCACCTCACATGAAGTGTTCTCAGCTTCCTTCCCATTCCTGCCTAGAGACCGCCCCAGAGATGTGCTTTCAGGGAGCCAAATCTTTCAGCTGATTTTTAAATCCCAGCTAAATCTTGTCACTTCCCCTTGGAAAATGAGTCCACGCAGAGCAAGCACTGGGAATGCTTTGTCCCGTGACTTGACTTTCTCTGTACAGCAGCCCACACATGAATAAGAAAGCTGGCAAAAAAACCTCTTTGCAATTTGTAAGCATTTCACATCTACCTTAAGAAAATAATTATGTAAATTCTCTGCTCCCCCAGAGAGATTTGGGATGAGAACTAAAGAGATGCAACACGAAAAAATGCTCAGGGCTGCCATTTTGCACCAGAACTCCTCTTCTCCCTGCAGTTGCCTGCCCCTACTTCCCTGTTGCTCTGATAACTCTGCTTGGCTCCCACTGCTTCAAACAGGCACTGGCCACCCTTTAGGCATCTTGGCAAATGGGCTACCCAGGAATTTCTCCCAGGTGAATGCACCCAGGTGGTACATAGCAGCACAGGGCCTGCATCTGATCATCATCTGTTGAAAAAAAACACCCAAAAAAGTGCAGGCAGGTATCCAGAATGAAGATATCCAATAAGCAGGACAGCAGCTTGCCTGTATCACAACACTGTGATCACCCAAAGAAGCTGGCTGTAACAATGACAGGAAAAAAATATCAATTTCTAAATGGGATTTTTAAGTGGAGGGCATCCCAGTAAACAAGCATAAATCCCTTCCCCTTTCCTCTCCTAATATGTGGCACTCTGGGCTTAGTTTGTACACATCTCTCCCTTTTCCCTGTTCCAGCTGCAAATCTTTGTTGTTACTCTCAGAAGGAAAACAAAACCGGGGTCTCTGCTTATCTCCAGAGCTGTGCCCTTCAAGGCAGGGTTTTGTCACTTACATGCTGCTCTCCAGATAAGTGTGATCCAGACAGCGATTTTTCTAAGAAAGTTGCTGAATACTGATTGTCCGATTGCACGTTCCCTGGAGTTCCCCGAGCCACCACGGCTCATCCATGCAAACAACAAGTTCAGCAAACAGATGAGATGTGAGATGGTTGCATATGAGTGACATGTACGTAATTAGTGGTGCCATGTCCTTGATCACGCCGATGGTTCGACGAGGGGGAAGGAAAAGGGAGAATTATTCTCATACTCTCACTGAGTTGGGCTCTCTGGGCTATGTGGAATAAAGTGCCCTGCTGCATAAAAAGGCAATCAAACTTTTTGCCTCGTGGCTCTCACAATTACATGCAGAAGGCAAATATAGGATTTTTTTGTGCCGCATGTAGAAATAACCTTTGATTACAGGATTGATCGGCAAAAAGAAGTGACAGATTTTTCAATATTTAAAAAAAAAAAAAAAAGAAATCCATCATTAGAGCCAAATTTTCAACATTTTTCTCTCCCTCCTGCATTCTGACTTTGGTTTTCCTATATCCAGCAATGCCTCTCAGAGCTCCTTAATGCTCTGCACGAACTTTCGAATTAAAACCTTTTATCTTAATGGGAATTCTAATCCTACCGGGATGGTGTTTGCATAGCCGCGCTTATCATCCCATCACGGGAGGGGTTTTTTTTTGCTCAGGATTTCCTCTGATTCGTGCTCTACAGCCGAGAAGTGAAGGCACCAGAAGAGCTGCCTGCTGCTGAGGAAAAGCCGAGATGTTATAGCCATTCAGTGAATTAAAACGCTGTGGCTGTTATCTGCATTGGCAGCAGAGAATTCCTGTGGGTTCCCAAGATCTCTCGCTTTGGCAGCACCTGCACGTGGGAGAGCCGAGGCAGGCTGTGAGAGCTGGCTGCCTCGCTGGATAACCCCAGTGGCAGAGCTCTCTGAAATTTTGCACCACTGTGGAACGAGATCCTGCGACTTTTCGCCATGGTAACACCCCTGTTGTTTTCCTTTGTTGGCAGTGGAAGGCCTGAAAGTGGTGGAGATTGAGAAATGCAAGCGCGACATTAAAAAGATGAGGGAGGAAATGGCAGCGAGAAGCAGCAGGTAAGTTCTGCTTGGGACCTAACCACAGGAATGTGTCTGGTTTCAAACCCTAATGCAACGTTTCCACACAATTATCTCCTGGGATTAGAAGTAAAGGAGCAAGGAAACCAACAAGCATCAAGGACAGTGGCTGTAATTTAACGTTTGAAGATTTACAGCCATTCACCAGTTAAATTAGCTTGGGCCATGGGAATAGAGAAAAAGGTGTTGGGAGTTATTTGTCACCATACAGAATGGGAATTCTTCATCCAGATTTAATGGGAGAGAGAGAATGGGAAAAGAGCTTCTGCACAGTGCAGCCTTTGGTTGGGAACCAGCTAACACTCGAATCAGCTCCAGTATATTCTGGGAAATTACCAAATAAATATGTAGCAGCTCCTCTAATTATGATCTCACGCTATTATAAATCATCCATTTCAAATTCAGCAAGAAATTGGGAATTTACTTTCTGATGCAAGGGCTCATTGTGATGGTGAAGCTCAGTTTTGCTGTAATTAAAACACCAGCAGAAAAAACTGCATTTCGTACGGTGTGTGGTCTCAGCTGGAAAATGCCCCCTGTGTCACTGAAATGCCCCACTAGGACAAACAAATCATCACTGTAAGATTGGGAATACATCTGGGAAGGTTGCTGAAGAGGAATATATCATGCTGCTCAAAATGTGGGTGAAGGGGATTTTTCTCAGCAAATGTAACTATGCTGTCTTGACAGTCTCTCATGGGGTCAGATTTTCTGACCTTTAATCAAAACTGCTTCCTACTGAGGGCAGTGGGAGATGTGCTAAAAGATTCAGGCTTAATAATGACTCAGTTTTATAAATGTTGCCATCCAGATATGTCAGGAGGCACAATGATAATTCATTCCCACGAAGTCCAAGGCCAAATTCAGCTGTCATATTAGCATAAATGCAGAGTAACATTATTAACCTCAGATGTGTGCCTCAGATTTATCCCAGCAGGATGGAATGCAGTCTGCCCTGTGACTTGCATCATTTCTTATCGGGTTGTGTGGGGAAATCTCATGAGAAAAATCCGAGCCCAGGTTGGCAGCAAATGCAAGAGCATGTGCGCTGATTTGTGCTGGGTGTGATGTGTGAAATGTGTGTGCTCATGTGTCTTTCCTTCAGATGTGGTAGGGAGCTGGCAGAGCTGAACAATGATGCACAGGTGGACGGGGAATTAGGTCCAGAAAAAGAAATTACGGCAACTTTGTGTTCGCTCAGTTGCCGCCACACCAAATCAGGAAGTACGAGACTGTCCCAGCAGCCATGACTCATTCCCATCCCAGATCCTGTCACCTTCCAATCTGTATTTTGTGGTCTAAACGACAACCTGTTAACAAGAAAAGCCAGAATGGGAGTGTTCCATCTGCTCTGTGCAGCCAGCTCCAGCTGGGGTGTCACCTTCACCGAGGCCTTGTGGTGAGATGTGACAGGCTCCAAAAGCCAGAGACCAGCACGGGGTGTGAGGCTGGAAAGCTGTGGTAAAAGTGGGTGTGGGGCTCAGCTGGGCACAGACACCCACCCTGGCTTGCTCTGAGCTCACACCCACAGCTGCTCCCGCTGGAGCAGGAGCGGGACTCGCTCTGCTCAGCATCACTTTGGTGCTGTGTCCACATGGCTCTGTCACTGCTCTTCATGGTTACCCTGAGCTGCATCTTCCTCCTCCCAGCTGCACAAAGTCCCTCGTGCTTGCCCAGAATTCTGCCCCTGACTATCAGCAGCCTGTGAGTTTGGGTCCCAAAGCAGCAGCTCGATGTGGATACAACACTGAGGAGAGAACACTCCTTGGTGGCTCCCATCAGGAGCTGCTGAGGAATGAGATGTGGTTCCCTATTCCCAAGCCACTACATCCCCACAGGAGCCAGGCCACCAGCCTGTGGTGCCCCCAGCCTAGGGATGCTTCACTCCAGGGTGGCTGAGCAAGTCTTCTCCCATTGGCATGAGATATGTGTGGGAACAGAGGCGTCCCAGCCAAGTGGAAATGTATTTGCTCTCATTTGGACTTGTCATCCCTTGTGCAGTGTCATTTGCTAGATAACACACTGTGGTTGCAATTAGGGATCACATCTCAGTTTAATTAATGTACATAAATATGTGTGAGAGCCTATATTCCTTCAATAACATCACATTGTACACAGCTGTATGGATGTTTACCTATTCTTATATTTGCTGTCACATTACCAAATGAGAGAGTAAGGCCGAGCAGCCAGGTTTATAAAAGCACAGTGAATTGTGCATCTCTTTCTTTAGAAGAGCAAAGCAGCTCCATTTGCATCCTCCTCAAATTGCTTTTTTTTTGCTTGTCTGCTTTTTGCACTCCCCACTGGCAGATGCTAATAGCATGATGGTGTCATTTAAAATCATGATCATTTGCAGATACAGTTTTACATTTGTGAAGGTCTGATGCATCCTGGCTCTGGTGTGTTCCCCAGTGTGCTGGGATGAAGGCTTCAATATCCTACTACAGCTGGGAATTAGAGATAGCTGGCTGACCCTCAGCTAACCCTGGCAGTCAGCTCCAATTAGGGCAAGGAATGCCCCAATCTCACTATTTTTATCCAACTAATACCCCACACAGTGGAGTTTTGAGGAAGCAGCTTTAGAAATGATTAAGACAGCTTTTCATCAACTGAGAATCTCCTTAAACAGGGCAGGAAAAGGCAGCTGGATGAAGTCAGCTGACAACCATGAACTGTAAAATGACATAACTTTCACAGGATTCAGACACTGCCACCAGAAATGAGAGCAGACATCAATGTTAAGAGGAAAAAAGAGACCTGGACTAATTCCCAACAGAGAAGAGAATCACTAAAAAGAGATACAATACAAAATATAAGAAATAGTCAAGAATGGACAAATAGAGTTAATGGAATGCTTTGCTTGGCTTCTTTTGGGAGGTTTCTTTTTGCTTCCTTTGGCAGGAGGCTTGAAAATTGAGAAAGGATAATCCAAATGTTAGGGCTACAGGGATAAAGCCCTGGAAGTGCTCAAGGCCAGACTGGATGGGGCCCCGAGCAACCTGGCCTAGTGAGCAGCATCCCTGCCCACGGCAGGGCGGGTAGAGCTGGATGAATTTTAAGGTCCCTTCCAATCCAAACCATTCCATGACTCTATAAATGCAAAATGCAGTAAGATCGGCCTTACATGAGAGTTAATGAAGTCCATGTGGACAGCTAAGTGGGAAAAGCCCTTCAAGACCATCAAATCCAGCCTGTGACTGACTCCCATCTTGTCACCCAGCCCAAGGACACGGAGTGCCTTGTCCAGTCCTTCCTTCCTCCAGGGATGGGGACTCCACCACCGCCCTGGACAGCCCCTTCCAATGCTTGACCACCCTTTCAGGGAATGAATTCTCCCTGATGTCCAACCTGTCCCTCCCCTGGCACAGTTTGAGGTCATTTGGGAGAAGAGTCCGACCCCCACCTGGCTGCAACCTCATCAGGGAATTGTAGAGAGCAGTAAGGTCCCCCCTGGTCCTCTGCTCAGATGGGAAAGCATCAGCTTGGCTTTTCCACATGCAGAGGAAAGAAGAGCAGATAACTGGCAGTGGGTGCTGGTGTTAATAACCAGGCAAGTGTTAATTACCTATAACTGCTGGCAATGCCTCCCTTCCTGCAGGATCAGGGAACCAAGCAGAGGCATCTTGCCAAGTCCATGCCTCTCTGCTGTTGTCCCACACGAGGGGCAGCAGCTAAAGAGGTCACACCATCAAAGTGGAAGTTCTTAAGGGCTGCAGCAAGGCTCAGTGGGTGCCTTCACCAGAAAAGCAGCACAGGTGTGCCAGTCCATACCCAGCGTGGTCCCTGGCAGCCCTGGAGAAGGATGCCCACCATGGACAGCAAGCTGCTCCCTGAAATTTGCTTGGTTTAAGGAGAAGTGGTTGGGTATCCATGGATACATGCCTGAACTCAGATGCTCCTCTCTTGAATGCAAATAGACTGAGAAAGGGCAACAGGGGTGTTGCACAAAGGGAGAAAATCCTAAAGAGGATGACACTTCCAAAGCATTTGAACAACACCGCATTAGAAAGGGAGAGGCTGTGGAGTGGGGTGATTCTCTGAGCGGTGCCTACTGGGAGACCAGAGCACTTCTGGCATTTTTTGAAGCACTGTGCTTCTGTTCCCTCAATGTTAACAGATGAATATTTCATTTCAGGACTAACTGTCCCTGCAAGTACAGCTTTTTGGATGAAAACAAGAGGCCGGCTCCCCGGCGGGATGTACCATCCTACCCAAAGGTACCACACAATCCCTGCTCTTCCCATAACCCTACTGCATGGCTGCCATCCTGACAAGCTCTGCTTTACAAAGTGTGACTCCTTAGCCATTAATTCCTAGTTATTCTAAATCCAAGGTCTGATCCAAAACTCCTGCAAGCCAATGGAAAAAGCTGTCAGTTGCCCGCGGTGACTTAAAGTTTAATTCTCAGTAGTCTTTAATACTTGAAAGCTCATTAGTGTTTGAAATGTTAATGAACATTGTGCATTCATCAACATCTAACGATCTTTTGTCTAGTTGTATTTGTTTATTCTCCCTGCTCATAGCAACAATCAAAACCACCCTGCAATTCTGTGTTCTGATTGAAAGTCGTGCTGCTGCCTGTTTTCTCCTAATGGATTATTTTTTAATTTAAAAAGTAATTTATGGGGATGCTTCACCTAGGGAAACAAAGAGAAAATGCGACATTGGATTCTCTCCAAAATGATTCATTGTCCCCGTGAAAATGAGTTAGTGTATTTGCTAGAGAAAACAGTAATGCTGGAAGAAAAATGTCTCCTGGGCAAGTGAAAGTACAAATCCACAGTGATGAATGAGGCTGAAACCATGAAGAGCACAGGGCCTGTGGTCCCAGAACCAGCAGTCTTTGCCCACAAGAATTATTAAAAGCTGCCAGGTTATGCCTGCCCAGTGCCCAGCTCAGACCTTGACAAAACACCAGCTCACACGTGTGCAAATCAAGGTTTAACCATGAGCATCTCCTTGCACACAACAAAGCTGGCTCAGCCACCCTGAATCCTCGTGGTCCTGTGTGATGCAGGTGCATGACACAGACACGGCTCTGTGCACATTTGTCTTCAGAGCCTTGCAGAGCCTTGCAGAGCAGTAAATTCTGCTGTTTATGCTGCTCTGCCTGGAAAAAGTGACCTCCACTGACGCAGAGACTGTGGGACTTCTATTTCTTTTAATTAACTTTTGCCCAGGAGGCTTGTGCTCGTGACACTAACACATGATTTAACAGAACACATCAGTTCTAAGCCAGACTTTTTCCCCTGGTAAGTATATATGTCAGATTAAACCTTGATGGACTGCTGCATTAGGATCTTGAATTAAGAATAAGGGCTATGAAGAGTTGCACTGGTAGTTTTACTCTTCCATTGAAGAGTAAACTGGTAGTTTGTATTTCTGCATTATTCCTAGACCAAAGCTTATGGGATTTTGGGGGTTTGGAGTGATGCCTTGAGAGGCCTCCTAGAAACAGAGACTAGACAGGAGTAAGGGAATAAAGGTAGGTATTTATTTGAAAGGCCTTCAAAGGTACCCCCTGGGGAGCCAGAGGCCACTGCCAAGATGGACCCCAAGGTGGACAACAGGTCATGAGTTCCTCACACTTTTATAGGTTTGGTTCATTTGCATATCAGGGTTAATTCTCCAATTAAAGCTTCAGTTAATGATGTAATTCCCCTCAGCTTGCCCCCCTTTAGAGGCTTTTGGTTTATACTTTTTGGGCCTAGGATGCTCTGGGTGTCCTTGGAGATCAGGGCTGGAGAGGCTTTGTTATGTCAACCTAGCACGAGAGGGCAGAAATTAACAGGCTACAAGAAACTTCAGAGTTACACACCGGGCAGTACAGGATTTGAAAAATATAAAAGTTAAAACCTAAGGCATCAGGAGATTTGTGAAATTTTTTATCAGCTGTCAGGTGCTGGATTTGTCCAATGTCAATGAGGCTGAAGGAAGACGTCACTGCAACACCAAACCTGTACTGCTAATTCGCTGTTTTCTTGCAGAAAGTCACACTAAATGTGCATTGTATATGCAAATGCAAAACTCCTTGTCTTCTGAAGGAGGAAAATTAATCTTCAGTGGTGTTCCTCCTTGAATTAAGTATCAAACAATTTGATGGCTCAGAAATTGTCATTCACCTGCTCAGGAGAGTAAACCCAACCCAGAGACAGCCATGGTAAATGGGCCAGTTGAAGCCACAAGGTTTTTGAGTCCCAAAACCACTGATGAATAGAGTCTTGAACAGATGAATCTGTAGAATCCTGATATCCCCATGTCTTCTAACCCTCCACATCCCTTTTTTTCATTTTGTACACAGCCGTAACTGGTGAATGAGCTTGATTTTGTTTCAAGCTTCTGAGCGTAATGATAAAAAATCACTTGAATCTTGCAGGCCGACAACCAATTTGAAACTGTGGGCACTCTTGAAAAACACACTCAAAGTGAGAGCATAAATCATCTGAAAATAAACATATCATCCCCACCAGCTAATTTAGCACTGTAAGCAGAGACACTTCACACCACCCCTCCCCAACGGGCAGCTTCGAGTGCCGCCGATGCTCTGCAGGCAGCAGAACCAGTGCAGCAGGGATGGGTCTGTGCCCTGTGCCTTTGATTCCCTGTGCTGGATTTAGCCATGACCCTGTCCTTAACACCTCCACTCCCTTTTCTCCCAAGCCCTGCTCCACAAGGATCTGGCCCAATGTGCAGCTGCAAGCTGGTGGGAAGGATGAGGAGGGTTGGGTGGCCAGAGGGAGAGATCATTTGCTCTCTCCTTGGGAAATGTGGTTCATGGCTTGTGAATGGAACCCCGGGAGTCCCAAGGACATGCCAATAGCAATTCCCATGCCAGGGACACCCTTGTTTACAGCTCCTGCCTTTCTCTCTGCAGTACATGCTGTCCCAGGAGACCATTGAGGCTCTGCGGAAACCAACCTTTGATGTCTGGCTGTGGGAGCCCAACGAGGTGAGGATGCCACATTAGCTGGGCTGGCACTTTCTGAGAGCCAACAAGGTCAGAAGAGCCCTTTGAGACAGTCTTCAGGGTCTTTCCCTTTTTCCTGCCCCTTACTCTCTATACATTTATTTTATTTCCATACCACACCAGAATGCAGTGCTTCTTCCTAGCAGATGCCAGGTAGATTATGCTGCTTATCATATCCTGGCCCCTCTTTATTTGCTCTTTAATCTCTTCCTAGCAGTCCCTCAACTGGTGCACTGTCATTACTGCCACATGAGTTCTCTCATACCATTTTATCTGAACAAATCAATCCCCAGAGAAGTGTGTGCTTAAGCACATCATCAATAAGTCCACTCAAATCAATAAAGCAGCAGGCAGAGGTGCAGGCACTGATTCACACCCCTTCAGCTGAGGGTTTTTCTGCAGTTTGTTCTGAAGAGGTTGCAAGGCTGCATTCACAACCAATTAGTATCTTCTTATTGCTTCATTTTCTTCTTTTTCTTACTGCTATTAGTGTTGTTCATGGTTCATCACTTGTACTGCAGAAGGTTCTGGAAGGTCCATGAGTAAGCCTCTGTGGAAGCGTGAAGGAGAAGGATGTTAAGAGTCGACAGCTTATAACATAATGTAAAACCAGATTTAGCAAATACTAGCAAACCTCACTTCAGAAAAACGTAGTGGAGGACAGGACTAAACCAGGGGTTTAGTGCTGTTTTTTTCCCAGGGAAAAGCTCAGGTAGTTCTGGAAGCAGCCCCAGCAGCAATCACCTTAATTACCTCCTCCATCAGAGGTTGTGCATGCAGAGTCATTCTGGCTCAGCATGACAAGGAAAAACACCCCATGCACAGCCACAGGAACAGCATATCCCCTTCAGGATATTTCCTGTGTCTGGTGGAACAACAGAAGGGCTCTCTGGTGGCTTTAGGTCCATCTCCCATTCGCTGAGGCTGGCAGAGCTTTCCTCATGTGGCCAGAGGTGCTCTGCAGCCACTGCTCCCTCGCCAGCTCTTTCCCTCTGTACCATGGCCACAAATGCCTGTCAGGTCTTTGCAGCAAGAGGGAACTACAATCTGACAGGTGGACCATAACACTGCTGGCTTGTTGTTGTTCTGACTGTTAAGAAAGAATGAGGAGAGACATTATCCATGGATTCCTGTGGGCCAGGGGACAGTGCTTTAGCACAGTAACTCGTTCAGAGGGCTAGGAAACATTATATGGTGGCATGAACAAGGCAAACAGGAGGGTGTGGAGATTAAACTTGCCCTGCAAGGAGGAGTCTGCTCAGAAATGAGATTCCACACAAGCTGTGGTGAGCCGAGCACCATATGGGTTTATCTCACCCTCTTAGCTCTGCTTTATGTTTACAGAGAATATTTCAATTCTGTCAGTGCTTGTTTAGCAGCGAGTGTTTGCCCACGTGCTCAGTGTGGGACAGGCAGGTCATAAACCACAGTCATCTGTAAGCAAATGAAAAATGTGCTCTGCAGCATCTCAGTAAACCGAGCTTTGCAGCAAGCCTGGGTCCTCTTTCTCAAATGGCCTCTCACTTTTCAAGCCCTAAAAGAATCCCATATTCAAGCTTTTGCTGCTGACCAAGAAAGCTAAACGTGAAAACTGAGGTTCTCCTGTGTTCAGAGGCAGGAGTTCTGTGACTGAGTCGCCTCGTCACACACCCAAAGCTCTCTTGGCAACAGCTGCTTTTCTAAGGATAATTCAGCACTTCTGGATAAAGATTATTGTCTTGGAAAGTCTTCTATGAAACTATTGCAAAACATATATTCTACCAGGACAAGTGGATCTTCAGCAAAATGCTGTCTGTGTGATCTGAGCAGAATTCAGCTCATGGCATTGTCCCTCAGGTCTTGCAGGAAAGTCTCTTCCTGTTTGGATGACTCAAAATCAGCCCCATTGTTACTCTGTGAATTATGTTTATTCCCTGGATAAATACAAAGTTTCATTATATTAAATCTTTTTTTTTTCTTGGTGAGTTTCTAAGAGCTTAAATAACAGAAAACTAACTAGAAATGCCTCCAAGGCTGTATTTGTGACACTATACTCATCATGTTGAAACTCGTGGATTGCTTTACAGTCTAAGAGCTGCATTTCCTAACACAATGGCCACATTCAATCCCCTGCAGATTTGGCCTTCAGAAATGGGAATGCAGATAGTACCTAAACTCCTGAAATCCAGGAAACCTCTTAATTTCTGATTGGTGGAAGCTGTTAAGCGCCCAAACGCTTGAGATTATCAATATCTTTTGTTTCCAATTCTTTCAAGCCCAGATGATTAAATGTGGTGCTAAATTATCTGCATCCCCCTTCCTACTGCAGGTGGTGTCTCAAAAGGGCTGCCTGCCCTTGCATTTCAGCTTTTGGGACTCACAGTTACAGTCTCCATGAGGGGACGATCACAAAACTGCTGCAATTTTGTAGGGTTATAATGGGAAATCTTTAAAACAAGAAATCTGAGCTAAGATGGTGGAGTTAGGAGCTCACAAGAAGTCATAAAGAAGGAAGATATTGACACATGTCTGAAATAAGTGTTTCCTTAGGGATCTCTTCTTTTCTGCTGTCATTTTCTATCCAGCTAGAGCCTGATTCATTTCTGTCCAGCCAGGGCAAAGCTCCCACTGGTTTCACTGAGCGATGGAATACATCACAGCTGAACTAGAAAAACTGCAATACTTCTTTTTTTGTGAGCAGGAATTGCTGTGATACACACGAATCACAAATTACCAAAGAGTGCTGGTGTGCTATTCAAAGCCCTGCACAAAACCTGTGAAGTCAACAGCAGCGTCTGCTTCAAAAAGCTTTCAGACCCTTTCTGTCTCCCCTCTTGCACTGTCTTTAATCATGCAATCTTTGAACATCTTTCTTTCATCTAAAGAGGGCTCTGCAATTATTTGATGCTTGCAAGGGGAAAATTCATGTCACAGGGTGTTCTAAAGGGATATTTACAGAGCCAACAATAACCTGCCCATTCCTGGCTGCAGATGCTGAGCTGTTTGGAGCACATGTACCACGACCTTGGGCTGGTAAAAGACTTCAACATCAATCCTATCACACTGAAGAGGTGGTTGGTGAGTATTTCAAGTTACTGGTGTTTGCAATTTTTCACATTCAAAAATCAATAAACAAGGCATTTAGTCATGGAATTAACATGACTCACATGAGTAATCCCAGTGAAAGCAGTCCGTCTATACAAATTCTTCAAATTTAAGTACTTCAGAAAATGTCTGTGTTCTTGTGGTCACAAATGACTCTTTTTTAACTGTTTTGCATTCATTTGCTGAGATTTCTATTACTGAAAGCAGTTCATTTCTGCTGAATGCTCTTGATACCTACTGTAAACGGAGGCAAGACAAGTGTCTTCAGATATAGCTAAAAAGTGCCAATATGTGCAATAATCATTCAGTGTACTAAATCACAGGGAGTAAAAGAGCAAGGCAGGAAGGAAAAGGAATTGCTGAGAAGGTAACTTTCTTTGCTTCAGTCTTTGATGTGAGAATGTTGCAGAGATGCAAAATGTGAGAAAGATGAGATCATACCAAAAGTGAGATGTCTAAGGGAGAAACACTGGAATATTTAAAAAGCAATGAGTTTTCAGGTCCAAGGGAGAGCATAAGAAAGCGTTTGCTAAAAAGCTGAAGAATATATTGGCTTTCTTAGAGAAAACCCATCATGTTCCTAGAGGACTGCAGAACAGTAAATATTTTATCCATTGTCAAAAAGGATCCAGGGATAGCCTGAAGAATTATAATTAGTAAAATCTTACCTCTGTGTCTGACAAATTGATTGAGACAATAATTAAAAACATCATGGTCTGAATTCATTACACAGATGTTTCATAGGATTCCTTTAGTAAAGACTTACATCTCATTAATCTCTTCTAATTCCCTGAGGAGTTTGCAGAGAATAGAGGGCACTGTTTTAAATGGATGTAGATGCCTAAAAAAAATTTCCCAAAATCAGGAGGTGGCTGGAAAAGACAAAGAAAAGACTGGGTTCATCACGTGTTGCAGTACAGCAATGGCAGGAGGCACAAGGGGCTGCCACTGCTTGGTGCCCTGCTGCAGGAGGGAGCCAACGAGGCACAAGGCTAACCAGAGCCTGGAATAAGGGATAAAATGTCACCACAGAAGGCAGAAGGCTCACCTGGAATTTATTCCCAGCAAACTGGTGAAGCCTTTTTAGAAAAATGGTGTGACTGCATTAAAGGAGATACCAAAAATGATCTAAAGCTGGTAAATCTCTCTCTGAAGAAGGCAAATGAAAAGCTCGGTGGTGTTGACCTTATAAAGCAGCTGAAGACAAGGGGTGGGATGAAACCCAATACAAACAAGGGTAACACAAAGGCAATAAAAGAGAAGATCCCCTCCTCCTGTTTCACAGCCCGAAAACATGGGAAGCAAGGTGATATGTCAACACACACCAACAGGCCACCCACACACATTGCTGCAGGCAGCTTCCCCTAGCTTGTGTCTCCAAGCAATTTGTCACCACTAACATTTAAGACAGCCTCACTGAGCAACAAGGGGAGTTTGTTGTGTATTTTCTACAAAGGTAAGCCAGGGTGAGGTTTCCTATCTTCTTGCAGAAAGAAAGATGATTTTTAAAAGCCTCAAGGGCTCTGCTTCAAAGCAAGACACTTCCCCAGGCACAGTATGAGCATCACTTTGAACTCAAGTGGGAGAGAAAAAGCCACCTCATGCTTATCCTGGCTTTCTTGCTCCCACATCCACTGGCTACAGAAATCTTCCAGGAAGAGGAGGAAAGAATGACTAATGCAACCCAGTCACTCCATCCCTTCAGTGCTCTGAGTCAGGAGTCCCCTGGGATGCTCTGGGCTCCAGTGCTGGATGTATACATTGCATCCATGCAGTTCTGTGCAGTGCCATGGGTGTCCATGTGTAGGCTGGGAGATACTCACCCCCTGTGAGCCTGGCTGACAACCATATCGTGCCATTCCTTAGTCATTTTAAATAATGAAATATGTTTCTAAAATCTTCGCTGCAGAATAATCTGAGCAGAGCTTTTGCAATGAAACCCACAGATATTGAATAAGCATTGAAATGCCACAGTTCTCTTGACCTTATCCAGGGCTTTGAGGCTTCCCAGAAGTCAGGTGATGGGTTAAAGGGTTTGATCCTGATGGGGTGTGAGGAGTCATGAAGTAAATTCACTATTTAGCTAGAGAAGGGGACAGGAGTTCTGTCCATGCCATTAATTCAGTCCCAGAAACTGAAGCATGTGCATGAGGGTTCTCTGCCTGGAGGGGTTCAGGCTATGGGACGATTCAGCAGAAGGGTCTGACAGTGCTGCTGACTCTTGGCTGCTTTGTGAGGGACAGGAAGCCAAAGGAGCATTGGAATAATGACCGTGGCATGTGTTAACCCAGCTGTGCCAGCCTCCCTCAGCCAGCCTGGCTGGAAGGAGCCAGGACACAGGGATGGACAGGCTTCATCCTGCCTCTGGAATTAGGGAAACCAAGCCAGGATATGTAGGAAGTTAAACCACACAACAATGGCTTCCATGAGCCTATAACAGCTCAACCTCTCCCAGGCTGCCTGGTGCAGGAAGCCCACCCAGGTGTGCTCCAGCCTGTGCATCACATCTTCCCTTTGCCAAGCAACATGTCCCAAAGTGCCACCTCTGAGCATTGGCAAATGAAATAACAGCCACATTTTAGCCTTCAAATATCAGAGGTGCAGTTTGTACTCAGCAGGAGAGGGAGACAGGGGTGGGCTCCGAGCCCTTTACAGTCCCCAAAGTCACCATTTAGCCACTGCAAGGTTTGAAGTACAAAGTCAGGATGAGAGCACAGAGTCCTGTCTTAAGGACTGAGATGCAGCTGTGCTGGGATATTTGCCCATTGCTGGCTGGTATGAGAGGGGATTTTCTGTGAGCTTTACTTGCTGGTGAATTCTTGGAACACAGAAATCTCACCGGAGAAGGCAGAAAGTGTCAGAGGCCTCATGCTGTCACTCTGTCCTGGCAGAGAATAATCCTGGGCTCCACAGGACTCCTTTAAGGATATACAGTGCTTGGGAAACAGCTCTGCCATCTCTGACAGCTTCATTCCCTCTCTCTGCAGCTGTGTATTCACGACAATTACAGAAACAACCCCTTCCACAATTTCCGGCACTGCTTCTGCGTGACCCAGATGATGTACAGCATGATCTCGCTCTGCAGCCTCCAGGTATGACCCCCCTCGATGGGACTACTCAATTTCCATCGTGAAACCTGTGCCAGTTCTCTTGCAAAATGGGCCACCAGCCTGCTGGCCAGTGGTGGCCTTTGAGGAGGCTGCACTTGCTCAGTCCCCGGGCACACGAGGAGAGGTGTTGCTTTTCCACCTCTGGCTGCCCACTCAGCCATCCCATTCCTGACCCCAAGCACCTACACAGCTTTCTGAGGCTGCTGGGAAGGTAGTTTCACCTCCTGGATGCCCACAGTTTGTACACTGATGGAGTGAAACATTTAGGAATGACAGCCAAACCCCTACTGAATTATGCTCTGTGGGTATGTTCTTTGTTTGGGACACAAAATGTTCCCACAAGAGGTGTTCTCCAAATGTGTGCTTGTTGCTGTGCTTGTACCTATAGCCTGGCATGTATTGTATGCTGAACACATATTTGACCTTTATTTTATCCCAAAATTCATTCACTGTCTGGATAACCTGCGCTCATATATATGTTCATTTCATTCTTTACAAAACCGCTTTTATTCACTTTAAAAACCCCTTTCTTCTCCATAGCTAAACATATCAGTTACTGGCCTAAGTCTGTTTTCTTGGCAGTAGCAGTATGAAGAAAAATTTGCTTTAATGTAAGTCTGGGCTATTCAAAAGCTGTGGGAACCCAACATTTAATTTTTCTCTCTCTTTTCCTAACTTTAGTTAATGTAGAATGCAATGGCAACAGAGCCATCTTCCATCCCTCCCTTTAAGTAATCGGGTGCTCAAGTGACTTTTAAGAGACTGTACTAATGTCTCAGTGCTTTTGTATGATCTCTGCAGTAATAGCAAGTTTCAAGGAAATTGCCTCCTCTGAGCTGCTGTTATTTAATGCAACAAAGGCAAATCTGAGTCATTTTTACTGGAAGGGAAGGCAGGTCTCGCGTTCTTGGCTGAAGTAAATTCACCTAAGGAAAAATGCTTCATTTTTCTCAGATTTGCATTTCTCTAAAACGTAAATATGTCTGGTTTCTTCATTTATTTTGATTTATAGGGATAGAGAAAGTAGAAATCATAATACTACTTTCATGTTTTGTATTTTACAGGAGAAATTTTCCCAAATTGACATTTTGATTCTCATGACTGCAGCAGTGTGCCATGACTTGGACCATCCAGGCTATAACAATACGTAAGTCTGTCCTCTTGCTTTCTCTTCCCTTAAAATCTATTGGGAAGATAATACTGGTTGGCATTTTTTGGTAGATCAGGCCTGACCTTTTCCCAAGGCCCTGCTCTTCACTCACACATGGGCCAAAGCAGAGCTCAGGTCTGGTTTGGGGTTTGCCAGCTGTTCTTGGTTCTGTAAGGAAAATGTCTTTTTTCAGATTTCTATTCCAACACTTTTTCCCCCAACTCCTGAGAAAACAAGGTAAAATACTTGACAGCTGGTAACAGAGCTATAAATTATTATAATGGAATAATTACACTAAAATGCAAAGGGGGATTTAGCTTACGCGTTATTTCATAATTATAAATCATGAAGTGCATTTTACTCTGTTTATTATGATGTGAGGAAATTATTGCTGTTGACCCATGGACACTTTTGTGTGCATGTGAAAGGGAGAGAATCTGATCTCTTTGTAACCATTCATTAAATAAGGGCAGAACCCAGTTCTGACTGGGATCAGTGAGAATCTCTGCATTTGCCAATAGTGGGGGTTGAATTAAACCCAGAGAGTTCCTTCTGGTTTTATGTCATTTTAAACTAGAGATAGAGTAAAATTTAAAGAAGGAAAAAAAGCCTGTAGGGGAAGGTTCATCCCCTGAATGGGAATCAGCACATGCGATTACATTAAAGCAATACCTATTTTCTCCGAAAATCTGATTTAATGCCAACAACCAAAAAAAACCCCAAAGCTGCAGCTAACTGAATAAGCATTGAAAAGAATGTAAGCAAGAGCAAGCAGCGTGGTTTGGAGCAGCTGGCGGGTGTCTGCAGCAGTTTTTCCCTCACGGTTTTCCCTGCCCTCAGCTACCAGATCAATGCGCGGACGGAGCTGGCCGTGCGCTACAACGACATCTCCCCGCTGGAGAACCACCACTGCGCCGTGGCTTTCCAGATCATCTCCCAGCCCGAATTCAACATTTTCTCCAACGTGGACCAGGAGCAGTTCAAACAGATAAGACAGGTAGGAGTGCTGCTCCTGTACACGCTGTTCCTGAGGATGTAAACACGCACGGACTTCCCTGCTCCACAGTGAGAGTGATTCATTCTCCCTGGAGGGTAGGGCTGTAAAAGCCCCTCACGCTGGAAGGATCCGAGAGGGATTCTTGGAAAACTTCCAGAGCAGCACTCCCTGGAATGCGTTGCTGAGGAATAATGAGTACATCCTGACTATTAAAGCCTATGGTATTTTGGGGGTAGATATTTATGTTGTTGGAGGAGCCAATTAGTTGTGAGTGGGGAAGAATTAAGCTCTCACGGCAGAAGTTTATGCTTTAAGGGAATACTGTATTAATTTTAAGAGGGGCTTCAAAGGGGGAAAAGATTTGCAATAGCAGAGCACTTGTACTGTTGGAAGAGGCCCTGGTGCACAGGGAGAGTCACCACAGTCATCTCTGAGGCACTGAACAATGTAACAATTCCCATTAGGGCTCTGAGGGCCAAAATCCAGTCTTAATTTCCACATTACACCTTCCTTACACACCAAGTGGAGAAGCCTGAAGGCTGATTGGAGTTCCTGATTCTGCCAGCGTGTGGGAAACTGGCATGGTCCCAAAATGGGTTGTTGTGTTTGAAAACCCACAACTTTCAATTAACCACATGTTTTCCCATCATAAACTTTGCATAGCAGGAGGATACAGAGCTCCTTGACCACATCCGAGTGTTTCAAAGCCCTTAATCCAAAGAGGATGGGCACAGCTGACATCCCCATCATGATTTTTGTCTCAGGGCCACTAAGAGTCAGCAGCAAACCCCACAGTGCTTTCCAAGGAGATGAAAGTGGATCTTGGCAGCCAGAGTGTGGCTTTTAACATCCTGTTGTACAGTTTGCTTTTCTACAATTAGTCAATCAGAAAGGGAAAACCTCAGTGTCTCTGGAATATCACATAATACCATGATCCTCATGTACCATGAACTCTTTATAATCCAGTTTCCTTGGCAGTTTCAAGTCAGAAACTTCCCCTTCCACCATGAACAATTCAGTGCATCTGAGGCATTTCGTGTGCAAGACAGACCCTTCTTGGCTCTGCAAGAGCAGACTTTGTAAGGAATGTCAAGTTAATATGTGAACATGTTTTCTTTGCTAGGGGATAATTACATTAATCCTGGCTACAGACATGGCGAGACATGCAGAAATAATGGACTCTTTCAAGGAAAAAATGGAAAATTTTGATTACACAAATGAAGAACACATGACCTGTGTAAGGAGATTTTGTGGATTTTTTTTTTTTTTTTGTGCATGGAGTGAAAGCTTGCAGATTAACTTTTGTTTGTTTAAAAACCAAGATTCAATATATATTATCAAAAAGTAAACCCTCCTACATTCTCTGCCCCACCAAAAAATAATTACAATTTGGAAGTGCTCTATATTAAATAGGTTATTCCAGCTTTAGAAATCCTGGAGTCCCATCAGGAAAATAAAATATTTTACTCTATCAGGTCACAAATTCTTATTGTCCTTTACTGTGGGGAAAAAAATATTCACAAGAGTGCAAACTGCAGTCTCCTCTACTTCCTAATGCAGTTGTCTTTGATTTCCAGGGAAATCTTTTCCCAGCTGCCTCCCGAGTGCTCCACAAAAAGCTTAATGGTCACTTGTGACTGAATCTCCTCATGCTGCAGATAAGGGCACATCCCACTGTGACACATCCCAGGGCTGCAGACTGGGAAACCAAGGCAGAGAGGGGATAAGTGATTTACACAGAGAGAGGGAAAAGGATCCAGATCATTTAAGACCTCTGGTTTAATCCTGAAACTGTCCTTTCTGGTTGTCCTTTCTGCCTCCCTCTGCATTGCAAGGACAGGGGTTGTGGAGAGGGGGAAAAGGGCTGGCTTTAAGACTGCAGCATTAAAGTATTATCCTCTTTCAGCTGAAGATGGTACTGATAAAATGCTGTGACATCTCCAACGAAGTGCGCCCCATGGAAGTAGCAGAGCCCTGGGTAGATTGCTTACTGGAGGAGTATTTTATGCAGGTAAGAGTGAAGGAGAGATGCAATTGCACAATTGCACAATTTTCTGCTATTTCCACATCCCACAGGTGCTTCACTGCCTGACAGCCCAGTCTGGTTCTAGCTCTGAACTACCTGGTCTGGTAGAAGTTTCAGTGCCCGTGGCAGGGGGTTGGAACTGGGTGATCTTTAGGGTCCCTTCCAACCCAAACCATTCTACGATTCCATGGAAAGCTTCTGTTACAGAAAGTCAGAGAAGGATGCCAGCAAGACAACCTGCTCAGGAAGCAGGTGGATGCAACTGATTTTTCTTTAATCATTAGTAAAGAAGGAGATGTAATTTCTGGTTGAATACCTGAAAATAATCACTCTCTGGAGAACGATGAGGAAATCACAGAACTATTCCTTCTCTCTGAGAGCAGCAAGAGCCATTACCAGCTTTCTGAATGCTCTGATATATTTTACCTCACAAGTCCAGTGCGTTTGCAAAGGGAATTGGGCTCCCTGTAAGCATGGAGGTGAACACTTTGATGCTGGTGCTGAGCAGAAATAACTGAACAGAATTCTCTTTACTCAGATGTTGCCCTCAACAAAGCAGATACGTTGGCCTGAGGGAAACACGTCATTATTCTGTGCTATCTTCAAATACCTCTGTGATCTGTATCTGAGGGCTACTGATTGGCTTGGTGCATGACTCTCCTCACAGCCTTCTAGCCAGGATTAATATTTGCTAACTCTGGGTTTGTTCCAGAGCGACCGAGAAAAATCTGAGGGGCTCCCGGTGGCGCCGTTCATGGACCGCGACAAAGTGACCAAGCCGACGGCACAGATCGGATTCCTGAAGTTCGTCCTCATCCCCATGTTCGAAACAGTGACGAAGGTAAAGTCACCCAGGGCCAGAAACCAAAGAGGGGGAGAGCAGAGCTTCAGTGTTTGCCCCACCAGGTGTTTAGCTATCCAGGGAAATGGGGATGTCCCTGCCACACTGTTTTCAGCATGTACAACTAAATAATGCAGCAAGTTAAGGAATGCAAAAGGAAATGTCGATATTCTTTCTCTTGTGTCCACCTAGCTATTCCCAGAAGTGGAGGAGGTGATGCTCCAGCCTCTGTGGGAATCCAGGGACCACTACGAGGGGTTAAAACAGATAGATGATGCTATGAAAGAGGTAAACTCCACTTATCTCCTTGATACAGTAAACATCATGACTGAATAAGCCAAACATTATAATTAAGCAGCAGCTTAATTCCAAAACAGTGGGAATGCTTATGGCATCATCATTATCCTGAGAAACACATTCATTACACCTGGCTGAAGAGAGGTGTGTGCCACAAGCAGTAAGAACATGTCCTTGCAGAGTCCACCAGGCTCCACACAAGTATGGACATGGGAAAGGAGCTGCTTGCAAGGCACAAACCCCAGGAATAACCCCCTGAAGGGAGCACATTGGCAAACATCTCTTCCTGGAGGGATCTGCCCTCCCTTCCTTGGGGAAGGAGTTTGCCTGGGTTACACTGCAGCAAAATGTCCTGGGGTTGGGCAGTTCAAGGCTCTGCAGCACCAGTTGCATGAGTTTATTTTCTGGGAGGGAACTTACAGTCACGTGTGTGTCATCAAGGACGTGCTTGGCATTTTATGAGGAATCACTCTGTCACGCAAAGCACCCAGGAGGATTAAACACACAACCAGTGAAGCCCTTTTATGGCCCACCAGGGACCTTCATGTCCAGAGCATCTCTCATTTTGACATGTGAGGCTCAGGGGAGGTGGGAATTCCAGGTAACCACATTTGCTCTCTCTCAGCATGTCTGCATTGCCTCAGGAGCCTGGCAGGGCAGAGACCAGTGCTCAGGGCAGCAGTCAGAGTGCTGATCCAGCTCCCTGCAGCCTGTGGGAATGGCCCTGCACCCCTTCCTTGCACACCTCTTCCAGTGCCTCTTTTCCCTGCTGACACCCACGACAAAACCTGCCCAAATGGCATCACCGAGCAGGGGTTTTCTGACATGAAAAAATTCATCATGTAGTCAGGGTACTGTCAGCCACTCCATCATAAAAACAGATTGGGAAGTGCCCTGGGGCACCAGCTGTGCTGATATTGTTTGATACCCGGGTAATGAAGGTTTCTTCATTTGGTCATCCATGAGTGGAACAGTAGCTTTGCTGTAGCTCCCATCTCCTCCCAGGTGCTTTGGAGGAAAAGCCCCTCAGCAGTTCAAGTACCAAGGCTTGTTGATCAAAGAGCACAGGCTTTGAGGGCACTAAGTTTTAAAGGAGAGCAAAGTCCTTTAGGCATTTCTCAGTTTAGAGAGGAGCATTTCTCAAACAAGGGCAAAAGAACTCAAATATGACTGCCAGACTTTCCGAGTCTTATTCTTATTTCAAGTAGAGCTGAAATTTTACTTCTGGTTTACATTTTTATTCAAATTGATGGAGCTTTAATTATAGTATATTGGCACAAGAGGTCTCAGAAAAATAGGAGCTGCTTGAATTCAGAAATATCCTGAAACAAGAGGATTTAATTAATAATCTGAGAGCCTAGTACAATAGCTGATGAGAAAGACTGAGTTCTGTTTACTCAGGACATTCATCCAGAGCTGTTTGGATGAAACAATGCCTGTGATATTCCAAGCTGCTGCCTATTATTTCCCAGGAAGTGTTGCACATGGCTTGTGGAGAGCTGAGCATGGGACTGGCAAGCAGCGCTGTGAGTGTGAGTCAGGGCGATTAATCCTGCTTTGCTCTTCATTCCAGCTGCAGAAACAGAAAAGCGAAGCTTTGACGACCGGCAGTACTGAAAAGTGAGACAGAACAGCCTTTGAACAAAAAAAACCACGAGCCCTGAGGCTACTCTGGTTTTGAGAAATGCTGTACTTGCCAAGCAGACGTGGTGGCTACATCAAAACCCAAGTAGGACCATACAGGGAGAGGTGGCAGGGATGGATCCACAGCCCGCAGCCTCCTCCCAGAGGTGCTGCTGCCGTCGGACACCGCGAGCTCCCCAGGCTCTGGCATTCCCTCCACAGCCTCCTGGCAGGATTCCCCAGGCTCCTGAATTCTCACCACAGCCTCCTGGCAGGATTCCCTGTGTTCCAGCATTCCCACAACAGCCTCCCAGCAGGATTCTCCCTGCGGACACTGCTCAGGCTGCAGCCCGGCTCCAATCTTCAGCAGATCTGCCTTTTTGGTGACCAAGATGCCTGCAGAGACAAATCAGAGTTTAGCTAAGGAGCCTTTTCTGGGAAATGATCCACTGGCACCAGGAGTGGTTTTAGTCAAGATACTCTCTATATGTGTACAGCAGTATGCTAATCACAGCATAGCTCACCAGATGCTTATACACTGACAAGGGTCCTGGCATACATTTTTGTTTGCCTGGTAGGCTCTAATGACACATTTCTCTGCATTATTCTCTGAATTTTATAGTGTTCACAGTACATTCAGAAGCCCAGCATAGTGGATGCAATTTTCTTTTTTGTTGTTGTTTTTTTCTACACTAGAAGAAATCAGAAGAAACCTTAGTGAGTTCGCAGGGTCGCTTTGTGGCCTGGTACAGCTGGACACCGTGGGGTCCTTCAGCACGAGCAAAGAAGGGAGCACAAAGCTGAAAAAAACAGGGTGCAAACACATTTTTGTCCTTGTTGACGCAAAAAAAACCCCAACAAGAGACACCTTCAAAGATGTACAGATTTTTTTTTTTTTTTACTTTTAAACTGATCTGCTAAATAATATATTCTTCTACAGAAATGGGTGTTATTGTTTCATTTTGTGTATGTGTTGACATGAGAACTATCCATGTTCCTAAACACCAAAGCTCCCATAATGAATACAAGGTAAGGGGCTGTACAGGAGAGGAGAGGGACGGTTTTCCTTAGAGGAGAAGCCTTAGAATTATTCCTGTGGTACATCACAAGGAGCTTCAATTCCATTGATGGTTTTGTGATGGCTGGGAGCCAAGCCCTGCCTGGGTGTTGCAGCTGTGTGAACAGGCAATGCTGGGATTTATTCCTGTGCACCACCTCACCAAAGGGAAGGCTGGAATAAGCCCCCCACAAGGGTCAAGCCACAGCCATGCTGCTCACCTGCTCCTGGTTTCTCCCAGCTGGGAAAGGTTGTTCTCCCTGAGAATTTTAGGTCCTATCGTGGCGTGGCTGCTGGGACCAGGGATTGCATGCACCCTGGTGTGCTGGCATCTCCCACACTGGCAGCCACAGGCGTGGATGTTGCCCAGGTTTTCCCTGGCTGAGCTGCCCCATCAGCTCTGCTGGGTGTGTTTGCCATAAGGGTGGCACAAATGCTGCAACTCTGCAAAGCCCAAAGCTGCAGCTGGTTTGTCAGAGAGATGAGCAGGAAGGGGCCAATCTTTCCCTCCATGGCCCAGGAAACACCTTAGGCAGCTCATCCTCTCTGGCAGGTCTCTAGCACCAACCCTGAGCAGCAAATCCTGCCTCCTGCTCTGGAAATTCAGATTCGCTCTCCTGTTGTTTCTGCACATTAATTATGAGTTTAACTCTTGTTTCTTCCCCCAGTGCCATTTCCCACGTCTGGTCTCTTTCATTTGCACAAAACTATTATTTCAGTTACTTTCCAATCTCTCAGGGAGATCCAAATTACCTTGAAACTTCCATCCCTTTACCCTATTCCTACCTGGAAGCTTCCAGAGACCCAGGACAGACTCACAGCTAGTTCTGTCTGCTGGTGCCTCCTCCTTTAAACAGCTTTTTGTGTGTGGTTTTGGGCTTTCTGCTGAAAACTGGAAAGGGCTCTGATCCCTGGATTTGAACAGATCCCAGGGGAAATGGGAAGATCCAAGCACGGGGCCAGCTCCAGCTCACACAGGCATCTTCATGAATGGATGAACTACACCCTAGTTTTGATTAACCTCAAACTTCTGTTGCTTGAAAGTTGAATCTGAATTATGTGGTTTGTGCCCCTTTTCTTTACTGAATCTTATAATCCAAAGTACATTGCCTGTGTTGGATTGTTCTGCTGTGGAATTTTCACTACTTTTGCACAAGTAAATCAAATTTACCATCTCCATTCCGGCGGATTTCTGTCACAAATCAGCTCCCAGAGCAGATGAGCTGTGCAGGAGTCATGAACAATTGCTTAGGCCTTGCCAGGTCCTGCACTGAGCTACTCACATGAGATGAGAAAACCTGCTGTACAAACTTGACTGCACCCTCCTCCCACTAAAACTCCTTAAGAGTTACACACCCATAGGAAGTTTTGTTTCAGTTGGAAGGATTTTCTCTAACCACAAACCCTAATGCAGCAAGTATTTATCCATGTGCTTAACACCCACCAGCCTAGCCATGCACCCTGGCACAAAGCAGCTACTTGCACAGTGAAGGCTCCTTGGCTTTCCCTAACTGAAGGATTTTGGGGAACTGATGGTTTGTTTTGGCTCCACCATTTTTAGGAGCAACCAAAAACCTGTTTACTGGAGAGAGATGAACAAAAGACACTGGTGAAATCCCACTGAATTTCTTGGAGCTGCGTCAGAAACGTGGAGAAAGGGAATGCAACCCATCCTCATGCAGCAGTGACTGTGGTGATGCTGTAATCTGTTGTGAAGGTTGTTGAAAGAACAGGCAACACCCAGGCTGCTATTCACAGGCAGCTGTAAAAAAAAACCCTCATGCAACCACAACCAGCTAATGGCATAAATGGGAATACCACAGCGCTTTTTTTTAATCTCATTTGTCTTTGTAATATTAGATTTCTAAGAGACAGTCCTCCCTAGATGCATTTAACCAAGGGAAAGGCAAGGCATTCTCTCATAATTCTAGTTTCTTATGCTTTTCCCACAATATTTAACGTTGTGATTCATATGCTAATTAAAGGATTTGAGAATCTTGGCAATCAGCCTATTAAAATGTCACACATTTTCAAGGTGACATTTTAAAAGTAGACTTAGCATGAGAATGAAGTTTTTCAAGGCAGGGAGAAAGATGTCTCAAGTGTGATTTAACCTTTTCTCCCCCTATTCCAATGAATCAGAGTGGATATTGTGTCTCAGTGTTGTCTCAGTTTACAGCAGGTCTCTCAGAGAGAACTTTCCATGACCTGTTGCAGCTTTCAGCATCATGACAGTGCCAGGTGCATTCCAGCCTTGCCTTGCTACTCCTAGACTTGTGATCAAAGCTGAACATGAAATGGGCTATAACAATTCCACACCATTTATCCTGGGAAACTAATGATGAGCTCTGGGATTTTACTTCTCTTTTTTTTTTTTTTAAAGCTGTGAGATCCCACAGCCCCATTACTCCTCTTTTTAGTATGGTTTGATAACCAGACCAAACTGGGGCTGCATGTCTTGTCAGGGAAACAGCTTTTTAAAAATGTGAGTACCCCCACAGCAGCCAATTTACAAGGGAAGTTTAGTGTCTGGTAATACACAGGTCATGTAATGCCACAGGAGTATCTGTACATGGAAATGGTTCATCTCAGTGCTGCCTCAGAGCAGCAGTAACAACAGCATCTGCTCCATGTGGGAGTATGAGCCTCTCAGGAGAAGCATTGCCATGCACTGTTCAATTTTCCTGTTTTCAACAGCATGTTTTTACTGCAAACTACCCATTCTCTCTAAAAACATCTGAAGAACAAGTCTACCTTCGTGCCTGGTCTGTGGGATTAAGAGCATGCACTCTGCTTAGGATTTATGTCAAGGGACAGCCTCGTGTAGGGCCATCCAGCTGCTGCTCTGACTCCCAGCTCAAAGAAATCACTGCTCTGGAATTGGGCACATCTCAGCTCCAGGCTGTGGTCCAGAGGACACCAGGCTGGTCCTGCCCTCCTGAGCCACCCTTGTGAATAAGCAAAATGCAATAAAGACTTTCTGAAGTGCATTTAAAAAGAGCTTGGATGCTCCTTTTCTCGGCAAGATGGCACAGCAGCAGGTGATCTCTCCTTTCTCTCAGCTCTCCATGGCAGTGCCTAGGCAGAGATGTTTTTTGGACTCTGAAAAAAAGTGACATTGGAGGTCTGTGTGTGGGTGCTGTGACAGCACACAAAACCAGTAAGTTTTAATAATAAATTTAGATCTGCCTGGCTTCAAATCCCTTCTAGAGCAAGTCAGCAAGACAGGGCTTCCCTCTCCTTTCAAGCAGGGACACCCACATTTGTGAAGCACCTTGTGGCTTTTGGATGCAAAAACCAACAGTTCTTATTGTCAGAAAATAAAAACTTCTGGCCAAACCCACTTATTAGATGTCCTCATAAATGAAGGAGCTGTAACCAGCAGGTCAGACCTCGTGGTGTAGCAGATCTGGCTCTTGGTTAGCAAGAAATCAAACTCACCCACACTAAAATAAAAAGCTTTCAGGCTATTTTGGCACGTAATCAGGAATCACAGGTGTACTCAGGCACAAGCACACACATAAAGCAGCTATCTGCAGACATTTTTGTAACACCACTTGGCTCTGTTGCAAGACAAACTTAGAACCAGGAGGGTTTGGAAAGTGTAAACCAGTGTTGTCACAGCCAACACTGGCTATAAATTCTCTGAGGAAAAATCTCTGTTTTCCAAACTCTGTGGAAGCACAGTTACAGCCTGGCTGGCAGACCCGGCAGATCCTCTGCCCTAAAGCTCCAAACTTACAGGGAGTTGGAGCTGCTGTGTCATTTTATGAGGAAAAAAAGCTTGTTCTCAGCCCACTGATGGTGTTCTGGGCTCAGGACAGCTGGGACACACTCCAGGCTGGAAAATGGCATGAGAAAATCAACACAAAAACTTATAAATCCTCAAATTCGTCTGCCCAAGCCAGGCCTTCTGGAATGCCCAGTTAGCAGCTGCCCTGGGTAAGCCCTGGAAGCCAATTTGTCCCACAGTGCTCGTGCTACCACCTCAGGGCTGGCCAAAAGTTACAGCTTGTTCTTGAGGGCATTGACCAAACACATCTCAAACACCAACAGGCTTGGGGCACTGACCACCACTTGAGGAAAGTGGAATGATTTCCCTTTTGATGAGTGAATTTCCCCACCAAAAAAAAAAAACCCCAAAACCAGTACGAACTTGAATGATGGAAATTTCATTTTCTTTACTGAACAAGCCCCAGCTAAATGAAATGAGCATTCAGAGCAGTGCTTATGTGTGTGAGCTACTATTTCCCTTAAAAAAAAAAAATTATTCATTTCAGGCAGAGTTCTGTTAAAAACCAACCCCCTAACATGCCTATTAGAAGTGTTTTCCTCCACTTTTCCTTGCCAGGCTTTGAAACAGCCATGGAAACTCATGGTTGTGGCTGGGATCCCTGCTGCCCTTGGACCCTGTGGAGTGTGGTGGGCAGCAGAGACACGGGTAGGGTACAGGGAGCTGTGCAGGCAGCAGGTTAAGCCCCCACCAAACCACACTCACACTGGGAATTTGGTGCTTCCCCAGTGGCAGCTGCCCTCCCACCACTCCCCTGTGCTGTCCAGGGCAACTGGACATCAGTGGGTGCCTCCAGGACTGGCCAGCAGGGTCTGGCTGCAGGGAGGTGATTCCTTATTGTGGGGAAGAACTGAAGAAATATGTTCCTAAAGGTTATGGGGTGACAGGTAACATGGTCTAAAACACCATGTACTCCTGAAGGTTCACTGGGGTAATGTGTCATAAAGGGCAATTTCATTTCTTCCAGGCTGTAATTTTTTCTTCCCCTCTCTCAAGACTTTGATCCTCCTCCTCCTCCTCTTGCCTGCTGTGTGTGTTGCCAAGGGCAGATCTCCAGGGTCAGTGACTCTTCCCAGCTCCTTTTCTTGCAGAGGACACATCACCCATTTTAGGGATGTTGAGCCTAGGCTGCGTCACCCAGAGCCAGGGAGATCGTGGCTTGTAGTGGACAAAAAGTACAGGAATCTCCCCTTTATTTACAGTCTTTCATTTTATCCTACCAGCTGTTTCATTTCTTCACCCTGCATGGTGATTTATTCATTGCCCTGTGCTTCAGGCTGCCTTTTCCACCCATGCAGGAAGCATCAGGTGCTGCCCGATGGCTGCACAGTGCTAAAAATCTTCATTAAACACTGAGCTAGGACAGGTCATCCAGCTTCTTCCACTGGCAAGTACATGCAAAAGGCAGAAAAACTGCATTTCTAAGCCTACGTTTTTAGTTATGTATTTATCTAACTGTTTCTACTGAGGAGAAAATTGTGAACACTCAGCAGCACCCACAGTTTTGAGCTGCACTGAATTATAGACACTCACATGGTGAATTCATGTAGGAGTTCTACAGATCCAGGCATCTTTTGCATGAAAATAGATAAAATTAAATTGAAAATGTTACAAGCTGATTAGTATTAAAAGCTTGTACCTATTTGTATGGTACAGCTCTTTCTTTCAAACATGAACTGTGTAGGCTAACTCAGAGTGTTTACTACTTTCAGTACTGAGATTAAGCCCATTATTTCCAGTGCAACAACCTTGTAACACCTCTGAATTTATCTCTCGGACAAAGGTCTTTTCTCATCCCGGTCGTTAACATTTAACCAGGGAGACAATAATCACTCTGAAAGACTCATTGTACATGGAGAGGGGTTCGATGGCGTGACTTACAGGAGGAGCTCAGAGTTTGCAGAGGGAGAATGGTGTTTGCAGACTGTAAAAGTGAGTAACAACCCCTGGGACATTCTTTCGAAAAAAGAACTGAGTCCTGTGCTGTGCTTCATGGATGGATTTATTACTCCATACCGTGGGGTCAAAATCAAAGCCTGTTTGCCAGATGGGGTTTGCCTGAGGTTTTTAAATTTTATTTTTTGAGCCCTGACTTCTTCAGAGCTCAGCAAAAAGTTTGTTCCACCACCATGAGTCATACCAGAATGTGCCCTCTGAACGTGCATTTACACAGTGCAGCCTTCCTGAAGCTGCAGGCTGGTGCCTCCAAAGAATTGCCTGGAAAATGAACTTCTCTGTAAACACACCAGGTCACGCAGGGCAGATAAAAGTGCCTGGATTAGCTCTGGGTATGTGGCACATGCAATCCCAGCTGCTGCTGTACTTCTACTGGCAGCACAGCCACGGATGTTCTGTGCTGTGGGGCTCCTTCCTTCCTTCCTTCCTTGCCCAGATGAGGAGGAGGAATCACAGTAGGCATTAGAGGAGCATCTGCAGCCAAATCCTTTTGCCATTTCTCTCGGTGTGCAGCAGGAGCATTCTGATCTTCAGGAAGGGGAGTTCATGCTCCAATCTGCACTCCCAGCAAAGCCAGCCCCTTTAAAGAGTGACAGGACAAAGGGCAGTGGCTTCAAACTAGGAAAGAGTAGGTTTAGATTGGCTATTAGGAAGAAATTCTTTATGTGAGGGTGGTGAGGCCCTGGCACAGGGTGCCCAGAGAAGCTGTGGCTGCCCCATCCCTGGAAGTGTCCAAGGCCAGGCTGGACAGGACTTGGAAAAACATGGGATAGGGGAAGGTGTCCCTGCCCATGGCAGGGGGTGGAACAAGTTCATCTTTAAGGTGGTGTCCAACCCAAACCATTCTGGGACTCTGTTTTAGGCTCGGGAAGGGCACTGGAGTTCCTCCTGCTGCAGGGGGTCCATCCAAGGTGCAGTCCCCAGGGCAGCAGAGGCCGGGGCTGGCACTGCTGAGCCAGTGGGACACAGGACACTCACACCTCTTACCTGGGCCTGTGTGTCAAGAATAAAACTGAGGGCTGGGCTGGCCTTGACCAGGAGCAAAGCGCCAGGCACTGCTGCCAAGTACCAGAATAAGGCACTGCTCACCTGGACACCAGTTAAATGTCTCCGTGCTGCTGGTGTGTCTCTCAGGGTGCAATACAACCTTTAACAAGGTAGGTCTGGCAGTTCCATTTGCACACAGATTTGCATACCAGGCTCATTAGACAAAATTCCAATTAGAGATTCATGGAAGCAAGAGGCCTAACAGGAGTATTTCTGCCACGTGACGGCTGCAGGGTTTAAATCAGGCATGATTATACCTCCTTCTGCCCAAATACAGCTTCATCAGCTGGCATCAGCTCCAGCCATGCCCCACACCACCCAAAGCTGAAACTTTTTATCTTCTCCAGTATCTCATTTTTTCAGAATTATAGTATTAGCTACTCTACTCCATTAAGAACCTCTTTTTAGCCCATCTAAATGTATTCTCATGTAGGGAAAGGCAGCATAACAACAAGGACATGTATAAGAGCCTGACATTTCCTCCTGGTACATACTGTTCAAAAAGTCTCAGAAGAACATTAATGATGTCTGTCTTTACACAGGTGAAGGGGAATAATCATTTGAAAGGACTCCCCATCTTTGAGGGCTGTTTCATTATCCCTTCACAAAACACACTGAAATCCTTCACGACACCCACATCACTCTCCCCACTCCCAGCTGCACAACCACTGTTCTAAAGAATTGCCAAGGGAGGATCAAAGAAGAAAATTACACAAAATGTTTAGATTATTTTTTTATCCTCAACGAGTTAGCGGGGTGGGGAGGATAATAGCCACTTTTCTCAGTGATTATATGGTGCTGGCAGTAAATTTTGCAACTATCAAAAGCCACTGATCACTTCAAACACCTCTGCCAGGAATATGAATCCATAAAAAATGTGCATCAGCCATCAAGCCCTGAGTGGTCCCACAGGCACAGCCACCAGAAAGACAAACAGGCCCCTAAAACCACAACAGCTGAAATGGACCCAATGCCTGCCCTCTCAGCACTGAGTCTGCCATGAAGCTTTTCCAGTATTTTCTTCCTCCATATCAAGCTGAGATTTACCAGTTGGCAATTTTACAGTGATCACAGATGCTAGTGAGGGTCTCTGATGTGAATCATCCAAAATGGGTTTGGCTCAAGTTGCAACTTTGACCTCAAATCTTAGCCTAATGTCTCAAATCTAACCACTGCTTCTTCAGCCTAGCTCTAAAACACTTCCACAGTGCTTACCCACATGGGTACCTGAAACTGTCTCATTGCACTGGGAGCTTCTCCGTTTAAAATTCATCCATCTTTCTCCAGGACAGCCATGTTCCACCAGGAGACAGATATCTGTCAGGATAAGGTGGGAATGGGTGTCTCCTTTTCCTAGGAGAAGTTAGAGTACATGTCATTGATTTTCTTTCCACTTCTAATCCTGCATGTTACTTTCTCTGGAAGAAGGCTTCATACTGTGGTAGTCCCAAATTACTGGGCAGTCTGCAGGTGTTTAGTGAAGAACAGTTTCTGCCTCAAGGAGCTGACCACATAGCCCGAAATGGGACATAAATGAATTCCAGTGATGCACTGCATGACCTAGGATGAGTCAGTAGATGATGGTAGCACTGGTGCTGAACGTTCTGCAGGGAGAGCAAACGCCTCCTCCCACCCTCCTCACTGCTCATGCAGGTCCTGCTCGTGAACCCCTGTGTGAACACAGCGCTGGTGCCACCTCTGGTCACCAAGATGGTCTGAGAGACAAGTCAGGACAGTCACAGGCATGCAGAACCCAATCAGTAAAACACTAATTATGCTCCTCCAGAAAGAAGTTGCCAGTGCAAAGCCATTTGCACTATTTTTTAGCTGAAGTTTCTTGCTTGGCTCGTGATGGCCCCAGCTCGTTTCTCCTGCTGTAGTTCAGGAATGATTTGCTGATTGCACAACTCCTACCCATGGCAGGGTGTGCAGGAACTGATGCAGCTCCTTTACAGACAGACAGAATCCTGCTTGGAAACTCTGCAGAGGGGATCTGCTCACTTCCCAGAGGAGCTTGGCTGAAACCTCGGATCCAGACAGACTTTCCCTTCCTGCCCTAGATCTCTGCGTTCCCCTGCGTGTTCAGCTCCCCTGGTGGATTTAAACCAGGATAATTTAGATGTGATTCCCTCATGAACTAGTCATTTTATTGGAAGTGGATGAGTTGAGTTGGGAACACCGTGCTCAGCCCAGCTGAGTGCAAAGAGCCCATTGAACTCACAGGCACAAAGCAAAGAGCACTGGGGCAAGACCCGGCTGCCTCTGCCTGCCCAGGAAAGGCTTTTCCTTTACGTGGGGATGTACTTGACTCACCACATGTGACTCCTCTGGAAATCAATGCCTAATGCTGCCTGGGGAGCAGGGCAGAATGTCATCACAGGTGGTCACACTCACTTTATCACCTCCTGGGTAAGGGCTGGTTAAAGTAGTGCCCGCCACAGGGGTGGTGCAGCCGTGTCTTTTCCAAGAGGAGCTGGCTGTCCTTCCATCAAGGCTAAAAATGGATGGTCAGGGCTCACCAGGGCTAAACCCCTTTTGTTTGGAGGCTTTGAAGGACCTGGCTCAGCCAGAGCAGACGGGGCTGGGTCTTGTGTGATGTGTTGCAGGTGGACAGGAGTTTTCTCTGTCTGACACGGAGCCCACCCAGAGTGAGGTGGGTGTGGGCAGCAGCAGTGCAGGTTCTGACAGCTGAGTGCTGCAAACGGGGGGTTCCAGGGCAGCAGCAGCTCTGCCAGCAAAGCCCCAGGCTGGCTTCTCTGGCATCTGCTTCTGCAAATGTTCTCCATGGCTTAGAGCTGGCTAGGGTGGGATCATCTCTCAGCCTCTGTGACGCTACCTGCCCCCCTGCCTCCTGCCCAGGGCAGGAAAACACAGAATCACAGAACAGTTTGAGTCAGAAGGGATCTTAAAACTCATTTTAAAAACCCCACCATGGGCAGGGACACCTTCCACTAGACCAGGTTGCTCCAAATTCCATCCAGCCTGGATTTGGACACTTCCAGGGATGGGGCAGCCACAGCTTCTCTGGGCAACCTGTGCCAGGGCCTCCCCACCCTCACAGTGCCTCACAGTAAAGAATTTCTTCCTAAAACCTAAACTAACCCCTCCCTCTTTCACTTTAAACCCATTATCCCTTGCCCTATCAGTACATGCCCTTTTAAAAAGTCCTGTAAAAATATGGCAAAAGTGAGCTGGAGACACAGCCACACTTCTTTCTCAGGCACAGGCAGCTCCCCCAGCCTGCCAGCTCTCCTGTCTCCGTGTGTTTGCCTTTGCCAGGCTCACTCCCACAGACCTGCTGTTACCAAGGGAAGCTGATCAGCAGGGGCAGTGGGTAGGGAGCTCGCTCACTGCCACCCTGTTCCCCAGGGCAGCAGAAAGGACTGAATGTCCGAGTGGTGAAATGCCTTCACATCCCTAATATCTCCCACTGAGGGATTAAGGATCAAGGCAGCCATTCCTGCCGTGATCATTGCTCACCAGGTAGTGCCATTTCCTGACCCTTTCTTCAGCTCTTGCAATTTTGATGTGATCTATATTACAAAAAGAATCCCAGATGGTTTGGGTTGGAAGGGACCTTAAAGACCATCCAGGTCCAACCCCCTGCCATGGGCAGGGACACCTTCCACTATCCCAGGTTGCTCCAAGCCCTGTCCAGCCTGGCCTTGGACACTTCCAGGGATGAGACATCCACAGCTTCTCTGGGCAATCTGTTCCAGTGCCTCAGCACCCTCACAGGGAAGAATTCCTTCCCTGTATTTCCCCATGCACACAGGGTACGTGGACCTGCCTCTGCCTGTGGAAAGAAGAGGTGGCATCTCTCACAGTGATGAAGGATGAGTGTGGGAATGAGGAGGCAGCTGTAGCTCCTGGGGAGCCCTGTCAGGAGAGCAGCTTCTCTGTTTCTCATCACTGAACCATTTGGTGCAGTCATGGCAGTGACACCTGCAGAGAGAGCCTAGCACTTGTCACTCCTGTCAGTGTGACACGAGGTGTCAGAAGCCAGGCTGAGGCAGGAGCACCAGGCATGGTGTCAGAGCACAGGTGGGGTGCAGTGAGGGGAATCGGGCAGAGAAGACACATCAGAGCAGAGGGAGAGCTGGCTGTAGGGCTCTGATGGCTCCCACATCCCTCAGCAGGCACTGGAGCCCCCTTCCCACACCCAGCCAGTGAAGAGAGTGGCTCTTGCTGTGCTGTGTGTTCCCAAAATGGGATGCAGCAAGAACCCCAGCCACAGACTGCATCCCTCAGCCTCCGTGGGAGAAACCAGGTGCCAGGGCAGGGTGGCACAGGGCAGGCAAGCAACCAGGCAGGGCACTGCCTCTGTGGTGCCAGTAAAGCCACAGGGCAAGAAGTGACCTGGGAACCTCCTAAGAACCACAGCAGCTGTCATTAATTCATCCACAGATTTCCCCTTTGCTACCTTGATAACGCTGCTGGGTTTCCCAGCAAGCACAACAAAAAGCTGACAGGGTGAAAAGAACCTCTTGCTTTTTGATTTTGTCAACTCATTCCCAGTGCCTTCCTGAATATACCCACTGCTTATTTACAGGAAATGAACGTGCAGCAGCAGCTTTTCCATGCTGGTGCCTGACACGTCCAAGTGGAGCTGCTGCACCTGACCCAGTGCTGTGAGTGCTCAGGGCTCTCTGCAGCTGCAAAGGTGGAACAGGAAGATGTTCCTCTTTTTATTTTTTCTTTTTGTTGTAGATTCTAGCTATGCTGGGTTACAAAACTGAAAAAAAACAAGGAGCGGCTGAAAATTCCTCCTGGCTGCACCATGGAGAGGAGAGAAGGGACAGAACCTGACTTGATGTGACTGCTTTTGACAAAAATCTTGAAATCTTATTTACCTGGCTTTAGATGGGGGGTTTTGTTTGGTCACTTTGGGTTTTTGGAGAGCTTCTTTGGCTTTTAATGAAGGCAGTGTCAAGAGAGGGAAAAGGCTTGAAATTCAATTTTATGATGTAATGACCAAAGTCCCTGTGCCTCTGTATTGAAACGAGCAGGTAAAAGCTGCTCTTCTCCCTAAAGAAACTCCCATAAGAGATTTCAGGGAAGCTGAGAAGTACCAGCTGATTTATATTGCTCCTCCTAGAAGTTGCCTGACACAGAACAGTTCTGCCTTGTTTACAAAAGAGAATTTCCCAGTAAAGTATTCCGGAAACACAGCACATGTAAATCTTAGAGACAGTGACTAATTACTACAATTTCCTTGAAGATAAGAAGCTTTCACTTTCAAATTGCTGGTTTATTTGCTGAATACTGTTGGCTTTAGATGCAGTGATGATTTATTACTTCAGGTAAAACTAAATGAACGTAGATAATAATATGAAGTCTTCCACAGGGCAGGAAACAGGAAAAAAATCAGAGTAATGTTGCTTTTAATTTGTTATAGATGGTGTGTCACATTCTGCCTTTCTTGAGCTTTGAAATACTAAAATTTGAAATACTAGAAAGCAAAGGAAGCACTGCTATGTAAAATACTGCAGTGATAAAGGGGAAAAGTCAATGGAGAAATCCAAGACATCCAGCACTGCAAAAAACTAACCAGAATTTATACGGGATGCTGCCATCTTGACAACATGCTGATGAGAAAATACACTAACACAGCTCTTATTTAAAAGCACAAAACGCTGGTGGGTTGCAGCACAGCTGTAAAGGCAGTGAATCAAGCGGCAAGCCTGAAAACCTGCACAGATGGAACGCCAAAAATGGATGCTTAATTGTGTTTTCGTGTTGAATACTCTTGTTTCATAACTGCCTCCCTCCAACAGTCACTTCAGAAAGGATTAGCAGCAACAGCTACTTGTTTATACTGTATTTTCTTTAACACAAGGCATGGAAAACTCAAAAGTGCCAACCTGTGCTGCTCCCCGGACTTTTCACAGGATTGAGGTTGTCTCTTTCTCACACGGAGGTTGAGGAGGTGAGGGGCACATGCACTGTGGTTCTCTTCCCACTGCAAGTGAAGCTTCAGCCAAAGGGTTATATAACACCAAGACACAACACAGGGAAAGGATCTGCTTACTTTGTGTTAGAAGGAAGCTTGGGTCCGTGAATAGTTGGGGGTTTTTTTGTTTGGTGTGGGGTTTCTTACATAGATATATTTTTATACATATATATATATATTATTCATATTTATTTTTTATATGTGTGTGTGTATATATACACACACATATACATGACTACGTCTGACAGTCCAAAATCAGAATTTCCATGCCAGATAAGACTATTAATTTCTTATTATCCCTATGGGCAACATGCAGAAATAGTATATCCTGCCTGTAGGTGTAAATCTGATAAATCTCAGACAGGTGAATAACTGTTCAAAGCTTTTCCCTGGAGAACTGGGCCTTGCTGTTGACAGAAGCAGGGGAGGCTCCATGACTGTGTTCAAGTCCTCTTTGCTTCTACCTGTATTTGCTTCATGCTGATTCTCTGGAGTTAATACCTCCACCCAGCTATAAAGAGCTGTTTGAATTCAAAGTTGAATTAAGCAACCAACAGCACCAAACTCCCATTTCCAATGGGCACTGACTGCAATAGACTTTCCAGAAGCTGTTCAAAGTCAAGGCTGTAAGTGCTGGTTAGGAAATGAGGGGCAGCCACCCCGCTGGGTGTTCAGGTCATGCCCATGGGCACATCTGCCTGTGCAAGCACATCAATTATCTCTATTAATAGAAAAGGAGAGGGGGAAAAAAGAACTTTGAAAGAAGTATTGGTGTGCTGTAGTGGATGATAAACTGTGCAAATACATTAAAAATCAACATTCAATTCTCTTTTCTTTCCAGCCTCTGCATCCACAATTATTGACAAATCCCATTGTGCTTTCCCTTACCACACTCCAAATCCCATTGTGCTTTCCCTCACCACACTCCGAGTCCTTCTGGTCTCCTTTCATACCAGGGCACCAGGGCTGACAGCAACAGGGACAACCAGAAAGAGTTAAACCCACAGGGTGTTTCCTCCTCAGATCAAAGCAAAATAGCTCATCAAAGAAAGCTGAAGCAGATTTTGGAGTGTGCTGAAATTGGCAGCAACTTTTTACTAGCCTGGAGATAAAGCAACTACATTGTATTAGGGTCTTTCTTTTTAAAGAATAGAACATTTTTGTTTACAGACATTTTTGTTTATAGAACAAGATTGCTTCCAAAGTTTTGTTAAAAATGAAAGGCCTGTTCCAAAGCATAGTTCTGGGCTGCATTTGATTAGGGTTCCTTCCTGCTGTGACAGATAAAAGGTCACTCTGTTCAACTGTGTGCTGCTGAAGGGGCTTCTGGTGAAATCCCAGCAACAGGGATAGGAAGGATATGCTTTGGTTTGAAATGCTGAGGAAAAGAAACACATTTTCCCCTACCTGCATTTTTAAAAGCTCCTTGGAGTGTCAGTGCTCAGCAGAGGAGTTGCACAATCACCACAAAAAGCTCCAGTGCAGCATGGGGTGAACTCATGTGGCCTACAAATATTCTTGGAATGGTTTGAGGGTTTCCAGTCCTGCTGTAAAACTACACCCTTGCTGACCCACCCCCTTTTGCCAGGCACACACACAGGCCTTGGTTCAAGTTCAGAAAATAAACACAAGCAAGTGACATCAGGTTTAACCACTAGAAAAAAATAGTTCAAATACCAGGGAGAGGAGTGTTGTTTCCCTCTCTGCAGCAGTGGTATCCCCTCCCTTTTAATGATTTGTGTGTGTTTTCCAGTCAGACAAGGCAGACTGGAAAACATCTAAAGGAAGGATTTACACCTTCCAGCAAAGCTTCCTTTCTCTGCTCACTTTGCACAGAGCCCTTCAAAGCAATCCACAGGCACACATGGTCTCAACTGAAGCTCAGGAACTGCTGTGTGCAGAAAAGGAAACATGAAATGGAATAGGAAAGGAGAACTTGCAGGAAGAAGAACAAAAAGGCCTGAGCCATCTGCCAGATATCACATCTCATGTCACTCCCACGCACCACGATCTGCCATGAGTTCAAGTGTTGGAAGAAAATTTGGGTTTCTTCCAGGACAGCAGGCAGGGCGAGGATCACAGGAGTGCCTGCAGCCAGTAGAGATCACTGTCAAGGTCTATCTCTCCTAAGCTGAAGAAAAATATCCCTCAGGAATAGGAATTGCCATGGCAGTCTCTGATCCTTTAGAAGTTTAACAATATTGACATATAGGATCTGCAGCCAAGCACTGAAGGCAGTTACCTGTGTCCTCCTCAGATTTTCCTTCCATGAGAAAATGGGGTTTTTTGTGCACATGGACTCCTACCACTCAGCATCAAAGCTGCTGAAGAGAAGGTAGGGTTGGGTAAAAACCTCTGTGGTGAGCAGGAGTGTCACAGGTGACCTGCCCCATCAGCCCTGCACACCCACAGCCTCCTGCATCCTTGGAAGTGTGTTCATGCCTCATCCCTGGAGGTGTTCAGGGCCAGGTTGGATGGGGCTTTTAGCAGAAGGGCTTGGAACTGGATGATCTTCAAACTCCCTTCCAACCCAAACCATTCTGTAATTCCAAGATGCCCAAATCTGCCCAGGGCCAGGTCAGAGCATCAGAGCAATACTTGCCCAGAAGGCTTGGCTAAAATAATGTTCTGGTGACACAAAAAGAACCTGCTTTGAGCTCACACCACCTCCTCAGTATTACCTGGTGACATGCAGAAATGATTCAGTACAGGCTCCTGCTGCAGATTCAAATTAGTTCAAAAATGTTGGAGTTTGCATTGGATCTGCAAACTTCATCATGGGATGATTTCTTTATCACAGCTAGCAAAACATCTAGTTCAGAACCTTTTCTTCCTGTCCTGTCTGGTTCACACAGTCTGAATACAAGCCTGTTTCTGGTAGTATTTTACAGAATCTGCACACCAGCAAACTCTACTCCTAAATAAAAGCTACTCTGAGGCTGGAGCTTCCTTAAGTGCTTCCCCACCTCCTTTCCCTAGAGCTCCTCTTCAATTAAATGAACACTACAAGAATTACAAAGTTTTGAAGGCCACCATCACACCACAGGTGCCTCATTCTCCAAGCCACCTCTCCTACCCAATATCAAAGCACTTCAGATGGCAGCTTCTCATCCTTTCCTGAGGACCACGAAAAATGCTCATTACTAGCGTTGTGCCACTGTACTGACTGTTTCAGGTACAGTCTGGAAGGTTTCCACCCCACACATTCCTTCAGAAGACTGAAATTACAGGGTTTTTCCTCACAGCTTCCCATCAGCATGGGATTTAGGGAAACCACCAGGAAATTTCCCTACCTGTTGTTGAGCTCTATTACTGACATTCAGCATCCTTCAGAGGAGAAGGGGAAGGTAGAAGCTGTCAGCAGACCAAGCAGCTGGGCCACACATCTGCATTTGAATGCAAAAATTCTACGTGTCCAGACACTCCAGAGAGAACCACTCACAGTGCACAGGTTAAATCTGAGTACTTTTAATGGGCTGTACAGATTTCCACACCTGGTTTTGTGAAGGACACGATGTTCCACATGAACATGATACCATCTGGCAGATGAACACCATCTTCTGCCCTGTGATGCAGCAACAAGTGGCCCCATAAGGCTCTTACTGACAACTTCTCAAGAAGATGTGTCTCTTGGATAATTAGAGTATGGAAAAGTTCTCCATGAAAAAAGCAGGATGCACTCCAAACTCTGCTCTCACATGATTTTCAGACACAGCAGAATCATGTTGCAATGGAAGGCGCTTCCAGTAACACAAAGTTGACTGACACATTTTACTTTTACTTTGCAGCATACAAAATTAACTTTTGCACTTCTTCCTATAGAAATATCCCATAAGTAAGACATAATGGATTGGAAGCCAGGCAAAATCCCAACCATATGAATGGAAGTTAAAGGATAAAAACAGAGAAGGGAAAGTCTCAGTTAAAACATCTCATATCCAGCAAGAATTTTTTCTACATTCCCCTCCCCATACCCAGGTACACTTAGTTAGTTACATTAACTAACAGACTTTTTTAAAAGTTTAAAAAAAAAACCCAAACAACCCAAACCAAAAGTAATCAAAAAAAAGTTGCATCCACTTTAATCAGTGTGTCTCCACCTGAAGAAGAAAGCCTGAACACAGCAGGCAAAAAGAAAATCCCGTTTCAAGGAAAATACCATCTCCAATATTCATGTAACATGCATCAGAGATTCCCAGGACTGAACTAACACTGTATTCTGCTAGAAAGTTTAGGTATGTTGTAAATGCATTATTTGCTGCAAACATGATATTGTCACATCAGCCTGCCTGAAAACCTGAATAAAATTTTAAACCAGTCCTTTTGCATAATTCACTTCATATGTAAAAAGTCCACAGCTGGATCACTTTCTTTCCTCAAGGCAAAAGTCACAAGCTCACAACAGTCATAGTGAGGGCTCTTCAGTCTTCATCTTTTTTTTTGCCTGTCCATTGGAACCACGCTGCAGATCCTGCCTTTTCTTTTTCTGCTGCTGTGACCTCTCCTCCTTCCTCTGCAGGTACTCGTCCATGTTATCAAAGGAGGCCTTGTAGAGGTTGCTGTAGTAGCTCTCTGCACCAACAGAACCTGCAGGTGGGCAAAGCAAGAACACAGGTGTTAATTCCCTTAAGAGGTCTCATCGATTACTTCCTGGAGTGTCATTTTAGATGGTGGAATTCCAATTCATTTACTGTGGTCCTATCCACTGTATCAGCCTTCCAAAGTACCTCGAGGGACTTCAAGAGAGCTGGACAAGGATTTTCACCCAGGCATGTAGTGACAGGACAAGGGGGGATGGCCTTAAGCTGAAGGAGGGCAGATTTAGATTAAAAATTGGGAAAAAATTCTTTACTTTGAGGGTGGTAAGGCCCTGGCACAGGCTGCCCAGAGGGGCTGTGGACTCCCCATCCCTGGAAGTGTTCAAGGCCAGGTTGGATAGGGCTCTGAATAACCTGGGATAGTGGAAGGTGTCCCTGGCCATGGCAGGGGGGGTGGAATGAGATCATCTTTAATGTCCCTTCCAACCCAAACCACTCTGTGATTAAATATCAACATTTACACTGTGTAAGCCTGATTTTTGTTGGCAAGCAGCTGTTCAGCATTCACCAGCCAGGCACAGCCTCCATTTTTAGGCTAAAAAAATAATACAGAATCAAGCACCTGACATTGAAGCAAAGAGAGGACACAGCTCTCCTCACACAGTGGACACTTGCAGACTTCAGGGCTTCTGTTTTTGAACCACTGGAGTTGTTCCCTGGCACCCAAACACTAAAAAGGGAGTTGCCACCTAACTGTGCTTAGCTGGCTTTTCTCCTGAAGTATTAACTTACAAGAAGGCCAAAGGTTTAGACTTCAAATGATCATGTTCTACAGCACACAGAGATTCCTAAGCATTTGCTCCAATGGCTTTGTTACACCTTCTGTGAATTCAGTGTAATATTGCTCACATCCCCTCCAAGGCTGGAGGTTTAGATGAGCTTAGCAGGGAACTAACTGCTATCCAAAAATCCCCAATCAGACTGTTTATGTAGAGAATACAAAATTAGACCAGCTGGCTAAGGCCATATTTCTAAAAAATTGTTGGAATGGCACTTGACAAAGCCAATTATCTCCCATTCTCCACTTTTCCCACTGAACAAAATTCACAATCTTTAAAGGACAAATGAAGAGAAATCCAGCACCTGCTAAGGTTTGGTTCTGAAGCTAAGTGTGCTATTCCACAGAAACACAAATACAGCATCCCCCTGTTTCTTGGTAAAAAATGCAGCTTCTCCTTGCTCAGCAAAGCACAGGTTTTTACTTTTAGTGTTGCACTCAGTAAGAGTTTTACTGGCCCTTGGTCCTGGGAGAAATTGGGTGCTGCTGGTTTGAACATCCATGCTACTCTTTCCTTCATCAGTCTGCACTAAATCTTCCTCTTTAATTTTTCTAGGATGAGTTATAGCACAAACTGTTCAATGTGTACAGGGGAGAATGGCTTCAAAATGGAAGAGAGTAGGTTTAGACTCAGTATTGGAAGAAACTATTGAGAGGGTGGTGAGCTACTGCCACAGGTTGCCCAGAGAAGCTGTGGCTGCCCTATCCCTGGAAGTGTCCAAGGCCAGGTTGGATGGGGCTCTGAGCAACCGGGATTAGTGGAAGGTGTCCCTGCCCATGGGAGGGGGGTGGGATTGGATTGTCTTTGTTCTGTGATACTTCCAGATTGACCATTGAATCTCAAATCCTACAGAAACCTCAAACAGGTGAGAAAAGTCTATAAAAGGACAATATGCAGGGATTAGGACTGGATTCAAACAATGCAACGATCACTTGTTTCACAAGATGTAACTACCTCTGAAGCACTCATTATGCACTGGAATAAGTGCTTATCAAGTGAGCCTCCACTTACTAATTAACAATAATGAACCCTGTCATGTGAGCTGTGCTCCCTTCCCAGCTGCAGATGAGCCAGTGACTGCGTTTCACACTCGTTTGTTCCATGGGCTAATTATGCCCAGAACCTCTCCCCCTGCCTGCTCTCTTTACTTCTCTGTGCTCATTTTCACTCAGACCTCATCCTCCTAATTATCCACCTGGCTGTAACTCTCAAGACTGCAACATCTCCATGCAAACATCTCCCTTCCAAAGGAGCACCTGACTTGCAAAGACTGCACCACCTTAATTACAACTTAATGACCAACTTAATGACAGCTACATGCTAAACCATCCAATACCAGATATTAAGGAGACTTTACACCAGACTGAACATTTCTGCAGCTCTCAGCTTTACATATGGCCACCATGAATAGACCATAAGACTGGTGAGAACTGTAACACGTTTTTTTAAGGAAGATTCCCAGTCTCCCAGCAAAGCACAGGAGAGAAATTTCTATTAATGAAGTTTCAATATATAATTGAGATTTTAGCACATGCCACAACTGTTCTCTACCCTGCAGCCACCAGTGCTTTAATTTCAGCTTCTAAGTAAAGCTGAGTGTTTTTTAAAACACAAAAAATCCTGGGAACATAGGGTGCTTCTGAACAAGTAAGCCAGGCATTACTTTTCTGACAGAGACTGGGAGTGGGGCAGGAAGCAAGAACAAAATGAGCCAGCCCTGACACTAACCAGTGTCATCTGTTGTCCCATCCAGGCTCACACCTTCCAGCCACACCACACTTCACATCATCTGCCCTGCCAAGGTGGACCCAAGCAGCCCATCTTTACAGCAGAGCTGCTCCTCCCATGGCTGTTCCATCCTGTTTCCACTACATCTGTGACCAAGTCTCACACCCAGGCAGGAGACAAGACAACAAACACCAGTATCTGATACCACAGCAGCAAGACAGACTCCAGCAGCTCTGCCAGAGGGTGTTTGGATACATCCCTGTGATAAGGTGTCTATGGCAAAGTTATAAGGCTGCAATTCAGCTCTAAATACCTACATCATTCTGTGATAACAGTGACCCAAACACACTTCATTATCTGCACTGACTTCCACACCAGACAGTGTGATGAAACTGAGCAAACAAAGATTGAGTGACTTCAACAGCCAGCTGAACTGACCTGAACTCCAATCTTGTTCCTAAATCTTATGCTTCAGCTGTAAAATCTGCATTCCCATAACCTTTAGGCCAAATTTCTCACCTTCAAATACTGTCCAGTTGTCTTGAATATATTTTGACATCTTCTGTAATCCTCTGTCATCAGTTACAGCCTGGGAAAAGAAGGAATGCTGCATGTCATTTAGGGATTAGACAATTTTGTGTTTCACAGCATGCTGAAAAATGCAACAGCTCTCAGAAGAGTGCAGTGAAACAGAGCAAGTGTAAAACCTCCATGATCTCTCCCAGGCTCCTTTTTTCAAGAGCTGTTTTTGAAACCTGGCCTGAGATCTCAAGTTCTGCTAGGAAAGCTTTGCCATTTGAACAAAAAAAGAATTGATTCCCACTTACTAATCTGTGAGGAAAAGAAATATCCCAGGAAACACGTTAAGGTCAAAGAACATACTCAGAAGTTTCATTTAAAACCACTTCACAACCAGACCAGAATTAGCTGGGGACTTACAAGGATAACAGATGAGTTTCCAGTTGTTTAACAGGCAATAAAAGAGAACTTGATAGCACATACCCCAAATTTGATTCCCTGTACTCAGTGAAAATGAAGTAACTCGCTTAAGCTCCCAAAATGCCTTGTCCTGCAAAGGATCCCTCAGAGGCAAGCACAAGGAAAGCTGTGTGGAAAGCATTCCTGAGCAAAAGGGATTTTGTTGGTTTGTGGTTTGGGTTTTTTTAAAAATCATCAAGTGTAGCCCACAGAAAGCTCAGGCAATGGTTTAAAGTACTGAGTGCTGACAAGCACTCTGATCCTGCTGTGCCAGATGGCAGCTTTAGCTGAGAACAAACAGACTGGTGTTCATAACAAGCTCTTCACACCTTTGCATTATACACAGGTGAGAAGAATGAGATGTGTATCTATGGCTTTTACTCCATCTCAAGGCAGAGAGAAAGGTGCCTTTTAACTTTCATGGAACAGCAAACTCCACTTCTGCTGTGGCCTCAAGACATCACCAAATAACTCAGGATTTTTCAGCATTAAAAAAGTACCTTCCACTGTCCATCACATGCTCTGTACAAAAGAAGAGGAGCTTCCTTGTCTTCCTGCAAAATCCACAGAGCTCCTGTTTCCTCAAATGCAATGTCCCAACCTCTGTGTTTCAGAGAGACTTGCTGTTTGTAAACCAGCTGCTGGGCAGTGGCATCGAGCTGAAAGATGTAGACTGTGGGAATACTTTTGAGAGGAAAAACTTAATTACCATTATTACCGAATCCACCTACAACCATCACTTGTACAGCAAACTACAGACACCCACTCTAATTCCCAACAGAGCCAAAGCAAAGTGGTTAGAATAAGCACTTCAAATACAGTTTGCTTACATGACCTGAGTCAGAAGCTGTAAATACCCAACATGTCAAATGGCTTTTCAAGTGTTATGTGAAAGAAAAAGCAGTCAGTGCTGCCTTCTGTTTAAAAGAAAGGGTAGTAAAGGGAATTTCATAAGGATTACTAAGGATTTATATGAGGAGTGTTGCATTGTGGCACATTGGCCTACAGGGCTGCACTTGAAGGAATATACAGCTGAGCACCAGCCAAAATAAAACATCCCCTAGCTCTTGTACCTCCCAGCCTCGTGCTTCCTCCACTGAGGGAAAGGCATCACAAACTGCACAAAATTACAGCAACCCTTGTACTCCCCTCTGCACTCAGAACAAGTAGAGGACACAGAGGCTCCCTGTGAGGCCACAGGCATTCCTGGACATCTGAAGACCCACAATACCAAGTACTGCAGGCTCAGGGAAAGCCAGGACAGCCAGCAGGGAAAGATGCTCTTGCCTTCACAGGAGCTGTGATGATTTTAGGGATTATTCCATCTATTCTTACCTGTCACACAGAATGGCAACATAACCACCTTGACAGCAGTAGGTTATTCTTGACACGGTGTATTTCTATTAGGAATAGAAAAAAAAAAACCATCCTTCTAAGTTAAGACCATTTATGGGCTGAAAATTCACATTCCATTTCATTAAGAGCCTTTAAAATTTAGCAGGTGTCTTAATTTACACCAAGTTAAGCAAAATAATTACCTTTAAACTGCAGTCAAGTTTATTTTTGTACCAGTTTTCCTGTTCTATGAAGTTTTCCACACTTCTCCCTTCCACACTGTCCAGAGATCAAATGTAAAGGTTTGAGCAAACTACCATTAGCAGACAAACCAACAGATGAAGGAAAATACACCACCTTCCAACATTTTCTCCTGCAATGCTAATGGCAAAAACATTTGACATTAAGCCTGCTCAGGCAGAATATCACTCCAGCAGCTCAGATATTACAAACACAAGCTATTAGCTGCTGTTCTGTTTGTTAAAAAACGAAGATAGTGATGCATAGCTAATATCCCTAATATCCCTGCTGTGCTGCCTCTGTTTCAACCTGTGCCTGGGTGAAGCCATCCTGCTGCACAGAAAATGTGTTCTGAACAACAAGGAAAGACTGCCTGAGGCCATTTCCCTCATTAAAAAACCCCAACAAAACCAACACAACAACAAAAAAAATCCTGCACCACACTCCTAATTTAGAAGTTACACAGTTTTACCTGGGAGAGAAGCAGCACCTTTGCTGCACAAACCATTCTACTTGAAATATGAAACAACTGATTTGAGGCTCCTGGAGTAGGGAGGAACTTGGGAGGAACAGAGAAACTGCAAAATGATGTCCTGGGGTGCTTTTTCAAAAGTATCTGTTATATAACATGAAAGGCAAAACTGCAACAGCAAAAGGCTGGTTCTCAAGTGTATTTTATAAGCAGAGACAACACCAACACTGCTGATGACTAAAACCTTCCAAGTAGAGAAGCAGGGAGTTATTTCCTTTAGGGCAGGGAAAATACATCTTTTTGACACTCTGCTGGCAGAATTCTGATTCCTCAAGTATTCTTTTTTTTTTACCTCCACCCCTTTCCCTAACACGACACTGGTGAGTGGCCAGAACCTCTGGTTCACTAAGTTAGGGTGAATCTGGGAGTAACCAAGGATTTTACCCTTGGAGCTACCAGCTGATGTATAGGCACTGTCAGGGTGCTCGTTTCACAGTTTTGCACTCCATGTAGGAAAGCAAAACAAGCTGTGCAGCTTCCAAAAATTCAAGTCAGCAAGTTTAACACCAGAAGCTATTTTGTCAACAGCACATGATGCAACTACTAAGATATAAACCTAACTGTGGGAAAAAAAATTAATTCATGGTATAAACAGAGCTGAAAACCATTTTTTTTTTCTCTCCAGTACATGAGAAAAACTGTGTGATATGGTTTCATAGGGGGAAGCAAGAACAGCATGCACACACTTTTCACTCATCTCAAACACCTGTTTGGACAGAAAAGGAGCACTTAATAAAAACCATGACCAAAAGGACTGATATGATTCAGAGCTCCTGAGAACATCTGGGACTGATCTCCTGCTACTCTGCAGACATATGAAGTTATTGGTCCCTATTTAGCACTGGGACCCAGGACCCCTGTTTCATACAGACATAAAAGATGGTTCCAAATACCAGGTAGGGTGAGTAGGCTGAACCACAAAGGTTCTCTGTAGCTAATATGTCTAAATGCAGATTCTGCAGGATGGAGCCACTTACACCACAGCTTTGGAGTAGAACTGACAGCTCCTATTTACTGTAAGCCACGAGTGGGTTCTTCAGACACTTAAAGGAACAAGCCAAGATATATATATATATATATATATATATATATATATATTAGAAAAGCTGAAACCTGTGCTATTGATTTCTAATAACAAAGCTCTGCCTCTCTGCCTGTTGCTTGACAAACATGCAGGGAAGTGCCCACCTACACAGCCATGTGCTTTGCTAGAGAGACAAAGGGTTCTGTGAACTTGAATTAGACAGCAGCTCTCCCCCAACCTCACTGGAGGAGGGAGGAGCAGGTTGTTTTGATTTGAACCAAGTTTTAGTCACATCTGGAAAGAGAAAGAAAAATGCATCTTCTTTCCAAGTTCTTTCTTTTCCATGTGTGGGTAAGTTAAAAAATCAGCAAAATGAATGTAAGACCCACAGCAGTTTCCTGGTCAAGGACAAGGCTATGAAATCAGTTAAGGAAGAGCTACAAGAACATTCTGTGATAAACAGATGTTCACTTGATACTCTCTGAACTTAAGTCGGTGTTTATACAACACTGTTATCAGCCTGCCAACACCTTAAAATTAACTTTTTATGTCATCTGTGAGAAGAGGTGACCCTATAAAAAATTAATGTACTGGTGCATTGGGGTAGAGTTGTGCAATTCATGTTCTGGACTTTAAACAAGCTTCTGCTGTCAAGATGATCAGATGAGGTGAAAGCTCTGAAGCAGGAAAATATTTATATAGCACTATGGAATTAGAGAATTACTCCCATTCTAGTGGGAAAATGAACTGAGGATCTGCAAGCCATCAGCTGAAACCAATGCTACACTGCTCAAAACACTCCTACATTCCCCAAACAGACACATATTCATCATCTGCCAAGCAAAATAAGCCCACATTTTTGTGCTCACATGACCCACCATTACTGATGATTCCATCCTCATTGTGCTTCAAGCTGTGTTTCAAGCTCCAGTGCATTCACACTGGTTATCAATGGTAAAAATTAAATATAACAATAGAAAAAAAAAAAGAAAAAGCACTTTTATCCCTATCTGATCCTTGGCTTCAGAGTCATTTGCAGACACTCTGCTTGTCACAAATGTCACTCTGGGTTGTGGAGATGATCTGTGACACACCTGGATGCACAACATGACTAAACACATGTCACCAGACGTCACCTCTGGCATTTCTAGCACTAAGACGCCAGCAGAACAAAAGTCTCCTTCTCCCTGCAGAACACCTGTGAGAGTGAGCAGTATCCAGCATTTCACAGATTCAAGGAACAGGCCACCTTGTGGCTTCCAACACCACCACATGTGGCACTGGATGGAAGAACTGCAAAGCACTGCAGGAATAAGGTTTATTATTTAATGGCTGTGTTCTGTTTATTGACCCACAGCTTGTGGGCTTTCCCTTTCTGCCTTTGCTTACTCACACTGAGGTAAAGAAGCTAAATGGAGACTCCTCAAGCAGAGGGCATCTCCAATTTCTCCTGAGACTACATCAGCATGAAGAGTATCCTAGGGAAGGGATTTTATTAGGAGACAAGGCAAGTATTACTAAACTACATTCAAAAACATTCTAAGAGAGTTGGAGATGTTTTCTTAGATCAGTTCCTACCTGCAGCAACAAGTTTTTTGACATTTGTTACTTTATCCAATGCTACATTCAAGGTTCATTATATAGTTTAATACTATTTTTTGATAAACTTCTTTGTAATCAGTGGAATTAGGGTTCAGTAACAGACCAAGCACTGCTAATTTACACACAAGCCCTCTTACTAATGCTAAGCCAGTCTAAGCAACAAGCAACATTTTTAACATTAATCACAGAATCCCCACTTCAGTTAGTTGCTTACTTGTCCTCAGTGATCCTATAAATCTAGAAGGCAAATTATTTTAGAATAAACCCATTACTCCCTCTACAACAAATGCTCAAATCCTGCTGTACCCAGAATATCAGTGGATATCAGTTAGATGGGTTAGTGACTTAATTTTGTGCCTCCCGTTTTTCAGTTGTCAAAAACCCCACAAATAGCTTCTGACAAGTGTCTGGCTCAGGTGTGCTTTCAAGAAGACTTCCAAGTTCAAGGAGCAGGTTAAATTGTCCATATGGATATTACCCTGAATTCCTGCTAACAGGAACTCTAGGCCAACCCAAGATTTCCAGTGTCTAAACTGGAAGTCTGTGATGAAAGTGGCTCCCCAAATGTGGGGAGGTGAAGCAAAGCACACTTCCACTATCAAAACCACAACACAAAGGAGGGAAGGCAGAAGTTTTCAATTCAATTTCTGCCTGGATAAGGATTCCACAGTGGCTTTGCCTCAAGAGCCATGCATGGCTTCCCAGTCACCTGACAACTGGGAGGCAGCTGTGGCCTGCAGGGAAAGAAGTGTTATTAGAGATTCACATGAAAAATCACACGCAGCAGGATGGGTGGTGAGGTGAACTCAAGTAACCCAGCAGATGAGTAGGTGGTTTAATTCCATGCACACAGCAGGGACAAGGACAGTGCTATTTCAAGTGCTATTTCACTGCTAATTGGTCTTATGTCACATTAAATGACAAGGAAAAAACAAAACCAGAGCCCAAGCACTACCAGAACGACTGCTCACATCAGGTGAGCATCTCAAATCACAGGAGCACCCCGAACTTGTGTGTGTGAGACCACTGATGTACAGGCTGGAAGTTCAGGAGAGCTCCTGGGGTGTTCAGTTTTCATGTAGGACTCGCACATTTTAATTTTGGACACTGTCCAGCTGCAAAAGAACCTAAAATAACAAGCCCAGCATTCTGACTCCACAGGGCAGCACTGCAGGTCACTGGTTAAAAATATTACAAAGCTTCTTTTTGCTCAGAAAAATTGCAACTTTAACACTTGAAATTCTGAGCATTTTAAAAAATGGGTGAATGTTTAGATCTTCCCAGTGTCACAGGATGTCTTCTGCCTAAGAGACTACAACATCCATGTTTTTGGAAAAAAAAATTTCAAGTGAAGGCTTTGTCCACTGTGCAGAACTTGAATTTGTGAAGAATTAGAACCAGCTTCTTTTGGTCACTGCTTGGCACATTTTAGAAATTCACATGAAACACAGGCCTGGATTTCAGGGACTGTCTTCCTTTCCCAAAATCCCAGACTACTGTAACAGTTTTTAGGTCTCACATGAATTCTAAACCCACTGACAGAAGGGAAGCACTTCTAACAAAATGCAACCAACACATTTGGCAGTGTCAAGGATCAGGAGCACAGCAAAAGCACCGGCACACATGGACATACCTGGTCTGGTTTGGTTGCCTCAGGCCCACAGATGGTACTTAGCTGACAGCAGTGCATTTCTTCTCCACTTTTATACTCCCAAAGTCTCAGGGTGGAGTCCTGGACAGATGGAAGTGGAAACAAGTCTATTACTACCAGCACTCAGGCAAAGAGAGGCCACTCCTGGCCTTCAGCTAAACCCCGTTTCCCTGAAGAGCTCCTCACAGAAGCTGCTAAATAGTCATTTAGTTAAGACCTCAAAGTGCAGATAAAGCATTTTAATTAACATAATTTCCCCCTGCATTCTAAATTATTCAATCATGCTAATTTTAATTCTCCTTTTGAAGTGGAAATTGGGTAGCTGGAGGAGGGCATTTCAAGCCTGTCTCCAATAGCACAGTCATGCATGTGCTCAGCATTCTAATGGCAATTCTTTCAGCCTGCCCTTCTCTGCCCCCTGCTCTTGTTATCACCCAAATTCTCATTTGATTTAGCAACCTCCTGAAGAGAGGCTAAACACCTCTCTGGAAAAACAAAGCCATCCAAGAACATTTGCTAAGACTGAAATACAGCCATGTGCAGCACTAGAGCTGCTTAAATAATTAGAGGGACAAGAGCCTTAGGGAAGCAAGAGCAGCAGCTGAAACCAAATGCCAGGGGTTACTGTGATTTACACTGTTTGCTTCCTGTGCAGTTTTGGTAGTCTGGGGAACAAAGAATATTGTTTCCCTTCTTTTAGGCCAACTCCATCCCTGTACAGGTGTGGCATGGCAGCAGGATGCCATCAGTTCAAGAAAAGGACTGGGGAGGGAAGGGAGGGAATACTCATTTCTTCAATTCTCATCCAAGCAGACAACATCTGTGCTCCAAAGAGTTAATGATAATTTCACCATCCCCAAAGATGGCTTTTACTATCAGCACAGTAAAAGGTTTTTATGTGATCCAACAATAGAATGGCTGAACACTGAAAAGAAAGCAGAGAGAAAGAGGGAAGCAGGAGGAGGGAGGCCATCCTGTAAACCATGAGATTATTCCAAGTATCCCAGGGAAATTGGCCAAAATACTAGAAAAAATAATAAAAGACCCCAAACATACAAAAAACAACACTTTTTTGGAGAAATTGCAATACATACCCCAGAAGCCGACAACAGCAAGTCAGGACAGTTGGGTATAACAAGTATTTTGCTTACAAACCTAAAGGAAAAGCAGTCAAAAGTTGAACTCTCTTGTTTGATACCCTGGTCTTTAAATACACAATAAGAGAAAACAGCAGTTTTAAAAGAGAACCTTAGAATAAACAAACAGATTTTCCACATCAAGATAATTAGGAGGAAGAAAAAAATGTCACCAGTACTTAGGAAATATGCACTACACAAACCACTGACTTTCTACTTAATGAAGAACTGCATTTCCCCATCTGCACTCAGGTAATTCTACTGACTTCCTCCCAACAGAGAACATTGTCATTTAGATCAAAAAGTGCCAGTGGAGACAGATTTACTCAGGTAGCATGTTCCCCTTTCTCAGTTCATGATGCACATTAAAAACATGAATCAACAGATCCTTTAAAATGCAACAGTGATGGCTCAGCCTCCAGAGTGCCACATCTCTCCAGCCACAGTTGGAGATCATTTAAAAGCAATCTTTACAGAATTTTAATGTGGCAGTTTACCAGTGCCTACATTCAGCCAGAACTTCTGTTTTCCAGAAGTTGGTGATACTGCTTTGTCTTTGGTGAGTAATGAGGACCTGAACTTCTGGGGATCATTATTATCTCAGAGCTCACTAACCTAAAATACAGTGACCTGAGCAGAACATCACCTGAATGGGACACTCTGGCCTTTGGAAACAGGCATAACTTTAAAGCCATAGACTGAAAAAATAAAAGGAAGATATTTGGTCACTGTAATACAAACTTCCAGGACAAAGCAGGCACAATAGATCCAGCAAGAATCACCATGAGCCCCACTGCAAGAAGAAAATCCATGACTGTGAAACAAGACAATTACTGCTTTATGTAACCCTTTTTTATTCATTTCTAACTTAAATATTGAATTTTTGAATATCTTTCAATTAAGTTACACTGCTTTTCATTCTGCAACTACTAATGAACACCTTGGATACTTCCAGGGATGAGGCATCCACAACTTCCCTGGGCAACCTGAACTATTGCCTCACACCTTCACAGTAAAGAATCTTTTCCTAATACCTAATCTAAACCTACTCTCTGTCAGTTCAAAGCCATTCCCCCTTGTCCTGTCACTCCATGCTCTTGTAAATAGTCTCTCTCCATCCTTCTTGGAGGTTCCCTTCCTTGAATACATTTCATATTGCAGTCTCCAGCATGCTGCAGTCGGGTGTCCAAGCAGGAATGCTCCATCCATCCTGCTCATATAGCCAGGTTTTTTGTATTACCACAGAACCTCCAAGTCTGAGTTCTGCATGGAGATGATGTTAATTTAATTAGCATATGTTCAAATCTCAAAAGACAGTTCCTAAGACTTCCCTTCCTAAGACTAAGGTAGGTTCCATCCTGAGCTAACAATTTCTGGAGCCTCTTGTGACCAGCATTTGGAGGGAGATGATTCTGCTCCTCTGCTCTGGTGAGAACACTCCCAGAGGAGTGCTGTGCCCAGCTCTGGAGTCCTGCATACAAGGACATGGGCCTGTTGAAGCAGGTCCAGAGGAGGCCACAAACACAAGCAGAGGGCAGGAGCACCTCTGCTGTAAGGAAAGGCTGAAAGAATTGGGGGTTGTTCAGCCTGGAGAAGAGAAGGCTCTGGGGAGAACTTACTGCAGCCTTCCAGGACCTAAACAGGTCTTATAAAAGAGATGGAGACATATATTTTTTTAGGAGGGCCTGTTGCAACAGGACAAAGGAAAATGGCTTTAAACTAAGTGTAGACTCAGACTAGACACAAGGAAAAATTTTTTTTACAATGAAGTTCGTGAAACACAGGCTGACCAGAGAGGTGGTAGAGCCCAATCCCTGGAAACATTCAAGGCCAGCTTGGACAGAGCTCTGAACAACTTGCCCTTATTGAAGATGTCCCTGCTCAGGGCAGGAAGCTGCACTGGATGACTTTTAAAGGTCTCTTTCCACCCAGATCATTCCTGGATTCTGTTACAGACCAAGCTGTTGTTTAAGGTGATTTGAGGAGATGATTTCACGCACTCAGAGTAGAGGAAGGTGGCTGTGCAGGGAATGGCTGCACACAATGGCTCTGGCATAGAAGGCACTCACTCTCTGTGTCCCATGCAGTAGGATACAATACTATAGGGAGCCTTTGTCAAGCTGACTCTGATCTTCTCATCTCTGTCTGCAGTTAGGATATACCGGTCATCAGGACTCAGGGCCTGTTGGGAAGGGGAGAGTTTTAGTGCCCAGCAGTTCAAGGCTTGAAATTCTTAACTAGGAAAATAAAAAAGACAAGCAGTAAACCACCTGTATCTCCTCACCCTGAAAGGCAGGTACAAACACTAAGCCACTCTTTTCCAGTAACAATGGAAGCGTAAAATCTTTGTGAGAATAACTTTCTCACTGCTAAGACAAGCAACACTGACTTCCAGGTCCAGTGAAAGCCACTGACCCTCAACAGCACAGGTGGAAGAGCCCCTGCATCTTAAAAAGAAACTTATCACATTAAAGAGCTCAACTGACATGGCAGACTGGCTGAACTCCCACTCTGTCACCAAGACTTCTGAGACTGTAACATGAAGACTTTTTCAACATTCATAAGCTTGTTTCCTTACCAAACTCTGCCAACACAAACTCAGTAAGGAAACAACTAGAGCACATTTCATTTATATAATTAAAAAAACCCCTAACAAACCACAAGTGTGGGACAAGAGCAACAATGAAAGACCCAAGCACAAGCAGGAATGCAGGTTTGTAAATACACAGAGGCAGACACTTACCACATCCAATAGCAGAGAGACATGACCCAGCTCAAGTTTTCCATCTGCTTGAGGTTCTGTTATTGAGTAAGAATAGACATCACCAGACTTGTCTGCAACAAAAATCTTATCCTCTGCAGCTGTGATAACCAGGGATGTGCATCTCCTGGTCACAAACCTGAAAGACAAATGGCACAGCTTGAACTGCTCTGGATGGCAGCTTCAGCAAGTCCAGAAGTTAAACAGACCAAGAGGCTGGGCAAAAAGTTCTCAGATGCAACATTACTGAAATGGCAGCGATGATGAGAGTAACATTACAGGGCTGAAACAGCACTTTTGAGTCTAGTAAATGAGAGAATTATGTAATAGCAAACACCTGGGGTGGGGAGAGGACCAGGAGACCATTAAAAGCTGCATGACTGCATTTTGCTTGATACTTTCTCAACTGAGCACCTCACCCAGGCAGCATGCCAGGACTCTAATGAAGGCTGGTAGACTTCCTTGCACTCTACATAATAAAAATATGAGTTAAACACGCAAAAAAGACAAGGTAGGATTTGTCCTAATAGGAGTCCTTCACAGCAACACTTTGAAACACTGTACAAACTACTCCTCCAGCTGTCACTCTGTAATGTAAAGGGAAGCCCTTCCTGGTGAGCTTTGGAACTCTTTTCTCCTCATATTCCAAGTCACAGAGACACAGGCTCTGGGTTCCTTGTCCAGAAAAAGCTCAGAACTTGATGAGTTTCCCTCATCATCTGCCATCAGCTCAAAGCTCCAGCTGCCAGTGTAGCAGGTACCAGCTTTCTTACAACTACCCAGATAAACATAAGGACCACATATGCCAGAAAACATGTCCTGTGTGTTAGCACAGGACTGTGGGCACCAAGGATCACAGGGAATGGATATTTATATTCACCTACTCTGAAATTCAGTGGCCATCTGGAGGCAAGAGGACAATACACTGTGCTTCAGGTAGGAAGACAGAAATTCTTACACTTCTCAGTGGCTGTTTAAAGGAACACCACAACAACAGGATCACAGGCAACATAGTTCCAAAAAAGGTTACTTTGCCAACCAGAAAGTCTTGCTCTGAGTTCACTGTACCACCTGTGATCTTGAGCACAAAGATTCGAAAGTTCCCCTTTGTCTGACACGAGCTGACTACAAAGGCCAGCACTGTGTGAGACCTTTATATATCTTGCCACAAAACACCAACACAAGCCACAAAGCTCAACTTTGGCACTGTCATCCATGCAAAGAGCCTTTTACCTGTATTCCCAGTTTCCCAACATGAGGTAATGACATTCCCAAAAAATCCAGCTGTGGTCCTAGTTAAAACTTTCAGCAGAAACTAAAACACCAATGATCCAGTGGCATGTTACAGGCAAGACACACAAGGCAGGGCAGCAGGGAAGGCAGGACACAGAATGAACAGAAATTTGGCATTTCTGGTTTTGTCCTAGAACATCCTGAGTTGGAAGGGACCCACAAGGATCACTGAGTCCAACTCCTGGCCCTGCACAGGACACCCCAACAATCCCACCCTGTGCCTAAGAGTGTTGTCCAAACACTTCTTGAGCTCTGGCAGCCTTGGGGCTGTAACCACTTCCCTGGGGAGCCTCTTCAGTGCCTGACCACTCTCTGGGGGAAGAACCTTTTCCTGATATCCAACCTAAACCTCCCCTGGCACATTCTCATGCCCTGACCACTTCCTCACTACAACACTGTTTAACTCCAAAGGTCCATCCTGTACCCTACACACAGAGCCAAGTACAGAGACTTGATTTTGTTTTGCAGCCAGGGTCTCATATTTGTCAGAGACCACCAGAAGCAGAGAAGTCACATGCTCAGGTACTTTCCCGAGAAGCCCTTCATGGTCCTGGTTTTTCTACAGAGAATTGTCATAAGCAGCAGCAGAAAACTTGGAACTGGGGGACCTCTGGTGGACAGCTACAGGCTGTTTCCTCAAGAGGAATGTACTGAAGAAAAGCAGCTGCAGCATCTCTAAAGATGTGCTTTTGTAGAAGTTCACACACTCCCCAAAACACCTTCTCTTCCAAATCAGAAGGAACAAAGAATGCACTCACTGAGCTGCTCAGCATCACTCTTACAGGCCCAACGCCAGTCTTTACCAGGAGTGGGTAAAGTTTTAGTTCTTAAAGACATAAACGCTGGGTTTAGAATAAGGAAAGAGATTATCCTTCCTTGACCAGTGATATAAACATCTGCATTCCCATTCTTGGTATGGGGAAGACCACACATCAATGCTTGACAAATACTCTGAATTCCCAAAAACATTAAATTTGTTTGAGCGAGGGAATTTAAAAAAAAAAACGAAGCTAAGCAGTAACAAATATGAACATTTCAAATACTCCCATTTTAGAACTCTAAATCCATCAGCCATAACTCCATAACAACATGCACCATCCTGCTACCTTACCTGACACTAACACATTCCCAGGAAGGCTTCGTACGGAACAGAATCAGGCGTTTGTTGTCATCTGTCAAGGCAAAGTAATCTCCTGATGAGGAGAAGGCAAAAGCCAGGATGTCATCACTTCCTTTATCTGTCCCTTTTCCATCCTGCCTAATAGAGAGAAGGGGAACAACAGTTCACAACCTGATAGCTACTAAAATCCTTGAGGAGGTTGTTCCCAAACTACCAGGAGCACAAGGAACAAAGTAAAACTTGAAACACCTTTATTTCTGCTTAAAATGTTGAGCCAACATGGACATTAATGCAAAGAAATAAGCCAAGACAAAGGAAACTGATTTAAGGCCTAAGCCTGCATCACAACCTGTTTAGAAAACAAAAATTTGAGCTAGCACATCTTGATATATATTTGGGGGAAAACAGTAAAATGTTTCCTGTTTGGCTACAAGTAAAACAATGTCCAGTTGTTAGATTTAAACTAAGAAAAATACTTTTTTGTGTGTGTGTGTTTTGAACTCTCATGACTCAGAGAACAGATCTGGAGAACTTATGTAACTGTTTTGTGGGTTTTTTCAGCCTTAGATATCTAACAAAAAACACAGGACATTTCCATAAATGTCTTGACCGACAAGAGAGAGAACTGTTGATTTTGCCACTTGTGTTTCTCTAAGAAAAAGGTGCACAGTGGAATGAAACCTTGGATGAAATAGAAACAAAAAAATAGATATATATATATATCCATCAGAGTTAGCAAAACCAACCCTTCACCTGCTCAAGGAGTAATCCTATAGCTTTCTTTTACTGCCTTCACTGCCACACAAGCTCAGGAGATGCACCCTGCAGGAAAAGAGCAGATTTTCTCACCCTTTCTCTCCTAAGGGCTGCTTCTCCGTGCTGCTGCAGTCGTACACGAAGAGACTCTCATCACTGCAAGGGAAAAACAAGCCTAAAATTACTGGGACTAGAATAACCAGGAGGTTCACGATGAGGAGAGGCAACTATTTTGTAACATGCTCTTATTTCAAAGTTATTTGCACAACTGCCCCCATCTTGAGGAGACACCTCTGCCCAAGTGGGCTCCCAAAGTGCTACAGAGGCAGCAGAAATTTGTAATTTTGGACAGTATGCACATGACAAAAAGGAAATCCTCCTCTGCTGGTGAAGTAACGCTGCACTTTGCATATATTTTACTTCTGTCAGACTCAACAGATCTGTCAGTAGCATTTACCCAGTCACAGAATCACAAGATGTATCAGACTGAAAGGGCCCACAGTGGGTCATCTGCTCCCACCTCCCTGCTCCAGCAGGGCCATCCCACAGCACATGGCACAGGATTGTGTCCAGACAGTTCTGGAATATCTCCAGAGAAGGAGACTCCACACCCTCTCTGGGCCATCTGTCCCAGTGCTCAGTCACTGCTGAGGAAAGAAATTCTTCCTCATGTTCAGATGGAACTTCCTGGCCATCAGTTTCTGCCCCTTGCCTCCTGTCCCATTGCTGGGCACCACCAAGCACAGCCTGGTCCATGCTCTGACACCTCCCTTCAGATACTACATGGAATCTCAGAATCATTCGGGTTGGAGGGACCTCTGGAGATCACCCAGTCCAACCCCCTGCCAAGGCAGGGCCACCCAGAGCAGGTGACACAGGAACACGTCCAGGTGGGCTTGGAATGTCTCCAGAGAGGGAGACTCCATGAGCTTTCTGGGCAGCTGTTCCAGTGCTCTGCCACCCTACACGTAAAGTTCCTCCTGATGTTGAGGTGGAACTTCTTGTGTTTTATTTTACAGCCATTGCTCCCCCTCCTGTCACTGGGCACCACTGAAAAGAGTCAGGCACCATCCTCTTGGCCCCTGTCTTACAAATACCTTTATGCACCTTCCTTACAGACATAAAATAGACTGTCATCATGCCTGTATATACATATGTATGCATGTATATATAAAACAATATACATTGTAATATATAATACACGTATGTGTAATTTTTATACATATTATACATATACATGCTATATACGTGCTATACCTACATATGTTACATATGCATGTTACATATAGACACCCACATATGGCATCTATACGTTATGTACATATATACGCATGTGTAACAGACATATATATATAATCTCTATGTTATATACAGTCGTTCACACAGCAGTGACCTCCAACTGGGGGAGCACAACCACGACAGAAAACCACCAAGGCTGGAAAGTTTTAAAGTGATGTTTCGATACGAGAAAACGCTGACAAGGAGCACGGAAAGGCACGAACCGCAGCAGGGCCAGCGGCTCCTGCACCGCCCCAGCACCGCCCGGCCCTGCCAGCGGGGCCACGCACGGGCCCCTGCGAGCCCCCTCAGGGGGCACCGGGCGGCCTCCGCCGCTCTGCCCCACCAGGCCGCACCGCACCCCGCAGAGCCCCGGCCCCGCACGCCCCGCACTGACCCGTCCTGCCCGGGCCGCGCCGCCAGCAGCCGCCCCCCGCCGCTCGCCACCGCCATCGCCCCGCGCAGCGCCAGCGCCGGCCGGGCCCCGGGGCTCCGCCCGCCGCCATCGCCGCCCGCCATGCGCCCGCGCCGCCACGTGCGCTGCTGCGTCACCGCCCCGCGCCGCCCCGCGCCCGCCCCGCCCACCGGCGGCGCCGTGAGGGCTCCGAGCAAGATGGCGGCGGCGGCGGCGGCGGCGCTGAGGGGCGGCGGGCGGGGGGTGACCCGCGAGGTAAAGGGGCTCCTCGGGCCGATTGCCGTACCCCCTAACTCCCTCAGCTGTCGGCATTCCCTCCCGCTTTCTTAACTCGTGTTACGTTGTCCCCTGCAGGTGTTGCTGCTGGAGGCGCGGGGGCTCTGCACGAAGCCGGTGGGCACCGGGACGGCGCCGCCAAAGAGTAAGAGGGTGGTTAGATAGTGAGAGGTATCGGGGTGTCAGTAAAAGGAGTGGGTGAGGAAAGCTGGAGGAGGGTCACGCCTCGGAAGAGGCGCTGCATAAGCTGGGAAAAACCAAGGACTGAAAGGTCATCGCCATGTAAACGAGGGTTTCTGGTAAAATGTACCGTGTAGTAATAAAAGTAAAAGTAAAGGCCTGGCTGTGTGGAATATATTTATAGGCCATATACATAGACACACATGTGTGTAGTTGTATATTTATGAGCTTGTCACTTCTTCCCTGTTCACCTTAATATTCAAGGCCAGGCTGGATGGGACAGTGTCAGACTGTTCAGCGTGTACGAAGGGGAATGGCTTAAAACTGAAAGAAAATAGGGTTGGGTTAGGTTAGATATCAGAAAAAAATTGTTTACTGTGAGGGTGGTGAGGCCCTGGCACAGCTTGCCCAGAGAAGCTGTGGATGCCCCATCCCTAGAAGTGTTTTTAGGAGGTGTAAAACCTAGTTTTTAACTTTAGATGATTGCCCTTGTCCTTCAAAATGTTTGTGTTACCAGGATTAAAGAATAGGAAGACTTAGAGAAAGACTTCCAAGGTCCAAATATCCCAAATAGCAGCTCCAGACAACAGTGTAAGAAGCTGCCATGTCCTTCCTGTGTTAAATTTGGTTATAATGCTTCTTGCCCCAGAGGTTTGCAAGCCTGAACCTTGTTTTGGGTGCTGCCCTCCATCCCACATTGAGGAGTATTTGAAACCATTTTGTCCCTGACCAAAGTCAGAACAGGAATACAGATTTCAAACACTGATGCCTTGTTTGTGTAAATGGAGGCTCAGTGGTTCAGTGAGGTTTCCTGTCCCAAATTAGAGATCCAGGTGCTGGAACAGGAAAGCTCCATGGAACCACATGTAGGAGTGATCAGACTTGTTGACTGCTGTTGAAAAGATCACTGAAAGTGTAGTTGAATGCAGACTTCTGCCACCTTCCTAAATGCCAAAGCAAATAAAAGCCTGGCTGTTCCATTAAGAAAGCCTTCACTGCATAGATTAATTGAACAGCAAATTGCTTTTTATTACAATTTATTTTTTTGCATTAAGTGTATTTGAGATGTACTTTAGTATCAGTTTCTGGATTCACTGTCCTGCAGCTCTGATTTGTGTCAGGAGACCTCTTAGGCCAGCTTTCCCAGCCAGCTGCTTCCCCTGCAAACACTCCAGGTTAATTAAGATGCATAGGATGCAGCTGCCTTTGCCAGATTCTGACTGGAACAGGATGTGCAAATTTTCCTTGCTTTGATAAAATAGTCATGTTTACATACAGAGTCAGTGATGGGAAATAGACCTGTAATTTCTGCCTGTCACCTGAGTGTGAACAGGCTTTAAACACCTTCTGGGAATGATGCTGATGTTCCAAGCATCAGGAAGAACACATCTGGGAATGATATTCCTGTGACTGATACGGATGTGGTGTTCTTTGGGCAAAGTGATGCAGGTACAGATTAGCAAAGTTTGAAATACCTTAATTAAAGTGTATCAGTCATATTGGGTCTTTCAGCTTTTAATCATAAAGTCTGTCTTTTCCACTTATCCAAACTTAACTGTTTAAAGTGTTATTCCAGTAACTAATGGTCAAGTTGAATTTTACCTGCCTTCTTGGTTTCTTAGGATGTTGTAGCATTAATACTTTTTCAGGTTTTGCTCAGCTTTCCCTTGCCTGTCCTTCCTTTGGCCATTCTTGTGTTAGTTTGACCTCCTCTATGCTTCTCTGAAGAACTCTTCCATCCTGAGTGATGCTTCCTTGCATGTTAGTCTCTCCAGGCTGCTGTTTAGCTGGGTCAGGGAGTCAGACCTCTTCCAAAGGTGGCTGCCCATCCTCCTGCCTCCCCCTGCCCTTCCTTCCCATCCTGCACCTTCCATCTGGCAGAGAGAAGTATGTGCTTGAAATTATTCAAAATACTACCTGTAAACTTGATACTTCTTTTCATTGTATTTTGTTATGATAAAAACTCTGCATTTCTTTCTAAAGTACTTTGCTTTTATTTTCATGTGCTTGTCTCTTCTGTGGTGTTTTCATCATACAGGGTATTACTGTAAAAGACTAGTGAGGGGAAAACTACATTTAGTTTATAGTCTTATAAAGTAGGTCTGGATTTCCAAATTCTGCAGATAAATCTGCATAATGGGCTGGAAATCTGGTGAATTTTGCTGCTGGTTGGAAGTGGTGCAATTTGTAATGGAGTTGGCTTTGCTATAGCCAGTTCAAGCCATGGTGAATCTTCTTAATGTGCTCCCTGTCCTCCTTGACCTCCTGTTTTTTGTAACTACAACAGTATTTGCTGTTGCTCAGCCTCTTGAGGATGATAATAAGCATCCACAGGGTATTATGTACTCTCTGAAAGGACCTGAAAATTGCTACCTTCTTCTTCAACTGTTTGTTCCTTGTCTGGAGAGTTTAGCTTAATGCAGGTATCCACGAGGGAGAAAAAACAGACAGAAACAAACATGAAGCATCAGGAGATCTTCTAAGACTTCTTTAACAAAGAGGTCTCAAACCAGAAATAGGAAGTGAAGACTGTGGGAGATAAGGTCTTGGAGAAATAGTGTTGGACTGTGGGGGTACACCTCAGCTGGCAGAGGTCACGTGGGCAATGAACAAGTAATACCTTCATGGATGGCCTCAGGTATCTCTTACTCTGCTGCTTTGCCTTTTGGGAGTCATCCCTCCCTTCTGCTTCCAGGATAACTCTTGCAAGCAGCTGTGGCTGTGTCTCTTTACTTTGTCTGCTTCGCTGGCTTGTTCACAGACAAGCGTTGTCTCTGCAGCAGCATTTGAAGAGCTTGGCTAACGAGCCATCCTGATGCTCACCTGAGATAGGGAAGTGTCTGCAAACCGTTTCCAGTGATGCAGAGTTGAAGCACAGGGAAAACCAGCTCTTGGAGGAGTCTGGCAAAACGAGGAATATAAGGATTTATCTCCTGAGTTTTGGCATTGCAGCAGCAAAAACTGTTACATGCTACTACAACTCCAGTTCCTTTAACTTAAAAAGTCTTAAAACTTTCTGCTTTGCAATGCCTGTGTTTAGCATTATAATTCCTTCAATGTATTTTTGTACCAGATTATCTCTGAAAGTTAAAACTGTGTGACTGAGATCAATAACAGCAATGTCAGATACAATGATGATAATCCTCTTTATGCCGTTTCCTAGATGTAGTGGCACCACAGGGAAGCACCAAGCTGCTTGCCAGGAAGGCACCAGTTGAATTTCGTAAAATGTTGTCTTCTAGCTCTCTCCTGCTGTCTGCAGACAAAGGGGAGAGCATATCTAGTACCAGCCCCAAGGAAGCTGCAAAATGTGCTGAAGACACGAGGATGTCCATGTCAAGAAAAACTGTGGTTGCATTTCCTCAGCGAGGAGTTGTTTCCTCCCTTGAGGAGGAAAACCTCACTACACCTGCAAGAGGAGGAGGCCTTAGGAAAGAGTTAGTTGAAGAACAAACTTCATCTTCATCCAGCTCAGAGTCAGATTCTAGCTCAGATTCTGAAGATGAAAATATTGATGATTCAGAAGTTCCCATTAAAACTAAAGTTGAGTTTCCCAGGCGAGATCCTATCTTTTCTGAGAACATAGCAGTAAAGGCATCAATGCTGGCAAAAGAGAAATTGTCCCAGAAATCCCTCAAAGAATATGGAATTAAGAAGCTGCCACGCAAACCAGAAATTAATGTGTCTCCTGTAAAGCAGATCAAATTTTCTAAAACATCAGTCAGCCAGGAAACATCAAAATCCAAAGCAAGAGACCCCAAAGTAAAATCCACTCCAAAAGAGCAGAAGTCAGTCTTAGAACCACATGTGGTGAAAAGTCTGGATCTGACCAATGTCACTCATAAATCTGATCCTGTGGAGGAAAAGTCCATTGGAACCCAGGTAGCAGCTGTTCAACTGAAAGCCTCAGCAGTGACTCAGGAAGACAAAAAGCAAAAACTGATATCCAGAGGAGAGAAGGAAAAGGTGAAGGAGGCACAGGAGCTGGAAGCAAAAGAAGTAACTGCTCCTAAAGTGGAAGAGACTTCTGGAAGCACAGTGTTGGTGATGGGCACCATGGCAGAGGAGGAGATCACGCAGGAAGCAGGAGTCCAGGCTGGAGAAAGCAGCACGATAGAGGGTACAACTTTAAATTGTTTGAACTTTATGATTCATCTGGGCTAAGGTTTGACTTTTTTAAAGGGTTTCCACATCTTCTCTGATCTTTGTACTGAAGCTGACAGAGTGGCAGTGACTCTCTGGAAGATAAATTGTTGTTCATTGCTAATTGTTTTAAGCTGTCAGTAATACTCAGTCTCCAGCTATGCTGTGAAAGGAAGCGGTTTCATTTCTCTGTATTTATAGTTTCATAAAGCAGTTACTTATAAAATGGAAACAAGATTGCTTCCACTGTGAGCAAAATCATGGGTTTTATATGACAACACTTGTTTTCATTCTTCTCTTTTCTCGGAAGGATTTCGTAGCTGCCATTCTCATGAGTCAAACTTGATGCCATCTCATTGTTGCTTAAACCCTGCTCTCTTTCTGGTTTTGTTTTGGATTTTTTGGGGTTTTGATGGGTTTTTTTCAATCTATCAGTGTTTCAGATTTCAGTAGACTTTGAAAATTCATAGTGTAATGCCAGAAACAGGTGGTGTTGATTCTGAGACTGGAAGGTTGCAAATAACTCGTGTGGAAGTAGTGAGTCAGTTTTGTAGTGAGCTGTGGAGGAGACAGTGGTGTTTTCAGGGAAGACCATCATGCATCATGCAATCATCTCTTTGGCTGTGCTTCCCTATCTGACTTCCCCTTCTTATTTACTGCCATCCTCTTAATTGCCTGCTGATCTCATTTTGTGTATCTCGGTAGCAGATGTCCCTCTGGCCTGATCTGTCATGATTCTGCCTTTCATCTTAGGCAGTATAAATCTGCCATTCTTGAGACCCCTCTTCTCATTGCTACTCTGAATTAAAGAATTTGCCTGCTTGGAAGTAAAAGCAGCATGCTTGGATATCATCCTTCAGGAAAGGCCCTGGGGGCCAAGGGAACAGCAAATGGAATGTGAGCCAGCAATGTGCCCTCCAAGCAAAGGCCCCTGAGGGTTACTTGGGAGGAGCAGGCTGAGGGAGCTGCAGTTCCTCCCCTGGTGAGGTGCACCCAGGGTGCAGTGTTCAGTTTGGGGCTCCCCAGTGCAAGGGAGATGTGGGGCTGCTGGACAGCATCCAGCAAAGTGCCACTGAAATGATGGAGGGACTGGAGTAGCCTGTGAAGAAAGGCTGAGAGAGCTGGGACTGTTCAGCCCAGAAAAGAGAAGGTTCAGACAGAACGTCATCAATGTGTGGAAATAAACAGAAGGAGAGTGCAGAGAAGACAGAGGTAATGCTTTTTAGTGGTACACAGTGATGGGACAAGAAGCAGTGGGTACAAACTGAAACACAGGGTTTTGCCTCAACATCAGTGAACTCTTTTTTTTTACTGTGAGTGATGGAGCACCGCACAGGTTGCACAGAGAGGTGGTGGGGTCTCCGTCCTTGGAGACACTCAAAAGCTGTCTGGATGGGGTCCTGGGCCTCCTGCTGTAGCTGACCCTGCCTGATTATTTGGGGTTGGACCAGCTGACCTACAGAGGTGTCTTCCAACCTCAGCCATTCTGTGACTCTGAAGTGTCTGACCGGGTTAAGTGACAAAATAGTTGCATTTGTATGTCAGCTTCCAGGAGATGGTGCTGAGTAAAAGACCTGCCTTCTGTTTGAGGGGTTGGTTGGCTCATAATTTCGTCTGTTTCCTTGCCTTTTTCCCTGATGGCAACTCGAATGACTGGAAGTGGCCCTCTGTGCTGTGGTCCAGTTGACAAGGTGGTGATCAGCCAAGAGTGGACTCGATGATCTTGGAGGTCTTTTCCATCCTAAATGATTCTGCACTTCAAATAACAAAATGCAGCACTGTTTGCAAGTGATAATTTTGATTTGCTTGTTCCTTCTTGCAGTAAAGAAAGCATAAGCTTTCTTTAAAAAAGAACAAAAATTTGGGATGGGCTATTTTTTTATCTACAGATGATGCTTTTCTCACCATTCATCCACAGTGGAGTTCTAGATGCTCAAACATTATTTTTGTCTGGTGTCTCCAGATGTATCTTGTTCTCTCTTCCTTCTTTGAGAACAGCCACTGCTTTTCCTTGTTTGACATTCAGAGCTGCCTGTACCACCTGTAATTCCTACTTCTGTCCTGCCCCTGTGCCCTTTTGTCTGCAAACTCTGCAGCAGCCACACAGAAGATGTAAAAGGAATTTTTCTCAGTACAAACCTGGATGTTCAGGTGATATCATCCCTTTGTAGAGCAGTCAGCAAAACCTGCTGACTTGAACTGCTGAGTGAGGAGCAAAGTTGTAGCTGCTAACTCAGAAATAGGCCTGTGATTCATTTTGGAAGAATATCCCATGAAGTGCTTGCTCTTTAAGAGACAAAGCAGAGACCAAGGATGAAGTGTGGGCAGGATGAAGTCAGGAATAAATTTTTCCTTCGAGAAGCCAAGTGCAGTGTATTTGGGCAGGAAAAATGAGTCTCCATCTGCTTTCCTTCTTGCACATCTGTCTCCGAATTTGGAACAACTGTCTCTTGCAGGTTGAGTGTACTCTTGCCTCCACTTGGCTGTTCTTGGGGCTCTTTGGAGCAAAGAGCATCATCTGGCTCTTCTCTCTGTAGTGTTGTCTCCTATGAGCTGTGTCAGGAGGAACTGAGCAGTAGGCACAGGGCTATTTCCTGTCCTGTTTTGCTGAAACCATGACTTACTACCTTGAGGTTTATAAGCAAGCCTTGCTAAATGCTATGGATATTTCTCTTAATCTGATAGCTTCACACTGCAGTCATTATGTCATAAGTAAAGGGAAATCCTGGTGTTGCAGTTCTTGTGTTTCTATTGTAGGTGCACCTATTACTAAAAGGGCTTAATACAGTCTAACCTGAACCACCACATACAAACTTATATGACAAAGCTTTTCACTACATTGTGTGTCTTCTTCTATTGTTAAAACTCTGGGTATACAAGAATAAATTAATATTAGGAGTAAAGTTTTATTTCTTGCTATTTCCTTTGTTGTAAAATCAGCCTGTAATGAGAACCTTTTATGTAAATTACACTGCCTAGATTTGCATAATATTCTAAAAGCATAAGAATTAATGTTGGCTTTAACATGAAGTAAAGAGTTCTAAATAACTTTATTGGGTTATTCTTTTTGGAGTAGAGCTAATACAAAGTATAAAAGATTATATTTACAAAAAAAAGAAATTTGCATCAAAGCCTCTTGATATATTACTGTTTGGTATAACCACATTTGAAATTAAATTGTGGAGATCTTGCTAATTCCATCACTTCTCCCCATGGCAAAAATTCAATCTGTAAAGTAGCTCTAATAGCTGTATCTCATGGTCTGACAGGATGATACATCATTTGTACTGCTCCTTTGCCCCTCCTGCTTTGCTAAGAATGTCACCTACTGTTCTGGCTGGAATGAAAACCAAGGCAACTATGAGAAAGCCAGGAAATGCAGACATATGTCTTGCAAAGATAAATGGAATGTTCTGCCCTGTGCACCCCCAGCATTAGGTGGTAGTTTGGGTTTAAAACCTGCACTGTATGAGATGCCTTGTACTGATCCCTGTTCCCCACTGCACAGTAATGCGCTGCTTCAGGGCCAGACAAGGCACCAGCTGGGCTTAGGAAACTTCTCCTTTTGTTGTAGTTGCTGACTTTTCTCTTTTAAATGTTGACTGGATGAGGCATCTGACAGTTTATGAAGGCTGACTCAGTGCTTAAAAACATTGTCCTCTGGTGTAGCATCCTCATAGTCACCAGTTACTGTTTGTTTTCACAGAGACCACAGCGCCTGCTCAAGAGGAGTTTGACAATTCCACCTACAAGAACCTGCAGCACCACGAATATCACACTTACACCTTTCATGATTATATCACTGTCCTCTCAAAGTACAGGCAGCCTCAGCCATCCTCTGGAAGACCATCACCAAGGCACTGAAAGAACCACAGTTATAACAAACACCCAGGCAAGATGATGAATTGTTCTATTTAGCACTGTTGCTTCATCTGTATAATTCAAATCAGATAATAAATAATAAAGGCATAATAACTTGGGCTTTTGAACAGTCCTTCCTGGCTCTTGGGGTCCCTCACTTCTTGGCTTTTATGAGCGAACTGCAAATGAATCATCACTGAATAAAAATATATTTTCTACCTCACCATATATATTATTTGGTGATAGTGTAAAAAAGTCCTCACTTTTCAGTGTCTCCCAACTTTTGATACTGATCATTCTTACAGGACCATGTCAAAGAATCCCTCGGGATTCAACTGCCTGTGGAGTCCGAGCCATGGTTTTAATTTGGTGGTGTTGTCACTGTACTGCAGTGGGTTGTGCTCCTTGCACACAAACATGTTCCCAGCTCTGAAGAGGTTCTGTTTATTCTGGATTTGGGACTTAAAATCATTGGCTGGGAGCAGCACAAGAAGTATTTGTCTCCTGTGGCAAGAGTGAATGTTTTGTGTTAGTGGAGGAATGCAGGTTTATGTAATGTGATTGAAACATCTCAAAACCTCTGCTCTTGTAAAGGGAGAACAGAACATACAACTTTATTTAATCATCTGTTGGGGGCTCCAGCATCCAGGTTCTGCAGTAATTGAAATAATTTAAAATGTAAGAGAATCTCAGTGGGCACTTCCTAATGGACTTTACTGTGTTGATTAAACTCTGAGGACAAAAACCTATTTCTATGGATAGAAACATTTGAATGTTATTTTTAAATGTGGTGAAAATACCATAAGGGTAAAACCAGCTCCTGGTACTAATTGCTGGGAGTATGTTTCATTTCCCACTTCTTTTTTCCCCCCACTAAAAGTTAAAATTGCTGTCCATCCTCAGTCTTGCTCTGCAGAAAATGTGAGCCATGAGGCACTTCTCAATACACGTTATCAGCAGTTACAGTTGGGTCTCAGTAAATTCTGTATTTCCATCCTATTAGTAACAGTCTTCTGCCTTCTGGGAAAATGGCCTTGATGGCCGCCAGCTGTTGTGGGTTTAGTTCCATTTTGGCTTCTTGTTCATTTTGGGGCTTTTTGGAGTTAATTGGCCTTTAAGCAGTTCTTGCAATAACTCCAGCATTTTCCATCACCTGTCTGTATTCTTTCAAGCAACAGACCAGGAAAGATCAAAGGGAAAACAGAGTCAGCTTTAGGAGTCTATCTGGATATTGGATGTGAATCCCTGGGTGCAATTAGTAGAGCAGATATTTTATACTCTAACTTGGCAAAAATGTGGTAAGAAGGATCAAGAGGCCTACATCAATTTGCTGTGTAGAATTTTAAGTCAGAAACCCCTGGCAAGCAATTTTATTGTCCTGTAAAAAATAAAGAGCATGTTGGTGACTCCAACTGAAATTTAGAAATCTGTTAATGTATAAATCCACGTGCTGAGGAATAAAGAGCAGAAAGTCACTCAGAGACACCAATGGTCCCATGTACACTGTACTTGTAAAAGGGAGAGAAATTTGCTGCTAACATTAAAAACATGAAAGAATCGGGGTCTTCCTTTATGAAGGGCCCACAGGAGGGCCCCAGTAAAGCTGCTGTGATTTGTTATTACCTGAGACTCCACGGAGTAACCTGAGCCTCACAGCTCAAGAGCTGCACTGGTGCTGAACTGTGCTCTGAGCTGCTCTGTGATTACAGAAGGAGGCTGCAAATTGTCAGACTCTAAGCAGTAAAAGTGAAATGTGTATTTACTCAGCTTACCCACGGTAGCTGTCACTGGTGGCTGTTGGGAGTCAGACTTGCTCACCTCGTGCCCTTTTTTATTTCTCAGGAGGGCTGGTGTTCTAAACAGGGACTGAATCAGCCCAGGAGGAGTGGGTTGAGGTAGAAATGTGTCTTGCTTTCAGTCAACTCCCACCCTCTGGTCAGCTGCATTTCTAAATAAGGTTCTAATTTGGTCCTGGGACGGGCATTTAGCTACCCTTGTTTCATGATCACAGCAAAAATTAGTGGTGGATGCCTTTTCTATCCATGTAATTCTGCCTTGGTGTCTTCTGGTGAGCCTTCCACACCTCTGAAATGAAGCTGGAAGTCAAATAACTTCAAAACTCTTGTGGTGCCAGGCTTAGGTTTGCCGTGCTCAGTGAACCAGTCTGCTCTGGAAAGGGCAGATAATGCAAGGAAAGCACCAAGACTTCTTCCCACTGTCAATGAAAAAGGCTTCATTTTTTTGTCCTTGGCTATTATCAGATGTTGCTGTGTTTGAGTCATATGCTAACATTTAAATTTCAAGCAGGATGCAACACGATATACTCAAATTCTGTAACATTAGTAACTTTGTCTTGCTGTGCTAGGTACTTGCCAGGTAAGTCAGGGACCTTGTTTGGCAGAATGTATAATCCAGGATACTAACGTAATTCCTGGAAAACCTCAAATGTGAAAGAAATTAAGTCTCAGCTTAGTCACTGTGAAAAGCAGCTGTTCAGATCCAGCATAGACTTCAGAAGTGGGGTTTTCAATGCAAATTGCATTACTGGGGGAGTACAAGAAGATCTGGAAAGTGGAATTAATTAACCTCTCACTGAAAAGATGAAGCAACCACTTTCCTTGTCAAAGGGAATGGTTTTTAAACTTTATGTCTTTTTATTTTTTTTAAGTCTAGCAAACTGCTAAGAAAATTGCTTTTCAAAATTTTCTCACACTTAGATCTCTAATTTTGAGCCCAGAAGGTTCTGGATGGTCTCTGGAAACCCACTAATCCAAGGTACAGAAGTGGTACTGCAAACAGAGCTTGTGGTGATCACCTTAGGTATTACAAGTTCAAGACTTTTTTGGTCCTTCTGGTGCTTCCTGTGGCCTCCAGTCATGATAAGAACTGAAATCTATTAAGGATCTCTTCAAGTTTTCTTTCAAATGTGGGAAATGAGATTAACTGAGTGCACTGACAGATCTTTCACAGTACATCCCCAGTGTTCAACGATCAGAACACATCCAGTAAGCCCTAAAAACCTGCCCCAGCTCCTTTCTCTCACCACAAGAGATGCCATAATCGTGCAATGCTTGTCTGTTCCAAACAGTTTGAATTCCTGGTGGACCCAGTCAATGGCTGGTGTGCAGTGAGTGAGCAGAAAACACACTCCCAGTATCCTGTGTAGCATCATAACATCAGAATTGTGCAAACTGACATTGGAAGGGAAGTCCTGAGATCAGTCCTCTGCTCTGCAGCAGGTGCAATTAGATCAGGTTGCCCTGGACCTTGTCCAGTTGAGTTCTGAATATACTCAAGGATGGAGATCCTACAGGCTCTCTGGTCATCTTCTCCAGCATTTGGACACCCTTGAGTTTTAAAAGACAAACAAAAAAGCTTTACCTGTTGTCTAATTGGAATTCTTTGTTTCCTGACGCTGATCCTTATGCGACTCTTCTGACAAGCCTGGCTTTGTCCTTTCTGTACCCTCCAAGGAGGTAGTGGAAGGCAGCAATAATGTCCCCCTTATTGTCCCCTTCAGACCAGGTTACTTCTGTAACACCCAAGTGATTGACTCCATAACCAGGGTGGTTTTGGGCTGTAGTTTCGCTTGTTTGTTTTTATTTTATCCTTTTAGAGAAACTCTTCTAATCTCTGCATAATATTAATTAAACTCTTAGGATTTTAAACAAAATATCCCACCAAGTTTCCAAATTATCCTTCTCCTCTCATGTGGTTCTATTTAATGGAATTGTAAATACTTTCTTCTATGACTCTATGGTTTCAGTGCTTAGATATTATCCTTAGTGTTCAGCTTGTTCAGCTCAGGATCACTCCTAATACAATCTACAGATATTTCTGAGCTCTCATTTTTTTATTTTTGCCTACACACATTCAATTATACCTGGAAATTCATACCCACCTCTGGAAATCTTGGATATGTGGCAGTTTAGGGGCAGAAAAGACTGTATTAATGCATAGTTAGGGACATAAGTTTAAGTAAATGTGTTTATAATGAAATATCCCAAAAATTTGGCTCAGTGTGTGGAGTCAGTGGGTCAAATCTCAAAATTTATTTTGGTCTCTCCTGCCCTCTTTACAAACTTTTAATTGCAAAACAGATTGACAGGAACATGTTTCTGTAAATCTGTAGTGTCACAGAATGCAGCCTATATGCATTTTAACTTCTAACACTCACAGAGCCTGTGCCATGTGTCTGAGTTAAAATCAATGCCTAAAATTCTTAGTGGGGTTGTTTTTTTCACTCCAGTCTGAAATGTGGTTCAAATGGCAATGCTCCTTCCCAAACAGACAGTTCCTACAGCAGTAATGTAAAAAAATGAGCTAATGTAGATTATTTATGCTTTCTCTTTTTGTGTTGGTTGAGATTTTGCTCCATTTTCTGTTCCTGTCTCATGTCTGTCCATGATAGTGAGGTGCTCTTGCTATTCCATTTGGCCATGAGGGTACACTTGGTTTCCAAAATGTGTGACAGCATTTTTCTGGCAGGGGAGAGGGAATGTGCAAGCCACAACACACCTTGAGCTACACAAAGGCTCGTGGTCGTGTCTCAAAGAAGGGAGCAAGAGTTACTCTTCCCTGGAGGCTTGGAAAGGGATTTGAGAGCAACACCCCTCCATGCTTCCATTGCTCATTTCCAGGTGCTCCTTTTCCAAAAGGCACCTCCCATACTTTTTTTATTTAGTTTAAAATCATGCCACACAAGGCCATTGTAAACTGTATGGAGGTTTCCCAAACTCCCCTGGGATATTCCTAAAAGTGAGCTGCATCCTATAGTTTGAGGATTGGGAGAAACGTGAAGGGAGCTGGAAAGAAACTCAGAATATAGAATACAGAAGGGAAATGTAGGAACTGAGAGCAAGGATGGTCCTTATGACTCAGGTGTTGGACTGAATCATTTGTGAGACCTCTGGCTGCCCAGCAAGTTGCATAATTCCTTAGGTTCTCATCCTTGCTTTATAGATGAGGAGTTAGTGGTCCCAACTTTCTCTTTGTACATCACATCTATTTAGCGAGCAACCCAGAATAAAAACTAGTAAAAAATGGGAAAGATTTTTTTCCTACAACTTCTATCTCGGGGGCGCACATCGTTTAAGAGCTCTGAGCTAGCTGAGGTTCTCCCAGGAGATGCAGTGCTTATTAACAGCGTGACAAAAATACACTTCAGATAGGCTGGGCAGAAATGCCAGCAATTTTGAAACTGCATTCAGGCAATGGCAAGACCGTTGAGATACAAAAAAAAGCTTTACAACTGTTCCAAATACTTACTAGTGGAAGGCTGTTAACAGACAGGAAAAAATGGGGAGGTGTCCAAAACCAGCAATCCACCCTGGTGAGAAATCCAGCTGCTGGGAAGTGGAATGGTGCTGGAATTCATACCAGGTTGTTGTCTCTGGACACCAGTCAATGGACTCCATCTTCTATATCACCCTCCCGTTAGCCATAAGAAATCGGTGTTTTTCAACTCCTTTTCTCTTGGCGGCTGGATGTGGAGAAGGAGCTTTTTCTCTCAAGTCCTTGCTGAAGAATCATTTCGAAACTGTTGTATTTTGGAGTTCAGGGAAGGAACTTCACTACTCTGCCCCACTCCTGCCTCTTGAAGGTCACCATTGGACTGAGAAAAATCGAGCAGTCTATCCTTCCTCCAGCTGCTCAACTCCTGCTGTTTGGTTTTTACTGTTGGGCCCAGAGCTGCTTATCTTCACAGTCTTCCTCCCCTCTGAATAACTTCAGGATTTATCCCCAGAATCAATGGCTGCTTTCTTCTGCAGAGTCTTGGGAAACCAGCATCTTTAGAGATCTCCAAAAGGACACCCCATTCCTCCCCCCTCTGCTTCTATCGCTGCAAATTTGAGATGACTATAAAAAAAGAGAACTGAAGAAAGAAATAATTGGGGGTTCTTTTCCTTGGTGTTGGCTGCACTTTTATGATTGTGTTTTTTGAGATTTTCCACGTAGCCTCGAGGAATGGGGAAGCTGTTTTTTCGGACGTTAAGATTCCAGGTAACAGCTACAAGATTCCAGCTGCTGCTCGGGCCGCGGGCTCCGTGATCCTCACCGATTTATGCGTGCTAATGTTAAGAGATTTGGCAGCACTTCAAGCGAGCGGGTGAAAACAACGTGTTTATTCTAAGCTTTGCTCTTGCCCTTTGACTTGACAGCGGCTGTGCAAGTGGCCTGGCTGCTCCAGCTCCTCTCCTCCAGAGCATGGGAAAAGCAGGAGCAGCAGCAGGGAGACAGCTGGCTGGCTGCTGACTTAGAAAGGCATCATTGCGTCACGTCACGCTGGGTGAGTTATCTTTGCCATCAGAAGGGCCATGATTTTCCCTTTCTTTTCCTTTTTTTTTTTAATTTTGTGGGAGGGTAGGTGCTCCACAAATTCATGGCGGGGATTTGGTCACGTCGAGTAAAGTGTCCCATCTGTCAGAGGCAAAGTGGGTTTTCATCCTTGAAATGTACTGTTTTTCTGACCCTTTAAAAAAAAGAACTCTGCTGGACTCCCTTTGAATCCCCTTTAAATGAATGGTTTGTAAACTTATTAGGATTTTAGGATATTAGGCCTTTCTCATATTTAATGTGTGGATTGTCTGAATGGAAACATTAAAGCCAACACAAGCAATAAAGATGGATTGCCAGTAAAATAGTTTGGCCTCTGACTGCACAGAGGGAGGAGATCAACTCAAGAAAACATTTCCTAAAAGTCACTTTTCTAACTGTAAGGCAATTTTAATGGCTGATTCTCACTTAAACCTACACTGTTCTCCAGTTTATTAATCCACACATTTAACTCGGTGTCAAAGTGGAAGTTAATTGACATTCTGCTTCCAAAGCAATGCTGGTATTCTGATGGGCACCAAACTGTCACATGAAATACAGTGTAAAAGAGAATGGGAAGCAGTAGGGGTGTTTCTGAGAATCCAAAGAGTTTGCAAATGATACAAATGAACAAATCATATTGACATGCATATGTATTGCTAGGAAAATTCTGGCTCTGGATAAATCTCATGGAAAGTTTATGGTAATTCCTGTCACGTCAGACTTTCGCCTTGTCTCTTTAAAACTCTAAAACTGGTGAAACTCAGGGAGAGGTATGTCTTGCCCAGTTTGCATTTAGTGTTGTAAAGTGTACATATGTAGAGGACTCAGTGGTAGGGAATCACATATGGGGCTCCATCCCTGAAGTCACCCAGCCGGTGAGTGTATTTTACACCTATTTATGTGGAGCAGGCTCAGCAGGTTGCATGAGGAATGTAATGTCCTGGAGGGCTGACTTCATAATTTGTGGCTGTGGATATATTTCCTTCATGAAACCACATTTATGTTTCTTTATTGTCATTATTATTTTAAAGGATTTTAACTACTTGCAACTCCAGTTTCTTTTTCCATAAGCCTTGCTCCCCTGTCTTTGGTATTCTGATTTTTTAGATTTCAAATGGCTTGGCTGTGGTGTTGAGGATCAGGTTGCTGGCTGGAGACATCTGGATGGGTCTGAGATCTGTGCATATCATAATCAGATCTCTTCCCTATACATTTTGAGTCCATGTTCTCATTCTTCCTCTGCGTTTCTCATTGTTTTGTATCCTCCGTTTGTATGCAGTCTCATGTAATTATATAAAAATGGTTTCCTTATGCATGGTATGAGTTTTATAGCTTTGCATTCACTTTCTTTCTTTCTTTCCATCATTTCATGGTTAAATAGGTAGAAAAGTTAGATAATATGTACACAGGGACTGCTCCACCAGCCTGGAACTCTGAGTATCTCTGTTAACATGTGCTGAAGCCAAAGAAGTTTACAGCATGCACAGGGAAAAGGTTATTGTTAGTGTAACTGAATAAGTATTAGGGTTAAATATATAATGTATAGGTCTATGTAATGGATAGTTTTTATTCATCATAAAATGTTCAAATGACTTGCAGATGTCTGACTGCTGCAGCTGTTGCAGACCTTGTAATGGCATTAGGCTCTGACTCAGAGAGCAGCTCCTTTGCCAAGAGATTCTGGCAGTGGCTGCAGCTGTGATATTCCCATTGAAAAGAGGACTGTCAGCAGTGGAGGTGGTGATACAAAACGGAACGGGAGGATGAAAAAGGGGCAAGGCTGGCTCTAGGTATGACAGGAAAATGGAGGTTCTGAAAGCTTCCATTTTTCCATGTTTAACTGCCTCAGTAGCGTCCTACCACTGTGCTTACCAGGGAAGCAGCTGGAATTTATAGTCACCGCAGATTCTGGCTACATGGAGCTTGTATTACACTAATTGGGGGAAAAAACACAAAACACAAAACCTTTGATAATGTAAAACTTTGTTCCCAAGTTTTCAAAAAGAAAGAATGTCCCTAAAAGCAGACAGGATTGAATCTCACCGTGCAAACGCAGTCTGTCGCACACAGTGCAGCATGGGAGCTCGGCTCTGCCTATGGACACTGGGGAGCCAGGGAATATCTTCCTTGGCAGCCAAAGGAATGCCAGCATCCTGAAAAAGTACTGAGGAAAAAAATAATTTGCTGAGTGTCTCATGATTGTTTTCCTGTGTCTGATTGAAGTAAAGAAAATAATGAAGATTGACATGCAAAGTAGGCACACGTTTTATCCGTGGGATGTTGTGCTGAGACAAACACGCTGGGTTTGAAACAGCTTTTTGATTCCTGTGTGACTAGAAAAGCAAAAGCATGACCATTTTTAGAAGAGAGTTGGAGAAGGCAGTACAAAACAAAAGCACAGTTCTGACTGGGTTTGGTGATAGTTGTCAGAAAGTAGAATTGAGGGAAACAAACCCTGGAGGCAGCTGAACTGTAAATCCCTGAAATGGGAAGGGAGCAGAGCAAGAGTCACCTCTCGATGAAGAGTGGATTTCAACGCTGCCTTTTCTGTTGCTTTAAACTACTTATGGAGAGCAAGGTTTAGTCATGAAATGGACTGCAGTGCTGGTCCTGCTCTATGAACAGCTACAAAGCCAGAAGCAGTACTGTTTCTGGCACTTTTTGAAAGGTCTATGCTGATTCCAGTGTGTTCTGTCTGACCCTGATCAATGCTGTATTTATGACTGTAAAGCTTTTAAAATATGTTGGGTGACCTAATTGTGGCTTTCCAGTACCTGAAGGACACCTACAAGAGAGCTGGAGAGGGACTATTTACAAGGTCCTGGAATGACAGGACAAGGGGGAATGGCTTCAAACTGACAGACAGTAGGTTTAGATCGGATATTAGGAAGAAATTCTTTACTGTGAGGGTGGTGAGGCCCTGGCACAGGGTGCCCAGAGAAACTGTGGCTGCCCCATCCCTGAAAGTGTCCAAGGCCAAACTGGATGGGGCTTGGAGCAACCTGGGATAGTGGAAGGTGTCCCTGCCCATGGAAGGGGAGTGGAACAAGAGGATCTTTAAGGTCCCTTCCAACCCAAACCATTCTGGGACTCTTTGTTTCTATGAAAAGATACAGATTATTAGAAAAGAGATGCAGTCTACATGAACTTAACTTACTAGGTGTAAAAAAGACAAGTCTTACTGATGTGACTTATTCCTTACATAAGTATAAGGGAATGACTTGCTAACAGCTCTGTTCTCCAGGGCTGCATTGGCTGTTGCCTGGAGCTGTGAGCTGGGACCCCAAGAATCCCACCATGTCCTGAAAGCATTGTCCAAAGGCTTCTTGAGCTCTGTCGGGCTTGGGGCTGTGACCACTGCCCTGAGAAGCCTGTTCCAGTGCACAACCACTCTCTGAGTGAAAAGCTTTTTCCTGATATTGAACCTAAACATCCCCCTACAGAGCATTCCCATGTTGTCTGTGCTGGTCAATGAATAAATATTGTGTGTGATGAGGAAGAATCCCAGTGCTGGATGGGCATGGCCCCTGACCCATGAGGCCCTACAGGGATGGTATGGGCTGTGTGGTCTGGGGGGTTTCACGCACCCCTTCTATGGGAGGAGGCTTAAGTCTCTCCCTGGGCATCTGCACCTGCTCTGGGAAATAAACAGGATGTTGTGGACTGAAAAGAGCTGAAAAGTCACTGCCCAGTTTGGTGGTCCATGGAGGAGGTGGGTCTGTAGCTGCAGGCACTGCAGGGCTTTGGGAGAATGTCATGCACAAAGCATCTCTGTGCTGCCCAGCCCCAGCCCCAGCCCAGGGCTGAATGGGCCAGTCTTCCTCAGAGGAAGAAGCAGAGCTTGGCAGGGATACAAGCCTGGATCCCAGAAGCGGCGCTGCCTTGCTAGCAGAGCATTCAGTCTCAAGCCAATTTGCCTCCCAGCCCACCAGCTAACCTGGGCACAGCATGAGGCTGGTATTTCTTCTGCTGCTTCCAGATCCAAAGCTATTTCATGCACAGCCAGTATGGGGATCTCTGTACCTTACTGCTCTGCAAGGTGTTGACACAGCCTCTCTTTCCTAGAATGTTTTCTTATCAGTAAATCTTAGAAAAACTGTCTAGAAAGTCTCTTAGATCTCCTCTTTCTTGTGAGGAAAGGCTGACTTGGGTATTCTAACTCCGGGAGAGACATATTGGCAGGCAGAAGGACATTATAGAATTGCAGTCTGTTCAAAAATGGGAATAAAGGAATTAATGGAGGAGAAGTCTGCCAGTGGCCATTGAATATGATGGTCTGATTGCAACTTCTGATTGAGAAAGGTGCAAGCTGTGCCAGGGGAGGTTCAGGTTGGACATCAGGAAGAATTTCTTTATGGAAAGGGTTGTCAAGCATTGCAAGGGGCTGCCCAGGGAGGTGGTGGAGTCCTCATCCCTGGAGGTGTTCAAGAAACCTCTAGACGTGGCACTCAGTGCTTTGCTCTGGTTGACAAGACAGAGATCTGTAAAGGTGGAACTTGATGATCTTGGAGGTCTTTTCCAACCTAAATGGATGTGGTGTCCTTGTACTCGGATGACAGCAGCCCCTCGTGTTGAGGAAGAGCCTGACAGCATTAATGGGAATGCTGCCCCAAGCGTAACCCATCAGCTGATCCAGAGCCTGGTCCAGAGGCCTGGCTGCTCCAAAGATCTAGGCTTCAGCCAGATGTGGTGGTAGGAATGTGTGCCAGTGTCAGTGTGGACGTGGGCCTGGAGGAGGTGGTGCAGGTGTTACAGTGTGGACCATCAGAGACAGGCTTGTCTACCTTCACCCCAGGGTAGGGGTGTGTGGTAGTTTCCACAAATCCCACCTTGGCAGAGACAAGAAGGGGGATGTTTGTGGAAGGCTTCTGCCCTTGGCATTTCCTATTTGCTTTCAGCTCAGCGCAGACGCCTGTGTGGGGTTCAGCTTTGCTTTTGCTTTGTGCTGGGAGCTTAGGTGCCTGGCTAGACAGTTGCATTAGGCAGCAAAGCACCTAATCCTCACTGAAGGCCACCTAATCCTTTCAGCTTAATGTCCTTCTGCTCCTTCAGATAGTCCCTTCTTTATTCCTTCCCTATTTGCTCAGCAGTTGAATTCCTTCCTCTTCTATCTCCAAAAGCGCCAGCTCTGCTGGCCGGCCATTCTCATTCCTGGTTACCAACACCTCTCAGTCCTTCAGGACTCCAAAATGCAGCTCCAAAACCCATAATGCTCCAAAACCCATAAAAGCAGCTGGAAGTAAATGAGTAATGGAGAGGGAAGTCAGGTCTCTACGGACTGAACAAAGTGCTCTGTAGACCAGTGTTTGAGAACCTTTCATTAGTGCTTCCTGGTTATTTTTTCTGCATTTCACTTTGCTGAATCCAAATCCTGCTCAAGCTGGTGGGAATTGTTCCACCGACTTCTCTGAGAGTTGGATCTAACCCCTGGTCTGAAAAGCAAAACTAGTCTCACTGGTTTTCTTTTATTTCAGTTGGTTTCACTTTCTGCTTCTCAACTCCCAAAATAACATGAATGCATTCATAGTCCTCCATGGTGAGATTCATACAAAATATTCTCTTTTTATATTTTTCACAAAATCAGCAATTCCACCTCTGTCCTTGTGACTCTGTTTTTCAAACCTGTTCTTTGCCCCCTTCCACCCTCCTCACCTTCTACACAGAGGTAAATAAAAATTTCTTTTTACATATAGCACACTTTTGAAGAACCTTGGAACACTAAGATACTCTCAGCTTTCGGCACTGTTAAAAGCAGACAGTTTGCCCTCAGAAGGCAACCTGTATATGTTGTTGTATCTCAAGTGAAAAAAAGATACAACAAAAAGTTGGGTTGTGAAAGATGTTTGTTCCATCACCATGGAACTCCTTGCACAGTTCCCAGGGCAAGACACGGCACATAGGGAGGTGACAGTGGATTTCTACATCACAGCTCAATCTTCAGCTTTTAGGTGGAAGCTGTGCTTTTATTCCTAAAATAGCAGTTTGTTCCAATTAACATCTTTCTTGTAGCAGAAAGGGAGCAATGAGTAGAGTATGGTGCTACAGAACACAGAGAAGGGAACATTATCTTACAGAGCTCTGGGAGTTTGTCCTCCAGATCTTTCCAATTCTTTCCAAGTAACGTGTTAAAATATTGGTAATGCAGTGACTCAACCATATAAACAGATGGAGTGAGTAGTGTGCAGCCAGTGATTCAGCTAATGTACAGCTCTGGAAAATTCAAATTTGATTTAACATGAGGAGAAATATTGAATAAGACATTTCTAATTTTTCCTTTTGTTTAAGGAGGCTTTAAGTAGGTTGATTTTTCTACTGAAGAGAGAGGGTGGAAAAACATAAGCCAATAACAGCTGATTCAAAGGATGGCATCCTGATCCCTGCACAGAAACTCCTTGCAGTAGTGCTGCACTGCAGTGCCAGCTCTTGGTCTGAGCCCAAGTCCTGCTGTGGGACACGAGCTCTTAATTTCTCCAGAGGGAGTGTTCCCAGCCGAGTTACGCAGATCTCAATGATCTAGTTCAAGCAAAGCTTAGCATTTATTTAGACTGAGTTAACTCATTAATTTCGGCTTTAAAATCTTAAAAGCTGTATCCACTATAAAGTAAATCACACATTTTTTCCAGGCTCCTCCTGTACCACATAAAGTTGTGGCTGCAGATGTGAATGTGCTGTGCCTGCAAACAGGGCACACCAAGGCTGCTCTTGGGAATGCTCTCCAAACAGCCAGAGGACATCTAAGTTGTTGACATGTCTTCCTACATCCTTTTTATTCCCTTGGAGTGATGAAAGGAGAAACTGGTTTTCTGCAGAGGCCTCCTATTGTCAGGAGATCAACACTTAAAAAGTCACCTGATTTTTATGGAAATCTGGGGGAAACCCTGTTCTCTTTAGATTATTCCAGTCTTATCACTGCAATTACTGGCTTTATTCCACAAGTTAGGAGTACAGATTACTGCCACCTGCATGGAAGCCCATCCCTTCACCTCCATGTAAATGCTGCCTTTGAAAGCTTAATTATGAAAGAGTTGCCACGTACAGAGTCAAGAGGCATGAGAAGTGATCTGAACAGGTTAAATGCAGATGAATGTTATGTTTAGCACACAGTTGTAATATTCATAATGTGGTAATTGCTGAAGGATGTCAGAGTAAGCCTAATTCCTTTAGCAGCTGTATGTAGGATAGAGTTTTGCCCTCCAATACGCTTACACAATCTATTGTGCCTAAATTGATACTGAAAGTGTATTCCAGAGAAGAGATTTGGGAAAGTGCTTTTCTCATTTGATGAGGCAGGACCTCAACAGTTTAGTGTGTGCAATTATTTGTGCCAGGTGTGAGGGGTGCTCTTACATACTGGGGACTGTTCTGAGTAGTTGAGTAAGGTCCTGACCCCAGAAACCTATCTGGGCATGCTTTAAGGAATGAGCTGTACTTAGTAAGTGTATTTAATACGTACAATGTGAAGAAGGTAGCAGAAGTTAGAGAATCTGAGTGTTCTATTATTTGCCTGAATATTGCCAAACCCCATTTTTATGTACTTGTCATTTGCTATTACAAAATATTAAAATGGCATTTCGCTCACCCTGCCATGTGGCTTTTGCTCTTTTAGAAAGAAAAGCAGCCCTCTCACCACTGCATTGAAGCGAGTGCACCCATACCAATGGGAGCTCAGAGCATAAAACCTCATCAGCTGTGTAATAATCCTTTTAAGATTTGTAGTATGGAGAATTTCCTCGGGAGTTCTGTCTTCCATCCTATGGATTGGATCCTTGTTCTTTTGCAGATCTGATGAGGGACAATGCTCTTTGTCTGGACAATTAGAAACAGAAAGAAAAGGTACCCGTCCTTTCTCTTTCTGTTTCGTTTTGTTGATATTTTTTGTTGTTTACCTTTGGATCACTCATCTCAGTTACTTCTTCATTCTTTTCCCCTGCTGCTCCTGTTTTCCAAGTTGCCAGCTTCTCTCTCTCAATGGTCCTGTAATTTTTAGAGCTCTTCTTAAATCTTCATCTCCTGGAGCCATTTCAGATGTGATATTTTAAAAATTAAGCTTAAGCTTTAAAAATTAAGCCTGCAGAAGCTGTATCAGAGATGACTGAAGACAAACTGAAAAGCAGGGACCTCTTGACAGTGAGTGGGATCAGAGCTTTCAGTGAGCTGGAAGTCACGAGTTTGATCAAGAATGATTTTTAGGTTACTTTCTTGTGGGAATGAGGTTTATACAGTCATGTCATGTAGGTAGAGGTATATCTGAGGGTGTACCCACATCATTTAATAATGTTTTAATCTAGTGTCTTACCCCCGACAGGATTGAAGCTGACAGAATTATTTAGTTCCTGTGACTTTCATGAAAATAAGTTGTGGAACAGGGAGGATGTATCACATTCTCCCCAAATCATGGAAAATCTGCAGCAGGAACTTTTGGGCAACAGCATCCACTGACTAAAGAGAAACCTTAAATAAATCATAACGTTGGAAGAGATTTCAGTTAAAACTTTCACCTTACACCTTAAACTTAACAAACAACGAGGCACAGATGTGTGGGGAAATAGGCTTTCTTCATTCTGGTCACAAGAATTTTTAAGCTTTAAGATCAAGGGAGTTAAAACATCTAATGAAATCACAAAAAGAGTAAGAGGCTGAGGAGAGTAAAAGATGGAGTAACTTTAACTACAAAGGCGACCAAAATACAGGATTACTGGGGTGAGGGGGAACCAGTAGATGAGGAATTTCTACACCTGTTGCGTGTGAGGGGGGAGCTCGGGAATAGAAAGTAGCAGTTAGGAAAGGAAGGAAAAGCAAAGGGAAGAAGGAGGAGAAAAGGAAATTCAAGTTGGGAAAGGCATCAAGAAAGGCTTTGAAGATCACTGAGAGGAGAGATTACACAGAAACTAAATTAGTTTAAATTTAATCTGTACATTCTCAGAAGAAATCAGTGAACTCCCATCCAAAGAAGTGCAGGCGAGGCAGGAGAACAAAGGGGTTTGCAGGGAGAATCAAATTTGAAGAAGAGGCAGGTCTGGGCATGGGAACGAGTTAATTTTAAGCACTGTTTAGTGAATGTGTCACTAATGAATGTGTCAGGGATAATGAGAGCTGAAACTTGTGGTAGAAGCAGCCAACCTGGCCACAGGAACTGTATGAGAGGTGTTGTTGCACAGCACAGGAGCGGAAACAGAGAAAGAGGCTTTTGCGAATGAGACAAACTAAGAGTTGGTTGGTGGTTTTTTTTCCTAATCTTGTTTAAATAAATCATTCCCATTAACATTGAGCCGTGATGTACCCATCTGAGTGCTCTGGATTAGCACAGCTCAGTTCCACTCCCACCCTCTCTGCTTGGTGTACAAGTTTCCTCTCTGCTCACAACCATGATGTCCACGTGGTTCTGACTGTGCAGGGAAAAATGGCTGGAAAAGGAACTCCTGTGAAGGCTCCAGGCGGTCTGGCGAGGGCATGGAGCAACTGTTTTGTCAGTGGACAAATGGTGGCAGTGTGCACAGGGTGACAAGATTCCTGAAGCAACTTTGTTGGCTGAGCAGGGTCTTGACACAGCAGTGACGCGCAGAGGACGGAGGGCAGACCTGGCTTGCAGGAACATTTAAGTAGCTGTTTCTATTGCCAAGCTATTAGCCAGCTCTTTTTAAAGTGGCCTGGCCGGGAAAGTGTTATATAAAAAACAAAACAAAAAGAATAGCTGACTTGCTACTGGAAGAGTGGCATGGACCATGAAAAAATGTAGGGTATTCCCAGTTTACTGGGTACAGGATAATCAAATAGAATCCCAGTGGCAGCTTTTGCAGAGGGACTAAAAGACCTGAAAGTAAATCTCCTTTGGGTTTAAACTGAGCTTCCTAAAATGAGATTTGCTTTTTATGTGTCACCTTCTTCCTCCCCTTGCAAACCTCTGCTCTCAAAGCCAGCGAGGGGTTGCAGGGTGATCTTTTAGAAGTCTTTTAGAGAACGAGGAACAAGGTGGAGACGACAGATCGATCACCTGTGACATGCATGACTCAAAGGCACTCCAGCCCTTTTGCACAGCAGAGACACTTTTTTAAATATCCCAACAGCAAAACGGCCAAGTCACAGGGCACCCATCTGAAACCACATTCCTGACACCTTCCTGCCCCTTATATAGGAATTGTTTGGGAAAAGGGGGAATATTTAACAGTGGTAACGCATTGGGGGAAAGAGCTGTGACAGCGCTGGTTCCTCCCAAGTGGAGTTTCAGTACAAAAAAACCCCATGTGTGGTCAGCATCCTTATTTCAGGGCATGGCAGGACCCGAGCAAGACCTGATCCATGGGCAGGGTCCTGAGCAGCACCTGATCCATAGGCAGGGCCCTGAGCGATAGCGAAGGTCCGCCCTCACTCAAATCCCGCAGTTCGGGGGTTTGGGGAGAACAGGCGGGCGCAGGTTCGGAGCTGGAAGGGGCACAAGGATCAGCCGGGCAGTTTCACCCCTCGCAGGCCGCAGGAGAAGTTCCTGGGAAAGCCTGTGGGGAGCCTCCATCGCAGCTCTCGCAGTCGGGGCTCCCCGGGGCCACCCCCGCCCGCTCCAGGCGGCTCCCGGGGGCACCCTACAAGACGCGGGGACTCGCAGCCCCAACAACGAGACAAGGGACTCCCCCACGCCCGGGGAGCCGCGCCCTGAGGCGACCCCAGGGCGAGCAGCGAGCCCTGGCCGAGGGAACGCTGCAGGAAACCGCCACAGCACCCCCGCCTCTCCCCTCATGCCGGAGCCACTTGGTACCTCCCTTCTCCCCCCACCCCCAGCAGTGGTTTCATCCCCCCGCCTCACACACGGCGAGGGGCGTGGCCTCGCCCTCCCGGCTTCCCCGCCCCTCATCCATATTCATGAGGGCGAGACGGGCGGCCCCAATGCGGAGGGGCGGTGCGCACAAGCCCCGCCCTCCATCGATGAATATTGATGAGGCGCGCCGTGGCGTCGGGGGCGGCGCGGGCGGCGATTGGCCGGGCGCGGCGGCGCGCGGTGACGCGCGCGGCGGCGGTGCGGGTCCCGATTGCTGCAGCCGCTTGTCAGTGTGACGAAGATTGGCACCCGAGGTAAGCGCTGTCACTCAAACCCCGCTCCAGCCCCGCCGTCCATCACGGCGCGCCCGCCGCCCGGGCACGGCCGCACCGGGGAAGCGGGAGAGCGGCTGGGGAAGGGGCGAGCGGGGCGGCGGCGGCCAGGGGAGAAAGGGGCACCCGCGCTCCGCCGCCGCTCGCACGGACCGGGGGGTTTAAGGGGCGGTGGCGGGCGCGGGGAGGGGAAGGAGGGGAAAAGCGGGGAGGGGTGGGGGGGGGAGCGAAGCGAGGAAGGTTCTGGAACGGCCGCCGTGCGCCCGTTGTGTCCCGGCGGGGGCGCGCGCGGGGAGGGGACGCGGGAGCGCGCGCGGGTCCGCGCGGAGGAGGAGGAAGAGGAGGAGGAGGAGGAAGGAGATGGGGGCTCTGGGATGGGGGGGGGAGGGAGGAAGGGAGAGGAGGCGACGCGATGCTTAAAGGGGCAGCGCTGTGCTGGCCGCTCCTCGGAGGCGGGGGGGAAACGGGGGGCGCTCCGCGAGCTCCGCCGCCGCCCCTCGCCGCCTCCGCGGGCCCCTGCACCGGACCGGGGGCTCGGCCCTCCGCGGCAGCTGCACCCCGCTCTCCCTCTCTCCCTGCTGTGATCCCTGTCCCCCTCCACACCTGTCCTGCCCCGGGGGGACAGCAGGAAGGGGATGCGGAGATGCCCCCCGGCCGCTGCCCCGGTTTAGGGGATGCTCCCCCACGCCCGCCTCCGGCGTTCATAGAAAGCGGAGCGCGGTCGGGGCAGTGTGCGCAGAGCCGCTTTGGGTCTCTCCCTCGTTTTTATCTTCTTTTCGGTGTGACCCCGTGGTCTCCCGGCTCGGCTGTGAGCAGACACCTTCCCGACAGCCAGGCCGAGGGTTCCCGGGTGTTTACGCGGCCGCAATTAGGAGCTGAGACTTGACACTGCCCAGAGGCCCTGCTGGGGATGTGTGTAAACAATAATAAATCAAGCGCTGGTTTTATCCCCAAGTATTGCCTCCATGAGCCACATGTCCCAGGTCTCATGGAGCAGTCCATGGCTTTCCTTCATTCCCACCACGCTGGAGTCTGTCAATTAACAATATAACATTATAAGTAGTTAACACATTCGTGATAATTCTCTGTATAGCTTATTGCTAATTTAAAAAATAATTTATTAAATATTTTCCGTCTTAAATGGTGATATGTAGTGTCATTTTAGAGACAGGTCACAATATTCATTTATTTTTTTTAATCTGCTGCTGCTGAAGTTTTTGGTCCATTTTTGCAGTTTTGTCTGAGTAAATGACTGGTGTGGTTTAGGGAGGAAGAATCACAGAGTGGTTTGGGTTGGAAGGGATCTTGAAGTCACCTTGTTCCAACCCCATGCCATAGTCGGGGACACCTTCCACTATCCCAGGTTGCTCCAAGCCCCATCCAACCTGGCCTTGGACACTTTCAGGGATCATGGGGCAGTCACAGCTTCTGTGGGCAACCTGTGCCAGGGCCTCACCAGTCTCACAGTAAATGTTTTCTTCCTAATACAAGACACTGGTATGAAACCCTTCAAAGTGAATGAATTGCTGGTTTGTTGGCTTTTTTTTTTTTTTTAACGCATGCACTTGAGAGCTGCCCAGGCAAGATTCATTTTTGTCCTTACCCCTCTTTGGAATAGGTTGTGTGCATTCCATTAAACAGATCCCAGGAACAGGGAACATGGGCATTATGTTCTGGATGGTGGAAAACACTTGGGCTAAGATCCTGTGGAGGATAGCAAGAAGGTGTAGGTCACTCTCAAAGTATGCTAAATATCTCATTTAATTTTTTTCTTTTAACTAAAAAAATCCTTTCTTAGCTTTTACAAAAAACATGCACATATAGATAGTTTCTAATTTCATTCTCAAGTGTGCTCTTGCACAAAGTTTCACTGTAGATTGTTTGATGAGGAGAATTGTAGCAGCTGTGGCTTAGGATAGCCACAGATCTTGCTGTTCTCCCTACTGTGAATACACTCACAGGTTGTTCCCTGTCCTCTATGGGATGTCATCTGTTTATGGTCCGCCTGTGCTATGGGGTTGTATCCCTTTAGCTGTATTTGTATGTGTGGTTGAAGTGAGATGGCTTCTGCAGCTGGATGGTGTCCTGGTCAGTCCCTGTTAGCTGCATGTGTGAGTTTTATGGATTACACTGAACGGGGAAACAAATTGTTGTGATTGTATCAGAAATCCATCCTTACATGTATTTCCAGACAGTGTCATTGCTACAGTATCAAGAACAGCAAGTGCGTTTTGAGTGCGTTTTCTGTCACATAAAATTGCAGATTTATCCTTTTCTGAGTCTCTGTGTAGCCGCATATAGAATCATTGCATTCAAGTTTACAAACATTTCTGAGGGAAAAAAAATCCCCCAAACAATTCACATAGTCTATTCAAAATAATTCTAATTGTTTTTTTCATGTATGTTCTATCTTCAGTTTATTTTGTGAACTGTACAGTATATTTTTACTCTTGACTGTCACTGCTTGACATATTTTCCTGTTATCTCATAATTAAAGTATCCCCAGGAAAACTTCAGTGTAGATTTCACTGTGTTTTCTTTACATAATCTCCAGTTCAGTGGTGAAAGGCAGAGCTCAGTGTGCTTCAGTCACAGGGTAAAGATGGGAAGTGTAGGAACTGTTGTGCTGCACTGGGATTTTGGAGGCTCAGATCATTTCTCACTGGTCTCCTCAGTGGGTTTGGGCCATGCATTTTTTTTTTTTTTTTTAATCTGTGCTTGTGTGTATTGCTGGGCTGAAATTTTTCTTGTTACTATTTCCCATGTGCTGATAGAAAACCCAAGAATTCTTCACATTTTGAGTCCACTGTTGTTTTTAGGGTTGGTGGAGATTTTATTTTGTATTTGGAAATTTCACTTTGGCATGTAAAAAGTCAAGCTGGGACTAAGTAACTTACAGCCTTGATTTGTACTCTTAATACAATTCGGAATATCTGGGTTAAATAAAAATAACATTTTAAAGCTAAGTCCCTGCAGTCTTCCATGATAGGACTGAAAGGAGTTTAGAATGAATGAAATATAAATTTAAATTTATTTTAAATGCTTTAGTCTTCTAAAATGGATAGTCTTCTACAAGCTGTAATTCCTTCTTCAGAATTTTGCTTTCCAACTGTATTTTTCTGTGCTGTCAATGCAGTGCTCTAATAAAGCCCTAATAATTCTGATTGCTACCACAGCAAGTTTAGAAGTGTTCAGGAGCAGTTCAATTTCCTGGAAAAGAGTAACTCTTTGGTGAAATTAAGCCCTGTATTAGTGGCCGAGGGTGAATGATCACAGAACCACCACTGTGGCAGTGGAACTGCCTGTTTTAATGGCCATGTTAATGTCCTGAATGAAGCAGTCCAAATTGTATTTCAGAATATTATGTCGTGGTCTGGGAGCCAAATGTTGCCTCTGCAAAACTGGCACATATGTGAAAGCTTACAGTAAAGCAGATTAATATTTTTATTTTGGTGTAAGTAAGACCAAATGCAATCTTTTGTGTGAAATTAAAAATGTTGCAAATGTTACTTCTCTCTCTCTCTCTCTTGCAGCAGCAGCTGGTTACTTCAGTCTCACTTGTTCAAAGAGTCTATAGGTTTAAAAATGAGAAGTCTCAGAGGGGTTTATTTTGCCACAGCTCAGTGCTGTACAAAATGTAAAACAACTTACTGCTCTTCTAAGCAAGAGGATGCCAAGAGCAAGGAGAAAAAGCTGCTGATGGAGTTCTTTCATTTGCTTACTTGGTGCCAGATGTTGCCAAAATCTTTTACCCCGACCATTCTAGATGTCCCCAAGGGAACTGAACACTAAAATATTCACACCTGTAGTGGGTTCTTCACTTTGTTCACTGAGGCAGTTTCATACCAGAACTGTGGAACACGGGACTCATGAGGTGGAACTGGGGGTGGGGTAGAAAGTGAAATAATGGCACCACGGATCTGGAACTGCCAATTTTGTTGTTATGGAGCTGTGACACATTTTTATGAAGTTGGTGAGGGGCAGTAACTTGGTTCCCCTGCCAGCAGCAAGGGGATACCACGTCATGTATGGCACTGAGAGGCAAAAGTTGGTGTTAGAAAGGGAATTAAAACTTAGGTCTTGTTCTCGCATGGTTGGTTCTTATCCTTTACAGGAACACATTGTTTGGGGTTTGATGTGGCAGCTGCTCCAGGCCATGGTGTTCTCATTTTTTAGTACCTAGGTGTACAAAAGAGGTATTTGCTATTAAACCTGAGGGCCATTTAAGTACACAGAGAATCAAAAGGTGAGTTTTGAAAATGGGAGTTGAGTGTGATAATCACCGACTGTCCCTTACCCTGCTGTGCCCAGAGATCTGCAGCTCTCTCTTCTGCAGCTGATGGGAAATTCAGGCAAAAAAGTAGAATATGGCAGCTTACTTCTGGTGTACTGAAAGAGGGATCCATTTCTTTTAAACCTCCAAATTCCAATATATTTTATTGGTGAGCTTTTGGAATTGCCTGTGTTTTTTCTTGAGGGCAGAAGAAGCTAGGAAGTGTGGCTATGCTTCACATCCTGCTTGGCTTTTTACGACTTACATAGCAAACAAAGCAAAGGGAAAAGGATATTATCATATTTACTGAAAAATAAAGTCCAAGCCTTTTATATTCCAAGGAAACAGAGGCAATTAGAGAACAGAAATTGCAGCTTTGTATATGTTTAACATGCCTAGAGAACGGGGGAATGAAAATGTGTGTGCTGTGTTGTATTTTTTTGTAACTGAAGAACTTCTGGGTCAGTTTGTGATCACTTAATTTAGGTGTTCTAGCCCAGTTTTCTGCATTCTAGGCCATATTAGCAGCAATATCAGAAAGAAGATTACCTGGTTATCTTTATTATTATTATTTTGAGGGGTTTATGTAGTTTAGTTCTTAGTCCTGCTGAAATTTGCCATGATGAATATGTTTGAGCAGGGTTAGTCTGCCAACTTTAAAATGACTCAGCATCTTGAAAATGACTCTAAGAGAAGGTAAATGTCTTAATTTAAAAGAAGGGGGGAATTCTTATTTAAGAGCATATCAGCAGTTGAGTTGTGGATTTTAGTGTTGCAGAGGGGAAAGGAGCATAAGCATTCACATGGAGCATATGGCTGTTCCTTGAAAAACTTCAACAGACCATGAGCTCTTGGAAAACATGGCTTATATATGTTTCTGGGCAAATATTTATTAACTAAATTATCTGAATATTCCATGTGACATGAGTATCTTCCTGACTGTTGGTCCTTGCATGTCACCTGACTGTGCAGTCATCACCTGGACCAAGTAGTTCAGCATGATGCAGCTCACAGCAGTAGGTGATGGGTAAGTTTAATCCTAAATAGTCTTTCTTTACCCCAGAACACTTAGGCAGCAGTCATAACTCCTGGAGGGATAGAGACTTGTGTTTGGGAGAGGTAGGAAGCAAGAGTCAAGCAGGAAAGGAAGAGTTTTTATTTAATCATCATTTTTGTAAAAAAAAAATAACAGTTCATTTTAAGGCCTACACTTAGTAGGAAAACAAAGTTAGTTGTTCAGGTTTGACCCAATGTTAGTGTCAAACCAGGGAGGATTCTGGGAAAGGTAGTGATGGATTGGAACTGGATTTGACACAGAGTTGCAGGACCAGGATTTTGTGTCACTTTCAGGTTTTTTGGCTAGTCCAAGTTAACTCTTGATTCATTAATGGGGTTGTTATTCCAGAAATCGTAAAAGACATAAAAATGAAGTAATTGATAAGGGAACATCTTGATCTTGATGAATTGTTTAAATGCCAAAAATGTGTAGAGAACATTTTCTTACCCATTCGACATCCAAAGTCCATTTTAAATTAGTTATTATTTTAATAAAACTCCTCCTCACCCTTCAACTGTACTTCAATAGCATCAGGAATTCAGCCCTTCATAGAATAATTGGAAACTTTTATGGTTTTATAATAAAAATGTTGGAAAACATAACATATGCTTACACAAACTGCTCACATTGTAAAGTATTCAATAGCAATAAAGGCAGAGAGACTGGTGGTTATTCTGTGTCTTCTTTATGAAACCACAAAGCATAAACACAAAACAAGATTCATTTCAGTCATAGTTTATTGGGTGCTGATGCAAATCATGATGAAAATAGGATTTCCTGTTGCTTTGGTTTAATTTGCCTGGAAGGATATGGTTCCATGAGTGTCTCCAAAAGTAAGAGATTCGGGATGTGCTTGTGTGGATATTCCAAAGGCTTCAGTGGCAAAGGGATGGAGTTGTGTCTAGGACATAAGCAACCCTGTTTATCCATGTGGGGAATGCCAGGGAAATGGGGAGAGTGGTGGGGTTCTCACCTTTTTTTCTGTTTATTGATTTTTTAATTATTTTAAATGTAATTGTGTTTGAAAAAGTAAGTAAATATCAGTAAGTAGGAAAGTTGTACAGAATCAGTTCCAGCTGTGGAAGTGCTGGTCTGTAAGGGGTGTTTGTAGTCTTTCCAATGCCACCCTCTTGCCACGAGAGCAGCAAGGCAGATGTGACACCATCTTCCTGGTTTTTGGGTCCAACACATTATGACAGCACATAAAAACTGACGGCAAAAAAATCATTCTCTGTCCTTTAACAAAAAAATACGTGTGAGGATTCATGATGTGTGTGTGAGGATTCTCATGCTGGACCCATAAAAAGTCCTCCAGTTTGTAATATTAAAAATACAGAAAAAAGGAATCTGCATTTATTATGTGAATATTGGCAGTGGATGAGGGAGTGATGGGAAATATTTTTGCTCCCTCATACCCTAACCCCTCAGGAGTCTTAGAATAATTAAAGAGGGAGGTTTTCTTTCCCCCAAGTTTTGTTTTTCTCTTGCCAAAATTGCTGTTTAGTCCCCTGAATTCCTCACTATTACTTTATGGGGCTAATAAAACAGGGTCAAATTGCTGTGTGAATTGGGTAGGAGAAATGAGATGCTGCAGGAAGTTCCTTGAATTTGAGGACCTTTCTAGAGTCAGAAGAATGAGGATTCTATTTTGCAGGAAATAGGAGAGCAACCTGAGGATTTCCTTCCAGAATTCCAAGAGCTACCTTGGGCAGGATACCTGGCATACTGAGGTGACGTTTTATGACTGGGTTAGGTAGAATTCCTCATCTTTCTCATCCTTGTTAAGGATGATTGTGGTAAATTGGTGATGACATGAATCAGGAGTGTGACCCATGATTATGCACCTTTCCCAAGAAATACACTGGTGTACACACCAAGGATGTGTGCAGAATTAGAAGCTGGAGTTCTTCATAAGACCCAGATCCCCTCAATTTTATTTCTGTTGTTGTGCCGGGAGGAATTCCTATGCTCTGTGCATCCTTAATATTCATTTTATCAGTTAACTGCATATGCAATTTTAGCTTATAAACTGGCACATTTTTTATAATATTTTTTGGTATTTGGTATTTGCAAATAGGAGAATTTACAGAATTAAATGTACCAAAAGCAGAGTTTAAACAAAGCGTGAGTTGCTAAAGGAACACAGATCTTTTAATGAGGTGGTTTGTTGTTGGTCATGCTGTGTGACAATGTGTGGTGGTGCTTGGAAGGTGGTCTGTGATATGAATACTTTGTATGCCTTGTTAAGATCTGAAATGGAGGGATACATAAAGAGGATGCTGTGAAAGATTAATGGGACAACAAAGCTGTAGGTCCACTGTTGGAGACATCTTGCTGAATAAAGTCAGTGCTGCACAGTACGTATGTTCAAAATCCTACATGATGGTAGCTTGGAGTGTAGCCTGTATTTCTGAAGAAATTCAACTTTAGTTGTGGATTTTAATTTATTTTTAATTTTCAGTTTCCTAAAGTATAATTTGCATTCCTCTTTTTAATGTAATCTCATATTCATCAAGATTAACATATAAATAACTCTATTGCACCACCAAACAATAAAGGGAACAAAGTGACACAAAATAAATCTCATTTTACTGCAGCCAAAAATTGGTTTTGTGGCTTTTTAGGGCTTGACTCCCAGGGCAATTGACAGCATAGCTGTTGTAGAGTAACTGAGTGGCTGTATCTCTGTGATGGAACTCCCTGAGGCTGGTATTATGTTCCTGAGCAGGAACATTGTCTTTCTTCAAAGTATAATATTCTGAATAATGACTCTACTTTGTAAGTACATGAGATGGAGGAAATGGAAGCCACCTTGGTGCTGAATGAGGAGAACATCCTCACTGAGCACAGCTTTCATAAACTTGTCTGCATCAACTTCATATTGATTTGTTTTTCTTAATTCCTCTGAATGACTCTGCGTGGGCGGGTCGTTGGAGCTGGATAACCACCGAAGCAACGGTGGAATGAGTCCTGCCGTGGGTGCTCTGCTTACTGCTTCATTATTGGAATCAATTATTACTGTCATTATTTGAACCTAGAAAAATACACTGATCTTAGTGTCTGCTCATATTTGTACAAGTGAATGTACACACAAGTCTTTGCTTCCCGCGAGCTGAAGTGCAGAATGAGAGGATGACTCAAACGAGGGTTCTTGGACACTTGCATGAACAAGTTCCTATTTTACTTTGTAGTAAAAACCTCAGTGGTGATTCACTTTCTGAGAGACAAAGTTGCCCTTCATTTTGGTTTCATAGTTAGGTATTTTTATTATGATGGCATTACTTTAAAGCTTGTCTGCAAGAGGGATAAAAGGAAAACAAAAATTGACAATAGCAAGTCCAGGTTAAGACTCCAGAGTGCCTTGGTGTTGTCTCCACCCTTGAACAGGTGTATCTACTCCCTCTTCTTGCCCCCACTGAGATGTGCAAGAAGACATGATCTGCAAGCTCAGATCTCTCTTGCTGATAAGCTTTAGGGTAGACAGCAGTATTAAATGTTGTCCAGTGTCTCTTGGAAGAGGGCAATATCACTGCAATATCCTCTACTTCCTTCTCAGCCACATCCTTCTCTCTGCAGCATCTTTCAGCTGGGCCTGCATTTCTTTAGCACCTCTTTGTTCCTGCCCTCCATATCTCATAAACTGTCCAGAAACTTCAGAGTTTCAGCTGAAGGCTTTGGAGGCAAGGGCTACTTCTTGATACATTGAATATTTTTGACTGAGCAGCTCAGGCAGCAGTGGCACCATCGGTTCTTGGCTGCAGTTGTTTTCAGGATGGAGGAGCAGGATTTTCAGATTTGCAATAGTCCACCTTATGTCTGACCAGAGACAAGGAATGGATAATTTATCTATTTATCTGTCCCAATTAATCTGGCAGTGACCTCCGTTCTGAAGATGCCATGAATAGTGAGAAGTCTTTTGTTTGAAAAATAGCCCAGTAAATTGAAGGGAGAATGAGTACCAAAATGCATGGCATGCAAAGAAGGGAATAAGAGGGTTACTACACTGTCCTCAGAACAGAATTAAGAAGCTGCAAAAATGAGAGAAGCCCATTTTCTGAAGACATAGATCTTTGACAGTTTAAGGAAAAGTGGTAAGAACTTTTAATGTGCCATCTGCTCCTTGAGCCTTCAACACCAGGTATATCACTTTGGACTGAAACTCCTTCTTGCTCAGTGTTCAATCTCTAACCAATGGCTGAAATTTAAACTGCCTTAAAACGTCTCAGATATCTTCCCTGCTCTGTTTAGAGCCAGGTTTCATGAACCAGAGATGGCATCTAGATTGAGTGGCCTTTCACATTTTGTTTTTCTGTGAACTTGTCTGAAAACCATCACTTTTTGAAAAACAACACGTGCATGAATTGGTTCTCAAATCCAAAGACCAATTTCATCTTGCTTTCAAAAATGTTGGAGTTACTTCTCTCCAGTTCTTATTGTGAACTTTGTGTGAAAAACAATCTGATTCAAGATTTCAGCTGTGTTTTAGCCATCATATAATTTCTGGTGGCCTCTGTGCAACCTTAGGGTCTGGAACTTCCCCTGAGATGGTTTTTTTAATGCTTTTCAGCAGTTGTGTTTTTTAAGTACGTTTTCACAATCTTTGCTACTCTGCTTTCGCAATCCTTACTACTTTTAAAAGTAGCTTCAATGCACCAAGTGGGTGCTATTAAATATAATTAAAGTAATTTTAAGTGGTAATTTTTGGAAAGCTTTTTAAAATTGCCAAATAATCCTGTAGCAGAACTTGTCTTCACAGAACACAGGATCCTAACAATGGCCCATTTCTAGCATCATGCTTTGATTTTACCATGGATTGTTTTTAGATTATGATGAAGGAGATTTAAATGGGGGAAAAAGAATCTCTCACCTTTCTTGATTTCATGCTTAATTTTCTCAACAGTGGCAAGTTATTCCTATTTGCATTTTGTAGTTTTATTTTTGGGATGTGTCTTGTCTAGTCTTGGCAGACAGACACCGAGCCAAAGAGTAAAATATGAAGGTTGAACAGTGAGTGAGTTATTATCCAAATGGAGCCTTCTGTTAGAGGTGTCAGCAGAGACAAAGGTGAATGTAGAGAATGGAATAAGATGAGAGAAAGATCAAATAATGGGATAAGAAGTTCAAGCGTGGGATACTGGCTGTGATTAGAGATTATTAACAATGCAAAAATTTGCAAAGTGTGCAAAAAAAATTCCTGTCTGTTCATTTAAACTTGAGGGGTTGTAACATAATAAAACAATTTTTTAAAAATCATATTCAGTCTTAGAATGTGTGTTCTGTGGTGTTGTTTTCTTCTGACTATTTCTCTGTTGGTTTTTAGGTTTCTGTCTTCACATTGTACATCAGTGGGATCTCTCTGCTGGAACAAGATAATGTCTTCTTCAACTCATTGAAGGAAAGGGGTGAGCAGCTTTCTCACAGCCAATATTTTATCTTCTTTAGAAAACAGCGTGCCCTGGAAACAACTATCATCATGTACTGTATTGAAAAGGAAGCCAGTTCTAGATGCTTTTCATGTGTCAGAGAGAATTGATGTTTGTTTCTTTTTAACTTGGTGTGTGAATGTAAGGATCTAATGTTATATAGCAAGCACCAGGACTAAAGTTAAATAAGAATGAACAAAGAGCCATGCCAAATCTGCCAGTCATGCATTTCTCTCTGAAGGACTTCAAAGAAACATGTATGAGGGAAAATTAGAAAGCATGATTACTTGTTAGTCTGTTGGGCAGTTCCCTCACAACCCTGAGAGGGTTGGTGGTTAGTTCCTAGCCTGAAGCATAACTATTTATATCTCTTACAAACATCTGTTGTAGCTTGTATATGTTAAAAATGATACCACTGATCTCCACCAGCTCACTTGCACCTTCTGTTAACGTTACTGGGTGGTCCCTGTGCCCTTAATTATAAAGGAGTGAGTGGAACAAGTGAGGAGTGATGTATGTCAAGTGATCACTTCGTGTGTATGTTTCAGCTCACCTTTAATCTCTCCTCTTACACACTCAACTTGCACATAGTCGCCACATTTCTAATTATGATTACCCCTCCTCGTTTAGCTTCCTTTCTGCTTTATGTTTTCCCTTCATACCTCAATGTATTAAAGGCTTCCCTTTTTTTCCCCTTTGCTTTGTAGAACACAATGCTTTTATGAATTCCCTTTCGCCACAGGTATCCAGTGGAGTTTCTGATTGCAGTTCATGCATCAGCTTCCAGTTACATGACCTTAAGTTTTTCCTTGGGTTTTCCACATGCTTTGCTTTCAAAATAAATAAAATGAGAGTTGGTTCTGTTCTGTGTGAAGCAGACTGGCAGACTCACCCTCAGGTTATTTTTGCTATTTGTAAGTCTTTGAATATAACACAAACGCACAGTTTTCCCTCTACTCTCAATTTCTTTCACAGAGAATAATTGGCATTTGAAAGCTAAGTTGTTCTCAAGTCATGTATTCTTGGGTTCCCCTCAGATAACCAAATACTCTGTCCTAAGGCACAGTGTGCTGGTTAGAGGTGGTCCTGCTGTGAGCTGAGAATCAACGCACATCAGCCAGAAATTACCACACGAGTAGGTCAGCCAGGAGCAGGGGTTGTATGAGTGCACCACAACCACTTCAGACCAAGTCAGCTGCTTTCCATCATAGCCACCTTTAACAGGGAGAGGCCTGAACTAGCCTGGCTGACTAGATGTAAAAAGGATCAGAAACCATCCATGTGTTGTGTGAGCTCGATGGTGGAGCTGTGGAAGTAATTAGCTGTGGCAGGATGGCAGTGATAAACATCTGGGAGTGATAGGAGCCCCGTCGCTGTCTGCAGCCTGAGCATCTGCTGAGGCTGTGCCTGCTAACGAGCCCTGGGTGCTGCATCCCAAATGGAGTTATAAAAGCTAAATCTGTAAATACTTTTTCAGTTACTTTTCTTAAAGTTTAACATAGTTTGTTTCTTGCCTCTACTGAGTACTGAAGAAATGTTTCTTTTTAGTGAACCGAAGTAATTCCTCAGTTAATTCCCTCAATTTAAGTGTGTGATTAGCTCAATTTGTTCTTCTTGATTTGCGGTGGTTGTCTTCACTAAATCTCATCACTTCCTATCTTGCCTAATAGCTTAATCTTTTTCTACTGTAATTATAAGTCAGAGGGGAAGTTCTTGTGGGAAATAAAGGATATACCCATGTAGAATCCTTTCCAGTCATTCCCCTGGGATAAAATAGGGCAAAAGTCCTTCTAGATGAAATTATCTATGGATCTAGCTCAAAGCTGTGCACCTCCTTTCTTCTTTTGTGTGGCCTGAGGGCCTTCCAGATGTGGAACATCTCTTCCTTATGGAGATTTGGAAGGAGGGGTTGGTCCAGCTTGTCTTGTTCTCCAGAAATTCTTGCCATGTCCTACTGTCTTTACTAGTTTACATGTATAATCTCTGTGGCCTCGCTCTCCAGGTTTTTCTTCATGCCACTACCATGATCTCACATCCCTGTGAACTCTTAAGACCTTCTCCTACAACTGTTTTACTTTTTATTTTCTCATTTTTGCCTAAGAATTTCATCTTTCCCCCACAGCCAGTTTCTTTCTTTAGCAGTGTTTTGTGTGGAACTTATTCAGCTTTGAAATAATCATTAAATAGTGTTTGCTCTTTTTTTGTTGATCGTTTCAACTATTCTGCTTTTATTTTGAAGATAGTCTGGTCCATGCTGTGGATGTCACAGTCATAAATTAAATATAAGTCTTTTGAGAAGGAAGAAAAGCAGCATTTTCTATGTGCCTGTTCAGTCTATCAATACAGACAGACACTTGCCCTGGCTGTCAGCTGCCATTTATGAAAGAAAATAAATGTTTAAACATTAGGCAAATGCTTACAGGGCTCATGTTTTAGAATGTGTTCCCTTAAAGTATTTTGAGAGCTGTCTCACTTATTGTGGCTAATGCTGATTTAACTTCTAACCCTAAATGATTCATAACTGTAAAAAAGATTTTTAAATCTGAAGTACTTCTACCAGTGAGTGCACTTATGTTGTTCCCTTTGTATTTTTAATTTTCGTGGAGGAATCAGTAACGTTTTTGGAGTTTCAAAGAAAGAATACTGATGTTCTGTAAAAACAGATATTAACCTAGTTTGTAGAGGAAGCCATGCTTACATCATCCTGGTGAACTTCCCTGGTCTTTGAAGCTGTTTAAAAAAAGATTTTAAACATTGCACTCATACGTAGGAATTACAGTGAGTGAATTTGATGCAAAGTAAGGCTTTTTGAGGTTTCTTCTGAGGAGTTTGGTTTGTCTCTGTGCCTGAAACTGTTATCCAAAGAAGGGAACCTTGAAATTTGTCCTGTGTTTCCAAAATGAAACACTCACTTGAGACTATTATAATCTGTAGGGGAAGATATCCAGAAATGTAAAAGCTGCTCTTAAAATTGGTCATATGCAGTATGGAATAGTAAGGGAAGGACTTAAAAATAATTGAAAAATTTGTAGTGATGGAACACATTAAAAAAAAAAATTACTCTGTTTCAGATCTTAAACTGGTAAAAATTTTAAAACTTAGTTTTTTCAGTACTGACATAAGTGGAAAAGAGCAGAAAACCTGGAATTACTATCTGGCTGTTATCTTTTTCAAGACATAAGCTGTGACTTCTTTTTTAATATGGATTTTTTTTTTAATAGTAGTTAAACATTAGGACTCCTATGTGTCAAGGAAAATTGACTTCTCTGTTAATAGTTACTGGTAATAGCTTAATGAGCTATGTGATTTCAGTTGTAATGGCTGCAAATCTGACAAGAAAATGAAATGTGAAGTAGTAATTTGATGGGTGCACACTGTCTGATGGTGGTGCTTTGCTAATTTATTTTTTTTTAATTACTGTGTGTCTTAACTTAAAAATGTTTAACTCATCTGGGCACCAAACTCCAGCTAATGCCTAGAGGGAATGACATGATGCATAACACATACTTGTGTTTAAATCCTGTTGTAATTAGTATTTCCCAAAGTATCAAGTGTCTCTGAAATTGAGACTTCTGAATTCTTTGGTCGCTTTTGAAACTTTATAATCACGTGGGCCCAATTGCTTAAAATTATTTAGCTATTGTTATTATCTAAGATATTGTTAGATACTGTCCCATTCTTTGTTGAACCTTAAATGGCTTGGATGGCAAATTCCTGGTTTCAGAAGTGATTTGAGCCTTGGGTCTCTGAAAGTAATTTCAGGTCCTACTTTAGAATATGGGATTCACACTCATAAGTGAACAGGGTATTCCTTAACATTTTGCATTTGGTTCATCATTTTTAACTATTATTATTTCAGCAATGCTCAATGGGTTGGTAGCCTTTTCAAAACACAGAAACATAAACCTGCCTGTTTCTAGATTTCATGTTTTATCTTAGAATGCCCATTAAGTAGTGCAGAAATTAGTGCTAAAGTTTACTTGAAGTTTGTGAGTGCAAAAGAACCTCAGCCTCTTATTAAAATTTTTACTTTAAAATATAAAAAGATGCTATGAACTTTTTGCTAATGAAACCTGCTATATTTCCAAACTGAATTTTTTGTTGTTTGAATGTGCACATGGCCATTGTTATCAATAAACTCTCCAAGAGGTGTGCATAAGTCTTAAATTTTACCTTTATTTTTTCTTCATCGTTTAGAACTGGATTCTAAGTGGCCACTTTTGTAACTGATTCTTTTTTTTTTCTTTAAAGAATATTTGTTCACGCTTATGATGATTTGACATAATTAATGTCTTAATAACCATGATGGCAACACAGACATTAAGTATAGACAACTATCAAGATGGACAACAGGTAGGTGTGTTTTCATTTCTCTAGGAGCTAAATACAGTTAGGAGGAAGGAAAAAATAGGGACTTTGTGCTTAGTGCCTGCTTTGGTCTTGTTTAAGCTGGAATAATGAAACATACTCATGTTATGTCTGGTCATGTTGTTTCTTTTTTTGTACAACAGGCTGTGTATTTGTACACTTTAAATTGCCAAATTAAAATGTTGTTAACTGGAGACAAGTCTGGAGGTGACCTGTACTCTGAAGACCCATTTTTCTGTCACTCTGTGTCAGCCCTAAGCAACAAATAAAAGTACTTCTGTCAGCAGATGGCAACAACAGGGAACAGTCAGAAGAAAACCAGCAGCCTTCCACATCTCTTATAAAATGTTAATCTGAACGCAGTCAGATTTTTGATTTTTAGTTTTATTGTTTGTTTCTTTTATTGCAATTGTGATTTCTCTCTCTCCTCTTACCTACCTTACGCATTTGACTTTATTCCCCCAGCAAATACATACCATCCTGTGGCAGTGAAAGTCAAATATGTATTTTTCTAAATAACACACTGGGAGAGAGCTTTTTCTTCCTGTTTGTTGCATATTTCAAGCTCTTGGTGTCCAAGGTAGACAGGTAAATTGAGTGCCTGCTGTTTTTCTAGTTTGGAAATGGCCCACAGAAAAAAACCTTGAAGTTTTAAGTGAGCTTTTTCCTCCTCCTAGGGAGATAGAACCCTAACAGAACTCTGCAGATTTATGGCCAACATTTATAATCACTTGTCTGAGTCATCCCCTAATTTGCTCCTCCTTCCTGTCATTAGCCAAGAAATGAGTCCTTTAGTTGCATCTTTTTTTTTTTTTTTTTTTTTGCAAGCATTCTGGCTTGAAAATCATTTTTGCTTGCTGAGGGAGCTCTTTGCAAGGCAGGCTGCTCTGTTGGGTGAGAGATGCTGGATTTTCTCAGTTTCTGACTTTGCTAGGAGGTGGCTTGGCCCCAGCAGGTAATACAGCACAAACCTTTTGGTTCTTCCAGACTGTGTTCAGAATAGTAAAAAATTTTCTGTTCCTGTTGTGTGGAAATAAATTAAATTCTGTTAAAGTCAGGTTCTCTAATAGTTTCAGGAGGCCTTCCTCTCTGTAGCTGTCAGTTCTGGCTGCCTGGAGATACCTAGAACAGCATCTGTCCTCTACTTGAGATAAAAGAGAAGTAAGAGAAAAGATTGCAGTGGTTTCATGTCTTTGTGCAGATGCTCAAACGGGAGAAAACCAAAGAGTTTAGGCTGAGGGGTGGGAACTGTGACTTTCACAGTTCAGGTTCCTGTAAGACCTTTTAGTCCAAAAGGTGTTTAGCTGGAGGTGATGGAAAAACCACTTTCAGCACCTTCAAAGCACCCCAAAGGTATACCCAGCCTCCTAATGCAATTTAGGAGGTGGTCAGGTGAAGCTGTGGCTCTGTGTCACTTTTCCATGGTATAAATGTGTGGTAAATGGATGTGTAGAAGGAGTTACTGCTGTTTTCATGTAGTTTGATAGTCCTAAAATACTTGGTCATTACAATATGTAAAATGGAGTGCTGAAGGTCATGGGAGATTATGCTCCTATAATTGAAGGACTTGAGGGACACAGAATATTTCAGATCTTTTTAAGAAAATGTGCATTTTAATGGGCAGAAAACCCAAGAAGATCCTTTTCCTCAGTATCCTGATACAAGGCACAGTAAGAAATAAGAAAGAAAACTTAAGAGGATAAATTTCTTTACATTGATTTCATCCTAAAGGATTTTTATGCAGACATTCCCATAAACTTCTTGGAGCAGTGTACTGTAGGCTGTTCCAAAAACAGCCACTGCAGAAACAAAATGCTTTAACAATTTGCTAATATCTGTCATTCCCATTTTAAAGCCAAATGCTAAAACTTCAAGTGACCTTTATCCATCAAAAAGTGTCAGGGATTAAAAGATGGGTTTTGTTACTGCTACAACTTCTTGAGTCACTGCCAAGTCACACCAACCTTCTGGCAATTTAGGAGCCCTTTGCACTGCTCTTCCCTTAGAACACAGTACCCTTATTTTACGTCAGGGCTACAGATTTACTTAGAACTTACCCTTTTTTCTACAGATGCAAGTGGTAACAGAGTTAAAAACTGAACAAGATCCCAACTGCTCTGAAACTGATGCCGAAGGGGTGAGTCCTGCCCCTGTAGAATCTCAGACTCCAATGGATGCAGACAAGCAGGCCATTTACAGGTAGTGATGGACTCGTGTTCTGTGTTTTGAAGGGTAAAGGATAGAGTAGAGGATTTATTTTTTTTAATAAAGAAATAATAAGTAGCTTAAAATAAGGTGATCTCTTGGCTGTCTCCGTAGTTTGTAGGGAAAGAAGGAGATCAAAAAGGCTTCACTGTCAGTCATCAGCCAAGGAAAAACCTCCTGAGGTGGTGGGATTCTTCAATTCCAAGGGTATTCCAAGGGTGGCTGCAAAATTTAGCAAGCTACTTAGACTTTAAACTGTGGTCACTATTTGTCATATTGTAGCTTTTATCTTTAATACAAGTTTTTACTTTTATTGTATTTGGGTCAATCTTTACTCCTTTTTCTTGAGGGATAACAATCTATTCCCCAGTAATTAGCTCAAAATGGATTAAATATTGATGTATGAACACACTAATTTGAGACTTTTCAGTGTTAAGTGCTGTGCTAAGCAGTTTGCTGAGTTTTGATGGGGCTGGGTGTTCTTTAACTACTTTATAAAGACAGAATTATTACTGGTTTTCAGGTTAAAGAAAAAAAAAAGGGAAGAAGCCAAACAAAACACCAAAAAGAACCCCAACCTGAGGCAGAAGGATGTATCCATTCATTTACAGACTTGTGCTAACTACATCATCTTCTCCTCAGTGCATGATTTCACAGGAGGCTTCTGAGCTCAGCCTGAATACTCTTCTCAATTTTTTAAAGTTATTTCATGATGTATAAGTATGGCTCACATTAAAGAATAAATGAATTTTAGCAGGCTTCATTTAAATCTGCATTCATCCTATTTGTAAATCCTAAATCTTGTTTCTAGTGCACTGTGTTAATCTATCTCAATGCCACTCAATTACAGTGAATTAAATAGTCAGAGCTTTTTTGCTTTTGACTGTTCTCTTTAATTAAATATATATGTATTTTACTGCTGTATTTGCCTCTGGAGTGTGGTAAATCAAAATGAAAATAAACTCCTATCTTATTTTGCTCTAGCCAGTGGTGTTATATGCCTTCTCTTCCAGAACTTGTCACACCCATGAGTGACTGTGAGCTTTTCTGAGCTAGATGCCTTAATTTTCACATCAGTGAAAATACTTATTCATGTATATAAACTTTTTTTTCTAGGCACCCACTATTTCCCTTGTTAGCACTATTATTTGAAAAATGTGAACAATCTACACAAGGCTCAGAAGGCACAACTTCTGCCAGCTTTGATGTAGATATCGAAAACTTTGTAAGGAAGCAGGAGAAAGAAGGAAAACCTTTTTTCTGTGAAGATCCAGAAACCGACAATTTGGTAAGTATTAGCTGTTTGTTTCATTTCTCAAACAATCATCACATTTGCAGCTTCTTCCTAATTTCTGATCTCAACTGGTAATCATAGTTTCTCCTCATATTTTTCTGCCTGTGAGAGATTCTTCCTTATATTAATGCTTAAAAATATTTTTTTCCGTTTCTTCTGATGCCCTTTTCCCTATTATCTGTAAATTTACATCAGGCTCTTCACAGTTGTTTCCTATTCTCAGCTGGCTGACATGAATGTATTGGAGACAAGAAGAAACAAATCCTTTCCATAGCCAGATTGACTCTGCAAATTAATTTTAGAGTGTTGGGTGTTTAACTTATTTATCGAAAACATGTAATTGATGTAAATTTTTTTCCAATTTTATTTAAATCATGGTTCACCTAGTTAGAGATGAGCTGTTATAAGATGAGCTTAGAAAGTCTTTAACATATACAATTTTTTTCTTTCATGTCGTTGACTCCTTTAGGCTTTTTGAAAGTCCTTCCTTTGATGAAGCTGTGATTTCCCCATTTCGAATATACTTGCCTTCAATATTTTACTCAAAAATGAGAGTTAGTTCTGTTCTGCATGAAGCAGGTCTGCTGACTTGCTAAGCCTCAGGTTATTTTCTTAATTTGTAACTCTCTGAATTTAACACAAAAACACTGTTTTCCTGTATCTCTCTAATCACAGTTTCCTTTCAGAAGCACAGCTGAAATCTAGTAGTTGGAATGTAGTAGCTGTGGCTCAGTGGGTGAGGAAAGAGCAGTGGTTGTGGTTTATCTTGACTTTGGATGTCTCTTACAGTGTTCTCATAGACAAACTGGTAAGACATGGACAGGATCAATGAGCAGTGAGATGGACTGAAAACTGGGTGAACCCTTGGGCTCAAGGGATTCTGGTCAGCAGCATGAAGTCCAGTTGAGGGCTGCTCAGAAGTGCTGTTCCCCAGGGACTGGTTGTGGAACCAGAGCTGTTTAACATCTCCATTAGTGACTGGGGTGATGGGGCAGAATGAACCCTCAGCAAGTTTGCAGGTGTTGCAGAACTGGGAGGAGGAGCTGATCCACAAGTGGCTCTGCCACCGTTCAAAGGTACTTTGTTGCTTTCGGCAAAGCAGAAAAATGGGAATCTCCTGGAATTCAGCAAAGGGAAATGCCAAGTACTAACAGGGGAATAAAAAGACAGACTGACTCTTCTCAGTGGTGCCCACTAAAAGGGCAATAGGAAATGGGCATAAATTGATACACAGGAAGTTCCATTAAAGCTTTTTACTGTGAGGGTGACTGAATACTGCCCAGAGAGTTGTGGAATCTCCATCCTTGGACACAGTCAAACTCAGCTGGACATGGCCCTGAGGAACCTGCCCTAGCTGACCTTGCTCTGAGCAGGAGGGTTGGATGAAACAATCTCCAGAGGTCCCTTCCAACCTCAGCTATTCTGTGGCTTCCGTGAGCCTCCAAAGATTGGTTTCCCAAAGATTCTGCTTGCCTTGGCCTGTTCCCTTGCTTTTGGTCATGCATAAACATTCTCTCAGATCCAGCTTGCTTTGGTTGTAGTTGGGCTTGGTGTGTTCAGATAGTCCTTCCTGTCCTTGACCTGTTTGTGGTTTTAGTGACCAAGTCCCTTGGTTTATGTGGCCTTTCCCTTTGCCGATGGGCTGCACAACTCTGGCTGGTTTTGCTTGAGGTGGGTGAGGAGGTATTTGTTTATGTCCTGGATTCCGTGGCTGCTGAGGTCAGTAGCAGCTTAAAGTGGAACCACGTTGCAAAATCAAAAGTCTTTGGCATTGAACTCCTGTCCTGTGGTCGTATTGTTAGCTGTGACTTTCTGCTACTGGATACCAAGTGAAACCTGAGTGCAGCGTGTCCTCTGCCTGTCCTGGAGGCTGGGAGCTCTGAACAGCTGAGTTCCTACAGGCTCTTCGTTTGGTCTGGGGCAGGGAGCACAAGTTTCTGTCAGGCTGTGAAGTGGCTAGCATGGCTTTCAGTCTCTTTTTCAGCTTGAAATACTGGTGCCTGCCTCAGGGGAGGCTGTAGATGGGCAATTTTTTCTGCCTTCTGTCACATACATATTTTTTATAGCGATAAAAAGTCTCTCTTTAGTAGAGAGAAACACTATTGTGCACCTTTGTTACATCTTCTGCTCTTGCTGTCCTTCCCTTTTTAACTCCAATGTTAATTCAGCCGTTCATCTGAAAGGAGAAGCTGTTAAGACTGATAATTAGACTGGGCTAGAGGGTGGAGCAGAGTCAAACAAATAAGGTGTAAATGCTCGCTCAGTAGGATCAACTTGGAGCCAGAGCTAAACTGAGATGAATTGAGCATCACAACACTCTAAAGAGCCAAATTCACGTCCAATCTGAGAGTCACAGGCCTGCTACACTAAGGACATTGGTCAGCTGCTTCATTTTTTTTCCTTTTACCTCTTTGGGAAGTAGAACTCAACCAGACTGCAGTTTCTGTGACAGAGCTTCAACTGACAGCTCCAAAACAGCAGAATATAATTCCATGCTGCCTGTGGGCTAATTAACTAAATAACAGAAATTATGAAGAGTCATAGATAGTGATTGTAGAGTCACTTACAGTCCTGGCAATGTTCCACATTGTGCACTCACTCACTTGAAACATCTTGAATACTCCACAAGAGGAGTTTGGAGTTCATCCAGAGAACCACAGAATGTTAATCTGGGTGGCACAGGCATTAGATCAGTTTGACCAGAAAGGAAGTTCATTAAGAGCAATGGATGCTTGCTTCAATTTGTGTAGCTCTTACTAAGCTATGGTCTAGATTATCTCGTTACTTTGGTATTATAATTCCCATTCTGAATTAATTGGTGGCTTCCTGCATTCGTATTAAAAAGGATTTCAGCACTGGGAAATGCAGGTAGCATCCACCTGAAACTTAACTTTAAGGATATTGCTAGGCCTGGCTTGTAAGCCAGGTTTCAAACCCTTGTTACTATCTGCATGGAGGGATTCTGTTCTAGAGGTTCTGTTCTTCCCAGTTAAGCTCTCCAACAGCATCAGTTGGTGATCTTAAGCAGCAGGGCAAATGGTCGTGGTCAATCCAGGAGAGTTGTTACCAGGCCTTTTACTTCTGCAGTGTCTTTCCCAAGGCTGAGTGCAATCCTGTGCCATGTGCTCTGGGATGACCCTGTGATTCTGTGCTGCAGAGCTCCTGTTTTCAAATCCTGTGGGAAGGAAGTGGAAGCTGAAGGTTGTGCTCATGCTCTTAGTACATTGCAAATGTGCTGTCCTAGAGATCTAACTTCCTCCATACCATCTTGGAATGTTCTTTACATCCCCCTTAATCCTTACATCAAGCATCAGTGTCAGAAGACATGTGTTTGCTGTCAATAACCAGATTTTGGTGGTCTGTACTGCTGCCAGAGGTTCTGAAGTGCACATGCTTTCTGGAAGTGTGCTCAGCTGTATCCACATAACATGGAGTGTCATCTGTCAGAGCTCCACACCCTTTGCCCCTTGCCCTTTGCTATCTCTGCCTCATTTTCACAGATAAAACAGATCCTGGATTGAAAAGGCACCAGCTGCTCTTTGTTCTCCATTAGTCTCCTTTTGTGCATAGGACATACACAGATTCCTCCATGTCTGAGAAGTTGTTCAGCATGAGTGCTTGCAGAGAGTTTTTTTAGACCTTTCACAGATTATTTTATGTTTTAAGATATCCATTGCTTTACACTTTTTTGTTGCTCACTGCTAACCCAGACGCTGCAGAAATACCACATTGCCTCAGGGTGGTTCCTGCCTCTGGTGTTGCTTCTGTTCAGAGTAAACTTTTCCCACATATGAGTGGGTTTTTTAAATTTCCCCACATTATGGCTTTGTCAAGTCTAGACACAATACAAAAAAAGGAGTGTTAAATATACTCTGCCTTTTGTATTTGAACAGGACACTGCCTTTTTTGAAGACCCTGAGTTTTTTGTTTCGTTTGGGGTAAGGATTTTTGGTTCAGTACCCTCTTCTCAATTCTATTGAATTTTTAGTTGTGTCAGGAAGAATTGTAGTGGTGAAGTCAGCTGATGTCATTTGAATATTGACTGAACAAGCCTTTCTGAATAGTGCTTTTGCTGTTTAATTTGCAGAACTGTCCCATAAATGTCTAGCTATACCTTTTCTATCTATGTCTCATAGCTGGGGACTCAAAATAGAAGAGAGAGGTTATCAAAGCAAAACAAATGAAAGCAAAATACCCCTTCTCCCAGAGTTTGTGTTCTTCCCCTGAAAATCTAAATTGTCCCAGGAGATTTGGGTCAGCAAGCTAGGTGAGCTGTGAATGTACATCTTTTAATTGGGCTTTTTGAAAAGAGTCATTTGCATGAGAAGATATGTGTCAGTATATGGAGATTCTTTCGTGTATGTTGCCCACATATGTAGTTGCTGTGTGGTCTGAAATCCATAAAAAACTGTGACTCTGTGTTTCACATCAGCAAAGGTGAGCTGGGGATCATGACCAAGGCAGTGCATGCTGCGTCTGTGCCTTTGCACCACGGGCTTGAGGCACTGAAGGCAGGACACAGCCACAATCTGAAGCATATTTAGGGTTAAAGATACCATTTCTTAAATTTGGAGACATACTTATATATGAATAGGCTCTGGATAGCAAGAACTGGAAGTTTTTCAATAACTTTTCTTTCTCTGCTCAATAATTTACCATTATCTTTACTTAAAACAATTGCAACAATAGTGGAAGGTGTCCTTGCCCATGGCAGGGGTTGGAACAGGATGGTCTTTAAGGTCCTGTCCAACCCAAACCATTCTAGGATTCTGTGAATATACACAAATCTCATGGTTACTTCATCTTTGTGCATTTCTCTGAAATTATACTCCAGGTTTATTTAGACAGCTGAAAAGACTAAATCAATTTGGTTATAAAAATACATTATTCTGTGGCATGTTCTACACAGCAGCACTGAATAATGAAATATTACTGCTGCTGTGGCCTGTCTGAAAACATTTCTTTGTCTTACTTTTGTCCAACATGGGTGATTTTATCAGGAGTTCTTGATTTTTTTGTAGTTTTAAGGGAAAAGTGAACTTCTGCTAACATTAAGTTCAGTCCACCCATGCTGCAAGAGAGCAGCAGCCATATGGCCACAGTTAATGTAGTTGTAAATGAGTCAATAAGTCCTGGTGACAGGCATGGCATATTTACAAAGTTTTGCTTTCCTCCTAACCACAGTAGCACAGCTTCCTGCAGGAGTAGTGTGATGGAGAGGAGCTCTGCAGAAACCTGGGTAGTGTTACTGAGTCTGGGTTTGTGGTTAATTTTGACTTTAATTCAATTTTCATCTCAAGTATCAACCATCAATTTTAAACTAAGTTTAAGCTGAAGAAAGGACTTTCATTTTTCCTCCAAGCACATGCTGATAAATAAATAATACATATATGGCTAATGTTTAAGAAACCCCAACTCTCTTGACTAAGCAAAAATAAACTAATCTCTAGCCTGGTCAAATATTATGTGTCCAAAAGCATATTTTGTTACCTCAGTTTTAACTGAATGTTTAAAGCATTCACTAATATTATGTGCAATTTGTTGATTGTCACACATGAAGAATTTTCTATTTCAAGCTTTTTTGTCTCTGAAATAGAGACAGAATTTCTTGAAACACAGATGAGCTTTGTTTCGTGTTAAAATTTATTTAAATTTGCATGCTTTAACTTTGCTGTGTTTAAAGGTGCTTAAGCACTGTTTAAACAGCAACCTGGGCTGGGTTAGATCACTGGTTTGTGTCTCAGTGCTGGGTCATTGCTCATAGTGTTTCAAAGGCTTTCAGTGTCATAGGTCAAAAGAGTTACCAGATATTCATTTGGATCAACTCCCTCAAATCTACAGCTCAGGTTTTTCTGCAGCTCTTTTTTGAAAGATGTATGAGAGTTTTTATCCTTTCTGACCCTGAGAAGAAGCACAATTTCCTTTTTTTTTTTCTTTTTAATCACTTAATTTCTTAAATTTTTTTCATCTTGTTTGTTTTAACACACAATAGTCTACACTGAGTGGGTGTCCTAGAAGTGGAATATATTCTGCTGAAAAAACAAGTAAAAGATGTGTCTCAGTGAAAGATAAAGTGTCATGGTGGAGAGGGGAGCACGCCCAGAAGTTTTCTGCCTTGATCTCCTTTGGGTGAAGGCATCTTCAGCTCCCATTTGGCTTCTTGAGTTGGAAGTCATGGGTAGCTTAGTTTGGAAGGTATAATTTCTGTTCACTGGGTTCAGTGGTCTGCCCAGGTAAATAACCCCTTGTATAGGACAGGTTTTTCCAAATAATTGTAAAGTCAAGCTCTGTACTATGCTTCAAAATGACGATTGTTCAGTTTCATAAAACTGAAGGATATTTTTCTCAGAGATCCAGCACAGCACAGAAATGTTGGGGGTGGCATGTTGTATAAAAAATAATTGCTTTGCTGGTGTGTTGTGTACATATTTGAATGTCCTGGATTTCCTACTGCTTTTAGACCATCTGGATTTGGTTTTAGCTTCTGATGTTCTGCCATGACCCTTACAATCACCTAAGCTATTTTTATGCAGTATGTAATGCCATTGGTTATCCAGGCTTACAGTGTTTTTCTCACATGAAGCATGGCAAGTATTCTCCTCACATACATATCTCCTGTACTTGGATTTCCATTTAAACATGGGGGGTTTTTTAATTTGGTTTAGTGCTCTGTATTTAATGTTTTGTATTTCAGAATCAGTCTCCTCACCTGGAAGTTCTTACAAGATTTTACCTGAGAGTTGTTCATCTTTCACATACAATCACAGAGGAACTTGAAAGCTGTAGCACTGAAGAGCTGTTTGATTACTTTAAGCTTTGTTGAACAGTGTGACTAAATTTGGGACCTCTTAATTCTAATTTTATGGAAAAATAAAAGCTTTCATCCTCCCTAACAATCTGTGTGACAAATTTATGCTTAATCACAGGAGAATCTTCTTTCTCACTGTATGTCAAGCTCATCTGTACCTTTCTGGTTTCCTTGTCAGGGTGTAACATGCAGCTGAACCTGGGAGTTCTGATTTATACATCTCAAGAGAACTGCTGCTGGCCAAGCCTGTCCCAGCCCTGCTTTCCAGATAATTTGTGTGGATGGGATTGCTTTCCATCACTTCCAGTCTTGTGTGGTCTGTGACCCAGAGTTGTACGAGGGGGTTAAAGACCACATGAACATCCAGGCTCATCCTGTGCCCTGTGACACCTGAGCTGCTCTGTCTTTCTGATGTGTCACATGTGACAAAGATGACTTTGTTTCCTGTTTTGTTTTCCCTGTGTGGCAGTTTACTTGTGTTCCTTTCACATTCCAGGACCTAGCAATTAGTACCTCTGCTTTAATTGGGTGATCTGGATGTTACTGGAAAGTAGTGTTTGCTTAAATCTCACATTAAATATTTCTTTTTTAACGAACAGTTATTTTGGTGCTAATTTTTTTTCTCTCCCTCAGATGGTTAAAGCAATCCAAGTTCTACGTATCCATCTGCTCGAGCTAGAAAAGGTTAATGAACTCTGCAAGGATTTCTGCAGTCGTTACATTGCCTGCCTGAAGACAAAAATGAACAGTGAAACTCTATTAAGTGGAGAGCCTGGAAGTCCTTATTCACCTGTGCAATCTCAGGTGTGTTTCAAGTGCTGTTCAGTGGATTTTTGCTTAGATTTCCTTAGGAACCTATAGCTACACTTGTGTTGCTATCAGTTTGCAAACAGAGGTTCTGCAGTTTCCTGTATTTTCTCAAATCAGTTACTAAGAATACAAAGAGTTGGGGTTTTGTTTGGGTTTTTTTGTTGTTGTTTCTTGGTTTTGTGGGTTTTTTTTTTGTGCACACCTGTGTGCCACTGCCTGATGGACAAATTTGTTGAAATGTGCCAGAACACAGTGTCATTTTTTTATTGTCTGTCTTCCTTTCATGATTTTTTCTCAGTTCAGCAAGTGGAGATATTCAGAGCAGCCTGGATTTGCTATTTTGTTGGAAGGAGGTTAGGAAACAGAATAAACAAAGAAGAAAAATTTTCCTTGTTAAGGCCTCCTTAGTCTGCCTCCTTCATTAAAATATTGAGATGACAGATACATTTTATACACAACCTATATTCTGGAATAAATAGACAAAGTCTGATGGATTAAATTTACAATATTGCATTTTCTGTATTAAATGGATCACAGTTAATTATCAGCAGTTAATAGGTGATGGTTGATATTTTTGCTGTCAGAATGAGCCCTGCCACCCCAGTACCCCCTGGATCCTGAGTCTTAGGGCACGGCCCTTCTCTGAATTACTCATGTGTCTGATGCTCTGTATTAAAAAAAGCCCCAATGACTTTTAAACTTCACTTTCTGGACTCCTTATTTAGGTTTTGGTGTCTGGAAGTGTGGAAAGGAGATCCTAAAATCAGGCAAAAACAGCTTTTAAAAGGGTTTTTCTGTATATCTCTTAGAGTTTTCTGTAGAGACAAGAGGGACCTATTTTGCATTTGCAATGAGAAGAGATTATTCATACATACTAAGGAAATGTGTAAGAGTTAAATGTTCAGAGCTGAGTTAAGAGCTATCTTGAGCAGAATAAAACATATTGAATATTTAATGCATTATGTTGAAATTGAAGGAATTAAGGTAATAACTAAAATTCTAAAGCTTTGATGCTTGTAATAAGAGCATCAAGGGTCATTTCATTTGTCCTTTTTCCCTCTTGCCTTTGGAAACTGTTTCTCTTATTCTTTATAGACCTAGAACTAGAATTTCTCAAGATAGTTTTGCATCTTTTCTAACAGTTGCTTTTTGTGAGGGTTTTCAAAGGTAATGGTTAGTGATAATGAGGAAGTTAATGTAGATAATGATGAACCCCTAATGAAGTATCTTTCTCTTTGATGGTAATCCTGTGATTAAACTCCAAATGTATTTTAGAGCCAAAAATATGTAATACAAATTATAAAAATACACAAGCATGCTTGATCTCCTTACATTAAAAAAAAAAAGTTTAAAAAATGTAAGCAACTAATTGTTTTATTTTTCTAGCAAATTCCAAGTGCCATTGCAGGCACACTCAGTCCCCAAGGGATCATGGTGCCAGCATCAGCATTGCAGCAGGGAAATGTAACTATGGCAACAGTAGCAGGTACGACACACAAAAACAACTGGCACCTTGCTCTTCATCTCGGTTTCTTTTATAGTTGTTACAAAAACTACACACATACTTTTATAAATGTGTTTTAACACCTGAAAAGTTGTTGTAATAAAGTCAAGTGCTTTACTGGTTTGTGAATGTTTATTTCATTCATGTGTATAGCAAGTATGCCTATGGGAGTGGCAGTTACATATGTAACATTAAGAGATCTTTCTGTGCAACACTTCATTTGTTAAAAGACATTCCAGAAACTGTGGTGTTTTACTTTATTTTTTTTTCCCTTTAAAAAGAATAATTCTATTTGACAAAAACATTCACTGCCTAAACCATTGCACTTGTTGGCTGCCTCATGCTCCCTGGAGTTTGGAACCACACCTGCAAGTCTGTGACATCCTTGATGTCCTTGTTATATGGAAATGACATTTGAGCTGAAATGTTTTATCTTCTCAGCAAGGTTTTAAATCAAACCCAGCTGCCTGCCCTAAGCACTGGCCACACATAGGTGTGATTTTGTTGTTGTGACCCTTGTTGGTTGAAGACCTAACTCAGTTAAAACAACGTGATGAACTGCTTTATAGCCTGATAATCATGGCATTTTCCTTTCAAAATAGATTTGGAATGCCTAAAATACAGGGAAATAAAATCAAATTTCATACAGTTTTTTTGTGGATGGAAGAAAATTGTAGTGTAGCAAAGAGCACATCTTGCATGCTGACTAGAAGAGAATAATTGATATAATAATCAAAAGTCTTGGATGGTGTGCAATGCTGATGTGTTTAAAGAGAATAATACTTGAAGGGCTTTTTCTTCCCCATAATCTGTGTTTCTGTTTTGCTTCAAGGGGGGACAGTGTATCAGCCTGTCACTGTGGTCACTCCACAAGGACAAGTGGTGACACAGGCACTGTCACCTGGGACTATTCGGATCCAGAACTCTCAGGTTTGTTTCATGGGCTCCACAGAATGGTGTTCTGGGTGGAAATACATCTCAGTGCTTTTAGAGTTTTGGTTTCAATTTGACACACTGGAAGAACAAGTAATTAATGGTAAATTAGTGAGGCCACTCCTGTGGGAGTTACAGGCTGTATAATATGTCACAACAGGTCATCAGAGTTCCTACCTGTTAATTGTCTTCCTTTACTGGTGCCAGAAGAGTGTAGGGACATGGAATGAAAAAGAAACCCAAACTAAAATTAAAAAAAAAACTCCTCCCTAAACCCAGCAACAAAAAAACCCAACAAACAAAATCCCCCCACCAACACAAACCAAAAACCCCTCTGAATTAAATGAACACTTTTTCAGTGTAAAACTCTTCTAATCACTGAACTATGTTTATATAGATAGATTTAATTTATTTAGATAGAATCTATAGATAGATTTAATGTATTGCATTAAGGTGCCATACTGCTGTTGTGAGAAATTTGACTTTTTATCACAAAGGCAACCACTAGTACTGTGAAACTGTATGTATTTCAGAGTTTATCTATTTTGAGAAGCATTTTTCTATAAAACTTTCAAAATACTCAGTTAAGACTTTGGGAGATCTTTAATTTTTGCTCCTTATACCCTAAAATAGAGCACTCTTTTGAGGGAGGCTCTAAAGAGTTGGATCTGAAGAGATCAAAGAAGCAACTAAAGAAAAAGAAACATGAAAACTAGGCCATCTTCTGGTACAGAAAACCTTGCTAGCTTTCTCTGGAAGTGGTAAATCAAATCTTCCTGGAATCTGGATTTCATTAAAAATGTGAATGAGGAGCTCCCATCTCCAGAGCATAAAATCTGTTGGTAATCACTGACTCACTGGCTTCTCTTTTTCCTTATTCTGTCCTTCCAACCAAAAAAGTGTGCACAGAGTGTTCTTTTAATTGGCAGGAGCATATCTGTACTCACCCATGTTCTCCCCTGGAATACAGACAGCTCTGGCCTCACACACCTTTCAGAAAGAAATATGTGAAATTACTCTCCTGGACTGAAGGGATTTTGAAAAAAATGGGGATTTTTAGCTTTTATGGAAAAAAAAATACTGAGAGGAAAATAATGCCTCTAGCCTATAAATAAAAAAAGGACTTGACCTTCTGTGTACATCTGTGATTACTCTTGATGTTAGTAGGAGTCTCCAAACCCACCTATGCAAAGGTCACCTGCAGAAGATTCTTCTTCAATATCTTCTTTTTCAGTGTTTTAGAATGCTGTGGAGGTAGGGAAAAATACTGTGGAAAAGCTATTGAAAGTTCATTATAAAGCCTCCATAGGCAAGCAGGTTATTTAGAATGTAAGACATTAATTTGGAAATTAAAATGTGCTCCAAATATATATTTGTAGTAATTTGATAGCCTAAACCTTGTTTAAAACTCATTTCCTACATATTGATTGGCTTAAGAAATTGCTCCAATTTGTCTGGAAAACCTGATTTAAAATTATTTCAGTTGCAATTGTCTGAAATAGAATCTTACATGCAATTTATATTATGTTTCTTTCTATTTCAGCATAAGCATTTAAGAATGTATTCCCAAATGTTCAGATAACCAATGTGCAAATGATTTGATGAATCCATAGGAAGTGAAAAACAAAGAGAAAGAAATCTGAGTATTTAGGAAGTAGTATGAGTTTTGTGAAGTGAATTATAGGTGCTGCTGTATAGATCTTAATGCTCTTTGAGAATTTAATGCATTTATTTAGCAGGACCTTTAGCATGTTTGTTTGCAACTCCAGCATAATAATTAATGTTACTTTGTCCTCCATTTAAGTCTTAAATCAGTAATATTTTACAGCTTCCATACTTGTTTGTGTTTGAACACAGTGAGTATATTCAAGATATTCAAGCCTCATTTCTTTTTGTTCCTTCTATAAATGAGTTGTTCATTCATTGATACAGAACTGCCATTACTATGTTAACTGCCTTAATTCTTCTCAAATTACATGTGCAGCTCCAGTTGCAATTAAACCAAGATCTGGGCATCTTGCATCAAGATGATGGCTCATCCAAAAATAAGAGAGGAGTTCTTCCCAAGCACGCTACAAATGTGATGAGATCTTGGCTCTTTCAGCACATAGGGGTAAGGACTGAGCATGGTCAGTTTTTTATGTAGCTCTTTCATGTGGTCTCTTACAATTTTGCTTCATAAACAAGGTGAAGTTATTCTGTTGTCAGTTATGGAATCTCAGTTCAGTTTTCCCTGGAGTCATCTGGAGTAGTTCCACAGTCTAATGCTAGCTGACTCTTATTAATATTTTAATAAATATGTTATGTTTGTACTTCATGGTCTCAATAAATACAGTTACAAGGAGCCTTTCTTCATTTCCCTGTGTTGGGAACTTAATGCTCTCCACACCCTGGTTCATGGCACAAGGAAAAGAAATTCCACCTGTATTTTGTGATGTTTTAGCAGTATTTTTGACAGAGGAAAATGTCAAATTTTCTGTCTTTATCTCCTTTCCAATCCTTCTGATATGTACCAAGCATGCCACTATCTGCTTGTGCTTTCAGCTGTCTTTCCTTTGCATGAATACTTTGAAAGGATAAATGGGTGTCAAGCAATTACAATGTTTAGTTGATTGATATTTTGCCTTTTACAACTGTTTTGCAGCAGAGAACTGATCCAGGGAAACTGCGTGTGCACTTCTTGTGTTACTTCCCATGCTCATCTGCTCAGTTCAGAGCAGCTTTATTTAACTCCAGAGTGCTCCTCAGTTCTCTCATATGACACTGCCCTGGCCAGCAGAACTAATCAGAGCTGCTCACATGCTGTGCTGCCCAGGGATCACGCTCTTTAATAAAGACTGTCAGCCATGAGAAGCTTTTTCTTCTGAATTACACATGGTGCCGTAGACTCTCTCGAGGATAAAATCAGTTTTTGTGTAGCAAAGCACTCTTTGTTAAATTATTTTTGTCTATAAAAGTTTGTGAGGTTTCTAAGGTTTGTGTTTTAATGAGTCAGATGGCCTTAATCCACCATCTTTAATCAGATGTAATAAAGGAGTTCTGATTTTTGATGAGGAGGTGAAAAACAAGCTTATGCCTTTTTTGTTTGCTTTTTTGGCCTCTTTAGCATCCATATCCAACAGAGGATGAGAAGAAGCAGATTGCAGCACAAACAAATCTGACACTACTCCAGGTTAACAATTGGTAAGAACAAAGCCCTTACTTAGTATCTGTCCTTGTCTCCACGTGCTTAGCTTAGAAATAGGGAGGAACAGAACTTGGACATCTGGAGTTGAACTTACATATTCCACATATCTTACAAAATATGTATAGAAATACATATTATGTAGAAATACAAGAGTTATGCACTGGCACACAAGCATTTTATTTTTAAAAGGTACAATAATACTCATGCCATTTAAATTATATAAGGATTCCAGAAAACATTGCAGCATTAAGGAATTGTGTTCTGTTCTAGTGCTGAGAGAGATGGAAGTACTCTCATGTCTCTTCTGCAAGTCAAGAAATTGAAGTATAAAGGCATTTAGTGGCCTGATGGCTGCAGGTGTTTAAGAAGTTACTGTTAACAGATTCTGCTCTTATATCAAAGGATGCTTTCCTGAGCAGTGATGTCTGAATGGAGAGGCAGTTCCTCAACTACACCAGTTCATGGTTCAGCATGTTTTGTCATGTCTTATCTTCCCTGGAGGTGTAAGATAAGACACCTGCCCTGCAGAAGAGAGGAGGGAAGGTGCTGACACGTGTCCTATTCACCTTGTGGCATCAGTTCCTAAAATCGCTGCAGCAAAGTTCCGCAGGGATCTGCCTCAGATTTCAAAGATGACACTGGGTGTGAGGCTGTGGAGGGGTCCAGGGGGGAAATAGTCAAGATAGTGACAGAACACTGGTTCCAAAAGTGGAACAGGGTGGCTATGCCTGTGTGACATGTGGTCATGTAGCTCTGTGCTCTGACTGCTGTCTTTTCAGCTTAGGAACCTACCAGCTGCGCCTGATTTCCTCCCTTTGCAGGTAAAGGTGGGTCCTGGATATGTTTTGTGAGATTTAGGGATGATATCCTCAGACCCAGCTCCTTGCCACAGCTCACTATGTTGAAGTTGATTCAGTTTAAGTATTTTCACCAGCAGAAAGGGGAAGGGCAGCAATTAGCACTCTGAAGTAAGCAAGTGAAAATCAGAGAACTAAAAGGAATCAGGGCAGATCTGAAAAAATGTGTTTGCTGTTGTCTCCTGGCTCAGGAGCCAGCCCTTGGAAAGCCAGGGAGCCTGTAAAATAAGTAATACAGAAGCTTAAGGGCATAAATGAAACCAGACCAAACAAACCAGGTTGGGCAGGGGCTAGATTTTAGGTGAACCCTAATGAGAGGAGTATCAGCTTTCTGAGATGGGCTGTCAGCAAGTTTTCTGGTGCTTAGTTTTTAATGAGATCCTGAAGTGTACAGCTGTTGTGCTGTCTGGAGAATTTTTCCTTCTGAGGTGGGGGAAAAAAATGCTGTTAGCTGCAAAATGACAGAAGTGCTTTCTTAGCTAGTTTACCAAAATCAAAGGATGCTGGTGTTCTAGGAGTGGTTCTACACTTTAAAAAGAATGTGAACCCCAGCTGGTAGATTTTATATTCCTAGGTTATTTTTTTCCTGCTGCATACTTTGTGAGTGTGTGATAGAGGGAATTTGCACCCAAGGTCCTAAGTTTACCTTGCCCTCAATTGTATTTAGGTTTATCAATGCTAGAAGGCGAATTCTTCAGCCAATGCTGGATTCCAGTTGTTCTGAAACTCCAAAAACAAAGAAGAAAACAGCCCAGAACCGACCAGTCCAGAGGTTCTGGCCTGACTCCATTGCCTCAGGAGTTGCTCAGCAGCAATCGAACGAGCTCACGATGTCAGACGGTGAGGAGAGCTGCCTAAACATGGATAATAAAGTTAATTCCTCTCTGACAGGGAAATGGAGGGTTTGATGCCTCTGGGGGGAGGGGAACTTCTGGATATTTCAGTATAAATGTGGTTTTAATCTGGGAAAACCTAGCAGAAATGTGTCACTTTTCCCCTAACAATTTTCTGTGGTTTAAGGAAGCACATTGAATTGGAATTTATGTTGAGAAACTGTTGCTTTTGTTTCAAAAGTTACGAAATGGCAGAACAAAGGATGTACAACTGTGATGTACAGCTAAATTCTTTCAGAGTATGTGTGCACAAGTCAGGAGCATCCTGTTGGATGAGCAGTGCTGGGCTGCAGCTTCAGCTTCATGGCTGAGCATCTGCAGTTCCACATCTGCCTCACGTGGCTCAAACCAAACAATGAGAGGCAGAAAAATGTCATAGAGCCTCCAAAGACTTCGACTGAAGTTACTTCCTCAGCATCAGATCAAACAAAAAGATGTAATTTAAGAAAGATAAAGAGCTGCTTTAATCTCAGGATCATCCTTTCTGTCCTGCTGCCTGGTGCTTTATTCTTTCCAATTTGTAACAACTTTTCCCTCAGCCTCTGCTGGATCTGACAACAGCTTTATCCATTTAAGTCACCTTGAATCTCTATGAAAACTCCAATTTTTCTGCAATGAATTAAGCTGGAATGCTTTGCAGAAATGGCCTTGTGATGACTTCATTGGGGAATTGCTGTAAACACAGATTTAAGATTCACAACACAAAGTTTAAGATTCCTGACCAACCTAATTCTGGCATTTCCTGATGTTTAAGTATTTGACAACCTATAGAACTTCGATTTTAATGTAAAGTTTCCTTACTGTTGATTAGAAACAAGCTCTGTTATGTATAAGTAGAAGGCAAGGAAGGTGCTGAAGTGCTGTGACTGTGCTTCTGCAGGTGCTGTCGTGACCATCACAGCTCCAGTCAACATGAATGTAGACAGTCTGCAGTCCTTGTCATCCGATGGTGCTACCCTGGCTGTGCAGCAGGTGATGATGGCAGGGCAGAGCGAGGATGAGTCTGTGGACAGCGGTGAAGATGATGGAGGAGACCTCTCAACAACAAATATCAGCGGGCTGGTCTTGGATAACAGCGATTCTCTGCAGTAGGAAGCAAGAGTGTGGAGAAAAACACTTAGGAAAAAGAATGGACTGACTGACTGACTTTTTATAGTTTGCACAGCAAACATTTTACACAAGTTTTATTTCTAATATGTTTTATATGTAGATATAGAAGGGTGCACTTTTTTGTATTTCATAGTAAGCTTAAAGAGTGTTTTTGCAGGTGCAGCAACTTCTTTCAAATGTGGGGTTTTTTTGTTTGTTTCTTTTCCTTTCCTTATTTCAGAAAATTATATCTAGTAATATAAAGAACCACGTAAGCACCCCTTTGTTCTCTGAATTGGAAGTGCTGCAGTTTCTCATGAATTATGCAGTTTCAATTAGTGCTGTTATTTAACACAGCTTTTGATGGGCAGGTGATGTAAATTTAAAGCATGTGACACTAGTGTGTGAAACTTGATTATTGAGTTAGATGCATATATTTGAAAGATGCTTCTGCACCTTAAAAACTGCTAGTCTGAGGTGGACAGCAACACACATAAAAAGAAACTGTTGATGTGTGATTCAGTAGAGAATGTATGGCAGTTTAAATAAGTTTAGTTTCTCTCATAGTCCGTGAGCCTGTTTATCATTTGCTATAAAAACTCCTATTTTTACCTTGCTGGGGTTATTGGATAAAAAAAATATTTTTATAAATTCACTAGAAATTGGGATGACAACTGTATTAAGCAGGAGGAAAAAAAAAAAAAAAGAATTTCCAGAGGGGAAAAATAAATGTTTAGTATTCCTATTTGGAAGGTCTGAAAATTGACCCAATTTAATAAACAAGCCTACAGTAGCATTCTATGATTCTCAGCTATCCCACAGTGATATACTATATTTGATAATAGCATAAGAAGGGCCCACTGTTTGATGGGATTTTGATATTGTCAAACATTGATTTATATTATGTGTAAACTAATATTCAAATTGCATAACTCTGTATCTAGACTTGTATCTGAAAATATTTGCTAAATGAGTATTCAGGTAAGTAAGTTCAAATACCCACAACTTTTCCAATTATTAGAGAAATTTAACCATTTATAGTTTGTACAACTGAATCTAAAAAAATGAAAAGTTGCCTACTATACAGTCATGAATTCTGCTATTTTATTGCATTTGAAATATTTTCCCCTAATACAAAAAGAAAAATATAACATGGATTTATATAAAATTTCTTCGGATCTGAAGTTTACTACCAGAATATACAGCAGGCTTTGTTAGAGTAGGAAATCCTTGTGTGTCATTTAAAAAACGAAGAGCTGGTGATTAAAACAGCTGGGTTTTGGTTTGGTTTTGTTTTGGGGGTGTTTTTTTTGTTGTGGTAACAGTTCATTTCTTTTATTTTCCCAAAATTTGAAGTCTGTGATTGTCTCTCCATGAACACTTGCTTTTGGAACTTTGTATTTCCCATTGTTGAGTACGAATAAGAGACTCAAGAGCCTCATGGTATGATCAACACCCTCGTTTGTCCCTGTCCATTTGTCACCGTGCCAGGACTTCCCTCTGATTTAGACCAAGTCTGGGTGTGTTTCTAACATGACAGGGAGAAAGGTGGTAGCTTTTAGACTCTTTAGACACTGCATTTGAACAAAACCCTTTGGCAGATGCAAATATTTAATTGAATACTTAATTTCTGCTTCTCAGAACACTCAGGCACGTGCTTAGGTCCCCTTGATTTCAGGAGGATGAAGGAATGTAGTGCTGGACATGCTTAAATGGTTGGAAGCTGGTCATGGCAGATTGTCTTCCAAGGCAAGGTTGAGGTGGTAGGAAGAAAAACTTCAGGAAGAAATGTCAGTGGCATTGCCCTACATACATGGAGAATAACAGGAGTTTCAGTGACTGGTAGATATTTTTTTTTTAATGGTTTTACTCAACACAAGAGGAGTTTCAGTGACTGGTAGATATTTTTTTTTAATGGTTTTACTCAACACAAGAGGTGTTTCTGCTCTGGCTCTCACCGAGTCCTGGCTGAGCATCTTCCTTAGTTCAAGTGTTGTAATGATCTGCTCCACTGGACTGGTGATTTCTAAAGAATTTGTTTTCTTCTGACTTCTCTGCTTTGCCACTAATGAGCCGTGTTTGTTAAACAGCACAGGAAATGAATAATGAAAGGTTTAATTAGGAAGGCTTTGATATAGCATAACTCTCTCAGAGGCTGTTGTCAAATCCAGTTTGATCCCAAAACACTTTAAAAGACAAACCATGTACAAATCCTGCTCCTTTGGAAACAGTCAGCCTACTGCCCCTACAAAAGATAGCTCGGATTACTGGAACTCAGAGTTTCTGAGTATTTTTGGTTTTAAATACAGATTCTGTATTTTTGTTTTTAATTGTTTTTAACTCCAAGAGTGCTTCATCACCCCCACAGTTTCCATTCTGTAGCAGGTTATATTTGTTGGTTTGGTTGGGGTTTTTATTGGAAACTCAATTGGACAACCAGGCCTCAGGGTTTGCAAACTTCTGAAAGTTTATTTTTCAGAAAGAAGCCATTTTCTAGTCAGCTTTTTTTAAAAATTATGATTCCCCCCACCTTACATGCAGCAGAAGTTTTATTCTTTCGAAACATTTGTGACCTTGTCTTCAGCTACTTTATCAATACCTGGAGACTGAAGTTGACAGCGTTTACTGTGAAAGGGGAATATGGAATAGCTTCACTGTCAGATTAGAAACATTAAAAAATATATAGGGACGTGAATTCCTAATACTGAAAAGCTTTCACCAATATAAAACTATTGCTTAACATATAAAATGCAAACCTTTTCTTTCAATTTAGTGAGAAATCTGTAGTGGGTGTGAACTGCAGGGAAGTGCTTGTTCTTTTCATGATTTAAAAGAAGAAAAAACAAGTAGAGTCCTTCATTTTTTTTTTTTTTCTGTGTAAGAAAGATTGCTGCTTTCAGCAAAGCTTCACCATTCAGGAAAGGTACATGTTTACATTAGTTAAAAAGTCTTTATAGGGGACCTAACTTCAAGTCCATGTATAATTCCCTCCCTGCCCCCAGTTAAAGTCATATTCATATGCAATAGAACTAATTTGTTTTTTGAATCAATGTGATTCTTCTGCAAATACAATTATTGAAACTTTTAATTTCTTTTTTTTCAATCTAACCCAAAACAGGGTTCTCAGTCCAATTTTTTCAATATTCCTGGAACAGGCAAGGCAATTTTCTGTTGGCTTTTTTTTTTTGGAAGCATTGCAGTTCAGGAAATCAATTCCAAAACAATCCAGATAAGTTTCTGAATGACTGTTACAAAGAAAAAATCATGTTGGAAAATACTCAGAATCAACTCTGGCTCTGCAGAAGCTTTTCTACTTCTGGATATTGTGTCACAGAGGAGTCCTGCTGACCTCAGGGTAGCTCCATATGGATCCATATCAGGCTGCATTTACCTTTTTCTGGTACCTGATCTCTGTCAGGAATCTTTTGGGGAGCCCTCCAGCTCTACCTTGCCTGCATACCTGGGTCTTCTTCCAGTGGAAACCTGGCTATGAATGAAGGGCTTGGCAGGGCAGGATTTCATGTTGACCTGGGGTGCAACAGATATTTTTTTGATGTTCAAAATATGGCCAGAAGGCAGACCCACAGTGAGGAATTGTAGTTCCCAGTTCCTGTGCTTCCAAAGTGGCTTTAGGTGTATGGAAATTTGAGTGGAGTAGGAGCACACATGGCTCAAACCCCAGCTCCTGGCTTGAGACTGGCTCAGATGGTCAGAGCACAGTGCCAGCAACACCGAGGGCACAGCTTTGATCCCCATGTGGGCCATTCACTGCAGAGCTGGACTCCTTGTGGGTCCCTTCCAACTCAGAGTGTTCTGTGAAATAATACATGGATTTGTTTCTGGAAGAATCAGTTCACCTTCCTGACTTTAGGAACTTGGCAGCCCACAGGATGAAACAAAGCCTTTCCAAGGGATGATAGTTGCACTTAAACAAACAAAAATCCAGAACACTGTGGTGTTTTGAAAAATTGGAACACATGCATTTAATTGTAATTAAAGTTGATTTAACATTTTATTTTCTGAAGCTGAGTCGTCTTGGGAGAAAAAAAATGAATAAGTATTTGTCTATGCAAGACACAAATGTCAAAAATGTGTGAATTACCCATTTTTAGGTACTGTATTGTTATTGTCTTTCTGACTTCTGTTCCTTTGATTAGTCTCTTCAACATTTTAGCCTCACATTTGGCTTAGAGTTGAATAGGCAAAATGTAGTTTTGAAATCCTGTTGGAAATGTAACTAACCTTTGTTCCCTCATGAAAATCTCGCATGTTAAACAATTAAGTGAAATGTTTTGGTTTCCTAATAATAAATTCAAACTCTCACCACCTCCTGAAAACAGCAGATCCATGAACATGCACGTTTAATTGTGGTGTGCAAACCACCCAACCATCAGCTGGACACACTTCACTCTTCACTCTGGAGCTGAGGCCAAAAGCAGGTTCATTTTGCCAGACTCAAACTCAGCGTGGATTCCTTCCCTCCCTCCCCTGCCCTTGGCATGCTAAACTCCTTCAAAGACCTTCTGGGTTGTTTAATTTTCAAGTCCTACAGTACCCTGATGGTCCAGTGCAAAGTGCAGTGAAATTGGCACTGATGTGCTTTTCGGTGATTGCCCAAATCAGGAGATTTGTTCATTCCTGTCACCTGGAAATAGAAAATCCATTCCTTTTCTGTGACTTGGTTCTTCAGGACCTGCTGAGTGGTCACAGTTGGTTTTGCCAGAGAAAAGCATGGTGTGAGAAGGCAGGGAAAGGCCTTTCCAACCTTGTAGACACCCATGAAGATTCACAGTTGGTGTGAATAGAACCCAGTGTTTCAGGTCGTGATGGAAGAGGCCCACGATCTGCCCATGGATTAGCAGCACTGGGTCCGTACAGTCGACAATCTTTAAAATGTGAACCCTGTAACTTTTCTTTCCTTGGTTGTTAAGGGATTTTGAAGCAACTGATCTATCAAGGGATAAAATTAAAAATGAGAATGTGCTTCATGGATGATTTAGTTTTACACTGCTGCTCTCTGTGAACAGAAAAAGCACATTTTGGAAGCAAAGCATTTACATTGCTTTAACAGTATTGTTTGGCTGAAAGACAAATACATTTTCAGGAAATCTTAAGCATAGTATTAAACTATTTAACCAGTTCTTGGCCAGGGAAAGTCCTTGGCCTTTGTATTTGTTTGGGGTTTCTTGTTTATGCAAATGAAGAAAAATGTTTACTAGTTCTTACCAGTGTGGGGATTTTTATTACACTTTTGTAATGCAGGAGCAGCTTCGATGAAAGAAAAAATTAGCAGGTAAATAGTCCATAATGCTTGTGACTTTGGGTGGGGTTTTTTGTTGTTGTTGTTTCAAAATTATTAATTAAAATGGCATGGACATCAAACTTCCAGTAATGGTTCCAAGCATATATGGTAGTGGCTTACTGAAAACACTTCCTCTCTGCAAATCCCATGGGTTAACTTGTTTAGCCAGATTGCAATGCATTTCTATAATTACCATGTTCTACTAAATCAGAAATCTTCAGGAAATGAGCAGCTCCTTTATTACAACATTCTTTTCAAGCAAGAATCTCAAACTCCTTTCATCCAGCATGCAAGTCCTGCTCAGCAGAGATTAAACCAGACGTGGGTGCTCCTGGATTTACTTCTGCTGGAGCAGTATTTATTCCTGCTGTCTCTTCCCCAGCGTCTGGCATGGTGACACCCATGTGTGTCTCCAGAAGGGAAGAGGGCAGATTTTGGATCATATTTTGTGTTTAGAGGGTTAATCTGTGGATTACTGAGTAGTTTGTGTTCTAGACGAAGGAGTATTTATCATTTCTTTGTCTGACCTTAGAAGAGTGTCTCAGAGTAGTGCCAGTAACTCCTGGTAATATAAATGGGAATAATTTTAACTCCACTGCTGCCAGGGAGCAATTTTTTCCTTAATCTTAAATGAATAAACAACAAACAAATCCCCCTCCTGTAAAGGACGAGGGAGAATGGCTTCAAACTGAGAGAGTAGGGTAAGACTGGATATTAGAAAAAATTCTTCCCTGTGACAGTGGTGAGCCCCTGGCACAGGGTGATCAGAGAGGTTATGGATGCTCCATCTGTGGAAGAGTCCAAGGCCAGGTTGGATGGGGCTTGGAGCAACCTGGGCTGGTGGAAGGTGTCCCTGCCCATGGCAATGTTGGAACTGGATGATCTTTAAGGTCCATTCCAACCCAAACCATTCTGATTACATTATTATATCACCTAGATTAGGTCCCATATAGAGTATTTTTAGTTGGATGGTTTCAAATTCCCCTGAGACATAAATCCTCTCTTCAAGAAGCCATTACAGGAATCAGAAGATGAGTTGTAAATAACTGGTGAGCTGGTTTGCTTTTGTGGAGCACCAGTTTACAAAGTCCTTTAGTCTGCAACTTAGGGCTGCTCCTAAAGGACTCTTTGTAAAAACCAGAGCAATATCCTCAAGGCTAAAACAAGGAAAAATAAACTACACATACAGTGTGAAATGAGGATTCTGCAAAAAAAAAACCCCAACAATAAGGCTGGGACACATATTAGGTATTTATTTATTTATCCATATATAAATCCATGCAAGGGTTTATATGTGAGGTATGTGAGGTATGTGGGATTACATCTGTCATGTATTTAAAACACAAAATGAAAAATCACCATTTAGATACCCTCCTAAAATCTGAAAGCAATGTGACCTTTGCAGGTGAAGCTTGGTTTGTCTTCCTGATGCAACTGAGGTGTGATCCAGGGCTTGTGAAGGAATCAGGGAAAATCTGTGAGTATTTACCTTCTCTGCTGGACTTTGGTGTCACCACTGGCACAAGGCAGGAGCTGAGGTCCTTGGACCTACTCCTGAAAATTATTCCTTGCACATTTTTTGTTAAGTTGATCCTAAATCCTAAATACAAACTGATGCATATACTAAATGTGACAGTGGCAATAAAACTTAATTTAGATAATTTTTTCCTAAGATCCAAGAATTTTTCAAGTTAGGTTTTTAGTAGTCATGAAGAAATATGCAGATCATATTGGGCAGGGATTGTCCCTCTGTGCTGGGCACTGAGAGGCCCCTCGAGGGCTGTGCCCAGTTCTGGCTCCTGCAGGAGAGCCCTGGAGGGGCTGGAGCGTGTCCAGGGCAGGGAAGGGAGCTGGGAAGGGGCTGGAGCCCCAGGAGCGGCTGAGGGAGCTGGGAAAGGGGCTCAGCCTGGAGCAAAGGAGGCTCAGGGGGGACCTTGTGGCTCTGCACAAGTCCCTGACAGGAGGGGGCAGCCGGGGGGGTCGGGCTCTGCTGCCAGGGAACAGGGACAGGAGGAGAGGGAACGGCCTCAGGCTGGGCCAGGGCAGGCTCAGGGTGGACAGCAGCAGGAATTTCCCCATGGAAAGGGAGGTCAGGCCTTGGAAAGAGCTGCCCAGGGAGGTTTGGAGTGCCCATCCCTGGAGGTGTCCCAGGAAGGGCTGGAGGTGGCACTCAGTGCTCTGGGCTGGGGACAAGGTGGGCATCAGGTACAGCTGGGACTCAATCTCAGAGGATTTTTCCAACCTTAATGATTCTGTGATTAAGAAACCAGTGATTGACTTCTGCACCATTTTTATCTTGGGGGGTATGTTGTCCCTCCTCCTGCAGCCTCTCACTATGAGCTACAAACTATGGATACTTTCCTTAATTTCTTAACTTTCATCAAATTACGTTTCCTCGCATTTCTGCCTCGCTCAGTTCATGGCCCTGTTTGGTCTTTAAGATTTAGACTCCTTGCTCTCAGCAGGGCCTGGCACACAGAAAAGACAAAGGGACTTACTGATATATGCAATTACAATAATTACAAATTCAATTACTGTGCAGGTACTGATTTTTCTAAGATACTTAGCAGTATATATGATTCCATGGGCAGGATCCCAGTTAAGGCCAGGAAGGAGAGAGAATATTTCTGTTGTTTTGGGGTTTTTTTTAATACACAAAAGGACTATTTTGCACGGCTGATTCTGATTAAGTTTCTTAACTCAGTACTGTAGCTGGATAGAGACCTGAAAGCTCTTGAAAATTTTAAGCACCATCATCAAATGGAACTCAGAATGGCAAAATTCCAGCGATTTTGAGGAACTGGGTTGGCATTTGTTAGGTAATGCCTGTGCTGCTCTCCCAGCTTTTCAGATGCTGGGGGGAAACAATGTTCCTGACTCACTTGTACACACAGGGACAGTTTCAGTAGCTACAGAAATATTAATTTTCCTCTAAGATCCTCCATTCTGCTTTCAAACAACTGGGGTTTTATTCTTATCCTAGGTTGTTTTTTTTTTTTCCTTCCCCCTTCCCTTCTTTGGAAACTGGCAACAATTAATCTTTGATTACATACCCCGGACTTTTTTTGTGTCTCTTGAACTTCTGAACTGTGAATAGCCATGAATAATGATTCTGCAAATCACTCCAGGATTCAAAGCCAGCTGCTGGAAAAAGCCCAACAGCCTTAGAGAACTGAGCTGTGGATGCTGCTATGGATGCAGTATCAGAATGATTAAAAAACAGCTGTCTTTAGTGCAGATGCACACTGTTGAAGCTAAATCATAGACCAGCATCACAGAACCAATTCAGTTGAAAAAACTTCCAACATCATGGAGGTTTCACTAAACCCCACCTTGTCCCCAGCCCAGAGCACTGGGTGCCATATCCAGTCATTTCTTGGACACCTCCAGGGATGGGGAGTCCACCACCTCCCTGGGCAGCCCCTTCCAACACTTGACCACCCTTTCTGTGAAGGAATTCTTCCTGATGTCCACCCTGAACCTCCCCTGGCACAGCTTGAGGCCATCTCCTTTTGTCCCGTTGAAATCACTTTGGCCTTAAAACAATTTGTACATTATTTTTCCCAAATGAATGGGTGTCACTTTTGTCACATACAGGCTTTTTTATGATGTATTGCACCGATAAAGGATCTTAGGCTTAGAAATGTGTATTTCAATATTCTGCCTCACAAAGCATGCACACTTCAGGGAAACATGCAGAACCCCTCCCTATTAAATCATGAAAACCCAAATGCACTTGTGTGTGTAGCTCCCACCCTTGTGCCATTTGCTGGTTAATAAATGTGTTGCACCTTCGGCAGGTCAGGGCAGCTTAGAATTTCCTGTAATGAACACATTCAGAAGTGTCAAATTCTACCCCTCTGCCTTCCCCCGAGTTTTAAAGAGAAACTATTTCCAGGGAGATGTACTCAGTCCTTACCAACACCGAGTGGGTATATTCTAACTGAATTAGAGGGTCCTCTAGAAAACCTCTGTCACATCGTTCTCACCCTGATCAGAAATCACCAGTGCAGAACCTGCCACGGATTAGGATTTCTGGTCATTTAAGAGCATAATACCTAGGGAAAAACAAATGGCAGGCAGCCATCCCCCCACACCTGGGCTCTGCAAATGTAGTCTGGGGTGCCAAAGCTGTTGGGTGAACCACACCTAAGGAATTCACTTCTGGTTGTTGGAAAAGGTAGAAGGACTTGGGCAAACACTTCAACTTCCTGACATAGCTGTACCCAAAGGAAGCCTCCTGATGGGTTTCATTAGTGAATATTTTAATGTTTTACAGCCTCGTGAGGCAGGAACTGAGAGGGCACGTTAAAAGGACTGAGGGCCAAAGCATGCTTCTATTTAAATCAACCATTTTATGATTAACACAATGAAGAAAGGCCCTGTCCCTTCCACAACTAAACATCAGTAATGGCCTTTTACAAACAACCCCCCTCAAATTTGACTGCACTACATGCAAAATGAATTCTTTTTAGGAGCTGCAAATTTCAGCTTTTGTTTCAGTTTTCAGGGCTCATTTAGGGATGCACAGGAGTTTGTGGGTTGCTTTGCTCTTGAGAAACATGTACAGCTCCTTCCCTGCAGACACATGCCTGGCTGTGATGCAAAGTGACAGTGCCCATGTGAAGGAGCAGCCACAAAGCTACACCCCTGCCCAGACTGGGGAAAATCCGACCTGGAAAAATACAAATAATACCAGCAAATTCTGTATCCAAACTGTAGACAAGCACAAGGGTGATTAATACTGGAGAATCCAGGACAACACCCATTCAAACAAAGCGTGCCAAACTCCAGGACATTAAATTTAAAGCAAATTAATTCTGACGACTGATCATTCCGGGTTTTTTAAATTTTCTCCCCGTGCTGGTGCTGTTCATGGTGAAAGTAAAATAATGCAGCTACTGCTTTCAGTGTGAGGAAATGCAGACAGAGATCCCGGAGACAGAAGGTATCTTCACATCAGAGGAGGGGGCAGCGCAGAGAAACTCTGCACCACCTCCAAGGAGCAGCTTGCAAAGGAGCCGACAGGGACCTTTTTGCAGAGATATTTGAACAATAACTCTTTCATTGTCCCCGTGCTGACACTGGATAGAGAAGACAAACCCAATATTATGCAGGGGCTGCCCATCTGTCGGTGATTCCCCCCTGCGCAGAGGTTATCAGTCACACAAAGCAGGGAGCAGTGAGACAGATAAGATGCGTGACAAAGGACAAACAACCCCGGCAGCCCACCACCCTCCCCAGGCAGTGAGGAGTCTTTCCAAATCCGTCGGGAGACTCCCTCTGAATAATCCCTGTGCTTGCAAAACCCATCACTGCGCTTGCAAACTCGTTCTGATCCCCTTAAATTCTTGGCAGGCACACAAGAGAGCCAAGGGCATACAGGATGTGGGTTCCTTCAGCTGTTTGTAAATACCTGGGCAGTACGTAATCAGAAACCTGTAATGGGAAGAATTTCTTGAGCTGCTGGCAGGCACGGTGCCATGGGATGTCTGGTGTCTGTCTGGAAGGTGGACAGTGAGCTTTAACCTTACTAAAAACTAAGATTTTTACACTGAATGGGGAAGGGCAGAGGGGAAAGTGTTGTCAGGTCAAACCTCCTTCCCTGCAATGGAAACATGGAGCAGCTCTCCTGTGAGGAAAGGCTGAGAGAATTGGGATTGTTCAGCCCAGAGAAGAGAAGGCTTTGGGGTGACCTAATTGTGGCCTTCCAGTGCCTGAAGGGACCTACAAAAAACATGGAGAGGGATTATTTCCAAGGGCCTGGAGTGACAGGACAAGGGGGAATGGCTTCAAACTGAAAAAGAGGAAATTTAGGTTATGGAAGAAATATGGAAGAAATTCTTCCCTGTGAGGGTGGGGAGGCCCTGGCACAGGGTGCCCAGAGAAGCTGTGGCTGCCCCATCCCTGGCAGTGTCCAAGGCCAGGTTGGATGGGACTTGGAGCAACCTGGGATAGTGGAAGGTGCCCCTGCCCATGGTGGGGGAGTTGGAACTGGATGATCCTTAAGGTCCCCTCCCCAGTTGATGGAGACCCTTGCTGCACCACAAAACCCAAATTCACCTCCTTCCTCCAACCCTTTCCTGACTCTCCATCTGAATCCCATCTGCTCACTGGTTTGGGTTTTTTTTGCAGTCAAACAGCATCAGACAGAGCAGCAAAGAGGAAAATTAAAACAATCCAGGGGACACATTTAATGTGTCATACCTGGAGCCAAGGTGGCTGGAGAGAGCCTTGTGTGGCCCACGTACCACAAGAGGAAAGTATGTGTATCCTTATCAGTAAAGTCTTCAAGAGATCATTGGTAACACTGATTTTATTCAATCCTTAAGCAATGAACATGTGTTGATAACTCAGCCTGATGAAGCTGTGGTTTCTATACGTAGATATATTTATGTGTATGTGTATATTTATACATGTCAAAGCACTCAGAAGATGCAGTTCTCCTGTATCCTGTGTCTGCTGAACTGGGACACAGCTGGGACTGACAGTGGGGTGAGCCCTGGGTAACATCAAGGTGGCTGTGGAGCTCTGAGCCTTGACTGCCCCCATCCTCATGAGTCAAGGCTTTGCTCCAGAGGATGGAGACGGGAGAGGGCTTTGCCTCCTAAGAACACAGCCCTGTGCCAACCCACCTACCCCTCCCACCTCCTGAAAAGGTTGGAGAGAAGGTGTCAGCGAGCCTTCTGACCTTGGTCCCACCACTTGGAACCCGACGGAATTACAGGAAGCAAAAGCCTGTCTCCTGGGAGGAAGTTTATCCAGCGAGTTTAATACAAACAGCCTATATAAACACAAACACGTACAAAAGCAGAATCATCTTCCAAATAAATAAACAGCTGCGTTTGCCCCAGTTACATGCCAGCAGCAGTCAGCCTAAGCCCTGTGGAACAAACCTCACAACCAAGCAAGCTCACCCCCTACAGCCTCTCTGCCCTGGCCTACAAATGACAGAGAACGTGGCATCTCCCCAGCGCTCCGTGGCACGGCCCTACCAACCCCCGAGTCCTCGAGGACACTTTGAGGCTTCTCAGCGAGGATGCCCCAGGGTGCAGGAAGCCAGAGGGGCTCCCCTGCCCTCAGCCAGCAGGGCGGAGAGAGAGCTTCACTCCTCGCTTCCCGGAGCTCTGCACTGCAGCTGCCCTCCATGGACAGGGCAGGTGCAGATTTGGGAGCCGCGGGTGGCGACGCTGCCGGCGGGCACTGCCACCTCCTCCTCGTCGTAGCAGACGCAGCGGGGACAGCCGTCGGCCACCGGGCTGCCCACGGCGCGGCAGGCCGGGGGCAGGGGGGGGCACAGCGGGGCGCAGGTGATGTCCCCAGCAGGGTGGCAGGTGCACAGCTTGCGGGCGAAGTCGATGTAGAAGGAGCGGCCGGCGGGGACGCGGCCGCTGGCGAAGCCCTGCATCTCGCAGTCGCTCTCCAGGTAGGGCGGGCAGGCGCAGGGCGGGGGGCACGGGGGACAGCAGCCAGCAGCAGTGGGGGTGGTTGTCCCCTCCGGGTCCTCCTCGGGGCACGGGGTGCAGGCGCTGGGGTCACAGGTGGGTTTTGGGGCCGCGCTGCAGAGCAGGAGGCAGGCGAGCGACAGGCGCAGGGCGCTGGTGAGGGCCATGATTCTGGGGGAAAAAAGGGGGAGGTAGGAGCAGGTGTGACACTGGGCATGGGCACATTGAACCCCCAGCGGCTGGGCTGGCCTCTCCATGGTTTAAAGCGAAGGGGATGCAGCCATATCTGGTTTAAAGTGAAAAGGATGCAGCCCCATCTCCTTGACATGCCCGCAGCTGGAGTTTGGATCACCCACAGCTGGCTGGCACCATGGGGGTTTGCTCTAAAACAGAATCTCTCGTCCCCAAAAGCTCATCCTGGCTCGACCACAGTGTCTTCCACCCCTGGGTGTTCAGATGGCTGCAACGTGGGGCACCAGTGAGCAAAGTCCACATTGCAGCGCTCACTAAGCTTTGGCGTGGTTGCCCTATGGGACTTGTTCACCCTCATATTGATGCTAATAATTTACATTTAAATGACTGATTAATTGCTCCTAGAAGGCCTTCAGGCATGGACAGAAGAAGAGCTCAAAAAAGTACTGTCTCCTTTGGTGGCCTGTCCTGCAGCTGGGACCTGGCTGCTCCAGGCACCAGGTCTGGGTGTTGGCTCCCAGCCTGTCCTGCTGTGCCACTCACTGCCTGCCCTTTCCAGCCACCTCACTCCTTCAAAGGAAGCCAGGGGGGTCACCCCATCTTTATTTCAACTGGAAAAACCTTTTTCTCTTAAGGAAGATGTTTCCAATGTTGGGCACTCCTGTGGGACTCTGCCTTCTCCATTTTTTTGGCCAGCCTGTTTTCAGAGAGTCATTCCTGGCATGAAATTCCCTCCCTGTGCCTGCTCCCTTCTCCTTCTCCACTCACACCTTGGATGCACAGCACCTGGCAGCCCATGCTGAAGCTTTTTTCTGTTTAAAGGCTGAGGACTCCTCTTTTTTTCAGCTTTTCAAGACCCAGCATTTCCTTTAAGTGCACTTTTGGATCCCTTCCCTCTGTCTGAGTGCCTTTACATCCTGCTGTATTAAATACACCTTCTTCCTTCCTGCACTGGGTCCTTCCAGGTCTGGTCTCTTCTCCCATTGCCCCAGTGCCACCTTTGATTACATTTATATCATCACCATTTGATAGCCCAAATTTCCTGCTCTTGAGGATGTGCAACTCCTCGCAGTTATTTCTTCATATCTCTTTAAACAAAAATATTTGCAGATTGCATAACCATAAAGAAAAAACTTGAAAGCACAGACTCTATCCGTTATCAATTTGAAAAAAACAAAGACTTCAAAGCTTTTCTGGTTTTAAAGCAAATTCTTGCCAGTTTAATTTACTTACACCTGCTGTATCTTTGCTGGAGGTGTTCTGCCCCTTCCTTTGAGTCACACTTTTTAATCTAGAGGTTATTTTACTGTCATTCCCAGAGGACTGATGGCTGTGCCAAGCAGCACGGAGCCCAGACACGCTCCCCATGGAAAAGCTGCTGCTGGAAAGGATCCCCCATCCCCAAGCCAAGAGCTCCCTCCTGGCTGCCCCACGCAGGCAGAGCAGCTCACCACCACTAAACATCATTAAGTCGAAGGTTTCTCACACCCCAACCTCATCAGTCCCATCCATCGCCAAAACATCTGACCCCACCCAGCAATGGAATTGGGCACCTTCAACAGAGCAAATTTCCAGCAAATTTCCAACACCACGGGTCTGTCATTGAGCAGCGGCAGCATCAACAGCCTCCCGCTACTTCCTAGGGAAATGTTCATCCTCCCCCTCACTTCTGGGGATCCAGGCTGGCCCTGCCCCGTGCCGAGTCCCCGCGGTTCCCAGGTTACCTGCAGGGTGGCCGGGCAGGCGGGACGGGCGCTGGGATGCGGTGCAGGACCTTGGGAAGCGTCCCCGCTCTTGCCCCGCAGCCCGCCCGGCACCTCTATTTATGTGGCTCCACGGCGAAACCCTGGCAGGGGGAAAGGGGAGGCGGGGAATCCTCCAAGGTGCTGGGCAGGGCCAGCAAGATGCTTATCTTGCTCGTGGTGTTGGTTTAGTCTGAGCGCAGACTAATCCGGCGTGTCCCAGCGTCTGCAGGTCCGTCCTCCCTCCCCACGCCGCTCTGTGCGGACCTCACCAGGGTTTCTGAAGCATCAGCAGCCCCCTGTGCTTCACAGACTGCTGGGGACAGGGGGGCCGGGGTCCACAGGGAGAGCAAAGTGAGTTAAAAGCTCTGGCAAGGCAGCACAGGTGAAATGCAGCCTGCTCTGGGGTGATGCACCCCAAAATGCAGGAGCCAGTGGTGCTCATGGACCTTCTCAGAGCACACGTCCTTGTGTCCACAGAGCTCCCCAGCACAGGCAGCCCTCCCGTGCTTGACATGCATCCTTTAAAGCACTTGGGGTTTGTTTTCCTCTGGATTAAGGGAGCTAAGGCCATGGATCTCAGCAGAGAAGGGGTGCACGAGTTTCATGTGCCCTGACCAGCACGGGCAGCCTGAGCTTCCCCCCTGGGCCATTTGGTGCCTGGTGTGGAAAGGTCTTACCCTGATGTACTCATGAGCTCATTGGAAATGTGCCCCCCAGCCTTGCAGAGCAGAGGGATGAAGAGCAGAGGCCTCTTGCAGCAGATGGGACTGGAAAGCAGAGAGGGTTTTGGGAGCACACACTTCCCTGGTCACACTTCCCGGGAGGTGTTGGGAGAGGAGCACGGGCTGGAGCTGCAGGTCGAGGGAGCCCTGGAGCTGGGCACTGCACTCAGGACAGTGGGCTGGGCACTGCACTCAGGACAGTGGGCTGGGATGCTGCCTGGCCTTCACCCACCTCCTGAAGCCTGGAAACCCCCATCCCTCTGGGAGATACATGGGATGCAGAGCTCAAGAGCACTGAGAGTTGGGCAGCTGCCTCTCACTGGATACATAAAATATTGACAAGGCCTCAGTGGTAGGGGAAGGAACTCAAAAGACCATTTATCCAGAGAGGGTCAGAGGGCAGCCCCAGGGATGTGTGGAGAAGGGACACTCGGCCACGCTGCTCCTGCCACTGATGCTGCTGTGTACGGGCACGTGTTTATAGGTCCTGCAGGGATTTCTGCAGACAAGTCAAATGAAACCTCCTCCCTTGCTTCCAGAGGCCTTTTCCACTGCAGAGACACAGCAGGCAGGATGCCTCCAGCCAGTCCCTCTCACTGCCAGTGCGGGTGGGGCAGTGCTGTGTTTGCATCCCCAGGGTCACAGCCTGGCAAAGGACAGAGGACACAACACCAACATCCCTGGGCAGGGCAATGCCACTGTCGGACGTGCCTGCAAAGAGCAGCCCCCAGGGACAGGGGAAGGGGCCTGGGAGTGCCTTGGTGAGCCTGGATCCAGCCCAGGTGGAGTAATCCTGAAAGATCTGGAGCTCACACCCAGCTTTATCAGCTCCCACACTCATAGCTAACATACAGAAGCAGTTGTAAATATTCGAGGTTAATACTCAGCAGTTACTTGACCTTTGCAGGAGTGCATCTGCCTGTCCTGGAGCCTGTCTGCAGCTGGCAGCCACTGCCCTGCAGCCCTCCTGCTGCTGCTGCTGGAAGCGCTGGGCTTTGAGCTGATCCATAACAGCCAGGCTGATCCAGATTCTGACTCAGTCCTGGGCTTCGTGGAGTTATGGGGCACTTTTAGACTTACTCATGTGAGTTTGGAATACATGCATGGACTGACACCCTTCACTTTGCAACAGAATTGCTAAAATAAATATGATACGATGGGTTTGAACTAATCAGTTTTTGTTTTTCTGGACAAAGATGGTTATTGCTCGAGCAAAAACTCTCAGAAAATCTGGTAATAGCTCGTGTCACTCAGGAAACAACAGAGACACTTCTCCTAAATAGAAATACTTCAGCATTCTATAACTTAATAAAAGTCTCATACAAACTAGGTTAGATTGGGAATATGGAATGGCCACTTAGCAGCAAACTGCAATTGAAATTGGTTGTTGCTGTCTTGCAGCAGCTCCTGAAATTTATAGAAAGATTGGAAACCTCTCTGGATCTTTTGAGAGCAACTCCCCCAAACTGGGTTTCACTGGCACTTCAGTTTGGTGCCACAGCTCCCTTTTGACATTTGCTTTCATTTATGTTTTTGGCAGCCATGGCAAATGGCTCTTCTGACCTTCATTATCAGTTCCTGAAACACAATGGCCTGATGCAAAATTAGGACAGAGCCTTGTCTTCCCCTCCACCCCTTGACAGGGAGCTCTCAGGACACATACTCAGGGATGAAGCCATACCCCCTCTCCCAGTCACTGTACCATGAACGAGCCTTTGCTTCTCAGGCTTCCCTTCACTGTCCCCTCTCGTGGGACCACGCATGAGACACCCGGTGCCACCAACTCCCCCAGAGGTGAGGAGGGTGCTTTCCAAAGCCCAGCTGCCACCACAGGGGTGACCATTCACCACCAGCCCCAGGACCTCATCCCCTGTGCTCATCACAGCCTTTGGCTTTTCCTTCCCACCCCTCCTGCTGACACCTTCCACATTCCAGGGCTCTGTGTCCCCCTGGTTCCGCCCTCCTTGTCAGACCTCTCCCGCTGCCGCCTTGGAGCCAAACATAGCCAGGGATGAGGAGGAATGGCTCCTGGGGGTACCTGCAGCCCTGCCTGGGGTGGGTGGAGAGGGGCACAAGGGTGCAGCCATGACGTGACTTGCCCCCAGCCCTTCTCCTCTTGTGGCAGAGATGGGGTCTGGCCCAGAGGGACCAGGATAACCCTCAGCAGCTGCAGCACGGGCAGTGCACAGGAACCTGCAGCTGGCAAACACACCCAACCTCCTCCTGCCTAAATCTGGGCAGTAACAACCATCCCCTTGCCATCCTCACCTCCTCACATTCCCTGCCCAGCCCTGGGAAGCTCGGTGTAACCACACATGGCTATTAAACACAGTTGCTTTAGTTATCTCCTCTTTAGTGATACTGTGGGTGACATTTGGCAGACAAATATTATACATTACAATTTTCATCTAGGCATTGTGAGAAACTATTGGCTGGACTGGGCCAGAGGCTCCCTTGTCCAGGTGGTTTGGGCTCAGGGCCACACCTGGACCTGCCGGAGGAGGTGGGGGCAGCTGAGCTGCTCTGCTACTTCTTGTTGTTCCTGCTGACAAAGGTGAGGAGGTCCACGGCTGTGACCACGCCAAACACCATCTGCTTCATGAGGGAGCTGCCATTTCCACTGACTGGAAGCACAGAAAATTCCAGCTTAGTGGCAAAAAAAATACAAAAGAACATCCCACCCCCACCAGCCCCCTCACCACCACCATCTTCCAGCCGTGCAGAGGCTGCTGCTGTTCATTTATTAAAAGAAAACCTTAACAGGGACAGTGTCTGTCTGAGCTCTACCTCCACAGAAAAGACTGATGGAGCCTCAGTCAGGTTGCTGTGATCACACCAGAGAGGTTTTTGCTGCAAATAATGCACCTTTCCCAGAGCAGGAAGCTTAATTTCCCAGTTGTTTTTAGCCAACCTCTGTTCCAGTCCTGCTCCTATCACCACAAAACTTTTTAGAGCAAACTAATGAGACTCTCTAAAAGCAGCAGTGAGGCACTTTTCTACTCTGTTCTCATAACATCCTACACCACCATTAATGAAACAGCACTTCAATAATTGTTTTAACTGTCTGATAAATGTTTTCTTAAATAAAAATAAAACTAGCCACCAGAGTCCAAACACAAGATAAAATGCAAGCTCCAAAGGTGTGGGAAGAAAGTAATAAATAAGAGGGTAACTGTGACAGCATTAAAACAGCAGCTCTGGAAAAGAAGGTGAGTGTTGTTTGAAAATCAGAGCAAGAGGTGCTGCAGACAGCTGGCTGCTATTTTTTGGTGGGTGCCACTTAATTTGCTGATACCTTTTAATTTATATCAAAATGTGACACAAAAGAGATGTTCCTTATTTTATGATAACCTAGCTGAGAAAGGAAACTCTGCCTGGCATTAATTTTGGTGACTGAATTGGAAGTGTGCATCAAAGGTGATTTTGAGTGGCAGGTTTTTGTTTGCAACCTGCTGTGGGAACATGGATGGACTTGCAAGCTTTGGAGCTGATGGGGCTTCGGGGAAGCAGGCCCTGGAGACAAAGGTTTGGGATGTTTGGGCATGGTGGGTTTTGGAGGCCCTAAGTTGAGCAGGCAGCCCCTTGCTGGCAGTGTCACCCCCTGCTCACCTGAGGGATGCTTTGCATGCTCAGTGTGTAATCCCATCCAATCAGCATAATTACACCCTTCAGCTCTAATTCACAAGACCTAAAACATGGGTCTTCTGACTGCTTTTTCATGTTGTTCACTTTTCCCAGCCAAGGTCAAATCTGTACTTCTAAAAGACTTTTGGTGTAACTGTGCTGGAAGGGTGTGTCAGGTCAGATTTGCTGAGCAGCACCTGCCACCACACCTTTTTTGGGTCAGAGGAGGAACAAGGGGTGATCCCTGCTGCCCCTGATGTGTCAGCAGCCCTGGTGCTGCTGCAGGGGATTCTGCTGGGTTGGTTTGCTGCACCATGGGGAAGGTGGCTGTGCAGTGGGTTGAGAATAAACCAAACCTGCTTTAATGGTGCCCCCAGACTGGCAGAGCATCCCTACACCCAGCCATGGCCCAGGTAAGACTCACACATCAGTGCCCCCGATGCCCCATGCCCCAGGGCTTGCTCACAGCCTGACCCAATTTGTCTCAGCTTTCTCTACTTACATGCCTGAATTCCACCCAGGGTTTACCTAATGTGGCCAAATGCTCCTTCCAACCTTGCCCCTGGGCTACAGAAGTCTACAGAGATCCCTAATTTCCTCCTTGCTTGCTTTGCCCCCCTCCCCTCATCCCTGGGGTGTCAGGAAGAGACATGGGGGAAGAGTGGGCAGTTCCAGGGCTTTGCAGAGCAAAATCCCTCCTGCAGAGGCTCGGGGGCTGCACAGGTGCAGCAGCTGCACTGACACCTGCCACGCTCAGCTTGAGAATTTCCCTTTCCCCTCTCAAACATTTGTGCCAAGCCTGTGGGGAGTCCCTGCAGATACCTACACTGCATTTGCTCGTGTACAACAATAGCAAAGTGGTCGTTCTCCAGGATGCAGGAAAGCTTCCCAAGGCTGTCCTCCAGGCCGATCTAAACAGGACAAAAAGTGACATTTAACATTTTACTTGACCTGGCAAAGGCTGGGCTCTGATTTGTGCTGATTCCCCAAGTGGATGAAATCCCCTGTCAGCATAGGATTGGGGGTGGACATTCCCACACTTGGCTCCTGGTGTGAAGGCTCCCATATCTGAACCCTGCTGGCTCAGCAGAGTTTTTACAGGTGCTTGTTCTTACTTTCATCTCCAAGATGTCACCATCGCCCTCCCCACCTCTCTCTGCCTTCTCACCGACCTCTTCTCCCAGCTCCCCTCACATCCCAGGGTGGTGGTGGTGCACCTCTCCTCTTTCCCTGTCCCCAGACAGAGGCTGACACCAGCCCCAGCCTCAGTGGTACCTTGGAGAACTGGTCGTAGGTGACCTTCGTGACAGGGTCTGAGAACTCCGCGCTTCCATCCAGCACGGAGGTGAGGGTGTTGCTGAGGGTCACCATTCCCAAAATATGCCTGTAAGGGAACAGGGAGTTTTCCAGATGGTCAGACCTGAGGTAGAACACACATTTTATGTAGGGGCTGAACTGCTCTGGTTGAAGTCAGTGACTAAATTGCTGCTGCAGTCAATGGGAGGCACCAGGTTTCTCCTCACTTGAACAGGACAAGAAAGTCTTTGTCCTCACCAAGCTGTTGGTTTCACAGTAGTTAAAATGTGCTATTGCAGTCCAGGACTCAGCAGCTGGGAGCAGGAAAACCCGTGGGTTCCCCAGTTGCTTATTTGTGTGGGTTTCCCCCAAGCCCTCACCGCTCCTCTGGGCTCCCTTGCCTGTGCACTGATCCAGCATCTTCTGAGTTTGGTGGGCACTGGATTGGGCTTTAACAGGCTCGTTTACAGGAGTTTTATTGATGAATCTTCACAAGGAGACAGAAGGTCTTTTTAAAAATACGCATCAGAGTCCAACACAAGAGCCCCTACTCTGAATCAGTAAATGGGACTTTAGCTTCATCAGATTTTTCTGTGTGAATGCCCGTCTCTGTAGGGAGCAAAAATAGTTACCCTGACTCAGCAACAACAGGAGCTTGGTCATATCCCTTCTCCTGGAGGATCTCAATTGCCTTTTGACAGCTGACTTCTGGGAGGAGAATGAGAGGGGCCGAGAGATTCAGTTTCTGCACCTTCATGTTCCACCACCTGTTGAAAGACAAATGGCAGCACCGAGCTGTGGCTCTGCTGCACAGCTGTGGCCTTGAGCAGGGGGGCAAGGCCAGAGGAGATGAGGGATATTCTGTCTGCCTGAGAAGCCAGCCCCACTCCTAAGCCCAAAGCAGAAATGCCACCATGGCCAGGTCTTGCTGAAGCCAAGCTTTCCCTACGCCCAGTGTTCATGCAACTCCAGAGGCAGGGCTGAGACCAGCAGCTGGCAAGGTGCTGAGCGGCCCTGAATCCAAGGAGGCTTCTGAGGGCTTCACTTCAAGCTCATAAATGGGTGACCTACCAGTTCTACTCCTTTGGTCTGTATCCTTGGTCCTCACAAGGCAGTATTTGCAGCTCCTGCAGGAGAGAGCCTGGCAGAGATGCTCGTGTGACTTATGAGGGACAAGCTGAACTTGTTTGTGGGGGAACACAAGAACCTCTCAAACATCTCAGACCTGCGTCCTTGCAGAAAAGGCAGGGCAATGCTAGAGCCTGGAAGGGCCAAGAGCAACTCTAACCAGACATAAGAGGCCTTGAAAAGATGTGCTAAGTTTTTAGGAAATATTTTACAATAACCTTTGGTAAAGGAGCATGTGATATTGGTAATACCCGCTGTCTTTGAAGTGAAACTAAGAGCTTTTCTAAACAACTGGGATTTGCCCAGCCACACATCAACTGGCATCAGCACTTTGCCTGTGAGTCCCTGCCTTGAGGGGACTCTTTCCCCCTGGTGTCCATGGAACAGCAGAGTTGGTTATCTTTTGTGGCCAGCAGCTCTGGAAGGTGAAAATTTCCTGTCCCCTGCCTGAAAAGATCTGCAGAGATGTTTAAACAGGGGCTTGCTACGATAGGGACCCACCTCCCCAGCAGCCTGATGGTCCTTTGAACATCAGATGTGGAGTAGAGGGAGGTTTTCAGGGGGTTTAAGTGGCCTGGGCTGCCATGTGGGAGCGGATCAGCTACTTTGGGACAGAAATGGCTCCTTTACAGACTTTGATTGGAGAGCTGAGAGATAACCACTCAAAAGAGAGGAGCTGATATTACAGCCTCCCCAGAGGGGTCTGGACTTAACTGTGTTTTTTCTAAACACTAAAAGAGAACCCTTTCCTTTGAAGATAATGATTTCCAGACTCAGAAAGCTGATTCCCTCAGCACAGTTTATCCCAGCAGAGTCTGTCTTACCAAGGCTTGTGCTCCTGGACTTCATTTAGGAACCCATTTTTTATCATCCACTTATCGTTCACAAATTTGGACCTGGAAATCACCAACAAAGAGCGAGTGTGTGAGGCTTCCAGAAGAAGTCGTGCTTTGTTTCATGCACCAGACCACAGCACTGCCCCCAGGGCTCCCATGATTTTGCAGCTGGCTGCTCTCAGCCCCTTTTAAGGGCAACAGGAGCATTGGGTGCTCAGTAACTCTTCGAAGCACGCCAGCTATTTGCCTTCCTAACTTTAGGCATGCACGTTCAGAAAGTGCAGCTTGGCTGAGTCCTGCTCTGTGCAGTAAGTCAGTGACAAGAGGAAATAAACCCCAAGTGTCCCAACACCCAGCCCCTGATGATTGCCACGGTGATGTGCTGTTTCTCCCTGTTGTTTATTTTGCTTTTTTCCTGTGATCTGCCCGACGGAGACTCCCAGCTCTGGGCTCACTCTGTGTGCTTTGCTATCAGATCTGTTGGGGTGGTTCTCCAGAACCCCGAGCATCTGGGTTCAGCTCATGTCACAGAAGGCCATGGGAGCTCCCACCCTGATGCTGGAAAGCAGGGGAGGAAGCAGGACACTCACATGTAGTTCCGGACGGAGTCAGGCAGGATGACCACGCAGCGCTGACCTTCCTTCAGCTCCTTGGCAGCTCTCACAGCCACGGACATGGCACTGCCCGAGCTGCCACCTGGATGGGTACCAAGGAGAGGGAGACAAGTGTCAGGGCTGCCCAGGGAGCAGGGCCACCGTCCTGGTGTGGGGAGCACAGGCTGCCCCAGCTAAGGGTACAGAGGTGGCACCTCATGGGATGGTGGTGGCTTGGGACTGTGGGATGGGAGGACAATCAATCCTGAAGCCTTGTAGGCTTTAGGATCAGGCAGAGGTAGGGATTGATGGGACTGGTTCATATGGTGGCTCTTGGGTATCTGAGGCAGCATAAAAGTCACCTCATGAACTTCATGAACCACTTCTTGTGGTGACTCTGTGGGCAGACCAAGGGCTGGAAGGTCCCATGCAGGCACATTCAGAACACGCTGCCCACACCGCATCCTCCCTTTGCATGAGCAGAAGACCATACCAGTTCTAGAGCTTCTGGCTGACATACTTGGCAGCCAAAAGATTGGCTTTAAATGCACTGTAAAGACCAAAAAACCCATGAACATTACATTCATGCTTGGAATACCAGGCCAACGTGATGAGAAGACTTAAGCCCTCCCCGTGTCTGTGTGCACGCGTGTGGTTTGCTGCACGTAGGGAGAGCAGGCCCCTGCTTTACAGAGGCAATTCTTCCACCACTAGTCTGAGTACTGGAAGTCAAACACATTCCACTATCTGTGTGCCAATTACACACTGCATTCGAGGCAGCACGTATTTTACAGCAGGTTAATTATCCCTGGGTCACATTTTTCAAACAAACGAGGGAACGGCCCTGAAAGATGCAGTTCAGGGAACACGAAGCTGTTCAAAAATTATGGTTGAGTTCAAACAAGTGGTTTCTGTTGAAACAGTGACTCCGTGCCTGCTAGGTTAAATCAACATTTAAGTGTTTCATTACATATATATAGCCTGATCTTTTCCAAAACTCCCTGGATATGAGTGCTCAGGGCTTTTATCAGATGTAACTACAAGCCTACGTAGTGTCTGGTCCTGGATGCAAACCTGTGTCTGTCTGCTTGGTGTCAGGGAAGGCAGAAAGCACGCTGATGCTGTGTGGAGGCTCTTAGGGTACAGGCAGGGTTTGTGTGAGGGCACTTGTTCATTTTGGGAAGCCAGTGGGATCACTTACAGCTTGTTGGCACAGGGAGAAATACTCAGTAAGAACATCTCACACTTTCTTCACTTTCAAACCCTCCTGGTCCAAACCTGGCACCTCTGGTGTGTCAGTGACACCGAGCACGGCCTCGCAGAGCTGTTGGCAGAGCCCACCTGTCCTGCCCCAAGCCCCACTAATCCTCCCTCCAGCCTGTGTAACTCTACACTGCCTGAAGATCCAGTTCCACTGCAAAAGTGCTCCAGTAAGAGGAGAATTATTGCTTCTATAATTACTGTGGCCAGTGAGTCAGACCCCAGACCAGACTCAGGGACACACCTCTGAAGTCTGCAGTGACCTATGCACAGCCCGAGGCTCAGCCTTTCAGCCCTGCTGACCCAGCAGACACAAAATACAGAGGGCACCTACCCTGGAGCGTTTTGGTCCCAAAAGGATGAGGTTCAGAGGGCTTGTTAAGAGAACAAGATCTTGTGGCTGGTGCTTACCACACAATAACCCCTCCTCTCTGATCAGCCTGCGGGACATGAGGAACGAGTCTCTGTCGTTGCTTTTGTACCACTGATCGACCACCTGAAAGGAAAGCAAGGAGGATGAGTCTTGGCAATGTCATTTCAGGCTACCCCGACCCTCTGAGGCACACCATGGTGCTGATGCCCACAACATCTGGCAGCTCTGAGCTGCCTGCCACACTTGTGGAAAGCTTTTGTCAGGGCATCCATGCTCTGGAGGGTGTTTGTTGCTTGTAGACACCCACACCCTTCCAGCCAGTACCCTTTCCTTGGGGAGTGAGGGATGCCTGACAGGTCCATAGTCAGGATGCGGAAGAGGGAGTGGTGTTCACGATGTCCCAGGCCAGACTATACTAATGGTTGAGATTTTGCCAAAATGAGATCCAGCTACAAGAATCAGCCTGGGATCTTACAGGTGACAGCTCTACAGGCATGTGCTGACAGCAGGGATGAAGTTAACACCTGGAAGCAGAAAGGATCTTGGGTCTGAGGCTGTGAGGGACCTTTCTAGAATGAGCCCAGGGCAACACAGGCAGCCTGTGTTAGGGATTTAAAGCTCTGTGCCTGGTGGCAGCTGACACACTGAGAGGGAGCTTGACAACAAGAGCTATGAGGTTCACGATCTGCTGTCCTACAGGGCTTGGATCTTGTCTTCCAGCCTCTGCATGGTGCAGGATTTCTGCTGTGTGTGGTGCCTGAGGCAGAGAAGGCTCAGGAAACAGCAGTGTGATGAGGAGCAGCCTCAGCGCAGACATCTGTGTGATCACAGCCAAAGGGGCACGCTCTGAATGCTGGTGAGGTTGAGCAGAGGAGGCTCACACTGTGTTATATGCCTGATTTTCTCCTCTGTTTACTTGCTCCTTGTGGGCCAGTTACAACCAGAGTTTACTCAGAGAGATGCTCCCTTCTGGGGTCCCAATCCCACCACCACGGCTTGTAGTGCACTGGGAAGATGTGTCAGGGCCACCACACCTCTGGGCTGGGGAGAAGGCTGGATGCAAAGCCAGAGATAAGGCAGAGGCCCCTCTTTGTGTGGTAACTCACTGATCTGTCGAGGACAGTGGGGATGAAGTCGTGCCCAATGCCCTCCACCTCGATGGTTGTGGTGTTGGTCGTGTTCATCTCACTGGGCAGAGCCACGATGGAGCCATCAGGGTCCACGCCAATGATCTTTGAGGGAAGGACATTTTGTCAAACCAAAATAGGAATCCAGAAACAGCCAAACACAAAACTCAAAGGAAAAATTACCCACACCCTTACCAGCATTTTCCTTCCCATAACATTCATTAATATTCCTAACCACTGACAGCATGGAGAGCTTCCAGGATAAAAGGGTGCTGTTTTTCACTGTCTTTTTAAATAGATCCTAGGTAGTCTTCAGCTGTTGCAGAAGTGACTGGTGGCTTAAAATGTTATCACTCTCAAGGTGTTTGTCATCACCCCTTTGGCAGAGCCTGCCACTTCCCAACCCTTAGGACACTGCCAATGCTCCTTAATCTGCTCTAGGGTGAAGCCAGCCAGCGAGCTCCAACCTGTGGAAACCCATGGATACAGACATCCTTTCTGGATCTAGTTGTGCTGGCTGATGGTGACACTTCCCTGGTTATCTACAGCTTTGTGTCTGGCCTGAGGTTGCCTCCCTCAGCACGCAGGTTAAGAAGGGATGGTGACGCTGCTCTACGCGCAGCTGCACACAGCCAGGGAGGCAACCTCACATCCCAGTCCTCCAGCGGTGCGTCCACACCTCTCTGGTGGGTCTGGGATCACTCACACACTGACCAGACCAGAGAAGCAGTGACTGTCATGCCTCCAGTCTGCCTTGAAGCACGAGCTCTGCAGGAGGAGCATTGTGACTGATGTCAACCCTAAAGCATGGAGGGTTTGGCAGTGGCAGAGAAGCATTTGCAGTGTGTGCTCCCCATAGTGTCCTGCACAGGGCAAGGCACCAGGCAGGGGGAGATTTTAGTAGGGCTGTGGAAAATTTGGTCTCTAAGGCACCTGGATGGGTCTAGGTCAACCTAAGCATCACCAAATTGCTTCCAACAAAAGCCACGATTGCTGTGAACAAACAAATAGGTGGAGACAACAACTGCTCCCTCAGGTGAGCTGTGGGGTTAGGCAGCAGATGACACGCAGTGACGGGACAAGGGGAAATGGCTTTGAGCTGAAGGAGGGTAGATTTAGATTGGATATTAGGAAGGAATTCCTTATTGTAAGGGTGGTGAGGCCCCGGCACAGGTTGCCCAGAGAAGTTGTGGATGCCCCGTCCCTGGAAGAGTTCAAGGCCAGCTCTGAGCAACCTGGTCTGGTGGAAGGTGTCCCTGCCCATAGCAGGAGGGTGGAATGGGATGACCTTTAATGCCCCTTCCAACCCAAACCATTCTGTGATCCCATGAAAAGCCTGGCAGTCCTGCCTCCTGCCTTACCTTGCACTCCGGGCACTTCTCCTTCAGCTTCCTGGCGACACCAGTGATGGTGCCTCCTGTGCCAGACCCAATCACCACCATGTGGACCTTGCCTGTGGGTCAGGAGAGAGAGAGGCTTTCAGGGACTCAGCACAGCTCCCAGCACGATCTCCCCTTTATTCAGGCCCCTGTGCAGGTGCGGAGCCTGTGTCCACCAGAACCCCATGTGAGGGAAGGTCAGGCAGAGGCCATGCTGGTGGCCAAAGCCTGGTCCCGTGGAGGAGTTTGGATGAGCTTGCAGGACCTGAGCGCCGCTGATCCTGCCTCAGAGCAGGGAGATGAAGGCGACCTCCAGATCTCCCACTGCAGCACTCCATGATTTCTGCATCTTTGGCATCTACTGAGCAGAGGGAACAGCATGAAGCTGTGTCAGGAAGGTTTAGGTTGGATATCAGGAAAAGGTTCTTCACCCAGAGGGTGGTTGGGCCCTGGAACAGGCTCCCCAGGGCAGTGGTCACAGCATCAGCCTGACAGAGCTCAGGGAGTGTTTGGACAACACTCGTGGACACATGGTGTGACTTTTTGGGTGTTCTGTGAAGGACCAGAAGCTGGACTTTGATGATCCTTTCGTGTCCCCTCCAACTCAGGACATTCTGTGATTCTGTGGCTTAAAGTGGAGGGAATAATCTCAGCACACCCAGCCCTTTCAAACCACACCAGGTCAAAGCACATCACACATGTGACTATCACTAACAGGGACAACTTTTCAGCCTGTGTTGGCATCCACAGTGGAGGGATGGCTGAGCTCTGCCCTGGCACCTGCCTTTGTCAGATGTAGCCCCACTGGCATTGCTGAAACTATACAGATTTAGGACTGGTAGGAGCAGAATTGGAGCCTGACCTTCAAAACCTGATGCTGTAGCTGCATTGGGAAAAGGGGACCTGCAATCCACGGCTGGCAGCCAGCTGGAGCAAATCCTAGCACTGTAGTGGAGAGAAGGCTGGGACTCTTGTTCCTGTTGACACCTGACTGCTTCACTGCTCTGATAACTGCTCTCTGGTTAAAACCCTCGAGTCCTGTTCTCATTTTACAGAGCTCCCACAACTGGCAATAAATTTCACTCCTATCTGCACAGACATGCACTGGGATAGTCCTTTATCCTCCCCCAGCCCTCACTTCCAATGTCACCAGTTTGTGAAGTTTGAGTCTGTTTTGATTTGCAAATGAGCGTGCTGGATCAGATGCAGCCTGCCATGCCCTGGTGGATTTATATTCCCTTGGAAGGCCTCGTGGGGCATCTTGTGTTCCCAGCTGGCAGGTCACAGAGGTGTTGTGGCCACCAAGAGACATGTTCTTTCCCCTTTAGGTACAGCCTGAATTTCTCAAGCCTCTGGTCTCCTCCCCCAGGCTTTTGCAATGGGAGGGGACAGCCGGGAAGCCCTGCAGGCTGAGGTGTATCTGGAGTGGATTAGGAGAGCTTGCTACACCCTGCGTGTCAGTGTTATTAAGATAATACTGCCTGCCCCTACAGAGGCCCTTTGGGCTGTTTCTAGACTTTCAGGTCAGTAAATGATGTAAATTAAGCCTCTCAGAGAGGGTTACAGCCCTCTGCACGTAGAGGCAACAGCACAGACGGTACCTTCACACTGCTCCAGGATCTCCTCAGCCGTGGTGTCGTAATGAGCCAGGGGGTTGCTCGGATTTCGGTACTGTTTATTCCAACAGAGAACAGCAGGAGTACCGTGTGAAGAGCAGGTCAAATACCAAACCAGCAATAGCTCCTGACAGAGCTGTACCCAAAACATGCAGCTGCCCCCTCCTCTCCCTGCTGAGGGGGAATCTGCCACCCCACCAGAACAGGTCACAGGTATTGCTCCTGCTTGTCCCTTTGGGACAGATTTCCATGCACACTTGGGGTTTTTCCACACTGGAAGGTTAAACGTGCCCACGAACAGTGACTCTCCAGCACTTGGTGCCCATTAGGTGTGGGGATGGTTTGGAGGCTGGGAACTATGGGCTGGAGTAGCTGTCCTGATCATGAGCTCTCATGCACAGAGGGATTTTGCAACACTGATATTTGTGCTCCCCATGTTCACACCCATGGACCAGGCTGCTTCTGAAAAGCTCATTCAGTCTTTAATGCCCTTTTTTCTTAGAAGGAAAGAGCTTCCCTGACTTTCCTGCAGTTCAGGGGGTCCTTACTCAGCAGTCAGACCAAGTGCCCTCCTGTGCAAGACCCAGCACTGCAGGAACCTCTGGCATGAGTCACCAGGGTTTGCCCTTTACAGCATGAGCTCTATTTTTGAGGCAGAACAAAGGCTGCTAGCTAGGCATAAAAGTGGGGTTTTTTTTTCAGGTCAAAGTTAAATCTGAAACAATTTAAGGAATCTTTGAATTGTGCAAGAAAACCGAGCCTTGCCCACATCCAGGCTTTGGCAGAAGTGTCTCAGGTTTGGAAGCGTCCCTTATTTTGTTTCTGTCCCCCTGTACTTTGCAGAGGAGTGATTAAGTTTCAAATGCCATAAAACACTGACTAAATCTGCCTCTGGTTCCAGTTTGAATGAAGCCCCCAAGCACAGGCACACTTGGAGAACACCCTATAAACTGTGTTGGGAAAAAGTCAGTGGAGGGACTGCGTTTACCTGATCCAGGATGTGAGAGTTTGGGATTTCACTTTTCAGCTTCCAGGCAACACGAATGTTGGACTCGGGGGCATCAAAGCGGGTGCACGGGGTCCTCACGATTTCAGTACCCAGTGCCTTCAAAATATTGACCTTTGGGAGGGAAAAGAGGAGATGCAACACAACTGATCCCCCCCAGGGGTGGTAACCCGAACCTGCAGGCTCAGGGCAGCACCAGATACCAGAGCAGCTTTGCATGCAGGAGACATTTATCATTTGGAGATACAATGCCCAATTCGGGACTGTGCTATCTCTGACATGCTCCTGGCACCCCAGGACCTCCTGCCTGAAGCTGGCACATGGATTCAAACCTGGCCTTTTGCCCTGTCCTACTTGGAGGGCAGGCTGGGGACAGGGCAGAGGGAGGTGACACTGTGCTGCTCCTTGGTGCCAGGGGAAAAGGGCACAGGGGGAACTGGATAGGGAACAGTGTCTCCTGTGTGCTGGGATCTGAGCCCCAGCATGCAAAGGGGAGATCAGAAAGCTGTTTTTGCCCACAGTCCCTTCTCTTCTCTCACCAAGCACAGGGAAGGAGCAAACCGGCCCTAGGGTGTCTCCTCTGGGAGGTGTGACTGTCAGTGAGACAGAGGGAGTGTCAGGGCACCTGGAGATGAATCCCATGGCAGCTGGAGGTGGCATCTGATCCAGACTGAGCTTAAGTGAGATTTAGGTTGAAATGAGGGTGACACTTTGGAGAAGGGATCATTCTTTAGCCAGGTCAGGGTCCAGGTCTGGCTTCACTGGCATGAGTTCAGCTAAGCAGTCTGTGAAGCCCTTGGCTTGCCAAGGAGGGGTTTCTGCCATCTCCAGAATGATGATTTTACCTGATCATCAGCTCTCGTGCAAGTGAATTCACTTCCACCACCTTGAAAAAGCAGCTCAGGCAACTCTAAATGTCTCCAGGTTAAAGGAAACCATAAAGACATAGTGAGGCCAAGTGACCCGTCAGATGTCAGAGGGGAAGCGAGCAGGACTGGCAGGAGAGCCCTGGCACCTGCCTGCCTCTCCTTCTGTCCCCTCACATGCAGCAGATCCTGCTCCATTTCTCTGCAGCCACACACCGTGTTTGGCTATCCCCCCACCCCAGCTGCACTTCTGACACCAGACAGTCACCAGGCCATCACAGGCTGCTTTTTTCCCCCTCAAGAGGCACTTTCTAAATAGCAGCTGTGGCAGTGGGTGTGCAAGGCTCGATGGCCTTTAAAGGAGAGGGCTCCAGGAAGGGAGAGGCAGAGAGAGAGAGGGGGAAGGAGATGTTTCCCAGTTGTAGGGTAAAACCATACAGAGCTCTGACCTTCTCCATGCTCATTTTCTCGGGCAAAACGATGATGCAGCGGTAACCCTTCAGTGCAGCCACCAGTGCCAGCCCAATCCCTGCGTGGTGGGGAGCAAAGGGAGTTGGTTGACAACAGCGTTTGGCAAGAGCGACCGACGTGCGTCGCTTCCTACGTTCCTGAATGGAGCCATGAAATGCTCTCTGACAAGCCACAGGTGAGGGCAACCTCCATGAGCCTCCTGGGATGTGCTGAGAGCACCAGGAAGTGTGGGAGGATGTGCTGACAGGCAGGTGGAGCTGCAGCATCCCTCCTGCTCGCAGGAGTGTACCAGGGTGGCACAGGGAGAATGGCAGGGCTTCCCTTCCCTCATCGAGGTTCAGGCCTTCTCCTGTGTTTTTGGAAACACAGGAGAGAGGTGATTTTGCTTCAGGAGTGCCTTCCCCTCCCCCTCAAGCACTGTCAGTTGTGGGGGGACGGACACACAGGACGCTGCACTTGTCACCCTGCAGGCAAAGGGCACCTCTGCTCCGATTTCACCAGGGTGATGGATGGAACCAGCTGCTCCCAACTAGGGCAGGAAGGTGAGGCAGCAGGAAGGAGCAGTGTGTCACTGCCAGGGGCTGTAGGGAGCCTGGTGCCATTCCAGCTGCCCTGGGCAGGCAGGAAGCCAGCGTGATCCACCTGGGACACAGCTCTGGGGGACCACAGATGCCCTCACCTCATGTCTGGTGGTGGCTGGGGTGACATAATATGGTGGGGTGAAAAGTTACAGTGACAAGGGCAAAAATAATGTGATTTCTCTTCCAACCCATCGGGGGAATGGTTTCTGGGAACCTCTGAGAATTCAAAAGCTTCCCAGCCTGAAAACACCCAGGGTTGCCCCAGCTCCTGATGCTGTCTGCTTTGCCATAAGGGGATCTTCCAGGCACACCTGTGCAGGTGTGGGACCCTCGCAGGACCCTCAGGAATTTCAGCAAGGAGGCATGCCAGCATCCCAGGATGCCCATGGCCACCAGGAGGGGAGCTGAGGGACGGCTGGAGCCAGAGCCGACCTTGTAACTGCAAGTGCAAGAGCTCCTCAAAATCCCTGCTCCTCAGAAGCACCACCCTGCCCAGTACCCAGGGCACCCCTGCCCTTCCCACCTGTGTTTCCTGAAGTGGGTTCAATCAGGGTGTCTCCTGGTTTGATGATCCCAGCCCTCTCAGCATCCTCCACCATCCTGAGGCTGATGCGATCCTTCACGCTGCCCCCGGCGTTGAAGTACTCGCACTTGGCCACTGGAAAGGGAAAGAAAGGGGAGAGGTGCCTCCATCAGGCACCAGCTCCTTGCTCCCCCAGGCCTCACTGCAGTTCTAGGACACCTATTCCTCCTCTGCAGGACGGTCCTTTGCTCAGGGGAATGCATCCACCATCTGCTTTTCTGGGATTATCCGTCAGCATAACCTGCGCAGAGTCCTTCTTTCTCCCAAATTTCCTCCACCCTGGATGGGTTTGAAGTCAACCTGGTCAGCCCAGGATGGGTTTAAAATCAACAGGACATAGTCATTGCAAGGTGGGAGGTCTCGCACCGGCACAACACTCCTTGTGCCTTGCCTGGAGGACTCTTCTGTGGGCAAGGCAGTGTCAGGGCTAGCAGCAAGGTCTCGCTGTCTATCCTGGGGCACTGAAGTTTTTAATAGATATCTAAGAGGTCACCTTTTGCAGGAGTGATCCGTAGTCCTGACTGGGGTGCCATAAAGAAAAAAACAAACAACAGAAAGAACATTTTCAAGTGTCAGACAAAATTACAATTTTTTTCACAGAGCTAGCAACAAACCGAGTAACTTTCCAAGGCACGTTCAAATTGCAAGGCACATCTTGGTCCTAATCAGGGCCTCCACACCACAGGATTCTCGTTACCAAGGCTTTGATGAACATCTGCAACTGAACTGGTGCTACTGAGCTCTGTTTTACAGACAACAGGGAGAAATGGGAACTTCCAGGGGTCATTCACTTCATCCTAACAGAGACAGCTGCCTGAGGCTGAGAAATCAGCCCAATACCTGAGCAGCCCGAATGGGAAAAGAAATCTTGTGCTCGTCATTACATTTTATAATGCACAGTGCCACAACTTCAGCTGCACGGGGATCCCTGGAGGCACAGGGGTCCCTGGAGGCACAGAAAATAGCAGGCAATCCCATCCAGCTGTAGCTGCTTCCTTGAGGCAGCTGTGCTGCAAGTATTCCTGTGTTTGCTTGGGAAGAGGCTCGGTGCTGACACATCCCTCAGACAGGACCGTGTAGCTGCCCTGCCTGTTCTGCTCTCCTTTCCCTCCTGTGCCAGGGGAGGGAGACACCATCCCAGAAAATGGGATCTGCCCGGCTTTCCCCGCACCTAAAGCCCCTGCCCCAGCCAGACATCCTCCAAGCGACACGCTGCTCCAGAGGTGGACCAGGCACTGCACATCTGTCTTCCCACCTCCACCAGCTCCCTTCCATGGTCTCCTACCGTCCCCTCGGGGCAGTGTGGGGCAGCGCAGTGTAGAGGTTGCAGGGCGGGCTGGTGGCCCAAAGATCCCAGGTCCTGAGACAGGATCTGGTGGGAGAGCCCAGCACGCTCCATGTGCCCCGTGCTCAGTGGGGCCTGGCTGCCCTGTGGATTCCCAGCTGCCAGACAGGACCACGAGGTTCTGCTGGGCCCTTTCATTAAGGGTGAGTGCTCAGCAAGTCTCTCCTTACTCAGCTGTGTGACACCCATGGCACTTTCTGCCTCTGAGAATCTGCCTTTCTGCCCAGTTTGGATTAAATTAATTATTAGGGTTAGAAATTATAGGAAAGGAGACTGAAAAGTCCACATGCACAGATCTCGTTTTGTCATCCTTGTGATTGTAGGGGACCAGTGTAAAACCAACCCTTCCTCGAGACAGCACCAGTGCTATGTTAACATCTCCTAGGGGAGAGGACTTGGATCCATCTCCAAATTTAGCCCAGCTCTGCTCTGAGCTTATGCTGCTGTTATCTGGGAGGAGAGATGCCTCTCTACCACTACCCCCCTGCTCACCACTGCTTGAAACCTCCTGTTTGGTCCAAGAAATGACTGTAGTGTAGCCTGATAAGCAGGAGAGCCCAGCACGAGCCACATCTGGCCCTCCCCGTCTGTGCTTCCTCTCACAGAGCCTCTTCTGAAGCCCCCCTCTAGCACCACCCCTCACCCTCACCTCGTGGCATGCAAAAACCTGCTGGGAAGGGGACACTCACAGAGCTCACACTTGAGCCCATAGGACTTCCCAATCTTGTTAATTCGGACCATTGGGGTGCAGCCAATTTTCTTTAGGATATTGGGCAAGATCTTCTTTTCTTCTGTCCTGAAACAATGCAGAAAAAAAAAAAAGAAGTCAAATCAAAGCTACTGTTATGCAGCGTGAACCAAGAGAAAATCTGAGTGAGGTTTCAGCAACTTTATCAAGGCCACCAAAAGACACCCCAACTCCAAGAGAAAAAGTCCCCATCAACAATTAGTGGCACCAGGAGTTAGTTACGGCTTTCCATCATGAGTTGTTAGCTCTTTTACATAAATAATAAGCTGATTAATTTTAAGGGTTGTTCTGAAATGCCTTGTTCTGCAAGGCCCTAGGCCAGGTCTAGAGTAAATGAGAAGATGCTGGCAAGCCTTTGGATTTCACGTTGTGGGTGAGCAAACCAGGAGCACAAGGCTCCTCCTCTTTCCTCCATGCCACCCAGCCCCACCTCTGCTTCCCACATTTCCAGCTGCCTCTGGGCCAAGTGTTGCTGGCCAGGACTCCCAAATTTGCAAGGAGGGCTCCAAGTCATTGGAGAGGCCCAAACCACAGAGGGTTCTGGAGGTTTTTTTGCAAACAATTGCACGCAGCTCTGTGATCAGTGAAATCCAGCTGCCTGGATTTACCAGTCGCTGTCAGACTCCAGCAGAAGCCAAGAACCACATCACAGCAAATGCAACCTGGAAAAGACATGTTTGCCCAAAACATCCTGCCATCCAGCCAGGGAATTCATGTCCTTAAGCTCTTTCAAAGACAGAGGGGAGAGACTGATGAAGATCACAAGCATATGGCCCCTGGTCACAAGCCTGCATGTCTCTCTCCCAGTGACACCCCCCCATTCCCTCACTGCTCAGCTCTGCTTTGCACAGCTCTCCCCTCCTATCATCCTTTGACCCTTGAACTGGAGTTCTCCTGTTTCCTGTCACGGGCAGGCAGGTGGCTGTGTGCTGGCAGGAAGCCCGTGTGGTGCAGGGGTGACACGCTGGGTTACTTAGAGACCTCACACCCCTCCCTCCAGCTTTTGCCCTGCAGGAGCACAGGCGTTCAGTGAAGGTCTTTACTACCAAGAGGAACCAGCCTCCTTGCATCTCAAGCCCAGAAATGATGGGATGTGCTGTTACCTCTCCCTCTGTGGGAAGCGTTTGCAGAGACACCGCAGCCTCCGTTGAGTGAGGCATTGCAAATGTGAGGCAATAACACAACAAAGGAACTTCCCTCACAGCTGCAGCCACTGCCCATCCAAAAACCATTGAAACGCTTGGGGATTTCAGTGGGGCTGAGCCACGGCACGGGGAGGCTCCAGTTCCTTTCACTAGAGCCTGGCTCTCTTGAGAGTGACCTGTGTTACTGCATTACACATCTGGATTGCATCCTGCAGATGCTGGTATCGGTTCAGGACAGTGGACAAGGATGGTTTTCCCCTAAGATTCCAGCTTTTAGTCATGGCTTGCTATTCCTTAAGGTGTCCAGGGGAAAACCAGTCCTGGCAAAGCAAGGGGTTCCTGCTGAGGTTATGGTGGGTCAGAACTGGCTCAAGGGATATCAGAACTAGTCTGCCTCTGTATCTCTGAAAAAAAAATTAAATCATTAATATTCTTGATTAAAATAGCCTCTTGTCTTATCCTTCTGCTTCTGCCCCAAAAACTCAATCAGATTTCACCTGGGAATCTCAGGAAGTCCAGAGATTTTTGCTACGTTGGCTGCCATCTGTGGCTTACCCAGAGCAGGGAAACCAAACTGCCCCCTTCCACACACTGCTGCAAAGGTGTGACGTGTCCCAGTGTATTTCCTTCCCTGCTACACAGTGAGTTATGTTTCATCTCCTCCCCCAGCAGTGCTGTGAGAGCCTCCTCGGCCAGACCCCATTCCCAGAACAGTGTTTGATGCCCAGGGTTGGGGAATATCTCTCCATCTCCTGTCTGGGGGTGGGATGGCCTACCCACTGGCACCACCATGGCACCCTGATGCTAAATTGTTAAAAAACAAGAATGTTATCCTGCTCAGAATGATAATTGAGGGGGAAAAAAAAAATCATTTTGACTGAAAAGAACCTATTCTATGCTTGGGTGCCAGCTGCAGGGGTTGCACTGAGCGAGTGCCTGGATGCACAGCTTGCTGGATCAGCTCCAGGGCTCTGGATTCCACTCCTCCCTCCTTCGTGGGCCAGACCCAGAGGCTACTCTGGGCTACCCACATGCTGGTGGCTGTGCCCTGGCCTTGCCCTGCCTGGCATGTGGTCAGGCACGACCATGCAGAGCAGTGCTGCACCTCCCATGGGCTCCAGTTCCTCACTGGCTGGAGCTGGATTCCTGCTTTACATCTCTGCACTGCAGGGACGTGTCTGCAGTTCCCCTGACATTTATGGGACAGCCTTATCTTTAGTAGCTTGGCTGTGTCTGGTTTGAAGGGTCATTAAAGCACCTCTTGTCAGGTCTAGTCTGGGCCCTCACGTCACCCTGGGAGGGAACCTGCTGCTGTGAGGGCAGGAACAGCTCAGAGCATGCACTTTTCTCTGCACTGTGGCCATTTCCTACCGATTTAAAAGCCCAGGCCCTTGTAATCCATTTTTGTGAATGTCTCTCAGCCATCTAAAATGAGATGCCCCAAACAAGCAGATGCAAAACACAGAGCTGAGACTCGAGCCAGCCACACCTTTCTGCAGAATGAAAGGGAGTGAGAAAGATCTTTTTGGAGGGGAGGTACTAAGTTGGTTTTGCCACCTGGAAAATAAACCATCGTTAACGTAACAACCAGCTCCTGGCCATGACCATCCTGGTGTACCAGCAGTACTTCACCTCTGGGAGAAGGTGCTGAACTGCACTCTGAAACAAGCAGCACGGAGGAATTACTTACAAGGGAATACAGGAGTGTGGAGACTTGCTGGCAGGCGTTGTGGCTGTCCACGTGCACTTACTGGGCAAGTTGGGAAGGATCCACGTGCTGCTGTCCTGGCTTCCTGCACCACTGCCATTCACAAAGGGGCACATCTTACTCAGCTCCTATGTGATGGAAAGAGGGGTCACACAGACACCTGGGAGAAAAATAGTGGCAGAAGGCAAAAAAAATGGCATTTGGGTGTGAAGGCAGAGTGGCCAGGCGGCTAGGAGCATCCTGCTGGCATTTCAACCACATGGATCTAGGTGGATAAGGGGGTTTTAGTGATGAAAGGAGGTTGGAAGGAGATGAACAGATGAAAGGATGTTGTGGTGAGGTGGGTGTCAGTCCCTTCTCCCAGGGAGTGAGTGATGTGACAAGAGGAAATGGACTCAAGTTGCCCCAGGGGAGATTGTACCTTAGAAAAAAACTTAGAGTATCCATTAGGAAAAAACTTCATAGGAAGGGTTGTAAAGTATTTGAACAGAATTCCCAGGGAAGTGGTGTAGTCACCATCCCTGGAAGCGTCCAAAACTTTTGTGGATGTGGCACTTGAGGACATAGACTAATGGTGAACATGGTGGTGGTGGGTTCATGGTTGGACCTGATAACCTTAAATGTCTTTTCCAACCTTAACAATTGCTTGATTCCATGATAAAATTGCTCTTCTGGAGTGATATGCTAGACCCCCTACATCGTCTGGGCATCTTCTCCACTATATCTTCCATCTCAAAATCATCCCCTCCACTAGAAAATGTTATGTTCCTAATTTAATTATTTGGTCAAGAACAGCGTTTCTCACCCCAGCAGTGAGGAACCTGCAGGTAAATCCACCCAGGAGTAGTTGGAAAATACTTTTATGGTGGTGGTGGGACTCAGAGGTCACCTCTACTCTGGCATCCAAGTGTATTAAAACTGAGACAAAAGAACCAACAGAAATAAAACAGCAAAGGGCAGCAGAGGTGCTTGGGGCCACTGAGCAACTCCCACAGTAAAACAGCTTAAAGAGAGGAGGATTCATCAGGCTGGACATGAGACAAGGGGGTGGTGCTGAGAGCAGGCTGCAAATCCTGGGGGAGCTGGAGAAGGTGCATCAAATAATAAGCAACAAATAATGAGGCAGAATGGAATTACCAGGAACAACTACAGGGGCAGAGCAGGTAAAAAGTAGAGTGAGAAAAGGATTAAACAAGTTTGTAAAGGTTGAGTTCAGTAGCAGATTTTAAGCACACAAGCCCTGATGGCATCAGTGCTCTGTAGGAAGGCAATTTGCTGTGCTGTTGTCTCTTTTGCTGGTTCATATACAGACAAAAGGAGGAGTCTGGGATTAAAGTTTATTCTCAGCTCCTGCTATGGAACAATAGCAGAAACAAGGGTTAGAGGCAGATTTGGTGTGACCCCCTCTGCTCTGATCTTCTCTGCAATCCATCCACCACCGGTCTGTGCTAAGGAAACGAGCTGCATGGAGAAAAAACACGATTTTTGGCACCTGGAAGTTCCTCTTCTGGCTTGTTCTCAGAATGAACTTACCTCGATTCAGCCATTTTTGAATAAAGGGACCTTGCAGCTCTGTAGGGTCATGGATGGAGACTTGTGTCTCACTTCTGTTGATGATGAAAGCTGCTGTTAAGCTGCTTGTCTGCCCTGTCTCCCTACACCTCTGTGGGGGTGCATTTTGCAATTAGAGCTGGTGTAACCCTTTCATTACCTTTGCTGCAGCAGAAATGGTCAATGACATGATGTTGGACCTTTCTTCTGCGTTTAACTTCAGATTGAGAATTATGATGTCGTTTTGAGACCCCAGAGAACCAAACCAGTGGCTTGAAGAAGAAACATCCCATTTCTAAACACAGAGAACTGCCTGCAGTAGGGCCAGACCTGCTGCCACGTGGAAGGGATGTGGGAAATCCAGTTTAGTTAGGGAGCATCATCTTCCCACTGGCCATAAAGCCACAGCCCTGCTCCTCCTGAGTCCCCGGGCTCCCTGCAGTGGCTGTGACTCACAGTGGCCAGCATGCTGTTGTGGCTGGGTCCTGATTATCTGAATTATTTGTGGCTTGACATATGAGCCCTAGGGCAGCCTTAATTACCATTTCTGCCATCCTTCTCCTGCTCTCCACTCGTGAGTTTCTTTGCAGCAGCGTGGCAGGACAGCCCGAGCTCCGTGCTGTGATTCCCCAGTGGTTTCCAAGCCAGCTGGGAGGATGGGGCTGGGGTTGGGTCCCTGAGGGCTGGGCTGTCTCTGGAACACAGAAACACACCACACCATTACTCCAGCAACATCACAGGGATGCAACAGCCCGTGGTGTGTGGCTGAACCTTCTCCTTATCCAGAGGCTCCGCAGCATCTCCGAAGATGGAGGTCAACAGTCTCGTGTTGCAGCCTGGCCCCACAACTAAAGCAGACAGGAAACTCTGGTCCACCTCCCCTCTAGGCCCTGAGCCACATTTTCTATTCCAGACACCATCCCCAGCCTGAGAAAGCAGCAGGAAGCCATGAGGGCACAGGGCAGTCGCTCCAAAATGCCTTGGATCCTGCAGCCGACAAAATCTTTCCCGGCAAACTTTGCTTCCCGGTGCTCTTCCCCACCACTGACAAACCTGCTGCTCGTTGGGAGGGATTAAAGGAATAAAAATGGTTCATTTCCTTGCTAGCCAGGATTTGTGTTGGCCTTGAGTGTATCTCCCGAAGCAAATCTGTGTTTACCTAACGAACTAGCTGGGAAGGAGCAAAAGTCACCTGTGGGTAATGGAGAGATAACCTGCAGTGCACCAGAGGTGGTCAGCATGCTTTCACAACTGAGGCCACCAGGTACCACCCAAAATGCTGGCAAAATAGATTTTATGAGTGTATTTTTTCCCCCCCCTTTTCCTGGTGATACCCATCTCTACTGTAATCATGATGGGGTGAAAAGAGACAGGGAGGAGGGTGAAATTATTGGGGCTGCAGGGCCTCACCACGCAAGCCCCCTCTCCCCTCCAGCCCTGGTGCAGGAGGGCTTCATGGCTCCCCACCTTCTAAAATAAGGTTGCATTCTCCTCCCCGTGTTCAGTTTCCCTGACATCTGATGCAAAATGAAGTCAAGAATGGGGTGTTCATTTGTTCTCTCACCCAAAGCAATTACAGACCTATTTGCCAGACACCCAGAGAACAAAGAAACAAGAGCTGACCCTTGACTAGGTCAACATCTATGTTCGTCTCTGCTGGAGAATTCCTCATGTTTCTCCTCAAGGGCTGGGTAATTCCTGGTGCTGCAGGAATGGCATGGATGTCCTCCTTCCACTTGCAAAACACTCTCAAATCACTGCATATCTGTGCCCAGAGTCTGGATTCATATTTACATTCATATATGTCCAAAACCCCACACAGGGGCTCTGAAAGTAACCTTAAAAATTGCCTGAAGTGTAGAACCCCCAAAATGAGATGGCAGATAGCCTGAAAGGGCACCAAAGGATGGATACATCCTCTGTGGATCACCAAAACTCTTACCTGTGTCCCAATACTCCTCCCAGTCCCTGGCTGAAGCCTCAGGTAAGATCTGGTCAGCCACCAAACACACCTGACCCACTGCAGGTGTCCTGCCACAGCCCCGTTACCTGCTGCTGAATGGAGAATCTTGAGAGGGCACAAGACTGGGCAAAGGATAAATGGAAATCTCCACTGGAGCTGGGAAGCAGGCCAAGAGACTGGGAATGATAACACCCAGCTGCTGCCACTTGAGGAAAATACATGGCAAGGAGCACAGGCTAATGTTTACAGAGCACTTTGCAGATAGGAGATTGCAGTTATCAGGTTATCAGACTGCTCTGATAACTTCAAGGGGAAGAAAATCAAGACGCTCATTAAGTAAACTGAGGGAAAAATTAGATGAACTCAGCAAGGCAGAAAGAGGTACATGCCAGCTCTCCCCATTAGAAGCAAAATGCCTTTTTCTTGTTTTTTTCTAAAGAAATGGCGTTGCTGTCACTGAGCAAGACAAATGTAACATCAGTTTAACAGAATGGTGGAGTGACCCAGGCTGGAAGGGACCTCGGGAGGTCCCAGTCCAGCCTCCTGCTCAGAGCTGAGGCACCACTAAGTTCAGCCCAGGCTGCTCAGGGCTTTGTCCTCCTTAGATCTTGAAAACCTCCAAGGATGGAGCTGTACAAGCTCTCCAGAAGACCCTCTCCACCACCCCACTGACCTCGTAGTGTGAAGCCAAATCCTCCCTGCTGCTTGCCTGATTTATTCAGGACTTCCTGAAAGCGCAGCTACTCCCCAGGTCAGAGTCAGTCTTTGCAGGGGCTGCCCAATTCCAAGTCTCCCCACGACACCGAGGGTCCCCATTTCCCAAGGAGTCTGCCAGGAGATAATAGAGAAGCCAATACTCACCCCTGCAACCTGTCAGCGGAGTGCCTGAGCTGAGCCCCAGCCCCAGTTTATATCTGCTGGTGGCAGTGGACACCCGTGAGCTCCGGGAGGGACGCGATTGGGTCCTGCCCCACACCTCACTGTGCCCAGCACCTGATTGCTCTGCGAGGGGAGGTGACTGGGGTATAAAAAAAAGATAAGCAATTTATCGTTTGTTTTAATTAGTACTTATCTTCTGGAGTGCTCTGAACCCTTCCCCCAGCAATTTGGTGCTGGTTTTAGAATTCCGCTGCTGTTCTGGTTTTGTGTCTTGTGCTGGAATTTAAACCCAGCTCATCTGTGTCAGCATGGGCCTTGCTGAATCAGGCACAGGTGGTGACAGAAATGACATATTGCATTAGGTGCTGCCTGGTGGGGACTTTCTGTGTCCTCTGGGATCCTAGGATTAGTCTCTGCGCCACCTCCAGCCTAAACCTCTGCCTCCAGCTTCTCATGAAACTGCTTTACTGTTAAATTGGCTGAGAGCACTGAACAGCTTCTGCTCCAGGGTGATTCCCGAGCACCAGCTGGGGATCAGGAAATTACCTGGATGCAGATTTTGCTTGAAAAGGAAGAGCCCATGAGAATTTCAGCCCCTCCTTTCCCCACTCCTCCCCAGAGCCAGGGCAGCACACAGAGCCGCCTGGCCTGGGCTGGGGCTGTGCTCCTCCAAAATACAGGGGTGAAGGAAAAACTTCACCACTGCTGAGGTGATCAGGCAAGAATAAGCCTTGTCAGAATGCTTATTTTGGAATTAAACTTTTGAAGACAAGACTGGTGTAGGTATTAGCACAGGGATGACTTTACCTTTGGTCTTTTTGCAATAAATGAACTCTCTGGAAAACATTGCCAGAGGTAATCCATCGCAGAAAACTCTTGTGGGCTATCTGATGTGACAGAGAACATGCAGGTCCCTTGTGGAGAGGCTGCAAATAACCCCAACCCCAGCAAGAATTGTGTTTTCTGGGCATTGCAGTTACAGAATAACCCAACCACCCCTTCCTGGTTGTCTCCTGCAGCAGCGTGTGCTCAAAAATAAGATTCTTCCCTTCAGTGACCAAACTGCAAGGAAGGGGGATCTTTTCAACCTGAAAGGAAACAATATTTAGATGGTTAATGGAGGGACAGAAGACAATTTTGAAATAAAATGCTTCCTTTAAAGAAATACATTTTTAAATTAAATACTTCAAAGGAAAAAAAAAAAGGTTTAGATGGTAAGTTTGGGGACTTTGAAACAAAGAATTCCCCTTTTTGGGGGGCAAAGTAAAAGCTGCTCACTGCATCTGACCAGAATGCTCAGGCTTAGTTGCTGGCTGGGTTTAAACCATGAGAGGTCTTTTTGGTGCCCAGTGTGGGACTTTTTGGTGCACCTAGGGGATCAGTGGCTGTGCACGAGGTCACCCTGGAGCACCTCAGAGTTTGTGGCCATGCTCGAGCCCACCACAGCGCAGGTCCAGCCCTGGAGGAACTGCAGCCAGGGGTAAGGCCGTGGTGGAACAGGGACATCTCTGGAGGTGGTGTGGCTCGTGGAGAAGAACATGCACCCCACCAGACAGGGGGCTGGGCATGCTGGAGGATTTGCAAGGAACAGCTGACCCCAACTGACCCAAGGGATATTCCAGACCATGTGGCACCGTGCTCAGCATGTAAAGGTGTGGGAGAAGGAAGGAATGATGGTGTTTGCCTTCCCGAGTCACCATGAGGTGTGGTGGAGCCCTGCTGTCCTGGGGGGTGGCTGAACAGCTGCCTGCCATGGGGAGTGGGGAATGAACTCCGTGTTTTGCTTTGCTTGTGCACACAGCTGGTGCTTTACCTGTTGCTTTAACTCAGCCCACGAGTTTTCTCAGTTTTACCCTCCTGAGTCTCTCCCTCATCCCACAGTGAATGGCTGTGTGGGGCTGAGTTGCTGGCTGGGGTTAAACCATGACATTTTCCCACCACCACCATCCCCAGAGCTGCTGTGCAGTCGGGCTCTTTGGCATCCCCAGCCCCACAGTCACGCACACAGCTGGTTTTGCCCCAGCAGGTGAGCACAGCAGGTATTTTGGCATGGGTTTTCCTGCTTTGCCTGTGCCTGGGTTAAGCACAGAGGAGGAGCTGGGCTGCAGGGGAATGGCTGGGGTCTGCACTGGCATCTTTGTCATGCTTCCACCCACACAGGAATACCAGGTATTTCACAGCCTGTACACATAATAAAATCTAATTTTACCTTGCTGTTCTGCAGTGCTGGTGTTACTAAGTTTAAAAAACACACAGCAGCACAGGGCACAGGTGCCCATTCCCCAGCAGGCTTGCACTGCCCCATCCTCTATCTGAAGAGCTGCCTTGCAGCATTTAACCTGCAGGATTCCACTGGCTAAACATCACCATTTCCAGGCTGGGAAGCAACAACAGGAGAGAGCAATCAGCTGGACAAAAAAATGGGGAGAGACGACTGAGAACACTGGGATGGCTCTGAGCTTTCACAAGAAGGTGAGACACAAAAGTTCATGCACAGGGAGAGGGACTCTGCTTTTAAAACAGTGTCAAAAATACTCCTTGCAGAGGTAGTTTAATAGTACTCACCTCATCTTCCCTGTGAGGGTGGTGAGGCCCTGGCACAGGCTGCCCAGAGAAGCTGTGGATGCCCCATCCCTGGAAGTGTCCAAGGCCAGGTTGGACGGGGCTTTGGTAAACCTGGGATAGTGGAAGGTGTCCCTGCCCAAGGCAGGAGTTTGGAACAAGATGGTCTTTAATGTTCCTTCCAACGCAAAGCATCCTGTAATTCTGTGGGGATGCAGCACTCAGGTTTTACTGCTGGGCACTTGCAAGGAGAGACCTTCCATCACCACAGTCATCCCTCCTCAGTGAATTTTTCTCCTAGAGGAGACAATCTTGTATTAAAATGTTCCTGATTCTGCTGTACCAAGGGCTAAGAAATCCACGTTTTTCCCTCCTATGTAATTAATATTCAAAACAGCTTTATCAAAGCAGTTGAAGCTCCACATCAGGGCTTGAGAGGATGTCAGGAGAAGGGTTAGCAATGTTTTGGGAAGGCCTAGCAAATAATTCAGGTTTTCCTTGGTTCTTGGCTTATTTTTGGCCATCAGAGAAAAACCATCTTGCTGTGAGGGCATGAGGTTAAAACTGCCACTGGTTGAGCTGTATGGGACTGTGAGTTGGAATACTGGTGATGGTGCCTGCTATCTGAATAATGTGGGTAAACTGGGAGAAAAGGAGGCTGTCACTTGCTGTTAAACATGTTTTTTTTTTACCTGATAAGCACACTTAGTGTAGAATTCTTACTGCAGTGCAAAGTGATGCCCGCTGAAACATGATTCCAGCTGTCACAGGCCAAGGCAGGAATGGGTTAGAAAAGTTACATTTTTGTCACTGCTTTGGAGCAGCCATTCACACCCACCTCTTTCAGGAGAGGTCACCATTTCTTTGTACAACCCACGGAGTTTGCTGTGCATGTGATGAGCCTCCTTTGATGGTGCATCTGCTGCTGGTGGCTGTGGCGAGAGCGATGCTCCAGAGACATCCAGGGCAGTGCAGACCTGCTGGCTTTTCCTGGCAGGACACAGGAAGGAACCCAAGGCACAAACAACTCCAAACACGCTGGGTTTCCCACCCTTCACAGGTCAGACCTGCTCTGCTTATCCCATGGGGCAGATCAGCTCATTCCTGTGTCCTGCTGTGTCCAAGAGGGTCTTGCTGTGGATCAGTCAGCACATTGCCTGCTCTCCAGCTTCCCCAGGGACATGCAGTGTCTGTGACAGGGACTACAGGCACAGGTGGTGCCCACAGCCCCCGTGCCCTGTTTGTTTGGGCACACAAACCCAGCTGGCCACCCCAAGCCTGGGATTCAGCAGGTGGGAGAGAAGCTATGGCGTGTTTTTAGCTCCTGAAATAGCAGTGAAACCTGCACTGTATACACAGCACTTGGCTTTTCCTCTAACTAGAGGTGGATTTTTCCATAAGACAGGGTGGGGGCAGGTGAGTTGGCTGCTCCTCCTGCCCTCCACGTCAGATTCTGTGGGCTCTACCCTCACCCACCATCCTCCAGCACGTGACAAAAGGTAGCAGCACTTCCATCAGCAACATGAGTGTGGGTTGGTGGTTGTGTTTATTTTTTATTTTTTTCCTTCCCCAAAGGGAATTTATTGCTTTCATAAGGCAGCTTTCTGGACTGAAGTCCTCCCTTTATCTGCAGAGCCAGCACAGCTGATTGTACCCAGTAATTTTCCTGCTGGTGACCCGCGAGGAGGGGCAGCTCCTCAGCTGGGGACAGCTCGGTCCCAGGGCTGTCATTAGGCTGTGACTCAGCTGTCAGGAGGTCTTGCAAAAACGGGGTGTGGGCAGTGCCCTGCTCTCAGCCCCAGCCTGGAGGCTGCTGCTAACAAGGTGCTGAGGAGCCCTGATCTCTCAATGGCTGCACCTGCTGAATGCAGGGGCCTGGTTTAGAGCCTGATGTACCTCACCAGGATAGTTCTGAGGCTGTCCAGCTCCGTGTTCAGCCTGCTGGAAGGTGGAACTTGATCCTTCACACTTCCTGCAGCTCTCTGTGCCTGGGCAGCCTTTGGCCTTTTGCTGCAATGGTCTCTCCATGCCCGGGAGTGATGCTGGCCTTCTGCCCCTGGGGCTGTGACAGTAGGATCCCTTTTTCCCCCTCTGAGTGAACTGCCAAAAGGGAAAGCAAAGGCAGGGATCTGCACTTGCTGCCAGCAATGGCAGCATTTCAGGTATCACATGAGAAGGATGTGCAAGATAAAGTCACCCCCTGCTGCTGGATCAGGGGTAAGGAGAGGAAGCTGAGGACAGAGCACTGTGTGTGTGGGGAGGTACCTGAGCACCTGGCATGAGAGCAAGGGGCTCATGCTGGCAGGACTGGCCTCTCTCTGGAGACATGGAAAGAACTGCAGTCTCACAGGCCACACACTGAGAGCGAGGGGTCTTCTGCACAAATTTCTTTGTGTAACACACACTTATAAACTTGACCTGGCATTAAAAAAAACAACCCAGAGCCATTCTGAAATCAAACAGCTTTTATTGAACTCTTCATATTGTACATTTGTGAACATCTGTGCAATAAATACAGCTCATAGTGTTGGTTTTTCCCAACTCCTTGAAGCATAAGAAGTCTTCCCTTTCCCTTAGTTGACACTACACAGTAAGAAAAGCTGTTGGATGACAGGGGCAGTATCAGCAAGCTCCTGACAGTGAGCCTTGTGTGCGATTTGTAAGAGCAAACAGAAGTTTTCAGAAATGAGCTTGGTGGGCAGATGAGACTGGTGTAGCTGCTTAGAGGAATCCCTGCTAGCCAGAGTTCTGGAGTCAGCCACAGCTTGTACAAGAAATGGGAAATAACACTGGACACGACAATGTGAAAATGATCCTTAAGTCATTGCCTGGTAACTGCTTGCAAAATATTGTACAGCTTTCACTGAATAGTTGCCTTCAGGTGAGCAAATAAAAAGTATTTTTGCAGAGCTAACATTAGGACTGATAATCTCTGACAGTGACAAATACAGCATAAATTGTTGATAAAAATATCCATGTGCAAAATAGGTTTCAGGTTTAGTCACCGCTTGCATAAGCAGCACAGGTAAACAGAAGATGCAGGCACCCACTTCAGAGAAAAAAATACAGCTCTGTTCAGACTCTGGCCTTCGAGCTCAGGTAAAGGACTGAACAAACTGCAGTGTCCTTCTTGGTCTTCAGAGCATTTGAAACAAGATAAGCCCGGTTTTAATCAGCCCTACCACAACTAACCAGGACCAGCAGTGAGGTCCTCAGACATGCAAAGAAAGCATCACACTTACAAGCTTTTGCAGAGGAACTTCAGCCCTTCTGGATTCCCTGTCCCCTTCTCTTTGCTGCCTGCATCCCTGCCACGGGAAAGAGCTCTGGAAAGTTTTTCAGCTGTGCAGCAACTCCATTTGTTTACCCAATTCCTCTGGTCTCACCACAGTGCTGCTGTGAATAAGAGGGGCTGGTGGCTGTCTTCTCCTCCCTGTGCCAGCACAGAATAGGAGACTGCTCCTGTTCTTCCCAAACCACAGGGGAGCAGGTGATTTCTTTGGATCCTTTGACTTACTTGGAATGCTTTAGACTCCCATCCCCTCTTCCCCACCATTTCTAACCACCCCCTATGTCTCAGTCCACAATGCTGCCAGTTTTCATGGCACAACAGGGATTAGTATGAACAGTGTACCAGAAAAACAGATTAAAAGCCTCACACTTCTTTGTAACTGACTAATTTGCTGCCCCACCTTTAACTCCTCTCTTGTGCTGCTCTGGAAAGCAGCTTTGGGAACCTCCTTCTACCATTTTTGTATTTCCTGCTGAATTCTGTTAGGTCAGGACACGGAGCTTTTACAGGGGAAAAGGACAAACCTCAGCTACTCAAGCACCTCCCTCCCTGCTACTGTCAGCAAAGGCCAGATGGCAAAGGGGGAAAAAGTAAAAATCAGATAAAAGCCAGTAAAGTAAATATTCAAAGGCAGCAGTAATGCCAAAACCTAGCAGCAGTGACATCTGCAAGGGCAGAAAACACTTCAGGTCATAGCATCTAGTGAAGTACATGGGTCCTTTTGCACGTGTGGGGATCAAAGGATGTAGTAAAAATAAGTAAATCAAAGAAAGAAGTCTGCTTTCCCTGTAAATTAAGATATGGAAGAGTATCTGACAGTAGTATTTGAAGTAACTGGAAAAGGGGTTTAGAAGTTTAGCTGGAATACTGATGTCTCAAGGGGTACAACTGACCATTCACAGACTCCTGACACAAAGAAGCATCAAGGATGTCAAAAGCACCAGGATCAAGGACCCTGCCCTTAACTGTGCGAAGTCATTTATGACCTTGTGAAGCAGCTCAGAAATACAGTTTGAAAGATGAGTTAGGAGGCTCTGCCAAGCAGCAACTGAGGTAGGACAGAGCTGTTCAGCCTAGAAAAGCTACCACAGATTTGAACAGAGGGTTTTAACACACAGGTGCACACATCTGGCACTCACAGAGGTTCACCTTTCCACTGGTCAGAGCACCCAAGCTGGGGTTGCTCCTGCAGTGAGGGGCAACAGTGAGAGAGAAATCACTGAACAGCAAAATGGGAAAAAAACTAAAAAAAAAAAACGAAAAACCAAACCATCAATCACCCTTTAGAACCTTTCAATTATTATTATTGAAGTTGTATATTTTTAGACTTCATAGTAGTTTTTTTTCCAGAGCCTTGGGAAAAGTTGTCTTAAATCTTAAAGCAGTGTATGAATTTACTGGTAAACCACAGTGTAAGGTAAGGATGAGTCACTTTCCTTCAGCAATAACCCTAATCCAAAGGGGTGGCCAGTGCAGGGCTTTTCTCAGGGTAGGAGTACCTGAGTGAGACTTGGAATTTACAGCTCTTGACAGATTATCTTTGGCTCTTCTAAAACAGGCACCCAAAAAAAGGCACTCTGAGATAAATAAGAGGGTGGGGAGAGAAGAGGAAGGTAATAGATGAAACAGCATCATTTTAAAAAACCTTCAGGCAAGGAGCTTGATCTTACCTTTTAAATCTTTCCATTTGTGCTTACTTAACAGGATTGGGAAAAAAAAATAGGTCTGTCAAGGCAGGGAAAGCTGGTGCTCTGTGTAAAACACTGTCACTGCTTTATGTTTGTCACTTCACTGCCATGCTTCTACTCAAACTAGCTTTCCTCAGAGCAGATGGCTGGAGCAATTCTCAGCTCCATCCCTCAGGATTTTCCTTGTTTTACACTGATGCCACCAAAAGGGAAACCCTCCTTTCTTCTCCCCATGCCCCAGTCCCAATTTTGTCTCCACACAGGTAATATCTAACTTAACACCCTTGAATGGGGGGGGGGGGGGGGGACCATCCAGAACTTTCCAGAGCTCTCTTGGGCCTCTGCTTCAGTAACTCTTTATTTCAAGACATTTTATGAATCTGAAACGTTTTGGAAAGCCAGCCTTTAGACATAACAAATAAGGAACACACCAGTTAATTTAGGCAATATTTTTTACACATACATATATATATATATATATAGGTAAAAAAATAAATTGTCTTGACAAGAAATATTGCTTAACCTGATTAAGAAACAAGTCCCAGCAGCTGTGCAATACAGCAGGACACACTGGCTGGATAGCTGACACCAGGATAGCTAACTGCTTATTTTCAGAATTTAAAAAAAAAAACAAAAAAAACAAAAACCCAACAAAAAAAACCACATTCTACTTAAGACATAAACCTGATTCTTTGTTGGAGATTGGAAAATGTTGAAGAAGCTCCACGTTGCTGCTTGGCTTTAGCTGGATTTCCTCTCCCGCTCCCGTGCGGTTACAAAGTTCAGGAGGTCGATGGCTGTCACGATGCCAAACACCATCTGCCGCTTGCTGGAGGAGCCATCCGTGTGATCTGCACAGAGAAAAAGGCAGCTCTGCCTTCAGGAGGCACAAACACACCCCCTTCTGCTTGGTTTCAGTGGCAGTGTTTGTAAAAGTGGGGGCTGAGCCATCCCAGCTCCATGATCCTGGCACACAGAGGGGAAACACAAAAGGCAGCTTGGCCAAGAGTCCCAGAGGAAGTGACAAGGATTTTCAGCTCAGAAAGGCTCCTCATCAAAAGGGACACTGAGACATTATGGAAGGAAGGATAAGAGTCTGCTGCATTTATTTTTCTTGACACAAAAATTCAAACCAGGCCCTCTGCCATAAAGTGTATTTTCCTCAAACATTAATTACTTGAAACAGCTGCAGGTGGCATTACCCCATTGGAAGCAGGAGCTACTTGGACAGCCCAATGGAACCACATTTTGAGGAGGAAATGTGACACAGGAAGATGGTTATCTTCCTGCATCCCTGTCAAATACAGAATCAGTATAAAAACCTCAATACCCCATTTATATCCAAAAAAATTACTATCCATTTAGTCTGTGCTGCATTGAGAGCACAGGTTCAAGTGATTTTCTCATTGTGAGCCTAAGCCTTGACCTGGGACTCAAGTGGCAACGTGACCTCTGGCCCTTTATTTATTGTCTAAATTCCTTGTTCCTAAAGTCTGCCTGTACTGAGATATTTAGTCTACTTCTATAATCAGTTTTTTCAGTCAGCTGGACTGTCATGGGCTTTTTATTTACCCATCTCTGTTCCACTGCAAGCTTCCAGTGAGATTCTAGGTTTATAAATAGTTAGCTCAGAGCCAAGAGCACATCCTTATGGAGATTATCAGGCAGCCCCAAATCTGATGGCTCTTCTTCTTCCAGTTGTAGTTGAGAAGCTAAAGATAAATTTATCTGGCACAACTTAATATAGTTTTGACTCTTGTTTCTCAGTGTTTGTAACTTTGCAAGCTGTCTGCTGCAAGGAAGATGAAACAGGACGAAATACTATTCACATATAAGAGTGATATACCCCAGATTTGAAGATTTATTTAGTCTAATTAATCACAGAATGGCTTGGGTTGGAAGGGATCTTAAAAATCATCCCATTCCAACCCCTGCCACAGGCAGGGACACCTTCCAGTAGACCAGGTTGCTCCAAGCCCTGTCCAGCCTGGCCTTGGACACTTCCAGGGATGAAAATGAGTAGCACATAGTCTGACACAGAAAGGATTTTGCTACTGCAGAGCTCATTTACTCATTCACACTCCCCTTGCTTCTTGTTACCACTCACAAATTTGCTCTCACAAGGTGCAGTACTTTGTACTCACATTGAATCTGTTCATGAACCACCAGAGCAAAGTGGTCTATTTCCAGGATGTGAGAGAGTTTCCCCAAGTTGTCTTTCAGGTTAATCTGAGGAGAGAGTTACAAAACTCAAATAAAACAGTCCTTTCTATGTTTAGTGGTCAATAATCCCCACACACTTCATGCAGAACTAAAATCAATACATCAGCATTTGTGTGCTGCTACCACCTGAAGCGTTAGAAAACACCAACAAATTAAGGCCAACTTAAAAGATCTGTTTCCTTTGTTTCTAATTTTCAAGAAAATGAAGCACTACATGAAGTTATTCATTCTGACTCTGTAAATATAATGAATATAATGAAAATCTGAAAAATGCTAAGAATCAAAAAAGGTCTCAAGTGTTCCATGTGTCTCAACAAAAGAAGTTACCATAAAACTCTTCATATTTGGTGATTTTTATTCCAAAAGGATTGTGAAAAAGTGAGTGAATCAGGCTGCAAAGCACTGGGGAAAGGAGTATGATCTGCAAAGGCAGAAAAAAACTAAACAAGCCAAAAACAAAACCAAGGGTGAAAGATTGCTCAGCTAACACTGGATTTGGGTGCAAATCAAGGAAATGGGATTTAAGAATTCATCTTTTGTGAAGTTTGCTAAGACTGAACAAGAAAGCACCCTGTGTTAATTCTGCAAAAAAACAGATACTTGCAAAACACTTCAGCAATCACCTACTGCAATTATTTTAAAAAATGTCTAAAACTGTTCAAACATAATTTAACATATGAAGAAGCAGCCACAGCTCCATTAACCAGGTGACTCTCCCCAACACCCAGCCTCTGCCATACTTTTATTAAAGGAATTCACACTAAAGAAGAGTCTTGCACTGCAGATTCGAAAAGCCTTTACTCTGTGAGAAATAAATGCCATGGCATGAACAGTTGGGCTCCACTGGAACACAGAACTCTGTTTCCATACTGGGAGTCAGAGGATTCCCAGCAGCCTGTGTTTAAGGGACCAGCTGTAGTGCAGAGTGAGGAACCAATCCTTAAACTTGTGGGCCAGGAAAGGAAGGAGGTGGGAAATCTGGATCTGCTGCCACATGGAGTCACCCACCAGTCCCAAATCTGCTTTCAGGGACTGGGCAGGTTATGGACAACCAGGACAAGCAGCCTTTAGCAGCACTGGGACAACCATGAAGACATAAACATGCCTAGAGATGCTCAGTGGAAATTTAACAGAACCCCCATGGAGTTTTCACCTGTCTCCCTACTGCTCATTCAAGCTCCTTAAACATTTTGCCTACAGGTTTTCTCACACTTAGGCTTTTTTTTTTAAGCTTATTAATTCTTTAAAGCAATGAGTCTATGCACAAGGTACTACACTGCACATGACTGGGAACCCAAACCACTGGAACTAACATCTGACTCCACGAGGACAGCTCTTCCCTCCACTAGCACTTGTTTGGGTTGGCAAATTATCCTCTGACTGGTGTTTCAAGTCCCCAGAGCACAATGGTACCAGGGACTTTCAAAAAATCTATAACCACTCTGCTTCCATTCTAAGAGACTGTCCCAAAATAATTGCAGGGATCCTATCAAAGCAGGCTGCCCATGTTTTACAATCACAGAATGGTTTGGGGTGGAAGGGACCCTAAGGATCACCCAGTTCCACCCCCCTGCCATGGGCAGGGACACCTTCCACTGTCCCAGGTTGTTCAGAGCCCCATCCAGCCTGGCCTTGAACACTTCCAGGGATGGGAAATCCACAACCTCTCTGAGCAACCTAAAAAAGCCAAAAGATCCATCTTTCCAAAATGTACCTCTGCCCTGGTTTACAGGCTAAGCCTCTTATTTGATGCAGCTGTGGTATCCCATGTAGGCTATCAGAAGTCATTTTGGTGACACAGATGATTCATTTTCCCAATTTTGCTCATGAACAAGCCAAATCCCCTTGACTAAAGTAGTAAAAAAAGCAAAATCCACAATACTTCTGAGGTTATGTGCATTCCACCATGTTTCTCCACTAACCCATCAATTCAAATGGAAAAATAACCACTTTTAGTTAACATGTCAGCAGCACCACAGCTTGTGCCACTCCCCTTCCAACCTCCACCAAGAAAATATCAGAAATAAAGTGAAAAGAAATGGTTAAGCTGTTCTTTACTGAAGAAGCCTTCAAGCTGCCCATGGCAAGAGCCACAACCTCAGAAGTGCAGAGAATTGGCACCAGAGCAGCCACAGAAACCATCACACACCACCAGCCCCAGAAACTCTCGAGGTGTCCAAGTGAGGGAGAACGTGAACTAAGTGTTTGTGTTACGCACCACATTTCCCCACGATGCTGGATTGTCTGTCTGGGGAGGAAAAAATAAATTTACATTTGTCCATAAGGAACCAGCACCCTTGCTCAGCCTCAGGGTGGCTCACAGGTTGAGCAGAAGCATTACACACACTTCCAGAACACAGCAGTTACTCCACTTTGGGGCAGTGTTGAAACTTAAAGCCTAGTGAAAACGAAGTCAAGCATTTCATGTTTTTTTAAAAGAAAATTCTGTGCTCAGTAACAGCCCAGGTAAAGCTCACCCAGCCTGTGTAGTGTTAGCACACTTACTCTAGTTCTTGCAAGCAGAGAACCAGGCGCTGCAGAATATACCTGCCTACCTGTTGGAATTGCTTGTAGATTACTTTTCTGACTTCATCAAAAGGCTTAACTTTTCCAACAAGCAGTGAGGAAAGCATGTTACCCAGGGTAACCATGCCCAGAATCACCCTGGGGAAGGAGAGAGAAGGTAGGGATAAACAACACAAAAGCCTCAGGTGTTCCTGTAGAACAAAGCACCCACTGTCAGCCAGCCTGCAGGAGTCAGTTCAGCTACTTCATGGCAATAATGCAGCATTATCCATGGGACACTTGGGTTCTGTGTGTCTGCAGGAGACAGAGTACAGTTCTCAGAGGTCCTGGAGACACACACACAAGGCAGCAGGTGCTGCGGGTCCTTCTGAGCACCAGGCTCTTTGTATCTCTGCTCCTTGCAACTGGAGAGGGCTACCTGCAGTCTCAGAGAGCTTTTGGAAAGCACAAACTTTTTCCCCACTCTGATCTGTCCTTTTGAAAGGTGTGACAGCCAGAGACAAGCTCACCCCAGTTTGGCTCACCTCCCTTTTTCCTACGAGGATCTACAACAATTCATCCCTCAGGTCGGCACAACTGAGCAACTCTTCAATACTCAGCCTGTCTGCAGGAGACCTGCAGGGTGGTAAGGCACATCCCAGCTTGCTGGGGACACCCTGGTTTCTAGGGGTCACTGCAGCACTGCCCTGTAACACAGTGTGCTGAAGAAACTCTGTGAAAGCTCTGATAGAGGTGGGCACATTCAGGGTTGGCTGTTTGAAATAGGAATTTTTGCTTTGTTACGTTAAACTGGTATTATTATTAAAAGAAATCAAATTATCCTGCAGAGACACACTGAGTAAGCACATCAAAATAATCATTAGAATTGTGTGAAGGGCAGGACAATCTGATGAAAACACACAGTCCAGCATTGGTGTGTTCAAGGCAACATTTCCGAGCTGCGTTAATAAATGAAAAAGGATCAGGGAGAAGGCAATTATACTTCCAGCAAGCTTTTAAAAGACATCCCCGAAGAGCTGGCAAGGGAAGTGATACATATGGATGAAGAGTGATATATGTGGACATACCCAGATTCATCAACAACTGGTACCTGGTCGAATCCCTTCTCCCGGAGGATTTCCACAGTCTTTGCACAGGTAACAGTTGGAAGCACGGTCAGGGGGGCAGAGAGGCTCAGCTCCTGAATACTGATGTTCCACCACCTGGGGATGGAATGAAAAACAAACCCATGCAAGTCTTTTGGAGAGAACAGAACCAGTCCTCCATGCACAGTGGCCTCCAGCACCACAGGAATGACAAAAGGCTGCAAGGAAGAGTCAGGATTCAGTCAGAGTCAATAAAGCTTCGGGGCTCTCAAGTTTTATCCCCAATATCAGAAAGTCACTGAAGTGTGAGAAGGCTTGAAAATCACAACCCTTTTCCTCATTTCATCTGCTTTCTGTGATTACAGATAGTTACTGGAGAGCACTAACCTCAATTCCATTATTTATATCTTACACAGAAATTTTGTGCTCCTACTCGAAGACCTATTTACAGTCATTACAGGCAACAATTTAGGGAAGATTCCCTCCCACCTATGTAGACTTGCAGTGCTTTGCACTCAGGAACTCTGATTTTGAAAGGATTCTTTGCAGACTACCTTTTCTTTTATTTCAGATATAACGCTCTTCATTAAAAAAAACAATCTTTAAGTACTAAGTTTTCTTCTGCTGCCATACAACTCAAGGAAGGATGTCAGCTAATTAGAGCAGATTTGATTAATAGCTGCAATTATACATCAAGACAATAGCATGGAAGATCAGCTAAATCAAAGAAGAAATGTAAATTGAAATGAGCTTTAAATTAGCAACTGCCATAAACTCGATTGAGTAAACTCATGGAGATCCAAATGGATCTGACAGGCTTACCAAGGTTTGCTGCCAAGGTCTTCTTCTTTCATGAATCCTTTCTGAATCATCCATTTGTCACTCAAGAACTTGGACCTGCAGAGCACCAGGAAGTGAAAATCTCATTAGCAGGGGCTGAACATCTGACAGCAAACAGAGGCAACTGTTCACAGCTCACTGTTGCCAACAGCTAAAGTGTAGCTGGAAATAGCCATCATTTGCCATCCAAGCTTACCAGCCAGGGACATGGGGAAGAAATGCTCATGGGAAGAAAAAGGAATCCCATAGGAAACAAAGCTCCAACTCCATCAGCCCCTTGGAATACGATAGAGACAAAGCCTGGAATGGGGATGTGCCAGGCAAGGTCTGTCTGCAGCTTCTGTCTGTCTAATATTGAGCTGGACGCAGCAGAAGTCAGGAAACTCAGCTAAAAATACCATGTTTTGGGATATGTTTCAGTGTGGTTGGAGAAAAACTTCTCAGCACAGCTCAAAGCCTGGGGGCTGCCACCTGCAAACTCACCCTGAGCGTGGCTGCTGGGCTGCAGGAGTGCTGGGTCCTGCTGTTTGGGCACAGGGACCCTTCCAGGAACTGGGATAACCAGTGATCCCCCACAAATGACACAGTGAATGCAAAGCCTTTGCTGTGAAAGATGCTAACCACTGATGATTATCTACTGAAATCAGAGCTCAACTTTAAAAGGGAAAAGATCATCCCTGCTCCATGTCAGATGCTTTTTAGATAGCTCAGAACTTGTGCCCCAAAGACATTCCTTGCTGGGATACCTGGGTGTTACAAGGAGGTCTGTAAGGAGGTCTGAGGGTCTGCCTCACCCCTTTCCCAGAGGGAAAACCAGCAGGTCCTTACATGTAGTTCCTGATGGAGTCAGGTAAGATGACAACACAGCGCTGACCCTCCTTCAGCTCCTTGGCTGCCTTCACAGCTACAGACATGGCACTGCCCGAGCTGCCACCTGCCACAACACACACAGGGGCCAAACTGTAAAACCCCAAAATGACAACGATCAAAAGAGAGGAGCAGGGAGAACAGAGGAGCCCAGAGCAAGGAAGACAAGTTCTGAAGTGGAACGAGGTCTCTGTGATCTGCACAAGGCTTCAGCCACCCAAGGACTACTCAGAGAAAGCCAGAGGGGTCCCGCCTGCTCTTACCACACAGCAGTCCCTCCTCGCGGATCAGCATCCGTGCTAACGCAAACGACTCCTCATCATTGCTCTTGTACCACTGGTCCACAGTCTGGGGAGGGGCAGGAGACACAAACAAAGCTCTGTTTGAATGAGGAGGGACAGGGCAACCACACAACCAGTGTGAATTCAGCCCCAGCTCTTTGAGGGAACAGCTGCCCTGGTGAGCCTGGGTTTCCATCCTCCTCCAAATGCCAAGTGGGGTTTTTTGCCAAGGTAAGATGATCACATCAGCACAAGGGGCTCCTTATTGGCACCCTGCTGTGAGAGCAGGCTGCTGTGAGTCAGCCTCAGACAGCATCAGCTTCCTCCCCTCTTGGAGGGCTTCCCAGGGACACAGGATCTGCTCAGGACGCAGTCACACCACTTTGTCCACAACGGGTTGGGATGCTTTGTTGGAGGGGATTTCTTTATTGCTTAGTTGTTGGGTTTTTTGTTTGTTTGTTTTTATTGTGTGTGTTTCATGATTGGTTTTTTCGGGTGTGTTTTGGGGTTTTTTTAAGCATAAGTGTGTGTTCTAGGAAAACGTTACCGACTTGCAGCATTTTGACCTGGCACTGTAAAACAAATGCAGCCAGTTCAGAAGCCTTTCAAGGGCTGTTTTTGCTGATGGAAAGAACAGGAATGGAATAGTTCTGCCTGCTAGCCCTTCCATTTCAGCTCAAAGAAATACTTTCCCAAGTTTTTCCTCTGCCTTTAACCTCACTCCTGCATCCCAGCAGAGGGCAAAGGGCAGTAAACCAAGCAGTGTGACTTACAGATCTATCCAACACTGTGGGGACAAAATCATATCCAATTCCTTCCACTTCATACATTGTCCTGTCAGTCTTGTTCAGTTCTTCTGGTTCAGCGAGGATGGAGCCTTCAGGATCCACACCTATAATCTGGAGAAGCAGTTTCCACTCAGGCCACCGAGACACACAGCTTTGGAGAGCACAGCCCCTGTGAGCACTGGCTTTGTCACAGATGCTGGTAGCACACAGCCAAGTGACAGCAACCTGGTCTCCTGTTGATTTCCTCCTGGCAACATTCACCTCCCCTAGGAGCAAAATGCTTTGCTGCTTCTGACCCCTTGGAAACCCATCCCATCTCCTCAGGCTGTGGACCACTTGTTCTACATGAGTTTTACTTGGTTTAACAGAAAACAGGGCTTCCCTGAGACAGGGCTGTCCTCATTCACATGTCATCATTACAGACAACTCATTTTGTGTAAAGTGCAAGCAGATCAGTTTTATTTTCCTTATCACTCCATGCCTGCATAGGAAAACACTCATGATTGAAGCAGGATCACAAGTTCTGTGAGGAAATCTATCACATCACACAGGAAAACACACAGGCTGGTGTGTGCAGAGACAATTCCACTGGGCAGAACCTCAGCAGCTCCAGAGCAGTTGGGGAAGGCACAGCCAGGGAGGAAACTCAAGGCTGCAGAGCACACACCAGAGAAGGAAGTTTCCCAGACACCCCATGGAAGCATCTGAGGGTCATTGCTCATCTGCTGAGCCAAACCTGAACTCTGGTCACCAGTGGGAGCAGAGCACGATGATGTCAGACACTCTGAAACCCTCTCTGCAGCCAGAACGACATTCTAACTGATTGAGAACACCCAAGAGCTTCCCACAGAGACCCAGGGCAGGCTTACAAGGAGCGGGATGTGCCAAGTGGGGCAGTTTGAGGAGACACTAAAGAGAAAAGCAGTGGGCTTGTCACTTACTTTGCATCCTGGACACTTCTCCTTCAGCTTCCTGGAGATGCCAGTGATGGTACCTCCTGTGCCAGCCGTGGCCACCACCATGTCCACCTTTCCTGTTTAAGGGGGTGGGAGAGAAGTGTGAAATCTCCAACAGAATGATGGATTGAAAGCTCACTTACACCTAAGGATGGACTTCCTTCAACAGAAATGCACAAGGGTGGCTGAAAAGGGCACAACAGGGCTCTTTGCTTCCCAGGAGCTGTTGTGAGACCTACCTTGAAACTGCATTTGCTCAATCATCATTTTCTCCAACAAGGGTTTTGAAATGTCCACCCAGAGGCCTGGCAAGGCACCAGTCTGTGGCACTTTGGACACAGCTGGAGGTGGCCACAGAGCTGACAGCTGCAGTTTTCCTGTTACTGTATTTGCTGATACAGACAATTCATTCTCTAAGTTAAACTGAGCAGCCCATTATGTTTGTTAATTAACTGAGTGAGTGCCAAGAGCATGGGATAGGCATCCCTGGAGAGAAATGCTAACACAACTACTCCCTCATTTTCATGTGAAAAGGACTGTTTGAGTGTGGATGTGACAGTTCATCCCTCTGTCACCACCTACAGCTTCTCTGGTGCATCCACACGACAGCTTTGTTAATTAAAAAAAAAAAAGAATCGGTTTTTAAAAGGTCATCAATTCACACACAAAATCAATTGCCTACCAGCCAAAAGAATAACACCCCACCAAACAGGGGTAGCTGAACAGTGCCTGGCCTGTCAGGGGAAGTAAATAGAAATAAGAAGCCTAAATCTGGAACTCATCTGGACTCTCAGTCTGTGGGATGGCAGCTTGTAAAAGTGTACTCACTTTAACTCTTAAGTTTGGCACAGAAAGACAAGCCAAATCCTCTGAAAAGCTAGCGATTTAGGAGGGAAGAGAACCTTTCACATGGTCTTCACCTCAATGAGAATGAATTTAATAGCTGCATTTCTTATCAGGGGTCCAATCAGAAAATGTACTGCTTAATAGGGCAGGTCTGCAGCCTTCTGTATGAATCCCTTCTATCCCCTATGGAAATGCCCACGTGGCTGCAGCATCACATGGAATGTCTCCAACAGCTCTCAAACCAGCTCCTGAGCTGAGGAATGAGCCCAGCTGAAGCTCTGCTGCCACAGCTCAGCCCCTTCTGGTGCTCAGCTGCCCAGAGCCAACACTGAAGAGAGCCCTGCAGTGCCAGAGGGTCCTGCTGGTGACAGCTGTGACACAGAGCAGTTTGTGCCCCTGGGGACTCCAAAGTGAAGATGCTTCCAGTGTATTGGAGTGCTTGCTCTGGGAATGTTAAACCAGCTATTTCTCTATCTGTGATCAGAGAAGAATGACCCTATTCCATGCCAGTCTACCTATGAAGCTTTTTCTAAGGTCACTTAAGCACTGCTTTCTCCATCTCATCACAAGCAGGGGAATCTAAAAACCAAAGAATTCTTCTTTAATGGGAAAAAAAAAATCACGACTGTGACTACTGAAATATGGTAATTCTCTAATGACACACAGGATATGTATGGGGTTGGCTTTATCAAAATCTCTGCATTTCTCATCCAGCCCAGCTCTCATTCCCCAAGCACAGAACAACAGGGCACTACCAGGAGCTTGTTGAAGGGGGGTTTAGCAGCAGAGCAGACCTACCATCACACTGCTGCAGGATCTCCTCAGCTGTGGTGTCATAGTGAGTCAGGGGGTTGCTGGCATTGCGGTACTAAATTGAAAGACAGATCAGCCATGAAGTAGACCAGAAATACAAAAATCACATTTTGAGGCAGTTCAGAAACATTTCAAACAATCCCCAAGCCCCAGAACACCTAAACATACTCTTTGCTGACTGTTGCATTGTGTATTATCTGGAGCCAGGCCCCATAAGTGACCTAATCTAAGCGCAGTCCGAAGGTGCCAGCACCCTCCCGTGCCAAAATCAGTCCTGTCTGTGGGACAGCTACTCTTAGCAACATGACCCCTGTGTCCATTCTTTCTCACAGGATTGCCAGCTCAGTGGAAATAGACACCATAAGTGTTGTAGTTCTGGCAAACACCAGCTCGTTGCTGCTCTCTAGTGACTGTAAAAACTTCCTTTCCTACAGTCCAGCGATTGCTCAGCTCCAGCTCCAGATTTGGGGCATCTTTTCCTCCAGAGACACATGGAGAGTGCTGAACAGACATCCCAGGACACTACAGAGACTCCTCCATGCCGCACCTGCACTTCTGACACCTTGGCTCTTACCTGGTCTAGGATGTGTGCGTTGGGGATTTCATTCTTCAGCCTCCAGGCCACTCCTACGTGAGATTCAGGAGAATCAAATCTGGCAGTAGTTGGGGTCCTCACAATCTCAGCACCCAGAGCTCTCAGGACATCCACCTGCAGCAAATAAAGGTGGTCACAAAACTCCAAAACCCCCTCAACAGGCTCCCTTCACACTCAGCCCCGAGCCCAGAATATTTGCAGAACATTCAAAGCTTCAGCCCTGCCTTCCTTCACCCTCTGCCCAGCAGCTAACAGCTAACACAGGGCACAGGTAACCACTTCGGTGCGCCAGGCAAACCTCAGGTTGTCTTGACATCTGTATTTAAAACAGTTATGGGAGTTTTCAAAGTGGCAGTACTGTGGGGATGGGTCTTAAAGCCATTTTCTATCCATGGCTAGCTAGCCTGGATTTCTGCGAGCACTGGCAACAGCTCCTTGGCAGAGTTTTGCCTGGCCAAGAGCCTGCACCTTTGTTGCTGAAGCCCCAGCACCCATCTGCACCAGGAACTCTGCGAGTGCAAACATGTTTACTTTTAAATTCTTGAAAACAGAGGCAGCTCTGACCTTCTCCATGCTCATCTTCTCTGGCATGACGATGATGCAGCGGTAACCCTTCACTGCCGCCGCCAAGGCCAGCCCGATCCCTGCAAGCAAAGGCACGCAGAGCCCTCAGTGAGCAGCAGCACAGCACAAAACCCACAGTGCCAGCTTTGGCACGCCCTGGCTTTCATCACATTTTCACCAGAGGCTTGAATAGAGTGTCTCCAGAGGGGTGGCAAAGGGAATGTTTCTGCCTGTTGGGGAGAACTGGGTTTACAGATGCTGATACTCGTCTGAGGTTCACAGCAAAGAGAAAGTTTAGCCAAGGGTGGGGAAACTTGGCATGTGCAAACTGCTGGCTTTACCACAGGCACATCACCTTCCTCCTGTCTCACCCACTTCATTTTTCCAGAAGTAACTTGGGAAAGGAATGTGCTTTAAGCCGGAGGAGACTGGAGGAATTACTTTGATTCTGTCAAAAGATCTGTAGAGCCTCTATTGACTCACTTCTGCATAAATCCCTATTTGCAATGTGCTGAAACTAAGTCCTGTCTAAAAAGAAATTATTTAGATGCTGTTTGTGGTTGAGGTTCTAATGCACTGTGTCAGCTTGCTACCACAGTGGAGCACCCTGGCTGTTGGAGACAGACATCTCATTTCTACTCTGAAAATCTGCACCTCCAGCCTGATTCCTGCCTTCCAGCTGGTCACTTCCTGCTCCTGAAAAGCTGAGCTGAGAAGTGTGGAAGAGAAGCTTACACCTGCTATCAGATCACCTTTCTGCTGGACAGGCTGAGCTGATCAGGTTGGCTGAGAGGTGTGTGAGGTCAGGCTGCAGCTCCCCTGCTGTTCTAGGCACCAGCACAGGACCAACACACGCAGCTCAACTACACAGAGACTTGACTGTTCAAAGCTGGCTCTGTTTGTATATTTTTATGTGGATTGTCTAGGGGAGAAAAAAACCACCACCCTAATAATCTTTAACTGTTCCTGTAGGAGAAGCATAACTCACACCTCAAACAATTCAAGTAGTGTTTAATATATTAGGAAGGGAAACAACTTTTCTTAGTATATTATAGATAAATATGGATGCCCAAATACCAAAATAAATAAGACAGCAACAGCCTCATTGAAGCCAAAGGCTGAAGAGAAGTCATCCAGATCTTCCCTATGGTTGTGATGAAGAAAGGATTTTGAGACCTGAACTCTAATACTTTGTACTTTCTGCTACTGACCTGGAAATGCAGCAAACATCAAAACAGGACTTTGGCTGAGAGAGGATAAAGATATAACACATTAGCTCTCACATTCAACATACTCAGTAAGCTCTGAGCAGTAGAGAACAAAAGCCAATTCTCTCAGGTTGCTATGTGCTCTGATCTTTGCTCTTATATGACCAAAAAAAAAAAAAAATCAGCTTTCAGAAGTTATTGTCCTGTATCTCGTTCACTTCTGTCTTTTTGGATTCTGTGGCAAGGAGAATCATTTATCAGGTACTGACCCAGAGAGGGGGATGTCATGGTATGACCTTGGACACAGGAGGAATGAAACACACATGGATATTTTCCACTCCAAGCTATTGTTCAGGCAGGAGGTCCAAAGGCTTCAGCTGCCCTGAATGCCCCTAGAATCCCCTGATCCATCCCCCCAGCAACTGCTGAGCAAACAGCAACAGATGTGACTTCCTAGTTTTCTGCTGCAAGCTGGGGAACTGGTCACAGAGCAGCTCATCACCCCAGTCCCTCCAGTAACAAAGAACAAAATAAAGATCTGCCTGGTCTGTGTCTATCAGGAAGCAGCAGTGGGTGGAAACCCAGGAAAGAGTTTAGGAACAGGATCAGACACCTCTCCAGAACACATCAAGCAGGAGGGCAGCTTGTAGCCCACCCCATGAACCTCCTCAGAGGAGGCAGTGTATGTTATATGTAACTATTTATATTTAACTGTGTTATGTGTTTTATATTTGGCTCAAGGGGGAACATTCCAGGTGTGTTTGACTCCCCACTGGCAGAGCAGCTTAACACAACTACAACAGCTTTGACACAGGAGCTCCAGACTGCTCAGATCATCAGATGCTCTGCCCTGACTTACGGGGACTGTTCTTCCTCCAGCCCTCCAAGGAGGAAATGTGGACCCAGGTGGAACCTGCTGACAATCCAGGGGCTCTGTCAGGCAGTGCTGTGGGGATGGAGCTCATCCCCCATCTCAGCTGCACCAGCATGGCTGCTCCTAAAACCAGGCCCACCTCACCTGACAGAAGGACCATGGGACTCCCCCAACAGAAAAAAGAGGAAGACCCAGATCCACACCAGTCTTTTGGGTGCTTTTTTCCACAAAAATTTCAGTCAGACTTGAATTCCTAAGGACTCTAGTGAGTCTGGCCTAGCACCTCTTTCAAAGCAAAGAGGCTCTGTAATTTAGGATAACGTCTTCCCAGCTTCTCTGGTCAGCAGAGGACACTGCAGAATTGTTCCTTGTGTGAGATGGGAGAGGCACTGCTCCCTGCAGGCACGGAGAGATCCCCTTTCCTCCTGGCACAGGCTCCGATCTCCAACCTGCCTTTTCCAGGAGAACCACCACAGCACTGCCCCCACACTCTCCTGAGTCTCTCCATCCCCTACCTGTGTTCCCAGAGGTTGGCTCTATGATGGTGTCCCCAGGCTTCAGGATCCCAGCCCTCTCAGCATCCTCCACCATCCTGAGGCTGATGCGGTCCTTCACGCTGCCCCCGGCGTTGAAGTACTCACACTTGGCCACTGCAAACACAAACCACCAGGGCTGGAAGGGGCTTCAAAGCTCATCCAGCTCCACCCCTGCCATGGGCACGGACACCTTCCACCAGACCAGGTTGCTCCCAGCCCCATCCAGCCTGGATTTGAACCTGGTCTTGCCCCTCTCCTGGTAAGTTCTCAGGCCAAAAAACGTTTGATCAAATTGGAAGTTTCTCCCCATGCTCAGCCTGCACTTTCACTCCAGTACTCCCAGCATTAATCCCTTCAGTGGTGTTGGACACCACCTTTCAGGACTCTGACCACAGCTCCAGATGCCTCCAGTATGGTTGGGTTTAAAACCCCAAACAAACAAAAAAATTATTCACTGACAGTTTCACCCCTTTAATCATTTTCAGTTATCCTTAGTGATAACTGCAGAGCTGCATTGTGCACACACTGCTGAATACTCTGAATAGGAGAAGCAGTCCAAAACTTCACACAACTTCTTTACATTTAAAAAATTATTTTCTATGAAAAACATTTTGCTTTCTCGGAAAAAAAAGGGAAAAGCTGCAGAAATTGTTCTCATGAGGTACAAGGTGACAGATGTTTTAGATAACCAAATCCTAAAAACCTGAAAATCTGCCAATGAATGCCAGGATTTTTTTCTCACCATTTCTTGTCAATTACCTGCACTCCTGTGGCCAGGTTATATAACATTACTAACCAGAGCTGCCCAAGCTTCTGAAACAGTGTTAGTTAGCTTGTTCTCTGCCTGCAGCAACTCACAGAGTTCACACTTGAGCCCAAAGTGCTTCCCAATCTTGTTGATCCGCACCAAAGGTGTGTTGCCAACTTTATTCAGGATGTTTGGCAGGATCTTCGGAGGCTCTGGCCTGGTACAAACACAAACAAAGCCAGAGTATCCACAGAAGGGTCACACAACAACAACCACACAGCATTTCTGGTGCTTTTTATTTCAACCAGCTTTCTCCTTTAGCAGGCTGGTTATTTTAGTTATTTCAGTTTAAAAGAATATCCACTGGTTACAAACTCACAACATCAAGTCCTTGATCTAAAGCAAGGATTAATCAGACCTGGATTCGTGCTGAAAAACAGCAAATAAAATAACACTTACAGGGTGGCATGGTGATGGGGGGAGGCAGAGAGGGGTTTCCCAAGCTTCCAGGTGCATTTGCTGGGTGTATCAGGGCGGATCCACTGCCTTTCCTTCTCATTGGCCTTGCAGTTCTCGGAGTCCACCCCACCAGAGACAAAATACTTGGCAGGTGCATGAGGGCATGAGTTTGTATCTGGCTTCTTCTGGGAAGGAAGAGTAAGGATTTCATTCTTGGGGGAGGGAGAAGGAAGAGAAGAGGAAAAAATAAAAATAAAGGAGTTGATGTTTCCATAGTACTGTGAGGATGGCAAAGTGTTTCAGCATCATCTTGGTTTGCCAAATCCTTATCACCAACACGAGAATCTTGCAGTGCAAGTTTGGGAGCAAAAGCTCACCACAGTGCCCTGCACAGAGATAATTTAAACACATGTGCTCAGTGCAACAAGCCTCCACAGATACCAAAAATCCAGGACTATTCTCATGGGAGACACCCCTCCCACACCAAAAGCTCTCTGAAACAAAATCTCCCCATTCCAAGAAGACTGGAATGCAGTAAGACTGCTTGGTGACTAATTAGATGTGCCAGAAGACTCTGCATTGCTACTGGTGGTCAGGGAGAACTCTTCCAGAAAGATTTCAACAACACCTCAGAGCCCCATCCAGCCTGGCCTTGAAACCTGGTCTTGGCCCTTCTGTGAAAAGTTCTCCAGCCAAAGAGCTTCTGGAAGTTCCTCCCCTTGCTCGGCCTGCACTTTCACTCCAGTGCTCCCAGGATTAATCCCTTCAGTTTGTTTTATTTATTTTTATTTATTAATCCCTTGCCTCCACAGAATTTCAGCGAAACAACCTAGAAATCTCCCTGGAAACAGACAGGGCTCTCCCAAATCCTGGTGATGCAAAGATGGGCAACCAGTATTCCCCAAAGACCCGGGAGTACCTTAGACAGAGGAACAGGCCTTTCTGAGACAAACTTCTCCATGGTTTTTGGTGGAGGTGGTGGCACAGGAAACTGGACTTTCTTCAGGAGAACAAGTACTGCGGCTCACGAGACTGGAATCCCCTTCAGAGCTGCAGATCGTGCAAGTTAGAACAAAAAAAAACACCTGTCAGGAAACCCTGTCTCAGGGGCAAAGCCACACACATCTTTTTCACAGGGGGAAAAAAAAGGAGCTGCAAAAGTGAAGACAACTTGTATAAACAGGATTAAAAATAAAACATGCAGCAGAGGTATTGTGCAAGGTTGATGGAGGGTCCCCTGACCCCGTCCTTCCTGCATTACCTAATCTTCCCTCTGCCACGTCCTCCACAGCTCAGAGCCAGAAAAGTAAGCACAAAACATCTTTTATCGGACCTTCTGCAACTCCAGAAGCTTGAAAGCCACAAGAAGTAATAGGAAATACTTCAGTTCACAGGAAATACAGTCCTAGAGACACAAAGGGCAAAAGGGCTTTGGTGCTGTCCCCAAAAAACCCTGTACACAACTTTAGGAAAGGCTTTATCCAGGAACAGAGGCCTCTCCACCCTCGAGGAGAACAAAATCTCACAAGTTCCTACCCAAAATTAATTAGTGTTGCATGCACAGCTACAGTGATGCTGGATATAACACACACAGCAAACAGTTCATGCTTCTAGCAGCTTTTTGCCCCAGAAATTAGTAAATACAAAACAGTAAGTTCACTTCTCCTACCAGTTGTTCACAGAGCCTGTCTCCTTCCTTTCTATTAAAGACAAAAATCTGGCTGAAGTTTTGGAAAGCATGGGGGGGTTTTTTTCCCTAATATTTGTTTTCTTCACCACTGTTTTGCAGCAAGGTTCAGCTCTTTCCATTACTGAATTATGCTGGAAAGGGTCCTTGGCCTCATCCTCCTGACAGATGCACACAAAACACACACTTGGGTCTCACAGAGCTGATGGTCTGGTGAGAAAACTGGGAAAACTCTGAATCATAGCATCAGTGACCTTCAGTATTTGATCCTGCAAGTTAACACGGACCACTGACCACTGCTGCCTCAGGCACACCAATGCCCTTCCTGCATGCTGGTTTAAAGAAAATACCTAAAGCACTTAAATTGCTCTCCTTGGGGGAAAAAAAGAACTCTGAAAGGATCAACTTTCCAGACTAAGACTTGAAATAATTTTCCTTCAAGATACAAAGATTTCCATGCCACCAAAATGATACAATTCTATTCAATCAGGTTAATACATGCCCAAGAGCCAAGGTGGACTATAACCTGTCACAGACTACTGACCAGGGTTAGACTGAGACACACCAGTCTAAAAAAGCAAAGATCCCCTGAATACACAGAATCTAACACCAACCAGTCTTTGCTACCAGAAATCAGCTTGCTTCCAGCTCCAGAGCAAACCCAGCCCTCATTTCTCTTTCTGGGAGGTTCCTGGTTCACAGTTCAGAGTATCAGTGGGGATTTTTTTTGGTTAAAGGAAAAATACTGGAGGAGTTTCAAGGTTTCCTATGAGGTACATGGTCCCTCAGACAGCTGGCATGAAACACTGGACACAGACACTGCCTCTGCCACAGGTAACACTGACAATATTGACAAAGTCCAGCTGAAAAGGGGGCCTTGCTGCCAAAGGATCAAATCATTTCAAAATGCAGGAGGAAAGCAGCAAGGGCTTAGAGACAGGAAACAGCAGACTTTGTTCCAAGTTATCATAAAATAGGAGAACAAAACCTCTAAAAGCTTTAAAACACCAGCTCTCAGTGTCTTTCAAGAGTGTCCAAAACCTGAGACAAAAGAAGGAATAATTCATTGCAGAAAAAAAATTTAAGAGGTTTTCAGTACTCGTTCCTTGTATTGATGGCAGGAAAGAAATTAACGTGGCTCTAAAAAGCTGCCTTTTGGAGGATTCCCTCTGGAGAAGGCAAGGCAATAGCATCTCATCTCCTTTACTGTAAGGCAAAAAAAATTAATAATTTACTAACAGCAACTCCCATCTCTTCTTGAACAGCAGAAACTGAGGAAAAGCTGTATTTATTGACTTCAAATAAGCTGTGAGATTCTCTCATATTTTTAGAATAGCAGCACTTGATGTTTGATCAAAGCTTCAATAATGGGGCTTCAACTCTGAACAAAAACGAGGAGAGGGACAAAAAGCTAAACACAAGCAATGCCAACAAAAATCCTGTGACCAAATACTAACCTTAAGCAACATAATTCATTGCTTACAGCCCTAGATGACACAACCTCAGCAAAACAGGAGGCAGAGGTGGTCTAGGATATCCAAATCCCCATCCTGATCCTGCCTACAGACCCAAAATAGCCTTTTTTTGTGGGAATGAAGACTGGAGAGACAGGACAGGAAGATGGCAACTCTGCTGCTGTAACTGCAGCTGAACGCTGCTCAGAAGAGGCTGAGGGAGATAAGCTGCAGGAAGAGCTGCCCATTGTTAGGAAAGAAATCCTGCCAGCCTGAATGTAATTTTCCTGTAAAGGAGAACACTCCCAGAACTAGTTGGGAGTGTGGGTAGAGTCTAACTAGAAAAGCCTGACTAGTTCCTGCCATTATATTTGCAGATCACACAGGGCAAACAAACAAACAAACAAACAAAAAATTAATCAGAAGGACAATTTACAAAGGCACTTAAGCCTAAGTCATGCAGGGGAGAGGGACTCAGAGGTGCGAGATCCAGAAAGTCTCGTGGGCAAGGCTCACATCCCTGGAGCCATCTCCACAGGGAACCCAAGACCCAAACTATTTCTCAGCTCCTAGAGAGCAGGACTGAAGGCCAGTGAGTGAAATTAATCCCCAAGCAGCCTGAGCTGAACTCACTGCACGGATGAGTCAGGAGCTGCAGTCTCCGTGGCTGTTTACAGTGTACAATATCAGCACTAATGTACTGTACTATTTAAACATCCCAGTGTGCAACAACCAAATTAACTGGAGTCTGGCCTGGAGCACAGACGAAGCTGTCTCAAAGGCAGCTGTAAGAGCTGAATCAGAGGGAGATGCCCCCAGGGGTGACTGCTCAGCGAGAGATGAGATACAGAATTCCATCATGCTGCAGCCTGAGAAAGGGAAACTTGATGACGTTAAGCAGCCACAAACAAACCACTGCAGAAGAGTTGTTCTGCTCACCCACAGGTTCTTACAGAGCTGTAGGATCTTTGTAGATAACCAGAAGCAGCAGTTCCCATCCCATTTGGGAACACCACAGCTATAACAGATTCAGGGGCGAGTCAAACATTTGGGTTGTTTTGCTTCTGTGGTTTTTCTGAGTGTGTCCTTGCTCCTTCCTCAGGAGCAGCCATCTCTCCTGTGTCAGGAGATATCAAATGACCTGAAGTAACAGGGGAATGAATTAACATCTGGCTCTAGAAAGAGATCCTTCAAGAATCCAAAGTGTTATTTCCATTTTCTCCTACAGAGCAGATGAGCACAAGCACATCCTCTCAATGCTCACTCTTTAAAAGCCAGACTGGCACACTCAGAACTTCCTGACAGGAAAGGGGCAGTTCTTCAGTGCCCCCACCTCTGTAACAGTGCAAAGATTAAACTCTGGCAGCAAAGCAACTCCCACTGCTGTGGCAACTGTTACTTCAGAAATCAGCCAGGGAGAACAGGCAAGTGGTCAGTTTGCTGTGCCCCCATGGAAGGGAAGCTGTGCCTCACACAGGTGTCTTCTGACGGCTCCATTTCCCAAGTTCACTCCAACCCTGTCTAGACTTGACCTGAAAAGTCTTCTGAGTGAAGACTGATGTCTTCAGGAGCACAGCAGCATTAGAGAAAAGACTGGAGAATGCTTTCTCTGCATTTTCACCTGTTGCAATCCGAAGCTTTCAAAGTATTTCTTTCCCTGCTTCTAGCTCCCCCTTCTTAGCACACAGAGATGGACCAACACTGCAGCCAGGACAGTGCTCTGGATCTGCCCAGCCCACCAAGCACAGGGAGAGGTGGATTCCAGGTAGGGTGACAGAGGCTCACGGATTAAACAAGTTGACCAGCATGACAAAAAGAGGGAGCTGGAGCTCGGCTCTCAACTTCTGACAGGCAGAAGCACAGCTCCCCTTGCCCAGCGTTATGGTGCCTCCTGCAAGGCTTCACAGCTTCTGTTAGCCCAGGGACCTCTGATAAAGGCTGGCAGAGAGCTGGGCACGAAAGCAGCTTTTTGGCTGGTGCATGCTTTGTGGGAAAGACCAGCTGCCACTCTGGCTGCACCCAGGGAGCTTTTAGCAGGATCCCCAGAGCAGCCACAAGCACGGCACTGCTCACACACAGGCCACAGGCCAGTAGCCAGAGGCCAGCCCACGCCAGCCACCCTGGCAGGCTGCCATGCTGCCAGCACCAGGTCAGTGATGTCCCTGAGCCCACAGGCCCCTCATGACCCTGGCTGCCACCACCCTCGTTAGAAGCACAGTCTGGCTTCAGGAAAGCTGGGTAACTCACACACAGAGGGTATGGCAGGATACTAAGAGCCACCAGCTGGCATGGAAAAGGATGCTGAGTGCAAATGCCCCAATGCTGGGCCTGCACTGGCACCGAAACCACACTTCAGCAGCGGTGATCTCACTACAGCCATTCCCCTGCCAAGAAACACCAGGTTCTGAGCAGGTCCCAGTTTCCCAGGAAACTCCTCTCCTCTCTCACATAAGATCCCCAGGTTTCACCTGTCTCGGTGCTCTGTGTTTTTCTGCCTTTCCACAGCACAAGCCTGGCAGAACATGGGGCTCCCACACCTCAAATCAGCACAGACTCGTGGCAAGGGCAAACAGCGTGAGCAACTTCACTGGAACAGGGCCCAGCACTCCAAAACCTCCATGGTCAAAGGATTTAGGATTACAGAGACACACAGCAGGCTAGATACTCAACCAGGAACAGGAGAGGAATCACTCGTCTTTCAAGTTGTGGCTGGTTCAGGACACCGGGAGCATTATTTACACTGCTACTGAAGAGCGCCCTCAGGTCCTAGTCAACTTCAGATCCTTCCTAATTGGGGAGGGGTAGTATATGAAACCAAATGTAAAAAATAAGCCTCATGGTCCAGTGCATTAGCCAGACTTGCAAATAAAAACCTTGCAGGTGAACCTCATGGCACCCACGAGAACAATGGGCAACAAGCCAAGACCAGCTGGAGAGCCGGTGCCAAATCCCAAAAGAAACCCGAAAGGAACAAAGTCATCTGGTGAACCTGTACGAAAAGCAGAGAGCCCATCTCTCCTCTGGGCTCAGAGGTGGCGCTCCCAGGCACCCTCCGGCCCGTCCTGGGCATCCCCAGCAGAGCCAGCACCTCCCAGGGCCGGCTCCGGGGCTCCCCTTATCCGCAGCCGACTTTTCCCTTCACTACAGAACCAAAACAGAAGCCCAGCTGTGTGGCACCACCAGTCACAGAATGGGTCAGGAGGGAAGAGACCGTACGGCATCTGGTCGAAACGGCATCTGCGCAAGCAGAGCCATCCCGGAGCACGTGGCACGGGATCGCATCCAGACGGTTCTGGAATATCTTCACCAAGGGAGACTCCACGGTCTCTGCGGGCAATCGGCTCCAGTCCGCAGCCCTCCATCCTCCATGCCCTCTGGGATGTGGGGCACGGCCGGCCCCAGCCCTCTCCCCCCCCCGCTACATCCCGCTCCCGTGGATGATGCAACCTGCGGCCATCAGGATGCGGCGGCCCCCGCCCTCCCCTCCGCTACGGTCTCCACCTCACCTGCGCGATCCGGACGCTGCCCAGGACACCGCCGCTGTGGGGATGGTGGGGGCGGTGACTGTGAGGACTGTGAGGATTGTGAGGATTGTGAGGATGGTGAGGATGGTGAGGATGGTGAGGAGCAGAAGGAGGATGAAGATGCGCAGGACGCGCGGGGTTTAAGAGGAGCCGCGAGCCGCCGGCCCCGCCCCGGCCCCGCCCCGGCCCCCGGGGGGCGGGAGCGGCGCGGCGAGCGCTGATTGGTCAGCGCGGGGGCGTTGGCGACTCCGAGCCAGCCAATGGGAGCGCGGTGCGCGGCCCCGGGGCCGGAGCGCCCGGGGATGTCCGGCGATGTCCGGCAATGTTCGGCGATGTCCGGCAATGTTCGGCGATGTCCGGCGATGTCCGGCGATGTCTGTCGATGTCCGGCGATGTCTGGCGATGTCCGGCGATGTCCGGCGATGTCCGGGGATGTCCGGCGATGTCCGGCAATGTCCGGCGATGTCCGGCGATGTCCAGCAATGTCCGGCAATGTCTGTCGATGTCCGGCGATGTCCGGCGATGTCCGGGGATGTCCGGCGATGTCCGGCGATGTCCGGCGATGTCCGGCCGGATCGCTGAGGGAAACCCGAGGGAACACCCAGGGTTTACCCACAGGGCCTTCAGACACTGTGTCCAGTTCTGGTCGCCTCGGTTCAGGGAGGACATTCAAGAAGCGTGTCCAGAGAAGGGTAACGGAGCTGTTGAAGACTCTGGAGAGGCTGAGGGAGATGGGGGTGTTTAGCCTGGAAAAAAGGAGGCTCAGGGATGACCTTATCACTGTCTACAACTACCTGAGAGGAGGTTGTAGCCAAGTGGGAATCAGCCTCTTCTCACAGGCAAACAGCAAGAGGACAAGAGAAAATGGCCTCAAGCTGCACCAGGGGAGGTTTAGGCTGGACATTAGGAAGAAGTTCTTCACAGAATAGGGGATTAGGCATTGGAATGGTCTGCCCCGGGGGCGTGGTGGAGTCACCACCCCTGAAGAGACTGGATGTGTCACTCAGTGCCATGGTCTGGTTGATGTGGTGGTGTTCAGTCAAAGGCTGGACTCAATGATCTCAGAGGTATTTTCCAACCTAATTGATCCTGTGACCCTGGAGAAAGGGCTCTGCCGGGGCACCTTTGAAGGTGTTTTACTCATGTCCCCATGGGCAGTGGCCATAGTGGGGACACACATGTGGCTGCCAGTGGCCTCCTGTGGTAGGGGCTGCTTGTCTGGTTGGGGGGGCAAATACCCACTGCATCTGAGGGGTCTGTGAGGGGCTTCATGCTGGGGCAGCAGTCAGCTGCTCCCCCTAAAAGGGCCTTGGGGTTGCGCAGGCATTGCCCAGGCATCTCAGCTTGCCCAGGTCAGCAACAGGGGAGAGAGGTGCAGGTAGCCCTAAAAATGCCCATCCCAAGGCATCCCAAGGCCTGGTGAATCATGGAATGGTTTGGGTCGGAAGGGACCTTAAAGCTCATCTCGTTCCACTCCCCTGCCATGGGCATGGACACCTTCCCCTATCCCAGGTTGCTCTAAATCCCATCCAGCTTGGCCTTGAACACGTCCAGGAATGGGGCATCCACACCTTCAGGAAACCTGTGCCACATCCTCACCACCCTCACAGGGAAAAATTTCTTCCTAATATCTATTCAGACCTACCCCTCTTCAGCCTAAGGCCATTCTGATGGTGTCTGAGAAGTTGACAATGAGTTACTCACCAGGGAAGCAGCTCAGTGTCACAACAGCTCACTGTTGTGAACAGGGCTTGATGATGTAGAACACGGGGTGCAGGTGAATTTAATACACTCTGTGCAAATTATCTCAGAGTAATTCTTAACAAGGTGCTCTGATTATGCAGAAAGTTTAAACAAACAAACAAACAAACAAATAAACCAAACCAGAAATCCTGTCATGAAAGCAAAAGATGCTGAAAGGTCTTACCAGACAGAAGTGCCTCAAGAACACAGCCTGTGGCTCTGGAAAGTCCAAGCAGCAATTTCTTCTGTATCTATAAAAAGTACCAATACAGAGAAAAGCAGTTCAAGGTAGTTTATTTTAGGACATGATTCACCCTGAAGTATTCCATATGTTTCAGGTCATTGAAGGAGTTGAGACAGCTGTATGTCCCCATCTGCACATATACTATATAGTATACAGAGCTATTTGGAGAGTATTGCATGCTGCATGAATATGAAAAACAAGAAATGTTTTAATCAAGTGGGAAAAGTGACAGAAAAGACTTTCCAACTGGGTGTGACTGGTCTAAAGGTGAGGGGACTGGTTTCAGCATTAAAAAGTCAAGGGTCTGTCTCTCTGGTAAGAAAATGGACCATGACTAGAATGTGGGGTGAAATTTATGAAGAAAAAAAAACACAGGAAAAACACTGAGCAACTAAAAACAAATCAAGAGAAGAGATAAATATTTTATATTTGCTTTAAATAGAGACACTGAAGCAGCTGTCTCATTACATTGCTAAAAATTCACAAACTGCAGAGAAACATCCACATCAAGGACAAATTACAGAATCACAAGAGTCAGAAAATTCTGAGTTGGAAGGGACCCACAAGGTTCATCAAAATACAACTTCTGATTGAAATGACACTGTTTTCTCCCTACCCTCCATATTCTTATTCTAGTTTTATTAAAGAAAAATTTACTAGAAAATAGTGTTTTTAAACAGAACAATTATTTACTCTAAATCAGAGTTTGCTTAGTTAATTACATCTGAAATATGCTGTAAGTGACATTTGCACAGGTAACCATTAGCCCCACCAGTAAAACATCAGCTAGAAAAGCACATGGAATAAGATTGTGGCTTGCATCTGGTGCAGCTAAATTATAGAATGGCACAAGAGCAATGCAGAGTGTGAAACTGGTGATGTGAAGAAAGCCTGGCCCTTGATTTGGATCTCAGAAAACCACGAGATGCCAGGGCACACACGAGGCCCAGCTGCAAGCGCAGCTATGCAAAAATCCGTGAATATTTGGAACAGAAGGAGTGCAAGCACTTACAAACTGAAGTTGTAGCCAAGGAGGGATATCCATAGCTTCCATGCCTTTCAGGAGGGACTGGGGAAGAGGCCCTGAGTCAGCTGTTGTGTCTGAAGAAGTGCCAGCCTTGCAGCAACCACTGCAACTTCAGGCAGATGGGTGTCGAGGTATGGAGTCGTCAGCACAGATGGATGTGCCAGATCCTGAGAGATGTAAAACAGACACCTCAGAGGAAACTTGTAAGACCAAGTGACAGCGCCAAGTGTGTTGGAAACTATCTGAACATAATGTGTGAGGCTAATTAGAGGGATTTGTCATTGCAGCACAGCTCTGCACACAAGATGCAGTCTCCTTCACCTATGCAGCAGCCAGGTGAGGAATGGTTTGGGTTGGGAGGGACCTTAAAGGTCTTAGTTCCAACCTCCCTTCCACATGCAGGGACACCTTCCACTATCCTAGGTTGCTCAGAGCCCCAAACAGCCTAACCTTGAACACTTTCAGGGATGGGGCAGCCCCAGCTTCTCTGGGCACCCTGTGCCAGGGCCTCACCATCCTCACAGGGAAGAATTTCTTCCTAATATCCAATCAAACCCTGCCTTCCTCCAGCTTAAGGCCATTCCCCCTTGTCCTGTCATTACATGCTCTTGTGAAAAGTCCCTCTCCACAAAGGAGTTTTGGCATACATAATAAACTGATTTAAAAGATTTCCACAGCAACACCAACCGTGCCATTGGCATTAAAGGCATTAAAATCAATCATGGTGGCTGGGAATGAATACACACCACTAATTAGATCCATTAGGGCTTAGCCCAATCAGTGGGACACATAGCTTACTCCTCATCCCAGCCTTGAGAGTAATTCCCATAAATCAGCACCAATTTCATAAATAAGAGCCACTTAATCAATTTCCTGAGATCTGGCAGTGGTTGGGTTTATTTCTCTGGCAAGGGACAAGAGGGGCTGCACTAAGGGTTGGTATAAAAACAAAATTATGATCTGATCAGCCTAGCAGTGATGTGACACCAGCTGGAATATTAACATGGAAATAAACAGCTTGTTTAGGAATGGCAAGCAGAGAATGATGTCTCTTGTATCAGTCAAGAGTAGCCATGCTGAAGACTGAAAGGTCGAGAAAGGAGAAGCAGTCAGTGGTCAAAGGGAGGGGGAGGAAAAGGTAAGAGCTGTTGTAGTAGGATCACTGAGGGAGGAGATCAGGTGGAGGAGGCTTTTTGTGAGCAGCAACTGAAGCCACCAAAAGAACCAGTGGAGCTTTGGGGGTAGCCAGAGCCCTTTTGGGAAGGGAGAGCACAAGCCTATTGCACAAGGTCATGGAAATGTTTTTATGCAAAGGGAGGAAAACACAGCCCGAAAAGAATCACTTCTTATTTTAACTGCATGGGATAAACCATAATTTGTACAGAATCATATTTCAAAATGATCTTTGGCAAACTGGAGAAATCAGAAGGGAAAGTAAAATAGGAAGATGGCCAATAAGGACAAATACAAAATTTTGCAGCCAGGCAGGAGGAATAAACTGAGTGGCCATTATCTGGACAGTAATTGTGTGGAGTGGAAGGTATGACTGCAGTGCCAGGCAGGCCCAATGTGAGTCAACAAGGTCCTGCTGTTGTGTAAAAAGCAAACATCGTACAGGGTTACGCAAACAGGGGTCCAGCCTGCAGGACACATGGCACTGTCAGCACCCGTGTGCTGTGTGGAGGTGCCTTGTGTGTTCTGCCTGGAATGATGTGGCCCATGTGTGACACGGCCTGGGGAACAAAAAGGTGTAGTGAGAAATACGGGCCAGGAGTAAAGACTGAAAGAAGTGAAGTTGTCAGAGAAGAGAAAACAGACTCTGTCAGAAGCCTTGCTCAAATCAGCTACAAGTACTACAAGGAGGATCTAATTTGCTGCTTGCTCTGCACTGCAGGTCTATTCCCTTTGCTGAAGATATTTGTTCTGTAAGGTGTAACAGCTGCCACCACACGTGTGCTTGAGAATACCAGAGTTGTCCAAAAGACCAAGGCTGGCCTCCTTGGAGACTGAGCAAGGAGGGCAGTTAAATGTCTCTTTGTTGTGGTCATGTGAAAGGGTAAAATACAATGAGTCAAACCCCTGCAGAATGAAAAAAATTGCCCAGACAATAATGAGACTGTTACTTGGTCAGATTTTGGTCTGTCAGACTTGGAATTTCCCTCGCCCATCTCCAGTCCAGCACTGCAATAATTAATGTTGCATGCAATCCCCAGGGCAGTCAGGCTGGCAGCTCACTCTCCACCAGTGCTTTGTCCAGAAAACAGTTCTTCTTGTCTTGCCTCAGAGTCCTGTTATCAAGTCCTCTCTCCAGGACTTTTTTCCTACAACACAAGAGGGAACCTTTCACATGCTCACTCAAGAGGAAGGAAAAAGGATGATGGAAGATGCAGGACTGTTTTAATCCGTGAGGTTCTCTCTCATTTCTCTCTGGGACAGGAGCAGTATTAGCTCTCAAGGAAAACGGGTGGGTAGGGGAGGGAGGAGCAGTTGCTCCCCTTGGCTCTTCCCACAGCTCCCAGGCCCAGGAGCAGGCTGGTGCATAGCCTGCAGTGGGAGCAGCTCCCTCCCTTCTTCTGCCTGGCCAGAATCCCAGACAGCTCTAGGAGGAAAGTGAGCAGGATCTGAAACACATCCAATATTCAGCTGAATAGGTAGCAAGACTTGAAATGAAGCCAGGCACTGGCAAAAGCACAGCAGGCCTTAGCCTGGGAGACTAAAGGCTTTTCCATGAAAAACAAGGAGGTGGGGAAACTCCATTGCTCCCTGCTGCCTTTCTTCCCACTTTGTCTCGCTGCTCAACCAGAGCAGAAACATTTTCTTTCCTCCAGACCTAACTACAGCGCAGTCATGGAAGTGCAGAGCCGGAACTGGCCTACAGTGCTGGGGTAAACAGTGCCCTGCCTACCTTTGTCATTAACACATGGGTTTGTCCCAAAGAAACACCTAGATCACAGTAATTGTGACTTCCTAGAGGGAACAGCTCTCTGAATGCTGGTAAGACACTGGGATCGAAGGGGCAGCCACACAGACAAGCTGCTGCAGGGCTCAGGGAAGCTACTGCCCACCCCTTACTCACATCCCACCACTTCATCAGTTGTCCTGTAAAAACAATCTAGTTGGAAAGCAAACACCCAAACAACACAAATTATGCAAAAGTACCAGACCCGATGGTTATCAGAGCACCAAGAAGTCAGCGCTCGTATCTGAACAGTCGGAGATAAGCACAACCTCCCCCCTCCCCCCTTTGAAACCTCAAACGAGCCGCTGGCTGCAGGAGCCAGGCTGCTGGCAGCTGATCTGGCTCTTGGCTGCCACCGTTCCACCCGATCCCACACATCCAATTTACAGTTGAAACTTGAGATCAACTGAATTAATGCCACTCCTGGCAGAAACCACCAGCAGGGAAACAGGGACCTTCTAAAGCAGTTCTACCACTGAAGAACCACGGGGCTGCAGAGTGGGACTGTGCTGTCCTCTCGCTTGGGGCTCTTCTTGCTGGAAGTTATAATTTTGTAAAAAATAAAACATGAAAAGTTAACAGGGGATCAGAGGTGTTTGAGTGATGAGCACATTGCTGACAAGGGAGGACTGTCTACATAGCTGAGGAGATATACTAAATTTTTCATACAAAATTTTTCATACAAGTGCATTTAACAAAAAGACAACCACAGGAAAATAAAACCAGTCTGGAGACACTCTCACCACTGACAGTGCAACACAGGTTACCCAGAAAAGTTGTGGACTCCCCACCCCTGGAAGTGTTCAAGACCAGGCTGGAAGGGGCTCTGAGCAACCTGGTCTAGTGGAAGGTGTCCCTGCCCATGGCACAGGGCTGGAACAAGATGGTCTTTAAGGTCCCTTCCAACCCAGATTATTCTATGATTAATAAAAAACAGCATCAGCTAATTGGAGGAATTCAGAAATACTTGTGGATGGCTTTAGAAAGCACCATGTATCAATTCAACGTGAAGATACATTAGTTTATTCTACAGACATCTGGATGTAACACTGGTTTATTAAAACTGAAATCCAGTTGCTCCAGGGCACAACTGTGCAGTAACACAGCTCAGCTTCAGCCTTGCAGGAAGTGGCAAGTGCAGGTACAAATATTCTCTCCTGTGACAGCCTTGCCACTCAGCCATTACTTCCTAACCAGCTGAAAAGAAACTACAACTCAGTCCTGCTTTTCAGCTGGAACGCTTCCCGACCAGGACTGTTTTTAGGGACTCTTCAGCACAGCAGTGTCTGGAGAATGAAATGATTTACCCACACCCTCCCCAGCTGCTACAAAAGCAGTTTCACTTCTGATGTATCAAAGACAGTAGATGCAGTTGAAGGTGTTGTTGCACCGTCGTTAACACCCAAAATTTTGCAGCTTGAACAGTGCAACACCAGGAGGAATCATCTTTAAAAAGTCATGACACCTTCTGTTTTCCTATTTCTTCAATTAAACACATTTCTTCTGTCACAAATGAGCTTTCTTGCCCTCTGCAGACCACAACAGAAATTTGGAGGTTCTTTCTAACCCTAACACCTAACGAAAAGCCCTATCACTTAAAAGGACCCAAACCAACCCCCCCAAATCCTAACCCCAAGTTGCACTCTTAAAATTCAACTTTATCAAGGAAATACAGAGAGGCTAGGGATGTTTTAGCTGAAGACATGCTTCACCAGCTCTGGAAAACAGAAGGCAAAGAATTGCTCAAATCATAGCTTAAGATCTAAGAATTTGAAACTTTAGTCTATGTCCTCATTCGATATTTAGAGAGCAGCATCCAATCTAAAGTAAAGGGATAATTTTTGTCAGATTCTTATAAAAAAAGGCTTTATTTTGAACAAGTTTTCTCCATTTGGTTTTACAGTCTCAACATACATCATATTCATGGACAAGCAGCATTTTCACAGAATAAGAGCCAAATACAAAGAAGAGGAAGCCACTTGGGATTAACAGTTTCAACCTAATTGACTCAGACTTCAGAAAATCCTGTATGCTGTCACTTATTTGAGGTAAAGGAATTCCATAAATTAAGATCCACTGTTCAACAGAAGAGTCAACAATGAAGTACTTGAGAAGCAGGAACCTTGGGGAGGAGGGGGAAAAAACAAATCTTAAAAGACATTGTGAGCAACAAGAAAAGGGGGAGGTAGGATTTCCACTTGGTTTGCATTGGTGAACCAACACTTGGGTCTATCAGGTGTAAATGTTTAACCAAATCAGTGCAGTTTAAATTTCAAATTTGATGAATTTCACTGGTAGCACAGTCTCAAAAGGCAAACCTAACAAGATATGTCATGAGCTTAGTTTATGCTGAATGCTGTCACTAGGCACCCATTAGAGTATCCATTAAAATCCACTGCTTTCAGTGCCCATTCTGACATATTCCAGTTAAATGGGTAATTTTTGGGCAGCTGTGCAATCAAATCATAAAATTATACATTTGGTGGAATTCAAGAATGCTTTCTTAAGTAAAATTGTACTGGGGGAGAGGGAAAAATCAACCTTCCACTATCTGTTCATGCAAAAATATACCTGCAGTGAAGCAGGGTTTACACAGCTTAAAGCCATTCCAGGGACACATTTGTACTTGTGTTAAACTAACTTTATAGAACTAACTTTTAAACTGCTTTATAGAGCAAATCTTAAACCTTTTAAATAGTGTCCACGTTGTATTAGATACTGTTTAAAAAACAAAAGCAAAGACTATCCTCACCTTTTGTAGCTTGAGATTTAAATTAGCTCACCAATAATCCTGAATTTCACTGAAGAGAAAAATGGAACTGGATGAATAGCCTGTAAACTGCAAGAACTAAATTATCAATGTGAAATTCCTAATGCCCAGCAAAAATACCTTTCAGCTCAGTCATTTAATGCCAGGCACTGCTCAATTTCTTCCAGTAAAGCATCATTTGAGTTATGTACTTAGAACAAAACATCGTGTGGAGATGGGCTTCACTGCTTGAGTGATATTTCTTCAAAAAGGGTCCTGGCACACCAAGTTCCAAAGTCTGGTTGGCCAAACCACCCAGTGGGAACAAAATAAATTCAAACTGAACTGGTGCAAGAATTTAGTTGTAAGAAGCAAAGCAGATTAATTTAGAAAGCTCAGTTTTCAATATCATTTTCCAATTCCAAGTTCCAGTGAGCAAAATGGTTTTGTATTTATTTTAGAGGCAGAGAGAAGCTGGTTTGTTAATCATCTATGTGATGCATCCATATCCTATTTCCTTTTTCAATAATCACCAAGAAGCAGATTTATCATTTAGCAGGCTATCTGGCTCAGAACTAAGGAAGCTCTAGTAAATTCTCTTCCCCACTGGAAAGCTGTGTTTTATTGCGTAGCTTTGTGTACATTAAGTTCTATCTTGCAGAAATATGATCAATGACCAAAACCCCTTGCTATGTTATACTTTGAAAAAAAGCAGACATGAATGAGGTGAAACTGCAAGTCAACCACTGCACAAAGCATCTCTCAAGATTCCAACATTTCCATGGAGCTTTAACACTCTGGGACACAACCTGTGATGTTCAGCGATTGTGCAATTCAAGCTCAGAAAAATAAAAGTATGTGAAGGAACTGCCATCTGTCCATTAGCTTTCATCATACTCCAGACTATCAGAAAGGTGGAAAAAAGATTTATTTTCCACTAGCATCCAATTAGATTTCTATGACCTTGAATACTAACAAAATGCTTTTCATTAAATGACAGGTGAGAGCATAGATTAGAGGAAAAAAAAAATCTCTTAAGAAATTTGATCCTTGTATTTAGGACCTTGCATTTCCTTCCACAGCACTTCTCTATCATGTTGCAAGAAGCATAATTTGGTGATTTTTTTTCACAAAACTCTCACCTGCCTATTATGAATCATTGCAATAAAAATATTTTTTTTCCCACACTTCACTAGGCAACTTTCTTTCTAGCTAAAGAAAGGAATTTAGTCAAGAATTATAAAAACCTGAACTATGAACTCTGGCACAGCCAGGAGTAGCAACTCAACTACTCCAGAGCGCTTAGAAAATAGGCTTTAGATTTTACACCAAGAAATTGGATTTATTGTAAATGCCACAGTCACATTGATAGACAGAGCACAGACTTCTGGTAACAAACAAACATACATTTTTGTAACTAAGCGTTTCTACTCGGTAAATAAATGCATTTCGCACAGCCTTCCTCTTAAATGTGCCTAAACTAACCTAAATAAGCAGACAGCATAGCAGAAAAGGGAAACTTATGTGAGTAACTGTTTCTTAAGCAGTATATTATTTTTACTATGTATATAATATTTTATATTATATACACACACATTTTCATCAACAGTTCAAATTATACCCAAATAAAAAAAAAAACCTTAAACCAAAACTGGCGCTCCTCCAATACATTTACCACCTTTCCTTCAGGCAGACTTAATCCAGGTATTTGTCAAGATAGAGGAATGACAGTTAAAAAGACTCCCCCCACAAGAAACAAGTTACACAAAGAATACTGTATCACTACAAATTTTTTATTCAGAAGCCCATCTTTAAAAAAAATGTCATTATGAACTTGTTTGGTCAAACTACAACACTTTCTAGCAGACATACAGTAAAAATGGCATGGCTCAGAATCGACCGGATCGTTCACGATCTCTTGACCGCCTCCTGTCACGCTCACGGCCTCCTCCTCCTCCTCCTCCACCTCCACGACCGCGATCTCTGGATCTAGACCGGCGCTCACGGGACCTCGACCTGGATCTATGCCTTCAAAGAAAGTTTGGACATTTTATAGTTTCATCCCAAGCAGCAATTTACTCACAGTACCACACAGTGGAAGAACATGTAATTAACAACGGGAGTGATGAGGAAGAAGAAAGGCAGCGTGTCATTAGAAGGATTGGTTAATTGGCACTTGGGCTGCAAAACCCAATGCATTTACAAACTGCACGAACTTCATACTGGGGAGTCAGCACCGACAGGCACAAGGTGGGCTGTTCCCTGCAGTCACCTGTTACAATGGATGTGCACACCCCAAGGAAAGGCACGGTTACACTGCTGTTATTTAAAGCAGAAGGGGACACCTGCTTTGGCAGACAGATCTCTTAGCAAAACACACCAAAAGCCTACAGCTGCTTCTAAGTCCACTCACATTAAATCAATTGCATTAATTAGCAATTACAACCCAGTTCTCTGTTGTTGTTCCCCCTACATCATTTCTACCCCCCAGAACACACTGCTATCACAGCTACTACCAAATCAGCATTACTGAACTGAGAGTTCCACGTTTCTAACAGTGACCAAAAGGTTAATATAAAAAGCACACTTGGTCTTTTTCATACAGCATTCAAACATCTGAAGTTTTTTGAAGTTAAATTAATCCTCACAGATTCTGAAATACTGCCAGAGATGTTTATAGAAAAACACATTCACAATCCCAGGCTCCTTCTGTGATTGACAGAAACCTACAAAAATTGTGCTCTATAGAAAAGCAAGATCAAAAATTTTCATATGCCTATCCCAAATAGCAAGGTCCTAAATGCAAGCAGATTGAATCCAGCTCCAAGTGAACCATCACAGTAACAGCAGTGTTTGTAAAAGCCTTTCTGCAAGGTACCTCACTAAATGAATAATTTAATATATAACAAAATGTATTTATCTATTTTTTTTACCATTAAGCAAAATTACTTCTCCTTTCTCCTACTGGGAATTCCTATCAAGAAGGGTCACACTGTGAAGTCAGAAGTGTGCTCAATAGAGTGACTGCCTGGTATCAACAGTGAGAAATGAATACAGGCTACAACATTTCACCATTAACAGTTAAAGGCAAATAAGGTTGGGTCCTGAGTATAATCTATAGATCAGCTTGACTGCACATAATGCTGAAAGCAGCCTATCTGATGCTGCCAAAATGCCTACTGGCCAAGTAGCCTGCATCTAACAAAGGCCACGAGCAAACACATTTAGAAGAGAATAAAACAGAGGAGGCATAAAGCAACTTCTCCCAAATAATATCCATCTGTACAGTTTGCAGTTTGGAGATCTGAACAACAGATAGGGCCTATGTACTCAGTAACTCAGTGAGTTTTCTTCTCCTTGAACTCTGCCTTCCACACCAACCTTCAGAATCTACACTACTGCAGAGCAAGAAACACTGTATTTTTAGAGCTCTACTCATTTGTTCTAAACTGGCCACTTGCTAGCTTGACTTGATGCCCTTTGGCATGTGCCAGAAGTGCATCAGAAAAAACAAGAGGACTTGGCAGGAGTTTAAAGATTTGCCTTCAGATCTTTCAGCAACTGATCCTTAAATTACTTCTTTTAGTAGTGTTTAAAAACAAACTTACTTTTTACGACGCCGCCCATACAACTCACGCCTTAACTCTCGAGAAATGGGCTTCAAATGCATAAAGTTGCAGAAACCTCCTCGTGTACACTCTCTGAAACAGAATTCAAGAGGCACAGTTAAAAATCCCAGCGCTTCATTACCTGCTTAGATCTTCATCACCTCTAATATTAAACCCAGTAAATTACAAGCATCATTTACTGACAGTGCCTCACTTCTACAACAAAATCCCCAAAAGATGGCAGAAGTCAAGAGGTTCACTGCAGGTCCTCCACATTACTGTTACCTGAAGTGGTTTTCTTCCTACACTCTACTATGTAAAATCCACACCCAAGCACCCTCCCTGCTGTGCAAACACCTCAGAGGCTGTCAAGGCAAGAGGAAGCCACTGCTTTACCCCATTTCATATTGACGGCAGCAGGCCTCTCTGAAGTCAGTCACAGGTGAGAGCTCGGCATGGATGGGCTGCCCATTAAACCAGCGATTGTTCAGGTCGATCACAGCCTTTTCTGCATCTTCTTCACGGCGAAACTAAAAGCAAAAGCAACATTTTCCTTACAATACAGAGAAGCAACAGGAGTAGGTAAAAGATTCCTATCAAATCAGTTGTGCAATACCTGAGGCTCACAGCTAGTAATGAAACCAGAAGCTACTTCAGGTTTCTTGGACAGTCCATCAAATCAAAGGTAAATATGCCAGCTTTTGAATAACTGGGACTCAAGGGCTAATCAAAACATTGATTTTCCTTTTCATTATGCTTTATTTGGTCTTTCAAGTGCAAAAGTCAGTCAATAGAAGAGACTGAGTTTTCTTAGTACAGCTTTAAACCAAGAAAATGCTTATGATTACTTTCTGGAGCACCAACAGTCCTGATGTAATGCATTTTTTCAACTATTTAAGAGAAATTTATATAAAAACTGGAGCTCGTATTCATTTAAATTAGTATTTACAAAAATCAGATCCTGTTTTATGATTAATGTAAAACTTAAATTTGAAATGCCTTTTCACAGCTAGTTGTTTTAAGACAACTTTTTGTTTTGATTATGATCTACACAGTCAAGAATTTCAGGTGTGAAAATACTTTCCAGCTGAGGGAAGGTACAGCCAAAATATTCAAAGAAACTTTCTCACACCTCCCCAACACCGTGAACACACAGTAAAATTTCTGTGGGTGACAACTTTGTACTCATTATTCAAGAGATACCATTGACTTTTAGAAGTTAAACCTACATACTCCAGTTTGCACCTTGAACCACCCAGCTACTGCCATATCTAACTTGGTTACAGATACTGTGTTTAACTGGGAAGTTAGAAAATTAATGCACCTGTGGCATATAAACCTCTCTCATACTGATGTGCCTAAAGGGCAGCATGATGCTAAGACAAATCCCAAATTAATCCTGCCAAACTAAACAGTCCAGTAGCGGTGACTGTTTATAACTATGTAAAAGAAAAAAAAAGCGTTAATCTTTCTGAAAATTACATGGATTTTAACTATCAAGAAAGTTTCTCAAAATTTATTAAAATTTCTTTTGGATTCCTTTCACATTTTTACTCTACTTTAAATTGTGAAGTTGGAGAGGAGCTTACATACTGAAGATCTTCCCTTGCAAAATCTACAAGCATAGAGTAGCTTTCAAAATACTAAATCAATAAATACCACCCCTCCTGATTACACGAGCATCTCTTCATCCTACCTTTACGTATACATTTCCAACTAGATGATCTCCAAGGTTATCACAAACGTTCATCTCCTCAACTTCGCCGTATTTCTCCTCCATTTCTGTGAAGACCTCCTAAGCACAAAGCAACCCAGCAGAAGTTTGCAGCACATTACTTTTAAGTACAGAAATACTGCATTTAGCTATAAGTATAAAAGAAGACCTCCCTTGGAAAAAAGCAAGATCACTTTTTTTTTTTTTTTTTACATTTTTGGGTTTAAGGTAAGTATTTGCCTGGCCATCTGTAAGCACAGCACTAACAAGATACAATAAAAACCTATGGAAAACATGCACAGCATTACATAGTACACAGGATGCACTGAAAACACAACACAGAAACCCTGATGCTGTAGTTTCAGGTACTTTGTTTCTATACAAATAATTGAATGTATTTTAAATGTATAAAAAAGGAGATTATACAATCAAAATGCTATAACACTTAAGATGCTGATTTTAAACAAAGTCTATTTCAAGCAGTCAAATTAAGGCCAAACTAACCAATGGCTACACCTGGAAATATCTCACACAAGGCTGTACACTTTATACGAACACCTGAGGAAGTGCTTTTTCCTGAATCCATCTAATTGTGCTACCTCCACTACATCCATTTAACTGCTTGGAGGTGACAGATCCAGTAACACTGCAATGCATCTTTACATACCTCAAAGAACTCATCGTAATGTTCCTGCATCTCAACATCGCTCACAGCACCTGCAAAAGTCAAAGAGTCAGATCGATTAGAGCCTGTCAATAAGGAAGAGGAGATTTTGATCATTCTACAACACAATCTAGAGAGGCCGTCTGGAGCATAAGAGACACCATATAGCATAGAGCTAACTAACAGGAATATTGCAAAATAAGGATGTGTGAAGAGCTTTGAGTCCCCAAAGTATCTGTCAAAACATTAAATTGATATGATCAAATCAAAGCAAGTTTTAATCAGAGCCAAAATTGTATGCCACAAATTTAAAGGGGAAAAGAATTACTTTGAAATATCACTTAAAATTTAATATAGTATAGTTCCACTCTCTAACTACCAACAATTTTACCTAAACAGAAGGCAAGTGCTTTGTTATATTTCCATACCTTAAAATATTGTAACAATTTAGTATTCCTCTTCCTAAAAGCAGACTTTTATGTCCACCTCTCCAGCATATCCACTAGAATTTGACAGCTCACAATGTAAAATAGTCCAGGATATTTTTAAAATTTGCTCAAAATAGGCATTGAAATGACACACTTTTCTCAGTGCCCCTCAATGCTTTACAACAGAGAGCCATTTTCTAGTTTAAGTTTGAGTGTCACTTCATTTTTCTGTAGTCCTGCAGAATACCTTTTAGTGCAAAACAAGCCAGCCTTATACTCAAGATTATTTTCATGCTACAAGCTGGACTTCAAAAACAAGTGCTGCTTGCCTGCTGCTACAAAACTCAACATAAGTGTGGCTTATTTTTCAAAGCATTAAAAATATAAAAATGAGTTTCATTTATTTCTTCCAGTCTACAGAACTTGAAACAAGCTGTATGCATAAAGCCATTAGATTAGCTCTTCAGCAGTTAAGTGGTTTATTAGGATCAAGCGAAGCAGTTTTACAACAAACCCTGCATTTTATACTAGAAAAATATGCTAGTGTTTAAAAATACAAACCAGACTGGTTTAGTTCACAGAATGTGAAAGACAAGAAACTGAGCCAAAAAAGCTGAGTTTATTCACTTTTAGGCTGCTATGAAAAAAATTTTGGCTAGTATTACCAGTTGGACAAACTTTACGTCTTTCTTCAAAGGCTCTAATATTAACCAGCCACACTCTTTGAATTGCAGTTCCTGTTCTTCCACCCAGCTCACCTCCACAAGAGAGTAAGGGGCATTTGGTTTATAGCTTAGGCTAACAATGTGTCTGCATTTGAGACAGGTTTGCTTTTAAGAAATTTATTCTCCCCCATGGTTATAGCAAATTAAGGAATATCAAACATTAAACCAGTAATTCTAGGCAGTTTAATACTTAACTATATTCCCAAGGTTCTGCCAACACCACTGATAACAGCTTACTAACACCTAAGACTTTTTTGTTTTTAAAGGTATCAGACAGGGGCTCTGAGAGCCACAGTGGGAATAATTACTTTTTACCAGATGGACAAGAGCTAAAAAGTTTTTTTTTGTCAAATTAGGAGATCACAGGCAACAGTTAGTTAATGACTACTTCAATGACCTTCCAAAGTGGGAAGCATACATATGCACAGGCTTTACAAACATCCATATTCCAGGGCTACTGGTATCTGAACCATGAGAAGCCCAATTACTAATTAAAACTCAGGAAAACTATTGCTGTTCGAAACTAAGGTTAATCCTCTACGACGGCAATAGAAAGGAAGACAGTTAAGCAACAATGACAAGGCATTAAATAGCTACCCAAATTATCCATTTAAAATACATGCAATACTCAAGTAGGGACAAATATCAAAAACCAAGGAGCCAGGAGTTTCAGCAAACCTACTGCTTGCAGAGCTCCAGCTCTACCCCAGGAGGTACAGTCAGGCTCTGGCACACAGCTACTCGCTTGTCACGACAAACTAGAGTTGGATACCAGCATTTACAACACTGGAGGATCTGTGCAGGACTCTTGCAGCTGTAAATCTAAACAGCTCCACAGACCAAACTGCTGTAACTCTGTGCAAATTAGTTACCAGCGCATTGGGAGTTCAGGGAGATGGTGGAAACACCCAAATGGAAAAGTTTTGGTCTCCTGAAACAGGATTAACTACTAAGCATCTGCAAGGAGAGAGCCTATGAACCAATGGAACTGTTCAAGCATCCAGACAAAATTACACAGCTCATTTACATGTCCAGCTTGATTGTGTGACAAAAACACAAATTACATAATCGAGCCATTATTACTTTTAGAAGCAAGAGAGACAGTGTTGACTTTTAAGTTAGTGGCTGATTTCACAAAGCACTTCTAATCAAATGCTGGTAACTAATCTGAACTAGTCTATAAACCAACAGTCAAAAAAAAAAAAAAAGGATAGCCAAACAAAGCTTTATTACCACACAGTCAATACTCACTTCAACAAGAAATATTAGTTAGAAAAGAACACCGATCCTTTTTTGGTTCTGAAACTTTTTTTTTTTTTTTAATCTTATTCTAATATTGATGATTCAATTACAATAATATATCAGTAATCGCCGATCAACAATCCTGGGCATTAACTGCTGCTAGTCTCACAGGAGGTGTGTTTGCTTATGCCCATTTGTATCTCAGGAGGAGTCATTAAATTACTTCATGACCATACCCAAATTCCTTCCCCTCCTCAAAAGTACGTTAAAAAAATACTTTTTCTTAGGTAAATATGCCAAATGGCATTGGAATTTGAATTTTCAAAGCATGGAAAGAATTTTAAGCATGCACCCATCCAAAAAGGACAGCTGCCAGAAGGGAAGCGTTGGTCAGTCATGGTGTATTCTTCCAAAGTGCACTCCCTAAATGGAAGCTGCATTAACCTAGGACGAATTTATGCATGCAGTCTGTAAAGTTTCAAATTCAAGTTCTCTTAACATTTACAGAGCAGGACATTTGTTCTGGATGAAGTCAATGTGTCATTGTCCTGCTCTTTTCGACAGTGTAACCTAATGAATAGCACAAAACATACAGAAAACCATTCCTAGGATGCAGGCAACTGGCAGGGAGAAAGGTGACAGAAGAAAGCAGTGCAACCAACACTGCTTCACAGGGGAAGTACATTTCAACCCCTTTTGATTTAATAGTTGGTATTCAGATTCCCCTCATAGTTTTGGGAGTAGGGAGGAAGGTAGTGGGACAAAAAGTTTGGGGTTTTTTTGTTTTGGGTTTTTTTGGTTTTTTTTGTTTGTTTGTTTTTTGGGTTTTTTTTTTGTGTTTGTTTTGAACACATGTAACGAAACGTGGTCAGTTTGATCTGTTAAACTAAAATGGCAGACCAGCTTAAGTCGACACTGAGCTCTGACAATCAAGCCCAGGGAACCAGTGAAGGAACTTGTATGAACTTACAGCGCAAACCGTCAGCAGACTGGGAAGAGTTTTGAGGGTTACGGTAAATGTTCAAGAGGGCAATGGTCTGAAATACAAAACGCAACAACTTTATATTATGGAAAATAATTTTAACAAGAAACTGGTTTCCTTTAGGGTCGCTTTAGCCGAGTCTGTGCTGAAAGAGAGGTGGTTATTCTCTCCCAAGCAGGAGAACTTGCACTTAGCTGGTGACCTTTCTACATCAACCTAACACTGTAAAGTAATAGAGATCTCATGATACTCCATTATTGTATTCTTAGTTTTATTCCATTCACCAATACTGCTATAGAGGGGTTTTGCATGATTTCAGGCAGCTCTGAAATACAATCCAAACACAGCATTCACACTACTATAATATTATTATATTAATGTAATATTGATAATATTGAATTTGGTTTTACTGAACGGCTTCTTATCAACAAAATTCCAGGAAAGGAAGTAATACAATAATTAGAGCATGACATGAAATCTCCATTTTCCTAAAAAAGTTAAGATGAAAGAAAACCCAGTTTTGGGAAACTTACCGTACATCACATATATACCTATTTATTTTTTTTTTTTTGTGTTAAATCAAGAATTTGAGAAATGTCTGCAGTTTAACCCTTTCAAAAGAATGCAGTGTTACTAAGCAACCAAGTTTCACTTTGCAACACAAAAGGGAATCTGCATCAAGTCCAATTTGTGCAGTCACTTCTGCACTCGGAATCGCACACGTTCCACAAATTCTTGATCTGTGCGCAAGAAGAGTTCCGTCACTTGTCCTGTTTGCAACAGCTTTATGTCAGCAGCTCAGAAGCCAACATTATTTTCTCATAATTAGGAGTGGGCTCTTTAACACCATTCTTTAAAAAAATTTCTCCAACTGTGGGACTTACAGTGTGAGCCGTCAGCCGTCTGTGCACTGTTTTGGGGGTTACGATAGATGTTTTGAATCAAGATGGTCTGCGGGGAAAAAAAATAAAAAGGGGAATTCTACTGGCTGCTGTGCATATAATAGACAATTGCAAAGAGACAACTTGTTTGCAAACAGCTAAAAGTCATATTTTATCCTTAAGACTTCCTTTTGTATTTGCAGAGTATCTTCCAAAATTGCATCCAGACCATCATATTATGAAAACAGTTTTAATTAACCACCAAGAAAGAGCTGCGTTTGTCTCAACAGCTATCCTCAAAATGGGAGGTGTGAGGCACAGTAACCAAAAATGTCACACGAGGTATTCTGGAGACCAGAAACTAAACTTTCAAGACCAGATTCACTATTGCAAGTCTAGGGGGGGAAAAACAGTGTTATGCGCACAGCATGTAAAACATAATGCCACAGTGTCCAAAATGCTACACCAGACCATAAGGCCTTTAGGCAACTGCTACATCTCATTTTGTGCATCAGGAATTTCTTGGTGGAATTTCTGTTTAAATAATATAATAGCATCATAGGTTCACATGTTTCCGATCCTTCAAATAAGGACAATATCCTTTTAGCCCTTCTGCTTTTTACTTGAAGAATTAGCCCAGGCAGACTTGAAACCTTACATTTGTACCGTTCTTCTTAAAATCAAGTTGTCTGAAAAAACAAACCATGTTTAAGTTAGTAAACTAATATTACAAAAAAATTCCAAACGTCCATATCACTGTAAGCAGCTCAAAAATTGAAATTTGATTACTTAAAACACAAGCTCAATGTTAGTCAGTATGAATGGCAATCCCCAAGTAACTTTAGCTTAGACATTATTATTATTATTAGTCACAGTAAGAATTCAGAGCTTAAAGAAGTCACAGGCCCAGCAATGTCACACCTACATATGCTACCCGTTTAACATCTAAAAAAAAATACATCTGTAACATCACATTTAAAATCACACACTTGTTTTATTATGGGTCCAGCCATACCAACCAAAGCTTTGTGCTTCCGTGGCCCAGGTTTAAACTACCTATGCTTTAGTCTACAACTGGAGAGTGCCAGAAACATGCATCTCATCTCATTAGGGTGTTTCTGCTGACTGGGGGTAATTTGATCACCCTGGATTGTGTGACCTTTCCTAACACAGCTCTTCTGTAAAGTAGCTGCACCAGCAAGAGCTGCACAAGGTTAAAACACAGTGCTGGTAACTTCCCATTAGCAAGATCTCTGTTGTTCTATTTTCTATCACAGCTGATTGTCAACCTGCACACAAATAAAGATTTCTGCAGACCCTACACACTGCCAGAGACCTGGGAGATGCTACAGCACAGCTGCCAGGTACAAGGCTGTGCAGTCCCAGACACCCCTGGATGAATGGGACGTGCCCTGCTGACCCACTTCAGCTGGCATTGCTCACCAGGGTCTAAAGCAAAGCTAAAGGCTGCACTGACAGAAAGCTGTAGTTGTACACAAAGTTTTATTGGTAAAAAAAAGATGTAAGGGTGGTGGGGTTTTTTGTTAGGTTTTTGGGGTTTTTTTACCTTAAAAGACAAGTACTGTAGAAGCTGTCTGCTTTAGAAATATTTTTTCATAGCCAATGACCTAAATTCAGGTCTCTAAATAACCAACTGCACTTCAACTTGTGCTCCATGTAGGTCAGCAACATGGGATAGTTTTGAAAATGGACAATGCTCTTTTGAAATAAAACATCTGCATTAAAAATTGTTAAAATCCCAGAAGCAAAGAGGTGTTTTTGTTGTTTAAGTACCAGCAGAAGCCCCTGTCCATCAGCAACCTTGATGTTCTCCCCTGGAAGTCCCCCTGCCCACTCAGAGGTTAACTTTATGATCATATCTCTGAACCTGTCACATGTACAGCACTCCCCTCCCTAATTTCTCCCCAAACAAACATGAGCCCATGTCTCTCATCAACTTTGCTCCAAAGCAGATTAAACTTGCAGAAGACTCTGTTGTTATGTGAACTTTAGCTCTGTAGTTAAAACCACTGCAGTTCAAACTGCTGTAGTTAAAAGTGCAGTAGTAACTTTCTAAGGCACTATTACTCATGTACCAATTCCCAAAGAAATTCATCTGTGTGCCTTGACAATCAGCATTGATAGAAAGAGGGAAAACATGCATTTCTCCAGGACTGTAATTTGTGAATACTATAAAGCTCATAATAGTAACAATAATGAAAACCCTGTCAATCCCTGCACCTTTTCAAATTTATTTTTATTTCTGGCAGACATGCAGTCACACATCATGTCTCTAACAATATTCACTGAGCCAAAGATTAAATAATCTGTCATGCCAATTGACAATTCACCCTCAGCAACCAGGCAAGTTGTTTTCAATAAACCATTTCTTCCATATTCAAAGGAAGTATGCAAGTCACTCTTGAAACTTAAAGAGCCTGGGTCAGAGAGCAAATGCAGTAACAGATGAGTCACTTTTATTCATTAATTAGTTTTTTCCTATTATATGCATAAAAGATTAAAGTTCCCACCTTTGGGACAGGTGGAATGTGCTGCCATTGTGATTTAAAAACTCTGGGATGGTTTAAGTGCCTGAACACCACTGAGAAGGCACACTCACCTGAAAGTTAGCACTGGTTGGTCTCTACTACAGGCAAGCTTACAACAGCATCGCTTCCTGCAGCCATTAAGGGTGACAGGAGATAATTAGAAATGCTGGGAGAAGCAAATGGAATACCCCAAAAAAAGCAAAGACCCAGATAAACTGGGGCCAAAACTGAACTAATTAATCTGGAGCTTGGTAATTATTCACTTGTATCTGAGAATCTACATTTTAAAGAAGCCAGAATATACTTCCACAAGAAAGAGAAAAAAGAGGAAACAAACCTGGCTAAATGTTGGTTTGTTGTGCAACCGAGAACATCTGTCTCCATGGCGACAAGCTCCAATTTTGAAATAAAATGAGCAGTTGACTCTGCAAGAAAAAAATAAATAAAATAGTTAGACACTGGCACAGAAAACAATTTGCAAAAAAGCATATGCCCTAAATGTCTTTATCTTGATGTGGAGAAGTAACACAGAAAAAAACCCCACACCAAAACTGTACAGGAAAGCATTCCAACAAACCTGTCCATATTTATTCCTTTTACCCCTAATTTACAGCCAGTATCTGACCAATTTCCCCCAAAGTGGTTTCATGATCCACCACAGAGAAGTGATCTCTGTTTTACTCTTCCGCTTCTCCATTCTTGTCTTTACCTCAGTTTCAGTGGGTGATGGGATGGAAAATAATGAGAAAAACGATCTGAAATTTACACTGGGAGCTCTGTGGCTGAGTTGATGCAGCCCCTGGTCCAGGCAATAAAACCTGTTTTAAAGCTGACACAGTCACACCTCTCTCATGTTTTATAAACCACCTGTTTAAGTTATTCTCTAAGGGTAACTCACGCTGCTACCAACACAGTATTGGAAATAATTCAAGGAAGAGAAAATCATGTCACAGAAAGAATACACATAAGCAAAATGAATTCACTTAATTAAGCCATTTCCATGAATAGAGTTAATGATTTTAAGAGTAAGCTTTTTTTTTTTTTAAACCACACGCTTTTTTTGAATGATCCATCTCATGACACCTTGAAAATGATCCTGGTTTAGAAATAGTACTAAAACTCCCACAGAAAGGTGTAATTCACATAGAATGATGAAAGAAACCACAAGGAGTTTTGTTACCTTGACAGGGAAATGCCAAATTCTGAAGGGCAAGAAAACTATTATAGGCTATATATGGGTAAGTGAAATATTAGAATTCTCCTGGAAGAAAGATTATTATTCCCATAATTAACCAATTCTTTCCACAATCCTGCGTAACCAACATCAACTCATGGACGGAAGAATTATTAAAGTACTAAAAAGCACATCTGATCTCTAGCAAAGCATTCTACTGTAAAATTGCAACATGCTCACTCTTCATTATGCTTTTGAAAACAAACACTTAGCATTATAAAATACTTACTGTCTTTTCTGACCTCTAACCTGAAACAAAAAGAAATACCTAACTATAAAATTTCCAATAGTGCCTCCAACTTCAGCACCTTCTGGAAGGTTCCGTCTGCTTTTTTTAACCAAAAACAAGAGCTGCACAGGAATTTCATGCCTGATTAAAAACTCTGAAACTGTAATGCATTAAATTCCTATGTATCTCCTTTGTGTGAAAGGATGCTACAGTAACAGAGCTCAAAAGAGAGGCTGCCGACACTGCTTTCCTGGAATGGCAGCACTACAGAGCAGAGCAGAAGCCCCACGGCCAGGGGCTGACAAGAGTAATTTAGTCCAGCAGCACATCGATGCCCCCTTTTCATTTTTACGAGTGGAAAAACACGCCGGTTTGGTCAGGCCGATGGTGACCAAATTTTCGTTAGGAGGGTTTTGTGTGTGTGCTTCCAACAACCAGAGAAACTAGAGGCGTTCCCGGACGCGTGGAAGGCTGCAGGCAGAAGCCTGTAGGATCAGGATGCAGCAGTCGGGGAAATCCTCCGCACCCTGGGGAGGGGGGAGAAATAACCAGTCGCTGTCCTTGCAGCAGAGCGGGAGCTCTCAGGCTGCTGCGAGGCTCAGGGACACGAACAAAAGGGGAACAGGAGGAGGAGGAGGCGCTTTCTGGCAGGAGGCGGCGGGAAGCTCCGGCACCCAGCGGCCCCGACAGGAAGGCGCAGCCGCGGGGGGAAGGGGGGAGGGCGGAGGGAGGACGGGGGAGGACGGCAGCGCGCCACGAGGCGCGGGCACACCCTCAAGGCGGCCGGGGGAGGGGAGGAGGAAGAGGAGGAAGAAGTGGGGGGAGGGAATGCCCGAGAACGGCCCCGGCCCGGGAGGGGGGAAGGGGGAGCGGGAAGCGCGTGGGCGGGGCCGCCGGGCGCGCGCGCGGGAACGCGCGAGACCCACGCGCCGCCGGGCGCGCGCGCTCCTGGGGGGGGGGGGAGGGGAAGGGCCTGAGGGAGGCGATGGCGGAGGGGGGGGGGGGGGAGGGGGACGGGGAGCGCGGCCGCCTCTCGCTTCCCTCTTCCCGCCGCGTTCCAGCGGGATGGGAAAGGCGCGGGACGTGGTCCCGGCGGCGCCCCCGAGGCGGGAGTGGAAGAAATGGGCGAAACGGGCCGGGGTCCCCCCGCAGGGAAGGAGGGGCGGGGAGAAGGGAAGCAGGGCTGACCGCCGCGATCGGAACAGGCCGCGTCCCCGCGCAACCCGCTACGGGCCTCCGGCCTCCCCTCGAGCTTCCCCCCTCCCTCCCGGGGGTACCGGCGCCGCGAGAGCGGCGCGGGAAGCGGGGGAATAGGGCCACTCACTTGTCCTTCTCGGTGCCGAAGATGGAGGCCAGGTACTCCGCCATCTCCCACCGCCCGCCCGCCCGCCGGACCGCCCCGGCCCCGGCGCTGCCGCCGCGTCACAGCGACCGCGCCGGAAACGCTGCGCTGAGGGAAGGGGGGGCGGGGGAGAGGAGGCGGGGCGCGCGCCCCACGCGGGGTCGCCGCGGCGCGCGCGCAGGGGCGGCGGGGCGGGGCCGGCGGCGTCGCGCTGAGGGACGGGAGCGGAACCTCGAGAGCGCGGGTTCGAGTCCCGCCCCTGGCACGGGCCGAGGGGACGGGGTTGTTCTGGGGGTCGTGGCTTCCAAGGGTTGGAATAAAGGGAGGGATTCGCGCGAAGGCGGGGGGTGCACGTTCTGAAGGGGTTTAAATTAAAAAGTAAAACATGCTTTTGAGTTAAAAGCAGAGTGGAGGGGAGAACCACATTCTTTCTGATCGTTGTTTTGGGAGGTTTCACGGAATTACGGGCCAAAAGCTGCAAGTCTGAACCCAGTGAATTGAAATTTTTGCAATGGAGCAGCAATGCATGCGGAAGATTCCAGTACTGTACATCACTGAAAAGCACATCGGGAAATAAACTTACTCGTTCTGCTGGTTCAGAAAACAGGACTGAGGACTCGGTGTGTGACTAACATTCATCTCAGATCTTTTGCGATTCCCTGAAGCAGTAACAAATACACTTTATAGAGGTCACAGCTCGGGTTGGGCCATTCATAGATTAGGGCCATTCATAGATTAGGGGTGTTACAAATGAAGTCTGTAATTCGTGCTGTTATGTATAAAAATGAGCTGTAATAAAACTATACAGAGCCAGAGTTTCAAACCCCCCCGCCCCCCACCAGCCTGGCTGAGAGGAAAATTTTGCAAAACTAGAGCAGTTCTAAAGGAAGTTCTTTCAGCACAGATGTAATCAGTAGGTGAGGATTCCACCCCAGGTGGGGTTGGATCTTATCACCGGGACATTAACACCATGATGACCTGCTACATCTCAGCCGATAAGGATTTGGACATTCCCAGAACTCCACTGAGGGTTCCAGGAAACGGAGACAGACAAATTCACCACCAAAGATGGACAATTCATCAGACCCAAGAAACGCTGTGTGCGGTCCAACTTCGGGACAAGAAAACATCATGAATATGCTAAATTGCGAGAAGAATAGAATTAATTCGGACTCTGCCCAAGAACTATATAAGAAGGAACCAGCCGAAGCAGCATCAGTGAACTTGGGAGCTCTGGTGTGATAGAGATCAGATCTATGGGTGTTCACCCAGCTCCGACCCCGGGCTCGGCGCTGCTTTTCTCCATCGTGGCTTTCTGTGGGACCGAATAAAATCTATTTCTTTATTAAATTTAATTTGGCTGAATTTCTTTACTTCCGGACCATTCACAGAATCATGGTTTGGGTTAGAAGGGACCTTAAAGATCATCTCCAACCCCCTGCTATGGGCAGGGACACCTTCCACTGGACCAGGTTCCACTCCAAGCCCCATCCAACCTGACACCTGCAATTCCTGGTTTGTTTTGAGCTGTGACCTGTCTCAGAATAGGGACAGTCTTCTCAGCACTGCTCGATGTCCTGCCCCATTCTTTCTGTGCTCTTTAGGGATGTAAAGCTCACCTGCTCCCTGCTGCTCCTTGCTTCTTCCAACAGACTTGCACTAATTTTTGCTTCAATGTTTTTGTTAAAGCCTTCGGCTGGAATATGTCAAAATACATTTTTCCTGGGGAATCAAAATAAGTTTTCAATATTTGAAACATGCTGGGTTGTGTGGTGGTGTGAGTCAGGGGAAGGGATCTCTGCCCAGCATGGTAACAGCAGCCATTCTGTTCCCACGTTTCTTCTTTTTATAGCTGTCTATAAATCTCAGGTTAGTGACTTACTGCAGGTTACTCCCTGCCCCACTCTGCTTAGATTTATTGGGTTAAATTCTGCCACAACCCCTCCTCTGTTTTGCTCTGCCTCCTTAAGGCCCACTGTCATCACTGACGAATCAACCCAGGACAAAATGATGACACCCAGATCTGGTTTGGAGATAAAAGGGCTGAGAGGAAAAATGGGGAGGGAAGCAGCCAGTTTTAAGAGAGGCAGAGCTAGCAGGAAAGGTGGAAAAAAAAATGGTTGTGAAGCAAAAGAAAGCAGTGCTTGGATACAGAAAAAAGATTAAAACAAACACAGAAACACATCCAGGGGTTCAGTACATGATGTACTTCATACATTCACTGGATAATAGCACTTTCTGGTTGCCAGTGCCCACAACAATGCACTAAAGAGGAACCTGGAGTTCCAGGCCAGGGCACAGGACTTGGTTTCTCAGGTTAAAAGGATTTTGCCAACAGTGCATATGCAGCGATAATTACTGACCCGAAGTCAGCAAGCCCTTTGAACAATTTTGCCACCTCTCTGCTTGACACCTCTTGGAACAAGGCACAGCTGTGTGGAAAGAACCAATTTAAGATGCAATGTCAAAAAATTAATCTGTGAAGGCAGCCCATGTACTTCAGAACAGAGCTGTAGCTGGTAATCTCATCTAATCTACTTTCATGTCTATACTTCACTAATCACCATGGTTATATAAGCAGATCTTTGATAAGATCCTTAATTATAGCAACCCCAGGAAAGGCTGCACAGCACAGCAGAGAGAAGGGTGAGGTCTTTGGAGCCATACCTTCCATATGGGTTTGGGGAAGGACCAGCTGTGGCTTTGTGTCATCTCTTGGGGCACCATGCACTGGCATAAAGGAGTCTGCCACCAAGCACAAGGGGACAGACCCTCTCTGAGGCCCCCAGGTCACCCTCAGCTGAGCCCTGACCACCGTCAGTGCTGTGAAGGCACTGCTCTGATGCTGTGGCTGATGGTGAATTGGACCAGTCTGGTACCAGGGGCAGCCCGTGGGGTTGGAGGAGTGGCAGGGAAGAGGAGAGGAAGTGCTGAGTCAGAGCCTTGGAGAAGCAGCAGTGCAGACACTGCAGAGCGTGGCCGAGGGATTTGTGTGTCTTCAGGAAGCTTTTCCTTGGAGAGGTTTTTGAGATCCAAGCCCTGATTAGGAACACTGCTGATTTATTATCTGTTGCTGTTAGAGAGAGTTTTACAATTGTGAGCCAGGAAAATTAATAAAGTTGCAGGGCTTTTAAGTTCAACACAATATTTGATGTGATCAGAACTTTCATCCAGCAAGCTGCTGTGCAGTCTGGGGTCAAGACCATCATTATGGCAATTGCTGTTTGTAAAAAGCCCTCTCTCCTTGCCCAGAGGAGCTTACGAGCTAGACAAAAATGCCATCCTCCCTCTTTGCTGAAAAGACATAGAGAGCAGGTGATTTTCTTAACATCAAGGCGGACAGGAGATGAGCAGAATCAGGATAAGAATTTAGGAATAGTCTTGTTGGTTCAGATGGAGGGTTCACCAGGCTGCCCATGCAGTCTCTTCACTCACGCACGAGGCAGCAGGACCTCTTAGCTGACAGTGAGGGTGCAGTGCCCTGGTAGGGGACAGAAAGGGGAATATTCTGCACTCAGTGGTGAGCACTGGTGTGTTTGTGGCCTCCTCTCCTTCATGCCTCAGTGCACAAGTAACATCTGGTGCCCACAGCTGCAGCTTCGCTTCTGGCTCCTCCAGAACCACTTCTTGAGGTTTGGTATTTTTGCACCCCATTGATTACACTCTCCTTATCTGGGTGCAAATCACTTGTTTTCTGCCTGTTCTGCCTCTCCATAGGCCTCCACCCCCCTTGCTAGGCAGGAACTCCAAGTTTTGTTCAGGATATGTGCTAGCCTGGCCCAGAAGAGAAGATGTCAGTAGAGACTGCAGCGATACCAGCCTGGCAGGAGAGCTCCAAAGCCAGGAAGTGTTTATTCAAGGTGGGCCCCATCCCTTGCCCTCTCTCTGTGCTGATCCCTGTGCTTTCCCCACATGTGGGCAACTGGGCAGCGTCACTGTGCTGTGGCCATGGGGGGGATGGCATCCCTGTTCACCACGAAAAGAAGAAGAAAAACCTCTTTTCTTCTACTTTCGGTGTCTGCCCCTATGAGTTTAATCCTGGCTCTCCAGTCTCAGACCTCCTCTCCCAGCCTTCTGAAGTGCTGCCCCAGGGCTGCCCCTGGTCCCCCTCCACACTCCAAGGGCCAAAAGGATTCCCTGGAAAATAATCAAAGTCCATCAGATAAGCAAATGCAGCTGCTCCTTTGAGGGAAATTCCTCTCTGGGCTGTCCTGGGCAGTTTGGATGGAGCGTTTTGTGGGAGCAGATGATGTCTTTTGACCTTTCTGAGTACTCTTGGAAAAATTCTCCAGGTATTGCTTGCTTGCTGCCCTCAGCAGCAGTCAGAGGACCAAGAGGACACCAAGGCAGTGAAAGGAAAGTTTGGTGGGAATCTCTTATTACATCTTTCCTCCAATGACATGTCCAGTGCCCCTGAGCCCATGGAAGCTCTTTGCATAGAAAAGCAGCCTGCAGATCTGCTATGCCCATCCCATAATTTTGTTTGTTTCCAGCCTGTCTTCATTTGGTTGTGGTTTCCTGGTACAGCAGGACCTTGCCTCACATGAGCTCAGCCAGGGTGCAAGGGGCAGGTTTCCCTTCACCCCTCCCAGAGCTTATTTTGTTCCATCTCCCACACTTCCCTGGCTGCATCGTGAGCACCTTGAACTGGCTCAAATGGCCAGGTTAATAAGCTGAATCATTTTATCTTGCAATCAGAACGGGGAAATGAAGCTGCAACGCACAGATGGGAGCACACGGCAGGAGGAGGGAGGGAAATCAGGAAGGATGGGGTAGAAGGAGAAAGAGAGAAGGCTTCTCCCCTTCTGTAGCAGCCAAGTTGTTCAGCTCAAGCCCGTCATGGGACTGTACCCTCACAGTGGAGCTTTTTTATCAGCAAATATTAGATCTAAAAATAGCAGGTGTTTCTGCCAGAGAACCAGAGCAGGGATTTGAGAGAAAGTTGTTGTAGGAGGGGGGGCAAACCTCCTGCACATTCCCTTTGCAGTCTGCAGTTGAACTCTGCTCGTAGCTCCACATTCACAAAAATAAAGGGATCGTGCCAGACTTATCCTGAAATATATTTACAGAAAATTTTTTGTTTAAGGAAGGAGCCCGGTCAGAACAGCCTGCAGAAAGGCAAGGCACAGCACACCCACGACAGGCTCCTTGCTGCTTCCCCGGGTCAGACAAAACTCCCCTAAATCGGTCGGGAGCTGTCCTGGGTCAGGCGAGGGTAGGAAGTGCAGGTGAAGAGGCTGTGGCTCGGGTACTCAGGTACTCCATAGAGGCTCTAAAGCTTTTCTACATCGCTCTGCCCGGGGCTTTAGTAAAGCAGCAGCCTGAGGTGTGTGATGGACCCCTCCTGACAGCAGAGGTGCTGCTTTCCATGACCCCCACACGAAATAATCGCGGGCCTCCGGAGGCTCCGGGGATGCCCGGGTGGAACCGCTGTTGCAGAGGGATGCAGAGGCTTCCATTCGCTTTGCTGGGGCTCCCTCCGGTGGCATTCGGCTGGAAGGGCTCTCCCGCTGCAGAGCTGTGAAACCTCGGCAGGAATTGAGCCGGACATTGTCCAGGGCAGCGCTTCCCACCAGGACTCTGCTGACGGCATGAGGCGCTCGGGATGGGCGTCGAGGGGACAGCAGAGCCCAGGCAGGGTTGTGAGTGACCCCTGCGCTCCAGAAGCAGGAGATTTGCTTCTACGAGGTGGTTTCTGCAGCGTGGACTCTCCACAGAGCAGCTGCTGCTGCCTTGTCCCCACCAGGAACCCTCTGAGCAGCAGGGATCCCCGGAATGTACATCCCACAAGGAATTTTATGCCTCCATCTCTCTGGCTGGTGTGTGAAACAAGGTGCCAAGGGTTGTGCTGCCTGCATTCACCTCAGTACAGAGATACTGGGTGATGCCAGGGGGGCCTGCTGTGTCATCTTGGAGCTGTGGGGATCCTGAAGGAACAGAGGATGCTTGTGGGATCCAGCTGGGGGAGGAGGGAGGGATAACTTGGGAAAAGCTGCTGGCATGGCAGCACTTAGGAAAGTGTTACCAGATCAGCCTGAGTTGTGAGTTGACATCTCCTGGTGCAGAGGCAGAAGCAGGATGGTTACAGGGAGGCCCTGTTGTTGTTTTCTGGGTTTATTTTGCAACACTGAGAGGCGATGGGAGTGTGACCCCTCAGGAGCTCACGGGATGAAAACAGGAGCCCCCTGCTTTGTGTGGAGTGCCTGGCTAAGAGTGGCTGTGGTGTGTGAGCTCTGCTCTCCTGGCTCCCAGCAGCATCCTGTGACAGCAGGCAGCCCCTCTGGAAGCCAGTGACCTCCATGGAGACTGCTTGGAACCCCTCTGGCTTCCCCAGGGAGCCAGAGTTGGGTAAGGACACTGCAGTTTTGCCATGGGGTTTTGTTTAGCTTTTGTTTAGCTCTGCCCTGCACAGCTGCACTGCCCAGGTATCCGTGCTGTGATGTGCTCATCCTGCCTTCACACAAATCATTCCCAACATGAGCAAGAGGTGGGGGCCAGTGCTGGTCAGGTGTCCCTGCCTGATGTGAACACACAGATGCATAACAGGCACGGCAGACAAACCTGCATGTGGGGCTGTGTTTGTGGCCTTTGTCAGAGAGCTTTCATTACCACAGGTAAAGGGGCAGAGGAGGAGTTACACCTGCACAGCAATGGCAGTGGAAACCTGCCAGCAAACAGGTTCAGAGGGGCAGCCTGAGGTGAAGCCTGAGCCCAGGCTCTCATTTCTCCACTGCCAGCATTGCCCTTCAGAGCCAGGTAGGCTGCTGAGAACCTGAGCTGGAGCCAGGCTCTGCTGCCTGCACCACATAGGTGCCTTGGAAAATTTTACCCAAAGTCAAGCTGCTTATTTTCAAAGCAAGAAGCTCTAATCCTGTGAAAATATTATTTTCCAATTATCACTTGCAGGATCTAATCGATGTGTTTAGTCAGCCCTATGAAAGCACAGGCATCAAAGCTGCTGGCTCTGACGCAGCTCAGGAGCTGTGGTGCCTCGTGTGAATTCTTCCCATTGTTGTTTTAGCTCTTAATTTCAGGGCAGTCACTGCCACAACAGACTTTGCTGCCACCTGACTAAGGAAGCAATGGGGCTGAGGGGAAAAAAAGGTCAGTGTTGTTGCTAAGCTATATGCTCTTAAAGCATTTCCCTGGAGCTTAGTAAGAAGTAAATGTTCACAACATCCAGCAGAACTGTGTTTTTGCAGAGCAGTGCCCATGATCGATAGTATTTACAGTGCTGGTTTTAGCACTGGAAAGCAGCTCTAGCTGAAATAACACCAGCTTGGGAAGTAACACTGGGGGTGTAAACCTGTTACAGGAAACCCAGGCAACACTGGATGGTGTTGAAATGCCCTTCGGGTGTAGCACAACCAGGGTCCTGGAAAGGATCTACTGTACTTCTCTGGATTAGCAAAAGACAAAGGGAGTTTCCCAGGAGCCCAGTTGTGAAATTTCAGAGCAGAGCAGTACTGAATGCTGGAGTAATGCTAGACAGCAGCTTTCCCACAAGGTTAAAACAACCACAGCAAGAGCACTAGTTCCTGTTAACTTTGTTGGTACGAGAGAGCTGGAAGGTGACAGTGTCATGAAGAAGGAACCTGAACTGTGCTAGGAGAAGGCAGCTGAAGACACAAGCTGGCATGAGGCTGCTCAGCCATTTAGCCCAGATTAAACAGTCTCCCTGTGCATTCATTGCTGCTGCTGAAAGGCTTTTTACCACTGCACCTGGAACAGCTTTCCTGCAGCCCCTGGCACTCACTGGGCTCAGATGTGCACTGCTATTTTCAGTTCTCTGGCCCGTTTTGCCTCTTCTTGCACTGAATGGCCAAAAGCCTCCCCATGGACCGTGTGGAGGAGCCTGGGCAGCTGCTGGCTCTGGGCTGGCAGCTGCCAAGGGACCTGGGGGTTCCTCACCTCAGCTGCCCACGCCTCACTCCCCCAGCTCCCAGACTGCAGACACCTCCAGCCTGATCCCCAAGAGGTTCCCAAGGGAGGCCAGGAGCACGCAGCAGAGGTCAGGAGGCTTTAGAACCGCGGCACTGCAATCTCAGTGAGCTGGTCTGCAGGTCCCAGTGATTTTTCCAGGTCTCATCTACCTCAAAAAGAGTCTGAATTTTATTTCTTTACTCTCCTTAAGAAAACAAGAGACAAAAGTGCTGCTAATACTTGAAGAGGCACTTAGACTGGAGGGAGCCTGCAGCAAGGGGCTCCCAGGATCCACCTGACTCCTTGGCTCTGCTTGGGATCCCTCCATGGGCCTGACACACCTCTAGGGAAGAGGTTGTTAACCAGAGGCTGAAAGTGGCTGGCTGTACCCTCACCTGACGTGGCAGATTTGCAATTATTAAAAAATGGATCAATTGTTGGCCCAAGAAGTGCATGCATTTACTGCAGTTTTTGAAAGCACAGTGTAAAGAAGTTCATTTGAAGGAAGTGGCATCTGTGGTGTGTAACCAGGTTGTTCACCACCTTGAAGTGGATCTTGACTGGACACAGACAGGGAGTTGTGTGGCTCCATGTCCAGCTGCAGGCTGGGGACGAGGGGTGTCCCTCAGGGCTCTGCCTTGGCCCCAGGGCTCTTGAATGGCTTCCCCAATGACACAGACAGTGGATCCAGCTCATCCTCAGCACATTTGCAGGGACAGGAAGCTGAGCAGGGCAGGTGACACTGTGGAAGGACGGGGTCATGCAGAGGGACCTGGGCAAGCTTGGGAAGTGAAACCACAAGAACTTCATGAGGTTCAATAAGGCCAAGTGCAAGGTGCTGCACTTGCGTCGGGGCAATCCCAGACATGAGCACAGACTGGAAGAAGAATTTACTGAGAGCAGCCCTGCAGAGGACCTGGGGATGCTGCTGGACATGAGCTGGCCATGTGCACTGGCAGCCCAGAAACCCCCCATGTCCTGGGCCACAAAAAAAGAGGGGTGTCCAGAAGGCCAAGGGAGGTGATTGTCTCACTCTGCTCTGCCCTCATGAGACCCCCCTGCAGTGCTGGACCCAGATTTGGGGTCCTTGGCACAAGAAAGTTGTGGGTCTTTTGGAGCAGGTCCAGAGGAGGCCACAATGATGATGCAGGGAGAGGAGCACCTCTGCTATGGAGACAGGCAGAGAGAGCTGGGCTTGTTCAGCCTGGAGAAGGTTCTGGGGAGACCTTATTGTGGCCTTTCAGTATCTAAAGTGAATTCATAAAAAAAGGAGAGCAACTTTGTACCTGAGCAGATAGTGATAGGACAAGAAGGATTGTTTGTAAACTAAAAGAGGAGAGATTTAGGTTAACTATCAGGAAGAAATTCTTTATGTGAGTGTGGTGAGGCCCTGGCACAGGCTGCCCAGAGAAGCTGTGGCTGCCCCATCCCTGGCAGTGTCCAAGGCCAGGCTGGATGGTGCTTTGAGCAACCTGGGATAGTGGAAGGTGTCCCTGCCCATGGCAGGGATTTGGAACAAAATGATCTTTAAGGTCCCTTCCAACCCAAACCATTTTGTGATTCTATGAATGGGGAAATCATCTCCACAAGATGAAGAGGGATTGCTGGTCTACCTCTGTAGCAGTCATTAAAGCCAACCACTTCCATCTCTGCAGTGGCAGAGCAGCAGCACATGCCCATCTGAGCCCTTTTCCAGGCAGGCTCTATGTGGCCTTTGTCTCTCTCAGCAAATGGCCAGCTACAGTGAGCACCCTAAGGCAAGATCCATGGCACTTTAATCAGTATGCCAATGCCTACAAAAGAGTCTGCTTGTTTTTTTCACCCCATATAAACTGCTTTCCTAAGCAGTTGTCTTCGCTGGAACGTCATGGGAATTTTGCTGTGTTTGTAGACCAGAAGTGGTCCTAAAATCACAGCTGCAAAATACATCCTGATAGCAGTGCTTGGGTACTGAGCAGGTATATCGATGCAGGTTCACCTACAGCTGCTGTTTAATTACTCATTCTACTAAACAGCTGGATTAACAAGGTCAAATCCTACAGCTGTCATTCCTCTCTCTGTTTTGATGTGGCAGATAGTGTGCGTCTAGTCCTGAGCACTCCTACATCCAGCTAAAGGTTGGAAAGGAAAAATTTGCTGCTCACTTCATTTTTCCTGGTGATTCCACATCCGTAGTCTATCCCTGTGGCCAGAGCAGAGCACAGAGTGCCATCTGCAGCACAGATCCAGCTGCTGGGCGTGTGACATTTTTGGGCTAGTGGAGCACTTGGTGCAAAGGTCAGACCATGCCACATGTGTGAGGACAGGAGGCTCCCTGGCCGTGGATGCAGCAGGCTGAGGAAGGCTCGGGCTATGCCTTTCAGCTCTGGGTTCTGCACAATGTAGGGCATTTAGACTGCGGGTCACTTAACAAGGCTTTCCTCTAGAGCTGAACTTCCCATTGCAGTGGGAAGGGTTTAGGGAATGAGCTCAGGTTGAGAAGTCATCCTGCAGGGGCACGTTAAAAGCAGTGCTGAGCTCCAAAGGGCACTGCTGTCTGGGAGATAAGCTAAAGAGGTGTGAAACGAGGCAGCAGCACCTGTGAAACCTCAGCTCTTTCCTTTGCACCTTCTTTTGTTCGGTTGATAACACGATTTCCCCGCCTCTTGCCTTATTTGTGATAGGTATTAGAAGAATATGGCCCGTTTCCTGGGGGCTGCTTGAGAAAATCTAATTGTCTATGGACCAAAATGAGCTGGGAGATGAACACTTTGTAAGCCAGATGCTGGTTTAAGGGTGAAAATGAGGCGCCTATGTTTGTCCCTTATGTCGGGAATAGCAGCTCACAGAGCAAGTTGCTGGGATGTTGAGATTCCTGACTAATTCAGGTCATCTTGTCGGCAGTTTGGGTGTTGGTGCTTTCCAGAGGTTTGGAAAAACCTTTTACACGTGCCTGGGAATGGTAACAACGACCCCCCTCCCGCTGGACCCCTCCCAGAGCCGTGCAGATTTTCAGACCCCGGAGCATGTTTTGCCTGAGTGCTTTGTAAAGGAAAAGCCAACTCTGCAGTGTGGCAACCTCTGGGAATAGATGTTAAATGGATGTCGAGCATATTGTGATCTCAACTGAAGGCTGCACATTGCGTGAACACACTGGAAAAATTGCCGGCGCTACAGTTTATGGGGATAAAAAGCCCTTGCCAAGCACTGTAAGCCATGGAGCAGCCGTGTCCAAACCGCTGGAATAACATTCACTGGAGAAGGGCAAGGTCCCTTCTGCTTGGTGTGAAGACATTTATCACACGTCCTTACAAGGGCTGCACTTCTACTCACACGGCCTGGAATTCTCAGGCTCTGGGAATCCCAGAGGGACAGATGCAGTTTTTGGGAAGGCTGTCCTCGTTTTCTTAAAGATATATGCCAGTCTTTCTTGATGTTTTATTGATCACAGCACGTATTCTCTTGGCTGACTGTTTATTTCTTCAGCCAAAGTGGATCCTTAAAGTTCAGAATGACCCATCCCCTTGGGATGAGCAGGGGTTGCAAATAAAGTCACAGCTGCAGCAGTGCACAGTGGCTGAAGGACTGGCTTGTTCACAGCTGCAGCCTCTTGAAACTCTTGTCTTCAGAAAAAAAAAAAGAAACCCCCAAATTCCAGAAGAAGGTGGTGCAAGAGAGGAGGAACAGAGTGCACAGGGACTGGCTGGGTTTAGTGGTGTGGGTTGGAAGAGCAGGAGGAAGGGTGCTGTGTGCCAGAGTGAGTTGTGAGACCCTTGGGGACACTTTTCCCATAGGGAAACATCCCTTTGCCCTCTGTGGATGCTTTCTTTACACACCTTTTGAGTAGGCCTAGTGCTACAGCCAATGTGGTCGTGCCTGGATCCCCTTTTCCAGGGTAATCAGCACCAAAATGTGAATATCTCCTTGCAGGTAAGGAGTGTCTCCTTCCATCTGGGAAGTAGTGCCCACCCTAGAGAGGAGCAGAGGTGATGGAGCCCCCAGGACCACATTTTGTTACCACAGGGAAGATTTAGTGTCTGCGCTCCTTCTCTTATCCCCCTCATGCTTGGGTCAGTCCTGGGGTAGGAGCCAGCTTCCAACACAGGCTGGGACAGGAAGAGGATGGCCACAACAGGGACATAAAAGCAGTGAAATCTTCATGCCCTTCAGAGAATGGTGGCCTGCTTTTAGCTGGGGTGTTGGGAAGAGCAGGCAGCTCTTTGGAAGCACCAGCTCTTCTAGGAGCCCTGGAACAGGACTGTAGAGCAACACAGACCCAGAGGAAGACTGAAGAGCACTGACAGGTTTTAATCACTCCACAGCACAGAAATACACAGATATCCCAGTGAATAAAATAAGGGAGTCAGAGGGAGAGCAGGACAAGACTTTGGAGGTAGAAAGGAAGGTTGAACACACTCAATCAGTGGCAAAACAGCGGATATCACTGAAGGAGTTACCTCTCAGATCAATGTGTGCGGCTGCAGAACATTCCTCCTGTCATGCTCTAGGTGGAGAAAGAGCACCAAGCCTTGGGCAAGGGACTGCAGTTTTATTTGTTCATCTGCCTGAAAGCATGAGAAGGCTCCAGAACTGTTCTGTTCCATCCACAGCTGATTATAAAGGGCATTGCTTAAACCTTTATAACTGAGAGCACCCTCTTTGGTCACCAAAAATCCCTTCTGTGATCTACAGGTCACCCTGTCAGCCTTGGGAGTGAGAAATGAGTGAGAAATGTTATTCAAAGACTTCTGTGTTTGCATGCTGTGAGTTTAGATTTGGGACCTTGCATTTAAAAATAATTGTTCTGAATTTCCCTCCAATTATTGCACCCACAGCTGCAACTCCCCTCCACTGCACCACTTTTCCCAGAACTAACATACAAAATTCTTTGATTTTTTTTACTCAGCAGCAGCTGCAGCAGGGATTTTTCTGTTTGCTTGTTTTCTCTCACTGTATTTGGTCTCCTGGCTATGACCTTTTGACAAAATGCATAAAACATCTGGGAAGGAAAAAAAAAAAAAGGAAGGTGAAAAGAGGGGTTGTTTCAGACTGCAGATGCTGTGACAACCTTTATCATTTAACCTTAATTATAGGCAGCAGAGCCATGGCCATGGGTGTAGTGTCAGCAGGCTGAAGTCTGATCCCATCTGCTGTGCCTGAGCATAGCACTTTGCTGTGGGTTAAAGTCTGGGAAATGTGATGCTCTCCAGTTTGATTATCCCTTAGTCTGCGTCTTTTCCCCCTGGAGCGTGCTCCAGTCTGGCCCGTGTGCTCTGGTTGCCTCACAAGCTCTTAAGAGACGTCACGGGGGATTTTGGCTCGTTGTGCCTTTTTCCCGTGCTCTGGGGATGCAAAGCAGCCGCGGACCTGTGGCGTGCAGCAGCTGAGGAGCCCTGCTGGGGTCAGGCCTGGGCGCAGTGACGCACGAGAGCCGGGCTCAGCGCTTCGCTCGCCGCTCTGCCGCGCTAATTTTTCCTCCGCTAACCCCCGTCACCCTCCTCCTAATGCTCATCCCCACATGAGTGCACACAAATCCAGCAAGAGGATTTGGGAGCAGCTTAGACAAATGGTTCATTAGGGTCTTTTCTCTGCCAAGTGATGGCTATTTTTTTTTTTTTCCTGAGGTTCCCATCACCACGAGCTACTGTAAAAATAAATTCTCCAAGTCACCGGACAGATGCCACCGTAACAGACTCATCTGGCATGGAGGTGTGAGGGACAGGCGTTGTTATGCTAAGAGATGGCTTTTTCTGCTCTCAGTTAGGCTGCTGGATGAACACAGTGGGGGCTTTTTCTGCTCTCAGTTTGGCTGCTGGATGAACACCATGGGTCCCTGTGAGCCAGATAAAAGCTGTGATTATTTTGTGTTTCTCCTCAGCACGGGCAGATTTGTAGATCCTGTGGTGCTGCACAGGTACTTCTGAACCTGGTGAAGGTTCAGAGAGATTCACCCCTTACAGGACGTGCTCCCTGCATGTCTCTGGATGTGTGCTGTTCAATCGCTGTAGGTTTTCTAGTTTAACTTTAAAGAACCTAATTACACAGGTAGCCTGTGTGCACACAGAAGCTGGTGGAGAATCGAGGTGGTTTCAGCATCTCCAGTACCAGCAGGTCTCTCAATACCTCCCACTCTCTAGCCTGAATCAATAACAAGCCTTGCCTGTCCAAACCCCCTTTCATCAGTGTCCCTTTTAGATCTGATCCTGCCTTCTTGCCCTGTCCACCATCCCTGCACTGACAAACACCTCGATGCCCAGTCCCCTGCTGCACCTGAGCACTAAACAGCTACTGCAGCATTGCCTGCAATCAGGCAATTTCTGGAGCTTTCCTGGGTGGCTTAATGATTCTTGCAGTGATGCCTGCATTCAGTGTCTAGGGCTTCCCCTGCAAGCCCTGCTCAGACAGAGAGAGGCAGACTCAAACCAGGACTGGGTTGTTCACTGCACGATCACCAAGTGGCTACAGGGTTTGCAGAATGCCTTTCACAGAGCTGCTTGTCCTGATCAGACCACTCTCTTTCCATGGTATCTTCTCTTCTAGTCTTCCTTCCTGTAGACTTCCTCTTCCTCCTGCCTCTCCTTCCCCACTACATCAGTACCACTTCCTCTGCACCAGCAGATAAAGCCACTTTTCTTCCTGGCTACTCACTCTTCTTCCAGGCTACCCACTCCTCCCTGTATTCCATACTTTCCCAGTGCAAAGGCTGGGTGTCAATCCTTTGGAGAAGAAAATTCTATTTGATCACCCTGCAATAGGCTCTGTAGGATGATCTGCTCAGTGCAGGAATGCTCATGTGGACTGTGAAGAAATAACCCACATCTAAACAGTCAAGAGCACTGGAAGAAAAACAAAACTATTCTATAAATTCAAAGTTATAGCAAGTTGTGGTTTATTTTTAAAGAGGTCTCTATCTGAAGATATATCTTATTTATTTATTCATTGATTCATTTATTTATTTACTTGAGGTTTGCACCAAACCAAGAATGGACATAATTTCTCCTTTCTTCTGAAAAATAGCCAAGATTTTAATTCCTCAAGGTGTTGCATCATTTGCCGTAATTATTTGCTTTAGGCGAGTAAACATCGTGTCACAAAACAACCCTATGCTCTCAAGCTCTCTGGTCTGAAAATAAAAATGGGTCTAATTTCCAGAGCCAAGGGAATATTTTATACATCAGGACAAGGGGCCATGGAAGGCTCAGGGAGATGAGATCTGGTTGCAAGGCAGGGGGACTCTCAGCAGCAAGCTCTGTGGAGTTGCAAGAGAGACGGTTTTGTTGAATAAAAAGGGGAGTGAAAAGGTCTGGAATTGCACCTCTGCCAAATAGTTTTACAGGATGATACTCACCTGAGGTCTACAGATGGGGAGAAGCATCACTGCTTAGCAGCTCTAAACTTCCAAACCTGCTCCTGTCCCCGTTCTCCTGCTCTCTGGGTGTGTGTGTGAGGTGCTCTCTCCACATCTCCCACTCTCTGGGAGCTGCTGCACGCTGGGAAGCAAAGAGCATCCCTCATTCCCTATGCAAATCCATTGATGAAAACATAAAATGCATTGTGCTGCTAAAACTTGCTGAGCTTGTTTGACTAAGTGCCAAGGATTAGCAGCACGTAAATTCACCATTGATTTGACAACAATGATATTATGTGCCCTAAACACTGATGGGATTTGTTCAGTGTTTAGGATGTGGGCTCTGAGGTGGAAAAAAAGGATTGCTAGTAATTTTTTAAGCCTCTTTGGCTGCACCAAGGCAGACTGTTGATATTATATAAATTCTTTAGATAAAATAAATATCAGTCTTTGGATAAGTAGAGTGGATATTTAACTTTTCTAGTGTACAGCTGAATTGTAAATCTGACTGTAGATTGCTGTAAGCTGTAAAATAAAAAATACCCCATCCCTCTAAAATAGGCAAAAAGGAGATGTTGGAGTAGAAAAAGAATCACAAAGGGCAGCAATAAAACAGAGGATTGTGCCTTAAAAATGGTGAGGTGAAGATTCCTTTTTTTTAGTAGAAAACTAAAAATGTCCCCTCCATGACTTTTTCCCCACTTGTGATTGTCCCCTCCAGGCTCTGGTGTTCAGTAACTTTGCAACCACAGTCCCTGTGGGACGAAAGCATTGTCAGCATGAGTGGGGACCACCTGTGACAAAACTTGGGGTACAGGGGTTGACCATGCATTAGGCAGGAGCTGCAGAGGTGAGGGAGGGGAGAGCTGTGGTGGTGGTTTGCACCAGGACAAGCTTAGCCAAGAGTCTGGAGCTCAGGGGCTGCTCACCTGCTCCCAGCTGGGCAGCTCAGGGCTGTTTGAGAGGCATGGGAATTTGCAGGGTTCTCTAGGGACTTGCTTGTCTCTCTTTAAAAGAAAAGCAAGCCCAGTTTGGTGGCGGGTCTTTGTTTGGTTATTTTTTTTTTTTCAAAGGTGCTCAGCATGTAGTGACCCTCCTCCCACTAGCTGGCTTCTTTCTTGCTGTGAACTATCCTCAGGAAGGGGTTCTCAAGTGTTCTTTGCTTTTAACAAGAATCAGAAATTAACATAATAATAATTAAAAAAAGGAAAACAACATCTGCCACTTCTGATGCCAGTCCTCCCACTGCATTGCCCTGCAGCCCCAACCCCAGATAAGCATCGTGCCAATTGCACTGATAACGTGGCCTCGCTGCCTCCCATCCATTACAAACTTTAGCAAGATATCAACAGCACTCAGAACTCATCAGAATCGCCGCTTTCCTGCTTTCTGTGTTGTCTGGTGGGGAGGAAAGTGAATCTCGCTGCTGTTATAATCACCTGCCCCTTCCTCCAGCAGCATCCCAGGTCAGAAGTGATGGAAAGGTTTGGAGCTCCTGGCTGGGAGGAACAGGAAATGAGTCTTATAAAGAAAGGGCCCTTCCCTTAAAAAGAAAGGAAGAAACAAATGCTCTGTGTTCATTTCTAGGGAAAGCTTTCAGTAAGTGCTTAGCAGCCAAAACTGATAACCACGAGCGAGCCTGCCCTTTCAGCTTGACTGCTTGCATTCTGACTTCTGTGACTTCATACTGACTTCTTACATCCTTCCCAAAGCTAGGTCTATGCAAGATTAAGAAAAACATGGTCTTTTTTTTCTTTTCCCCACTCACCAGTTTTCTCAAACACATTATGTAGTATTTTCCACTGCAGCAAGGGTGGCAGGAAGAAAACTTGCAAAAAAATCTCATTATTACTTACCCTAGCTCTGTGTCCCTCTCATGATCTTGTTTTTGTAACTCACAGATTTCTATGAAGTGGAAACAATCTGATTGGCATGCTGCAACAATTTTATCATTAAATATTGCCAGAGATTGCTCAGTCCCTGGTATCATCACTAAACAGCTGACAGCTAAATGCAAAGGACCTTCTAAATGAGTACAGTTGTATTTTTGGGGGTTGATATGTCTGTTTGAAAGAAAAAGCACTGGGATGCATCCCTGTTTTCCATGAGAACCATCTGTAGAGTTGCATCCTCTGCAGGGTGGCAGGGGGCACTTGGCTTGGGAGGAAAGGCAGATCAGAGCAGAGTTTGCCTTTCTTGGCTCTCCTGGGGCTGCAATGAACCAGTTGGAAATGGGAATCCCAGTTCTATCAGCACTTCAGAATCTCCTACAAACCCTCCACAGTCGCTGCTGACCAGTCACTGCTCCACTTCAATATTTGCTTTTCTCTTCACCCTGGGCTTGTACAGACCTTGGCAGGGGGGTGGAGACAGTCTTGGAAATGGGGAGGTGGGAGTCAGTCATGCAGACAAGCTAAAGAGCAGCTAAACACGAGCCAAGGCTGTACCTGCTTGCTGATGGCAGCTTTACTCAGGAATGTGGTCTGGGATTTCTTCTGGGCAACATCCTTTACTGAATGTCTCACTCATGTGCTGGCAATTATGCATCATGGTTTAGGAAGTGATTGTTTCAGAGGTAATCTGGACAGCAGAACATACTGGAAGACTTCCTCAGCTGGCCTCACATTCTAAACCTGCAATGAAGCTTTGGAAAAAACTGCCTTTGATGCATTGCTCTTGGATGTGCTCATGACCATAGGCATTAATTTTCTTCCATTTTCTTCCATTCCATTTCCACCAACAAATCTCACTGCTTTTGCTCAGCAGGTGATAATGATGATCAAATGTTGTGAGTCTTACGTGGTCTGGTCTGCTGAACTGATGCAAAATTATCACTTTCCCTTCTCGTACCAAATTCCCACTGGGTGGGATTCATCTCACCAGCTTTGCTTGTCCAGAAGGAGGTTAGAATTAGAATTGCCTCCTCAGCTCCCTCCTGAGATACAGACACTGCTGAAAGGGGTCTCATTTCACCTTTCCTACCCACCCACATGATGACATGATCTGGAGGCATCTGTCCCTCCACTGACTGGACAGGCAGCACGGACAACTCATTTGAACTGGACACAGAAGTTTTAGACCATTGGAAGTCACATGTGATGCATCTCAAGAGACTGTTTTGGTTTTTTTTTCCCAGAGGCATGCAGGCATTGTGAAGTCTACATCAGAAAAAAAAAATCCTCTAAATGAAATTTTCATTTTGGTGACATATTTTTGCCCATAAAAGACAAAAAATATCTCTCCAAGACATATGGATATGATTTATTCCAGGGAAAGCCATGAAAATGTGGGTCCAGAAGAAACTAAAGACATAAAACCACAAAGTTGGCTGCTGCTTTTCAATTACTTAAATGTATGGTAATATACATAATTTCAGATAAAATTTAGTTGAAGACGTATTTCTCTTTTTTCTCTAAAGAGCCAATTTCTTTCATCCCACTGAACATACAGAGGGCTCTGTTCCATCCCAGTGGCACAGGTGCCCAGGGAAGCTGTAGATGCCCCATCCCTGGAAGTGTTCAAGGTCTGGTTGGATTAGGCTTGGAGCGACATGGGCTCCCTCCTTCCTCCTGGCATCAGTAATCCAGGGAATAATGTGGGGCACATGCTGGAGGTCAGAGCTCAAGGGTTTGGCAGTTTTGTAAGGACTGAAGGATGCCCAGAGAGGATCCTGCCATTGTGTGCATTGCTCTGCCATAACCCCTGGTTTGGGAAACACAGAGAGGATGTTCCCAACACACTTTAGGGATGGCATTCACACCTCACCCCCTCATCTGGAGCCCAAATGGTCTGTCAGACTCCCAAATCTCTCTCACTTTCTGTGTGAGCACGGTTCCCACAGTTCCTCTACCAGCCAAATAAATGACTTGCTGTGTGTGTTGCAGTGAGTGGTTTGGGATTTGAACCTGTTCCTGTATCTCTCCTCTCATTTTTCCTCATATCCTGCATACCAGGTGATGCATTCTGCATCAGGTCACTGCTGCCAGTTGGCTCAATACAGGTTAGCAGATCTGGCTGGCTGAGGAGAGATTTTTTTTTTCTTCTGGGACAAAGTTCTTGAAGAAAAATCTTGGTAGTACTTTATGACTCGTTTGCTTTCCCTTAATTTCTCAAACAAAATGACAGATTTGGTACAATGGGAATAAATGAGGGGTTAGGTGTCTCTCTTGTGGTTTTTCCCTCCATGGCTTGGGGAGGGATTGATCTCTTTTTGACACCTGATTTTAGTAAAGCCTTCATGCCATGGCCAGACCACAGGGCCTTTCCTTGCTCTGTAAGGTGGAACCTAAGCTCTTCTCTGTCTTCTTTGCAGTCCTTACTGTGGTTTTGGGTGTTTTTCTGCTCAAGTTTTTGCTTTTCATGAAGGAAAGCCTCTGCAACAGGATCTTGTGGTTCTTACAATTCCTCCAAGGCCAACAATTTTCCAAGACCACACGGTGCCTGGATGCCAGGTGATTCTCAGCTGAATGTCTCTTTGCCTCAGTGCTCTTCTGAATTTAGGTCCTCTGGCCTGGACTGATCTGGTGTCTCCCAAAGTAGAGGACAGGATCTCAGCCACCCTTGGTTTCTTTAGTCCCTGGCAATGTGAGAGGACGATTCAACCCCTCATATCTGAAGTGCCTTTTGGAAGTGCCCTCTCCTCTTTTTCTTTTGTTCTCTGCTGACTGCAAAAGGTGCTGAGATGCCCAAGACTCCCAGCACGGGTACTTCTGCTGCTCAGAGGCTCCTGGAATGCAATCCCTGCATCTCTGGATGTGATGGGAATGGGGTTTCAGCTGTGGCCACAGCCTGTGAGCCTTGCTGTGGAGCTGGGCAGCCTGGCTGCCCTTTCACTGCCCAGCCACCTCAGCTCTCTGGCAGAGCCTGCGCTCCAGCGGCGGGCACGGTGCCCATTGCCCAGCAGTCCAGGGTGCCAGATGACCCCTTAAAGGAGGCTTTAAGTGAAACAGAAATGAAAAACAGCTGTAACCAGAAATGCATGTTAAGCAGGATCTGTGCTGTGACACCACGAGATAAATGGATCTCCCACATCACTCCTAAATCAAAACAAGGACACTCTCAAGAGCAGCTTTGGGACTGATGGTATGGTCCGAGACCAAGCTTATTTTTCTTTCTCTCTTTTGCCATAAGTATTTTTTGTTAAAAGTTTTTTTGTTTTGTCAGACAAAATATGATGCTCTGCATTATTTGTTAGCCTTGCTTTCCTGCCAGTCCTGCCATGATCCCTGTGCCAGGGTCGTCAGGCCCCTCTCAAGTGGCAGAGGCACTTTGTAGCATGTCACAAAAAAGTTTCCCTTTCTTCAACCTGAATCAGACCCTTTTTCCTTGCTTGGGAGAAAGCTGCTTCAATTATTTGGAAGAAATCTTGAGTCTCTGCTTCAAGGAGGGGCAGAAAAGAAGCAAATTAATGAAAACCCAGGATCGGGTTATGAAGACCCACAGAGCAGATCTCTTTCACAAGCATCCTTGAGATGCCACCGGGGTGTCCTGTTCAGCCTGCTTGATTCCCCAGGGGACGTGCCAGCACCCCTGGGCACCCCATGCCTCGCAGCCTGCTGCCTGGCATCATCCCTCCAGGACATCTGGCACCGATTCCAACCAGACTGTCATTTCCAGGTCAGTCTCCGCATTTCTGCTGACCACGTTGCCTCCATCATGAGATCATGTCTTTCCAGAGGAATCCTGCTAATGCCTTCATTCTGCGAGGCCGGTATATATAGGGGGAGCTTCCCTGGGGCTGCACTGCGCAGTCCAGCCAAGGCATCGCCGTCTCCCCAGCAGCGGCACTGCCCCTTCCGCTCTCCCCTTGCAGCCACAGGTCTCAGCAGCAGCAGCAGCAGCAGCAGCAGCAGCAGCAGCAGCATGGACATTACCATCCAGCACCCCTGGTTCAAGCGTGCTCTGGGACCCCTCATTCCAAGCCGTTTGTTCGACCAGTTTTTTGGAGAGGGTCTCCTTGAGTATGACCTCCTGCCTTTGTTCTCGTCCACTATCAGCCCCTACTACAGGCAGTCCCTCTTCCGCAGCGTGCTGGAGTCGGGCATTTCAGAGGTAAGGGCCCTTTGATTTCCTCTCCTTTTCCTTCCTCTCCCTCCTTATGCCTCCACCTGCTCCTCCCCACCCACGTCTCACACTGCTGTAGCCCCGTGTGAGGGGACAAGGAAGACCCCAGAGCCACAGCCCACCCACCCCTTCTTGGGCACAGAGGGAAACCCTTTCTGGGGACAAGGCTTCCCTTGGAGAAGCAGGAACCATTTTGGCTCCTTTTGAGGGTTGTTTCCAACATGTACAAGGCTGGTTTTGCTGCTCTGTGCCCGCCAGCCGTGTGGTGAAAAGCAAGGCTGCTCCCAGAGCAAGAACCTATGAGGGCAACTCGCCTTGGGAGAGGCCCCTGGCAAGTGGGAGCTTTCTCCACCTCCTCGTCCATCTTGGTGGTTTTAGTAATCCCTCACTGAAGGACCCTGGAGCAATTTTCTGAAGGGAACTGTAGGGGAATGTGTAGCTGTGGGGGCCATGGTCTGAAATTCAGGGACAGGTGCTTTCTGTAGCCCTCTCTTACTGCTTTCCTCTCAGAGCTACGACCACAAAGAAACCATAAATCACTGAAAGGACAAAACACATGCTACCAGAGAGTCTTACAGTGGTTTCCATCCCCTCTCTGTGCCTGGTCCATCTGGCAGGTCACTGAGTGCTAAAGTGTCCCTGGCACAAGAACAGCAGCAAGGAGTGACACCTCTCCCCAGAGCAGTAGCCAAGGTGCAGTCTCCCAGCATCCCTGACACCTCCCACGGCCTCTCAATGTCCCTGGGTCTCCACAATGGGAAGAAGACCCCCACTGAGGCCCAGAGTCACAGAAGGACAAACTACCAGACCACCTCTTTTCTGGCTTTGAATCTGTGGTGCTGTTGGTGCTGCTTCCACACGCAGAGCTCAGGTCTCACTGTGTGACAATGCTCGTTTCAGGTGAGGTCTGATCGGGACAAGTTCACGATCATGCTGGATGTAAAACACTTTTCTCCCGAAGACTTGAGTGTGAAGATTATCGATGACTTTGTGGAAATCCATGGCAAGCACAGCGAAAGGCAGGTAAGTGGAAGTGACGGTGATGGTGGAGCAACTGGGGAGCCCAGCTCCGTTTTCCTTCTTTCCAACGGTTCTCAGCTGAAAGAAAAAAAAAAAGAATCTATCAGAAGAAGGAGTTAATTATGAATTGTCATTATTGGCATGGCCTGTTCCCATAGAGCCCCCACCTGATATCTGACAATAACAAGCTAATCCACTCCTCTTTTGTTTATTTTCAATCATCATCTTCCATAACCGTCAGATGACGATGTCCATTGTTCACTAATAACACTGGGCCAGACACTGAACATCATCTGGCGCTGCCCAAGCGTGGCTGAGTTTTCATAAGCCAGAATCCTTAGTGAAAACAGAGTTTTCATATGCCAGTCTGGGAGAGAAAAGCAAGAGCAAACAAAACAAAAGAAAACCAACCAAGTGCCTCAGGCTTGGAAACTTTTAACACGTATGTCATGGAAATATCTGTGGGGGTCGAAAAGTGAATTATACCAGCAGGGGTTTAATTCTTCTCATACACATTTTTGGCCAGACAAAGCTCTAGCCTGGAAACAGTATGTATTTTTTAATATAGTTATTATTCTCATGGCCAACTTAAAAAAAATAATTGCATTTCTCATTCTTTTGGCCAAAAAAAAAAAGGGGGCCAGTATTGTGTACTTTGGCTGACACAGCATTGCAGCCTAGTAAATAAATACATGGGTGCACACATCCACCTTGCTTTTACCTTCCCAGACCTCCAGACTTTGTCTCCAAGCATCCTTTGAAATCGGAAGCCCAAATCAGGTCCCAGCCTGCGATCAAACCTATGGCCAAAATCACTCTGCTCAGCTCTTGCAGCTTCAGGGGTGTCACAGGGGACACCTGCCCCTACAAACCTGTAAAATTAAACCCAGCAGAGATGTGCCCAGAGGTCCTGGCAGCGCAGTGCACGATAAGCCAGGGGGAATGTGGATCTCCTGCTCCAAGGGAGCCAGACAAAGGGAGGAATGGTGTGGTACCTGAGGGTTTCTGACAAGCCTTCCCCCCTTTCCCCACTGCCTCTCAGGATGACCATGGCTACATCTCCCGGGAATTCCACCGCCGGTACCGCCTGCCCGCCAACGTGGACCAGGCTGCCATCACCTGCTCCCTGTCCAACGATGGCATGCTGACCTTCTCGGGCCCCAAGGTCCCCTCCAACATGGACGCCGGCCACAGCGAGAGGCCCATCCCCGTGTCCCGGGAGGAGAAGCCCACCTCCGCGCCCTCCTCCTAAGCCCACCGGCCACCGCGCTGCGCAGGCTGCCACCGCCTGCAGGCCTCATTCCCAGAGCCATTGCATAGATATCAGTGAATATCTAGAGGGGTTTCTCCTGTTGGTTCCTCCCCCACTTTGTTTCCTCTTTTTTTTTGTTTTCTTTTTTGTTTTCCCCCTTTTCCCTTGGATGGAACGAGGGGCTGGGTGAGCGGCTGGTGGACTTGGAAGCTTAAACCTTGTGGGGATGGCATGGATGGCGATGCTGCCATGCTGCTGTACTTGCTGAAAGGGTCTTCGTCCGGTGCTGTAGCCCATATCCACCATCAGGTAGGAAGGAGTGCACAAGTAACGCTGGCTCCTGGTGCACCAAGCCTTGAGGCGAGGCTTGGAGCAGGGGAAAAGCCCTGCAGAATTGCTGTACCCCACTCAGAGTTAAACTGGTTACTCTCAAACAGCAACAGAGCCAAGCCCCGCACTCAAGACCCCGCGTCCGTGTGACGAACCTGCCATGAGTGCCTTGCAACTGCAGGAGAAATAATAATAATAATTAATAATTAATAATAATATCTCACCTCCGGGGGGTTGCAACGCGTATTTTTTTTTTTTCAGCAAAGTGTTTAAGTGTCTCTGTTCACACCTCTGCCCTGTCATTTCCCTTCGGGACAACTGACAGGAGGACAAGCACGTCTTTCCACTGTCTTTGTAGGCCCTCGGGGGGGAGAGAGGCGGGCTCACGGCTGTGCAGAGGCTTCTCATCCCCAGCCAGCTCTCCCCAGCCTGTGCGTGACACACCGTCTCCCTTGCTCTCTCCCTGTAATTCTAGGGTAGCTCCACCTCTTCCACTGGTATCTGGCGCTCAACCTGAGAACGTGGTCAGTGGCGGTCAATAAAGTGATATAGGAAACACGCAACCGGCGTTGGGGTTTCATTTGTTCCCTTGTAAGGCTTTTGAAGGTCGGTGTGGTGCCCAGCACCACTTGGAGGGTGTGCTTTCCACCGCTGGAAGTACATTTTGTGAGGATGAGTCGCTTTTCCTTTCGTGGTCTCATTATCCCTCATGCAAGCAAAACAGAAGGATCAGAAAAAGAACAAAATTCAGCAGCCTGACCACCACCCCATTCCTTCAGATCATTTTGTCAGTACAAACAGCAGTTCAAACCTCATGGCCATGGAACCACGTGAAGGATTTAATCTGAAATTAATGACTAAAATTGTTTGATGGCAGGGTGAGCGGGGTGGAGGTACAAACTCTCCCTGCAGCTGCCTCACATGAAATCTACAGCTCCAGGGTCTGCATGGACGTGAATACCCAAGACTAAAGGTTTCAGCACTCATGCTCTACTCAAATAGCTTTCCACGCAGATGGATATCCAGGGTGTTTAGGAAAGGCTGGTGACTCCACATCCCCATAATTTACCACACAGGTAAAATCATCTCGGACAGTTCTTGCTCTGCCAAAAAACTGAGCCCACCAACCTCCTCCTCTTTGATGCAGATTAGCTGTGAAAAACAGAGAAAATAAATGCAGTTGTTTGCTGGTTGTTTTTTTTTTTCCTCACGGCGTGGGCTTAAATATTAATATGACCCATAAACACAGAAGCTCTGGGACTATTTAAATTTAAAAGACACTTTCTTCTGCCATATCTCGGCCAAAACTCAGGGAGGCCTGGGAGTCAGGAGCAGAGGCATCGCCTCTTATCCAGAGAAAGGGAGTGTGCCCTGGGGCTCTTCCCAGTCCCCTGCCTGCATCTCCGAGGGATCATTACTGGGACCAGCATCACAGCACCTCTGGCACAGCCTGGGAGAGGGGCAAGGCTGCAGGAGGGGGAAAGTGCTGCAGAAGCAGGAAAAAATGGGGAAAGGCGGGAGATTACTGTCTGGTAATTAGAAAGCAATAAATCCCCTCAGCGTCTGACACTATTTTAAACCAATTTTTTACTGAGATTAATTACAGGGCAATCTCGGAGCTTTCTACCACAGATTGTGCAGCCTGTTGTGTTTGCATCTCCGGGGGAGGGGCGTGAATGAGCGCTCTTTGGGAAAGGGCAGTTTCCTTCCAGGAGGGAGCTGTAGCTGCAGGCATGGAAAGGGCATCTTAACCAAACCTGCCTTGTTGCTTTGCCTGGTGCTAACAGGTCCCCAGCCTCTGCTGCTTTCCCTTCAGATGCTTCTTCCTGCCAGAGCCTCGGTGCCTCCCTGCCACGTGCTGACATCTCTCTCCTTCCTGACAGAAACCCAGCAAAGCCAGGAGGAAAAAAAAAAAAAAATCGAATCCCAGACAATTGACCCCCATTCAAACCTCTCAGAGGTGTAAAAATAGGGAAACATGCTTTGAGCGTGATCGGTGTGCAAATGTTACCTGCAGGTACCTGAGCAGCCTGTGTGTCTGTCAGGGCCATGAAATGACATTTGAACCATGTGTGGGCCCCTTTTTATGCCTGGCTGGCAGAAAGTGAGAGTTTTGATAGAAAATGATATAAATGCAATTAAAAAAAATGATAAAAATGATAAAAATGATAGAAAATGCAATCCAGGCAGGTTTGAGGCAAGCCAGGAGCCATGCAGAGGGGGCAGCAGCTCAGGATCCATGCTGCCCCTCACTTTTGGGGACACCAGACCATTACTGTCTCCCTGCCCTGAGAAGGGATGATTTTAAAGCCTTTTGCAATCCATCAGCTAATTAAAACCATAAGCAGCTCTGAAAGCCTCTGTGCAAGGACATTGGGGTGTCTGGTGGTGTTTTGTGTAGGATGGGGAATGTGTCACTGAAGGCTCCCCAGCCTGTCCCCGAACCCAAAGCCCCTCTGACCCCAAAAGGCTCATCCACTTGCAGAACAGCTTGAGCACTGCCACTAACACCTGTGTGTCACTCAAAATATTTTACCTTTTTCACCTAGAAGTTTTCCCAGTCATGTGTCTCTCGGATGTTCCTTCTCTTCCTCCTCTTCTCTGCAAAAATTCTTGTTTCCTTTTGCTGAGATTAATTTTCATTAAAGAAATCCTTGTTATTCAAAACCTATGGTGGTTTCAGGAAGGAGCTCTTCACCACAGCTTTCTTTGCAAATTCGCGTGTTAGAAAGGTGTTGATAACACTCTTTAAGGGTTAACAAAATTTCTTGGAGGTCTTTTGGTTGAGAATTAGTCAACGGTTTTACAATGGAGGGAAAGGCAGCAAAGGACCCTGCCCACAGGGAACTTTCAAAGTGTCTGGGCAGTTTGTGAAGCGTGGCATTTAACCAGGGGCTTCTGCTCAGGGTGACTATACATCCTTTTTGCAGTGTGTTTTTGTTACCTGCCCTCCACTTGTCACCCCTCTTGGCAGTGGGATAAGGAGGATTCTCCTCATCCTGCTCTGGAGAAGGCACCCAGAGCTCACACAGCTCTGCAAGGGACTGGGCAGTTAATGGATGCTGCATCCTCTGCCTGCTGATTGATTAATTTTGGAATTTTTCCCCTGGCAGAAGGACAGCCCTGGAAACAGGGAGGGATTGCCTGGCAAAGCCGTGTCCCCACGGGGTGGCAGCCTTTCCTGTGCTTTGGCACTCCGAAGGCTCCCTTCTCCCCGGGTTTCAACATCTCCCCAGGGAGATGGGACCCGGGGCACAAGGCAAGCAGGCACATGGACCCAACCAGAGTTGCACAATTCTGGCACTCCTTGGTTTCTGATTGATTTACAAGTTAGCCAGTGCTACATAAAATCTGGGAGTAGCCTGAAAGTTTACCAGCATTTTTCACCCAAAGCAAATTCTGCCACATGCAATCTCTGTAACCCCTCATCTCCTTGGCATCCTCATCAGGATTTGGGCTCTGCTACACAGGTCTCTAGAATCTGGAATTAAAATAGCAGTAGCTGCCTCTGTTGGCAAAAAAAAAGGGTCTCCAAACATGTAAAAAAACCCCCAGTATTCTCTCAAAAGAACACTGGGCACACCTTTGCAGTTTATTGCTGCAGTGTTGGGCACGTAAATCTGGGAGATGCAGCCAGAGGAGACTGTAATGACGTGGACTCTGCCCCCCCTAACTTGGACTTTGTCCCTCTGGTGTGACCTCTTGTCAGGACTGGCTTGGGAAGCCACCAGCTCACACAAGGAGAGCAGGTGCCTGCTGTGTCCCTCATTTCCCAGCTCCTGATCGGGCTTTTCCCAGGGGAAATGCAGTCAGGATCCATCCAGAACCCACAGAATGGGGCTGGAGCCTGGTCACATGGCTGGTGCTTCACTTGCAATTAACTGTCCTTTTTAATGAAACATGTGAGCTTGGGACAGGCGCAGATGTTTGTGGCATTTCTGAGAGCGCAGCACAAGTGGAATAAAAATGAAATCTCGGTCAGAGAGGCTGAGGCAAGATGATGGAGTGACGCAAGTCGACCAAAGCTCAGGAGACTTGTCTCTGCCTCAAAGTTCATCCTCCAGCTGACTTGCAGAGATCTAGCACACAGCATGAGGGCCCTGAACTCCTCTGAGAGAGAAAATTGTCAGTCTGCTTGGGGAGGGTGAGACCAGCTGCCCCAGGGTACAGGCAGAGGCTGATCCACAGGGCCCTGGAGCCTCCCTAAAGCACTCATTGCTTCCAGAGTGGGCTGTGATGTCTCGCTGGAGCTGTTTTGGGATGGCTGAGGGTCACTCTATGTAAGGGTCCAGAGGTGGGGAGGCCGTGCATGGGGTGGGTTCAGCACACGAGCTCTCGAGTGGCTCATGGACAGTGTGACATTGCCTGGCGTGGGTTGGCATCGCCCAGGGGAAATGGCAGCTCAGCTGGCAGTCACAAAAAGGGGAATTTCCATTATTTGCTTGTGGGGCTTTGTCTGTTAAAATTTCAAAGCTGGTTGATAATTTCATTATGCTCTGATCAGGGGAAAAGGAGCATTGCTTAATTCAGAGTCTGCTCTGCCTTTCAGGCCATCGGTGTGTGAAGATCTGCCCACTTGTGTATTTCAGTGTACACAAAACCTCTAGTATCCAACACAGCACTTGCACACGAGCAGCTTTATTTCCTTGGCGCATTAAGTGCTGTGCTCAGAGATGCTGCACCCGAGGATTTTTACATATTCATCCAAGTATTCCTGCGGTATTCCAAAGAACAGGCTCTGGTCTCGCGTCTCGGTCCCTTCCTGATGCTTTCCTGCGCTGCCCGCCCGGCGGGATCCGGGACGGGCTCCGCTCCGCTCCCGGGAGGTGGCAGCAGCCCCTCGCCGGTGGGACCGAGCATCCTCCCCGGCTTGGAAGGGAGCGCCCGACGGAAAGGTCACACTCGGTATTTGCCGAGCATCTCCTGCACGTTCCTCCAGAGAACCTTGGGGTTTTCCTTTTTCCTCTCTTTTTCTCCCCCCTCCCCGATCCCCAGCAATAATTATTTCGGTTTTCTTTTCCCTCTGGGCTTTGACACGGTGCTCAGAGGCAGCGGAGCAGCGCCATTGCCCACGCTGTCTCCGTTTTCCACCCACTCAGGCTGATGTCAGCCCCTCGCTGCAGGATTTAATGCACTGCTGTCTGCCTTCCACGCTGCTTATTGCAACGCCTTTTTGTTGCCCTTTTTTCCCTTCTGCTGGGGAAATCTCGCAGCCAAAGCCTGGCTCCCACCTTTGATGCCTTTTTCCTCCCCGCTGAGCCAAGCTGAAGGATGAGACATGCAGGATCACCCTGCCACTGAGTCACCCGAGTGGAAACAAGGGGGAGCCCAGGGGAATAGGCCCCTCAAAGTGTTTTGCAGGCCACTGAGGGTCAAAGAGGTCCCTTTTATTCCCCCCTTGTCCCTTACATGAGCTCAGGACACCCGGCTGAGTCTTGCACGGAGCAACATTTGGCTCTGATGATGTTGATATTGAGATAACTCAGAGCTCAGTAAAAGCCTTTGAAAATCTGCTTCATAGCTCTCAGTGCTGACTAAGGAAGGTCTGGGGTTTAATTTCCTGCCATGTTTTTGTTGTTATTGTTGTTTGTTTTCACTCAAAGGGAACTATTTGGGACGTCTAGCCTTGTCTCCGCTGGTTTTGCTGGAAGGCTCCTTGGGCTTTTCGGAGGATTTGCATGTTGAACTCTCTCACACTGTAAACAAAGCGTGTCAAATCCCTCCCAAGGATGCTGATTTTCCAAAGCATTCTTTAAGAGCCTGACCTTTCTTCTCCAATAATTTATGAACCACTTCCAAACCCTCCACAAAACAGTAATGCAAAAAGCCTGACTTATTTATGTGCTTCAGCAGGCCATAGGGGTAAGAAAAGCTATACATAGCTTTGTTTCAGTCTCTGGATATGTCATTCTTTCCCCTGTGAGGTTCATGACACCAGGATCTATGACCCTGTCCACGGGACTGAAGCCAGGAAGCCCAACAGGCTCATTCAGCCCCCGTAGCAATTTGGCTTCCCCTGAGATGATTTCTGCTTCTCACTGATTTTCAACCTGTCAGCTCAAAGTCTCACCTGAATTTAATGCGAAACAAATACCCTGTCACATCAGCACAGGGAAAATGGAATACGATGAACTTAATTAGCACTGGCAGGGTGGTTCAGCAGAGTCTGGGAAAGGATTTTGTAGAGGAAAGCAATCGTTCACAATTTTTTGCTAGGCTGTAGTTTCTCAGCAGTACACACCAGAGCTGACATGCAAGCCTGCCAGGCTGGCTTTTCTCTTCCAGGCACTACTAACGCCCTATCATTTCATCTCCCTATCATTTCAGCCTAATAAAAAAGGCAGCACAGAGTAAGAGGGGTGTAGACTGGGATGCATGGAAGGCTCAAACAAGAAATGGTATCAGTGGGTGAGCTGGAAAAGTTGGCTATAACAGTATTTCCATCTCTCTTGGGAAAAAGCAGCCCAGCCACACTTCACCTCTCCTGGGGGGTGGGCAGGTAAGTCAGAGATAAAGTCTCCAGCTCAAGAATTAGGTATAGATGAACTCCTTTATGGTTCAGTAACACAAACTTAAAAAAATCCAAAACGAAACACTGATTAGAAGCTATATATGTATTTTTCTCCTTTGATAAGATGAAGTGCAGGAGCTACTGTAGCACCTGAAACACTTGTAAATGCTCTCCAGTGGAGTGTAGCAGAATTCAGCTGTGGTCACTGTGCAGCTGGACTGTCCTGCTCTCCCTCCTGGCAGCTGATGCTCAGAGTCAGCCACTGAGGGGGACTGAGCTGGCATTTGAGTTTCTCATTCACTTTTGTGCCTGGCAAATTGCAGGAGGCTGCCTCACCCTGTGACTTCCATGTTTGGGTCATTAGCCAAGCAGCTGAAAATGCATTAATTTAACCAAGAGATTAAAAAAGCCCCCAAAACCAGAAAAACAACCAATGAAACAAAAAAATAATTAAAATAAAACAAGACAGAAGAGTCTGACAGCATTTTACCTGCATGTTTTGGAATAAGGCAGCATAGATGGAAGGAAAAACTCATACCCACAGCACTTGTGGTTTCATTTGCTCAGAGCTTTCACTGCCAGCCCTTGCAGGAGGGGTTTGCAGCAGGGGTGATGTGGTGACAGGAATCAGCCTGAGGTGAGCAGTCACTGTGCCAAAATCCCCTCTCCCTGTGACCACCACAGCACATGGGTCAGAGAGGGGTTTCTCACCACATACTTGCACCAGAGAATAAAGTCCCCCAATAAATCAGATGTGAACTCACGTTTCTCAAGCCTCTGAGGTGAAATGCTCTCCTTACCTTGGAACAGAACCAGACACCGAGGTCTCTGGCATATTTTGCTGCAGCTGCAATGTCTCAGGACACAGCCAGGTCAAAGGGTTGCAGACAGAGGGAATATTTTTCATTGTATCCACTGGCACAGCTGGAAAAATTAGAGGAGATTTTGAGCTCTGAAGCCAATCTACAAGTCAGTGAGGACTTTGAGGGATGAGCCTTGACCGTGGTTGTTATGGTAGGCTTGACATTGCCCCCTTCCACTGCTGTGGATGGCCTGCAGGGAGGTGCAGGGAGGACAGTGGCAGCACCCACATTTCCCAGACTTTCTGCCAAAATTTTCCTGCTCCGTGCCTGTGCTGCAGCCCTTCCATGGGCTCCCAGGTGCTGTCAGCACTCCTGTGCCTGCCAGTGAATGGGAGCAGAACTGGGAGACCATGCAACAGCAGCAGAAACCTGGTTTAACCTCTTGTCTGGTAAGTTCACTTCTCTGATAAACCTTAAAGAAAGAGAAGATGGAAGTCTGGCCATTACAGAGGGGTAAAGAGGTTGGTAGGACACAGTTAAACTGTTATTAATTCTTGTTATAAGATAAGCATGAAAATTCGGTATAATTTTTTATGTTAACAAGTGCACTGTAAACGTACAGTGTACAGGAGCCTGGCAGAAAACCCTTCTGGACCATGAGATTGCTTTAGGGCTGGATGCTCTGGGTGCACAAGCTGCTGGGGTGGCTCTGTGCAGACAGATTATGTGAGATCAGGTGGCTGCATGAGCCCTGCACAGGCAGAGTTGGGACAGGGAGAGGGAATTATGGAGCCCCTTGATAGTGGGGAGCAATGTTTAAGCATGACAAGATTTAAGAAGCCAGAAGAGGGGCAGAAGAGGAGGGGCATGAGGAAAGAACATTTGCAATAGTGTGTAGTGAGAGGACAAGGGGGAATGGCTTCAAACTGACAGAGAGTAGGTTTAGATCAGATATTGGGAAGAAATTCTTTACTGTGAGGGTGGTGAGGCCCTGGCACAGGATGCCCAGAGAAGCTGTGGCTGCCCCATCCCTGGAAGTGCTTAAGGCCAGGTTGGATGGAGCTCTAAGCAACCTGGGGTAGTGGAAGGTGTCCCTGTGCATGGAAGGGGGTTGGAATGAGATGGGCTTTAAGGTCCCTTCCAAACCATCCTAGGATTCTGTGAGAAGCAACCACAGGACACCAAGCACCAGCATCAGCTGGGAATACTCAAGGGGTGAGGGCTGTGTGCCAGGATCTGTGCCTGGAGGAGGCTTTTGTGTTATTTTGAGGCTGGTGGGCAGGTGCCCTGGGAAAAAGTGTGGGTGTTGTTACCCTTGTTAGAGCTTTTTGGCAGCATCAGCTCACAGAGGATGGACAAAATTCAGACATGTTCTGGTGTGGAGAAAAATCTCCTGGGGAAAGTCCCTGCAGCTGGAAAGCCAAAGACTCCTTGGGAAAGCCCCAGACTATCCCCAGCATGAGGTGGTGGAGAAGAGGCCTCAGGGGAGAGGATGAAGTTGTGCATAGGTGGAAACCCCCCTGCCCACCCCAAAGGGAGGGCCCAGAGCCTGGCTTTGGGCTGGGGGCACAGTGGCACTGCCTGGGATATCTCCAGGGCATCAGCTGGGCTTCTGCAGGGAGAACATGAAGAGAGGGAACAGCCACTTTTTTTGTTTGTTTGGGCTTTGTTACAAGTTATGTGCTCCACAGCAAAGCACCAGCTTTCCCTGCTCCAGAGAAACTCAGAGTTTTTTTACTGGGTTCCCTTTGAATCTTTCTCTCTTCTAGCTGGTGTCTTCCCCCGAAAGGCCACTGCCTTTTGATCCATTCACCAGTCCCTGGCACTGCCCCACATCCAGACCGACTCCAGCTCTGCCTCCAGGTGCCCTCCCTTCTGCAGCCAGCTCCCAGCTGCCTCCAGCAGCTCGCTCCTGCTCACCTCTGGGATTAATTCCTGGTGTTGCACCCCTGGGGCAGCTGCTCAGCCAGGTCAATTTGGCAGCAGTGCTTTCCAAATGAGTCAGTTCTGAGCGGGGATGGCAGGCAGTGAACAGACACATCCGGTGTGTGCAAAGGAAGGCCCAGAGCTCTGTGTGGTACACGTGCAGTGGGAATGACAAAGAAGCAACAGAATGGTAGACTCACAGAGTTTTTGGGTTGAAAAGGACCCTAAAGATCATCTATTTCCAACCAAATGCCAGACTGCTGACACTAATCAAAGTGTCACTTCACCCTCAGTTGTGTGGACACGGTGACACCACCACGCTGGGAGCACTGTGGGGACCAGCAGGCACCAACAATTCAGCTGAGCCTTGCAAAATGCCAGAACCTTTATCCAGAGCTTCCCCTTTCCACAGCTAAAATCACAGCTGAAAATAACCCTCCATTCCAAAGGATGGCCCTGTCTGAGCACTTGGTGTGCCCACGGTGCATGACAAGGGGGTTATTTATTGCCAGCATGCCGAGAATAGGATTTTACAGGGAGAGGGAGGGTGACAAAGCCTATTCCCAGCAAGCTGGGACATTTTGACACCTGTTACTGAGTTAACCAATGCACTCACATGCATCAGAGATGTATGGAGTCATCAAGGTCTGCTGCAACACTTCTGAGCCCTCAAACTTTCCAGTTGCCACCAACACGCTGGCCAGTGTCTGGGGCTCCCCTTGGACCCTGCCTATACATTTATTTTGCTTGCAGTTGGATCTGGCTTGGCAGTAGAACTCCCCCAGCAGTAACGTGAGGTTCCCTTCACTTTTTTAAGGGTCAAAGCCCCAAGCAAAAACCAGAAGGCTGCACACCAGTGGAATGGGTAGAGTGGAGGCTGCTGAGCTGCCCCGCTGGTGCACTTGGGAGTGTCAGTGGGGAAGGGACTGCCTGGTTCTCCCCATCCAGTCCCCTCCTGTCATGAGCAGCCACATGAAAGCCTGTCCTGCCCAGCACAGCTCACAGAAGATTTTCTTCCCAAGCCTCGGTGCGCTCTAGAACACAAAGCACTTCCTGACCACCCTTGAGCCAGCTTAGATCAATAGGGCAAAAGATCAAAACACCCAAACTCTGCTGCATTAGAGGGGCACAGCAGGTGAGCTGAAGGGCCTTGCCTCCAGCACCCCAGCAGGAGAAGGGTGCTTGGAGATGAAAATGCAGGGAGCAGTCTGCAGAGGAGGAATCCTGGGAAATCTGCTTTCAGCTTGCTCATGCTTTTAGAAGTTTGTAGGAAGCGTGGGGCAGCTCAAACTCGCATGCAATGAGCAGCTGAGAAAGGATTTGGGGTCAGGTTGTGGATGGCAAGCCCCGCCATACATTTCCCACCCCTATTAGTTACTCTTCTCTGGGCTGCAAGGATAGGATTCAGCTGTCCTAACTTTGGAGGCCTAGGGTAGGCATCTCAGTCTGAGCTCGCTGTCCTTTTCTCCCTGGGCAGGCAGTGGATAGGAGTAGCTGTTCCAAGGACACACTCCAGCTAACCCATTCCTAGCCATCTCCACCAGGAAGGGAGGTACTGCTCCCAGGATGGGCTGTCCTTTGGCCAGGAAGATCAGGAGGAGATAATTAATTTTAAGTGTCTACATCTGAGTGGATGAATCTTATCCAAAGCACTCACCTCCTGCTCAGGAAGTCCTGAGTTCAGAAGACCTGCTGGATGACTTTGCTCCTCATCTGAGTGCCTTGAAACCTTCCTTGTGGATTGAGTGAGTGCCAGGCTCTCCCTCTGGGTAGCATCCTGGAGCTCAGATGAAAGGTGTGCCCAAGCACAGACTCATGCAGAGCCCATGTGGTGGTAGAGGAAGTTGTGGCAGAGATGTGAAGATTGGTACAAAAGGAGAAGGAGTGGGAATATTGGTATGCCAAACTCCCGAAGGAGCAACTGGCAGGAGGGGGACAGGAGGGATGGTTAGGGTTAGGGTTAGGGTTGGTGGCACCTGGACTGTCAGGTCTTTGAGAGGTACATCTAGGGACAGCTCCTCAGAACACCCAGATCAGGAGACAAAGGACTCAGGAGACAAAATTGTGATGACTCACGGGGAGGTGTGGCAGGATGGAGAGACTCATCATTGTCAGCGCCTGATGAGTGAAAAACAGCATCTCTGAACCTGGACAGTGTCACTTGGGGGACTTGTGAGGACTGGGCAGCCAGTGCTCCTGGTCCTCTGTGCCAGCATGAGGAATCGTGGCCAGATCAGGTGGATACAAACTCCTCCTCCTCCTCAGTGCTTAGGGTTATGTGACTGTGATAGTATGAGGGAGTGACTTTCATTTTGTTTAAAAATAAATCACTCTTCTCCACTTATCAGGTCTGGCATTGAACTTTATTGCATTTTTATTCGTATTGCAGCATTGTTTCCTGCAGCAGAGAAACAAGTCTGGACTGGGAAATGGGCTTGGATAGTCTCTGGTCCTGGAAGGCTCTGAAGGCAGCCTGGTGGGTTTGTACTTGTAATGCCTCTGTGGTGTCAAGCTCCATCAGAGTCTAAGGCTACCCTGAGCTTCCCAAGTGAAAGGCATGGCTCAGGTTTGCTTGAGACTTGGCCGTGGCTTGTCTGACAGATCTGTGAATCCCTAAAACCCTTCAGCTTTCGCTCACTCGTTTTACAGGCTCCTGATGAGCTACAAGAAATTCACCTCTGCATTGACCACAGACTATCCCAAGCTGGAAGGGACCCACGAGAATCATCCCAGCCCAACTCCTGGCCCTGCATGAGACAGCCCCAGGAATCCCACCAGTGCCTGAGAGCGTTTTCCAAACATGTGCAGAGCCAGGTGTGCCAGTGCAATGTGGGCAAGGGCGGATCTGGAGCCCTTGGGCCATTGTGCAGCCCCTTGGTCTGGGATTCCCATCCCTATGGAGAGCCTGACTTTGGGCTGCCAGTTTTTTCTTGAATCTCTTTTTGCCTTGGAAGTTTAAAGCAGAGATTCCCATAGGAAAGGTGCCTTCCCTCTTTGGTCTGAGGCTGGCTCAGTATCTTCTGAGTGACCACCTGGACACCAACTCTTGGGGAACCAAGGCAGAGAGAGGGGGCAGTATGGGATAGATTTCCAGGGTCTTTGCACGCTGGGATAAACAAGCCAATGGAATGTATGCTCAGTGTGTATTCCATGGCTGGAATTTCTACTTCAGTGTGTGTTAAATTCCTGCCCTGTTCAGCTGCACACCGTTATCATTACAGTGTTACCATATTTCAGACATCCTTCTCCACGTGGGGTTCTATAGGACCTCCAAATTTCTGGGTACCCCCCAAGAATTTCTTAGTTTTTTAACACACATACACTTCAGAAAAGGAGGAAAGGATCAAACCTAGACCAGCTGAGCCAATGAGGCATTCAGCTAAACACAGCTTTTTTGTGCAAAGGCCCAGCACGGAGATGGTTTTGCAAAAATCTTACCAAACACAAATTGAAAACAGTGGAAGTAGTTTGCAGACTTTTGTTCTTGTTTTTCCACTTTCTGTGGTTTAGTCCCAGCTGGAAAATGAGCCCAAGTTAGCCCCTTGCTCTCTCCCCTCCGGTGGGATAGGGGGGACAGTTGGAAAAGTGAAAAGACCCATGGATTGAGATAAAAACAGTTTCACAGGTAAAGCAAAAGCCTCACACTCAAGCAAAGCAAAACACAAAATTCATTCCCCACTTGCCATAGGCAGGCAGCCATGGGTGTTCAGCCATCCCCAGGCAGCAGGGCTCCATCACAGCTAACAGTGACTTGGGAAGACAAATTAATCACTCCAAACATTCTCCCCTTCCTCCTTCTCCCCCCAGCTCTATATCCTGAGCATGGCCCCATATGGTGTGGGACACCCCTGGCTGTGTCCCCTCGCTGGGCTGAGGGGCAGAAAAGGCCTCGGCCCTGTGTGAGAGCTGCTCAGCAGCAGCTGAAACACCCCTGTGCTATCAACACTGCCTCAGCACAAACCCAAACACAGCCCCACACCAGCCACTGCGAAGAAAATTAACTCTACCCTGGCCAAAACCAGCACATCTCACTTGCCACAAAGTACAAGGATCAAAGACTTCTGACACATCCCAGCCATTCCTGGAGACAGGCTTAGAAGGAGATAAATCTTGGCTTTTCAAAGCCTGAAAGCCACAGGGATATTTGATCAGGGCTGTGTTCTGCCAAGATCCAGAAGGAGGCAGGTGGATGATTTGGCCCTCTTGCAGATGTGAGGGAACATCGTGGGCTTGTGCTTCCCCACAGAGGCCAGAGAGACCTCTGGAGATGTTGCTTTAATTCCCTCAAATCGCTTTGGCAGACAGGAGTCAAATGACTTAAAATAAGGGGCCTCCAAGAAATGAGGCAGGATGCCATCCCTGGGGGCAGCCTGAATGTGGCAAAGAGTCAAGAGATCAGTGGGGAAGAGAAATGTGGGTTAGACTGGTTGTTTTAGAGGAGACCAGAGGCAGTGTGGACTTAGTTGTGTTTGTACACACACGGGAAGGATCTATATCAGTATTAAAACAGGAATTGCTGCTCTGACAAGACATTACCACATCGACTGTGGAGGAGCCAGCCTGCATACTGTAACAGGCTTGGGAGGTTTATTCCAAGTCTTGCAGATGTGGGACTGTTGACACAAACCTAGAATTGGTACCTCTTTTGGAAAATTACCATTATGAGAAGACTCATTAGGGATAATATTCTCATTTCCTTTCTGGCAGCAAATCTGCCAGCTAAAATAGACAGTAGGATGCTTTTCACTGATAGGCAAAGATAGATCCCTGCCTTTTAATTTAAAGGGATAAAATATTTTCATTTTTTAAAGCAACACAGGTCATTTATCTGCATTGTGGCTTTAGCATAGAAAAGACTTTAGTTATTGAGTTTCCACAGGGCAGCCTTAGGTCTTGGTGGGAGTTTTCCAGTGGACAGGCTGAAGGTTTTGTTTCTGCTTTGAGCCGTGCCTTCAGGAGTCCCCAGATTTCGGGTCCAGTTTCCAACCCTGAGGTGCCTTACCAAAGGATTGTAAAGTAACCCTGAGGTAAGAATCACATGAGCCTAGGCCAAGTTTCAGAAATCTCTCTGGTTCTCAGGAAAGCAATGATGCCTTGGGTCAAGCCAGGCTGAAGGTCCAGAGCTTTGTGACTGAGGCAGAGTGAAATGTGAGGGATGTGCCAAGTCCCAGTGCCCACTGCCTGCGCTGTGTGCAGCTCTGGGTGCTGCAGCTCATCTGAAAACGGGTATGTTTGTTTCTCCATGGTGTAACCCAGCTTTGCCAATGGGATTTTGGAGAGACTTTAGAGGACTAAAGCTTCTCCCTTGGCCAGCAATCCCTTCTGCTGGCTTCCTCCCAGGACAACTCTTTTCTTGTCCCAGTTTGAAAATCGCCTTGCCCTGAGGGCAGAGACGTTTCCATTGCTTCCCTCACGCTGCGGTGCCCTGAGAGCACACATAATGAGATAACATTGTGTTCACATTAAAAAATGCCCCTGATTCCTGGTACTGCAAATCTGTGACCGCTCAGCAGCCAGCGTGTGCTCTTTGGGAAAGAAAAACAGCGCTGACCCTGGCTCGGGGGCACGAGCCCAGCTCCTGTCACAAGCCATTGGGAGCTGGGAGCAGATGCTGCTTCTTGGACTGCACATGCAGGAGGGACCAGGGCGTTTCCATCCCTGGCCGTCCAGGTTTGGCACTGCAAAGCTCTGCCAGTGCATCCACAGGTGTTTTTTGCCTGTTGAACGCCTCCTCCTTTTGGGAAGGGTGCAGTACATGGCCACGGGGCAGTGCTGAGCAAACCACGTTGCTGTCGGTTTGTGTTTGACACAGGTCACTTAATCCAGGTGTTTGTGGGCACAAATATCATGTGGGAGAGCCCAGAGATTCCTCTGGCTCAGGGTCATGGGCAAGGTCAACTCAGTGAAGGTAAGTGAGTTTAAGCAGACTAAAATCAGGGCTTGTCTTTTCTCTGAGGAAGGGCAGAAGTTAGAGCCAGACAATTTTTGGAGAAGCCAGGCAGCCCCTGCTCTCTGTTTTCTCTCGCTCCCACTCTGCTGGGTGACAGTGTCTGGCTGGAGCAATCTGGAAAAAATATTTCCAGTTTGAAAGCACCTGTGCTCGGAAATTATTCTCCACTGAAATCAGGGCAGGCAAAATATGCACATTTGGGGCTTCCAAATGAAACTCTGGGCACCTCAACCCACCCTAAGCATGTGTACAACTGCACGTGGAGGCTCCCAGTCAAAACCCAGCTCCCACTATCAAGCCAAGGACGGGCCACACTCCGCTGTGGACATCTGCCATGTGGGTCTGGAGCCTCTGCCAGGCTGGGTGCTGATGTGCTGCTGCAGTGGGGCCAGAATGCTGGGGCCCAGGGCTCTGCCTGCCCTTTGCTGAGACAAAACTTTCCAGGTGACATTTGGGCAGGTAGAGGTTAAAGTCCTTAGGATTTGACCAGAGAGAGAGAAAGAGAGAGAGATTCCTTTTGTGTCCCTGCCCACGATCCTCTTACTTGTTTAGAGAAGGTATTTGAAACAAATGAAGGTTCCTGCTTTGCTTCAGCTGTCTGACACATCCCATCCCTCTCCTCCTCCCCGGAGAGCCCTGCTGGCCCTCCTGCACTGTGCTGGGCTGTGGCCTCTTTCCCAGCTGCACTTTTGACTGGGGACACAAGTTATTGGAAGCCTTTCTAAGGATTCCCATGAAGAATACATCAAAACAACAGAATCAGACCAAAAATTAATTGTTTTTCCATCTGTTGAAAGTTAAAAAAAACTCCCCAGCACCCTCTTTCATTAATCAGTCTGTTTTCTATCTGCTTTTGACCCTCACCTGGTTTATTTAACAATAAAATACAGGCAAGTGTTTTGATTATCTATTGTTGAGAAACTATTAATTCAAGGAAATGTTTGCAGTGGAAGGAAATTTAAGTCAAGGAGGATTTAACCTTGGAACAGTCCTGGGAGCAGTGGGAGTGTCTGTGGGACGTGGTGGCCGTGACACCCTGGTCCAGCACACCCCAGGAGGCAGCAGAAGGGGAAGGAGTGGTCCATAAAATACCCAGTTATTCCTGCTCTCCACTGAGCCAGAAACTTCATGGAGAAAGGTCCCTTCCTAGCTGATTTGGGGCTGTTGCTCTGGCCCAAAAGAGAGCAGGGAGACAAGAGTGAGAGTGGCCCCCTGCTCCACACCTTTATAAAGGGTGGTAACATTTTCTGCTTTGCAAAAGAGATGGATTTTTTTTCCCCAGAGGGTGTCTGAAAGCAGCCAGTTCCTCAGATTTTCTCTGCTAATGCCTGATATATGGTGCAATCCACGTGTAGATCCAGATGGCAAACACTGCAGTGTGAGGTGGGATCCACATCCAGGGTTTGATCCACCTCATCAGTACTGGAATGACAGAGGTCATTTGGGTAACTGAGTCAGATGCCCCCACCACCATCATTGGTCAGGAATATCCAAAACCACACAACAGGACCACCTTCAAGAGTCATTTCTGTGTCTTGAGACAGACCCTTCTCTCCCCAAATGCAGAGTCCTACATCTGTAACTCCTGGGGTGACTACAGGCAGACAGGAGATATCCTCTAGTGCTTTCTCAGCTCATAGCCCAGCTTAATTGGAGTAAAATAATAAAAATACAGTAAAAAGCAATAGCAGTAGCAATAGTAATAGTAACAGTATAAATAACTGGATAAATGACAACAAGCCCAATGTAGTAGAGATGAGGGGAAAAATCAAACTCTTTATCCTGAGAAATGCAGTTTCCACCTACAGCAATCTGAAGTCTTCCTTCTGGAAAACTTCTGCAATGTCTCTCTTACTTCAAGGGCTCCACTGCCAACAGGAGCCAAGTAGGAAAATTGAGAAGGCAAAGCAGGAGCTGATGTGACAGCAAAGAATGAACTGATTTTAATTTGCCCAGACAGCCCTGACATCCCTGCCTGCCCAAAGGACGCTGTTGCTAATGGGATGGGTGGCAGGTCCTGAACCCAGGCCCTCAGCCAGGGAAGCTGCACACATCCCTCCCCTGGGAGAGGCTCCACGTCCATCCCAGAGCATGGATCACTCACCTGTGGGGCTGAACAGCTCAGAGGGGAGGAGAGGAGAAATGAGGAGAGCCGGGGCACAAGGAAGGACCAGGTGCTCCCAGGCTGGAGGAAGCTGAGGAACAGCCTTGTGCCTGGTGACCCGTGAAGGCTGAGCCCACACTGACTGCCAGAGCAGAGCAGGGCTGGACTCCACCTGCTGCAAGTTCCTGTAAGACCTCTGTGGTGCAGATCAGGGTTTTAAGGAGGTAAGTAGCAGTGTCTGTGGGGCCCGGGAGAAGCATGGAATGCAGGTGCCAAAACTCCCAGCTTTCTTCTGGCTCTGGCCCTATTGAATTGTGTGCTTTGCTCAGCACCAAAGGCAGGAGGAGAGAGGGACAGGGACCCTTCATTTCTCTGGAGACATCACTCTTGAGCATGGCCATAGAGGAAAATCACAGAATCAGTGAGGCTGGAAAAGACCTCTAAGATCATTGAGTCCAACCTTTGACTGAGCACCACCACATCAACCAGACCGTGGCACTGCATGCCACGTGCAGCCATTCCTTGAACACAAAGATGTTCAGGCTGAGTTGAGGGGCAGGTACCCTCTGTTCAAAGGCTTTCAGAAAAGGCAAATGCCACAGCCTTCCTACTAGCCCATATTACATGCCCAGGTTCCCTCCTTCCCCCGCTTCCAGCTATATTTAGTGCTGAGCACAGACATGGAAAGACACTCCAGACAAATCCTTGTGCAATCCACAAATCTCTACCTGGGCTGATTGCTCAAGTTGCCTTATTAGCATCACACCTGCTTTAAGCACCAAGGCTACCAAATTAGATGGAAAAAACATGCAAATGCCAGTGCAGCTCTCTGGCGAATTAGCATGCTTCCTGCACTGAGGCGGAGATTGCTTGGAGGGGGGAGAAGTAGTAACGTCTTTGGTTAATTATCAAAGCAATTATATCAAATTAGGAGAAAGGATGACTTATAAGAAAAAGCACAAGTATCAATGCTGTCTTATTGACTGGCTGCTGTAAGGATGGCACAAAGAGCAGCTCCTCTGTATGGCCACAGGTACCCATGAGGACGCTTTGCCATCTAACCACCATTTAAAAAATTGTCATTTGATTAAAAATTCCCAAGATTTCTTGGTGTGGTTTTTTTTTTTTTTCCCCTTTAAGATAAAGTTACAGTTTTTTAGAAGGAGCACAAGGAAGAGAAAGGAAACAGCAACTTTTGAGCAGCTGCCGTATCAGCAAAACCCAAGGATGCCACAGCCACATGTCACAGCATCCAGGATCTCCTGTTCCTCTCTCCCAAACAAATGGCTCAGACAGTCCCATGAGCTGTCCCATCCCTCTGGGAGCAACAACCTTCTGCTCTCCTGTCTCCTGGGGCATCCCTGCTGTCCTCAATGGCCCCTAAACCCCTGGGTCCGTCTTCTCCCCCTGTGTTGCATCATCAAAGGACTGAAAGCTTTGATACCTTTCTTCCCAGAAAGCCACAGCAGTTACCTCAAACCATCTGATATATTTTTAAAATAAATGCAGACATGCAGTTCTGCTAGAAACCAAGAACTGGAGGGTCCTGGCAGTGTCCTCTGTTATATTTTGGGGCATCCCAGAGGGCTCCTGCCTGGGAAGTAGCTGTGCTGCCTTGCCCTGTGTCCTCCCCGCAGTTCCTGCTGCAGTGCCGGGAATGGTCCCTCCTGCCCAGCCCACCAGGAATGGGAGAGTGCAAGAAGCAACCAGCATCATCCCTCGAGGAAACACTCCCTGAGTACACAAGCCGTGAGAAATGCATGTGTCTGACACCTGGGACGAGACATATGGAACTCCTTCTCCCTGCCAGAAAAAGCTTGTCCTCTGGAAGTGGACAGCGGGGCCAAAAGAGCTGCCCACTTTAGAAAGGACGGCCCGTCCGCTCCCTTTGCTCGGGATGAAATGCCTGACTTTTGCCACTGAGGAATATTGCGGGCAGCTGTCTGAAAACGCTGCCTTTCCTTTGGGATGGCCTCAATTTTCATGCCTGCTTGCTGAGTCTTAAAAGCTTGTTTTCAGTCGCGTTTGCTTGCAAAGCTCAATTAGCACTTTGCACGCATTTGATCAGGTGCTAATTTAACTCAGGGGACGATTTACCTTCCTAAACATATGCTAATAGTTGACTTCGAGAGAAGAAAAAAAAAAGAAAAAAACATAAAGAAAAAGAAGGGGGGGGAGGGAGGGATGACGAGACAGGATAGAGAGAAAGCAGCAGATAAATTATTTTTAACTGGATCGAAATGATGACATTCCTTTTCCTACTCATCCTTGGCTGAGTCATGCAAACCGTCCCGAGTGTGAGGATGTGCGGCAAGGACAGCAACAAGCTCGGAGAAAGCAGGGCTGGAGGAGCACCCAGGGGTCTGCACCATCCTTGGGGAGCTGCCCTGCCCTGCCCTGGCACAGTCCTGCCATTCCCAAACCCTTCCTTCCCCACTGCTGCACTCTCCATGGCTTGGTCATGGCACAGGCTCCTGGGGCAGGTGTCCCACTGCATCACTGACCCCAAAAATACAAGATTTATATCTATTCCTTCTAACTGAGGGCATTCAATGGATGTACAAACTGTTGCACGGGGTCAATAATATGTCCTTCATCTGGACAAGTGGGGCACAAAAGCATCTCTTACACCAGCCTTGCCAGGGAGGTGTTGTAACCAGCACCACAGCCTCACCCTTTTCTCAAACAGGGGTTTTTTTTAGTTAGTTTTTTTACAAAAGCTCTGATCAAGGGTCAGCAATTAGTTGTTGGATCTCTGGTATGCATCTAGCACATGTAGGGGGGTTGTTTCTCACAGATCTGCTGTATTTGGGAAAATAAAATCTGCTTTGGAAAAAAGAAAGAAAGGGTTCTTGGAAGCTCCCCAAAATCTGGGGAGTGTGAACATCACTGGTCATTTCCAAGAGCTTTTGCCACTATTGTAACTCCCATTGCCTGGCACAGCTGAGCCCTGGATCTGTAGAAACTCCATAAATGAGTCAAGGTCTTTTTTTCCACCCTCACTTTGCATGTCTTAGGCTGCAGCAATTCCATCACCGCCTCAGATTGTTATTCAACAACTGAAAAATTTCCCTGCCAGAGATATCCCGCAGTCCAACAATATATTTCACATCACCTTTTGTTTTATGCACGATTTAAAAAGAAAGTTTATGAGCGTGGAGACCGAGCCTAGCACATCCCCTGCCATTTTTCCCTCTGTGATGCCACCCTTCACAAACTCTCCTTCACCCAGGAGAAAGCAGCCAATTTACGCTGGGCGAGGGAGGAGGGGGTGGTTTAATAAAAACTGCCAGGATATCACTGTAGCACAGGACAAAAGGGCAACAAGATCTACATAACTCTCCCCAGAACAGCAAAACTGCTTTCATTCCTGTGGTCCGGGGCCAGGTGGGATGCCAGCAATTATTTGGTCCTGCTCTTAATATTAGTGAACCAAAGAGAGAGCATCAGGCACCATCCCAGCTCTTGGGTTTGTTAATATTAAAGTCACTTTAGTCAAGGTTGCCAGTGGATCCGTGTTTCTAGCAGGCTGTGGGCTGGGAAGATAAGTTCAAGATCAGTAATTTTAATGGGTTTTCTCCTTCCTCCAATTTTAGTTTGCTATAGCTCAAGCATTGGTGGCTACTTAATTTCCTTGAAAACAGAGTCTCCTGGCCAAGGCAGGGTTATCCAGGGGCACAGCCATGGATAGTCTGAGGTGCAGAGTGGTGCCTCAGGGCCCTGCAGGTGGGCAGATGCTGGTGGAGGCACAGGGAGCATCCCAGGATCCGTGAGTCCTGCTGGAGAGCAGGAAGTGTGGTAGGGCCAGGTCACCTCTGGCTGGGCGAAGCTTTTGGAAGCTGTGGGACTCTGCCTGGGCTGGAATCCCTCTGCAGTTGCCATTTCAGAGGGCAGCAGTGGAAAAGCGAGGGTGTTTTCCCTTTACCCATCCCACAAATGTATTCATTTACATCTTTCCTACCCAAAACCGTTTCCACTTATTTTCTTTACTCTGTTCAAATTGCTTTTACACCGTGTCTAATGCCCCACAGGTCCCTTCAATTCACAACTGCTGTTATTTAGTGAAATGTTTTCCCTAGGTCAACAGACTTTCATTTCAGGGTAGATAATCCTCGGTATATCCCCTGCGGGAGGTCGGGCTCTGCTCTGCAGCTGAGAGACTCTTTGTCAGGGTAATAAACTGAAAGCAGGATTTAGAAGAAATTACCCAGAAATTGAGTCCTTTGCCGCAGCTTTTTATTCCTCCTTTGAGTCATGTTTTCCTAAGGGCTTTTCAAAAGGAGGGATCAAGAATATGTATTATCTTTGCAGAATGGCAGGAAGGCAGACAGATTAGTCTGGCAGGGAAGGGCACACATGCAAAGGCCACTACAAAGACCAAAAAAAAAAAAGGCTCTACCTTTCAGTAAAGATGAAAAAAAGTTGTGTTTGGAGTTTATTGTCCTTCCTACAAAAAACACACACTTGAAAGCCCTGTTGGTCTGTCTGGATTTTAATTCCTACATGGCTTTCCTGAGAAAATAAAGTTCTCTAATATAGACACTCCTTAGTAAAATATGATTAACTACACACATGTATGTTTTTATATTTAAAAACATTTTATGTGTGTAATGAATATGATATATATTCATTATAGTAAAATGTAAAGTACTATTACCTTGCTTAGCTTATGACACCAGTGGATTTGAATGTCTTTCCCAAGAGGCCATTGGTTGTACTGACCTCCAGTTTTCTTGGTGCTTTTTTGTTTCAAAGGCATTTTAATAAATGGCAAAGTGTCTGATTTCCATCTTCCCCATTTGCACTCTCTTTAAAAAGAAATGTTGTTTTCCTGGTTTCTCTTTCCTCTCTACATCACTCTGGCACTCTCTAGTACCTGGTTATTTCTTACAGACAGAGCAAACCCAGTTTTTAGACAAAATATAACCACTCATCAGTGCCATTTCAGTTTGTAAAAATCTCCATGAACCAAGGAAGCTTCTCCCTGGCAATCAATACAGGAATGCTGAGGCCCTGCAAAAACCAATGACCTTTGACTCTTGCAGGTTTGGCTGCCTCCTGCTGTCTGAGCCCAGGACACAACATCCTTCTGAAAACCCCAGCCCTGCAAAGCTTTTAAGACCCTGCATTGTGGACACTAAGCAGAATTTATTAACGGATTAACAGAAGCATTTTTACAAGCTCCGAGGGCCATCCCCATTTTGTGTGTCAGAGGCACACACAAAGCACAGAGGTGAAGGGAACTCCTGGGTCACTGAACTCGTGCCCCTGCTGTGGCAGACAGCCAAGTCCCATAAGCCTGTACATAAATTTACCACATTGCAGCCTGCAGATGCTGGGAGGGCAAGAGCAGGGGAGGGTCTTGCTGCTTCTCTTGCATTTTGGAAGATGTTCTCAAACCTCCTCAGTCTTCAAAACTGACTTCTAGCCTATGGTTTTTTCTGATTATCTGAAGTCATTCGCTTCAGAAGATCTTCTTTTCCCTTGTGTTCAGTGTGAAGATGTAGAAGAAGTTATCATACGCTCAGGTCTTTCAGTCTTATCCTGTAAGGACCAGAGAACCACAGAATCACAGAATGTTTGGGGGTTGGAATGAACCTTAGAAATCACCTCATCCCAACCCCCTGCCATGGGCAGGGACACCTTCCACTATCCCAGGTTGCCCAAGGCCCCATCCAACCTGGCCTTGAACACCTCCAGGGATGGGGCAGCCACAGCTTCTCTGGGCAGCTTGTGCCAGGGCCTCACCACGATCACAGTAAAGAGTTTCTTCCTAACATCTAACCTAAAGTCTTATTTCTCTTTCAGTTTTTACCCATTCCCCTTGTCCTGTCACTCCAGTTCCTGACAGTCCTCCTCCAGCTTCCCTGTAGCCTCTTCAGACACTGGAGAGTGCTGTGAGGTCTCCACACAACCTTCTCTTCTCCAGCTGAACACCCCAACTTTCTCAGCCTGTCTTCACAGGGGAGGTGCTTCAGTCCTCTTACCAACACTGCGGCCTCCTCTGGACTTGTTCCAACAATTCTACATCCTTCTTATGTTGGGGACACCAGAACTGGACACAGCACTGCAGGTGGGGTCTCACCAGAGAGGTGGAGAATCTCCTCCTTGGACCTGCTGCCCACATTCCTTTCAATGGAGGCCAGGATATTCAAGTCTGTTTTGTGTTGCTGCCCGAGTCAGCTCAGCTCAGTGGAAGATCAGCAATGTGCCCTGCGTGTTCCTGCTGAGCCCTGGGAAGTGACTGATGCAACCACATTGACTGTTTCACCTTCCTCTGATGGAAATTATCCTTTTGCATGGGCCCTAAAACATTTGAAGTGAGTTAATTCTGTGAAACAGAGCTTAGCTTGATCCTTCGGATGACTTTCAGCCAGCCCATGTATCTCCCTCCCTTACTACCGTACCTGTAATTATTTTTGTCTGAAGCAATTACCTAGAGCCCATGTGTGGCAGAGATCAGTTTAATTCACCTGTGACTTCCCCTTTCTTGTCCCTGTCTTTGCTCTACAAATTCTCCAACCATCTTATGCTGGTCTTTGATGAAGAGCACCCCTTGCCTGCTGGATCTCACCTCACCAGAGTGCCAATGTGTTACTCTGATAAAGAGTAGCAAATATGACACTGTGCTCTTGACATGCCATCATTAACACACACACACCAGCACTTTTTAATGCTATATATAATTTCCCAGAAGTCAGGCAACACAGCTGAAATAACAAATTTATGGTTCATGCCCACCGTCTGATTTGTCTTCCTGTCAGCCTTGCCCCTGCCAGCATCATCTGAAGATAATTCTCCATTTTGGTGAGAATTAATCTGTGGAGAGAAAGGGAGGGGGGGGACCAGGAGAACTGGGGTCTGTTGATGGAAGAGCTGCCTCAGTGACAATACAAGTAGTGGTTTCTTACCTGTTATCACAAGGAGAAAGTCAATGCAAAGCAGGGGAAAGCCAAATGTTGTGAGGCTGCCTGTGTGTTTCTCAGTCAAGAGCCAAACCTTTCACCTGTGACATTTCCCCTGGGGCAGTGGCTGTTTGGGTGCTGGCACCCACTCCGAGCAGGGCCAAAGGGTGCCAAGATGTGGGTTTGGCCAGGGGGCAGGAGGGGAATGAGAAGACTGAGGAGGGGTTGCACTCTGCATTCTGCTCATTATATAAAAGGAACATTGCCATCTATTAAATAAGGAGATTATGCAAGGAAGAGATTGCTACTGAAACAAGTTGAATCAAATCCCCCCCCCCAAAAAATTCATGGGATAGTCAAGAAAATTGTGGCTGACTGGCCTGAGCACAGAATCTTGTTGCCCTTGGCTGGTTAAAGTGGGGAGGGGAGCAGCAAACTGGCTGGAGCTTCTTTAAAGTTTGGTACATGGTGCAGCCCTCTTCACCCTTGGGACAGAAGTGCCATGAGCTCCAAAAGCAGTACCTGGAGCTGTGCTGGGGTGATCACCTCCCTTCTTGCAAAGACATTGCCAAGGACCATCCCATGGCTTCCTCCCCGGCTCCCAAAGGGATCCCATGAGCAAAGAGAACTCTTGTGAAAACCCAGAAGGATCTTGGCCTCATCTGGATCAACCCTCCAGGAGCTTCCTTGCTCTGTTTGGGAAGCTGGACTGGCAGAGAGGGTAGCAGCAGCTTTCACCAGCAGCTTTCACCTGGGGTGCCCTTGGTGCTGGATGTTCCTACTGAACACGCTCCTCTGCACGGTTTGGTTCCCACTGAGCATTATGCAGCTTCTTCCTGCCCTGCTCCCGAGGAGGATGAATGCTCCTTGCCCCTGCTTTTGAGCAGAACATCTCCCTGTGTTTCTCTGGAGGCGACCTGCAGTGCAGTGAAAACTAACTGCAGGGAAGTTTTACTGTTTTAATTTTTTTTTAATGGAGCAATTTTTCCAATCCTACCTCCTGCAAAGCCAGTTGACTTAGTCATCCCGGGCTCCAAATGTGCAGGGCTCACTGGGAGACAGCAGCTGTCATGCAAATGCTGTAAAATGAATTATCCTCTACAGCAGCCTCTGGCATCTTTGGTCCTCCCAAGGCCAAAAGTGAGTGCCCTGTCCTTGTCCTGAGATTTCCCCTTTCAGCAGTGCAAAGTTCCCAGGTCACAACTGCTGCTGCAACATGGGGTAAAGCCATGCTGAAAGCAGTGATAAAATTCTCACAGATCATGGTGCAGACCTCGGTTACACCCAGGAGTTTCATTTATTCCTGCTGTTTACCTTATGAGCCTTGTCCTTTTGCATATGCATATGCACACATCCAGACATGGATACACATGGCATAAAATTGGGTTCTTTTAATGCCTGCTTATTTTATAACAAAAAAGGCTGACTCCAGATCAATAATCTTTGATTTTCAAGTTCCCAGATGGTTTTGCTGGGGTGTGGCATTCCCTACCTTTCACCTGAAAGGCTGATACAAGAATTATCACTAATAGTTGTGATAACAGACTGCAGGCAGAAACTTTCCCTTTGCTCTCAGCTTGATAAATGAGGGAGAAACTGTCCCCATGAACAGAAAATGAACAGCTGGGCATTTTTGCTTCACTGGGGCATGGAGAAAGCTCACGTCTTCACTTCCTTCACCTCGGATGTGGCTCCTAAAACACATAGTGCACATGGTGAGCAGGGTGCCAGCGGCCATGGTGGGCACGAGATACCCACTTCCCTTGGCTAAATACACACAAGTATGTAAAGTTTGGCCATAAACCACCTCCTGACCCTCAGGCTCTGTGCACAGAGCATGCAAAGAGCTCTGAAACAGCTGCCTGCAGCCAGTAGCCACAATGCACCAATGCCAGCAGCCGAGCATCAATCACACGTGGCTGTCCTTGAGGTGACACAGGACACGGGGTGTTAATGCTGCAGCCAAGGTGTTTCAACAGATAGTGTTATATGGGTTTCATATCTCCCCTTTGGCTTATCATCAGAAAAGCAGCACTTGTTTTGTGCCTGACTGCTGGAAGTCCCCAGAGGATAAGGCAGTCCCAGAGCCAGGCAGGGAAAAGCCTTGCCCAGCCCCGGGATGGAAGTTTGGGTAGGCAGCAATGGAGTGAAGGTCAAGTGAGACCTTCTCTAAAACCTTTCCCTTCAAGCCCAGGGGGTGGAGTAGCATCACTGGCTCCTCTGGCTGGCTGTCCTAGGGGACACTAAGGAGAGACTTCAAGCTCAAGTGGAAGAGGTGGGATGCAAGGCTTGGAAATACTTCTTTCCAGGGAGTTTTCTTTGGGGTAATGATATCATGAAATAAATCAGTAGGGAGCATGTCATCCTTGAATCACTGTGGAGCCCACCTGTGACATGACTCATGGCCTTGGTGACTTATTTAGGATGACTGAACCTCATGAGAGTCCTGTGATTAAGCAGCCACCAGCACTTGTCAAGTGCCTTGACTTGTCAGGGCCCCAAATATAGAAGGTTTTGGTCAGACTGGAGGAATGTTCTGATGAATAAAGATTTCCAGGGGAGCCCACATTTGCCAACAGCAGGAAGAACAGCGATTTCTTAAAGTGATGCTCCCAGCCCAAATTGGGCTAAGAAAGAATATTTAATCTAGGGACTTTCAGCATGAGTGCTAATGCAAACGCCCTCACCATCTGCTTTATTTGCACAAACACACACTCAGTTTATAAAATTCCAACTCTCCCCTGCTGCTTTCTCAAGCTGCCCATCCCCCTGCAACGGGAGCAGTGAAGTGGGGCTGTCCCAGACATGGCTCCTGGCCTGGATCCCATCCCAGGAGTGCTGTGCCATGCCGTGGTGGGCACACAGTGCCTTCTGCTCTCACCTCTCAAAGGAGAAACCACAGTTTTATAAGCAGGGGTGTGGGCTGATGCCACCTGTGCGTCCCTCCCAACCTCAGGTTTCACAGCCCTGCTTTGTGCTCTGGCCATCAGGGCTGACCCCAGGGGAGCCAGCGCAGGCTCCAGCCATTCCTACGTGGCCAGGAGTCATGCTGGGATGTCTCAGCCCCCAGCCTTGCTCCAGCAGAGGGAAGTGCTGGGGCTGCCTCCTCCGGCCCACACGCTAGGGAGGGAGATTAAGATGCGCTCCACACACCCTCCAGCGTGACTGCAGAGAGCGGTGTCCTTTAGCAAATGGTAAATAATTGACACTTCACTCTGCTGGCAGTCAGCACCCCCGTCGGCAGCTGGGTTTGTCATTTTGCATCCCCTCAGTGGCTCTAATTTCAAATTTACAGTAACATATGCCCAGAGAGCTGCTGGCCTTCCCTCAGCATCACGGATGCTTATTCCCTGCTGCCCTGCGCTGTGACGGGTGAGGAGTGAGTGACATCTCTGCCTCTGCCACGGATCTTCTCTTGGCCCCCTGTGGTGGGAGAACAGAGCCTTTTTGTTCCTTCCCCTCTGGATTGGTTTTTTATTATATGATTATTATTTAGACGGGGCAGCTGGGGACCAGGGTATTTCCAGTACGCTTATTTAGCTGTATGTGTCCCATTAGTGTCAGTGACAATTGCACGGCTAAAGCTGACCAGATCCTGTCACAGATTTACCCCCTGGGTTAGCATTTCATAGAGATGAGATTTCCCCTCCCCCTTTCAGAGCCTTTGCTGCAGTCATTCCGTGGAGAGAAAAATTGGAAGTCCCTGCGCTAGAGGAAGAGCAGCTCAGTTAGGAAATGGAAATCTGCATCAGGGAAGGGCTGTGGAGGGACAGGCAGAGTGGGAAGAGTGGAGCCTGAACTTCCCTCTCCAGCCTCACTGTGCCATGTCAAGGCATAGAACATCTGCTGAGACCCACAGATCCTTATGCTGTGGCAGTGTTAAAACAAGATTGGCGGAAGACTTTTTTTTTTAAACCTCATTTGCTACATAAAATCTGCCTGAAAGATAAGCAGAACATTTATCAGCCCTTTCCTTCTGACAACTCACCAGTTTCACTGAGGGTTTTGGGTCACCTAGGAAGGGAAACCTGGGGGAGGATGGGGGTTGTGCCCCCACGCTGTTACCTGGCACAGCATCGGTGGCCACCGTGGCTCTGCCACGGAGCTGCGCAGGACGGACAGGGCCACCTGGGCAGCATTTCTGCCACTCTCTCCTTGAAGATGGTCATGCCCTGGGAGCTCCCTACTCCAGCAGGCTCTGTTAGAGGAGTTATTTGTCCCTCTGACACTGGCCATAAATTTCAAGGCCAGAAGGAGTCATTACGGTCAGCCAGCCTGACCCCTGATATAACGCGTGATTTGTGCGTCAAGCCCGGGACTTTCTTTGGAGATCTAATAAATCACTGGGAAAGGCAGTCAGTCCTGATTTTAACAGCTGCAAACCACTGTGCTGTGTCCCTGGGTAAGCTATTGAAGTGGTTAATTATCCCTGTGGAGCAAATGCCTGCCATTATCTCCAATCTGAGCAGCCCTGCCTGTGCACACTGGCATCATGTCGTGACTCCCGATGGATCCACTGGGCACAGCTCTTCCCAGGGGGCAGGGGTTGTCAGCCACAGTCACATCACCTCCTGACCTTCCCTCTGACAAGCCAAACAAATGGGGTTTCTTTAGCCTGATTGGCCAGCTCACTTCAGAGAGGCAGCTATGTGGATTTTTCACCTCTCGTGTCAGGAGGTTGTGCAGGTCCAAGTCAAATGTAAAGCGAAGAGGGGTCAGAAGTCCATGCTCTCAGGTGGGTGCCCAAGCCCACCTAGAATCCCCTGTGGGTTGAAGACACTCCCCAGGGAGGGAAGAGAAACAACCCCTGTGTTTAACTTTGTGGTCCAGGCAGGAAGGGCAGAGAGCAGTGTTTGCCAAAGTCACGGCTGGGAGGGCAGGGAGTGAATGTGGAAAGGATAAGAGACCCTCTGCCAGGTCATTCTTTCTCAGTGCTTCGTGAGCCAAGTGACCCCAGTCCTGTCAGAAGGGATGGGGTTCCTGCCCCAAAGGTGAAGGCTTGAGGCCCAGGGAGGGGTCTGATACAGTCCAGAAAGCTGATGTTTTCTGGAGTGTGTCCAGAGAAGGGCAACGGAGCTGGGGAAGGGTCTGAAGCACAAGTCTAATGAGGAGCAGCTGAGAGAGCTGGGGGTGTTTAGCCTGGAGAAAAGGAGGCTCAGGGGGGACATTCTCACTCTGTACATCTGACAGGAGGGTGTGGCCAGGTGGCAGTCGGCCTCTTCTCCCAGGTAGCAAGTGAAAGGATGAAACTAAACAGCCTGAAATTGCACCAGGGGAGTTTTAGACTGGTATTAGGAAAAAATTCTTCATCAAAAAGACATTAAAAGCATTAAAAGCACAAAAGCATTAAAACAGGCTGCCCAGGGAAGTGGTGGGCTCACCAGCCCTGGAGGTGTTCAAAACCACTGTAGATGTGGCACTTAGGGACACGGTTTAGTGGTGGCCTTGGCAGAGCTGGGTTAACAGTTGGACTCGATCACCTTAAAGGTCTTTTCCAACCTGTGGTGCGAGCAAGAGGCCGGCTCTGAGATCCACAACCCTCTGGACACAGAGTACAGTGCTTCACACCTGCCCAGCTCAGCCAGAGGCAATCCTGGCCCATTTCCCAGAGCAGCCCCCCTCACGCTGTGCAAGTCCCTCTGCCAGCAGAGGAGAGGAGGCAGCTCCCAAGGGAGGTAGACTGAGCTTAGTGGGGCCAGGGCCTGTGGAGTTCATTCAGAACCACTCTCATTTCCTGAGCTGGGATCAAGGGCACTGATTTCCTTTTGTTTGGCAGAGGATAAACCACTGAAGGGAGTCTGACTTCAGGCTGCCAGCTGGGTCTGCAAGGAGCCAGAGGAGTCTGCTCTGCACTGGGGAGAGCAGGAGGTGAATTTAAGTGGAGCATTCTCACAGGACCAATGCTTTAAAGGCAATCCGGAGGCCAGAGTGAGCTGGCTGCTAGATTTTGAATCAAACCTTCCTCTCTTGAGGGAAAGAAACAATTTCCTCTAAAAGGGTCAAAGACAGTGGAATCAGTCTGCATCTTTTCACTGGAGGTCACTGCATCTTCCCAGCTGCCACAGGATGGAGTGTTGTGGGTACTTCGGTCCAGCAGCTGATTCTTTGGCTCCTGTGTTTCAGGTTTCATGCTAGGCAGAGGGTCTAAGAAGTTGTCCTGCTTCTTTTTCCTATATTCCAGCCTCTGCAGGAGTCAAAATGATTTCCAGGGTGGGTACATCTTACAGCACTGGGCTGTCTTCTCATCAAGCACCCCTCAAGGCATGAGACACAGTAGGAAAATGGAAGGATCAGTGAGAAATTTAATCAGGTGCATGTGCTCTCCTGGCACCAATCTGCTGTTAACTCCAGAGTACCTGAGATGGGAGAGAAATACAGTCCCCAGACAACAGGTGATTCTCTCTTGCACGTTAATTCCTGTAATTACTCTCCATTACTCTTCTTTCTGATGGCCCTGTTGTCACTGTCAGAACAAAACCCAAAATCAACGTTTGTGAAAGGACAGGTGAAGCTCTCTGAGAGCCACTCTGCAGCACAGAAGTCAACTGCTACTTTGAGTGCAATCACAAGTACCAGAATTTCCCCTCTGCAGGTTCCCAACATCCCCTCATGTTGGTCTTCCTGATCTACTGAACAGGTCATCCTGACCATCAGAAGACCCCTGGGGAAGTGATGTGCAGGGGGGAGCTGAGAGAGCTGTCCTAACAGTGCAGTGAAGGCGAAGGGCAGTGTCCTTCTTGGCCTAAGCCACTCTTGAGACACTGTCACAGGTGAGCCTGAAGGATGCTGCGTCCCCTCTTGGTGGAGACACCTGCCAGGGGTGTCACCAAGGTCCTTTAGGGATGTCAGTCCCCATGCTGTGGGCACTCTGTGCCTCTACACAAACCTCCTTATGATACTCCTGGCATACCAACCCTCTTTTCAGGTGGCTGTTTTGCTTTTCTGGACACTTTTCCTCTTCTGTCACTCCAGATATACCAATGGCATAAAACACAGCCTCAGAAACTGCCCTTGTTGCTCTCTGAGTTACTTTGAGCCCAGTGTGCCCCAAAAGCCCAGCCCTGGGCGTAGCAGAGATGCACCAGAGCCCTTGAGATGTTCCCCTTGCTATGGACCTGCCTGGACCCTGCAGCCAGCACTGGTCCTGGGAGGTCACCACCCTGCTGGCCTTTGCCTTGGCCCTCCAAACCCATGCACAGGACATGCAGTGATGGCTGGACACTGTCCTTTTGGTTATGAATTTTGGTCATTTTGACTAAAAAGCATGTGCTAGAAACATTTATGGCTCCCCAGAAGAAGATGGCATCTAGGCAGATTCTTGTTATGGCTTCATTTGTTGCCTACTTCTATAATTAATGAGTTGGATTAAAAGGACAGGCTGGTTTGGGGCTTTCTAGTCCTTTCTAGAGGTCCATTCATGCCTCTGAGACAGCTGGGACAGTTTAAGAGCTGTGTCTGTACTGATATTGCCTCTTCAGGAGCACAGCAGAGATCTGCACTGCCCTTCAAAGGAGGCACTTGGATGCAGGGGCTTTGTCTGCCTTGGCTTCCTTTACTTGCCTTGCCCAGGGGACTCTAAATTCTCAGGTTGTGAGTGGGGCTTTCCAAAGACAAGTCTGAAATAAGCCATACCTTGTTTATTTGCCCCAGAGCAGTGGCCATGATTCATCTGCAGATTTCATGCTAGTGTCTAGCTGCATGCCCCTTGCTCTATTGATTTCTGCAGCTCTGCTTGCAGACAACAAGTTTAAAATCATCGGACAGGATCTCCTGGGTTGTTGTGTCTCATCTTCCTCTGTCACCCAGAGTCACGTTATGCTACTGCTTTCATAGGCTTGCAAAGCTCCAGCTTAAAATTAGGCAGAACTTTGCTCCCAGGATTCCTTCAGGAAAGCCTTTGCAGAATTTCATTCCTCCAGCAATCATTAATGCTGTCATTCCTTGTCTAAACATAGTCAGGAATGGTTTGGAGGCATTTGCTCAACGGCCAGCATTATCCTCCGGCTTAAATCACTCATCTCTCTTTTTAGTGGACACGTTGGAAAAAGGAAAGTGGTTATGGAGAGTGGCCACATCCCCATGGAGCCCCTCAAGCTCCAGGGAGCTGCCAGGGTCCATCACAGGGCGCAGGGCCAAGGCTTGAGCTGGCACAAGGAGATGTCCCCAGCAGCTCAGGCACAGTCCCAAGGTCTCAGTGAGTCCTCATCCCCTGGCACTGCTCTCTCCAGGCCCTTCTGGAAACACTGATTCCGTTTGCATTTGCCTTTTCCCGTGGCTCCCAGCCATCTCATGCCTGAGTGATCTATCTCTGCTCCTTTGTGGATAAGCTGCCAGCATGTAGCAGAAATTCTTGTTTGTAGTGTCCAAGTACATGGCAGTGCATTTTTTACTGCTAAATTACATCCCATTTGTCTCAGTCTCACCCTTAAGGGCACCCAGCTCCTCCTGCACAATATTCCAGCCCTTATCAGCACCAGCAGTGACTCCCAGCTTCACGTCATTCCTGCCTTCTCTGCTAGGGTCATTTAAAGAAAATAAGGATTAAGATAGCATCCAAGACAGCTCCTCGACAAATTCCATCAGGAGCTCACTGTCAAATTTCAATTCCCCTTTCAGCATGGCCTTTTTTCTACCTATTGGCTGGTTCTTGACCCAGACTAAATCTCTTTCAGGGCTCCTCATCTTAATGCGCACATTCCTGCTTGGCCACAAGGAATCAGGCAGACCCGGTCTCCCCTGTGTCCTGACTCCAGCAAGTCCTGCACAGACTGCAGCTGGGAAACCTATCCCTTCCTTTGTTCCATTTATCGTGTGCTTCCCCATCCTTCCAGCAGAGTTGGTCCCAACACCTTTCTCCTGCAGAGGACAAATAAACTGGTGCATGGCTGCTGCATTCCCCAATCCCTTTGCCTTCTCTGTTCCCAGCTACCACGTCAGCTCTTCTCCCATCCCTTTCCACAGTCCCTGGCCCAGTGGCTTCAGCAATAGGTGTCAGCCTTGCAGGTACAAATGATGGTCCTTCCTGCACACCGGGCTGGAGATATCCTTGTCCTTAGACCTGATGTGTTCTTTATCTCATAAATCCCCAGCATTTGCTCCCACTCCCCTTTGTCCCCTGCTGTTGCCAGTAGCTGCTGCTGACAACAACTGCCTGCTGGGGTGACAAAGTGTTTAGTTCATGCTGGGATGATGCATAAAGTACCTGAGCTATGACACATATTTTTGTGTATTTCTTCCTGCCAGGTTCTTCTTTTCTTTACTGCCCTCCCTTTTGCTCTCTATTGGTCCCCTCTGCATTTTTAATATTACCACTGTTAAAGTTTTATAAGCTCAGGCTGGCATTTTTATGGGTGTAATATTCTTACAGTTCAGGATGTTTTTGAGATATTATATTTATTTTTTCCCAGCACTCAAAACTCCTTCAGCTGGCACAACGGAGGTGACTTTAAAATTTTAAGCAAGGTTAAAAACCTGCCTTTTTTCTCCTCCCCACTTTGGAGCTCTGAAACTTTTTAATGGCAGAGTGTGGTTGTGTATCTGAATGCAAAGAGGAAAAGCAATAGATAATTAATATTGCTGGGAAATGAACTCTGCGCCATCCATTTCATCTGGTTTGGCCCTCCTGAACTTCTTTGGGAGTTACTTAGAGCCAGTTGCTCTCTCTTGTTATGCTGAGAGACACCAGTTTTTTCAAGCTCTGAGCTGGATAAGTCACTGAAATGTCACCTGCAGCCTGGGAACCATCAACCACACCAAGTGTGGTGCAGCAAAAGAGGTGGGTGCTGGTGGGGATGGGTGGATGTAGGTCATAAAGGTTGTGCTTCAGGCTCCATTTTCCCTCATAAAAAATGCCCCCAGCCACTTGATGGAGAGAAAGATGGAGTGTGATCTCTTAAAAAACCCCATCTTTTGGGTTCTGACCACATTGGCCCCAAGAGGAGTCTGATTTTATAAAAAAGAAAAGAAACACAGTGGTGAAGATTTTTGCTCTTATGGATTATATCTTCTAATATGTACATTTCCCTTGCAGAGTAGGCCATACATCAGCCATCTGGATGCACCAGATCCTGGGCATGGATGGGAATTGTGGGCTGCATGGGAGCACCCCTGAGGTGCACAAGGAGTGACATCAGAGACATTAAATACATGGCAGTCCTTTTTAACCTGTTTTGAAGGAAGCAGTCAGTGCTTTTTCAGCACACCTGTGTTCACTCACTGAATAAATCCTTTCTTCACTGTTGAGCCAGCTCAAATCCTGAGCCCTACAGGGCCCCCACACATTGTGAAAGTCCATTTTTCTTGTCCTGAACCATTTCCAGCCTGCCTGAGGTGCTCAGCTTTGAAATAATTTCAGCAGTGGTTTCTTTCTAGAACACTAGCATGGCTTCTTAAACCCCCTTACCAGTAATTACCGGGTTAGTTTGCAGCAAATCTGGGTGATGGGTGGTGCTGCTCCAGAAAATGAGACACAGGGAGCTGCATGAGCAGCACAAGGTCGTGCAGAAGAACTGTAGCAGAGCAGCACTTCCCTCACCACTAATTCTGAGCCTTTTTCCAGTCAATACAACAAAATGCAATCAGCCACTGCCTAATCATTTACCTCTGGGCAGATTTAGGTACCCTGAGGATTGGCTGACACTCCTGCAGAGCACCAGCTCTCCACCTCTTTGTGGTTCTGCACGCTCCTGGCAGCAGGTGAGTTGAAAGTAAGTAGAAAAGATCATTCAGTTATAAAAGGGGGAAGACAATTACTTTGACTTCCAGTTTTCAGTCGTGCCTGCTTCAGTTTCACCCCAGGGAGTCACCTCAGCAATTAAACCTTAACTCAGCCACCACACGGCATCACGACACAAACTTCCCACACTGCCTTCATGTGAATACACCTTCAGAACCTCTTGCACAGCCCAAGCTGGTGTTGTTTGCTTCCATGTAACACCAGCAAAGCTACTTTTTAATCACTATTGTTCTGTGACTTGATCTACCTCAGAGATGTTTGCTGCACATCCATCAGTAGGAGCAAACTCCTGTGCATGGGCAGACAGCAAGAGGCCTCATGTTGGCTAGGAATCCAACCAGCCCAGAGTTTGGCATGTTTGTGTGCTCTCTGAATAGGCAAAACATCTCTCTGGGCTGGCATGGTTGTGGTGGGATTGAGGGCAGGGCCGTGACCCCACAGCTGCATCTTCTCCTGCTTGTGGACAGACAGTGGTGGTGCCCTCAGGGGGTGCTCCCTGTCCCCCTGCAGAGAGCAGGTTTACATGAGTGCAAGGCAGAGATGCAGGAAGGAGTCTGTTTCTCCACAGCCACAGCTGTGGACAGCTTCCTTTTGATTTGGTTCACCTGGAGAGCTCCGTGTCTCTCTTGGCGCTTTGGGAGCCAGGATCACTCAGGACACAGGAGCCAGGGCTTCCCAGGGCCCATTCATCCCTTGGGCTTGTGACAGCCACCTCCAGGCTCATCAGGACTCCTCTCAGACTCACAGCTGTGGTTTGAGCTATCATTGCTTTCCAGGGCTTTCCTCGCCCTCCCAGGGCACCTCTTGATTTTGCCTGAGGGAAAAATGCACATTTCATCGGGAGAAACATTTGATGAGTAGCTCCATTCATTTTCAGGGAATTATCACTGGTTAAACGAATCATCAGACAAGCAGGCATGGATTTAAAGCCTACAGGGATACATTTACAACAGGCAGTAGTCTATAAACACAGCTACAGCTTCCGTGCATATGGTGATAGTAACGTGGTTTATGCACAGGATTTAGTGGAAAGTGGCTTTTTATTACACTGTACCACAGATAATGTTTGTGCAAAAGCTTTGTGCCTCCTAAGTAGCTGGAAAAAGATGGTGAAATATTTCCAGGCTGTCCTAGGCTGGCTGCCCCGCCTGAGATCTCACTGCCAGAGATACTCAGTGACCACATCCCACTTGGGACTGCAGTTCACACCTGGCAGAGGTGATGCTCCAGCTGTGTCAGCGGGGTCCTTTTTAGCACAAGTGTCCCACCTCAGACATCTGGGTGCCTCTTGGTTCTGGTGTCCAGTCACTGAGTGGACCAATGCAGCTTCTCTGTCCCCATCAGTGACAGCAGGACCGGCACCCTTCTGACAGTGACCAGCGCCAGCAGCACAGATCTGCTGCTCTCATTATGTCCAGCCCCTTGTGCCTTTCCAGAGGAAACCAAGGCAGGAGGCTTCTGCTCTGTGTCTGTAATTGGCTTCCAGCTTGGCAGAGGATGAGACACGATCTGATTTCCTCTTTATCTGAGTTCAGATGGGTTTTTTCAGTTGCACGGGCTCGGACAGGAAAGCGCCGTCGCACATCTGCAGCCCAGAAAGTTGCACAGGGGAAGGGTCAGGGTGTGGGGCTGGGGTCATGGCGTGGGTGCAGACCTTGGCATGGCCCCGTGAGGACCAGGGGATGAGGTGTGCCTTGCTTCTGGCTGTGGGGCTGGCACATAGTAGGGACACCCCTGCTTTGGAGCTTCGTGCTGGAGGAGCTCACAGCCAAGGACTCCCCCTCTGCTCAGGTGCCCCTGCCTGCCCCATAAAAATTGGAGGGCCCTCCTGGGCCACCACCAAGAGTGAAGGACACAGGGCAAGGCTGGGAAAACAACTTTTCCCTCCTCCAGGCCTGAGCAGCTGCAGGCCATGCAGTGTGAGTGGGATTGTTGCTGGCTTACACCAAGGGTCAAACCCTGAATCCCTGGCCCTAGATCGGCTCCCAGGGCTTTCGCTGGGGCTTTTCTCCAGTTCTCCTCACGCTTGAGATCTCCTGGCTTCCAGCCAGGTGCACAACCTGAGGCAGCACTCAGCATCCCCAAAATCACACAGCCAGCTGCAGGCAAGAGACCTGTGCCTGATGGCTCTGGCTCCTTATGCAAGCTCCTGGCTACAGAACTTTGCTCCTTTTTGGAGCAGGATGATGCTCTGAGGAACAGCTCTGCTTATCTAACACAGGACCCAGGCAGGACAGCCTGTGGTCTGGCCGGGTCTCAGCTGCCCTTGGGAACCTTGTGGGGATCTTGCCAGGGGCTGATAAATGCCAACAAAAGGATGTCAAGCGCTAGCAGTTGCTTCCAGGTTTGTTTATCCCTCTGATTCCTACAGAGGCGTACAAAGAGTTCACACGCAATCCGCACAGAACTCTCTTTATAAAAACAAATGAAAAGGCCCTTGCTGTTCAAAATCAGCTTCCCTCCAGTCTATTTTAGCCCTTTGCCTGAGCAGCAGCTCCTTCAGAAGCCGGGGCTCTGCTGATGGGAGTTACTCACTTCTGTCCCTCGGCAGGCGCCTCGGTAATTTTCCCCAGCCGGTTACGTCAGCGGAGCCCTGCACCAGCAGCTCCCCGATTATGCAACTCCCTTCCCAGAGACACTGAGGGATGGTCTTTTCAACCTTTATTCACCGCAGGGAGAGCTGCAATAAAAGCTTTGCTGATAAAGCCCAGCAATATATTGATAAAAGAAAAGCGTGGCACCGGCTGTAGATGGTATTTGTGGGGAACTGAAAGGAGAAACAAAGGAGTGGGTTGCAGCCTGTATGGGCACAGCAGAATCCGCAGCAGTGCTGCCTCTTGAAAACACAGACACACTTTTCTAGTTCATCCAGGCAAAAGCAGGAACAAAGATTTTTTTTCTGAGGTTTCAGTTTATCAGTCAAATGCTCTGCAGTCATGGGTTTTGTGTGACTGAGCTACCTCTGTGCTCCCACTGAGGCACCCTAGAGCTTGCTCACAGATGGTGCAGGAATCCCTGAATTACAAGGCAGGAGCCTTCAATTTATTTTACTTAAATCCCCATCCCCCTCCCCTTTTTTTTTTTTTTTTTTTTTGATGGCTGTGCAATTTTATCTTTGTAGAAGGACTCTAGAAGGGGAAAGATGTAGGCAATTTTCTTTACCAGGGCCTTCTCAAAATGTTTTTATTCACTCAGCTCCAACATCTCCTTAGATGTCCAAGTGTGTTCTTCATCCCATGGAATGGTTTGGGTCGGAAGGGACCTTCAAAGTTCAACTCCAACTCCCCTGCCGTGAGCAGGGACACCTTCCACTAGATAATGAGGAATCCACAACTTCTCTGGGTAACCTGCATCCAGGGCATAGAAAAGCAGGGGACTGGGATAGTATCACTTGCCTGGATCTCCAGTCAAAAAATTCCCCCTTTGACCTTCCTGCTTTGCTGCCTGCCAAGTCTTCCCTCCTGGTCTTTGGGAGGCACTGAAAAAAGGCTGGTGCCTGACAGCAGGGATGTTCCTACAGACCCCTGCTTGTGGTGGGGTCAGAATCCTGCCCTGTCACAGTGTTAATGGGGGTAATGTGATGCCCTCTTCTCTTTCCTCCTTGTCCCATCAAGCCAAAGGGTGGCAATGGAGCTGGGGACAGATACACTAAAAATTTGTGCAGTGGGAGGTTTTTTTGCCACAGCAAGATCATTTCAAAATGAATTGGCTCATACAGTGTGGCTCTGTTGACTGTTCAGCTCCAGATCAGGCACTAAATCTGACTATAAAGACAAATAATTGACTGACTGCTTGGATTTTCTTGGGACAGTAACTATAGAAACTCACTCCTGTCAGACACAGGTGCTGCAGACGTGTTTGTCTGACCAGAGCTGGAATGTGTCAGTCAGTACAGCAAAGTTTACAAGAGGTGCTCAGTGCAAAATGCCACATGCTAGTGTTTCCCTGTGGATAGAAGGATTGCTGAGGTAATGCTGGAAAAAGGAAACAAACAAACAAAAAAATCACTTATCTTCTCTAGCTGTGAGCGTCATAGCGGAATAAATGTCAATATCTATATAATTGAGCTCAAGAGGTTCCTGTTAGCCACGGTGTTCTTGTTGGAGGGATGTGGAACTGAGTCAGACAGATAAAACTGGTCCACATCTTTCAAATCATTTACAGGTCCTGAAACCCCACAGACCCGGGCTGAAAGGAACCAACAGCAGATTTGTGCTCCATTGGACAAACATTTCAGCCCAAGGAAAAATCCAAGCACCTTCTTTATGACGTTTTAAAGAAAACCACTTACTGTTGGGACATTAAAAATTCCCCAACATCACTGAAAAAGATAAAGAAGAGAAGAATAAAGATAGAAGCAAAGAACTGCAAAACATTTATTGGTGATGGAATTAATACTTTCAGTGACTCAAAGTGGTCAGGGTTTCTTGCTTGCCAAACACAGAAGGGAGTCCTTTGCATCCATCTGCAATGATATTTATTGTCTTTCCCTTCTTTGGCTCAGCCAGCAAAGTCCAGCAGAAACACAGCCTGGGTGTGTGTGCCCTGAGAGGAGAACTTGGAAATAGCAGCACTCTGCCACCATATGCTGGGAAATTGCAAAACTGCAATATTTTGAATGTGTTATCTGAACCAGGGCTCAGTGCAAGGGGGGAGAAGAAAAAGCAGATACAGGGAGAGGATGAGACGTGATATAAAGTTTGAGAATTCCGTGTGCATGGTCAAGCTGAGGCAAATGCTCCCAGAGGAGCCCTGAGAAGCTGTGCAGGTTAGGGCACAGAACCATGGAATTACAGAGTGGGTCAGGTTGGAAAGGACCACAGTGGGTCACTCCTGAGGGTGACCAGCTCCCGTCCTGGCCCCAAGCAGTTTTCCTCTTCTGCCACACAATCCCACGTTTTGAGCCCTCTCAACCACTCAGTGTCAAAAGCACCAAGCACTAAACAGCTTTTGAGGCAGCACATTCCCACGCAGCCCTGTGAAATATTTAATATTAGGATGCTGTATTTGGGACAGGCAGCATTTCTGACATAGGGGACGTGGTGAAACAGCGCTTTTTTGTCTCACCAAGCAATCTGCCTGCAAGGAGGATGGGCAGGTACAAAGCAATGAAAGGGATCTTTATGTCCTTTGAACGTGTAAGAAACTCCTTGAATTAATAACTAGCACTTACATCTAGAGGCAGACCCATGTTATTAGGAAGATTAACAGTAGCCAAGCACTTTTCTTTAAATGTGGAACTGCAAAGAGCTCCCTTGTCACGGGCCTTGTTACAGGGGATGTTTCAATCCATCAGGGGCTGAAGGGAACATAAATCAAACCTGAAAGTGTAAGATAAACCCACCCAGCCCCTGCATGACCCTTCCTTAGCTGTGGTGCCCCATGACATTGCAGCACATCGTAGCTGCAGACATGAAAGGACTTTTGGGACCTGCTGCATCATACTGCTGCTGATTGCTTCAATCCATGCAGGGCTCAATCCTGCTCACTCTGGGACCTACAGTATGCCCCAGCTGGAGCATTAAATACCGTCAATGTAAATTTTCCCCAAATACAGGCTGGACACTGGCTTGGGAGTCCCTTTTGGTCTCCTGTCTAATGAGGACTTTGCTTAGTAATGCAATTAGCACACAGGCTGGGTGGTTAATAAACCTGCTTACGGAGCTGTGAGCAACTGCTCTCCAGTGGGGGAGGCCGGGGGGACGCGCGCAGCTGCCACCTCTGTGACGCCAAGGTCCCCCTGCTCAGGGGGTTTCAGCTCTCTAAAGCCACCACCTCCCTTCCCTCTCCTACGTGGAGCGTTTCCAATGCCGGCGCCACCGCCTCGGCCCTGACGTGTGTCCTTCGCAGAGCAGCAGCAGCAGCAGCAGGAGGAGGAGGAGGAGGAGGGCTGGATTTGGCTCTCTCCCTGTGGCTGGGTTCAGGCACAGGGGCACTTCCCAGTTGTCCCACGTGTGCTGCAGCTGCTCGTGTGTGACACGCTGGACCCGGGGCTTCACACGTGGCTGCTCCGCGGCGTTTCCAGCCGCCCTTCTAATAAGAGCTAATTCAATTTTCGGCTTTGCTCCCTGATCCTTTCATGCCGCCTCCTGAGCCGCTTTGTGCCGACGTCTGCTGATGTCAGCAGCTGAGGGATGGGCTGCCGAGGGGCACTGGGGGGTCGCCTCCACCCTGGGATTTGCTTGGTGGCACTCACCAGGATGCGCAGGCTCCCTGGGATCCTCTGGAGTGATGAGAGGGGTGTTGCGAGTGGGTTCTGCGCAGCCAGACCTAGGCGAGGGATTAAAATTTTGTGCCAGTGGTATGAGGAGCCGTCTACCACGCTCCGAGGGGAAGATTAGTGAGCTCAAGCTCAGCATGAAATTCAGGATGAAAATCTTATCGTACGCCAAAAAAAAATTTTTGCCTCGTGCTCTAATCCTCCTGGAGGGGGCTGAATAACAAACAGCACAGCCTCAAGGGGCCCTGCTTGGCTGTCTCCAGGTCGTGGAGAGCACAGCCTCTACAAACCCGGCTAATCACCCCCTTCTCAGCCGTCACCACTGAGCTGGCGAGTCCTGATCCAGTGCTTGCCAATGTCAGTGAAAGCCTGATCCCCGTGGCTGCGACGCGGCTCACGTACAGGGGTGGGCGTCAGCCTTTCCCCTGCTCCCTGTCCTCCTCCTGCCTTGTCTGAGCTCCCAGGGGGAGATCAGGTGGGGGGAAAGCTGGGCAAACGCAGAGGGGAACGATAAACCCTCGGCAGCCTGGTGTTGAGCATACTCAGATCCAAGTGGGCACCGGGAAGCCCAAGGACACAGCCCGGTGCTGCCGGATCTTGGCATTCTCCTTGTGCTGGCTCACACCACTGCCAGGGCTTGGCACTGCCCGAGGCTGGCTGAGCACTGCTCATTCTCCTCCTCTCACCCTGTCCAAGAGGATTTCAGGGACCCCCAAGTCCTGGAATAGGACAGGAGTCCCAGGTAGAACAGTAGCATTAGCCTAGGCATATTAATTCATCATTAAATTTATGAAATAATTAATTCATTCACTCAAATACAAAAGGCCAAAGGCATGCACCTGGAAACAAGCAGCCCTTCTGCTCTTGTATGTGGCACACGAATGCAGAGCCAGTGTCACACATGTTCAGGCCTCCATGGTCGGGGGTTTTACGTGGCAGCAGGCAGAGGAGTTCTCAGTGGCTACTGCGGTGCTCTTGGGCTCTCAGTCCCAGCTTTGATGGCAAAGCCTGAATGTGCTGCCTCCCCAAGCCACAGTCATCTCCTCCTCCTCTCTCTGAGGGTCTGTTACTCGCAGGTGACCCCGGCCATCTCTCCGTGCAATGCCATCACCTCCCCTGCCGAGGCTTGTCTTCTACAAACTGCTTTTTCTGTCACCAGTCAGGAGCGGCCAAGTGACAGGGCAATGCAACAGGACAGGGACAGGAGCCTTTCTCTGCGTCCCACGTGTGCACACAAATGCACTCTCAAGCATCCCGTTCTGGAGGGTGGCTCAGGACAGCAGCAGGCTGCAGGTCAGAGGAGTCGCTGCTTAACACCGCAGACACGCTCGGATCTTCACAAAGCTTCTCGCTCCTTGTGGCAGACAGCGCAAAGGCAACTGGCATCAGAAGTGATTTTAACAAATTAGAAAAACCCGCTTGGAACAATTCACAGAGCAAAGAGGTTGTGGGTAACCTCCCCCCAGCTGGGAAAAGGGGACCCGTGTTGCCCTCACCCGTGAGTTCGCCCTTCAGCCCTGCCCCAGTGCTGCCACCAGAGGCAGAAGTGACACGCTGTGGCACTGCGGGACGGGAATGTGATCCCAGAGATATCCCTGTCTTTTTGCGTTGATCCCGGGGTTTGTGGGGCGGGCTAGAGATGCTTTCCTCATCTCCAGTGCCTCCCCTGCACGGAGGAGAGGGGCAGACCACGGCTTCAGTACATTGGTGGCTAAGAAGCAGCTTTGCTCCTGCTGTGCAGTGAGGGGTGGTAAAAGCATGTTCAATCAAGAGGTGTGAGGTAACACACAATAAAAACCTCTGTGAAAGAATCTGCATGGACAGCAAGACAAGCAGAAAGCCATAGGAAGCTTTAGCAGGATCCCTCTGAGTTGCCACGCACCCCCAGGCTGAACATTTACATCTGCATTGCTTAATTAGCACAGTGTCCATCGTGCTCCAGGCTGTGGGCACTGGGATATGGAGCAGAGACACTGGATCCATCACTGGTCCTGTGCCACTGACACACTGGGAGCTGCCTCACTGCTTGGTGAGGGACATCTTTGCTGCAGCTGCATTTTTGCAGTTTTGATAAATCTCTTGGGAGAGCAGACTCAGGGGGTTGCTCCAAGGAAACAAACTTCTCACCCCTATGGAGGATACAACGTCAGGAAAAAAAAAATCTCATTTCTTTTCAAGATTCATTTGGGACATTAGGAAATTCTACTGAGAAAGTTCAGAGCCAAAGAGGAAAAAAAATTCTAATACCTGCCTTTCTGCAAATGTGCCAAAGACAGCAATAGCAACAGCCAAATGTTAGATATATACACCACCTTAACAGAAATAAAAGATTGGCTTTTCTGGAACGTGCCTTCAGCTTTTTGCCCTGATCCTGCTCCTACAGACATGCAGGGGAGCTTTCAAACCAGGAAGACCCTTGAAGTCTCTCAAAACTGCTTGTAAACCCCAGTTTAGGCTAAAACTCAGTGACAAACCACACAGGTTCCAACAATTTTTCACTGCAACCAAACCTCAGTAGTCTTCCTGGACTCGATCTTCCCTTTATAAATTTAACAGGAATGCTCCAGCTGAATCCAGGGCCCATGGGCTAAGCCTCAGCAATTAGTGCTCACTGATTTATTCACATACATATTCACCACCAGGGTATAGAAACCTCTGCAGACACTATGCAAATAATGTATACTAATAAATGCAACTGCCTTACTCCAATTTACAGCATAATATTCGTACTCTGCCAATTAAGACTTTCTGTAGTCTGCTAGCATTTAGTTATTAATGGCCAGAAAAAAGGCTGCAGCTGTATACAAACAAACACTTACCTTTGTAGGAAACCAGCAGCAACAATCCACAAAAAAGTGCTGTTTCCTGAAACAAAACTGAGCTTTGGAAAACCTGCAGGGAGCATCTTTTTTGTGCCAGTACAGAACGTCTGATCTTGAAATATGTAATTATCTGGGGAAACCACCTCATTATTATTATGATGATTGGTTGGTTTTGCATGTCTGAAATTTTTATTTTTAGAGGAACTTTTTTTTTTTTTTTTTAGGGGGAAATTTGGCCTGAAAGCCAATAGGGCTGTATCTCCTCTGAAATCCCAGCTCTCAGGCTTTCCTAGAGTGTCCAAGAGTGTCACATGTGTCCACAACCAGGTGAGCACTCGTCCCCAGCAAGGTGAGATGCTGCCCGAGATTTTTTGGCAGAGTTGTTATTCCTCACTGCCTGGTCAGCCTCCTGGACAAATCAGACAGTGTCACTGTTCCCTGGAGGCTGTGGAATTCCTTGGAAATGTACATTTATGGGATTTAGGCACGGACAGTCCTCATAAAATGACCCACTGATACTACACTGCCAGACCCCTCCTCCACCAGCATCATCAAGGGGCAAGGAAAGGAAAGCAGCAGTGGTTGGAAAGCACCTTTTTCTCTAGGAGGGTTAGAAAAATTCCTAAGGACCGAGGTGCACCAGTACTAGGACATGTGATCAGGCTGATTTCTGCTGAGTGTGTTTCCCTTCTCTTCTTTGGCATCCAACAAGAAAGCCAAAGGTTTTGCAGTGTTATTTATTTGGGTACTACTGTAAAATGCAGAATGCCAGGACACCTCCTGGACCTGACACTCTGCAGTTCAGCACCCCCAGGAACATGTGGCCTGTAATCAGGGACCAAACTCCTCGGAGGAGCTGACTCCTCATTCACAGCTCCCTCTGGATTTTTAACCCAGTGGGCAGTCAGGTTGGTTGAACACAGTTTACCCTTCTTTAATCCTTGCTGGCTGTTCCCAGCTGCTCTCTTCTCCCTCCTGTGTCCACAAACACGCTCCAAGAGAATTCACTCCATGATTTTCCTACGTACTGACCTGACACTGACTGGACTGCAGTGTCCTGGATTATCCTTGGGCTCTTTTCGGGGGAAGGGCACAATGTTTGCTTTTCTCCAGTTGCAGGGGTATCCCCTGATCCCCACAACCTTTCAAGCATTATGAGAGCACCCCTGTGAGGACAACAGCCACCACCCTCAGCACTCTTGGGTGGAGCCTGGTGGGTCCCATGTGCAGGATGCTCCCTCAAACAAACCCTGACCTGATCCTCACCCACTGCTGGTTGTTCTCCTCCCCCTTCAACCTGTCCCTAAGAGATCTGGGAGACCTTGTTGGTCAAGACTGAGACAAATAAGGCCATGAATGCCTCAGCCTTACCTGTCCCTGCTGCCACTAAATCACCTGATGCAACTGGATACGCCCCAGTTTTCCTTATTCAGCCTTTTACTTCTAATGCTGGGGCAGACACTCCTTGTTTTGCATTTGATGCCTCTTGCAAATGTCAGCTTTAGATGAGCTTTGCCTTTCCTAGCACTGCCCTACACACCTGGGCAGTGTTTCTAAATCCCTTCTTCATAGAAGGGATTTGCTTAAAACCTCCTGTTACTGCCTTTTCTCGTTGGGGGCCAGTGGTGAGTCCCCAGCCCATTCAATTATCCACAGCCATCGTTCCACTGCACACAGGGTGGATCCGACAGCTGCCTTCTAATGGAAGAGAGGGAGAGATGCATAACTTGCATAAATTAGCTTCTAAATTGAATTGTGGCCTCGTAAAGTACGACTCCAGCACATAGTTAACTTTTACAGCCTGGTGAAACCCAGCCAGGAGGCAAGCCAAGAATGGCATGTGAAAAGGGCACTGGAGGAGATGCAGGAAGATTTCCATTCTCTGGTGCTGCTCCTCTGCCCACAGCTGAGGGCAGAGATCTCTGACAGGGAGCAGTGTAAGATGAGATGCAAAGGTGTGTTCACAGCTGATTTACAGTAACAGGAAAAAAGCACATTACATCCAACCCAAGATGCTGACTCTGCCTGCCCTGCAGAGCCTCTTTGGCTATAGAATTACAGATCAAATATCATGTTCATTCAGACCCTGCTGGATCAATAGCCTGCAGCCTCCCTCTGCAGCTTCACTTCTACACCTGAGACTAAAACCAGCTGCTCAGTGCTTCTCCTGTGACCTGCAGCGTTGAAGGGTCCCGAAGGAGGATCAAAGAAAGGGCATAACAACCAGGAGGCAAGAGGAATCCCAGCATTCAGGGAGAAAAATCCATTTGCTAAAATGTTCTATTAAAAAAACACAACCTCAGACCCAAAATACCAAGAAAAAGCAAGCAATGACCCTTTTCCCTTGCCCCTGAGCAGTGAACTTTCAGATCCTCCAGACTCTTCTTCAGCAGGCAGCTTCTGTGTCAGGGCACAGCACACACAGCACACCTTTTGTTACAGCATGGAAAAATCTCCCAGGTGATTTTATAATGTAGAGGAGTCTGAGTTCAGGACCTTTTCTCTGTTGCCCTTTATTCTGCAAGCAGGTTACTTGTGGGAATAAACCCGGCTGAGTGAACAGGCAGAACCACCTGCAAGGGCAGCTTTGTGTAAATGTTCCTGAGCTTGCTGGCTGGGAGGAAGTTTCTGCACCAAAGGTTTTTTTGACCTCCAAGTAAAATGATACAGGTTTGGAAAGGAGATGTGGAACCTGACATAGCCTAGCAAGGAAGGTGAGCCCAGGTGTGCAGGGAGAGGCACCACTGATGGGGCTGGAGTAAGGTGGCTTGCTGGGGGAAGCCATGGGAAAAATCAGTCTGCCTTTCGAAGCAGCACATCAGGTGAACCACTACTTTGTTAACCCTCAGAGGAGGGTTCCCCTAAGGGAAAGCGAAGTAATTGCATGTGGAATTCCCAAAAGCCCCAAAGTGGAGCTGCTCCAGGCCTTGAGAAGCAAGTGTAGTGCTGAAGGATCTGCCTGGAGCCTGCAGGGGAGGCAGCTGGGGAAGAGCTCACTGTGAATTGAGCCATGTAAGAGATTTTCCCAGCTCAACACAAACCATGAATTTTGGCTCCAGCCCTCCATGGGGGGCACATCAGGTATCCAAGAGTCCCCTTTGGACACAGTCCTGGTTTAGCAATGAGCCCCAGAGGAGTCTGGCATTGGGGAGGATTTGCCAAGCCCCTGTAGCTTGGCTTGGCACAGAGGCAAGGGGAGGTGAAGCTGACAGGCCCTGCTACTGGCACTGGTCTGATCAACACAGTGGTTTCACTACACATTCAACAAAAAACCCTTTAAATACTCATGAAAACGGTCTCCAAGATGCATCCCATCCCCACACTGTAACACTCCACCCCCAGCTTGTGCCAGGACCACATTGGATAGAGCCATGTTATGGAACACCAGGAAGTCAAGCCAACCAGAAAAAAACCCCAAACAACGAACCCAAACCGGCAAAAGAAAGTGTTACCAGTTCTCTGATCTGGCTTGCAGTGCGCCCTGCCTGTGGGGTGTCCCCTCACAGAGCAGGATGGAGCACTGGGGCACTCGGGGCTGGCGTGCTGAGTGTGCTCCTGACATCACCACTGAACGCTTTGCCTTGCAAAACCCCAGCCAGAGGGTCTAAAGTGGCCAGCTGCTCTTCCATTAGAGGTGATAAAGCAGGAGATGGAACGATCCCAGCTGGCCTGTCGGAGCCCAGGGCAGGTTTGCCAAGCTGGCAGCAAGAGCCAAGCCTCTCTTCCTTGCATGCTGCCTTCTCCTTGGGGCAGGCTGAGCAGGTCTGGGAGCCAGGGAAACCACCAGGCTTTGGGGGCTCTCTCCAGCCATGCTCCCCTCACTGGCACCATTTTTGCCACGGAAAACTGCGCATTCGTGGTCACCATTGACAGCAATGTAGTGCTTTAGAAATATCTTTCTTTTCATGTATGACTTGCACAGTAGCATTCTGGTTTGGAGGGCAGTGGAATAGCATCCCTTCGGTGTCTGGTTCTTACTTTTCCTCCAGCAGTGTCACCCAATCCTGCTCAAAACATGGCTCGGGAGAGATTATGTGACGACGGACGTCATCGCTGCTCACAATTGCGCACTCTGCTTTGTGCTCATTCCCCTCCTCTTTTTTTTTCCGTGCCAAGTTATCCTAAGAGAGGCAGTTTCTGACTGGCGATGTGAAATGTTACCTTTATCACTTCTCCACAGCACCAGCAGTATTATAGGTTGCCAGTCTAAAAAAAGCAGCTTTGTTTGACTGCGCAGAGCAGGCGCTGCACCAGCGGCGCAGAACTCGCCACATCAGCATCCAGAGGTGAGAGGGCCCCATTAGGTGCTCCACGAAGGTGTCACAGCTTGCTCTTGACAACTCCTGCAAGTCTGAGCCCATTCAGATGTCAAATGTATAAATATAGATCCACGTAAAAGGCAGTGCTGCTCAGCAAAGACCCACATGCACACCTCCCTCCCCCCCCAAGGATGTGAGCAGAAGAGTGGAGGGAGATTGCTCAGTGCTGAAACATCGCCAGTGACGCAGATCTCTAAGTGGGTCAGATGGAAAAGTGATGTTAATGAGTTTACGTGTGAAGTTGGGAAAAAAAACCATCCAGTGATGAAGGTGAAGTGAAGACAAAGCCAAGGTTTTTTAGTGTGCTGGGTTAGTGAGTGAGCAAGAAGGTACGAGCCTTCCTCCCCTCCCTCCAACAGGGGCTTTTTTATTTCTTCACTACAGATACAAAACAGATGGGGAGAAAGGGACAACAGGCCCAGCTGGGGATTATTTAAAAGCAGCAACAAGTAAAAAGTTTCCATAATGAAATTGGATTCTTGCAGAGAGCATGTGTGCACTGGCTCTCGACTATCTCAGGGCAGCCAGCGGTGCTCCTGTTATCTCCGCACAAACCTCCCCTTTGCTGAGATGCCACTGCAGAGAGGTGCACAATTCAAGGAGCACCACAGAAGGTGTATCTGGATTTATGGCTGCCATATTTCAGGGCTGTGTGAGAGGTGCTTGCAGTTTCAAATGACTTCTCTGCAAAATGAAGCGAACCAAAGGCACCGATGTTAGTGTTCCCATCTGTCATCTTAAAAACGAAGAGCTACTGCCCGTCCATCTTCTTTTCAGTAAGAGGCCACACTGAGCATTGTCAAAAGCAATCATTTTCCCTGCTAAATCTTTCCTTTGGGCTACAACGTTTCTGTCTGAAGCACACAGGAGAGGATAAAATAAACTGAGTAGCAATAAAGAGTCACAGAATCAGAACCATGGACATCATCTAGTCCACCCCCATTCTGCCCTAAAACAGGGATACTGCCAGCATGAGGTCAGCTCTGGAATGGTTACTGCAGTTTTTAAACATTCAAGGAGACTCTGCTGCTTCTGGGCAACTTGTTTGACAAGGTCACCAGACATAGGAATGGGCCAACCCATTTGGAGGACCAGAATGGTGTTCTTTTTTTCTTCACTGAGGCAGAGATGATGCCATGGCCAGTGAAGTGCTGTGGGAAGTGTCAGGCTCATCAGGTTTTGAGAGCTGTGGAACTTGGTTATCCCCAGGGTGCAGGGAGGCCTGATGCCTTCAGGGTCTGGCCAAGCAGCCTGGTCCCTCTTTTAGCTCTGTGCTCTGGCTGTTCCCCATCTCCACACCCTGAGCAGCTGGGCTGAGCTGTCCACAGGTGCCAAGGGTGATGTCTGGGGTCAGAAAGTGCAAGACAGACCCTGCACTGAGCTGACCCAGCTTCGAGGGAGCAGGAGGCAGGACAAAGGTACAGGTCTTGAGAATTCTCAGCTCTGCAAAGGGAGGAATGGGCAGCATCGTTCCCAATGGTCAACCCTGACATTAATGGAAAGTGACAAAAAGGAGGAGGGCTGGAGGCAATGCTAACAGCAGCTTGACATCAACCCAAGACCCAAACCCTGCTCCCAAGAAGAAGCACATCCCCTTAAGAAGAGAATTTCATCAGAAGAAGCCTGTACCAGAACCATCACTGCTGGGCTGCCTGTCCTCCCCAGACTGGACACAGCATTCAAAGCACTGCCAAGTCCCAGATATGTCTCTGCAGGCAGCAGTGTGTGATTGCAGAGTCCCCCTGGGCTGTCCCAGGCAACTCCAAAGGCTTTGCTGCTGCACCTTCCCACCTGGACATCCCTCAGAGCCTTAGCTTAGTCCCACCCGTGCACACCCACCGGTTCCTGGGGTTGGTGTAGGTGTAACCCATCTGTAACAGTGCTGCCTAGAGATTTTTGCCGTGCTGTGGGTATACACAAGCACTTCCTGGCAGTGGGGAAGAGCTGCTCAGGGAGCCTGAAATAAGCCTGCAGTTTTGTAAGCCCTGCAATGCCATCAGAAAAGCAAATGAAATCAGCACCTTTCTGAAGGGGGGAGTGCTGACTCACCTGGTGTCTGCTTCCCCACAGACTACCTACAGCAGTTTCTTTCTGGTCTTTGTACGTGCTTGGGGTCCTCTTCTCCTCTGCCTGTCTGCAGGTGCATGAGCACATCATTCTCCTTCTCACAGCACTCCTGCACAAGCCCTGTGCGCTCCTCAGAGCCGGCGCTGGAGCTGGTTCACTTAACTGGTCTCTCTGCACCCCTTGTAACACACTGTCGGGCCTCTTGTGTTTCCAGGGCCATCATTTCAGGGGAGCTAAGGGGGAAAAGCACTCTTTATGCTATGCTTGGACCACTGGAGTCTCATAGACCCACAGGCAAAGATCACTCTCCAGTCTCAGAATGAAACACCATGTGGGACTCTCAGAGAGCCACTTCCAGTGATGCCTCTGAGGAATAAAGTCATCAGCTGAATGGGGAAAAAAAATCACAGTTACATTTCAAGAGACCTTTGGGAACAGACACTCTTAAGCAGCACTGGTGGCAGGTGCCCCAGTAAGAAGCTCATTATGTCCAATAAGTTACTCCCTGAAAAGCTCCCAGAGCTTTTATTATCTCTGGAGTGATACGCAGAAGTGGTCTAATCTCTTGTAGAGCTTACAGAGGGATTCAGCTCTTTGTTTCAGTTTAATTACCTTTCTGAAAAGAAAATTCCTATCAGAAGCCTGGGAAAGAAACAGAGGGTAAATACTCAATGAAAGTGATGTAAAATTAGGGTAAAATCCTGTCACACCACGGTTTGCAGTAGAAGATCTGTAGCCTTATGCTGTCTGAAATCAGGGGAAAATTCACTATCTCACCTTGCAGGGAAAGACCCCTCTGCAGTAGACACCTTGGCTGGATTAAAATTGTAACTAAGAGCATTTTCTGAGGAAGGAGGATAATAGCTTTGTAAATGTATGTACCTTACACCTGAAATCTTGTTGACTTTGAATTAGCCATGCATTTGCAGGCCCTTTCAGTCTGACACTCTTTTGTGTGACATTATTTATTTTATTTCTATTTCTAAGAAGCTTTGTGTAATAAGGTGTTAAGCTTAAGACAGTTTAAACTAATATTTGATTGTGGAATGGAGCAGTATCCCTGAATAAGGTTAAAAGTGGGTGCTTATAAAATTAAAAATTGTTCCTGTTCTGCTTTGGCAGATTAGACCCGTGAAACTATAACAGGATTTACCTCTCTCTCTCTGTCTCTCTTAGGTTTTAGCTTTTCCCTCAGAGGAGCAGAGACAGGTGACAGACAGCACGCTCAGCCCAATGTTCAAACACTGTGGAACTGCACATGAGGCTTTGGATCAAAAATCCCTTGTGGTGGGTCATTGCTTTGGCTGTAAGGAGTGAACAAGCAGGAGCTGCAGCAAAGCCCACCAGGCAGGCTTGCAAATTAAAGCACTAAGGCCTGAGCATCACAGCAAGGAACAGGGAGCTGTTTGGGATGCCTCAGCCTGCCTGGATGTGCCGACTGCAGTGAATAACCACTTCCAAATGCTCTGGTTGAGCATAAGCCACGACCTAAGTGAAAACTTGGATGGGGTATTGAGAGACTGTGTTTTTGAGAGCCAAAGCTCTGGCTGGGAACAGAGGAGTGATTTGTTCCCCCGAGCACGATTACCTGCTCTCCTCTCCCCTCCTCCTCGGGACTAGAAGCTGCCCAGTGAGTCCTGCTGCAGAAGAGAGCCACTGCTCCTGATTTGGAGCGAGTCCATGGGAGGCCAAGACGATCAGAAGGATGGAACACCTCTCCTATATGGAAAGGCTGAGAGAATTGGGACTATTCAGCCTGGAAAAGAGAAGCCTTTGGGGTGACCTAATTGCAGCCCTCCAGCGCCTGATGGAGCCGATAAGAAAGATGGAGAGAGACTATTTAGAAGGGCCAGGACAAGGGGGCGTGGCTTCAAATTGAAAGAGAGTGGGTTTAGATTAGATGTTGAGAAGAAATTCTTCCCTGTGAGGGTGGTGAGGCCCTGGCACAGGCTGTGCAGAGAAGCTGTAGATCCCTACTTCAGCACTGTATCAAGGCAAAGCAAGCCCTTTTCAGAGAATTGAGCTCAGGTGTTTATTTTGTGAGATGACAGCATTTAGAGTTCAAACTGAGTGGTGCAGAGCTTTGATAGACTCTTTCTACAGTGTTATTTGCTTGCCCAGTACTACTCAGTGGAAATAATCTTTGATTTTCAGCACTGCCCTGAACACGTTTTTTCCAAAGAGAATCAGTACAGCGAACGTGAGACTCGCCATTTCCAAAGCCCCCACAGCAGTGAGTGAGAAGCCTTGCAGACTGTCTGTCTTCTTGAAGCACCTTCCTCTCTAAAACACCTCCCAGTGCCTGATGATGTTGCTGTGTCCCCAGGGACAGCTTCCCAAAAAGGGTGGCAGGACGCAAGAAGCGTGACACAGAGCCAGGGGCTCAGAGACCGTGTCAGGGACTAGTGCAGGAGAACAGTTTGGCTGTGCCAGTCCTGAGCAGTGAGTGCAGCTTGTTTGTACAGCAGATTTTATCGCTGTGCAATGCCTTTGAAGTCTGTCTAATGGGACAGGTGAGGCAATCTCTCCTAATTAGCAAAGTCCAGAAGGAGTGACCAGCATTAAAGTCTCCAGGTAACGCTCTGGTTTCTGTTTCCTCCCCAGCTTTCTGATTATTGAGATTCAGTGGAAAGGCCTGGAAGGCATTAAAGCAACTGCTGCTCCTGGCTCCTTACCCTGCCAGGCAGAGCTTGAGGTCAGGTATTTCTCTGGATGCCAAGGGACCAGCAGGGCTACCTGATGCACTCTGGGCACTGCCAGGCCTTGCCACAGCTCAGCTTTTGGTACGTGCCACCCATGATAACCAACACCTCCTGAAGCCCAGAGAGGGTTAAAAGGAAGTCTGACCCTAAAGATTCTTCCTTCAGAAAGCAGTGACCTACAGTGAATAACACCAGTGGAAAGACGTGCGGGCAACGTCAAGAGAAATGTGATATAAAAAAATTATGACAGCTGAGAAGGGTCCAGAACAGGCAAGTGCTGAAGATATTAAAGCAAACAAGATCATTTCAGGCACACAGGAAGCACAAAGCTTGGCAGAGGGTTGTTGTTGAACTACTGGTCTGTAAATGAGCTGGCTGGGCTATTTAAAAGGCTAAGGACACTGCAGAGGAGGTTTGGAGAAGTATTTGCATGACAGGTGTATGATTTTCAGATGAAAATGGCTGAAACTTCATCTGGAATTGAGATACCAAAAGAAGGGAATTGGCCCAAACTCACATAGTAAATAACAAGTTGCAAGTACCCAAACTTTTAAAACTGTCCCAAAGGAACTGGATACTGTATTACATCTATAAATTGTACCTATGAAAAAACAATGGTTAAGTTTTTGCAAAGGGATAAAGAAATGTAGTACCTAAACTGATAATATACAATCTTTCCTTAAAGCGTGATATTTCATTAGAGAACCAAAAAAAATCTTGTACTCATCTGTAGAAATGATGCCAGTGTGACTGCACAGCACAGGGAATCTTGCTGCAGGCTCAGGAAAACTGGGTGAAAGAGTGATTAAAATACAGTTATTAACAGCACAGATTCATTCAGCATAAATCATAGAATCACAGAATGGTTTGGGTTGGAAGGGACCTCAAAGATCATTTAGTTCCAACTTCTCCACCGTGGGCAGGGAGATCTTCCACTAGACCAGGTTGCTCCAAACCCCATCCAACCTGGTCGTGAGCACTTCCAGGGATGGGGCAGCCACAGCTCCTCTGGACAATCTGTTTCAGTGCTTCACCACCCTCATGGTAAAGAATCTCTTCCTAATATCCAGTCTAAACCTATTCCAGTTTGAAACCATTCTCCCTTGTCCTGTCCCTCCATGCCCTTGTGAAAAGTCTCTCTCCATGAGCACGCAGAGCTTTACTACCTCTGGATTCTTCCACCAGATGAGCGATGAGTAGCTAAAGCGACAATGCCAAGCTGAATTTTAGGAGGCCACTGGCTGAGATCCCAAGGAGAAGATACACAAAGATATTGGCAGGTGAAGAGTGTGACAACAATATGGACCAGAACCAGAGGGGTGTGATGGCACATGTGGCAAAGACAAGAAATTTAACGGAATCATCAGTATGGAGGGGCACTGACATCTGAGGAGGAGGCTGAGGAAATCCATGGATCCAGACAGCCAGTAAGCTCCATCCCAAAATATTAGAAAAGCAGGCACTTGACATTACCTTCCTGGCAGCCAGGCTTTCAGACCAGTCTGCACAAGAAAACAGGGGCCACGAGGCTGGAAAACAGCTGAGGCTGCAGGGACAGGGAAATTAATCCAGACAATAATTGATCTGTTAGCTTAACCTCAGGGGTATGACAGGCATTTGAATAATTTTGAAGGGAGAAATAATGCAAGATGCAGAGTTTAATAGAAAATGGTATAAAATGCAACAGGGAGGTTACCAAAATTAAATCTGACCTGTCTAATGCAAAGTATTTATTGCAAAAGCAGCCAAGGCTGCAGACAAGAAAATGCTGTGGATCTCATCTATCTGTCCCCCTCCCCAGTAATAACTGGAGGACTGGATTACTAGGAACTAAGAGGGCAAGGAGTAGGTCAAGGATGAGATGCCTACAGATTGTGCTGAAAGTCCTCTCCATCAGCAATTGTAGCTTTCACACTCCAAAGAAAGACCCAGACACACTCGTATGGATCCTCATCTTGGGGGAATTGGACGTGCTGCTTTGCATCTGGCTGTGTGGTCACCCATCTCCTGTGGGCTCACACCCTGTCACATCCCCCCTGTGGCACTGGGGACCACCCCAGCCAATCTCTCCTGAAGGAGGTTCTGCTTCACAGACATCACGTTATCCCTGGGAAAGAAAACATCCGAAGGCTAATTAAAATTTCCTAGCGATGACTAAACCCACAACGACCCCTCTTCAGTTTTTCCAATGGTTATTAATTAATCTCACCATCACCATGGCAGAGCTCTGGCCGCTGCCTTTTTACCAGATGGTCACAAAACGCAGCCTTTGCTCCACCACCGAGGGGAAGGGTGAGCTTTTACCCTCCTGGAAAACCCACTCCATGCCACTGGCTGGGCTTGGCAGGAGGATGCCGGGCTGAGCTGAGCACTGCCAGCACCCAGGCTGAGAAATCAGGTTGGCACCAAATGGATCAGCATCACTCTGTGCCTGGCCAGGCGCTTCCTCTGACGTCCTCTCCTCTCCCTTCCCCTCCTGCAGCTTTCCCTGTGCACACGAGCAGCAGCCATCGCTCCACTCTGCCTTGGGATTGATTATTTGTCTCTCTCTCTGGCCCCGTTAATGACGCACGTTGATTCAAATGCTGTTGCTTTTTACTTCTCACGCTCTCTCTCTTTTTTTTTCTCCCCCTATTCCCACTATTTTTGTGACGCATGAAGTCAAGGTTGTCATTATTCTATATTTGCATGGATTAAGCTGCCTTCATCATCTATTAGCTTCCAAGTGATAAGAGCCCACATGCAGACTCCCTCGTTATGTATGCTGCCTCTCTGCCCGCTGTCCCTGATTACTTCTGGCCCAAATTCCAGCTCTAGGAGCCAAAAGTCTGTCTCAGGCAGAAATGCCTCAAAAATGATTTTTTTAAGACGTCCTTTTCAGAAAAGGAGATGTGTTTTCTTCTACGTTTGTCTGTCTTGGCTGCCTCTTTCTGCGTTACCAAACTGTTCAAGGCTTCCTCTCAATTTTTAATGTTTTCCTTTCTGGGCCAGGAAAATAGTTACATTTGAGGTGAAATGACCTGATCTACCTGTTGTTCTCCTTTTATTTGAATGCCTAACATGCCAGATACCTTGGGGGGTGGTGGTTCTCAGGTCTTCTACAGCAATTAATATCCTAACTTCCCACTTAAAAATACTTCCTGTTGTTTACTCTGCTTGTAGGTTTAAAATAGGATTTAAAAACGACAAAAAAAAATACAGACTGTCCTGCAAGAGGAGTTAGAGAGATGGAGAAACCCAGGAAAACAGACGGGTGATTGGTAGAAGAGGTCCATTAGTGGGTTGGTGCCCGTATGTGGCTGGAGAAGGCTTGAAAGGTACAAATTCCCAGCCTCCTCACCAGACTTGAGGTGAAGTTGCCTGGTGTGCTGGAGCTCCAGCAGGGAGTCTATGAGAGCTCAATATTGAGCAGGGGTTGCAAGTGGTTTTCTCATCAAGCCCTGGTCTGCTGTTGCTTCCATTTATGGGTATTTCATGCAACTAAATGATGTCTTTGAAGCTGATGATAAAACAGCTTTTCTCTTTCCTTGCTGCCTGTGCAAGCCAGTTAACCAATTCCAGTGAACTTCAGCAGCCAGTCAATGCCATATGGACCTGGAGGAAAACAGCAAGTGCCAGGCAGCAAAAGGCCAAGGCCAGCCACAAAAAAGGGTGAAAATATCTCCTTTATTCTCTCTGAGCCTGATGTCTGCACACAGCTGTGGCTTCCTCCTCTGTCCTGCTGTGCCCTGGGCTGTCCCAGACCCTTGGGGCAAAACTCACCGGCAGGGAGGTCCAAGGACCGCAGAACAGCCCAAAGAGCCACAAAGAGGGTGTGACAACTGCTGCCTGAGGGGTTCACTACTGATCTCATTGGGGTGCGGGGCAGGGACTTTATTTACCAAGCTGGGGGTGGGAAGGAGGATAAAAACTTGTTCACATGTAGTGCCTCACTTTGCTAAACCTGGAGGGGAGGGGTGGGTGGAGAGCAGATCAGACACAGCACGGTGCTAGTGCGAGGACGGTGTTCTGCCTGGATGTTGCCGTGTATTTTGTTTTCAGAATGAATGGATTACTCACTAAAAAAAAAAAAAAAAAAAGGGCGTTTTAGGTCAAATGAAACTCTTTTCAAATTTGAACTGAAGAAGTGCAGAATTTCTCTGCTAAAACAATCCAGAGGGGAAAAACAAAATCAGAGCTAAAAAACCTCAGAGCATTGTTGGGTACTTTCAAAATTTTAAACATCTGACTTTTCATTTTCCAGCCATGTTTTGTTGATCAAATGTGATTAAACCATGACTTAAAGGTTACTAAGACATAAATAAAAACCATAAACCAGCTTCTCCAGCAGAAGTCTCTTTCTTTGCCTGAGAAAGTGGGAGAAGGCAGCTCAATCCCTGTCACAACTGGTGACTTAGGTGAGAGCCAAGGATGTTTCCTCTGCTTTCTGGGGTGTCAGACAGGCACAGGTAGGCTCACCCTGCCAACATCCTCAGCTTTCCTCTCTCTGTTTGTATGGTTGTTACCACAGCTCTCTGACCAGCTCATGTGTGCACTGGCTGTACGGACATCCCCACCGAGGCAGGAAGAATGTGCTTCTTCCCCCAGTTCTCACAGCACTGCTGCTGTTGTTTGTAAAAATATCTGTACCCCACAGGAATAAAATCCCCAAGGAAATGGCAGATGGACTCAGGCAATCCAGGATAGCGAGGTCTCTGTATCAGGGAAAGAAGGATGGAAATTGGAGCATTTTGGGATCCCTATGCTGCTGACATTGCAAAACTGAAAGGGCACCAGGATTGATGGATGGTGAGGAAATAAGGATGGAGGGAAAGTATCCAAGGTTTCAACTGCAGAAAGCACGAGGCTGTGCAGGATATTTTTCACTGTGTTCCCTGAAAAACACTTGTCCTTTGAAGTAGCTCCTTGTGTGAGGAGTCCCTCGGAGTTCACCTCCACTCTGTTTCATGTCCCCGTGCAGCCCTGTCCCTCCCTGCAGGAGGCTGGCGGAAAATCAGTGGCTGTCACTTCTAATGCCACTCGAGGAGCAACTAATGGAAATCTGCTTGGCACGGAGGGAGCGCCACAGGACCCGATCTCCACGTCTAGCCTGCTGCAGCAATGACATATATACTGTCATATTTAAGTGGTACAAATGGCTCAGAGCGTTGCTAAGAGTTTCTCCCGTGCAATTAATGACATCAAGCAGCCAAATCCCTGCATTCTGAGGGCAGGCAGCCACGTGGGATGGAGAGAACTGCTGAGGCACCAAAGAAGCACAGCGTAGGTCTCCCTGATCCTCCTCATAACATGCAAAAATACTGGAAACCCAGCCTCCAAAATAGCAATGGGTGACACCAAGCACCCTCCAGGCTCCCACATTTTCCTTGTGGGTTAATTTCTGTTGCTTTCACATCCCTGTCCTTGCCTGTGCTACCAAAGGACACAAACTCGCCTCATTTTGAGCTGGCATTTTTGCAGCATCTCCTTGCAAAGCCTCCCTCTCATTTGTCTCTCCACAAGAGGGTGGTGAAAGGGAAGATATCAGTGACTGGATCCACGGCTTTGAATCAAAATGGTTTGCCAGATGTCTGTAACAGGGCAACAGCAGAGATCTGTCTGGACAGGCTAAACTGGCAGGACTTAACAACAATTAAACATACACCTAAATTCAGTGTATAAATCCTCTTTTAAAACTCTAGAGAAACAGCCTGAAATGTATTTGACATCTTTTTGGAAACCCCTTATTTCTGGAGAGAAGCAAATGCCTGAAAAGCATTTGCTAATTGCAGATACTGCTTTGCATTTTGGGGCATGAAAGTTTCCTAGAAGTTAAAAAAAGTAGATGGCAAATAAACCCAGAGTATACTAGCCAGACTCACATCAGTTTCTTGTATGTTGAGTTCAGTGACACCAAGAACTTTGCCTCTACCTGCAAAATTGTCTTCTGCTTTTAAGGCCTAGAAATAGGTGCCCTATGCAAGCAGGAGGGTAAAACATCTGCAGCCTGTGATGCTGCCTCAGTTCCTGCCATCTGAGCATGGTCCAGATGGGAAAAAGAGAGAGAGGAATGGAGGAGAGGGGCTGCAAGGACCCCCTTGCCATCTCTGGTGCATGCAATGCCAGGTTTAAATGCTGGGGATCAACAAGAGCAGGAGAGCTTTTGCATATTGGGTGACTGCCTGGGGGAAGCAGTGCATCGACTCTGCACTTCTGCAGAGGATGAGGACAGGGGGCAATTAGATCATGGCTTATCAGAAGTAAAAGTCAGTTTCCAGATAAGCAGAGCATAACATGTGGATTAAAGTTGTCAGTTAATTAAAGAGGCCAGGTTTAAGCCACAGATAGGACTGCAGTTAGTGAAGTAATGCTGAAAGAGCGCTGTTCTGTGGAGTCAGAGGAGGATAGTGTAGTGCAGGGTGTAGAGATGCTGGGTTAATACCAAAACTAATTAAAAACACAATGTCTGAGGGCTCCAGGCCAGGCTTCAAGCCTGTGCAGTGTGGAGCACACACTGAGGAGGACACCTCTAATTCAAGGGCAGATCATCTTCCCATTCAGGTGCTGAGCATGCTTGCTGCAATCTGTGGATGCCCCATCCCTGGAGGTGTTTGAGGCCGGGCCGGATGGGGCTTTGAGCAACCTGGTTTAGTGGAAGGTGTCCCTGCCCATGGCAGGGGGCTGGAACTGGGTGATCTCTAAGGTCCCTTTCAACCCAAACACTTCTATGAATCTCTGAACTACCACAGACCTGAGGGGCTTGGCATGGCACCTTCTCAAAGCCTAGGGAAAGTGATGGTCTGGTAGATTAGCAGGCCTTCCAAGTGGAGATAACATGTTTTACTTGCAATCTAATTGTCATTTGTCTCTTTTTAACGTGCAAGAAATGTCTGCCTTGACAGGCAGCTCTGTGGCAGAGTTGGTGGCACTCCTGGCTAGTGGGAGCAGCAAACCTCCAGGGTGGGCAGCCACATGCACCATCTCTGTTCCCAAGAACAAGAAAGACAGACAGCAGTATTTTATCCAGCTGGGGCAGAAAGAAACCCTTGGGAAGCCCTGCTTTGCAGCCTCAGTTCACACATCAGAGCCGTTCAGCCTTTCGTTATGGTTTTGCATTGTTTAATTGAGAGGCCTGTGAGAGGCTCATCAGAAAAGGCAGATGCCACTTTGAAGAGCTCACATTTGAAGCCAGGATCTCCTGACTCATCCTCATACATTGTACCTTCGGAGCACTTTAATCCTTGCAGCACTTCTTGCACAAAAGCAGCATCTTCCTCAGTTGCACCCTATGCTTCCATGGGCAGGCAGTACAATTCACTTTAAAGTGAATAAATAAAAATGGATTCCCAATTCACACCACTCCTAGATGGCAGCTGACAACGCAAAATGAGGTTAAGTTTGTTTCCAGCTTTCTCTTACGGCAGATTTCTCACAGCAGGGCCACAGCTCAGGCAAAGGACCAGGCACAGCAGTGCCCTCCAGGATGAGTCACACCAGCTCTGGCTTTAAAGGAGGTGGAACTCTGTGCTGGAAGTAAAAGAAGAGGTTGTAAACTTCAGAGCATTTGAGAAGGGAGGATTTAAATCAGGGTCAAGCCAGGGAATATTCACCTTCCTTTCAATTATATCATGAAGGCCTCAAGCACCCTGCCGAGCCTCCTTCAGCCTGCTGCCCTTATTCTTCTCCAGGACTGAGAGCTCATCCAAGCTGCCCTACAGCCCATGGAGCAATACATTGCCTCTTAGGCTGGAGGATAAGGAAAAGCCAAGGCAGAATAGCTAATGCCAAAAATTGTTTATTTTGAGCTAAGTATCAAAGAATAACTTAAATTGGAAAGGACTTCTAAAGGTCATCTGGTCCCATCCAGAGCTCAGAGCAGGGACAACTTCTCAGTTAGATTGAGTTGCTCAGGGCATTGTGCTCTTTGTTTGTGGCTGTCTCCAAGGATGGAGATTTCCCAGCCGTTTTTGTCAGCCTCTCCCTGTGCAGAACCACTCTCATGTAAAGCTCACTGGAATTTTCCTTGTGCTTGTTGTCCCTCACTGTTGTGGACATTCAGAAAGGACTTGTATTATACTCATATATACTATTAGTACAACTAAATGTTATAAATATAAATATTAAAGAAATATAAACCTATCACTATATTTATATGACATAAAAAAAAAATCAACGCATCAATACAAAATAAAAATACCAATATTGATTTTTATCAATAAAATGCTGTTTTCTGGGGTAGGAAACGGATACAAAACTTTTCCACTCAACATCCCTGTCATTTAATGTTCTTTTTTGGTTTCCTTTTTTTGTACATTGGATTATGTCTCTATTGCAAACTGAGAGCCTGTGAGGGGATTCAAAGGCCAGCCAGGGGAAGAGAGCAGTAGTGGTGAATTATAGTGTGGTGGAGAGATTATTGATTTATGAGGCCTTTTTGAAATATTAATCATTCATGACAATCTGTCCTTCTCCTTCAGTTAGACATTGCAATTTTTATTCAAAAACAAGAGGAAGCTAGGAATCACAGAATCCCGGAATCTTCAAGGTTGGAAGAGACCTACAAGATTATCCAGTGCCACCATCACCACAGCACCACCATCATGACCCTGAAATTGTGTCCCCAAGTGTCATGTCCACCCCCATGGTGGGGCACAGGGCAGGGCATGTTGTGTGTCACTTGTGCCAGTGGGCAGTGCTTGTGGGGCACGACAGGAGCCCGGGCTTGTGCAAGCAGGATGTGTGTGGGGTGTGCAGGGCACCATGGGGAGTTTGCAGGGCACTGTCGTGTGCTTTGGATGAACTGGAGGGGCTGGAATGTCCAGAGCTGCAGTTGGTGAGGCCACCTGAAAGCCTCTGAGGTAAGGATTGAGGGACAAGCCAATGGAGAGGGTGTCATTGTGGGAGGCTGCTCTTGGCCACCCAGCCAGGACGACGGCACCGACAAATGATTCTTTAAGGAACCAAGGGGCACCTCCAAACCATCCGCCCTTGTCCTTGGGAGGGAATTCCACTTGCTGGCTGTTCACTGGGAACACCCCACAGCTGGTCCAAACAGCTCCAGGAGGTTCCCAAAACACCTGGACGACAACCTCTTGGTACAGGGACTCGAGGAGCCGGCTCGGAGAGGTGCCCTCTGGGATTTGTTGCTTGTTCCCAGAGGGGCTCTCGTGGCTGACATGGTGTCCTGGGTTGAGGTGTATTCTATTACCATCCTCATGAGCTGTGGAAATCAGGTGGGGAAGTGTTTCCTTGCCTCCTCCCCCCAGACTATCTTGCTGTTAATGGCCCATCATTGTCCTGCTGCATGGCTCAGAGATAACTCCCTCCAGACTATCTTCTGTTAATGAGCCTCATCAACACTTGGCCTCATGACTCATTACCCTATTGTGAGATGCTCCACCCAGAGGGAGGAACCAAGCATCCCATCGTGGATATAATCTGGGACTCTGAACACCAGAGACACTCTTTCCACTGGATTTCCAGAGGACAGGAGCCCCACAGCCACCACTGGACTTTCTGAGGAAGAGCAGACCCCTTCTACTACAGGTTCACCACTTCAGAGGATTGCAGCCACCATTCTACCAGACTGCTACCACCACCCTGCCTAACAGGGACTCAGGTTGTATCTTGACTCTGTCAGTGTTTTCTTTTACTTTCTTTTCCTTTTCTTTAATTTCCATTAAATTGTTATTCTGACTTGGTGCCTCCCACTGGTTTGTTTTCAAACTAGCACACATGGGATTGTCTTGGCCGCAGCAGCCGCCGGGTTTCAGATCTCTGCTGCTTTGCCTGCGCCCGTCTGGCTCCCGAGATGGGCCAGCACAGGTGAGCATGGCTGCAAAAGCAGCATCTTTTATTAATGTGTCCACAGCAAAGCTGTTGTCCCAAAAAGGATTCTTTCACCCAGTGTGCAAGAAGCCAATCCCCACACAGAGTTCAGGTATTTCCTTCCAGGGTAGTAGCTCCACCAACTCCCTGGGCACCTTAATTCCAATGACTAAAACCACTCTTTAAGTGATTTTTTTCCACTAATATCTAATCTGAAACACAGAACTTGTCAAAAATTAATTGTCAAGACAAGGGAAGACCTGGAAAACCTGGGAAGGGAGTTCTTCCCTCAGCTCCCAGGTGTTACTAGGATGGGTTGGGTCTCCCATGTCCTCACAGGAGGAAAACAGCAGGTTAAGTCAGCATGAGCACAGACGAAAGGTCTGAGAAAACTCTCCTGTGAGGGTTAACGGAGATTTTTCTCACTTAGTATTTGCTGCATGCACTCATTCTTTCAATGGACTGTGTTCATTAATATTGTGCAATGTCACATTTAGAAAACAGTAAGAGGAAGCGGGAGAAGGAACAGATGGTATTTTCAGAGATTTCAGCCTCCCAGGGAGGCCATTAAACAACCTAAAGAAGAAACAGACCACGTAAAGAAAGGTAAAATATTCCCATGAATGGCTACAGAGGGCTAAGAAGCAAATAAATACTTTTGAAGTCTAGTTACTACAATGAAGAAGAGGGAAAATGAAGAAATTGAGGTCAAACAGCATTTGCTTTTCCAATCACACACAAAAAATTTTTAAAAATTCATTTGGAGCTGTTGCAAAATACTTCACTGCATCCAAATTAGAACGTTTCATTTGTTGAATGATGTCACTCTTTTTAACCCCTTAAAAGGTGGCCAGTTTTGGGGCAAAAATAAAATCACAGAAGATTCTTCAAATGATGGTTCCCAACATGTTTATTCTCCACAAAAAGCAATTCTCATCTCTGCTCAACAATGGCCTGGGTAGCGGGGTGAAGGCATCATTTTGTGGGTATTTAACACAATTGGTTTTGAACACTCTATGCGAAGTGGCCAAAACCGGAGCTGATGAAGGAAGAGAGAACATTGAGAACATTGTAGGTCATGGTTAAGAGCCATGAAGTCACAAGGCTCATTTCCAAGCATTCACTGAGCTCTAGCAGGTCCCTGGAGCATGCACAGGGAAACTTTATGTGAAATTAATAATACTGAAGTGATTTATTCGGAGACAGAGTAAGAAGAGGAAATGCTTGTGTCACTGTACACGTTCAGTATGGCTGAGCATGCCAGAGACTCCTTGCAGTCCAAGTTTTATCTTGATAGATGTCTAAAATACACAAGAGCTAAACTTAGCCTTCCCCATGCAGCATGGAAATACAGGAAATTCAGGTTTAGTGGATTCGTATGGAGCAACAAATACTGCAGTGCAACAGTACCTTGGGGCTGGGGGCCTCAGGGACTGAGGTGGTTACAAGATGTAAGGCGTGAGAAAATAAACTACTTTTGGTTTTGTTTTCTGTTGCAAAGGGGAAAAAATGGGTGGAAATTGTGAATGTCATTGTATGCTGGTAAGATTAACAGAGGAGAGCCAGACACAGCTAGGGCTTCGTTTTACTAGAGACCCCTCTCCTCTTTCCAGCTTTTTGGTTGGTGGACTTGCTTTAGGTTGTCTGACATGTCTCATGTTTTCCTGGTGTGCTTTGGACTTGACTTCAGACTGTTGGACTCGGCTGGCACTGGGCAGAAGTTTGGAAACCAAGGGGGTGCAGGGAACCTGCCCCAAGAACCCAGGCGCTCTAGACAGAGCAGCAAGAGAAGGACCTGCAAAGGAAAATAAGCAAGTGCTGAGGGCAGAAACTGCAGTTTTACCCATGCAGAGTGCTCCAGCAGAGTGAGGGCAGCCAGCCAGCTCCAGGGTCTTCTACCCTGCCCATTTGGAGAGGAGGGACTGTCCCCCACACCAGGGACCTAGTGTCCCTTTGCACATCCCCCTTTGTGTAGTCCTATCCCCATCCCCACCCACTGCCACACAAAAGCTGAGGTTCACCTGGGAATTCCCCACTCCAGACCTTCCAAGAACACAGGGACAGCCCAGATCACCCCATGCCCCATCCAGGGTCCTCTTCTCCTTCTGGCCCTGCTGTTTTGTAAACACCAACTTCAGCAGCTGCTTTTGTACAGCTCTTCAAACCAGTGTAGCCTTGGCAGGAAAGAAGACACTGCTGGTTCATCTATCCAGAAATATTCTGGCACTCCACACTTACTGGTATGGTTAAAACAGCAGCTGCTGCTCCTTCACAGTTACACCAGTGTAAAAGTGCTTGCAGCAAACACAGCTCATTTCCACTTGGGCAAGAATAACCTCCCACCAGGCAGCAGCTTTCCTTGAACCCGTGGTGTTTGGGGTTTCTCTGAGATGGTGACCCTTGCAGAAAGCCCACCTGGAGAAAGGGAGGGTGGTCCCACTGCAGAGGAAAGGGAGTTGTCAGGGCAGTGAGGTACCCCTCCCGCAGATCTGTGCCCACCTCCAGCATGCAAAACCTCTTGGGGAAGATCCCAGCATGCAGAGAGGGCTCATTGGTGCTGTTTGTCACTGTGATCTCAGAAAACACACTCATCCCATAGAGGAAGGTGCACAAAATGACAGAGCCTGCAGAGCTGACACCTCTCTGTCGAGGAGGGCTGCTCTTGCCCACCTGGCTCAGGGCAACCAGCTCGCCTCCCTGCCAGCACCAGTGTGACCAGTATGGCACCCAGGAGGATACCCTTGCTCTCTGCCTGCTCCCAACCCAGTGAAGCTTTCCCTGCAGAGTTAACCAGAATTTATAAATTTCCCGATAGATAAATTGCTTTAGGAAGCTGAGCTTGGTAATTGGCTGGTGGTGACTAATCACTGTCTGATTACAGAGTAGCAGTTCCACAGGTATGAATCAGAACCTGCAATTGTCAGCCCTCCCCCAAAACAGGGGCTCTTTCTTTCCTGGTTTGATTCAGTTGAGCCATTGTGCAGCAGTGACAGTTCACTCCTCACACTCGCTGAAGGGAAATACAATTACGGTGCATTCAGGGGAAGGAGAAAAGGATCAATATACAGAAAAAGAAATAATTATATACAAATGCACAACCCCTGTGAAGAGAGATGTTTCTGAAATCTCAGGGAGGAGGGGAAGAATGGGCCATTTCAATTTCATAGCTCTGTCTGATATTGGTATCTACTAATGTGTTTCTATCCTGCAGCAAAACTGTCTCCAAAAGAAGCCCCTTAAAAGATGATGCTTTTCCCCTGATCCAGGGATCCACAAAGGAGCATGAAGCCACCTTGGTTTTCAGAGCACCTTCCTCTCCTCCACAGGACAGTTTCACTTCTTCTTGACTATTCCAGGCACTCTGCCAAAAAGGCTGAGGGTGCCAAGCCAACATTTCCTCAAAAGCATTTCTCCCTTTTCCGAAGCTGAGTTTGCAAACCGTGGGCTCTTGCTTCCCACAGGGGCTCTTGGGCAGGAGAAGAGCAGCCCCCATCAGTGATCTCTCAGAGTGGCTTAGTTTCCCATCCAGGGAACCCAAATCCTCGCCTGGTCACGTTAGATACTGACAGGCAAAGCTGAGCATCTGCCTGCCTGGGGTGGTGGGCTCAGAGGGAAGGAGAGAGGAGCAAAAGCCACCCCTCACCCAGCCAGCTCCTGCCTCCACTTTGGGAAGTGGGGAAGCTGGCATGGGAGGCAATTAGAAGAAGTCATAGCTTGGCATTTTGGGATGTTTCCCCCCAGAAAGGGGATAGGAGTAGTCATTGCCATCCCATTTCCCTTGTAGATACAGAGAAAGGGATGTTTAAAAGAAGTCTAAAATGCACCCTGTGAGCAGGTAGAGCTGGATATTTGAGTGCTAAACTACATTCCTTTCAGGACTTCTGCAAATGCACAGAGAAGAGAGAGCCAGTGAAGACATTTACTGTAAAATGCATTTTAGGAACCCTTTGCTGTTCAGATATTAACTACAAGTGCTGAAATGAGTGTGTCAGCTCCCCGCTTCATTTTTTTTAAGCACATAAACTGCTCTCCGCTTGGAAGAAATAAAGCCCTGTGCACAACCTCATCTGCAGATCTTTGTGCTTGCCATCCTGGAACTGCCATCCTGGGATTACCATCCAGCAGCTCTGCGAGAACTAATGAAATTTTAATCGGCCAGTACTCAGCGCGTGTGTACATAATGAATGTTTGCACATACTCACAGCTCTTTGTCACCCCAAAGCAGCAACACTCACCTCCTATAGACACACGTCCGTCCGTGTTAGTCACTGCTGTGTCTTCCTGCTCCAGGTCACTAGAGCGTGTCCACACTCCAGATCGGAGCCCTGTGACTCGTTGGTTAATTGACAGGCTCAGGCATCACACAAGTCAGAGCTTCGTCACACTCAGCCTCATGTGCTGTCAATAACTGGTGCTTTGTCATGCAGTGCTAATATTCCTACCAAAATCCATATGCAGTTCCTCTCTCTCTGTCAGAGGGATCAACCCCACAACTGGCATTTCAGTAATTCCCCCGCAGACAGGCAAGGGGAGAATTTTATAGCTGAGCTTAAACTGTTTTTTTCTTCATGAAAATGATGATTTTGTACAAGATGGTTCCTTCTTCCTATACTTAGGACCTTCAAGCATTTTTTTGTGTGTGTGTGTGGATACCTGAAACATGAGCTTTAAAACTACATTTTGTATCTTAAAATAAGAAACCTGTTATTCATTATACCTCAGTCCTGGGTATTTTGTTGAAGCTGAAGGATGTATTTCCAAAATGCAAGTCATTTATTAGACAATGGAGCTAATAAAGGCTGTCTTCCTATGAATTTTGTTACATAGTCTCACACCTCCAGCCAAAATAATCACAGTTCATCTTTCACTCTGTCCCCCACATAAATCTCTGTCTGTATCCAGCAAAAGGCTTTTTCTGAGATTTTTCTGAGCAACAAATGCATGAACAGATCAGTGAGATCTGGATGACAAATGGCACATACACAGCATTGCCACCTTTGCTTCACACTGCCTGTGGCACCACTTTGGGGACCTTGTCCACACAGCCACAGACCCTCCTGAGGCATGTAGGAGCTTCACTCCTCTGAGAGAAACCCTGCACTTCTGCCAGGGTAGACTGAACTTGGATGATGAGTTAAGGGGGAGATGGAGTCAAACTGGTCAGTAGAACCCTTTCTTCCCTTTGGGAACAGGTTTAAAAAAATGGCACTGGATGTAATCTGGGATCAGCTGCTGGCTTGCCGTGGCACAGAGAAACACCAGAGCCAGGTGCCACCCATCAGTATGACAGGAGATGTCACCTAGTCCCCTTGGTAACTCAGGGGGGTTACAGGCTGGCTATGAAAAAATTAATATCCAAGCAGGCACATGTGAACAGAGTGTTAACCGTGGCAGAGGTTCCTCCAGCAAACTCCCTGCTGAAGCAAGGTGAGCAACAAGCCCTGGCAATCTGCAGAAACCTCTGCTTCTTCACCACCATGGAGTTTATTCTCCCCTGAAGGTCTCATGCTGTTTAATCCAGTGTGTGTTTCTCCTGGTCCATCCCCTCTCCCTTACAGGGCATTTAGAGATGTGAGAAATCAGAGATCAATGAATTTCAACTCAAATTTTTTCACCTCTGAAAACAAATGTGAAGCAAAACTTCAGGAGCAGTTCACTGTCCTTGACAGTCTACAGGAGCTTCAAAATATGGGACAGTGCACACAGTCACACAGGGATCACGAGTGAGGAACTTAAGCCTCACTTGCTCAGAAGATGTAGAATTGCAGCCTCAAAGAGGTGTGCAACTCTGAAAATGTCCTTAAAAAACAATAACTTCCAAATCAGGCAGCAATAATATGTTTTCCCACTCTAGGGCCTCTGAGGAGTTATTAAATACAATTTTCCAGGCTTATTCAAATGTCATCTCATTATAGCCTGTGCAAATAGGAAGGCAGACCATGGGATTTGTGTTTTTGTTAAAACTATTTTTATATTAAATCTATAAAATGCATAAAGGACCATTAAGCCCTGTTATTCTCTCTCTCTTTTTTTTCTTTCCCCATAGCTGCCCAGCCTCTTTTTGAAAAGGATCATTCAAAAGCAGCCAAATAACAAAGGCTGGATGAGGACATTCCAATCCCTCCTTATCCACTTAAAAACACAATATTTCAAAGGCACTTCTGGAGTGCTTCTTTTGGCAGCTACAACTGGAGCCACAGTAGAAACCTTTCAGTGGGTCATCCTGATGGATGGCCTCTTACATCAAGGAGCCAGCTGTCCCCATTAGGAGTGGGAATCATCTGAGCAGTCCAAGGGGACTTTAAAGGAACATTTATCATATAAAGGAAGAAAGGTACCTTGCACTTGTACGGCTCTTTGCAGCAGCAGATCTCAAAAGATCTGCAGAGAGCTCGGGTTTGCTACCAGGCAATGGAGAGGTGGAGGCCTCTCAGCCCAGAAGGGCTTGTTGAAAGTCACCCTGTGGTCTGAGCAGAAGAGCTGGGACTAAGGCACTCAAATTCCAGTTTGGTGCTGCCCCTCTTTCCTCATCATCATCATCCTTGAGCCTCCTCATCCTCCTCCTGCCCATTCCCTGTGCAGCCACAATACCTAACTAAAGACGTGAACACATTTGTGTTTCTTTCTCCCTCTCCTGCAGACACTTGTGTTTTTTTCAAGCATTTTTGAGCTGTGATTCTGCAGCTGACAGCAAATGTCCTTTTGATGACTTTGTCAGACTGCCAGGGCTGTGAGGACATCTCCAGAATCCTCGGCTCTCCCTCCCTGTCCTTCCTCTTCATGTGCCAGTTCCCACTGAGATGTCCAAATGTGCACCAGCTCCACCTCAGGAGCTCTCCCAGATACTCCAGGGCAACCCCACTTCTACAGACACCACACATCTGACCACAGCAAGGGCTCACTCGGTCTCACTGCCTTTATCAAAATTCCAGGCAGCAGCCAGGCAAAGCCCAACATCAGTTTATTTTAGGGGCCAAAAGGGTGTTTTGTTTTGTTTGCAAGGTTTTGCCAGTCTTTATCTCCTTGAAAAATGATGAGCAAATTTCATATAGAATGGTAAAAACTGAACTTGCTGCTGAGGCGGACAAAGAAATCAGTCTTATTTCAGCTCAAAAATTAACTAGTGATGAAGCCCTATGCAACCAAAAATGGCCTTGACTGGAAACAAATGCCCAAGTTCTTGCAAGTCCAAAGGGATACATGAGTCTCTGGGGCTTTGAATTCCTGAATTTCTCAGAAGTTCTGGGTTTTAAAAATAAGTACAGTAGCAGATAAACAAGATTAGGGACTTTAAGACCAGATTTATAAACCTTTCCGGGGCTACCCAGGCTGTGCCCACTAGATGGTTCCTAGAAAATTAGTCTCCCTTAAGATTTCCTGGACTGGTACAGACTTAAAATTTAATTTTCTTTAATAACAGTCCCACTGAGTAATTGTTTGCACATGCATGGGCATGCTGAGATAGATGTGGTTATTTGGCTCATTTAATTGTCTGTGCGCCAGGGATCTGGCAAGAGGACCTGCTGTGTCAAGCGGTGTCTAATCTCCCATAAAACCCAACACTTCTGGCACACACACTCAAGCTTACAAGTTTTAAGCACCCTTCCTCACCAGTTATACAAGCAATGTGTGATCCTCCACATTCTTCCAAAAAAAAAAAAAACCATCTGGGAGTTGTCCGACCAGCCCTGTCCTCCCAAGACCTGTCCTGCCCTCTCACATGGACACACAGCCAAGCCAACAATGCAAGCACAGGTCTCCTCACAGCTGGTGGATTTCTCCAAATGCCACTTTTTGGGTTTTTAAAAAAAATCTGGATCTCAATTTTCTCTACTTTAAAAAAAAAAAAATGGTTGGGAGAGAAAGTGTGATGGCAGATAAAAAGCTTGAAACAATACTGATGCTGTGACATCTGAAGGCAAATAAAATCCATCAGAAACATGTACTTTTTAAAAGTTCATTCCTTGTGACTGTTGTGATTCTGGGGGTCAGATTTGTGCTTAAAAGCCCTTTGAGTGGGTTTAAGGCTGTGTGCCTAAATAATGTGTTTGACCATCCATGCTGCTGTCTCTCAGGGTTGTGGTTGACCACGTGGGTACAGCCTGGAGCCTTTCTTTGTGTTGTCACCTCTTCCTTGCCTTAAGAAGGGCTCTGTGAAAAAGGGGGAGTTTCGCCACCTCTAAAGTATGCAGGAAAAAAGCTCCAAGAGTTTGTGCTGATTTAAGTCTGAAATGCTGCAGAAAAATGCAGCCTTGCCTTCAGGCACCTGATCTCATTGAAAACCAATGTGTTCTGGGGAGATGAGGACTGGTTTTCCAAAGCAGGTTGCTGGACTGGTTTTCTGCCTCGGCTCGCCAAAGGCGATGTGAGTGCTGTTGCTGGCACGAGGGAGAGGAAAGGAGCACGTGGCTGGGAAGGTGGACAGAGCTGCTCCTTTTTCCGGCCGGCAGGACTGTGGTGCTGCAGGGATTGCCAACCTGCTGCTGGCAAAAACACAAATCCCTATCACGGGCAGGGAAGCTGGCTTTGGTCTCCAGATGTTGAGAACAGCCCCTGAACAACAGGACATTGCTCCCCTCTCCTCGGGACACAAGCACAGGTCAGAGGCAAGAGCAGCCTTCATGCCTTCTCCAAGTTCCCAGATAAGTCATTAGAAATGATAAAAATAAACAAATAAATAAATAAATAAGAAGTAATGAATATCTGGAGGTTCTTCTGTTCCAGCTATGTAATCAACAAAATGCTATATTCTTCCCCACTGACGAGCATTTAAATGTTCTGTCCCCTAGCTGCAGCCTGCTAATGGGGATCATGAGGCCTGGCTGTGCTGCCAAGAAGAAAGCTCCAGCAGGCTTTTTCCAAATCTCCATGGGTGCCTGATCTGTGTGCAAATGCTTTTTGGATTGCTTTTTAGTGTTTTGTTAGGTTTTGCACTTCCAGGTAACAATTGTGGATGGTCACATGTTGGCAGTGAAAGGCAGGAGGGTCATCAGTGGGAGATCTGGGTGCTCTTCCACTGCCCACCACAAAATGGGGTTGGGAGGGAGCTAAACAGAACAGCCTTCACTGTCTTTGTGGGTTAAGCTTTTTTTCCTGGTTTTCATTTGAAAGCCAGCATGAATTAGCATATTTCTCTCTCCTTTTACGTGACTGCTGCTAATTATTTTATTAGTTGCAAGAACAAACCAAATTTGTGATTATTCATGCGGGTATAAATCTCGGTGTGCTCACAGACATGCTTGGGAGGCTTTGCACTATGGTTTAAGATAAGAAACAAGTGACTACAGCAGTGATTACGACTATTGCTTTAATCTTTCTCACAGCTGGAGAGTTCAGGGTCCATGGCTGAGGTCTCATTCTCCTGTTTCCCTGCTGAAAGTTCTCCCAGTTCAGTACATTTAAGTGGAAATAGGGACAACGAGTTCATGTCCCTACAAAGGTTAAGATGTCCAGTATTTCTTTTACGTACACAGTATTGTTACTCTGATTTCACAATCAGTCAGACACAAAAATGTTAGGTAGTTTGCCAGGGTAAGAAAGGGGAGAGAAAGGACAACAAAGAATCCAGACAAATAAAATGGATGGTGCTGGAGAGGTGCTGCCCCTTTGCAGCTGCAGCTGCATCCAGCCAAGGCGTGTCAGGGCTCCATCCTCCACCTTGTGCTGGTGCCAACAGCAGAGGAGGGTATGGACACCCCCAGAAAGGTGCTTCAGCCCTCATTTCACCTCTCTTCCTCTACTGGAATTGTCTGTTTTCTCCACTGATGTTAAGGCAGACAGGTCTCCTGCAGCATTAGCTCTGGCACTTCAGTGGAGGGGCTGAAGAGAGTCTGGCTGAAGTCAGACCTCAGCCTGGTCACAGCAAGAGTGCTGCTCTTGCTCTACAGCTTCAGCTGGCACGCTTCAGTAATCTGAAAATCAACCACTTCTTTCACAGTGAGAGATTTGCAGTGCAATTAGGCACAAACAAACCATCAGAAGTGGATGCAGGCAATTCAGTCAAATACCCTCATACACATTCTTGAATCGGTTACCTCGTGTCTGTATCAAAGACATTGACATAATGGTTCTTGAGTAGAAAAAGGCTGCAGCAACTCAACAACTCCATGACCTAAGCTGATTTACAGCCTGAACAAGACTGAAGGATCTCCCATGATTTATGCCTGTGCTGAGAGGCAGAATGTGCTGAGTGCAGGTTTGTCTTTGGTCCAACATCATGCCAAATGTGGCGATATAACCACTCTGCGATGGACCTCTTAATACTAAATCTCGAGTCACAATCTCCGTGAAGTTGTTTCAAGTCCCTCTAACCGAAGCCTGATGTAGACATTAGGTGCTGCACACAGATTAAAGGTGCCTGTGTGAACATGTCTGGATAGCACAGAAAGAACTGATGCAGAGACACCCAGTTTCAGATCCCCAGACTTTCCTACTCATCAGTCCAAAGAATGACAGAGGAAGGAGGAAGAAACCCTAGAAAAGGAGAAGCAGGACTCTTCATTAGCAGCATGAACTTTCACAATGATTTTATCACAGGACAGAAAAACCACAGCACAGTCATTGGTGGCCGTGAGTTAAGACAATATTGAGCTCAACCTTCAGCTAATTAAGTTCTCTGGAAACCACAACTGCAGGAAGGCAGACATTTGCTAAATAGATTAAATTTTTCTTCGCTCATGTATTTTTGATACCTGTCATCTCCATTTCCACCAGACTCAGTCACCTTTTCTGTTCCATTTCTCTGCACTGGGACCATCCGGATACACAACACAGCTCTCACCAGCAAAAATCCCAGACCACGTGGGGCACAAGTGACCTGTGCTAACCACAGGGTGCCTGCACTGGGCAGGTAAAAAGGAATACAGGTGAGGGCACTTCCAGCACATCGATATGAGGGTGCAGCTCTGCACCACTGTGAGCAGACAGCTCCTGAAAGCAGAAAACTGAATAGAACCACCACAGAAATACATAACTGAGCTGGCTCCTGCCACCTGAGCTGGGGTCTTGTGCTTGGGTGGAAAGCCAAGAACCCCAACTCTTGCAAGGGTGTGTTTTGATGTCTTTGTTCATCATGTGCAATTCCAGGAGCTCTGCATTTCAGCAAAAGCAGACCACATCTCAAGGGGCTGCTGCCTCCCAAGGTCTATTAACTCACCACAAACCCCTTCTGCATGGCTGGTGTGGCTGAGATGTGCCTTACACCTGGCGCCATGAGCTGCTCAGAGGAGTTTCAGAAGATGCTTTTCCTCTCCCTAAAAGGAAAAAGAGAAGAGTTTCTGTTGGATGTGATGAGAAAAACCTTCCCCAGCCAGCTGCACCCTGCAGGGCTCTGTTTGGTACACATAATTATCTGCTTTGTAATGGGGATTTACTGCACATGTGATGGTGTGCTCTGTTTATAAAATACCTGATGAAGGCGGCACCTGAGCACACCTGCATGTAGCTATGCTGGGTGTCTGCTTGGAGGTGACTGGTGCAGGCTGCCCTGCAGCCCGTTTTGATAATCTGTCCCTCTATTACTCCTGCTGTTTCATAGGCACCGAAAGATAAGAGTGAGGAGCTGCAGCAGAGCAGCTTTGCATAACTTCAGCAGGTGTACACATGGAAAGGATAACTGGTGATGGTGAGGGGAGTCAATAAAACCAGATCCAAAAAAACACGTCAAAAAAACATGACAGCCCCAGAGCTCACTGTGGATGTGGCAGGGATGGACATGATGGATATCAGGCTCCGTGGTGCCTTGGCTTTCTCTGGGGACTGCTCATCCAGCACAAGATGTAACACATATTCATCTGTATGCAAAACTTGGGCTGGGTTTAGGAGAAACAAAGGAGGCAGCTGTGGAGTGCAGCAGGCTACCAAACCCCTGCAGATGGTGAGGGGAGAGGGGTCTTGTGCATGCACTGGGCACCAGCAAGTGCTGCTGGCAGGGAGGGAGAGGTAGGTGGATTTGTGCTTGGCCTCCAAGAAGCAGCATATGATCTGCACAAGATTCTCCCTACACAGCACGGGGGCAACACAGTGAGGGCACGTGTGGGGTGTTTATAACCTGGGTTTGAACTTAGTGTACAAACCACGTTGCTGTCATGGCTTCAGCAAGAGCAGCTTGCCAAGCCAAACCCCTGCAGTTTGGTTCACCTGCACCCTTTTCTTGCACAGCAGTTTTAAGCTAAAAGGGGAGAGGTTTAAATTAGATGTTAGGAAGAGAGTAAAGAGGTACTGGCACAGGTTGCCCAGAGAAGCTGTGGATGCCCCATCCCTGGAAGAGTTCAGGCCAGACTGGATGATCAGATGCTTTGAGCAACCTGTGGGTGGCAGGGGGTTGGAATGAGATGATCTTTAAGGTCCCTTCCAGCCCAAACCATTCTCTGATTCTATGACAGCTGGCTGAGGCACAGAAAGGGTTAAACTACCAGAAGATTCAGGACATGGAAAATGTCTATCTATCTGCAAGTGGAGTGAGAGGGGTTTTCTTCCACGGTGAGAGGATCTGCAAGTGGCCCTGAGGAGTGAGATTCTGGGTTTGCTGGGGCTTGGAGCACAGGCCATGGGGCGTGTGGGCCCGCCCCCCACAGCTGACCCTGCTGCTCAAATCCAGACCAAATTTGCGGATGTTAAATGTGGAATTTGGGTTCAGTCCCATTGCACAGACATGGTGGAGAGCTGGAGGTCTGGAGGTGCCGCTCTGGGAGCACATGGCCTTAATTCTGTGGTGCTGGGGTTGCTCATGGGGGGCTTTTGTACAGGGATCCTCCGCCTGGCGCCAAGACAAATGATGCTGTGGGCTTTACTGACCCTGATAGATAAAGCAGACAGATTTAGCTGTTTCAAGGTGAAAACTGAGTGGGTAACCATCAGCCTCCAAAAACCACCCTCCTGCTACACAACCACCTCACTGCTCAGCCCCTTGCAGGGTGGGTGCAGGCCTCGGGCACGCTCCCTGAGCCTGGACACTCTCCAGCCCAGCAGAGGCGGCGATGGCTCCCCACATTTGCCAAGCCTCTGCTTTATTTGCTCCGTCCAGAACTTTCTTTACGAAAAGCACAAGAGGCCGAGGCGTTTTTCATGCTCCCTGTGGCAGACTGTGAGTGGTCAGCCCAGATGAGTGGAACTATTTGCATGCAGTTGTGGGAGACGAGATAAGGGATAAGGCTTGTGCAAATAAAGGGTCGCCAGGCTCGGCTGGATTGGGATAAAGCTGGCAGCCTCCTCACAGGGCTCTGGCAGCACAGCCCAGCTCAAACCTGATGCAATGGGTGCTGCGGGCTCGTGGTGTTTTCACGGAGTGTTGTACGAGCTTGATGTGTGTGATTTGGATCTTTATGAGTTTGTTAACAATTGTATCTGTGCCTAGATGGGCAAGATGAAGGAGCCAAAATTCCAGGCAGTGAAAGGTAATTAATGCACATCTTCAGCGCCAGGAGTTGTTGGGAAACTGTGGCCCCATCCCAAAAAATGGGCAGAGTCCTGTCTCACTTGGGTAAAGTCCCTATCAGATAAGAGACCTGGAGCTGTACAGCATTGGGACTGAGCAAAATCTGTCACTGTGGACACGGGGTCCAGAAGAGGCTGCTCAAGAGCCCTGATCTACCCATTTCTTGGGAATGTGACAGCCCATGGATGGGCTCTGAGACAAGGCTCCTGTTTTAAACAGGCAGAAGAGGTACAGCACAATCCCTGGGGGGACAGCACGCCAGGCTCCCCAAACACCCAGGACTTCTTAAGAGTACAGACCCAGAGGGGGATCTGCAAGCACATGCAGAATATTTGGAAAACATTCATACTGCACTGAAGGGTACAATATAAGGAGTCATTTTTTAAATTGTCATTTAAATATTTGAGTTGATTTCAGGTCATTTAAAGACTGTATTTCTTCCACAGTGAGTAAGCAGGCATGACATACTGGGACAACTGAGTCCAAACTTCTGTCATTAATATCTTACAGAAACGGTCGAAGATTAAAACAAATGACTGAAGCCAAATACATGTACTCATTACTAGGAATTTCCCTAAAATATCATGGATTCTTCTTTTTCTTAAAGGAGAATCACTTTTTTAATCAACTCAACTCTATTTTTCCTCTGAACTTCTTCCAGCAGAAACCCGTCTTGTTGGGTGGCTTATTATTTTTTTTTCTGAGTAAAAACAATTTCCTATTTTTTTTCTTGTATTCATGACAGACTGTGTGTAGGTAAGGTAGAAAGCTTGTGGTGGTATAAAATTGTAGAAAAGCACAGTCTTAAAAGCAGGTTCTTTACATTGTTATTATTTTAATCCAGGATATTATTTTTAAAGGGTGCAAGACTGTCCACAGGCCTTGGTTTATGCTCAACTATTTAGTCATAAATCTTAAAAAGAAACCACCAACCTTGTTTGATTTTTTCCCCTCACTTTTAAAAACAATCTCTTTTAAAATATTTTGCAGTTGCTGATTCTGGATGAAATAATGAATGCATTTAGCGTGATAAACAGTATACACTCACAACTGTAAGCAAGAAACTGCTATTTACAGATCTTTGCACACATCTGTAATCCATTCCCCCACATTTCACACAGATAAAAGCCAAGTTAAACAGCGAAAACCTCAAAAAAACCCAAAACAAAACATAAAAAAGCACAGTCACCTAGAGTAGGATTGCAAAGTCTTGAACTAGGAAAGGACAGAGAGTTTATGCAGTTTAGCTGTTCAAGCCACAATCACAACTGTGTTTTTCAAACTTGCTAAATAAGCTGCGTCCCAGCACACCTTACTCTTCCTGTCTTTTCCCTCCAGAATGGAGTAAAATGCCTCAAGCAGAGAATATGAAAACACCCAGGACTCTGGACTGTTCTTTCTGCCTGTGTTAGGTGTCCTAGGCACTGTTAGGTTTTTAAGCAGCTCAGATCCTGAGCTGAAGTGGTCAGTTCTGAAATCTTTATCTCGCTGCCGCTTCCCTCTGGGAGGGGTGCAGAACACAACTCATTGAGTTAGCATTGGTTTCCATGGACAAGCCATCTGCTGGGGAATCATCATGCCTCTGTCTTGTTCCTTCTGCTCCAAGGGAGACAGGATTTCCTATGCCTTCATCATTTCATGCAGCCTCAGTCACCAGGAGTGTCTGCTCTGGGCTGGGGTTGATGAGAGCAGCTGTGATCACAGCTGGGCCATGCTGGGCCAGAGGGCAGGAACCCCCTAACTCAGTTTCCATGTCCAAGTTACTTTTGAATGTTCCCAGAAGTGCAGCAGAGAGGAACAAACCCCAGAGGGGCAGTGGGGCAGTCTGCTTTGCACTGTCTCAGTTGGACTGAAAAGGTATTTATAGCTGGTGTTCTTTAGGCACCACCAAATAGTTGTTAGGATTGAGAAATCCACCCGAATGTCCTTGTTTCTGCAGTTTCCTGAGAAGAAGGAAGTTGTGTCATCTTCCTGAGTTAGGCATGGGGGGAGACTGGGATTTATCTCTGACCTGTGGGACACCTACAGTTCACCCATACCTGTCTATGCTAGACATTCCTTGCAAGAAAGTGGAGAGAAACGTATATTTTTTAAGCTCTGTTCATCCAATCTGCTTCAGTTCTGCTTGAGGGTATGGTGAGCTGCATCAACATTTCAGCTTGGTTCACCCATGGGCTCTCCAAATGTTCTGAATTCTTGGTGCTGCCATCAGTGACTTTACTTGAATGCCTGCTCCTCACAAAAATATTTGACCAAGGACTATCACCCTGACTGAGAAATGCAAAGTATTCAGGGGCATCTGAGCTGGACAAGGCTGTTCTGGATCTCTTGATGAGATCTGCTCTCAGCCCGAGCACTGCTGACCTTGGTGATGAGCAGCTGCCTGTGCCTTTGCCCTGCCAGGACCCTCAAGTGGCATGGGGGAGTGCTGGGGTGGCTGTGAGTGCTGCTGACAAGTGGCATAGGAATCTTACAGCAATTTTCCTTACAGAGAAATCCGTGTGTCTGGCTCCTGGGAGATATATTGCACACATGACTGCCTTTGGTAAGGGTGGGACCTGACAATCTCTGAGGCACCAGGGAGCCCAGGTCTGTGAGAGTCTCCCATCTGCCTTGGGGAAGGCAGGGGTATGTAGGAGCTGAGGGAAAATGCATCTGCCCTTCCCCTGAAGTCCCACATGTTTTTATTGCAACAGAGAGGGTCAGGTGAATAATTCTGATTCCCCACACTGCAGTCATTCATCTCTTGAACAAAACAGAACACAGGAGCAGGGTGCACCCTCAGTCTGTGTATTTCCACCAGGCAAATCAACCTTTCTTCTCCCTCCTCTCCCTCTCTAGCCCATATCACCCCTCCACCACATGGGAGAAAAGCAACTCTACTTGCAAAGCCTCTGTCAGATAAAGCACCTGGTCCAAGGAAATCTCTTGCCACTTCCATTGGCTCCATGCAGTGAGTGTCAGGGAGCTCAGAGGTATGCCATGCTCTGCTGGCATGACTCGCCCTGCACTGAGCAAGGCTGCCAGGGTTCTTACAGAATGAGGGATGACCAGCACTCAGTCATGGCTGTTTCTGATCTCTCCACCCTCTCCCAGCACTTGGGGTTACTCAAAACCCAAGTTACCAGATGCATTTTCCAAGCATTCACTGGAGAAATGCTGCTTTCGAGCCCCCTCATCCTCTGGGAACAAATGCAGCACTTGATCTTAATCCAAAACCAAGGTGTTACAAAGAAGGTCTAATAGGGGAGGAAGGTGTGATATTGTAAAAGTTGAGAATTAAGTTAGTTTGGATCTTTCCAAACTTGAAAATTTCCATCTCATTTCACTGTGGGATGTTCCCCGTCACAGCTCCATACAAAGGCTGAATTCCAGTGCCAGATGAGCTGTCTCCCTGTGCTTGCAACCTGAACTTAATCACAAACACAGTCCTGGAAAGAACAAACAGGAAAAAGCAAATGAAGCCTTTCTTTAAAACCAAAACCAGAGCTTCAGTGCTATGAACAGAGAGATGATCTTGTATCAAAGGCACAGGACTTCAGAGTTTTCATTTTTTTAGGGGAGTTCTTGTGTGTCTGGGCACAAGACACTCAAAGCCTCAGATCCTGTGACATGGGACAGGGTCTACTGTGGAACACATAAACATGGGATAGTTCTTTTCTGAGGTGTTGTAGGAGGGCACAGCAACACCTTGAATAAAACCAGAGACCTGCTGCTGATGGATACTTGGGGAATGCAGAGTTTCTCTCTCATGGCTCTCATTTTGGGTGGTCAGGTCTTTCCAAAAGGGCTGAGCTGCAACTGCAGGGTGCAGATTCTTTATCTTGGTGACCTGATCCATCTGTTGTCTTGGTGAGCTCTGGCACAGCTTTCTCCATTAAAACTAGACACGTGTGTCTTTAGTCTTGGTTCCCAAAGGTCCCATACCCAATGAGAAGTCCTTGTACAGGAGGCACTTCATAAAGCACAGGGAATTAGCCCAGTGTGGAGAGAGAGAGAGAGAGAGAGAGAAATCAATTCCAACCCTGCAATGTGTATGTACATGTATATAATGAAGTGACAACATAACAAAAAGGGGTCACCACAATATTCTCTCACGCTCTTTGGGAAATAAGTGACCTTTCAGCAGGCAGCTTTATATTAGCTGATTTCTTAGGTATGCAAGCTATCTAAAAACAGTTGCTCCCTAATCTGCTCTCATCAGCTCCAGGTTATGGGAGTTCATAAATCCATGTACGTTTGACGCTAATGGAAAATCTGCATCGTGACTCCCTGGGGTGACCCAAGTGTGTGACAGTAACGAGCGAGCTATGCATTGCTTGGTTTGCCCACAAAAACACAATTTGAGAGGAATGAGACAGAGACAAAGGAAAGAGGTCGGTAAGATGGCAGCATTTGTATTTGTTCTGCCTGAAGCAGCCTTCACTTCCCAGAACCAGACTCTGCTTTCAAAGTCCCCGCCGACACCAACCGCAGTTACTGAGGGACTCTCCTCATTTGTCGCAATGCTCTGGCTGGGCAAGAAAGCATGATTTCAGACAGCTGGAATGGCAAAGACCTGAGGGGATGGGGAGTATTTGCTTTAATACATCTAATTTATCATCTTCTGCCCACAGCTGCAGGAGAGGGAGAGAGAGATACTGAACAGATCAGTCCAGAAGCGTAATGAAACGCGGCAGATGAAGTGGGACACGATGCAGTTCGCTGTTCCCACAGACTGGAGACTATGTGGAAACAAGCTGTTTCTAAGGGCTCCAGTTTGGAGACTGTCTCAAATCTCTCCCCAAACTCTGGCTCCAAATGGTTCAATAGAAACATGAGGAAACCAGGGGGCAGCAGGGAAAGGAGAGAGATTTTTGTTGCTCTTCAAATGTGCAATTTCTATCACAGCTTTAGGTTGGGAAAAGCACAAGAAACAGGGCGTCTTTGTGGCACTCAAGTTACCAGAAAACATAACCAATAGCAAGTTTTGTCAAGCAAACAGGGTCCCCTGAGCAGAACCTGTGAGCTGCTTGGCTGTGTTTATGCAGAAAGCTGCCTGTTCTTTCAGGGGAGGGGGAGGAGAAAGTCCAAAAGGCTGCTGTGCCAGGTTAGTCTGTAAGTGGTCAGACCAGGACAGCTGGAATAAGGGGCCAGTCAACATCCAGGCCAAAGAATTAAAAAAAAAACAAAAACAAAAAAAAAAAAACCACCAGAACACCACAAACAGAACTCTTTTTACCAAGTATTCATGCTTTCCATGACTACAGACACATTTGACAAATTGTCCTTAAGAACTTCACAAAAATCAATATTTTTCTGACAGGAACTGTCTTGATCTTCTGGTCACAAAGTGATAGAGAATCACTTGGTGCTGCTTTCAGAGACTATTTCTCTGCTAAGGTCTTTCAGGCCCCAAAAGATGAGTGACTCAAGTCCCCAGCCATCCAGTCCTGTGCAGGGGTGCTGAGGAGCAATTTTTTCAATGTATAATGTACACAGATGTTTCCCATCTGCCAACGATGCCATAAGGAACAACATCCCACAGCTGAGGCCATCTGAAATGCTTCTCACACACCCCAGAGCCGTGCCCAGCTGCAGTCCCACCCAGCAGGAGCGTGTGATGGAAATTGTCAACAGGTACCGAGTGTCCCTCAGCAGACTGAGTGACAAAGGGGGCAGAAAAACAGAAGTGGTGATGCAGCAGTGAGAAAACCAGCACCTGGGTCACTCAGACTTACCTAGAAGGGTTTTGTTGTTGTTTCTTTTTCCTTTTTTTTTTTTAACACAGGCACAAATGTTTAAGGCTAAAGTCTAAAACGAATCAGAGCTACTTCACACCCATCCAGTGCAGAAAGCACTGCTCTTAACACCCCAGTGTGTGTTTAGACTAGTATTTTTATTAGAAAAGGGGGAGTGCAGAGATGGGGAAGGAAGCTAATGGCACCCTGGATGGAAGAGATTCCATTAAGACCCCCTGCTGTACAAAGTGTTGAAACCATGCTGGGCTGAGGGCTTCCTGAGCTGCTTCTATTAATACAACAGACATAAATGGGTTTTTGGCTGGATGGTCTCAAAGGGCTGCACGGTCTTGGAGCAGAGGATTTCAAGCCTTTGTTAACAATGAGGACAGTATATGCAGACAGACTTATTTATTATTTAGCCACCTGTGGTACAAATGGCTGCATACCCCTCACCCCTGTGCTGGGGTTAAGAAGTTACTTTGCTTCCTTTTGCTGACTGGGGTTGTGGAGTTGCACTTGCCTCTCCCACGCTTCTGCTGCCACTGTTGACATGTCTTTTTAATCACCTTTTTCTGCCTTTTCCTCTGCTCATGACTCCTCTGCTTTCTTTTCTTTATTTCCTCCCCATTCCTCCTCCCCCTCTAGTACTTTTCATCTTAATGTTGACACTTGCCACAGAATATCCAAACAAAGCCAGAAATAAAATAAAATAAAATAAAATAAAATAAAATAAAATAAAATAAAATAAAATAAAATAAAATAAATTTAGGTAGCTTGTTGACTCCCAGCAAAATTCTCACAGTACCAAGAAACCAGAAGAGAGATGGGGCATTTGCTTTGCAGCATTTGGGATTTTGCAACAGTTCTCATGAATTGAACGCCAATTTTCTCCTACTGGTTCGTGACCCAAGCATTGTAAGGAAAACAATGGCTGTCACTGGTGCCAGCGTGTGTTCCTGGTCCATAACCTGAATGTCAAAGCAGCAGAGTTAGGGGATAAAAGGCAAAATGGCACAGCTGACTGAAGTTTCCTAAAGGGCAATAGACAAAAGTATGAGAATAAAAGAAGACTTTCTTCAGCATTTCAGAGAAATTTTGATTGGAACTATCAGAGCTTAGAGGCTCTTGTAGAGGGACAACAGCAATACTTTCATTTTCTTTCTTCCTTCCTTTCTTCCTTTATTTCATTCATTTCTTTCTTTTTTCTCCTCCTTTCAATCTATCCATCTCCTTCTCCTCACTTTTTCCTTCCTTCCTTCCTTCCTTCCTTCCTTCCTTCCTTCCTTCCTTCCTTCCTTCCTTCCTTCCTTCCTTCCTTCCTTCCTTCCTTCCTTCCTTCCTTCCTTCCTTCCTTCCTTCCTTCCTTCCTTCCTTCCTTCCTTCCTTCCTTCCTTCCTTCCTTCCTTCCTTCCTTCTCTGACAAGGTAAAAGCAATATCTGATCTCCCTTGCCTGGTTGCTTTCCTCTCCTGAGCTGGTTCCTTCCATTTGGGATCTGGAAGTAAAATCCGTCCCAGGAAAAACCTTCAGCAATGGAACTCACTGGAGATGGGTTTTTCATTGCCATCCATCCTTATTTTACCGATAAATTCTGATGCACAATCAAAACTAGCTTGGCTTCTTGATTTCAGCTCAGCCTGGCCAACTCAGCATCCCAAGAGCACGAAATGAACACGTTGAACAAACCCTGTGTTTAAAAAGCTCCCTTTTGTTCTCTAACCCCCAACCACAAAAAGCAGCGTATACAAAACTCAGGGACATGTGGGACAAAAGGAGGATGGTCTCTTCTGAGCCTGTGGCCTCTTAGCCCACAAAGCCCAGGCATGTGTCTCCTCCCTGGACGACATGATTCCCACATGGGCTCTGGATCAGTCTTAATCACACTCCAGCTTGCCAGCTGTTCCCTCCAGCATGACAACTGGCTTTAAGCACGTTGTCTTTATTCTCCTTTGCCCTCATCCCTCACAGATGCCCATCATACCCTCATGCCAGAACAGAGGGAGGAATTTGCTATGTCTCTGCTGGTCAGGGAAAGCCCTTCCCACACTGAACTTTGGGACTGAGTCCAGGCACCATGTCCATAAGCCCAGCCCAAGCTCAGCTGCCTCCCAGTCCCTCCTTCTCACAGCCCATGGCACTCTGTGGCTCATCTCAGGCACCAGTGATTCGAGGTGCCTTCCTGTCTCGGACACAGAAGGATGTGGTGGCAGTGGAGGGATAAGCGGTCAAAAGGAAATATGCTGGTGCTCCTCCAACAACATCTGGAAATAAATGCAATCCTTTTAACTTGATCACAGCCCCCAGGGGAGTGCACAGAAGAGTGATCTCCAGAAGATGGGCTTGGGACAGAAGAGAGGTGAGAGGGCTGGTGTGAGGAGTTAAGAGACAGAGGAAAGGGTGTTTCTTGGCTAAGATTTTCCTAAAAATATTAAAGATATTAAAGATCATTCCTTATCCTGCAAGTCTTCCCATAGATGCTGTAAAACATTGCCCAGTTGCTTTAGTAAGGAAGACAAGAGTGTGCCATGGCTGACAGCTCAATACGTTGCCATGGGTATTTTGTAAATCACAAATGTTTAGCTTTTTCCTCAACCAATATTCATTGAAAGCATTTTTCCATGTCTGTGGTCTGCTGCAAGCTAATAGAAGTTGTACTATGGGCATGCTGCAGGATCTGTGGTTCATTCAAGTGCTTTCACAGATTTCTTTAATCTGTCCGAAATTGCAGGTTTCAAGTAACTTTCCGTATTTGAGCCAGACGCCTCCAATTAACTCTGCTCCTTTAGCTGAGCGTACCAGGGAGGCCCAAGGCATTAAAACCAGTTGCAAGAAGAAACCTACCCAGAATAAATATAATTACAGCCTAAGCTTATTGTTCACAACTGGGTAACTCAAACAATTAACGTGCTTTTATTTTCTCAAGAAAACAGACAAGGGGGGGAAATTAGACGAAAATGGAGAGCCACACACGGTGCCTCCCTGAGTTTCCCCCAGCAGCCCAGCAGTGCTGTTTGCTGCCCATCCCCTGCGGTACCTCCGTGTCCCCTGTGAGACACCCAGGCGTCAGGGATGTGAGGTGGCATCACCCCAAACGCTGACCCACACGGGTGGCTGCCAGCTGGGGGCTGAAGCCCCGCTTGTGCTGCTCCTGTAGGATTTGGGATGGCATTCCCCAGCCCAGCTGCCGGCAGCCTGCCGTGCCCAGCACCTGCCCGGGTCAAGGACACGCTGTTCTCGCCGGCTGCTGCCCCTGCCGGGGAGATAAACGCGGGGCTTATCGCCTTCCACAGCCGGGCTGCTCCCTGGAAATCCGGATACCTGCCTCCAGTCGAGCCCGAGGGGTCTGGGAAGACAAAGGGTTTCTGTGGGCAGACGTCGAGGAGTGATACTGAAGGACGGCTGGAGGGGGAGACCTAGAAATTGCAGGGTTTTAGCAAAAATTGTGGTTCCAAGCTGGGCTGGTTCATCTGGCTGTCGGTTCTGTGGGCACACAACAGCTCTGGGCTGAGCCAGCCCTCCAGCTCTGAGGTGAAAGTTAACGAGGAGAGTTGGGAAAAAAAACGAAAAAAAAAAAGAAAAGAAGCCGGCGAGAGGAATTGCAGGAATGAAACACTTAAGGAAAAACTGCACATTTTTTGTTGCTTTGTCTCTGCGCTATTGCGTCCTCTCTTTTGGTTAAATTGGGAACTGCTTATCACAGCAGTACCCAGTGCTGGCATCACAGCCTGGGATGGAAGGGCAGCCTTTGCATTAGGTTTGTAAGTCAGCTGGTGGAAATGGCAAGAGCAAAATCTTAGTATATATACAATTTCCTTTTTTTTATTTTCTTTCAGGTTTTGGACACTTTGGGTGTTGGGTGACCCTTTTCCTTCATATTCTATAGAGAAAAAAATACCATAGACACATGAGTCAGTCTTCTGCCACTGTCTGAATAAAAAGCAGTGGCTCTTTTTTCTAACTTTAAGCAGAAATGTAACTTCCAATGAAGGCACTGAAATTACAGTCCTGCAGGGGAAAGTCTTTGTATACCCACAGAAGAGTTTTGTCACGAGGGAAGCTGCACCCACCAGAGTAATCCTCACTCTTGCTCCAAGCTGACCTGATCTGCAGCTCTGCCCCAGCAATGGGGATCATTTCTCTGTGCTCGTTTATTTGCCCAGACAGCTTTCATGGGTACCCCAAGCAGAAGGACAGTGACTTTCTCTCTCCCATTGCAGGCAGATGTCCTGTGAGATTCTTGCCAGCAGCACAGACCCAGCAGGAGGAGAAGCCTGGAGAAGCCACTTTTTTGGCTGTACATGAGCCATACTTATCCTTTTCCCCATGGAAAGGGAATTGCATATTTGCTGGTGCCTCCACTGATCTAAGCCCTGAGGTCAGCGCCGTGTGCATGTGAATCCAGGCTGGAACAAGCCCAGGGAGGAGAAAATACCTCAAATTCTGTACTCTGCAAGCCCCAAGTAATTACCTATAGCTCTGTGCCACCCAGGGTTACTCGGAAGGAGCCACATCCCAACCTCCCATCGTGCCTGGGGGTGGCCCCACCACACATGGATGCCAAGCAGGGAGGCAGCAGGCTATCCTAAAGGGCTAAGCAGCTTTTCTCCTGCCTCTGACGGCTTTACCTTCAGGGTTGTGGCAGGGAGATGTCTACTCTGGGAAGGTGAGCTGGGGCTGAAGCTTCTCTGCTTCTCCTGCACCAAGATCTCAGCACCCACACACTCTTCCCTGCCTCTTGCAAATCTCTCTCCCTCCATGCCCAGTCCCTTTCTCCAGACTGTCAGTTTCTCAGCCTTTCCCTTCCCAGCACAGCTGGTTGTTCCCGATGGAAACACAAGAAATGTTTTGACTGAAAACCCAAAGGAATACAGAGTGTGGGCAATTTTGGTTTGAACTGTTCATTTCTGGTGAAGTTCAGATGTAGCAGAAAGAAACTCTGTAATGGAAAGGGCCAAGGAAGCAGCCAGAGGCCAAACTCTGCTTGTTAAGGGGAGGAGAGCTGAACTCTGCCAGCTGGGACTGAGGAGGAAAGACCACATGAAGTACAAGCTGGTGAACCAGAGGACAAACAGCAAGCACCAGAGTTGGAGAGAGGGGAAGGAAGGGATTTCACCTTCTGAGATGCTCTCAGACCTATTCATGGTCCTTATGAACTGACTGACTTTCAGAGAGCAAAGGAGAGATCCCAATGCTCGTGGCAACAACAAAGAGCTAGGTTGTTCTCTCTCTTAATCTTTCTTCTTTTCTGCTCTTTTTCCTCCAAGATTAGACACCTGCAGTTGCCCCTTCAGGTTGTTCAGGGAACAGTTTTGCTGCCTGTGACTGGAGATGGGGATAAATGGACAATCCAGCAAAGGCCAGGGCAAGCACTGCCATCCAGCCTGGCCTGGATCACTTCCAGGAATGGGGCATCTTGTGCCCTTAAGAGAGAAATTGGCATCACGGAGGCAACTGTTTCAAAACTGCAGCACAAATTCTGAGCAGTCTGAACATTGTTGAAATGTCAGAGGGAAAAAAGGAGACAGATGAAATCCAAAGCCACTTAGGGAGAGCTAAAATGCTTGGTAGGAAGCTGTGGTTGTTGGCTCAGCGGTCCTGTAATGCCACATTATCTGCCCTGAGCCCACTCCAGTTTCAGGCGAGGAGCCTGTGTGCAGACACTGACCCTGGGAGCAGCAGTTTGCTGCCAAGCAGGAACTTTCCACTTTCCAAGCCCAAAGATGCCGGATTGCTTATGGCAAAAAATGTAATGCCCCAGCTCAGCAAGGAGCCCAGCCACCCGCAGGAGGTGGGAACAGCTGAGCTCTGGGCTTCACCTGGTGCCAGAAGGGGCTACAACTCTGTCCTTGCAAGCATCTATTGTTGCTGGAGGTAGGTGAAAAGCTGGCAGAAGCAACAAAAAGGGAGAGTTACCTGAGGGAATTAGCTCAGAAAAAGACAACTAAACCAAGGTAGGCAGATAGGTGGGAAGGGTAGGTAGGTGTACGTATATAGAGATATGTATATCAATGAAGGAATTTTATTCAAAGTCGTCAAATTCATGCCCAGACCTGGCATGGCTTTCCCATGACAGCAGCAGCCAGCTCCCTGTGGGGTGTGGGTAAGCAGGGCAGCCCTGTCCCACCACGCTGCTCCCCCAGAGATGGGACAGGTTATTTACGAGGGGCTTTTCGGTGTAAATTCATGGTGGAGTGCCATCTGCTGGGCTCGTGCACGGCTCTTCTGGCACAGGAGAGGAAGAAAGATAAGAGAAACCCCAGAAAAACAGGCTGTGTCTGTGCTTGGACATCAAACTTCCCTGAGACCCTTCCCCAGGTGGCTGCCAGGGAGCAGCCACAGCCAGGCTGGCTCACCCTGCAACTCGGCATGGCCTCTGCAAAATGCCCCATGGAAACATCCACTGGCTCCCAACAACTCCCAAACCACCTGGGAGAATTCCTGGGGAGTGGATCCAAGCCAAAATCAGGCTAGGGACCATCCTGATTGTGTGGATATACCAGCAGCAGCCAGTGCCTGGGGATATCCCATGGCAGCAATCCATTTGTTAGCACAGATATTGTCTTTGTATGGTGTGTGTGTGATGGACCAGGCCCATGCCAGGGAGGAGAATGAGCAGGTTTCATATCTTGCAACCTTAACTACGAGTGTGGAGCAGCTTTGAACCACATCTGGAGGCATTTGCTTCTGTCCAGCATCTACTCAGGGAGTTTGTCCCCCTAAATGTGTAGGTACCTCAGCTGACTGCCTGAAGCAGGCTGTGTGAATCCCTCCTGTTTAAAATCTCTAAAGGGAAAACCACCTCCCTTTGAGCCATCCCTGCTTGCTGCATGGTCTCTGACTCATCACAGGTGGTGGCAGTTATTGGAACCTGAATCACACTTGCATTATGCTAACCCACCTCTGATTGCAGTGTGAATGAGGAGCACTAAAGGAGCAGGGAAAGGAGCAGGAGAGAGCGGGGAGCGAACTGCAAATTAAAGGCAAATCACCAGGTTGGTTTAGGGTATTGTGTAAATGAGGGTGGCTCAACTTTCTGCTGTGCTGGGAAGCTGAGAGGCCAACCATAGTGCCAAAGATCTTCAGCATAGCAGCTGCAAGGTCCCTGCTTTTTGTCCTGTTAGGGATCCACCAGCCTCGTGCATTTCTGTGTTTATGTCCCCCCACTAAGGAGCCTGGGAACCAAAGGAGAAACATACAGGGGCAAACTTTGTCAAGGGCTCTCAGAAAATGGTTATGAAAGGACTGAATCTAAATCCATAAATGCTTTGCCAGCATTCAGTAACCACTAATTCTAGTTTCCTCTGTGAAATACGTCAAAAGTAAGCTTCTTCTCCATCAATCGTCTCCCAAAAGTAGGAAAGAGACCTTGACAGCAAAGAATGGTTAAACTGAACAAGCAGAAAGTAACACGTCCTTCAGAACAAAGCACATACTTTCCTGACTGTAGGGTTTTATTCATGTGCTTCCAGCTCACTCCAAACACAAACTTATCACCCTCGTTTTCGTGTGCCAAATCAATAACAGCCTGTGCAGGGATTGTGGAATGCTGCATCTGAAAGCCTCTCACACACTTTGCTGAAGTAAAGGACTGATAATAATTAATAGCTGCCAAGGACATTCAGCCTTGTTGAGTGATTGTTAGCATGGTTTTCCCCTGGACACAGTTTAGACTGAGCCTTTCCAATTTTCCTGGACAGTGTATGCAGAACAGGAGATTTTTCTGCATTTTTGTGGACAATGCCTGGCAGAAGTTGAAGAGAACATCCCATGAAGCCCTTGGACTGAAAAACTTGCTGAGAACTGGGCCTGCACCTCTTCTGAAATCTTTTCCCCTGTTGCACGAGGAAGGCACAGCTTTCCCACCCATAAGGACATCTGGGCTTTGGGTAGGTGAAGTAGCTCTGGACAGGCTTTCAGGTCACAGGGGAGTATCAAAACACCATGTGCCAGAGGCTGAAGCATTTCTTCCAGATGGTTTCTGCTTCTTGCTCTTGTTATTCAACTGCTCTGAGAGGGTTAGAAACCTTAGGAATTATGCCTGGATCGTAAGCTGCCTTTATTTCGCAGTCATTCTGGAGCTGATCCTAAAAGCGATGCTTTTGGGAGCAACAAGTCTAATAACATCACACAGCACAGTAGCTGAAGGAAGCAAGAGAGCTGAAGTTCAGCTCCTGGCTCAGCAGCTGACTTTTGTCAGCTCCTCTCAGACCAGAGGAGGCAAGTTTCTGAAACCTCCCCAGTTTTATTTTTTTTCCTTGGGCCATCTGGAGGCAGGAGAGCTGCAGAGTCAGAGGGCACAAAGCCCCTCACAAAAGAAGGATAAGCTGGCAAGAAGCCAAGAAAAATAAATGACCCTGTCTCCAAATGCATCCCAGGTAAATCTGGTTTCTTTTGCATTTCTCGGCAGGCAGGTGTTTTCACTTCATCACTTCAGCTTCAGTTGCTGCTTCAATTTTTCATCAGAAATGCTTGTGACAGCACGGGACACACCTCAGTGGGACATAGTATGGAGCCGTGCTCCAGCATCTGCTATTTTCCTTGTGGTTTTCTCCCTTTCATAAGGCACAGGTGCGCCTGTGGAGGTGCCAGTGCTTATGCTTGGGCAGCTGGAGGAAAGACCTTCAAACAGATTGCATTCCTTGGTTTTCCAAGAGTTGTGTGGTCAGCCCCAGGCTGTAGGATTATGATAAGGGATCAGATCAAGTTCTGGCTAAGTGTGATCAACAAGGAAGCTGTAATGGGAAACACACGCCCAGCAGCCAGGGGATGCTGGCAGGAGGCAACAACTCTAGTCCTTGGATGAGTTACTGGGAGAGAGAGTTGTTTATGGCAGGGCCCAATCTACTTCTTATTATCAGCAGTCAGAGAGACCAAAATCCAGTCTACACAAATGCAATTTAGTCCATTAGCAGACATCAGAGAAGCTACCTGCCTTGACAAAACCCAGCTGTGTTTCCAATTAAGGAGGGATGCCTCAGAGTCTCTGTTCTAGCCACTGCAGCTACAATCCCAAATCCCCACAACAAATTACCTCCCCTTCCCAGTGCTAACAGATTTACCTGTTTATCTATCACTGTTTGCCAAACGCTGCAGCACATCCTCACACAGAGGTGTTATTGTAGCCGCCACCTGAGATTTGTTTGAGCAGGGCTTGTGGCTTTTGGTTCTACACAAGATTCAACTTACAGCCTGAAGGGCAGGAGTTTCTTTTCAAGGGTAAACAAAAGAGGTCGGTGGGAGTTCAGGCATCCCTCTCCTTGTGTCTCTTTGCTGTTTGTGGTACCAGCAGCTAAAGAGGCTTCCCTTTGCTCCCAGTTCACAGGCAGAAGTGCAGGAAAGCCCCACGCAGGCAGGTGCTCTTGCAAATTGGCTAAGGCAGGTGTTTTATCCAGGCCTGCAAACGAAAGTTGCTTTACCTCAGCTGGATCAGCCTGCTTGTTTGTGCTATAACTGAAGCACTAATACATAATGCCCAGGCTGGAGCTAAACCAGCTCATATGGGTACGAGCCACAGCAGAGCCACAGCAACGGGGAGCTCACTGCCGAGGCCTCTGGAGAGCCAGGGAGTGCTCAGGTGATTGCTCCTGCTGGGCTCGCTGCTCCCCAGGTCCCATCTGTGCACCTACTCTTGGTTTTCCTCACGAGCAGTGAAAAAACAGCACATTTCTCTCGTGGCTGCTTTTTGAAACCCCTCTCCTTGTTTGGATCCCTCCCCCCAGCCGTGTGTGACAGCTCCAGGGAAGTGGTGTCCGGCACATTTGACCTTCACTCTCCCACAGGCAGCAGTGCAGGGCAACTGCTCTGTGAGGGGGAGTGAAGGAGGAGTAAAAGGAAAGTAAATCCTGATCTGTTCAGTCTCGTGTGGATAAGTACTGTGAAACAGTAAAATGACATTTTCAAGGTCCCAAAACACAGCTTGGACCTGGGTGGCAACTGATCTGCAAGAGACATGGTGACAGTCCTTTTCCTTTCTGCTTAGTTTAAAAATAAGCATTCTTGCCGCTGCATCGGCGGCACCGGTCAGGGTTCATTGCTTCCCAGCTGTCCAGTTTCACCCTTGCTGGCAGGCAGAGGGATAATCCTGCTGTCATCTGTCCTGCCAGCACCTCTCCCCCTGACGTGGTGGAGCTCCCTGCCCGTCCTGGGGTGCCCTGTGCTGCTGCACCACAGCGAGGAGGCTCCTCAGTGACCCTTCCACCAGAGCCCAGAGGGAAGAGTGGAGTGAGTACTTTGCCAGAACTGATGCAGGGTCCCTGGGCTCCATGTTAACTGGGAGGTGGCTATTTCCAGCTTTGGCTGCAGGGATGGCTGGACTGGAGTGGCCTCAATGTAGGTTTGAGCCCTGCATCTCTGCTCCACAGCTTCTCACAGAGGGAAAGGGGAGCAACCGGCTGCTGCCCACTGGGCCAAGGGCAGACACAGCATGCATGGCTTGGGAAGAGACTTAGCACAGGTTTGAGCTTGGCTGAGGCTTGGCACGAGTGTCTTCAAGAGAAAGCCTTTCCCTTTCAAGGGAAAGCTGCAGCAGGCGGTGGAGCTGGCAGCAGGAGGATGGCATCTTCCTCCGAGTCAGGCGTACTGGCAAGTGTCAATCACGACAGAAACAGGCACACCTGAGGGACTAAGGATGCTGAACTCCCAGGTAGAACATGGAGCACCAGCACACCTGGGTTTCTGCCTCTCTGTGCAACAGGGAAAACATCCCCTTGTTCACAGCTGCCTCAGCTTGGAAACCCAGAGGCACAAAGGATTTGGAGTCTGCAGGAGATGGAGGGGGGCTGAATAGGAAAGAGCAGAGCAGCACAGACATGGGCTGGCTCTTGGGAAAGGAGGCAGAGCAGGCAGGGGTAGCTCGTGGCAGGGGCACAGCCTGGGGTGGGTGGAAGTGCTGACTGCAGGAGGCTGGGGGCACAGGGTGGACAAGGACAGAGGGGACACTGGATGAGGAGACAGAGTGGAAATGGCAAGCAGGGCACAGTGAGGGACTTTAGGCAAGGGCTGGGGCCAGGACAGGGGAAGGGTTGAGTGCAGAGAAGGACAAAGGCCATGCAGAAGGTGAAAGATGTGCAATGGGGACAAGGGAAGGCACTGGAGAAAACAAGCCTTACCCTTACAAAGAATGTAACTTCTATTTTTTTCTGTTAAAGCTTTTTTATTTCAACTGCTATTCAATTTTTCTCCTAGCCTTCTCTGCCCATTCTTCCCCTCCTGGTCTTTGACCCTCTATTGGTAATTCCCGTTCAGTGTTTGCTAATTTTCTGTCTCTTGCTCTGCCGGTACAACTGTCACCACAGGCATTGTGCAGTGTCCTCTCTGGAAGGATGTGGAGATAGCAAACTGTCTGTACCTACAATACAAAGGCTGCTGTCACCTCTGCTCCAGCAAACAGCTCAGAACTCCCTGCCTGCAATTATCCTTTGGTTCTTCTCTCTGTCCTCTTCCAGTCATCCAGTCTTGGTTTTCCCACGTGTTTTCTGCAGTCTGGGTTCTCGCCAGCTTCGCTTGCCTACCTTGAACTGAGCCTATCCCTATCCCTGCCACCACTTGCAGCACTTCTTCCCCTTGCTCAGGCTGGGGAAGGGAGTGGTGTGACAGGGAGGACGTGAAGAGCATCCACTGCAGATCTCTGTGGTCATGGCTGAGGCCAGGGAGCCAAACGTTTATGGTTTGTGTGTGGGTGTTATGTAAACAACAGCAATTATTCACTGTCAAAACTTCACAGCTGAGCCAAAACTCAACCATTTTTGCTGGACTGTTCACAGAGTCTGCTACTTCTAAAGGCTCACTTGCAGCCAGACTTTAGCCTTCCTCTCACAGATGCAGAATTGTTACTGCTATTAAAGTCACATTTATAGTGAACTTGCCACACCATCCTCTCCTGCCACGAGAGGTGTGATCCTGCTGGCTATGGTCCCAAAAAACATATTCCCTTATTTCTGTGAATATGTGAATTTGTGAATTTTCCAGCTTGTTACAAAGTGGCAACAGTGGTCTGAGAATGCATGAGCACAACAGGGCATCACTTCTGGGTCTGTTCAGGGCGTTTGAAGGGTTCCCACAGAAATGAAGGGAAGCATTCCCCATTAACTCAGCAGGTTTTAGACCTCTTGCACTGAGGTGTGTCAACCTCTGTGTACAGCTCAACCTTTTGTTATGAAGTCTTGTGTGGACGAGAATAGGTATTTTCACTACACAGGAGGAAGTGTCCTGGCTGAGTAGTTTCAGTGGAGACAAACACTTGGCTTACACAGAAACAGCCTCATTTTCTTCTTTTGGACTAGAGATTTGGAAATGGCACTGGCTCTTCAAAAGTCAGTGAAATCTACTGGTGGCTGGATTCACTGGGTAAGCAACTAATGCTTCAAAGGGTGACAGAAAGCCATCAGGAGTTGTGATGGCTTCTGATGACCCTTCACTTACCCCAAGTGCAAGGTGGAGGATGGAGTTCCTTCATTATACCTAGATCCCCAAGAAAATCCCTTAGTAATCCCCATCCATACACCCTGTGCAAGAACACTCCTCCATCCTCCTTCTGCCATCACATGCAGAGTAATCCTCCTTTTCCTGCGTCACCCCTTTGGTGATCCTTCTTATTCTGCAGGATCACATGCACAGCGACCTCCCCCTCACACTCACAGGTCTGGGGAGAAAAAACCCTCCCCTTCTCCTGCACGCTGCAAAGAAAGCCTCCTATTTTTTGTTTCTCCCCAGGAGTTTAGATCCCCTTTCTTCCACCTTGATGCCCCAAACCCCCTCTTCTCTGAGTGGTACCAACTGCAGAGGTGGCGTTTGTTGACTTTTCCAGCTGACTTTTGCCAGCTCTTTGCCTCGATAACCTTTCCCAGCCGCCCTCCTGCTCCTCCGAGGCCGTGAGCAAGGCAACGCCATGCTGATGCTTTCTCCTCTGTCACAGCCCTGGGACACACTGAAGGGACAGAGCAGGACCAGGTAACCCTGCCAGCTCCCCCGTGTCCTCGTGCCATTGCAGCACACAGAAAGCTTTGTGTTCCAGACCAGGGTGCTGCTTACTCACAAGGGGAGCCTGTGCAAGCTTGTAAAGAGCTGCATTTTTTCAGTGTGAGAAGCAGAGGGAGAAATCAAGAGAAAATGCCCTGTGAGATTGCCTCCCTCAGTACCTAAAATCCCAAAATGTCAGGGCTCACAGACCCTCTTTCTCCCGTGTCACAAACCCCACTGCAGCCAGCACAAACCCTGAGTGCCCAAGGAAATAACTCTAAACATTCACCAAACAGCTGACCAGAGAAGAATAAGTGAGCTCCAAAGCTGCTGGCTTCTAGATTATTGTTATCTTGTGACTCCAGTGGAGCAGCAAAATTGGGATGGAGATGATAAAACCCAAAAGTGATGGTGGTTTGCTTATCTTTCCCTTCCTCTCCCCAACACACATACAAGAGCCTGCCTGTGCCTCTCCCAGTGCAGCCTCTCATTCGGTGGAGATGACTTAATCCAGAAAGGGTGATGAGAAGGAGAAAGATTTAAATCAAACCCGATTACTGGGGCTTGATAGGCTTCCCTGGCAAGCTGTTCTGGGACTGACCCAAAAGTTGTCAGCTCACTGCCTGCTCCCTTGACAACGCTGTTTAGGAGCCTTATGAAATGCAGCCGTCCTCTGAAAGCTCTTCTCAGCTGCAAAATCCTTCCCCCTGGCAGTGGGCAGGTGGGCACTGAGGGTCACCAGGAGCCTGAGCAGCGTGTGGTTTTGTGGCAGCCCTTTGGCTATTGCTGGGCAAATGGGGAGAAACAGCCTCATGAGTGCTTTGTCTGAGACTCCTGAAATGGCATGCCTTCCCTATGGCTTTGGGAGTAATCCACCTAGGAAATCACCCTGGCCTGGCTGGGAGATAATCCTGCCAAGCCACTGCATGTGCTCAGCCACCATTCGTGATGTCAGGGCTCTGCCCAACCCTCTCCCAGACCATGTGAATGGCTCTTGATGGCCATGGGGACCTCAGGCAGGCACCGGGCAGGATCCAGCTGTAGCCACTCCTCATCCTGGAGAGTGGGGGCTGGCCTGAGGCTTGGAACAGGGAGAAGGTGTCACCACATCCCTGTTGTTGGCCATCGCAGGCAGCACTCTCCACGGCAGGCATGTCCCTTCTGGCAGAGGCAGGAAGCAAACCCCTAACTTTGGAGCTCATAGAGTTTATGGAAAGGGTGGTAGGAGCTGGTCATGACTGTAGCAGAGACCTGAGCTCAGTGTGTTGGAGATCCCATCCAGTCTACTGCAGGAGGAACAGATGTCTACAGTAGGAATGGCAGAAGGACAAGCCCACGGGAGTTGCAGAGTGGTGCAGTGGGAAAGTTCTCTGTCCCAGACCCAGCTGCAGCAAGGTCAGCTAACACTGGCCAACACCTGAACCCCCCAGGGGGGATACAGCCCATTAAAAGTGACAAAGAAACATTTCAGACATGATTTTGAAATGAGCCGATTACACCCTTCTTCTTCCTCAATTCAGTCATAAATTCAGCTATGAAATCAGATTGTGTCATAAATAATTAAAAAAAAAAAAGGCACTGGGCTAAAGCAGCATGAGTGATTTATCCTTATTAAAAAATGGAGAGTAATAAAGCAAAGCTGTAATAATAAAACAAAAACGTTGACTAATATCTGTGAAAAATTTGGAGGGTCACAGAGAGAATGAGCTATTGTGCTTTGTGGCGGGTGGGGTGAAGTGTTTGTGGTTAGGACAAAGACACTGAATTTTGCAAGCAGTCAATGAGTTTTAGGGTTTGCTTTCTGCAGGCTTGCTGCACCAGTGAGGAAATTGTTCATGCTCAAGAAAGGCAGACTTTTACTGAACTCACCAGAGTCTCTTTTGAGGGTCTGTTTTTCTCCTATTTCTTTCTCCCCCTTCCACTACACAGTGCCATTGATAAGATAAATTTTAATACTGCAGAAAGAATTGCAGTGACAAAGAGCTTCTTGTTTTCAGGCTGTATCAAAGCTCTTACTGCAAACCCAACAACACTTGCCATGTTACCTTGCTGAGCTGGCTTTGTGCATGGGAGCTGGAGAGACCTGGCCGAGGAAAGGCTGCGTCCGTGAAAATCTCAGTGAAGTAAAAGTTCAAAGGAGGAGAAGGGAATGGGAGATAAGAAAGCTTCGAATCTTCATTTAAAAGGAAAAGAAAATCTGATTAGGATGTGCTGGCTAACTCAAAACACATGAGCCTGAACATCAAAAGGTTCATAATTCGTACACGTGCTGTAGATAATTATCAGTTTAACTTGATACTTCCTACAGCGACAGAACTGACGTCAGGCAGTTCCGGCGACCGACTTTCAATCCAGCCCCTGATACTGAGCAAGGGCCCCGCTGCTGACGCCGTTCCTTTCGCTGTCCCTTATGTCCCTCCGTGCACATGCCTGCCAAAAACCTGCCTGGACCCCCTCCTGGCTGCCCTGAGGCCCAGGAGAGACCGAGAGAGGACATAGTGCCTCTCCAGAGCTCCGGACATCTCCCGCTGTAGAGGACCTCTGGTAGATCTCCTGTCCTGCAGTGAAAGGGCAATGACAGAAAACCTAATTTTACTTGAGAATCTGTCAAAACATGGCCTAGAAAATAAATGTCAGACTCTGCTTCCTCCAGTCAACTGTGATCTGGGGATGGCTGCAAGCTGGCTCCTCCGAAACTGCTCCCGCGCTGCCATACACCGAGGTACGAGGGGCAGCTGGAGGCCCATTCCTGCGCTGGCTCTCCTTTCCCTGCTTGCCTGGTGGGAATGGTGCAGCAGGGCCAGGCTTGGGGACACCAGGAGCCACACACACAACCTGGCTGCCCCGCGGCTGACTGCACTCTCATGTCCCAGTTTGGAGCTGATCTTGAAGCTCCCTGCGCATTTCCAAAGCCAGAAGGTTGGGGCAGAAGGTGGGTAATGAATCCCAGATTTTCCAAGAGAGTCATGTGTAGCGTAAGAATAATGTGACTTTGGGGAATGGCAAAACAAAGCATTTTCCTTCCATATCCAAGAGACTTGTGCTCAGTCCCAAGCTCTCCCCAAGAGCTGAAATGCCCTCCTGTCTGTCTGTCCATGGGAGAGAGAGACAGACAGAGACAGACAGACAGACAGGGCGTAGGCAGGGGAGAGGTAATGCTTTTGTTACAGTGAAAAAATTCAAAAGCCTGCTGGTGAAATACTCCTAATTCCTATGACTCTTTGTACGGTGGAGCTGGGAATTTTCTCGCTCTCTCTCCCCATGAGCAGCCCCATGACAGTTTCCTTTCATGAAGAGCTCCGTGTGCCTCATCCACAACCCCAAGACCACCTTCTCTACATTCTTTTTTAATTTAAGGATTTTATTGCTTTGAGGGAGGAGGGGGGAAACACTAAGAATTACAACTAAGCCTCTACTGGGCATTCTGTCATTATCTCATCCTTCTGGAATATGCCTTTTTTTTTTTTTTTTTTTTTTTTTTCCATGTACTTAATCATTTCTTTAATGGACAGCAAATGGCATGTGAAGCTTCGAGGTCTATGAGGAATGAAGCCCAACCTGCAAGACGCTCTGGTAAGTTATTTGTTTACAGTAAGCACAGCAAACCACTAAACATCCTTCTGAAGGCTCCTGGAGATCAGTTTGAGGCCAGTAAAATAATCTAGTTTGGGGTTTTTTTGGGTTGGGTTTTTTTTTTTTTTTGGTTGGTTGGTTTGGTTGGATTTGGGTTTTTTGGGGTTTTTTTGGGTTTTGTTTGCTTGTTTGATTTTGGGTAGAGAAATACAGTTAAAAATACTCCTTCCTGTCTACGCCAAGCCTGAAATGCAGGCAGGTAACACCTTGAGAGAAAGCCAGCTCACTTTATAGCAAAGTGGATTCACACTCTGTTGAATATTAGACACACACAGACTGACTGACCTCCCCTGGAAGCTCAGTTCTGTCCCACTTGGTGATCAATCTCAGCACTTCAAACTGCATAAAGCATCATGTGTTTTAGGCAAAAGGAATTTCAGATACAGAATATAAACGTATTCCTACAACGATGCTGTAATCACCCCAAAATGCTGACAGTAAATTTACATTTTAATTAAGGGGAATGAATTATGCATGAGTGTGTAGTACTTTCTGTGTAAGTAGTAGATGAACACAGGGACCTATCCTGACAGTTCAGGGGAAGGGCAACTATTTAGGGAAGGGGTCACTCCAGGCAGGCAGCAAAGTGTGAAAAGGGTCCTGTGACAAGCTACACATTGTATTATGATGTCTGAGAACTGAATCCAGCTTCTCCCTGTCACAACAACACAACACTGGAAAATCACATCACTGGAAGTTTACCCCTCTTGAACACATTTGGGTTGGATGTGTAGGAAAAGTGATGGCAAAATGCAAAATATCTGTCATCCCCAGCAGGGACATGCAAACACCAAAGTGACTGTTGGTGTTGCAGACTCCCAGGATTTTGCCATGTTTTGGCAGCTCATCTGTCACAAGTGTCAGTCATCCCCACATAAAACCATAGCATTCCTCTGAGGAGGAGGAGGAGGAGACAGGAGGAAGTCAGATTTTCTGGATGCACAAACCACTATGCAATTGTGAGTTCATGCAGACAGGAATCTTGGAAAACAAAACCACTGAGGGACATACTGGACCTCCAGTGGATGCTTGATTTGTGACTACTTTGGAGATGTTTTACATCAGGAGGTCTTAGCAGTAGGAGGGGGAAACAGAGCATGACTGTGGAATTATTTGAGATTTCTCTACCACTTCTGCCTCTCAGAGCTTTGACCTTCAAAACAGTTTCTGTTTTCAAGCAAAAAGATGTGAAAGGCAAGAAAAAAATATTAAAACCACCAAGGCAAAACCCCCAAAGAATTGTGTCTGATTGGCACCACCCTGTCTTTGTGTCAAACTAATTTGACTGAGTTCCTTGACTTTCATATTTTAGCTGTTTGCTTTGGCATGGTGGTGGCAATTTCCTTCTTCAGCTGCAGTGGGATGAGTGCTCCAGCCCTTCCCTGCATGTTGCTGGAGATATCACCCTCTCATATCCTTGTCTGAGGGGGGACAAGGATTCCTTGGGGATCAGGGAAGTGGCTCTTGAGCCTCATGGTGAGGACATGCTGTGACCTCAGCATGGACAAATGGATTTTGAGTACCTTGTGGATGAATATATGGAATCACAAACGAAACAAAGGACAACAGTTTTAGTCTCTTCTTTCGCCCTGCTTTACAAAAATGGAAGGCTTGACAGGTCTGGTACTAACAGCATGTGTAACTTCTGTTATCCAAAGCTGACTGAAACCAAAGAAATGAAAGATTTACTGCAGTACAGAAGTTTGGGAAGTATTTTAAAATAATTAAAAATGTCACTGAAAGCCAAAATTGAATTTTACTGTTACTTTCACCTTTAATACTGGGAACTCAGCAAAAACAGAGCTCAGCATGATAGGACTCCTCCAAGTTGTGACAGTCCTGCACCAGGAGCACTGTCTTCTCCCCTTCTCAAGGTACGCACCATAAAGCTGCTGCATCTTTCCAGACAAGATGTTCTTAGGAAGTTGTGAGGATGTTGTATGGAAGATGGCCAGAATTTGGACACTGCTGCTACCTCATGGCCCATTAAAAATTATCTCTAATGGGCAGCCATGCCTTTCTGGCAAAACCAAACCTTTTCTTTTGAGATGTTGCAAACAGTCATAAGATCCTTTGCCAGCAATTCTGTCTTAAAGCTCCACAACTCAACTGCAACAACAAGGATGGTTCAGGATTGAAGAGGTCTGAATAATTTAATAAAGTATTATAAAAGACTTCAGAGAGCATTGCTATTCATTTCCACATGCATCAGCTCACCAACAACTTCAAAAGTTTTATTTGGGGTTATTTTTTACTAAGCATATAGCAGCTATCTATTTAAATTAAATGGCTACAAGAGACTATCCAAAAACTTCGTATAGGCCACTGAGCAGTCACCAGTAGAAATTTTAATCTGTTTCTAACCCTACCTGAAGTCAAGCTCGTGACCTTGAAGAACATCAGTATAGTCCCTAGCCAGCTCCCTCTGTGAGACTCTGTGCTTGTTTCTCTTTTCCTCCTTGAATTTTCCCTTTTTTTTTGTGCGTGTGTGTGTGTGTGTGTGTGCTCCTCATGACAATAAAGGGTAATTCTAATTAGTTCGGCCAACAGAGGGTACACCTAATGTCCCTTTTGAACAGTTGCTCTCCCGTCTCTGAAAACACACCTGGAAAGAAAACTACTGAAGCTTTTGATGATGGAATTGGTGGGAGGTTTCAACATCTCTCTGCTCCTCTACAGACCTCAAGGTGATAAGTTACTTTTTGATCTCAGTTGGAGACTGCTGGGCTTCTGCCACGAAGAAGGCAAAAAATCCATCCTCTTTGAGCTGCTGATGTGTTTGCCTTTATTTTGCTCTTTAGTCAAACCCTCCAGCACCAGAGGGGGATGTTTGACTCACACCAGTGTGACTCTGCATTTCACACAGCATGGTCCATTTGGTTGCCGTGCCTTTGCTTGAAGCAGGTCATGGGGAAGAATCAAGCTCCTTCCTTCAGAGACAGCGAAATCCCTCCAGTTTGAGCAGGCTTAGCCAAAGGGAGAGGAGCCTGTCTGCACTTTCTGTGCAGCTCCAGGGGTGGAGGTAGTCTGCAGGAGTCTCTACAGCAGGGCACTTCTGTAATGACCTTCACATCTCTCCATCCAGAAATGACTCAGAAGATCTCCAGATGAGCTGGGCTTTCAACCAAAAAAGATGGCATTGTTCAAATGCTCCTTGAGCTCTGTCAGGCTGGTGCTGTGACCACTGCCCTGGGGAGCTGTTCAGTGCCCAGCCACCCTCTGGGGAAAGAACCTTTTCCTGATATCCAACCTAAACCTGCCCTGACACAACCCCAGGCCGTTCATTCAGATCCTGTCACTGTCACCACAGAGCAGAGATCAGTGCCTGCCCCTCCTCTGCCCCTCACGAGGAACTTGTGACTGCAGTGAGGTCTCCCCTCAGTCTCCCCTTCTCCAGGCTGAGCAGATGTACCTACCTGTGCAAAGGAGTTGGATGAGGTGATTTTTGAAGGTCTCTTCCAACCCAAACCATTCTGTGATTCTGTGAATGACTCACACTTCCACAACTGGGGAAGGAGTACAAGAATTAGATAAACAGATTATAAGAGCATCTGGAAGAAAACAGAGTTTCTAAAGGAACCAGGCAAAAAAAAGTAATCAGGATGAGGTGAAAAGCATTTCAAGTATCTGGGCTCATTAAGAGCAGGTGCTCAGTGAAAGAGTGTGGCCAGAACAACTGAAGAACTGCAGGACACATTTCCAGCTATAAGGAAACTCTCAACAAAGTGAAACTAGAAGCAACCAGATGTCCAAGATAGTTACACTTATGGCTGAGAGAGACTGAAAGAAAATATTTGAGAATTTAACCAAACTGATGGGTTGGTGTAAATATGTTTCTTGGATGGGAAAAGAAATACCCACACCTAAATCTTTGATGGAAGAATAAATACTGCCTAATACGAGTTATAATTCTTTTAATGAAGCCAAAAGGAGACATTTAAGGAGACTAAACTCATACCATTTTTTGTGTGCTTGTGCTACAGCAAAGCAGGAAGAGGCCTAAGTCATTTGACTTGTCACACATGCCACAGATATTAGAAAATTATCATTAAAATAACAGAAAAAAAATGAAACATAGATTTGCTCACATTCTTCTGAGAAAGTTGAGTTTATTCCAGGATATGGCTTTTGTGGTGCAGAGACAGCCCAACCAACAGCCCCAGCTAAGCAGGGGCCCTCAGCCCTATTCCTGGCAGTTGTGGTGTGCCAGGCAGAGCCATTCCCAGCCCAGCACACCCCTGTGGGCACCTGGGCTGCAGGTGTCTCACTGCCACCTTTACTGTACTCATTCTAGTGAAAGGTGTCCCTGCCCACGGCAGGGGGGGTGGAACTGGCTGATCTTTAAGATCTCTTCCAACCCAAACCATTCTGTGATTCTTTTCTCTTCCCAGATAAACCTGGTGTTCTTCACCAGGGACCTCCTGCTCATGGGATGCTGCTCCCCACCTGCCCTAGACCTGCCACCCCCCATCTCCCTCCACGTCCCTCCACATCCCTACAAACGCTTCCGTGTTCCTCCACTTCCCTGGGCTGCTACACCCTGGGAAAAGGAGGGAGCATTAAATCAACTGTTCTGCTGGGACAGGTGCAAAATGGGCTTCTTTTGTCTTTTATTTTCTGCAAAGATCAGGGAGGAATGCCAGGAACAGCCAGTGTCACCCTTTCCCCCAGGGGTGGGGTACACCCCCTTCCTGTTGTGTTTCTGGAGCTCAGCTGTGTCAGCTGCCCAGCAGGATCATTCCTTACAGATCCTGGCACCGAGCTCTGTTCCTGATCTCGGTCTCCCAGCACTCAGAGTGGTGTGCACCTGTAGTGCAGACAAGGAGCTGGGAGGTGGAGCTGATGGGAAGTGATACAGGCCAGTGTGCAGCGTGCCAGCTCCGAGGGGACACAGCTCAGCCTGGCAAAATCAGATGCAAAATAACTCATTTGGCCAGAGATAACCAAGCAGATGAGGGAGGATGAGCTGGCTGGGCAGTGCAGCTTCACAGCGATGCCTGGAGTGCAAGGAGAGAAATCAGACACAAGAGTTGCACTGCACTGTGTATCCCATGTGGAGAGAGTTGTCATCCTAGTGCTCATCAGCCTCTCCCTGAATGTCTTCTTCAAGCAGTGACAAGACTGAGAGTGAACCAAAAAGGGAGACAAAGTTCTGTGGAAAAGAAAAAGGGGCTCAGGGGTGGTCACAGGGGGAGCTGAGCCTCCAAGCTGCGAATGAGGCACTCAGGAAATGGTTGTCCACGGAGGCAGGTCCTGCTGTTCTCTGTTGATGGCAGTGCAGGCAGTTCCAGCAGGGACAGCAGGGATCAAGTGTGCGAGGGAAAGGAAAGGAAAAGCACTGTGTGCTTAGCAGCACTACCCTCTGCTGAGAAGGAGTTCCCAGATAAATAAACCCTGCTACGAGGCACACATCGGGGTTTCTGCTGCCTTCTCCCAGCTACTGCTTCAGTTCCCACCTTGTCCAATTTCCCAAATTTGCCAAACCTGTGGTGGCCTGGAAAAAGGCACAGCAGGCATGGGAACCACAGCAGGCAGGAGACAATGTGAAGAGCAAGTGGAAGCTGAAAGCAGCTACAACACCACGCCGTTCTTAAAATCCAGAGTGATTCCCTTGAGGCCTCTTAGGTGTGGGATTGATTTTTTTTTTTTTTTCAAACTGAAGATGCTGTTTGTTAATGGAGAGATGATGCAGGCTGGGAACCATGCTCAGCTAATACCTGCATTCCTGCTGGGACACAAGATGGAAACACAGCTCCGATTCCTCAGGTGGTGGTGGAGGCACAGCTGGGTTCGGTGTCACCCACCCTGCCCACAGAGGGTGTTAGAGCTCTTGACTGGGCTGATATTATCCTGTGAAACAAGGAGCTGGACAGATACTGGACCATACCTCTCTCCTCCTTCCCACCCTTTTCCCAGCACTTCCAGAGAAGAAACTGTGTTGTTTAACCCAGATTTGCACTCTGAATAACAAGTGGAGCATTTCAAGGAAAGGAAGGGGGGGAGGAACAGAGCAGGGAGAGCTCCTGAGGTGCTCAAGAATTGGAAAACCACTGGAAAAAAGCAGAGAGAGCTCCTGAGATGCTCAGGAACTGGAAAATCAGCAGTGCACAGTTCCTGGGAGCATGAACAGGAGTACCTGGAGAGCTCAGCAGCCACACACTAAGAGCTGCCTGTGCTCTGTAGACCCCTGTAAGGAACTTATGGGAGTCCTGGGAGCAGGGAGGAGCAGACAGGGTGCACAAGGAGCTTGTGGGGGGAAGGCATCCCTGCTGTGGGAAGCCAGGTAGGTCTGCAGCAAAGTGTGACACACACACACCTGTCCAAGATACACAGAAGCAAGTATCAGCCACTAGGGAGGAGCCTCGGTGTATGAAAATCCCTCAGAGCTTTGAAGTGGAGCTCAATGAGAACCAAAGCTGGGTCTTCCTCATATTTTTGCAGGAATTTTCAGGTTCCTTTAGGATACAGGTCCTGGTGCAGAGTATTGGGGGGGCTGTTGCTTGCTTGCTTCAAACTAGAAGTAGTTCCAATGGCACAGGGCCTGGTGTGGATAGAAGAAACTCAAGGTCTTACGCTGAGGGAGGGAATTTGGTGGGACAGATGGAGGCACTTTGAGCCCTTCGGGAGAGAAGTGGTGCAGGCTGTTGGGCTGAGATGGGGAGATGGAAAAGGCTTTGGTGCTCTGCTGCATCCAGCAGGGAATTTACAAGAGGATAAGGTGAAGAAGGCTCTAGAAATTACTTCCTCCAGGAAGCTGGCAAATTCATGGCAGGGTCGCTCCCTCCACAAGCTGTCCTTGCTTTTCTATGCCAATAGCGGAAGGAGCATTGCACAACTTCATTCTGCTCCTTACCCTGGCCTCTCCAAGCCTCTGGCATGGCAGGCTGATGGGGAGGCAGCTGGCCCAGCCCCTGTTCCACACAGCAGCACACTTTCCAGTCAGACAAGCCCCGACCCCACAGCACACCACGCTTTTGCTTTGCAAATTACTCATGGCATTTCCTGTAAACACCATCAGCACCTACGGGCTGTGGGCAGGGAGACACAGTGACATTATAAAATGTCTTCTGACAGGGAAGCCCTGCCTCCTTTTTTCCATTATTTGCCAGTTTCCATGTTTGGGAGAGATAGAAATTGGAGCAGGGAATGGAGTGTGGGGAAATCCAAGGTTGCTTGGGAGGAGGACAACCTTATCAGAACCTCAGGACAGTACTTTCCAAAGCTGCCCAAAACCTTGGCGTGGAGCATTTCTTTCCCTAGAAAACTTTGGATAAGAAAAGATGAGGAATGCCCTGATTGCTTACCAGTTTCCCATCCAACCTCTGTACACACTGTACCTGAGGAAAAACTGCTTGTGGTCTAAATGTCAGGGTAGAAAGCAAGCCTGGAGAGGACACACAGGCAAAGAGAGCTGCAATCTAAATAAAATATTACCAATCTCCATTCTTGAAAGTTCCCCAAATTGTGACACTGGATCAAAAAATGGCTTAAGTACTGTGCTTTGAAAAGGAACAAGAAAATAGGCAAACAAAGAAACCTCAGCCTCCCGTGAGGGCTATTTGTCTTCTGATATCTTTGTTTTCAGGTTCACTGGGGAGGGGTTTAACCATCTCCCTAGGACTGTGACACGTAGAAACAGCATAAAAATTGACGTCTCGGATTGTCATGTGACTGCAAACATCCAGGCATTTAGAAAGCAACAAACATCACAAGATTCAGGATTCATCATAAGAGCGAGGAACCATCACGTAATTTGCCACTAGCACAAAGCAAAGCTGACTGACAGTGTCACCTTACACTGGCATAAACTAATGAATTGCTGTAAAAACAGGCTCCAAGGACTTTTGAAAGTCAGTTTATTTTCCCCTTGTTTGTTTTATGTTGTCTTCAGTCAGGACAAGGGGAGTCACCTTGCCAGGAGGTTTGTAAGGACCCATTTTTTTCCCTCAAAGGCTCACAGTCCAGTGTCTGATGGAGTCCAGTAAAGGGACTGACAGGACCAGAGCAATGAGCCAAGAAGATATGTAAAGCCTGGACATAAGTTATTGCTCTGGAGTGGATAGAGAAAAAGACAAGACAACTATCTGCATGATGCACTATCACAAAAAATGCGAAAGTTAAATAGACACAGGCAGCTAATTCAACCTGGCAAGTTCTGTGGCTGTGCTGGAGCTGTGCCAGAAGGATAGGTGCCATCTGGTCCATGGCCATGATGGAGGCTTCGATTAGAGGAGGAGCATTAATGAATGGATGATGCCAGGGCAGATGCAGGGCAGGCAGAAGGGGCAAGAGCAGGGAGACACTGCAAGACACAGTCATTTGGAATTATTTTGGAAGGAAATATCCAAGGCTTAATTTTATTCCAGATTTCTGAGCTCATTTCCACTGAGTTCTGTCCTTTTCTAAGAACAGTCAAAACCCTCTTTCTGCTGCCCATCACAAGGGATTGTGGTGGTCTGTTGTAGGAGTCCCAATACTCTTTTTCAGACCACAGCAATCTGAGACTATCCCAGGGGGAATTTCTGATACTCTCTGCTCCTGCAGATTAACCCAGAAAAGGGGAAGAGACTCCTGTAGTAGAGAGGAAAACTAGTTAAATCTGTATTTCTAAACCTCCAAGAACCCAAATCTATTCTGACTCAGCAGGATCAAAATACCTGTATTTGGGCAAGTTGGATTCTCAGCCCAAACTTCCCACTTCCTCTCCAAAACCACTGTGCTCCCACACAGCGAGTTTTGTGTGGGATGTTTCCTTGCTGCTCTGAGTGTCATCTGAAACCCTCACCCCAGGTTACACATTGACCCACGGTGTCATGCCCAGTGAGCAGGAACACTGGCAAACAGGCAGGCACTGTGCCTGGCCTCCCTGATACACCTCCCTCTCAGCTCTCTCAGGCTCTGATGGGCAACTTTGAGAAGATTTTTGCCTCCTACCAGCAAAGTCTCCAGGGGAGATGGCAAAGCAAGGGGCTGGATCATCATCCAGCTGGCAGGGAATCATAGGATATTTTGGGTTGGAAGGGACTTCAAAGATCATCCCGTTCCCACCCCCAGCCATGGGCAGGGACACCTTCCACTAAGACAGGTTGATCAGAGCCTTGTCCAGCCTGGCCTTGGACACCTCCAGGGAAGGGTTCCTCGGTCTTCTCCCCAGCTATCCAACCCAGGTATCCCAGCTATTCCAACCTTCATGAAAATGCTTTTTCAGAGGGTAACAGGACAAGCAGGACCCTGCTTGAGGATGAAGAGCCCATGAAAAAAAGCCTCGGAGGAGTTTTGTGCCACTTCCCATTTCAGTGGAGGACATCAGGATGCAGAGAAGGGGGGATGCTCCCCAGAGACCAGGCAGCTGGGTGCAAGGGTGACCCCAGCACTGGCCATGCCCTCGGTGACAGGCACCATCCTGCAGGATCCACACATGGCAGACAGACCTGGGGGATTCTGGAGGCCCATGGACAGCCCCCAGCAGAGTGAGGGGATGACCCAGGGTCAGGATCCACTCAAGAGCTGAAGGAGACAGGGCTGAGGGCAGGGCTGGAGACAAGATGCCTACAGAACAGACCTCAGGGCTATCCAAGAGACAGGGCTGGAGACACAGCCACACCTAAACCTGAGGCCAGGAGGGGACTGGAAGCCCCAGGTGGGGCTGAAATGAGGCTCCAGAACCCATGGCCAGGGTGTGGGGGGAAGCTCCTGGTGAGACTGGTCAGGGCTGTCAAGGATTATTCAGAGCCCTGTACTGGTTTTGGCCGGGTAGAGTTAATTTTCTTCGCAGTGGCTGGTGTGGGGCTGTGTTTGGGTTTGTGCTGAGGCAGTGTTGATAGCACAGGGGTGTTTCAGCTGCTGCTGAGCAGCTCTCACACAGGGCCGAGGCCTTTTCTGCTCCTCAGCCCAGCGAGGGGACACAGCCAGGGGTGTCCCACACCATATGGGGCCATGCTCAGGATATAGAGCTGGGGGGAGAAGGAGGAAGGGGAGAATGTTTGGAGTGATTAATTTGCCTTCCCAAGTCACTGTTAGCTGTGATGGAGCCCTGCTGGCCTGGGGATGGCTGAACTCCTGCCTGCCCATGGCAAGTGGGGAATGAATTTTGTGTTTTGCTTTTCTGAAACACACATCCTTTGCTTTACCTGTTAAAACACCTTTATCTCAACCCAGTTTTTTCACTTTTGCCCTTCCAGTTCTTTCCTCTGTCCTGCTGTGGGGAGTGAGCAAGCAGCTGTGTGGGGCTGGGCTGCTGGCTGGGGTTAAACAACGACAGACCCTCAGGGCTCTGACAGATGAAAACACCATGGGAAGAGGGGTCCATCTTCTTTAAAAGCAAGTCCTTTCTCTCTCCTTAGATCACCTCCCTGATATAAGGTGTTCCCACGGAGGTTATGAGCTCCTTAACCAGTGCCTGCAGCCTCACCTGCTTGAGGCACTTCGGCAGAGTGGTCTCTTGTGCAAAGCCTGCCATCACACCAGAGAATTCTTGCTCATACAGCTGACCTATGTTCTTCAGAATCAGCTCCTTACAGCAGAAAATACACCACTTAAAAACAAAATACACCCTTAAAAACAATTTTGATGGAGGTGCGGAGCCCAAAATTAGGAAATGCTGTGATTAAGGCCACCTGTGCAACCTTTCTTCATCACCCTCGTGTATCTGCGTTGGGAAACACTCTCTAATTGCCTGCTCCACAGTGTCTTACTCACTCAGCTCACAAGGTGGGCAGTGCACTGCTGTTTGGTCTCTGACCTGTTCTGTACCCACTGACACTGGGCTTTGTGTGCTGCACGCTGCTCCAGCCCTGCTTGGGAAATTATTATTTCACAGCTTTTCCCAAACTCCCCATCATTAATGTATCAGGCCACATGCAATGGGGCTTTGTCCAGCTTCACAGAAGTCCATTTAAAGGTAGAAAACCAGAAAGAGAGAAAATGAATGAATATTCCATTTTTGGCACTCAGACTGGGGGTGTGAAACTCCCAGAGCTTGAGCCTTCCCAGTGCTCAGTATCTTTAAGGACAGAAACCACCTAATTCAGCTGAATAAAAAAACCCCACAGCACGTCTGCTAGTCAAGTCCCAATGCTCCCACTTGTAGCCAAATCAAAGGAACAGCTGATTACTTCTGGGTTTCAGCCACTTTTTAGCATCCTAACAAGAGCTTTGCAGAATAGGTTGCAACAGAGTTCTGCTACTAAAACATGATCCTGGACAAAAGATGTTTGACATTCAGACTGTTTCCTTCGGGGGAATTAAGGCACTTATATGTACTTTAAGATACCTGTTAGATACACTTAAAGGTACCTTTATATGTATTTCATGTGTCTTGGGTACCAAGTTATACACAACCAAAAAAAAATGAAATTAGACAGTATTTTTCAGGAGACTCTGTTGGCTGTGTCCAGGAGTGCTGTTTTCTCAAGGCATTACAGGCTTTTCTTCATGCTCTCTGCAGGTTTGACATCCTGGAGCTGAGAAGAAGAATGAGAGGTCAGCAAACATCTTTGTTTCAGTCCCATCTTTCTCTCCCTCTTAGCTCCCTGGATGTTCTCTCCTGTGATGAGCCAAAGTCCTCGCCATTCCAGACGTCCTTTCCCGAGGCAGATCCATCAGCCTTGGAGCTGGCTGCATGCTCTGTCTCTGCCATCTAAGGTCTCACAAGCTGAGTAGCAGTCACTCAATTCACCAGGCACAACACCAGGTGCCCTCAATTCCTCTGCCAGGCACCAGCCTCTGCCCTAAATCCTGTCTTCATCCACCTCCTAGGCTTTGAATAAGGTCTCCTTTTGGCCCTTCAGCCTCTGTTTGGCCTTGTCTCCTCCAGGAGACAAGCCAGCTTTTCTGTAATCACTGGGTGCTGTTGTGCTACTGAAGATCCTGCAACACCAGTATAAATCATGGCTTCCTTGGGTAACCTCTGTATTTGCAGGAAAGGGTCCTCGCCCACCCTCAGGCTTTTCTCTCAAAGTCTTGGGGAAAACCTCAGCTCTCTCCCAGTGATCCCATCTCCACCTCCCTTCCTTGACATCCCCTCCCCTTTCCACATCCCTTCCTCCACCCTTTCTCGGAGTCAGACCAGCCCTTCAGCCTTGCTTCCATGAGCTATCCTCCTAATCCCTGTATTCTTTCCTGCCCTGCTCATGTTCCTAAGCAGTCTCCCAGGCCTCAGTCTGCTTTCTGCATAGATCTCACTTACCATCTTCTTGTCCAATTTCCTCTCTTCAGCCTTCTGGCCTTCTCTTTACAAGAGAAGGTTCACAATTTGAGTGGGTTTTCCACAAAAGGGGGGGTAACCACACCCCATAACCCCCGTGTGTAGTCATTTATGATGTTACATACCACCCAGGCAGTGATGTGATGAGCTGACAGTGTCTTTGAAATTATTCACATATTTCTGAAGAACTGGACACACATACAAGATCAGGCAGCAAAACTCACCCAAACTGTACACAGAGTGAATGCTCTTCCCTTTACTCAGACATTTTTTTGTTTAGGAAGGATATACTACGTCTGAATGTGCACAGGACAGGCTACAGGTAGGTGTTCTGTGGTTTTTGTTGTTCACAGGAGCAGATAGATTTGCATTAAGGGCAGACACAAAGGTAGACTGAGCAGACAGATTAGGTACGATCACATCAGGTGATGTAGAAATGCCCCCTTTTTCTCCCCAGTTCATTATCCATTTAAATGAACATTTGACTAAGACAACATAAAACCACAAGCAGTTCTCCTTTGTTTCAGCAGTGTGAAGCCAGAGCACAACCAGCTCCTACCATCTCTAAAACGAGGGTGACCAGAGGTGAATGAGAGAAGAGCTGAAGAAGTTTCTTGGCTGATCTTTATCAATCAGCCCAGCATCACTTGGCACAGCTAATTCCACCCACCACAGGTTTGTTTTGAAAGCAAGATGATGCCATGCCTTGTTGTGGATGCATTGTTTAGGCATGTTGCAGTATTGCCTAAGCTCAGCAGGAAAGGGAATAACATTGCTAAGGGCAGGTGATATCATTCCTGACTGAGAGCAAGGACATGTCTTTCCCAGCACCCGTGGGGAGAACAAACACTGACAGCAATAAACAGCGAGGAGAAGAGGAATTGCTTGGTGGTCCTCATTCAACAGTTCCAAAACAGGCCCAGTGTCCAGCTCACCAGTAGCCCTTGATTAAGGTTTAGCTCATGAAAAGCCCCCTTGGTTTAGGGCCAGGCTTAAGAACACCTCACTGAATTGTGGCCATAATAACGTGTAAATACAAGGTGGAAATCCTGTCCTAAAGCTCACCAGGCTCCCAGCAAGGATCCAGCTGTCTTCCACAGAGATGGGGATGGGAAGGAGCAGACTGACTGCCAAACAGTCACAATTTATTTTTGTGCAGTGCCCCAATTTGTAACAGAATGCAATTACGTATTCAATGTGTCAAAGAGGCAAAATCCTTCAAGGCAAACAACATTTTTTTTTCCCAGCTGAAACACAATTATTGTATCAAGGCTCAATCACCCATTTCTTCAAAGAATGTGACCGAATGGCAACCAGTCACCTGGATTTGGGGTTCCCATACCATACCAGGAAATGGGAAAAGGCAGAGTCAATCCCATAAGTTTCATAGGCTGGAATCCAATAGGTGACCCAGAGATTTTCCAAGCAACTGTAGATGACAAGTGATTTTTAAATAAGGGAAAGGAAAGAGAGAGAGAGGAAAATTCCTATTTCCTTTGAAAGCACCTGTGTTTGGGAACAAATAGGAAGCAAACACCTAAAGCAGACATTTACACCTGAGTTAGCTGCTTCTGCAAGGAGGGGAGAAGTGGGCATTTCTGGGACACAGTTTGTCTCATCCTCATGTAGAGGTCTGAAAGAGATCAGATGATTCACACCATGGAAAATCCTGCTTCTGCTCCCTGACGATAATGGGATCCCAGACTGACTGGTGCAAGCCCTACTGCAGTGTCCCCAAATGCCTGGGAAAGGCCAGACCCCATAAGAGGCTGAATCACATTGGTTTGATTAAAAAGAAATCGTACAGACTGAGACAGTTGTCTCCAGGGCCACCTATTGCTGTACCCAGGCTTTCCTTGGAAAAACTTGCAGTTGACAGACCTGTGTCTCCTTGTTTGGGAGGAGGCTGGGCAGAGTCACAGGTTCTGCTGGAAAAGGATGAAGACTCTGACCTTGGTGACAGTAGCAGAAAGGAATGGAAAAAAACCTTTCACGCTTCAGAAGTTGCTAATTGAGACTTCTAGCAGTCATTTAAGGAAATCCCTCCTTGCTGAATAGCCTTTAAGCAGGAAAGCAGGAAAGCAGTGGCTGGCTGAGCTTTCTGACGTGCTCTGGTACGTCACTGGGGGAGCAGTGGGATTCACGGGCATGGCAGAACCCCAGAGCTTTGGGAACTCCTTTCACTGCATCCTCTCCCAGAGCTGGGTGAAGGCAGGGCAAAGGATGGAAAGGATGAAGGAAACAGCCCTATGAGAGAGGAGGGGGAGCCCTTGACTTCCTGATGCTTTTGAACATGACCATCTGGTTTCTCCCTCCCCCTGTCCTTGATGCCTTAGGTTTTAACTTTTATAATTTTCAAATCCTGTACTGCTTAGGGTGTAACTCTGAAGTTTCTTGTAGCCTGTTAATTTCTGCTCTCTCTTGCTAGGTTCACATAACAAAGCCTCTCCAGCCCTGATCTCCAAGGACACCCAGAGCATCCTAGGCCCAAAAAGTATAAACCAAAAGCCTCTGAAAGGGGGGCAAGTGGAGGGGAATTACATCATTAACTGAAGCTTTAATTGGAGAATTAACCCTGATATGCAAATGAACCAAACCTATAAAAGTGTGAGGAACTCATGACCTGTTGTCCACCTTGGGGTCCATCTTGGCAGTGGCCTCTGGCTCCCCAGGGGTACCTTTGAAGGCCTTTCAAATAAATACCTACCTTTATTCCCTTACTCCTGTCTAGTCTCTGTGTACAGGAGGCCTCTTAAGGCATCACCGTCATCCCTAGAGACTTCTCTCTCTGCATTGAAATGCAGGCTAGCAGCAAGAGGGCAGGAAGAAGAGCACAGCAGCTGAAACCTCTGTGCTGCTCAAAAGGAAGTGTGCTGGTGTGCTTTAGAGAGCAATTGTCCTGCAATTTCCCTCACTTAATGGTGCTGGCTCCGTAGGAGGGCAGGCATGTGGATGTGGGGCTGGATTCCAGCGGAGGGCCTTGGGAAGCAGACTTTGGGTGTACTTGGGAGGACACAAAGCAGGAAGGTCTTGTTGAACTGATCAGGCCAGGTGTTGGTTGGCTGGTTCCACAGAGAGGCTTTCAAGTGTCTGGACTCAACATTTCTGTAGTGGTTTGGTCCAAAATACTCATTACTATTTACCTTCTGTGAGATAAGAATTAGAAGAAAAGCAGAGCAGGTACCAAACTTGAAAGAATATAAAGAAGTTTATTAACAGACCTAAAAGAAGGAAAAAAAAATCATACCACACCTTCAGAACTCTCCTCCTCCCCCCACCTTCCTCCCTTCTCCCACTGACAATGTAAAAAGACAACCCTTAAGATGTTCAGTCTGTTTACCACTTCCATAATAACCTTGTTCAGTCCATGTAGAAAGAGAAGTCTCTTCTTGCTCGTGCTATGAAAACATTATCACAACGAGACAGCCACCCACTTCCAAATATTGTTCAGTCCATTTAGGAAGAGGAGTCTCCCTGCTCGTGATGTGAGTCCCTTCCCCCGACTTGCAGCTTTTCCCACAACTGCTTTCGAGGGTCCACTCTTGAAGTTTTTGGGGTACGATTTTAAGGTTGAGCCATTCAGAAACAAAAGTTCTCTTCACCTATCTCTGGGAGCATTTCATCTCTAAGAACAGAGCCCCTTCTCCTTCCCTGGGAGCAAAGGGTCCTCCTCATCTTCATCTCTAGGACTATCTCTGGGAGCATTTCTAGGAACTGAGGTCTTCTCCTTTTCCATTTGGAGCAAAAGTCCTCATTGCTTCCATCTCTCCCTGTTCAAACAGAACCTGTTTTAGCCAGGACCTCCCCCACTATAATCTACTCTATCCTGGCCTTCATTCATCTGATAACATTATTTGTACACCTTGGTTGAACACCTCTGGTGTTCTCACTGGCCAGGCAAGCATTGTATCATTCAACCCTGGCAATTTCCAGCCTGGAAAGGGGCAGCCCAGGGAGGTGGTGGAGTCCCTGTCCCTGGAGGTGTCCAAGGAACGACTGGACATGGCACTCAGTGCTCTGGGCTGGGTGACAAGGTGGTGATCAAGCAGAGGTTAGACTCAATGATCTCAGAAGCCTTTTCCAACCTTAATGATTCTGTGATCTATGGCAAGGATGGCTTTTAAAAGAAAGGTAACATTTCTGTTTTATCTGGATCTTGAATTCACGTGTTGCTGTTGTTCCTGTTGCCATAACAAAAAAAGCTCTTGGTTTTCTAATATGCTGCTTTTGGTGAGCTTTTTACCAGAATAATCCTGTGAGGTGTGAGTCCCACAAACCTCACACCTTTTTATTTATTTTAATAGCGAGGCGTTTACCACAATGAGCTGTCCACGTTTCTGTCTCTTTCATTATGTTGCTGTGCCTTCTCTTTTGTAGGAGCAACTCAGGCAAACTCTTTTCTTGACTAAAAGAATCACCATCAAGCATTTTGAAGGCAGCAAATTGTACCACCTCTGGGCAGCCAGAAACCCTCCCACCTGTCAGATTCCTTTTTTTTTTTATAGGCCTGTGTAACACACAGTGCAACCTTGAGCCCAGTACCTCTGCTTAATGACGCCAGTCTCAATCACAGGCCTAAATTATCAGGTGTTTGGCACCACGTATTCAAAGCATAACCTTGAAAAATGAATTGTAAGTTTGCAGAACTTAACTAACAGTCTGTAATCAAAAATGTGGGGAAAAGGTGAATAAAGAAAGCAAAAAGTTTCACTTATTTTTTGATAGTTTTCAGAATTTCTACAGGATTATTTATTCAGCACATAGAGCATAAGAATTCCTATTTACTTTTTAAATGTGTGGATAAGCATTTTTCCCCTATTACAATGACCAAGCAAAAAAAGTAGAGGAAAGTGTTCAGACCACATTGTGTTTTCAATTTTCCTAAAACAGAATAAATCAGAAGAATTGCTGGATGCTGCACATCAATATTCCATTTGTCCCAGATAAAACATTTTTCTTTTGGGGCACAAAGGAAGTGAAGAACTTGTTTCCTGGGATGCTTGAGGAGCAGATGTGATCCCTTAGCTAATGGCCCAGCAGTCCCACCATCTATCTGGGGTGCAGGAGATCTGATATCTTCCCTTTCTCCATGCAAAGGAGTTTGACCCTGCACCTTGTGTCCTTTAGATGACTGTCCTGAACGTATGAGATGACAGTCAGGAGCAAAGGGAGCAAGTAGGGCACAGCTCAGTTTCTCCTGCTGACATTTCACTTTGCATGACAACTGAAAACCTCCACTTAATCGAAGATGAGGGTTCCCATCCCATCTGCCACGAGTGTTCCTCTGTCACGAGGGTAGGATTTCATCCATTTCATCCCTGCCCCCCTGAACATGGAATTGAGCCCCAGTTCAAGTCTGCTCTCCACCCTATACTCAGCTTCCAGGCTTTCAGCTGCAAAGGTGTTTGGGTTTTTACTCAAACTGCATGAGCTCAACCCAGGCCTGAGCCATGAAGGTGGGCTTCACTTTGAGGGTGTAAATGCCTGGTTTAGTACTGAGGGTTTGCCCTAATATTCACATTGTGTTGACATAGCTCTGATGAACCTGGAGCTCCCCCAGAGACTTCCCACACAGTCCTGCAATATAGAATCATAAAATGGTAGAATTGTTTGGGTTGGAAAAGACCTTTAAGGTCATTGAATCCAACCTTTAACCCAGCACTGCCAAGGCCACCACTAAACCAGGTCCCTAAGCACCACATCTACACATCTTTTAAATACCTTCAGAGATGGTGACTCCACCACTACCCTGGGCAACCCTTTCTAATGCTTGAAAACCCTTTTCATGACAAATTTTTTCATAATATCCAATCTAAGTTTGGGATGCTCAGCAGAGCAAACCCAGAATCTGAATTTTTGAGGCTTCCTGTACACATCCACTAAGAATTAGCAATGTAGCTTGTGCTGTTGGATGGTGCATCAGTTGTTCTTGACTTTCAGTCCAGTTCCACTGAATGTTTGTATTTTTACAGTAAGTTTTAAATATCCATACAGTTGATAACAACAGGTATTTTGAAAAGCAGCAGGTTATCTGGGCTTGTTGGGAAAGTTTTCCAGATGTTCCTAGTCTTCATGGAGTCAGAAGAGGCAGAATCTCTGTGCTTTGGAGTCAGATTTTTCTGCTGGTTGCTAACAAGCTGCCAAATTGCCCAGAGGAGGCTCTGTGCACTACAGTACTGTAACTGCTGTCTCACATGCACTGTGATTTACAACAGGTCCTAAGACACAAGATAAAAGCCCCTGGTGAGCCAAAGCCAAGAGTGTCACTGCACCACCTGCTCTGTGAACTGACATTTTTACTTGGTTTGAGAAAAACTCGCCAGCGAGAAGATGGGAAACACTGCCAGCAGTGCAACCTGAAATAGAACAAACCCCTCAGACTCTCAGTGAAAAATGCAGTGGGAGCTGCTCTGATCCCTCTGCTCCGTCTGTAGGACTGTGTTGGAGCTGGAGAGCTTTATCTGAGCATCTGAGCTGTGGCTGGAAGAGCACGGCCTGTTGAGGTGCTGACTAAGGCTCGGGTTCAGTAAAAAGCAATGACATGACCCTTTCTGTGCCAAAGCTACAACAAACACAGGGTCAGAAGCTGGTGAAGAAGCCAGCAGGACCAGGCCAGAACATTTAAAGTGGTCTGCTGATACACACCCTAAGCATATTACGTAGCTGAAAATTTTTGCCCACTTAAGAATTTCGAGTGACCACACCCAGGAATGTGTTAATACTGTTGTAATTAGGGGTGCGACAGCTAGTTCAGATAAAATAAAAAACAACCTGAAACTACACCCAAAACTTTAATGATCCCCTCTCATCCTGCCCTGTGTTGTTTCACCTTTAATCTCTTTTTTTTCTCTCCCACACACCTTTCCAGTTTTGAACAAAGAGGAAGCAGAAACACTGACAATAGCAGAGCAGGCTTGTCTCATTTCAGTGACCAAAACCAGCAAGTATTGCAAATCTCATAAAAAGTCAAGATCCTAAATCTCCAGCATGTTTTACACAAATGATCTGTGCTTTATAAAATCTCTTCTGGACACAAAATGTTTAGCCTCCCTCCAGGTTTCCACCAAAGAAAGGTAATTTCCATGCAATGATAGTATTTGTGAGTACCTGATGTTTGCAGTTTAAATGATCATATGTTTCTGATGACTAGCTACAACAGCCTGGAAAACACCTTTCTTCCCAAGACCCTTCCCTGCCCCACTTCCTCACACAGGGGAATACAGATCAAGAGAGGATGTGGGGCTGGAAGACCTGCATATTTCCATATTTTCTTCTCTTGCTTCTGTGCCCAAGGTTAAGCTGGTTCTCAGATGTAGAATAAGGAAAGAAAGCCTTCCTGCCACGCTGAAGGTGAGACTGGAGAGAGGATAGGGCTCCTTCCTTTTGCTGTAGCATGGAGCATCATCCACCTCCCCATGGGATCCCCCATGGGACTGAAGACTTACTCTCTTTTTCCTGCATTTCTGGAAGCTCAGAGCATTTTTGGCTCCTGAGCTGAGGTGCTTTCATCTGCCAGAGCATGGAGGAGAGATGTGAGGAGTGAGGGGCAGTCTAGGGACTGTTTAGTGGTCCCCATGGCCAATAACTTCTTATGCATTTGTGTACAAATCATGACTAACCTTTCCAGGTGACTCTGTGAGGCCTAGTCATGAACAGAAAAATAAATGGTGGCAGAAAAATTGAGATAGTGTTGAGACTTGACTAAAGCAATCATATTTTTTTGTGATTTATAACACTTTGAAAGGTTAATTTTTTTCTTTTTGTTTATTAAACAAATTGTTTGTTTTACCTTGACATTAGCAGGAATTCTCCAGGTTCCTCTTCACATCTTTTTAGTGGTCAGCCTCCAAAAAAACCTTCAAGGGACTTGGCTTGAGGCAACTCCCAAGAGCTTCAACAGCAGCAACAAAGGAGCTGAATCCGTCCTGCATGGGCCAGCTTAGTTTGTCCTTTTGCCCCAGCTGTTTCTGCTACTTGAGTTACATTTGGCTATGTTAATTAAAGAATAGTAAATTTTAGCCTGACTGAAAACTACTTCCCTTTCAGTTAGATGGCATTTCTTTAATGGCAAACTGTCCTCAGCTTCCTATGTTTCTTTCATAGGCTGTACTATTTAAACAAATAAATTCAGTACAGCAAAACCCATGCAGGAAGCAAACCATTTTCTAACAAGGAAACTACTATGAAATCATGAGCACCTTTTGGATTAAAGGAAATTTTCTGGATTTGGTCAGGAACTAGTGAAAAAGTAGAATGCCTTTTTCACCCTCTTTGAGCAAAATTTCCTCCATTTTTCATCAGCTCAACCATAGACACAAATCTCAGTAAGACTCACCTTCCAGATTCCAATGTAGTATCTATCTATATATATATACATACTAAGAGAATAGATTTATATTTGGGAAAAAAAAGTCCTAAAAATTCCACAAGTTTACAAGATTCAGACACTAAAAGTATGAATTTCTGTGTCACAGGGTGTCACATGTGAGGGCTGTAAATGGGGTGGGGGCAAAGCACAGTCACTGATCCCAGCTCTGCACCCCTACCTGGGTTAGTTCTGATGAGTTACATGTGGGTTTGACTCCCATATGGGCCATTCACTTAAGAGATGGACTCACTGGTCCTCGTGAGTTCCTTCCAACTCAGAATATTCTGTGATCTGATACCCCAATTTTGAATGCAAAGAGCAGCCAGGAAACACAAGTGGAGCCCGGCCCACGGCCACAGTGTACCCACATTCCTGGCTCTTCCCCACACCACCCTGAAAGCCTCCATCCTCCAAGGTCTGAGAGCATCTGGCTTTTGTCAGGGAGGGCTCCCTGAGTGTGAGAGCTCCTGAGTTCCCCAGGCACCAAGTCAGCTCCTCCAGCAGGCACTGTGCTGCACACAGTTACCAGGACTCCCTAGTTCCCACCTCTCACTGCGCATTCTTTCCCCCTTTAATTTTTCTCCCTCTCTCACACGCCATGACCTTGGTGGCAGAATGAACACGCTTAATCAAAAAGGGAAGAAAAACAAGTGCAGCCTTGTGCCACCACCTGTAAGCTGCCCTGAATTCATTACCTGCATGGTGCCAGACAGTGAGGTTCCCAGCCACCGTGAGCAAAGTACAAACACTACCTCACACCAAAGGCATGTGCGTAGGAACGAAAAAACAACAACAGGATTCCTGTACACATTACTTCAGTCTTGCAGACTTTCTTTTTTTTTAACGTTATTTTGCCTCAACATGGGCATGAGAGGCACGGTCTTGATTTATTTCGTTATTTCTTCAGATATGCGTGAAGTTTGTTGGCAGGTTCAGCCACTTTCTAAAGGTTTTCAGAGTTTAAAACAGCAGGACAGCTCTGCAAAATCATAAGCAAGGCTTCTTGTTGGTTTAAAAGCTAGGAAATATTAGAAGATGGCAAACACCAGATCATCTTCTTGCCTTCCAGCTTCTGAGCTCTTGAAGTGTGTGCTATCAAATTGCTAAACTTCCCAGTCATGGTCACAAGGGCTGGAAACTTGTGTAGCTTTTGTTTTAATCCTGCAGTTCCCCTCTCCTGGGTGGCCGAGCTGCAGGTGGCTCTTGCTCTGTGAAGGAATTGCATGAAAGTTTTAAATACAGGTAGCTTTTAAAACACCAACCAAGGCAGTAGTTGTAACATGTTTGGCCGGGTTTCAGGAAGATTATTTTCTCAGCTTATCTAATGGAATGTATGCCTCACTCATGGAGGCAGCTACTGGTTTTCCAGAGACAGGGGCATTTACCAGTAAAATGGCATCAAGGAGCAGCCACTTTCTGGTTCTCCTGTCCTCATTTGCCCTTTGCAGAGAGTTTCAGCTTTCTGTTGTTTAAAAAGCCAGAGGTGCAGCGGGTAGGTTTTCTGGACTGCATTTAAGCTGTTCGTACCGGGGTATCTGATGACAATCCCCGTTGTGAAACAGGCCACCACCACTAACTCAGAAGCAGAAAAAGTTTGGGTTGTGCTAAAGTTTGGACAGTCCTTTGTGCAGATGGGCCCCATCTGAGCAGCCCATGCTGCTCATCTGCTCCATTCTCAGTAACCTCAAGGGCTGCCTGGGAGGTGGCCAGTAATATCCCACCTATGAAGAGCCCAGTTTTACAGCCTGGACTAAATCAGCCTGGGCTGAGGGATTTGGGATCACATTTCCATTCCTGGGGCACCCAGGCACCGTGCTTGCTTCTGTTTAGTTTTTGGTAGTTTCAGGTTCAGAGCAGTAATAAATCTAAAGGAAAATGTCACAGTTTAATTTTAAAAATACCCATTTTTTTGCTTCACAGTTCTTGGGTTTTTTTTCTCTTCCCAACATATCAGTCATTCAGGAATCGTATTTTACCACATCTCTCTGCTATTTCCCAAGCCAAGGTTTGGTCAATGAAACATTAGATCATAATGAAACAGCAGCAGTTATGTGCTCAGAAATGCAAGAAGCCCTTTTTACTATGGTTTTGCTCTTATCCAATTTCAAAGGTTCACTAGAAGACTTGTGAAACTAACCCACTCAAAGTGTGAATCAAAAGCTTGGTCTGTGCTCATAAGCTGTGCTGGAGAAGGAAAACTGTCTGTCCTCTGTGCTGAGTCAAGCTATTAACCCACCCCAAACATATGTACAGGGAATTCACGGAGCACCCACTTCTTACCACGTCTGGCCTTGCTCCTGCCAGTCTGACACAGATCCTGCCTTCCACCCCCTCTCATCTGCACCTCCCATTTGTTTTTCTCTAGCTCCCCTTTGCACTCTTGCTCTGGTGGAGTGGGAAAATCTGCAAGGCAGAGGCAGCTCAATGCCCACAAACTTCCAAAGTTTAAGCACTGGGCTCCTGCACCTTCCCAAGCCTCAGAAGCTTCCCAATCTCTCTACAAAACCCATGATTCAAGTCACTGCAACCAACTCACTTCTCTCCAGTGCCTGGCAAAGGTGAGCCCACCACTCAAATGCTCTCTCAGGCTGGGACCCTCTTGTTTGCCTGCAGCAGAGTCAGCATTTTCCTCTGGGACATCCACTTTCCAGCTGTTGTGGCCAGAGGTTGGGAGCAATAATGGAATTTATGGCCTGCAAAGCATTGATCTGGTTGCTGGTGACTTGATAGAAATTAAAAAAAAAAAAAAAAAATTAGAACTGGCCATCAAATCTTCACCCTTTCTACAACTGGATTAAAAAAAACAAAACAAAAAACAAAAACAAAACAACAACAAAAAAACACAAACATCACTTTTTCTGGGCCCAAATTATCAGTTGTGCCAAAAGTGCTTTGTTACTACTGAAAAGTCAACATTCAGGGTAAGATTTTCTGTGTTTGATTGAAAATCCCCAAAGCACCCAAAATATTATTTTCAAGAGTTTTTCATAGGAAAAAAACAAGCCCTAATTTTATTTTTTCCCTCCCCTTTCTTTTGCATCAGAGAAGTTCCACACACCGTCTAATAAAGTCAGATCTTGGGGTGAAATTATTTGCTGTAGGGAAGGCAAGGCCAGACCTCCTGTTTTGTTTCCTACTAAGGGACATTCTGAACTGGGAGTAGACCACCACATCTCTAGTGCCAGCTACACACAAAAACCTGAGCAATGAGCAGTCAGAGCTGAACAAAATGTTTTTTGAACATGATAAATAATAAAAGTGGGGATGGGAAAGATAAGTATCATTTACATATTTAAATACTTAAAAACTTGACTGTGGTTGACAAATTATATTTAAGAAAATGATTGAGGGAGAAAAACATTTTGAACAGCATTGATGTTTTAAAAGTTAGGCAGTGTGTTTGTTTTAGAATAGAGTTGTTGCTTCATACTGTGTACGTGTTAAATAGGAAAGATGTAGGGAAAAACTTTGCCCTGAAGATGAAACAGAGTCTTTGGTCTGAGCTTGCCATTTGCTGACTCAGAACAAAGTAGTGTTGTGTGGAGGGGTCACACTGGAGGAAAATAAAACCAGCCCCCAAAACATTTCACACCAGAGTTTTGCCCTTGTTATTTTTTCTTTATTGCAGTTCAGCTACCAGATCAAGGATGTATTACTTACATGTTATTTATACTTTTGTAATTAATGGGTATGAGCATTATTAGTGACCTCTTGCATCATCATCACCACCACATTCTTTCATATTCAAAGTGTATCTGAGGGCCTAAGCAGGCAAAAAGAGAACAAGTTGTTTGTTGTAGCAACAGCTCTTTCATTTTTGCCGGGAAAACTCCTTGTGCCCTCCAGACACTTTATAAACGGGAGGAACCGCTTTGGAGAAGGAGAAGATGCTGATTCAGTTTCCTCCCCCCAGAGAATGAGAGGGTGAAAATATCCCGTGGTCATACGGGGAAAACACTAAATTAAACTTCTTAAATGTCCTTTCAATTATGCTTGAAGGAAGGTAGCTTAGTATTCGAGGATAATGGGAGTTATTTACAAGATTGTCAGTTATATAAATATTCCCAGGCTGTTATCCAACCATTCCCCATTAATCACTCGGTACTTCAGTTAACTTCTGCAGCTACCCCACACCAGGGTTGTAGCCCTGGACACACACTCAGCTCCTGGCTGGTTAACCCCTATGTCCACGCCAGCCTCAATGTTTCCTGAGTGCTTTTTCCTGCTGCTCCCATCGCCTCAGCCCTCCACACCCTCTCTCACAGATTTGGTGATGACTGTCTGCTCCTGCTGCTGCCAGGGTATTCCTCATGTGCTTGGCTTTATGGGGAGAATCCAGCCCCGGCTGAAATGCACACAAAAGCCCCAGACAACGATGCTAATTTGTTTATACCCCTTCATTACTTAATGCCAAACATAAAGCAGCTCATCTGCTGCTAAGAGATTCCAGCTCCCCCTCCTTCTGAAGCACGAGTTCAGCTTTCCATGGGACTTCTCAGGAAAGAAGGGAGCCCATGATTGAGATTACTGTCAGAGATTGTGGGTTTGCCCAAAAAAGGAGAAGAAGAAGGTTTGAAAACCTCCCCTTCTCACCCCTACATTTATATTCTTTACAGAAGAGCAGGTCTGGGAAGGTGAGGGGGTGGCACATGGCACTTTCCCAATTGTCAGACAGTGAGAAAACACAGCCAAACTCCTCATCCAGCAGTGACCCATTTACCTTCAGGCAGAGATGGAGATCTCATTAGATACTGTAAAACATCCCAAAACTTTTCTTTATTTTTTTTTCTTCTCTCACAGCCCGGGTGTTCATAAGCCTTAACCTGTGAAATCTGTATTCTCACCTGCTCCTCTGGCTGTGCTGGGTTCGCACATTGCAGTGCTTCTTTCTACCAGATGTCTTCAAAACTACTTTCTTCAGTAGTTTTGAAGAAATCTGTAACACCAAAGTGGGCTGACAAGCCATTGAAATGTTTGAAGGTGCTTGTTAAAGCTTTAAGAGCATAAAGTTGTTTCCAACAAATGTAACAACAGCAACAAAAAAAGTCTTGGGCTGCAAGACCACTGAGCTGGTGAACAGACAGATTTTTGTCAAGCCCTTTTTGTAAATATAGTTTACCTTCACTTCTGTAAAACTCTATTTTTTTGTTCTTTTGTTTTCTTGAAAAAGACTTCTGCTCCCAACAGAGCATTTACTTTTAGGTGAACAAACATGCTGTGAGAACCGTGGCAGTGGGGACTGAAATGACAGCAAAGCTCTGCTTGGGGAAAAGAGGAGGGAGTATCCGATCCAGGGTAAACAAGGTAATACACCCACATTTGGGTGATGAATCATGAAAACGAGAAAGAATTAACCCTTGAGGTTTATTTTAGCTATTTAAGGTTTTCCATGGGAGAAAAGCAGACAAATCAGGTGTTGGTTTGCAGGACGGGCAAGCTGGCAAAGGGAGCCTGGCCATCCCTAGGGTCTGGGTGGCAGCTCCGTCCTACCTGTGAGCTGCTCTCTGCAGTCCTGGATCCTAAGGCTGTTTTCCAAACATCTCTTGACAGCACAGGATTCACCAAGCATGAATCTTAAAGTTAGAAGGAGAAAAGAGTTAGTGGCAGTGCTGATCTGACCAGTTCGTGTCTTTATTTGGAAGAATGTGTTGCTCTTCAGGTGTTAGCACTGCTCATAGTTTTTAATTCCTGTTCCTTTTTAACCTTAAAAATAAAGGATCTCTTTCACAGAAGGCTGTTTATGCCAACTCAGACCGAGGATATCCAATATCTACCCAACTCCAACAGAGTTCCTGAGCTGAGAAATGGTGTTGTCCAGCTATATAATAATTCATCTGATACCCATAAAGTGCTGCTATGTAGTTTGGGATTTAGCAACCAGGAATTCCACATGCTAATGTGCATGTGTGTGTGTGTGTAAGGAGAGTAATCTTTCATTGTTTCTTTTCAAAGGAAGCCCATGAGCATCACAAGTTGGTTTCTGAGACAATTTAGGTTGAACAGCTTTGATACAGATTCAGGTAAAGGACTGGGGGCCACTGAGATGTTTAAAAAGTTAAAAGTTTCAGGGTTTTCAATGGAAATATAAAAAGTTTCAGGAAAAAAAAAAAAAAGAAGTGCAGGTTCTTGTACCTGGAGGCTTTATCCACCCACCCCAACTATTCCAATTATAAGCAAACTTCAGAGAGGGGCTTACCTTGGCAGAGCAGATGTTAATCTAAATTCTGATACAGCTGCTCTGTCCCAGTCACTCAGACCTGCAAAGATTCTTGCTGATCTCCTCTCATGGGAATTAATGCTGTCAGGCAACTGTGATCATAAAAATGCAATGAAGAGCAAAGCTTTGGGTGTTTCTTTTCTGTTTCCCATGCAGGGGGATGAAGTACCCCAGAGACAGCAGCCGAAATTTCTTCTTTGACTTGCATCCCAGCAGAACTACCTACTGAAATCCTCCACAGCAGCCCTGCCCTAGCAGAGTCTATGCTGGTGACAATGTCATCTTCAGGTGTCACCAGGAGCCTAATTTATCCAGCAGTACCTTGCTTCTCACCACTGGCCAGGTGGCCTAAGGAAGTAAGGTTCTAATTTTAGTCTGAGACAGAAAAGCAGCTACGAAAATACACCCATTTTCACTTGTCACCTCAGTGGTCTCTACAGAATCCTAATTTTCATATCAAAAGCCCCTTTCAGAAAAGAACTGCGCCGAGGAGAATCACACCATGTTTTCCAGTCATGGAGGCTGGAGGATACTCACTTGGGAGTACATTCACAAAACATTTAGCTGCATTTTTATGGTTTTCACTCCAATCCTGAGATTTTTAGAAACATTTTTCCATAACTCCTTACGAGCTTGAGCACCAAGGTCACATCCACCTTCTGCCTGACTCAGAACCAGTGGCAGAGCAAAGAGGGAGAATCTGGATCTTATGGAAACAATGAAAGTAAAACTATGAACTTCTCATAAACCAGGTTGTTTTCAGAAACACACAGACATTCATTTTTTATGGGTATTAGAGCTTAATCATTGGTCCCTGCAAAGCCCTGAGAGGATCCTCTGCTGTGTGGGGTCTGAGGATGATTCTAGAGATCCCCTTCCAAGAAGTTCCAGACATTCCCACTGTGGGACAGCTGCTCCAGAGCATCGGTTTCATCCATAGGGTTACCCCCCACACCTAAGGCAGGTCAGACACATTGGAGCAAAGACAACTTTGCTTCTTTTAAACTGAATTCGGTTTCATCACCCTTCTCCAGACTTGTAGCGTCAAAATAATTTTCTCCCCTTTTCTAATTTCTTTGCCATGTTTGTGCTGAAGGACCAAGAGGACTGAGAAAAAAACAGCTGGATTTTATTTGAGCCTTTCATTCAGAGTAAGTTTTTCAACACAAAACAAGCAAAAAAGGTCTGCTTGAGTCTTGCTCTGTGTATTATGCACAACAACTCCCCCTCTTTCTCCCTCTGGACATTAAGTGCTTTGAGGCAAAGGCTGGTTTGCTCTCCATGTTAGGGCAGCACGTGGCGTATCTAAAACTTACAATCTAAAAAATACAAATCCCAGGCACCTGAGGCAAGCAAACTGCAATCCATGCCTGCATGAGCGCAGGCAACTGGCTACTCCGTAGTAAAACCAGCCAGGCTGATTGGAAACTGGCCAGATGGCAGCTACTGCAAGCTAAAAGGATTAATTATTTGGGGATCATGCCTGGAGAGCAGGCGTGATGAATGCAATGTATAATTCCTTGTCACGACTGTATGTCAGCACTGGGAAATAAGGAACAGCCTGTACCCTGGGATACAGTCTCAGTCATCTTTGCTCTCTCTGAGGGGTTCTTTTTATAAGACCCAGAAGATGAACAGGGTCTCACTTTTTAGCCTGAAACTGTATGTGTGAGTGGCTATGGTCTATCAGCCTTTGCCTTCCTGCAATTACATCGATGACAAACATCCTTATTTATTTTATCTATTTCACAACTGTAGCATTAATTAACTATTTTATTGGGTCTGCGTAATTAACCATGTCATGACTCAAATTCTACAAGACTGCTCTGTTTTTTTCCCCCTTTCAGCTTAGCACCTAAGACCCTGTAGCTGCCTTTTCTGAGCAGGTATTTCACAAGATAGGCCCTACTGCTGCTGGCCAAAGAAAACTGCCAGCCAACCTCTGAGAGTTCCTAAAATTGTCTGGCCTAATTAAGCACAGTTTGTGTAAGTGGAAAAATCCACTGAGGAGTTTGCTGCCAAATGTGCCCCGCAGGGCTCATCTGGGGCTACCTCTCTGCTGTGGCTCAGCAGTGGGGGCTCGGTCGCCTTCTCCCACCTCCGGCCTGCACGCGGCTGGGGCAGGAGCTGGGAGGGCTGCGATCCTCCTGGCCTGCCAAGCGGGGAAATTCCTCTGCACGCAGCAAAAACACCTCCCTGGCTTTTTAATCCAACGCGTCCGCCTCGGTGTGGAGACAAAGGCAGAGCTCGGCCACGGCCTGCTCCTCCCGCCGGGCAGCGCGGCCCTGGCTGCGCTCCCGTCCGAGCGGCACCAGCGACAGCCTGTTTTTGACAGCTCTGCATAAGCACGGTTATTTCTAGCACAGTTTCCCTGAGCTGTGCCAACAGACTTTTTTTTTTTTTTTTAACAAATGTATTTTCAGACCCCATCTAGCCCAAGAGTGCTATATTCTTCACCTAGACACGGGTGTAGAGTTACAGGCCCTGGATGAGGCTGTGGGGAGGAGGAAGGATGACCTGAGTTCTCGTAAAGCATTTTTACCGTAATCTCTGGGGCTTTACCCTCTGACCTGGGCTTAACCACATGTGGTGAGAACAAAGACAGGGCTCCAGCCACTTTGGCCCTGCTGCCTGCGCCTCTCCTCGTGCAAAGCGCCACTTTGCTCCTCAGGTACCGGTGTGATAGGAGCACGAGCTGTGTCTGAGGGAGATGTTTGCTGAGCAGGACTATGTGCAAATGCTTGTCGAGCCTGTCCCCCTTTCATCAAACTGCCACAGCTCACAGCAGTGCCCTGGCAAGGCTGCATTGAACTGAAAGGAAAGAAATGAAGCTCTTTGACTAGCCGACAGTTTGCCTTCCCCAGTTGCCATCCCTGTACCAAACTCCTTGACTGCCACAGCTCTGGGCTCCAGGGCTGCTGCTGTGCTTGTGGGCTTGGTAAGGACATCCCCCCACTGTCACATAACCACTCTTTGGGGGTCTTTCTCAAGTATATCCCTTGGTGGAATGAAATGTGCTCCTTCAGTAAAGCCACCTCCTTTTGGTTGGACTTCAATGATCCTTGGGGGTTCCTTCTAACTCAGGATATTCTACCATCTCACAGTTTTTAGATCCTTCTTTCAGTGACAAAGGACACATCAATGGATCTCTGTCATTGCATCAGTTGCAGGAATTCTGCAGAAAAACCCAGATCTAGCTTCGGCTGTTGGATTGAAGGAGTTTCTGACTGGGTTTTTTTGAGATCTGAGTGTGGGAGAAAGGAGCCCAGATTTCCAGGATGCTTTTGCATTGCAGGGAGCTTCCCCACAGAGCCCTCCCCTCAGCCCTTCCAGACCCCTCTCTATTTACTTATGTGTGACTTCTTTAGCTCTAATCTGCTACTCTGCTCTTGTGGAGCTGGAGCTAACACATAAATAAGGCAAACAAAACAGAGAGAGTCCTCTAATGCCTCTCTGCACTGTTGCTCCTCAGGGCCAAACTAGATTTTAGGAGCTTGCCTGTGTCCATTGCTGTTTTCTCACCTGAAACCATAATCTTCTCTTTGTGCTTTTGTGCTTTCCGTCACCTCCATAGCAACCAGTTGTGATGGCTCCGAGGATTATCGCTTCAGGAAGGAAATAAGCAGTGATGGAAGGAAGAAAGGGCCTGTTTTTTTGCTCTGATCCTGCTTTTATGATGAGTGCAGATAAAATAGTATTCTTAGCTGATCTCCAGACAGTCCACAAGCTGAAAGTGTAGCCACAAAGTTGGGTTTGTTTCCTCCTTTTCTGTGAGTCATTGTGTTTGGGGCTTCTGGCCGAGCCAAAACAATATGAGAAACACGTTCACCAAGAGCCTGCTCACCTTGCTTGGCTGACCTGTCCAGCTCAATCAGTTCATGCAATCAAATTGACTTTCCTCAGAAAGGATCACTCATCTGGCTCTAATACAGCACAAAATATTTGTACAAATTCCTCAGTAATAAAAACATTCTGAGGAAAGGACCTGGATGATACACGCTCAGTGGTCACAGAGTGAAGGCTGGGAAGCAGAAAAGTTTCCTGAGGTTTTGGCTGGGCCCAGCTGATAGAAAAGCCCTTTAGGTAACAATATTAACTTGGGAGAGAGACTTTTAGAGATCACAAGGAAGATCTTATTTCTCTCCAGTGCCTCAGTCAAATCAAGCAACTCAAATATCTGGAGTCATAAGAAACAATATTGAGGATACTGCAGGGAAAAAGGGGTAGTGTGAGCCCATCAGGAAAAATCTGCCAGGAGGGTATGGAGCAATACAACTCCCTCAAAGTACTGCAGGAGGATTGGGGGCAGCTGAAAACAGGGTTAATGATGTGAGTGATCCATCCTGGGGAAAAACACTGGGGAGACACCCTTGCCTGGAGGAGAAGGATGGGAAAGGGGGAAGACCAGTGGAAAACTGAGTCAGCAGTGAGCTCTGTTGCTCTCTGAGCTGGTAAGGATAATGCTACCAGGATCCAGAGTCAAACAGGGACAAAACCTCCTGTTTCTCGACTGCTGTCCCTTTGCTGCAGACGTGGCTCTGCAGGGTCTGCCACATCTAGGTCTCCCCAGTAATTTTGTCCCCCACTTGCAATGCCAGGCATCAACACCCACCAGAAGACCAGCACAGAGGGTTCTTTGTGCTGCCCTTGTTGTCCTGAAAGGCCCCTGTAATTTGTATTATTGTTTTCCCAGAAGTGACGGTGTGTTCAGGAGGAATGCGCGGTATTTGAGGTGCTTGACACAGTGATTTTTTTGTCATCGCAGGTGCAGCCACAAACAAAATGGAAAACAAGCTTATTCCTTCAACAGGGTACTGTTACTGCTAAGCCTGACTAATCATCCCCTGATGGCAGCAGGAATCTGCTGGGGAAGGAGCTCTGAGGTGGGAATGGCAGAGCCCAGATCCTCTCCTCAGGAAGCCCTTGGGGAGCCATGCTCTGCCCACTCCAGGGGGACCATGCCAAGCTCTCCAAGCCTGCTGCCCACTCCCAAAGAAGCCAGTTCCTGCACAAGCCTGCATATCTCATCCCATTAATAAATGCTTTCTGAAGGGCATAAAACATCCACATGCTGGATCTGTGTTCTGGTTCAGAGCTATGGAGGAGGCTTGATTTTTTTTGGTCTTTTCTTGGGTAGAGGTGGTTTGCTGTGACCATTTCCTTCTGGGGCTGTCCCTGGCAATGGCATGCCCAGGGAGGGCAGCAAGGCTGTCTCCCTCTCCCCCAGCAGCCTGTTCTGAAGAAGGGCCCCTGTGCCTGGTGTGGAGCACCTGTACCCTGCTGCATTCCCTGGGAGCCCTGAGAAGTTGGTGACATGCTTGCACCTGGCTCTGGGCTACCCAGGAAGCCCCATCCCACTGTTCTCCTGTGGCCACCCATGAGCCAAGTCCGTGGGAAGGAGTCACGGGTACACTGCTTCACCACAGCCGTGTGCTGGCAGCCCCAAGCAAAGTGGCTGAGAGAAAAAGACTATTTTGGTGGGGGGTGAGAGGAGTAGAGCATGGTGGGTTGATGCCTGCAGCACCACTCACGATTTCATTGTGACTGCTGGGATTGGCAGGAAAGTTCCAGCACCTGTGTGTTCAGCAGAGGTCACGAGGTGCCACCATCCCAGTGGGTGTCTGTGGGTTTGGGGCAGAGCTGCTAAGTTGGGTCCAGGCACTTGTGTGGCTCTGGACAGGCAGTGTCACACCTACCCCATCTCCCAGGGTGCTGCCACACCAAGCTGACAGCACCAGACTGGGAAAGGTGAGGTGAAGGTTTGTGCAGGTGACCTTGAAAAGCTGGAGAGAAAGCCATTTGCATGTGTACTTTAGGAAATCTCTCCAAGCAGCCTAACGAAAGTTCTAATCACAAACCACCTTCAAGCGAGCAGTAATGACAAAGGGGAGCTCAGAACCACGAACAGGGTAATGCACTGAGCTAATACATATTCACCACCTCTCACGTGGAGGCTGCATCAATCAGATCCGCTTCATTCTTCGCAGTCTGATCCAAGACAGGTCATGCATAATCTTTCTTCTTGTCATTCAAGTCTGTGCTGGAGAACGGTGGTTCCAGTTCTGTTTACCAGGCTGTGCTGCGAAGATTGCTTAGCTGATGATTTTGGTGTGATGTGTTAGGAAGAATTTGTGGGCATGTGCACAGGTACATAGAAAATGAAAAATTTTCCTTGTTGAAAACTTCTGGGGCAAAACTAGGCTGGGATATATTTAGGAAAAAGCCCCAAAGGGACATTTTTCAGAATGTTACTCTTAAGCCTTTACACATCAGGGACATGACTGTCCTCTACGTGGAGGCCTTTTCCACCACTTTGACAATGCAAGATGTCCTCCAGGGAACAAACAACATTTTGTTTCCTTTTTGCTAAACATTTTTTTTTCCTAAGATGAAAAGGAAAAAAAAAACAAGGCGAGAAAATAACACTAAAAAAAAAAAAAAAAGAAAAAAAAAGAGAGAGAGAGAACAAAAATTTACTAGGATTTGTAGGGAGGACAGCATGCAAACCCAGGACTGCAGGGTCACATAAAAGTGAGGCTGGAATAGAGATAGTTAGGTCATGTGGTCCCATAAAGCAGGACCAGATGGACAGAAACCTGCTTTATTGCAGGTTAGAAACAGTCCAAATCTGTGCTGAAAACTCCCTCCCCATAAAAGCTTGCCTTTTCCATTCACCTTTCTCTGTTCCTTTGCCTACAAGACGGCAGAGACCTACAGAGCACAGGTGGAGGAACACAGAAAGCTTGTGCATGCAGACAAAAGGAACAAAAGAAAAGGCTGGTGATGTATGAAGCCAATAACTAAAGCCTTTCACACAAGCTTCTTCCTTAATTACTGTATTTAGCGCCACTGGCGTAATCAAGGACGCGGAGCTGTGACTGTTCAGTCACTCGTGACAGACCCAGTGCAGTGTAACCTCATCCCCTCTCCTCACTGCCTTCCCTGAAGCCTTTCCAAGAGCATCCTTCATTCTCCAACCCTGCAGCCTAGAAAATAAGTCAAGGGTGAGTACTGAGCTGTGCCAGGATGCTCTGTATGCTGAAATGACTACTGTCACGTTATATCAAATACTTACAAGCCACAAAAATCCCCCAAAGCTAAAACCGACCTGGAACATCAACTCTGGCTATCTTTCCATGCTACAATTCCTTGGGAAGCAGATTTCGCTTAAAAGGTGCCCTCCTGCTCTCGTCTCTACTGTACATGCAGCTCCCTCCACCCAGCTGTGACCATCTCTGTGCTTGTCTCTCTCTGTTTTAAGCTAGTTCTGAAAAATGACCTGATCTAAAAAAAAAAAAAAAAAAAAAAAATCTGTATTTTGGGGTTTTTTTTGTGAGGATTTTAGTAAGCTAAGACAATTTAGAGCTCTTTTTTCCTCCATGCTCACCAAAAGCATTGGGCTGGTGCCCCAGAGGGCTCTGGGAATTACCTTTGGAAACAGGAGTGGTGGTGAACTGCTGGCAAAGAGAGGGCATGGACTGAGCAGGAGGGATCAGACTGTGAATTCCCATTCTGTCACTCAGCAAAGTTAAACCTCTACACATGAGGGACATGGCTGTCCTCTACATGAAAGCCTTTTCCACCACATTGACAATGTAAAATGTCCTCCAGGGAACAAGTAACATTCCCATTCCCTTTACATTGACTGCCTTGGCTGCAGAGGGATCTCATCCAACAAAAACAAGGATCAGATAGTAGCTCTTGTTATAACAAGAAGTACTTGGTCTGTGGAATAACTCCAAGTTCATGTTGTTTGGGAAATCCCATTATTATTACACTCTTTTTTAATTTCCTGACTTCCTCATGGCTCCTCTTCCAGCCTGAACTTTGCATCCTTTTCTCTCTTTCCCATCACTTAGTTGTAACTAATGAAAGGGAGAGGGTGTAAATGTTAAACTTAATTTCAATGGAGCATCAAAATTCCTTACCAACAGTTGTTATTTTCTGACTTCCACTCAAATTTAACAGTCTCACTCTCAGATATCATTGCAGACGCACCATGTACATGCCAAGGCTTAAGGGATTTGATCAGAATGAAAATGAGGTGGGAAAAACTGCATCTGTGCAGGTACTGGCTCCATTCTGCTCCTCCAAAGTCCATAGGCACCTTACCAGCCATCCCAGTTGAAGCTGGAGCACGCCCGGGAGAGGAATGTGGGGTGATAAACACCAGGGAGAACAGGACTGGCAGGGTCATCAAAAATAGGATAACGGGAATTAGCCGAATAAGTAAGACATAAATGTCCTCTTCCTACAGCCCTGTTCCTCATCACTGCTCTGCAGAAAGAGTAAGTAACTAAATTAGGCAGAAGAAGCTTTGGGAGGAATATGACGGGAAGCAAAATCCTGACAGCAAGGTCTGTTAGGCTCCCAAATGTCCCTCAAGGGAAGCAGCGGACGCTTGAGTCATTTGAACAATGGACTGGACCAAGTGCTGGAAAATAGGCAGGAGGGAATAAATCTGCATTAGTAGAGGGACGTCTCAGATGACCTCATAGGCTGTTTCCACCCATAAGGCTGGGATTCTGTGACAAGACCTGAGCCAGAAGAGGGCTGGGGCAACATCCCAAATGGATACATCCATATCATGGTCGTGGGAGCTTTGGGTGACCACACTGTCCTATGTGTTACATGAATGACAACTCATATTCTTGGAGCATTTTAGTGTGGAAACTGCTTTCTGTCACCCATGGATTCAGGATCTGACTTGTGTGTGCACCTCACCACTCAGCTCATGTCCTGTTTACAGGGTAGAGGGAAGAAACCTGGGACATCTGTGTCACTTAGTTGTTCTTCATAGCTAAAATACTTCACCTAGACCAGGCTCAGTGGCTTCTGGGGCCTTCCAGATTCCTTTTTTTCTTCTTCCAGTGTTTGACTTTTGGGGACCTCCATCTGGGAATTTTTATGGGAAGGAAGTCTATTGATCTTAATCCAGGATCAACAAAATGTAGGCCTTTCTTCCAGCACCACAAATTTAAAAAATCACAGGACAGAAGTAAAGAAAGAAGCAGCAAAGATTAAATTGTTTTAAAAACAGGGACCATCTTGGTTTATAATAATGCACAAAATCCACCTGCTAGATTTTAATGCTCTTAGTATCAACTTCATCCCTTCAAGGATTTAAATTCTCAAAGAAACCTTCCTCTTCTCACATGAGTAAAATATCAACATGAGGAAGCAGGGACCTGTTTCCCAGGACGTGGGAGAGTAAGCATGAGACATTCTCTTCCTTATTGCCTGAAAAATGAAGCTCTCATTCACACCCATGCATGTACATGCCTGCACACCACTTCTGGTGGCTCAGCCAGAAGTCAGGGTTCAAACCCACCAACAACTTCTCTAAGCTCCCATTCCCACTCTCCTTCAGCTCTCCAAGGAAAAGGGATTGAGCACCCCACTTCAAGCCTTTCTGTGCTCTGTGTCACCACAGTTCAGCACCACTCCTACCCCCTATCCATCTGAAAGCATCAGGAACCCCTTGGGTACCAACAGCTGCCCATCACTCTCCAGCAAAGGGCATCCATCCATCCTGCCTGTGGTTCCCCTTCCCATCACTCTCCCCAGGAAGTTTCCCTCATTACTAGTGAGTCACGTAAAGCCTTATTAGCCCCTCAATACCTGGCAGGACTGGCAGTAAGCAGTAATCAACGAGTCATTTAGGCAAAGAAAGAGCTCCTGAGAGTGCCATTATAAATTCTGGAAATATAATTTTGTGTGGTAGTGAGAAATGGCACTGATTCAGGCTCTGAACACAACCCAGGGAGTTCAAAGCACTCCATGTACCTGTGTGTTCGGGCACACAGGCATAGATGTACATGTGTATTCCCACTCCTGGTGATGCCTATCAGCCAGGGGAAAGGAGCTGAGTTAGTCTGTACTGCTCTGGTTGGACTGGGCACGTCTACAGCCAGAGTCACACCCGATCCTTCACCTTGCCCTGCCAGACACCAGCTCTCAGCAGCATCCTGCAGTGGCAGCTGTCCTATTCCCCTGCCACCAGGACACAGACAGCCCTGGACATCAAAAACTCAGCCCTTCCCTTCACTGCGCCTGAGAGAACAGCAAAGTTTCCTTCAAGTGTTTAAAAAACAGAGGTGGACATTTAGCAAGTCCAGAAGCCCTTTGGAATTGCACCCCTCACCTGCCTGGGTTAACCCACTCCAAACCTCCCACCTATCTGCAATTTTAACAGCTCCAATCCTTTCAGAAGGCAGTCCCTTCTAGACCAAGCAACTGCTTGGCCCCAGGGGTGAGATGTGGGAAGAAGAGTTTAGGGAGCTCTCCCTGGCTCCTGCTCCAGCACAACCCCTGCTGCTGGTACATGAGGATGTCAGGAGGAACACAGCTCATCTCTGCAAGGTGAGAGAAGGCTCCTCTTTGACACTGCAGCCAAGTCCTATTTCGATGATGCAACTGGCTTTGAGCAGGCAAGGGAGTGACTGGGACAGTCCGGGCACGCAAGGTCTTTTGCAGAGTGCAATTAGGAGCTGCTGTGATTTCCTCATCAGCTTTGGTAATGGCTGGCGTGACAGGGGAAAAAACTGGTAACACTGGAAGCTTTTATCCTTTTAGTGAGATTTCATTCCTCCAGCAAACAACATGCACCTGAAAGTATGATCTCAGAGATCACAAGCTCAGGTGAAAGCGAGCTCAGTGCACAGGCAAGGCTTGGTGGTGGCGTTAGAAGCCATGTGCTGGCTCATCAGCCTTGCTGCAATCAGCTCCAAAGCAGCCTAAATCCTGGACAAATGTGCTAGAAACCAGGATAAAACCAAATACTAACACACAGCAGGCAAAAAACCCCTGAACCTGTGGTCTACCCATGTGGCTGTGACATGCAGAGCAGGCATCCGTGGCAGCTGGAATCCAGCAGCCAGCTAAACCAGTGGGAGAGGTGCTGCTGGGGTGCCTGGCTCTTGCTCTGCTGTGTGGAGAATTGAGGTGTAAGGGCAGCACATCCTGCCCCGAGGAACTGGTTAATCCTGCTGGCTCCAGGGCTGAGTGCAGCCAGTGACTTGATTTCATTTACAGTGTTAAGCCAGTTATTGAATCCAATTAGTGGGGTCCTGCATGCAGAGAAGTGGATCCACCTGGAGACCAGGAGGGTGGGTTACGGGCTTGTGAAACAGAGTCTGTGCTGAAGAATAACCAGGCATTGCCACACCCCACAACCCCTATGTCTGCTGCCTGGAGCTGAGAGAAAGTCGATTTCACAGCGTGTGACTAACCCCAAAATGTGCCAAGGTGGGCCTCTGGGCAGCTACGTGACTCACTTCCTTTTGAGGACAAACAATTTCCCCTCATTCCCACAGGTCCAGCAGCATGAACAAACCTGTAGCCCGGTTGCACCAACACCTCCATCACAGGACCCCCCTCCTGCTGCCTGGGGCATCCCAGCATCTCCCACCTCTTGTGCCACTGATGGCAGGTGCCTGGGGATGGAAGAGACACCGGCACTGAATGCACCAAAGCTGCCCAGAGAGCCTCTTTCCACAAACAAGAGGCACGAGGGGGGAACCAGGATTCCTGTTTCCCTCCTGCAGCACTGATGTTCATCTTCCCAGGCTGAAACACAGCATCTTGTCCCTTTTCTGTGGAGATCACACCTCCCACCACACACTGGACTCTGCTGAACAGGACCTCCTTCCCAACAGCACTCAGTGTGCAAGATGGGCTGAGTGGCCTGAAGTCATTTGTCCTGTCAGACCTCCCGTTCCTCTCTACTCCTCCCCTCTCCTGTGGGGCCACAACCCATGGGGCCACATCCTCTGGATGCCTGCGACTCATCATCTCTGACTTTGGAGATTTGCAACAGACATCTGAGTAATAAAGAACCAAAGCTGCATTTCTGTGTCAAAGTCATTATGAAGACATCACTGTAGCCTTTTAAAACCGTCTTACCTCAACTAATCTGGGACAGAGAGACACCCTTTCACTCCCAAAATTCAAAGTGCACAGAGTGTTTTTAGCCTCCCTAGCCCAAAATTAAGACGAATACCCCATTTTGCTCCGACATACAGTAAAGGGAAAGCAGCAATGGTCATATAAATAACTGTCTGATCTGTCCAGCATTGCAGTCAGTTTGGTGGCTCTGTGTCCTCGTTCTTGTTGTGCTCACTTTTCATGAGCAGAGAGCAAAATGTTCATGGAAAATGGATTTCAACGACATGTGCATAACTGTTCCTGGAAATCTAATTTTACATGTTCAATAAAATCATCGCCTACCCTACAAGAGTTGAACAGGAAAAACCTACGAAGACACTTAGCTGACCACTGCATCATTACCTTCACTGGGTCCAAAGAGCACAAAGTGTGAACGTGTCCCAGCAAATGTAGCAGTAATATTGTTAGGCAACCAGGAAAAAGCAGCTAAAATCAAATGATTAATGACTTCTCTTCTTCTTTTTTTATTTTTTTTTTAATATGGTTTGAACAGGAAGGTTTAAAGCTCAGTTTTTGCAAGATGTTTCTTGCAGGAGCAGATCTGTTTGGAAATCCAGCAGATGCCTGGAGATAATGGCTGTGAGAAGCCCTAAATACCCATCTACCTATCAAGTGTGTAGACAAGCTCACCAAATGATAACATCATGTTACCTTACCAGGAAATGGGGAAGAAATGATCAGCAAGATTAGGCAAAAAAAAGGTACTTAGCTAGAATTTCTGAAATCCCTTCCAGCCCTTGACTAAGACATTTTTCTTGTCACAGAATAAACCAAGGACTGTTACAAAAACACAGTTGCCCAGGGTAGCAGAAAGGGATGTAAAACAGAAGAACTAAAAAAGCACCCTGGCAGGATACAGGAAAAGCTCCATCAAAAATAATGAATCTAAATTCACTGCCTCAGTGGCTGGAGAAACAAAGGATGAGGTTGTCTGGCTCTGGACGTCGGAGCTTTAATGTGCTGCTAATAATGTTTATATCATAAAGCAGCGTCGCTGCAGTAGCTTTGATTTAGCAACGCCAGTTTACATCAGCTGAGGAAGCCATCTGTAAATTCAGCTCCTCAAATGTAAATACAGTGAAGGAAGAAAGGCTTGGTCATCCCTGGAGGACATAAGAAGGGGACTGCTGGGCTGACCTGGGCACTCCCTGGTGCCCACCCTGCTGTCACTGCTTTGTCACTGGTCTGAGGTGCAAAAGGGACATGTGGTCTGCTTGGCTCAGCCTCTGGCTGTGCAGACCCATCCATCCAGTCCTGGCAGTTCTGCTCGACTTCACTCCAGCTGTGCCCCACTCCAGCTGCACAGGGAACGAGCCAGAAACTCTCCAAACCTCCAAGTGTCAGTAGAAGAGATTTTAGGATAAAACTATAAAAGTGATATTAACAGATTGCTGGGACCAGACGGTTTCACTCAAGAGCTCGAGCTCTGAGGCAACTCAGACTTGAAATTGCTGACCTATTCAGTACAATACCACAGCAGCTGTTGAAATGGCGAGGCACCACAGGAACGGAAGGTGGCAAATGTTACATTCATTCTTAAAAAGGGCCTTTAGAGGTCATCCAGAAACCTGTGGGCTGGGAAGCCAGGCAAGGCGAATTGACAGAAAGCATAACAAAAAGCAGAATAGCTAAAAGTGTGATAGAATGGGAAAGAGCAAAGTTTGTTGAGTGAGAGCTCAGTCATTGCAAATCCATTCGTGTCAAGACCTGGGCAATTTGATGTATTCATAAAAGATCCAGCTGGAACCAGGTGGAGAGTAATCTCAGAAAACTGAATGGCAGGTTGATGAAATAACCTATGAAACTCACCAGCAGCAAATAAAAAGTGGTGACTGTGAGAAAAACCAACCTGAGCCATACAAAGACCATCAGGGGTGCTAAATTAACATCTGGCAGGAAGGAAGCCTCAGTCAGCGAGTTTGCTGAAAACTCCAGCTCACTGCTCAACAGGTGTCAACAGTGCAAAAAAAGAGCTTTAGGAATGACTACAAAATTAAAAGAGAATGAGAATGTCTCCTTGTAGGGTACCCTGCCTCAAACACAGGGTGTTCACCAAGGAGGATGTAGAAGAATCCATGAAGACACAGAAGGGATAACATGGAAACTACAGCAGAGTCCTTCTGCTTGGCCATCTCATCTAAGAAGGGATGTGAGAGAGATCCTGACAACTCAACATGGAAGTGTGACCAGGAGAACATTATTTGTCTCTGCTGTCCCAAAGGAAAGGCAGCACAACTCAATCTATTGGGCTGGAGGTCCAGTAGGAAGAAAAGGAAGTACTTCTTCCACACAATGCAAAATTGAATTATGACACTTGTCACAGGATGCTGTGAAGACCAGAATTATAAAAGAATTCCAAAAGGAGTTAGCCAAATTCTTGGAGGCTTGACCCATCTGCAGCTGTTAAACACAATGACCCAAATGCCAGTCAAAAATTCCCTTAACCACAGTCTGCTCTCTACTGAGCTGGTAATATCACAGAGGAATTGTGCTATGCTTGCCCTGTCCTTACACCCTTTACCTCAGAGTCTGCTGCTGGAATGAGCTGCCCAATGAGCTGGACCTTTGCTCTGAGCCGCTATCACTGAAAAAGACACATTACACGTGACATAAGATGTTTATTAAGAGATTGGAATTTATTGCAGGTGATGGTCAAGTTTGTTCACCTCACATGAAAGTTTTGTCTCTGGCAGGTGCTAATTTCTGATGCCTTGGGAGAAAGTCATTTCTGTCCTAAGAATCTATCATGCCCCTGGCAGTCTGTACCAAAGACCAGCTCCTTCCTGATCTCCCACAGCTGCTCTGCTAAACCCATAAACCATGACAGTGGATTACCTTTATCATTGATTTAACTGTCACCACTAAAAGTAGTTAGCAGTCATGAAATAAGCCAGCAAGCACATTTGAAGCAATGTCCTCCCGAGGCACATATTTCCTTTTATCAGTCTTAAATTAATTCTCCTTCATTGTGTGACGTGTGCCTTATTCTCACTTTGCAGGATGAGCAAAAAGGAAGCACCGATCACTTTCCATCTCCTGCACCATAATTTCGTTCACTCAACTGCTCTCCCTTCTGCTGCTTCCCCCTTCCAGCTGACACAGGCCAGGGTTACACAACCATGGCTTTTGCCATGAGGGATTCCTTTCCTCGCTGAGCTGTGGCTGCTGTGCTGGGCAGAAGGAAAAAGCCGTGGGGATGAGTTATGGATCAGGAGGAGAGGGGCAGGTGAGAATCCCTTGCTCCCGTGGCTGGACCACACTGGCACCAGAGTGCTCGGCTGGGTGTCTGTGCTCAGCCTGCTCAGTGCAAAAACAGCCTGTGTTTTTCACTGCCACCAGTCTGGCATCTCCTGCCAGCTCTAGGCATTTCCTTTCTGGAGGAAAAAACAACCAAGGTTTGATCATTCACTTCTGGGGTTGTGCTAAACTTGTCAGCATCTGTTCCATCTGAACGGTGGGGGAAAAACACCAGTCCTGGACTGGGAGAGAAAGGGAAGGTACCAAGTTGTAATGTGAGAAATGAAGGCAAGAAAAACAGCATCTTGAGAGATGTTAAAGACAAAAACAAATGCTGGGAACAGGAGCAGAGACAGATTTCAGAGGAAAGGAAGGAAGACAGTGACTAAAGCACCAAGAGTGAAAACAGTGCACACATGGAAACTGAGTCCAGACTCCCAGGGTTTCTTTGTACTTGTTTTTCCTACCATTTCACAGAAATCATGATGCTGGCGGGATCCCTCTATACCCAAGGGTCAGTGATGTCAATGAAAGTTGGTGGAGCTGCACTGATTTGTATCCATTGAGAAGCAACTTTCTCAAATTTCCCAGAATTACTGGAGTTTAAAATAATGCCCTGAGAACCCAGCTGAAAACAACAGTTGGGATTATCCTTAAGCCAGGTCATACTAAAACCTAATTAAAGATAATTTAGAATGCGTCCATTATTTTTTAAGAGTTGCAAAATTCCTAACTTTGGATGGTCACGTTGAAAATACAACCCTGGAAAAACACGTGCATGACACTTTTCTACCAGTTCAGGAGTCACAGCAAATGCACAAAGAGCTCTACAAACTCCAGCTCAGCAAACAACTACTTTAGAAAGCAAATTAAGTAAATATTATCTCTGTTTTCCCCCAAGCTTCTGTTTAACTTTTTGGATTTACCTTTCCATCACTCTCCCTTTCCTCTGAAATGTGATAGGTGGATTTTAAAACAAAAACTTCAGAATAGAAAAAAAAAGGGAAAAAAACGATCCTTAATTTCTTTTTTAAAAACACTGTTGTTTGTTGTTTGGTTTGGGGTTTTTTTTTGTTTGGGTTTGTTGGTTTTTTTTACAGAGTGTTTGTCAGGTCAAACCAAAGCTTGTCAATATTCAGGGGTCTCTTTGCAGACGAAACCCCTCCTTGCTCTCATTGTGACTGCACAAGCTGAATACAAAGCCTTTTGAGTAACTCTTTTAACTCAAGTTATATTTCACAAGAGACAATCCACCCTGCCCCTTGAATCCCTCCCTCCTCCCCTTTGCTCTCTGTCAGTAACTGCCTTGATCTGGCTGAAGGTGACACGGAGGCAGTGCCCATCTGGTAACCCTCAACCACGCCGGGCCACCCTCACTGCCCAGACCTCTGGTGCTGCTGCATTTCATAACCTGATTACCACAGACTTGGGTTAAATTCAGACAGATTGCCTACCAGCAAAAGGCTCAATATCCCATTATCAGATTTGTGAGCCCGCCATCCCTCTTCATTTAGGATGTAATAGAAAGTGTCAGCAGTGTCCTACGGACTTTGGCTTGAAAATGAGTCTTGACTATGCAAATCCTAAGTGCATTGGGTGAAGATACTCCACAGAATCACATGCAGGACAACAATTTTAAAACATTTTTTTATTTAAATATTAAATAAAACACATCAACTAATCATTTTGGTGTACACCTCTCATTTTAACATAAGAAATAAAATGATTGTTCAGTCATGATAAAAAATAAACTATACATCTCAATTAAACCAATCACGTAGTGTCTTTAAATACCCTATTGCATTGCAGTCTGCAGAACAGCACTGTCAAGATATCTACAAAAAAACCCCAGACTTTTAAAATGACCTCTTCTGCTCCAGCAATAATTCCAAAGAGGTTCTACAGCAATTGGAAAAGAAAAAAAAAAAAAAATACTATGAAAGTAAAGTGCTTGTCATTGCTCAGGACAGGAAACAAAAGAATCTGTGGCCTTTAGATCCCTGGCATTAAACAAAACACAAATTGAGGAGGAAATTCTGTGGTTTAAGTACGTGTGCTACCACTTACAAAACTGAAGGCCAAATTGCTGCTTTGTGACAAGTTGGCTTCTTCTTGCCCTCCTCTCCAGCCATCTCCATGCAATCTCTTTTTTGGGATGGGTTTTTTGGGGGGGTGTTGTTTGGCTTTTTTCTTTTAAACCCACACTACAAACGAGCATGAGACTTTGGTGTTTTCTCTGCTGCAAGGCACCACTCATTAACAGGAGTTCAACTCGAGCAATTTTCTGTCACTTTGAAGCTTCCAGACCACGGAGCAGCAGTGGCAAGCTGGAGATGCACCAATAGACACACAGACACAACACACAGATGAAGAGGTCATTTATGGAGAGCCACAGACAGAGCCACACGACATCTTCAACCCTTCCTACTCCCACCAATTAACCTGGTCAATCTTTGGCTTTTTTTTTTTTTTTCTTAAAAAAAACCAAAAACAACTAAACAAACCAAACAAAAAAGAAAACCCAAAAAAAAAAAAAAAAACCAAAACAAGTCTCTATATTATTTGCAAATGTGTAATACTGCAGGTTGCATGAAGCCAAGGTAACTTGAAGGCACCCTGTGTCACACTAGGGAGATGGGTCCTTTAAGCATTTAGACAGAACGCAGCTATGCTCTGACACTCGGATGGCAGCTCCCAGCCAAGCTGTCTCACTGCCTGCTCACCTGCTTCCAAAGTTTGCATGCACTCCCCAACTCGTGTCTGTAGGAGCACAGCCTGTCCTCCCCTCTAGACCTCAGCATAACCTCCATTGACACCAAGAGAAATCATGGTCTGCCTCGGCAGGGGAGTTGGGGTTTATACCAGAAACACAACAGAAGCATATTACAAAATATAAAAAATAACTAGTGTTATATAGTTTTCTGCTTCCTATTTATATACATATACAGCATTAAAAACCATACGAAAAACACCCATCTAATCCAAAACCTCGTTTTGCTAATATGCCAAAAAACAAAAACCAACTAAAAACAAACACCCAAAGATTGTGCTGTTTTACTCACTTTTAATACAGTTTTGTTCAGAAAAAGCTGTACTCTGTTAAGAGTAGAATTCTGTTCTAGCCTAGTCCTTTTGTCAGTATATAATTATAACCTCAATATTGCACATTTCCCCAAGAGTCAGTTCTGTTTGGACCCTGATAATGAAATGCATAAAAACATAATTAGCAGCGGAAATAACGATGTGCAGCACTAAGAAATACCCCTCAGGCAACTTTGTAGGCAACCTCCAGAAGGGCTTTTTAAAAAGAAAACCCTTCCCATTACCCCACAGGTGCTGCTGCTTCCCTCCTCAGTGCCTCGGCAAGAATATGAACAAACTTAGAGTTTATAAAGAGATTCCTAAAGATTACCCAGACCAACAAAATATAGGCATGTGTGCACCTGTGTGTATGTACACACTCCCAAACAAACATCCCTGCAAAAGACCAGGCAATTATGCAATTTGGATCCTCATTACCAAGGGATACATTTCCAATAGTTACTGCTTCTGTACTAATTAGAAGGGCATGCTAAGCTTTTCCAGCTGATGTATCAAGCAAGAAGTTCACAGTTTTCATTTAAAGTATGTGTATCTGGGAGGTGTGGAATGGGGATGTTGGTTCCTTTAAATAAAATGAGTGTTAACAGGAGGGAAAAGGAAAAACAACAAATGGCAATGCTTCCATTTTTGTCTCCTATGAATGCATAATGCTTCATGCCACTGGTTTTCTGTTTATTTTCTTTAAAAGAGGTAATCATCGTCACAAACCCATAAATGAATATTGTGAAAAGGGGAGGCTCTGGTCCCTTCTTTGAAAAGCCTCTCCCTGCTGTGTCACCACTACTGACAGCTGCTAATCTTGCATAACAGCAGAGCTGTATTGGTCTGACTTGAGTACAGTACCGAAGAGTTCTTCCCCAACCACATCCCTCCCTGCCCCCACAAATACCCCACCCATCTGCCCCATCATTATTTTTTTCCTTTAAAAAAAAAAAAAAAATCAGTTTCTATTCGTATTTGTTCAGTGCAAGAATAGTAGAAGCAAAAAGACATACATATTGCTTGTTTCAGTCCTATAAAGTTGCCAGCTTTCTGAGCCAGACAGCCTCTTCACATACTTCAAAATTTATTGCTTCTGAGAGTCACTCGTCCCCACGCCGCCAGCCAGCCACGGAACAGTGCTGAAAGTTCCCCGCCACGAGAGCAGCCTGAAGCTCTCACTTGACCAGCACAAACTTCCCCAGCTGGCTGGAAGTCAGGTCCTCCATCTCACAGTCCCCGTGCTGCAGAGCGACGGCGTCGTAGCTGGGGGAGGGCGCGGAGAAGCTCTGCTGCTGGGAGAGGGTGGCGGCGAGCGGGGGGACGCTGCTGCTGATGTACAGGTGAGTGTCCAGCAGGTGAGCGGCCGACGACGCCGGAGACACGCTCACGCCAAAGAAATGAGGTTGGAGCAGTTGGCTGCTGCCAGCAAAGGCCAGCTCAAACGAGTTCTCTCTTTGCAGCTCTGACAGCAGAATGGAGTTGGAGGCTTTGCAGGTACCTGGCCCGTCAGAGGAGGGGATGCCACTTGCTGCAGATGTCTGGGAAGTCTGGGGACAAGCTGTTTGGAGTAGTTGGTGATGCTGGAACTGGAGCATTCTGGACAAAATCCAAGGGGGAAGAGGTTAATTTGCATTGCTAGGATAATTTCATGCTTTATTCCTTCCTTTCTTGCCCCTAACCTTGATCATAACTTTCCCCTTTGTTCCCTTCTCTCGATCAAACCTCTCCTTACCCCAGCCAGTACAATCAAAGCAAGCTGCCCATGCCAGGTTTTTCCTCATTCTGTAGAGGGCAACTATCACAACCAAGTTTATCTGGTCACGATTTGGCCACCTAATAATAGATGTTCTAGAGACAATGTGTGCAGATAAACTGGAAGCTCAATTTTCCATCTTGCTTCTCTGGGAACGAAGAGGTGCCACCACACATGACATTTGAGGCCACTGGAACTGTGCCTCCTTTGTGGGCTGTAACTTTTCCAAATTACAAGGTCTCGCTTCCTTGCCATGGGAAAATTACAGGAGGAGGCAGAGGAGGAAAGAAATCATTCCCAAAACTAACAAAGAAAAACACAGCTTGCAGTAGGGAGAAGCAATGTTTTCCCCCACACTACCAAACTGCTTCTCAATTCAGCAACCTCCAAATATTTGGACATCGAGATTTTTGAGTGGAATTGCACATCCTGTGTTACATGTGCCAGGGCAGGAAGCCACAAAGGAAGCCAAGCAGTTTACCCACTGCCACACAGAAAAGATGGAGCACAGGAACCCCCAGTGACCAAACCCCCAACCTCTTTTGCTGTGTTTACCCCTCCTTGCTTACCCCTAACCCAAAGTAAACCCAACGAAAAGACAGCAAAGCTCCTCCCTCACCTCTGCTGCTGCAGCACCTCCTCCAGGAGGCTTCTCCCCTCTCTGCTGCTCCCACTGCTGCTGTACATGCAGGTGTTGGGCTGTGTGTGCTGGAAAGGGCTCATGGCACTCCTTGCTGCCCGAGAGGAGGAGGACTGACACACCTGCCGAGCAAAGCCTTTGATTTTATTCAAGCCGAGAAACCCCTTGGCTCGAGCATTCTTCCGCAGCTGCTGCCTAAAAGCCTTCAAGCCTGTGGGACACGAGGAAAAGAAATGCACTTTAATCCTCCTCAGCGTTTGCCTACAGTACAGATCAGCCTTTCTGGGTGCTGCCCTCCCGGGTGTGAGAACTGGGCTACAAGAGACTCCAGTTCACGTTCACCCTCTGCCTGGTGGTCAGAACAGGATTTAGGGAATGGAACAGGGACTGGGACAGCTGCACCCTGGTGCGGATGAACATGCACAGCAAAGGAAAAGCCAGAGAGAAATTGTGACGTTGTGCACTCCATATTTTAGGAGGAAGGTGGAGCCTGCCATCCCACTCACGGCAGCAGAAATATCTCCATGGGCAGGCTGAATCAGTGTCTGGGAACCTTTCCTCCAGGCACCTTCCTCAGGGCATCCCACCCTCCCTCAGGGCCCGGGAAGACAAGAGGCAGAATATCCAGGTGTCTGGCCTCAGCGTGGGCAGCAAGTCTCCCTGCGCCCTACCCTTTCCCAGTGGCTGTTGGGAGGGTGCAATTCCTCAGCAACAAAGCCAGGAAGACATTACCTTGAGTTAATGAGGTATCAGATGCTCTCCTTCCTTCTTGGAAGCTGACAGGCAGGAGAGAAGCACCTCCCATGCAGCCCTGGGCTTGTAACACGGGAGCGTCAGACTGGGAAGCGAGGAAAGGCGACGTCATCCTCGCTGTGGCCGGGCTCCCCGTCATTACTTGACCTGCCAAACAGCTGCTCAGGGCCACTGAGCTGTCATTTGAAGATGAAGTAAGGCAGCTGTCTGAACTAGTTCCCTCTGTGGGGCTGGCAGAGGAGGAAATGACTATACCTATGGAGGGGAAGGAAGGAGAGAAAGAACATTCCCAAGATGAGTACAGGAAGGAACAAACATGACATCAGAGCCCTCTGCCCACCTACACTGGCACTAATAAACAGCCTCGAGCTGGAGAGGTGTGCAGCAACTCGTGTTGTCCCAGGGCTTGACTCCAGCAAGGGGTCACCAACAAGTAACCTCAATTTGGGCTCCTGTCCAGCTGGCAGGGCTCTGCCAGCAATGCCAGCATCACCAGGCTGTGCTGGATCAGGCACAGAGTGTTTCTTTAGCACAACCAGGATTATTGTTTTGTGAACAGTTGTGCTTACTGGCTGGTTCACAGGGTCTGGGCATGTACCAAACACGATGAGTGAGGCGTTTTTTGTTAAATTCAGGTACTTTCTCCTCCCCCAGTACAACAGCAGAAGCAAGCAGGCCAGGTTTGTGTCCTGCTTGTGAGCACACTCCCCTCTGAAGAGATCTAGATGAAATACAACAGCACAACTTCTCTTCCCTAAGGGCCCTGCTTACCTGTAGGAAGACAGAACTGGGGAGGGCAGACCTCTTTTCTAGGCTTTCCTACCCCAGCCAAGGTAAAATCAGCACATCCTCCTTTGGCATTTGGGCTCTATGGCACTCCTTCTCTGCTCTTTTCCTCTGCCTACAGACACCCTTCATCTCTCCCAGACTTACTTACATGGAGGGACGTGCTGATAGAAATGGGTGGTCACTTCAGCCAGGGTGTGCCTCCTGCTGGTGTTGCTGGGGATGCAGATGGGGTGGTCATATGCCTTAATTTCATCCTCCAGCTCCTTCTCTTGCCTCACTTCCTCACTGATGGTGGTCTCCAGCAGGCTGTTCGGGGAGATGGAGCGGTTCCGGAAGAGCCCGTTGAAGTTGGTATCCACAGGGAAGAACACAGGCTGGAAAACATGCCAGATCACAGACTTCAGGGTCTTTTGCTCATTTCTGAACTGCCTTTTAATACTCTCCACAATTCTGTGGCATGTCTTCAGTAGGAATATTGTTTGAGAGGCTATGGTGACACCATGCCCAAATGCCAAACAAAACGTAGGAGGGAGACAACAACAGTCACAACCCCCATTGTTTTGGATTGGCAGAACAGTGGAAAAAAAGAAGCAATGCACAGTTTAGCTGGGAACACCAACCTGTAATGGGTTGCTTATGTCACAGTCCATTTCAGCCTGCAAGGATGGCTGAATCAGGCTCTGAGGTTGCTGGTAAAGCAGAGATGATCGAAGGGTTTCACTAGTGAGACTGTCCTGAGGCATCTGGAGAGAGAGCGATGCACAGAAGCCATCACACACACTGCTCCACGTGACTTTTCAGAAACTGGAGAGTCACAGAATCTCAGAGCTACCTTCCCTGCAAGCTTTCTCCTCATGCTTTCTATGAAAACGAACAAAGCTAATCCATCAATGCCAACACAAACACAGAACTCCTCCTCCTAAGTTAGGCAATTTAACTGGAAGTGCAATTTGCAAAGGCACCCAAACCACACTTTAAAGAGGGTGGGGGCGAAGAAAATAAAAAGAATGTCAGAAAAACACATTAAATGACTCATGGAGTTCTTCTGAGGAACCTACAGGATATGCAACAAAGAAGCATAACCAAGAGGGCAGATTTCCATGAGAAGTCCAATCTTGTGGCTCATTATTGACCTGCACTGGAGGCAGACTATTCTTTGGACCATGACATGACCCGCGGTCACTTCCTAGGAAACAGGGCATTAATATTCACTCAGCCTCCTGCTGAAGAACAGCAGGCTGTGTCCTGTCAGAGGGCACCACTGCCAGAACTGGTTTTCAGAAGCCTGGCAGTTACACAGAAAGGAGATCCAAAGGCCCTGGTGCCTCTCCTCACCTCAGTGGTGGTGATCTCGGAGCTCCTGGGCCGCGGCTGCCGGCCGGCTGCCGGCCGAGTGGACACCTGGCTGCTCCGGTACTCCTTGAGGCGCTCCAGGAGCAGGTAATAAATCGCAGCAAAATGGTTGTAGCTGCTGTTCTGCAGAGACTGGAAGACATTGGAAGGGCCTTCTGAGTTACAGGTAACTCAGGAGATAAGCAGCCAAAACTCATCACTAAGGGCTCAGGGTAGCACGCTCAAAAAAAAATAAGCAAAACGCAGAAGGGCAGTGAAGATTTTATGCTGTGACACCAGATTAAGGCCAATCACTGAATGACACACGACTGCACCACTGGCATTCCGGCAGCCACTGAAGAAGGATCTAAAGGGCAAGAACTCACCTCTACAGTCCTCTGCCTGTCAATGCCAAGGGTTTGCATGATCCCGAGGACCTGCTCGTTGTAGTCGCCCAGGTTGGAGTTGTAGTTTTGCATGGAGAAGGACAAGGACTGCTGCTGCTGAAGGGAGGGGTCAGCCTGCATCCACCTGTGCTGCTTTATTTGGGAGATGGTTATCCGCTTGGTTGGGTCCACAACCAGCATCCGTCGGATTAGTGTTTCACAGTCTGGGTGACAAAGACAAACTCATGAGCAAGGGGTAAAAATAACAGGCCAGCCCCAGGTCACTGCTAAGAACACTTCCCAGCAAGTGCAAGATGCCTATTAAAACAGGAATTAAAGGTTTGGGAGCAGCTGATGCCTGATCTGACTATCAAATATTCCAGACAGCACAAGAGATGTCCACATACATATCACAAAAACAACACCTCACTGCAGGAAATGAAGCTGTACTGGATATCAGGTGGCCTTGCACCTTGTACAAGAGCTGGTTTTCAGAGGATGCAGGTTTAATGGCATTACATCTACATAAAATAGGTCAGAATGTAGTACAGAACCCCATCCCATACAACTTCCTGGTCCATACATACTGCTTATTTACTTATAATCAGGAAATAAAGCTATTCATGGCTACAATTGATAAACTTCAGAGTTCAGCAGATAATCTGCACGTGACAACAGAGGCACGTTCACTCGGTTTTGAAACCAAATCAGAGAGAGCTGATAACACTCTTCAGTTTCATGTTTCTCATCAGACTGTTGAAGTTCTCAGGAAACACTGCGAAGTCCCACTATTTCTGCTCAGCCACACTGGAATACACCCTTTCTGCATAGCTAAAATACCTTAGGAGAACTACACCCATCTCAGCACTGTAGCCTAGTCTTATTAAAATCCCATTTTCTCTCTTTTCTGAGTGATTATTTCTCCAGCTAGGGTGTCAAGTATTTTTGTAAATCCATAGGGGTACTCAAAGAAAAGAAACTACAGCCTTTTAGATGCACCATAAAGCAGGTCCCAGAAAAGAAAACGTGTTCTGCCCTACAGAAACTAGTGGATATATAAAGACAAAGTAATTGCCAGCTGCAAACAGGACAGCTACTCCTTTATAGCACCTGTTCTAACATTAAGGATCTGAAAAAAAAAAAGCACCTTCAGACATGAAGTACGGGATGCGGAACCGCCCCTCCAGCACTCGCTGCCTCAGGGTTGGTAAATTGGGTCCATCAAAAGGCAGAGAACCGCAGACAAGGACATACAGAACCACCCCAAGGCTCTGCCAATAGAAAACAGCACAGCACATGAGTGACTCCAGGAAAAACAGCCATTTTGAAGGCCCACAGACCCTCACAACGTATGAAATGCAGGTTCTGAGGAAGAGCAAGCTCACCCATATATCAAGGTGAGGTCCTTCGTATTCTTTGCCTTCAAAAACTTCTGGAGCTGCGTAGGGTGGGCTTCCACACCAAGTGGAGAGGGGCTCTCCCGACTTGTAGAAGTTTCCAAAGCCAAAGTCTGAAACAAAGGTGAAAATCTGGGGTAAGACAACAACACTCGACCACTAATATTTCAGAAGTAGCAGAAAATGGATAGAAAGGAACAGATGTGTTGCTTTATTTTCTGCCCATTCATTTAAGCTATTCCCTTCTGTTCACAAAATCTGTTCTGAGAAATATCTGTGACTACTGTTTTATTTTCAGTTACACAAACACAAATACACTTCTAGGATCATCCTAGGGAGACCCAATGTGACTACATGCCTGATGTTCTTTATGAAGTGACCTCCTGTTTCCTATTACCTGCTAATTTGATATTCATGTTAGCATCTAGCAGGAGGTTCTCTGTTTTGAGATCCCTGTGCACGATGTGGTGGCTGTGACAATATTCCACCGCTGAGAGAATCTGCCAGAACTTCTTCCGCGCTTCGCTCTCGCTCAAGTGCCCATTGGAGGTCAGGTGATCTGCGAGACAAAATCAGAGAGGATGTAGAAACACCCCCAGGAAATTTTTCCTAATCCTGCAGGTGCTGCACTTGCTGTTTGACAGCTGACAGTGCAAGCCCTGGGTTTTAAATCAGAATATGTCTGTTACTCAGGAATGACAAAGCCATGGTTTCTAAATCTAAGGAACTGTGAGCTCCATCAGTGAGGACTTACCAAACATTTCTCCATTCTTTGCAAACTCAGTAACAATATACAGCATATCCTTTGTCTCCATAACCTGTGAAGTCACAAGAAGATATGATTTTAAATAAAAAAGCAGAGCTTTCTAGTTTAATTTATTCTTCTGTGTGAATTCTCAAATATATCCATTCAAATTTATATTTGCTGCAGCAGCTGGCAGTAAAGGCATCTAATTTTGCACCACAGTTCTCTTTCCAGGCAAACTGGTAATGATAAAGATAACAAATCAAGGCTTATGTGCCTACATTATACAATGGTTTCCCAGGCCATTGTTCTTCTCACCATTACCATGCTACCTAATCTCCATAAGATAGTAGATGAGTGTTTAGATAACTTCATACACTCCCCTTTTGTTATATATAGTTTTTTGCATATATAGTTTTACAATTAATGTGACATACTTTGAACATGCAAAGACACTTAAAAGTTTATCTAAAGTCATCTTTGTCTCAAGGCTGGTGGAGGCTCAGATCAGCAGAGAGACCTGCAACCTGGACAAAGCAAGAAGTGGCATCAGATCCCCTGCTCCTGTTTGGAGTTGGCTGGGACATGGGGAGGCTGCTGTTTGTGTAACAGCAGTGCTTGATGCACATCAACACCTGTCAATATATTGCCTATCAATCTAGTATCAACTTGCTTTGATATTTCACAATTTTTGCCTTTGGAGGGAAAAAAAAAAAAAAAGAACTAAAATCCAAACAATGAATGAGAAATGTTGAGCATTTCCAAGTTCATCTTCAGTTACCACAGCACATCTTTCAAATGCTGCATTTCAGATTTCGGAATGCAACATTTCCCTAGAAACATTTCCCTCTCAAGGAGCAGATATTTTGTTTTGGAAGGAGGAGGCTCACAACAGGTTAACAATCCAAAAAGCCTCAATTCTACTTCAAAGGCTGTAACTTCCAGGCTCCCAACATGTAACCTTTTTCAAAGACTCTTTCCTCCCCTCACTACAAGTACACACAGACATGAAATGAAAATAAACAAACAAGGAGCAAAGGAAGAGAGGTTCCCAGTTTAAAAAACTGAAGGAAAGTGTTCTGGGAAAGTTGCCAGCTGGATGAAATTAAGACGCGGTGCTGAAACTAAAACAATGATGAAATAATAATACAAGAACACACACCCTACATTGGTATGTCATCTAATTCCATCCCTGCTTCTCAGCCTCCACCAAACAGGTAAAGCATCAGTTACAACAACAAAGAAAAGAAAACTTCACTGAAAAGAAATTATGGTCCACTACCAACGTCATTTGCTGCATCAAGTGAAGTGGTTCAACGAGGTGGAATTTAACCTGCTTTTCTAAATGCTCCGCAACAGTATTTTCACCCACATCATTCCACTGAAATGAACTCAACCAAACTGTTAGAATGTTTCTGTATGTCCTATCCTGCCCCATGGGCAACCCTGACGTCAGCTGTTAACACAGAATCATTTTTGTTATGATGGGTAACACTATAAATACAAACACTTCATGTGTGTCAAGGTCTTTCAAATAATGCCTTTCCTAAGCACCTGCCTTACTGGCTCTTCAGCCTTACATGTGAATTAAACTTTTTTGTTCTTTTTTTTTTCTTCTTTTCTTTTTGTTTTTGTAAGCCAACAAACCCAGCAGTAAGATTACAGCTGATAATACTGTTTACTACTGCACACGGACTTTCAGACCTGCTGCTTCATCCATCTCCACCTTTCTTCCCCGTGCCCTTTTAGACAGGTCCAGAGAGACTGATATCTCTGCCCTGCTCATGGCAGGGGCTTGCACCAGATGACCTTTAAAGGTCCCTTCCAACCCAAACTGTTCTGTCATCTTCTTCCTAAATCCACACGGCATCATTTGAGATGATGAAGAGGAGCGTACACCAAAGGCTACTTAGATCTAACATTTAGAATTTGCAAAGCAGTCCTTGCTCACAAGGCAAGTGTGATCCTGTTTTCTGCACAACACATTAATTTGTTCCTACGGTTAAAAATATCCATCAGTGCAGAAACTGAACAAATCTAAGCCAAAATTCATGCTGTGAAACTCTGCAGGGGAAAGATACTTAAAATTCACTTTACAAACTACACAAACTGGAACAGAACAACCAAACAGGTCATTTTTTGCCATATTCTAAGATACCAACATTTACCACCTTTTCCTTTTTCACTAATCGAATTCTTTGATTAAATTTCCACTTAGACTTCCTACTTAGATTAATTTGGTTTAATTGTTGGTGATTTTAAACCCCTTCCGGTTAACTTTAGTTAACTTTAAATCCCTTCCCTTCAACTTCAGTGCTTCCCTCTCCACCACCAAACGTGAGTTTAAGTCTTCTCTTATCTAATGCACATAAGAAGTTCCAGTCCTCTAAACTGGGAAAAGCAGAGGAGACAGGAAAGGCGAGTTAACCATATAAGTTCAGATAACCCATTCCTCAATCTGAAACAAACGTCAGCCTGGTTTCAACTGTAAATTTACAGTGCCTTTTGTCCAAAAGCTGTCTAATGTACCAGAATCTTGTTCAAAGAACGAAGAACCACTTTGAAGACACCCAGTTTATTTCTATTGCTTTTCAAGAAGAATTTCAATATGCATTCTCTGCAAATATTGGATATAAAAATCACGTGCAAGAGAAGACCACAAGCGTATTTTATCTACGTGCTGCGCTTCAAAGCTGAACTCTTACCTGATATAACTTGATAATGTGGGGATGATTCAAAAGCTTCATTATCTGAACTTCTCTATAAATCTTCTCCAGGTTGCTTGGATCTAACCTTGTTTTGTCTATTATTTTTATTGCAACCTGCAAATTTAAATAATACAACCCCAGGCATTACAAAACAGGTACTCTGACTGTTAAAATATCTTAAAAACAACCAAAAAAAATACACACCCCAGCACAAACACATCACTCACAAAATCCAAGTAAAGTAGCTTTTAAAGTAGCTTTCAAAGTACGGACTTGACAAAGCTGATTCTGTTTTTCTGAACCGCACAGAATTCGCGGAACAGAACGTTTTCATTTTTCTTTTCTACGTCAAAGGATTACACGTAAGGTAGCGAACACAACTGCAGAAATTAGCACTGGACAGGATTCCGCAAATCTTTTAATCCGTCCCATGCCAGTGAAAAACAGATTCCTGTAACAGACTATCTCCTACTGTAGCGGCTGAGGCGATTCTGACATGCACTAGAAGTATAAATACGGCTGCACGCCCATGAAGACATTATTTCTGCAAATAACACCCCAAGTCCTTTGTTCTTGAAGAACACTGAATGAAAAAAAAAAATAACCCAAAACATCTAAAGTCTTCAAGAGATCCTTTATTTGCAGGGCGTTTTTAGCAAACTAAGAGTAACTTCACGAAGCTACAGTAGCACTCAGAACTGCGGGTGCTGGGCTGGGTTTTTTTGCACATATTCTTGCTGAGTTTCAATTTTTACCTAGCGGGAAAACTTGCAGCCCCTGCGAACCGCGGCATCACCGCGGGCGTGCGAAGGAAGCAGCGCCCGCGGGGCTGCGCGGAGCCGCCGCGCTCCCTCCCCGCGCCCCGCCAGCGTTCCGGTCACCCAGCAGAGCTGCCCCCTCTGCACCCACCTGCGTTTTGGTCACCCTGTGCCGGGCCAGCTTGACCACGGCGAAATTGCCTTTCCCCAGGGTCCTCTCGATGTCGTAGAAGCCGACTCGCAGGGGCCGCTGCTGGCCGTGCGCGGCCGCGGGCGCCGAGGCGAACTCGGACATGATCACCATGGCTCAGGCGGGGGGCGGGCAGCGCTGGCCGCGCCTCAGGACGGGAGCATCCGCGCAGCACCTGCACGGACACGGCACCGCAGCGCCCGTCAGCCGCGCTCCGCCGGCCCTGCCCGCCCCGTCCGCGCCGCCGCCGGCCCCGCTCCCCCCCCCCCCGCGGCCGCGCAGAGCCCGGCGGAGCGGCCGTGGAGCCGCCTCGTACCTGGCGGGCGGAGCGCGGTGTGCGCGCAGGGCTGTGCGGGCGGGCGCGTGTGTGCGGCGGGGCGAGCGCGCACCGGGGGGCAGGCGGCACCACGCGGGATGTCCCGGCCCCCCGCCCTGCCCGCCCCTCGCCTCCATCCGCGCACCGCCCGCCCTCCCCGCCCGCCTCTTCCCCCCGCCCACCGCCGAAAGCCGAGACGGGCCCATTGACGTCACTTTGACGCCAGCGAGACGCGCGCCCGGGTGCGGGGCTGAAGGGGAGCGGAGACACCGGGACGTTGCCAGGGAACGGGCGGCGCTGACGCGGGCGCTGATGGAGCCGTCGCCCGGGAGACCCGGGGGGGCGGTGACGTCAGGGCGGGGGGAGGCAGGGATGGAGGGGGGGGAGGGTCGGGGGGTCTCCTGCCCACCCCCCGGCCCGGCCCGGCCCGCCCTCCCCGGCGGGGTCGCTCCCCGGCGCGGCGGCGGCGGCGGCTCCCGACGGGGCGTCCCCGCAGCGCGGGGATGTCGCGACTGCGGCACCGCCCCGGCGACAGCACCTGGGGCTGGTGACCCCCCGGTGTCAGTCCTGCCGGCGGGGGTGCCGAGCCCCGGTGTCCCCAGCCGCCGAGGCACCTCTAGCGCAGTGTGATGGGGAAGTCCCACTGGCAGTGGGAAAAGTGCGGCTGCAGCCCTGCAGGGGAGCGTTTTTCCCGATCCCAAGGCACAGGGGGGCTGTGGATGGTGCCTGCAGCAGGAAACGGACCCGCCTTCCCCTGCGCAAGGCCGGTTTCCCTGTCCCTGCTTTCCGGGGTGTGCTGGAGGAATGCTGCAGAGTGTTGTTCCCTCAAGGGCTGGGGGACACCCCGATCTGGGGACAGCAGCCCTCTGGGTCCACCAGATGGGCACCGACAGCAACAGAAGGAATAATAGACGCCGTGTATATATAAAATCTATATAGAATCACAGAGTGGTTTGAGTTCGAAGGGACCGTAAAGATCCTTGAATTCCAACCCCCTGCCATGAGCAAGGACACCTTCCACTGGACCAGATTGCTCAGAGCCTCATCCCACCTCACCTTGAACACTTCAGGGATGGGGCAGCCACAGCTTTTCTGGGCAACCTGTTCCAATGCCTCACTACCCTCACAGTAAGGAATTTCTTCCTAATGTCTAACCTAAACCTACTCTCTGTCAGTTTGAAGCCATTCCCCCTTGTCCTGTCCTGTCACTCCAGGCCCTTTGTAAATCTTTCTTGTCAGCTCCCTTCAGGCACTGGAAGGCTGCAATTAGGTCACCCTGAACTTCTCTTTTCCAGGCTGAACAATCCCAATCCTCTCAGCCTTTGCTCGTAGGAGAGGTGCTCCATCTCTCTGATCATCTTGGTGGCCTCCTCTGGACTCTGTCCAGTAGGTCCATGTCCCATATATTTATGCAGCCCTGTGATACCATTGCAACTCTACACTCAGAATCCACCTTCAGTGCCATTATCTCTGGTTGGTCTGGAAGTGAGGCCTGGGAAGTTTCCCTTTGGCACACCAAGGCTTATGGAGGTTGTTTAGGATTGATCAGCCAAGAGACTCCTCTCAAGGTCAAATGTGGAACAGCAGATGCACAGGGTTCAAACAGGGAGATCTTTAGCCTCCACACAGCAGGTGACCAAAATGTTTGTACACTTGGAGTCAAATTCCAATCTAGTCTCAAAAATAAGTCTTGAATGATGCCTGCCACGTCTGTTTTTCAGCTTTATCTTCTCTATTGCAGTCAGTCTATGCTCGTTTCAGACAGGTAATTCTTCAGTCAGCAGATGGGTTTCTGACTGGAAAACTCTCCCTCTTAGTCTGAGCCTCTCCCCTGACCATCACAGCCCATGGCACACTGGGAGATGACCCTCCTCTTCCAGCCAGGGGCACCATGCAAATTGGATTTGCCAGACTGCTGGAAATAAGGTGGGAAAGTTACAGCTCTGCTTCACGCTGAAAATTTCAAAGCACTCAGTAAAAATCTCTTCAAAGAGAAGATGGAGAGGGGATCTAGTCAATACATACAAATATCTCTGAGGTGGGTGCCAAGAGGATGGTGCCCAGCATCAGGATGAGGAGCAATGGCTGTAAAATAAAACACAAGAAGTTCCACCTCAACACAAGGAAGAATTCTTCACATTGAGGGTGGCAGAGCTCTGGAACAGCTGCCCAGGGAGGGTGTGGAGTCTCCCTCTCTGGAGACATTCCAAACCCACCTGGAGGTGTTCCTGTGTCCCCTCCAGGTGACCCTGCCTTGGCAGGGGGTTGGACTGGGTGATCTCCAGAGGTCCCTCCAACCCTGACAATTCTGGGATTCTGAGATTGTTTTCAGTTGTTGTTGATGTTCTCCTTAAGGTCCTGAATGACTCCTAAAGGGTTCAAGAGGGACCTGCTAGGGGAGGACAACAAGCTTCTTACGCATTTCTGTAAATTTAAAGGTGGGATGAGGAAGATGCAGTGCTCTGCATAAATCAAATTACATGATCCATGAGCTGTGTATCATCAACATACTTGAGAGAGATTCATCAGGATGTTTTAGTGAAGTTTTAGTGTTTACACTGCAGGCTTTTTCTCTTAGAAAAATGGAGAAATAACACCTTAAATGAACACCCAAAGTTTGTTTATACACAAAACCCACGCTGTCCCAATGCTTGCTGGCATTCTTCAGGGCTTGCATGGAGCTGGGAAAGGGCAGAGCTGGTGGTCAGGAGCTGAAGGACAGGAGCTGCTTACATGGTGTGACCCAAGTCATGGGACTGCTGTGGCATGTGCTGTAAAGAGGGGAATAGCACAGAGCCAGCCCGGGCTATTGTAGCATTCAATTAGTGCTTACACAGTGCCTTGAATAACTCACATGAAAAGCTGACTTATTATTATTGTTATTATTGTTATTATTAATCTAACAGTATATTCTCTGTGGAGCTCATGAAGAGGAGGTGACGCACAAACAGCACATACGGTAGCAGCTGCATGTGAACAGTGCCCCAGGAGTTATAAAGAAAAGAATTACCTTAATAATGGTTCCTCTGCTGTGGTGGGATTTTCCTCCCTTTAATTATAGTTGCTGTTTTCATTTGAAATTGATTAAGTGTTTTAGAATGGCAAATAGAGCTGGTCTTTTTAGAAAGAACACTCAAAGACATCCCGCCTCAGCTAGGAATGGAACATTTTTACTCCTTTTTAAAGGACTCAGAATTTCCTTCTTCCAAAATGGGAAGAAGACAGCTGGATTTGGTGCTCTTCCCAACAAATCACAATTTTCCCATACTAAGGAGAGGTGGACACCTGTGCCATGGGACTTCCTGGAGAGTGTAAGACCTCACCAGAGGAGGATCCACCACCCTGATATTAATTACCTGCTTTGGATGGAAGAGGCAAGAAGGACTGGCAAGTGCTGCTCCCTGTGGAAGGTACTTATAGGGACCTCTGTTCCAGAGCATCTGCAGTGAAGAAGGCACCACCTAATTTCTAAAGTTATAACACTGTTGTATCATTTGTTGGGAATTAAAGACCCCCCTCCATCTATTATTAGCAGCCTTTTGGTGGTTCTCTTCCATTTTCCTTCATCCAGGTAAAAACAGCTTCCAGCAGCACCGCTCAGAAGTAACCATTGCACAATTTTGGTAGTGTCATAATTGCATCGTTTTTCTGCCACTTTCACTCCGAATGCTGTGAAGGCATCACAAACCTCTTACGCAGTCGAGTTTTATCAGCTCAGAGAGGTGCTGCTGTTGGGAGGGTTGAGGCTTTTGCAATTTCTGCTTTAACACTTTTGCTGCCCTCTGGTGTTTTAGATATCCTGGACGAGGAGTCACCTTGGATGATTCCATGATATCCGTGGTCGGGAGAGGTGTAATTACAGAGCTGGCTTGTTCATATTCAGGGAAGGAAAGCGAGGAGAGTGGAGAGGCACTTTTCAGAGCATATCCACGAGGATGTTCCTTTGATTCCTCTAGGAAGAGGAAGAAACTGGGAGGACACAGCTGCTAAGTTTTTCCATTGCAGCAGCTCTGTGCTCCCTCCCTGAGGGCAGCATGATCCGTGTATGGGAATACACATGGAGGCTGATGCCTTCCAGAGCTCACCTCGCAGGTATTTCCAGCAATTCAGTCTTTAGGCATTTCACTCAGCGTTTTCTATCAGTTTCAAAACACACTGACAACAATGGCAACTTTCTTCACTTGGCAAAAAGAAAACAAACCAAGAAGTGGAGACATTCCTTTCTACCCATTTCACCCTCCACAGCTAAAGTTAAAGCTAGCCTGGCTTTCTGTGGCAGGTTTGCTGGGGCACTACTTGCAGTACAGCTGTAGTTATTTGGTTTTGGGGATTTTGGGGGGGTATTTTTGGTTTTTTTGGAGGGGGGGAGGTGGAGTGGTTTGGTTTGTTTTTTGTTTGTTTGTTGGGGTGGTTGTTTGTTTGGGTTTGTTTTTTTTTCCCCCCAGAAAATACCAGTGTGATTATTTTGAAAGTCAGATTTGTTTGACTATTTTACACAATTTAATTGAGTAAAACCTTGCTGAGGTCAATAGAGCTGCTTCTGGTCACACCAAGTTAGACTCTGGCCTAAAAAGAAGTGAAATGGGAGGTGTCACATTACCAAAAGTATACTGACATTTGAAGTAAAGAATATGACATAACCAACTAAAATACTTGCAGGCTTATTTCAAAGACAAAAGTATTATCTTGAAAAAAATGGTGCATGATTGTTTATAGTGTGACTTCAAAGTGTCTTTGAATTTGAAAAAATCCGGGCTGCCACTGCAATTTTGGCAAAAATACTTTAAAGCTAGCATGTCCTTACTGAGGCACCACAATGGTATCCACAAATATATTTCAGACCACTGGAATGTCTTTGGTCATAACATTGCATCACTGTTACATAATTACCATCACAACAATGATCTTTGTCATTAAGGTTTATGACATTTCATAATTAACAAGGCGATGACATCTCACTGGCATAATACACTGAGCTTGTCTCGCAGGATAAAGGGACACAGACCTTCTCTTCATCATTCCTCCTTTTCTAGGGCTAGGAAACTGCTTCTGAAGGGGTCACCACCAGGTTTGTTGGGGTTCACTCTCCTAAATATAATGTGGTACAAAATCTGCCACTAATGCCAAGGCTCTGAGTGTCTTTGTCTGTATAAAGGGAAGTACAAACACAGAACAAACAAGGTGGTCTATGCCCTTGAGAGTGTCTCTGTTTCACTGTAGTCATTTCCCTTCCGTGTTTGTCACTCTTACAGTGCTCCACTGTGCCTGGGCACGTGAGCCTGACTGACAGCTGGCAACAAATACATGAAAAAATTATGTAGAAAAAGAGAAGTGGGACAGGTTATTTCCATTGCCCAGGAAAAATAAAATGCAGCAGCTAAACAGCCAGCACAGAACAATGGCTTTTGAATTTGGGTTTTTTCCAATCAAGCTTAATAGCCAAAGGTGGTGATGGTAGTAAAAGGGAATACACATCTGCAATCTAAATGTGCCTATTTAAATTTAGATGAAAGTCACTTTGTTTACATCTCTTAAAACATCCATCTTCAAGGTATCCTGCAAGGTAAAGCACTTATTCTACCAAAATTTGACTGAAGAGGACCAAAGGCCCCTGAGTCTGAGCACATCTGTGTTAAGCTGCTGTTACTCTTGGCATCAGGATCAGCCAGGCAGGGACCTTCCTGGGGCAGAACCACCTGGACTTCAGATGCCTGCAGACCAACACTTGGAAATAGCACTTTCCCACCAAGACCATACAATCTTCACAGACAAAAGGCACAAAAGATAAGGAAAAGATGTATTTTCCCCTACTTTACCTGCTTTACTACTGGAAGGGCAAAAAGACTACAAGGATGAAGTGTCTTGCCCATGGTAGTGATGAGGCAAGTCTATGGCAGAGTTGGAAAATACCTTTGTGTGTCCTGAGCTCAGCCAAAGTGCTCCATCCTTCACACTGAAATTAAGTGATTAATGTTAATCTTACAGCTGGTATAAATACAGTTACGTACATGCTGGGTTTAATACAGTTTATACTTATATGTGATTTTTCTATCAGGTTGGACTTTCTGTAAGATTAGTACTTGTAGTATAATGTTGTCCTCCCACTCCCAGATGAAATGTGGACAGAGAGCAGGTCAAACAGCATCAGCTGCTTTCTGCAACTCCCAAGATTTGCTACTCTTTCCCAGCAGTTTCTGTTGAACGTGTGTATTACTTCTCACTGCTCCCTGAAACATCCTACATACTGTAGTAGCTCATGTGTTGCTTTGTTGTTTGGGGTTTTTTAGGCCACAACTTATCAGGGAAGTTCAGCAGTGTAAGAGCAGCCGGAAGCTGCCAGCTTCCAAAGCAAAAAAAATGCTAAATAGACTTCAGGTATGAGAGCAGAGGTGGGAGGGAGGCATGTCCACGATCCATTTCACAGAGGATTTCATTCCTGCAGAATTATCCTTCCCCTTCTCCTTGTGTGGGATCTTTTCTCTTTGGGATCTTTTCTCTTTGGGATTCCAACAAAAGAGTTGGGGAAATTCTGCCAGGCTGATGGGAGAGCTGGAAACGAGTTTGGGAACCTTCCTGTGGGCAGGCCAGGAGACTGAAGGCTGTTGCCCTTGTTGTTACAGCCGCTGGAGTTGCCATGAGGTGCTCCCACGTGGGAAAGACCTGCCAGCTATCCTTCAGCCAGTGCAGGGACTGGATGTCTGCTCCCATGCTGGGCTGGAGGGACAATCTGTGAGGGCAGGAAGGAATTCAGCCTCGTTTCTTTTGGACTGACTGTCCCAAGCGTCCTATTGCGTTTTACAGGAGTGCCATAGGATGCGGGGGTGCCCCGGCCGTGCAGCTGTGGGTGATGTGGACACGTGCCCAACAGGAAACATCCTGAGACAATGGAATTCACTGCACACACACGTATGTTCTTTGTTGGTGGCTGTGCTGGAAACAGTGACCTGAGTGAGGCACTTTTGATGTCCCCTCGCTGCAGCCTCCACTCCCCTCCCCTCACTTGGTGAGTGATTCATGCAGAAAGCTCCAAATCATTCCCCAGGGACAAAATTAATAAGGGCTCCCTCACCCTTCTTCTATATTCATGCATTAGAGTCCGAGATCCACCGTGCTCTTGCTGCAGTTTGAAATGGAAAGGCAATCACTTCCCTGGAGTCCCAGGTAATTGCTTCATCTGCTTGTGCCTGCCTGTACCTCTGCCAGGCGATGGGATGTGCACAGGCTCCTTTTGAGAGGGTTTTAATGGCATTTGTCTACTGCATACCAAAAAATCAGGAGCTTTTCCCCTCCCCCTTCCCCTTCTCTACTTTGCTCACTCTGAAAGAAAACAGAAACAAAATAAAAGTTGAGTTTACAGCGCGGTGCCGGTGGTACAGTTATTCCACAGGGAAAACCTGATATATCCACCTATTGTCTGAGCCACTAGCAAGAGCCCTTCGTCAATGAGCAAGTTACGAAAACAGGTATCCTTCCTTAGAGATTGATGCGATATTTGCGTTGGATATTTCCTGCCATGCAGCACAGATTGTTTGTGCCGGTGGACAAGTGAGAAATGCGGCTTTCCAGCGGGGGGGGGAGGACTGTTGCAACACACCTTTATTGTCCTCCTCTGGAGCAGCATATTTAATTCGTTTTCCACCCATCCATCCCTGCAAATACCTTTCCTATAATTGCTGCTCTGTCAGATGCGCTGTAATCCGTCCCCTCCTACGACAGCTGCATTGTTGTCACCCCACTCCTGTGTCAGGAAAACTGTAATCCTGCTCTTACGTTACTCGGGAGCTGCGTCTCTGGCATTTCCAATCGCGTTCGCCCGGAGTCAGGCAGAGCAGGGACACAGAACAAAACACCACTTTCTGGACCACAAACATAATGAGTCCTCTGGCATTTGGGGTGTGCACGTGGGCTGTTTGGAACAAAACATAAATGCATTTTACACACTGGGAGGTTGGCATTCTGCAGCCACACACCAGACAAAGGCTCCCATTGGTGCCGGGTGTGAGAAGCTCAGCAGAATTTTTGCGCGGCGTTGAATCATGCGTGATGCATTCTTACACACTGGTTCTGCACGTGGGCTGTGATGGAGGCAAAGACAATAAATAACCTTTCAGAGGGAGAAGGGTTAACAAAATTCCTGCTTTGTGCGTCCCAGCTGATGAAATGACTCTAAGGGAGCAGGAGTGGGGGAGGTGGGTGTGCTCACAGTCTGTGAGTGGGGCACCAAGACAATCTATTTTCAAATGTGCACACGTGTGTTACACTCCAGTTCCGGGGCTGAGCAAGAACCTATGAACAATAACACGTGGGAAATTTCTTATGTGCAATTCTTGGCACAAGCCAGCCCTGAGTTTCCAGGGAAGTAAAGTACAGGGCATATGGCATCTAAATATATGCCATCATGGGTGACAAGAAACATGGAAGAACTTTTTGGATGGGGTTGTTTGTTGACATCCTGAAAATATCTTTCACAAGACAGATACTGACAAGACAGCTCCAAACCAGATGATTCTCCAGTGATGGTTTCACACCAGCTTTAAGTTTGGGGTGAAATAAGCAGTTTGTGCTACTGGAGCAGATTGATTGTGACTCCTCAAATAGGAAACCAGATGTTCCTGCTTCAGCTACAGCTATTCCCCTTGTTACACAGCTGATACAACGAGAGAGCACACGGCTTTGTCCTCACACTCAGCAGGACATGCTATCTTCAAGAAGTCTTCCTGTTTCACGCTCTTGATAATTTTTCGAGTTGGCTCAGACTGCTTTCTCTCTGTCGATACCCGTCACCTCTCACAAGATCAGTGACACAGATTCTCTTTCCCTGCTTAATTTATGCTTTTCAGTTGGGCAGATGGCTCCCCAGTCTTGTTGGACATACCGGGAGCAAACCTTTACAATTAAATCTGCCACTGCTCATCTTGGTGGTGAAGACAGACAGGTGTCTTGGTCCAAAGAGATGCCTTTTAGAGGGTGTCCTGATTATGTGAGGATAGCAAGATCATATTCTGTGGGTATTTATTTTAAAGAATAACACTTCTAGATGCATAAGAGGTAGAGAGTCAGATTAGGAAGAGACCTAGTTATGCAGAAATTCTCACTGCAAGCAAGGGTGAGAAAGTCAGGAGCTGAACTCATCTCCAAATTTTGGGCAGATGCTTCCATAGGAGCTGAGATCTGTGACGTGAATTCCTCCAGTCAGCATGTTCCTACTTGGGTAAGTCATGTCACTTATGTCAGCAGCAGGGCTTTTTGGGATGAAAACCTCTAAATTTTGTAATTTGTAATTGAAGGAGGAAGAGTGTGAAGAAGGAGAACAAAATGGGTATAGATTTGCAGTGGGTTCCAGTGCAAAACCTCTTCTGGTGAGTCTATGTGAGAACACCCCACTCTGGAGCTGCAGATGGTGCATCCCATCAGGGGGAATGATCTGGGATTGAGGGAACTGGTGGTAAAAAATTGCATAGTCTGCAAGGCATCCAGATACATCTTTTTGCTTCACTGTGTGCCAATAAAAACTAATGTGATGGCCAAACATTTCCATAGACTCATTTGTTAATAAGAGATACTAGATAAGAAAGTCAATATATTTGCATGTTCCTTCCTTTGACAGCATGAAATTATTCTGCTGGTTTGTAATATCAAAGGCAGTCTAACCTGGGACTTGAAGCTTTAGCCTATTGGCAATATTGATAAATATTTTCCTTAGACAAAAAAGTTTCTCACCTTTGAAATCAAAGGGATAAGCCATAAAGGGAAATGTGCCTTCTCTGTTAGCAGAAGTACTTTTGGGAAAAGAGGGATGCTTTTGGGACAGTGGAATAATCTGCCTTACAGAACATGCATTGAATTGGGTAAATACAAGCTTACAGTGTAGTAGTTGGGACAAAGTACAGGAAGGAGCAACCCTTACCACCACAAGTAGGATGGGGCTGTGGTGAGAACATCTATTACTGCATCTTCACAAGACAGGAAGGTATTCAGGAACTCCTCTTTTTTTTTTTTTTTTTGCTGTTTTTCATGAAGAGGAGTCTTGTTAAATAACACAGCAGCCACGTGAGCATTCAGAGAGAATGTATGCATGCAGCAACATTTATGGAAAGGAAATACTAGTCTGGGAATCAGAAAAAAATGCCAAGGCCAAACCTGATGGGAAATGAATAGCAAAGGCATGGTCAGAGTGCAGTTCACTGGGTGATCCAGTGCCAGCCACTGAAGCCATTCACGGAGAAATTTCCAGTGATAACAAACTCTCTCTGCACCCAGCTTCATCAGTAGACAGAAAGACAGTTTCTCTTGGGCACATTGTTAATGGCAAACTGTTTTCCTGGCATTGGAAGAGAGCAGAGTGGAGTTTATGTGCACCACTGGGAAGGACAGGGAAACTTTGCAGAAGCATCACCAGTGCAGGCTGCTGGCCTTTAGAGTCTCATCAGTGAACTGTTTTGCATAAAGTCCATTAGTGAACGCAATAAAAACACAGCGAGCCATAAACCAGTTGTCCTAATAAACTAAGACAAAAAAGGCTGGGTCCTATGCTGGAGAAATGGCAGCAACTTCTCATCACTGGAGTACTATGAGAGAGCTGGAGACTTGTGCTGGATGCACAGTGTGTCTTGTTTGACAGGACCTTCACAGCCAGAGCTGGTCCACTGGCCATGAGTTTAACTCTAGACTCTGCCCCAGTGCAGTCCTAGTGCCAGGGGGATGCTGCCCTGGTCAGCTCCTGCATCTGTCCCACTGGTGCTGTCCCACTGCTCGAGGCATCCTTGAGAGGACATTTCACCACACACCCAGCTGTCTCCAAGAGGGCATTCCTACCCACAACATGGATGCTTTCTTGGAATGGCAGACACCCCCCCCCCCCCCCCCCCCCAAAAAAAAAAATATAGAAAGAAGGGGGAGGAAAAAAAGCTTTAAAAGCAAGAAAATCATCAGTGACCCCTGCTGGGCACAGGCACAGGTATTGCTGCTGGGCTTCCCGCCCGCTCCAGTGCCAGTGAAATGTGTGCCTGGCTGAAGCTCTTGGGAGAGGAATAGAACAAAAAAAAAAAAAAAAAAAAAAAAACAAAACAAAAAAAAAACCAAAAAAAAAAACCAAACAAAAAAAAAGTGGAAGAAAGTTAGAAGTTAAAATTGTGCCATTTACCCTGTTTCTGTGTGCTTCAGAGCTTTATGGAATCTCGCATTTCCCCCTCCACCTCAATTGTTGCTGCCTGCTCCAGAGGAACCCTTTCCTGGCAGCCTTGACCCTTCCCTTCCTGCCTGCTGTCTCCATGGGCTCCATTAACTCCTGCCAAGGCCGAGCATGGGAAGCTCTGTGCACCTTGCCAGCTGCTTCTCCCAGGAAAAGTCCTTGCTCTTGTCTCCAGGATCTCCTCACAGTAGGAGTTTTGCTTAGACATGCAGGTCTCTGGAAGGGATCCTAAGCTTTCCTTCATATTTTTTAAAGCCAGCTCTGGATGTCCAGGCAGAAGCAAACCAACTGGCCATTCATCCCTTCCTCCATCCTTCCTGACCCTGGGGGCAGTCTAAGGGGAAGTGTTCCTCCCAGGGTTCCCAAATGGCTCATCTTTGTCTCCCAGTGGCTCTCTGGCCAATGCAGTTGATTATCCTTGAAAGCCCTCTCAGCTGTCGAGTCTTTCATTTGCTCTTGAAGCCAGGATAGTTGGTGTGCTCCAGGTCCAAAATAGTTTAGGACAACTGCATCCTGTCCCCCTAAAAGTGCCCAGCAGGTTCTTGTGGATGGCCCCCAGCAGCTGCTCAGTGTTTTCATGTGCTGTGCAACAGCTGGATTTCTGAAGGGGAGAAGGGACTCCTGTAACGTGGACAGTTGTCTCAGCTGCCTTGGAAAGGAACAACACAGTCTCTGTCCCAGCTTGACTGAAAATGCCCTCAGCCAATGCTAACTGTGCCAAAACCATAATTACCTTATCTTCCTTGTTCTCCTGGAATCACCAAGAGCTTTTTTTTGTAGGTGATAATTGCAGTGCAGCTGCTCCTGACGTCGCCATTCCTTGAATCCAAAGAAATCCCCTACCTGCTCTGTAATTGTGTGCTAACACAGGCAATGTATTCTGCCTGATTTGAGGCCACTGGGCTTCTGGCTACAGCATCATCCTGTGTTCAGAGGCACTGGAAGAAGGTGGGCACCAGCAAACAGATTGTGGTGGTGTGATCTTCAGTTTCCAAAACTGCAGCACCTTTCGGCGTAAGCAGCCCCAAGCAGTCAGCAGAGCAGTGAATCCTCATTATTCACCCTGCTAAAAAGATGAAATATCTGCAAAATCTGGCAGAGTGTGTGCACAGGATTTGGACAAGTTCTGGTGGAGCTCTGGGGACCCCCACAGAGGGGATGTGGTGAGCCTGGAGCAGGTTGCCTGCCCACCCACTGGGTTAGGTGTTCTGCTCAGTGACCAGCATTAGGTTTTGACTTCAATTAATCTATGCACAAAAACCAACCAACCAACAAACAAACAAAAGACTTTGCATCATGGGCACTTTTTACCTCTCTAACAGCTGTGATCCAGCATTCTCCTCCCTTCTCTCCCAGCTCCTGGGGAAACAGCCTTTATATCAAACAGTCATGTCACCACAAAGATGTGTTTGCCAGGTCAGTAAACAGCAGTGATATAGGAATCTGCAAACAGGCTGAATCTCTGCTTTAATGACTAGAGAGTTTGAACAAATAGAGGTGAAGAACAGTATGAGCCCTCTGCTTCCACCATAACCCCAACATCAAAGGCCCTGCTGGCTCAAGGGACTGACACAGATGTCTTGGGAAGGAGCATCATTTTTTGCCTCTACTCCACGCAAGAGTAAGTCAGGAAGGAGACTGATTCATGGACCAGGCTTCCCTGACACACAGTCTTTGCAGAAGGAACAAGCCCCTCATTCCTAGGTTGTGTGGAGGAGCCCAGTGCAGTAAATGAGCCCCAGATGGGCACTCACAGGTTACCTGCACTGAGAAGCGAAGAAGGGCACACAGACCTGCCAGTCCATGCTGCTGGCTCACACTGTGGGTCTGGTTTGGACTGCTCCAGCTGGGACTCCTCCTTCTTGAAAGGAGCCTAATTCTTCACAGTGGAAAAAGGAGTGAGCAAGTGCTCCATAAAATCAGTTTGTGGCTTTTTTTTTTTTTTTTTTTTTTTTTTTTTTTTTTTTTTTTTTTTGTCTGTCAGGATGAGTGCCATGGGGCTTAGGTGCTCTCACTAGCTGAAAGCAGTGGGCAACTACCCAGTTTTGCACATCCCAGAGAACATCCCTACTGACTCAGCAGACCCAGCACTGACTGCTGATTTCCCCTCCCCTGCCCACGAGGCATGTTTAATGTCTGCTTTGTGTTAAACAGTGAAAATGAATGCTTCCCTGATAATTGCTCTCAGGAAGGAGTAACATCATAGTCAAGGCATCCTGCAGGAACACCATGAGTCAAAAGAGAGGTAGTTCCAAGACAATCTTGCTGTTAGCTGGGGTCCAAGCTGTGAAGATCTTGCGCAGCTCTGAGCAGGCAGAACCCAGTAGGGCTGTAATTTTGAGTCTGTCATCCTTTATTTTCCCTTTTTTGTACAAAGTTGTGCCTGGTCTGAACCCCAGGCCAGGCTTATTGCTTTGCCTGTGTTCTCAGGGGTAGAAGTACCCTTTGGATACACAGCTTGCATCATTAGTCACAGACTTTGATCCTTCTGCTCCCATTTCCTCTGTGGCAAGAGCCCAACCTCTTTCTTTCCGACACCACTCTGCAGGGCTCAGTCCTTTCACCACCACACTGAAGAGCATTGCAATGTTTTCAGTAGCTCCTCAGGAGCCCAGTGAACCCAGTGCAGATGGAGATGCCCAAAATATTCCTGTATGGATGTGGCAATAACATCCAAACTTTGTTGGGCAATAAAATGCAGCAGGGCTGGTGCAATACTCCTGGAGGACTGGCACATGAAATGGGCAGATCTCTGCACCATGCAAGCTTCACTAATGGGCTGGACATGTCAGGTAGGTGGGCTGGGCACAAAGCCTCATGCAATTAATCTGTCTCCCAAATCAGAAACTTCCTGTGCCTGGGTTTGTGTCTCATAGGCAGAGTGAAGCTTGTCTTGGTTCTTTGCAAATACCACATTAACACAGCTGGCATTTTCAGTGGCCAGAACTTCAGAAGCACAAGCCAAGGAGTTGGAGTTCTTTGGCAGGGGGACAGGAGGTGTCATGGTGGAGGTGCACAGGGACAGGAAGAGAGGCAGCAGAAATGGGTTGCAAGAGGGAGATTCTGATTAGGTCCTAGAAAAAGTTGTCTCCCTGTGAGGGTGGTCACACACTGGACCAGGCTGACCAGGGATGCTGTGTAATCTGCAGCCTTAGAGATACTCAGGGCTCAGCTGGACAAGTCCCTGAGATGTTTGAACTGTGTTGGCAGTGCTTTGAGCAGGGGCTGGGACCAGATGTCATCCAAGGACCTTCCAGACATGCTCAAGTCAATGATTTTACGATGCTATGGCCAGTGCCAGACAAGTCACAGTGACTCAAGGAGGCACCTTGAGGATGGAGACTGAGCTGAATTCTCCTCTGCTTTATAACTCTTAAATGAGACTGTGCAAAAATCCTCTCAATCACCTCGGGGACTTTGGGGAGCTACTCTGCACCAGGGACCCTCAAGGCTGTATCTGCTCTTGCTTGTCTCTAAGCTATAACTTTATTAGCACAGGATTTCTCTTCTGGCTGAGAGCTTATCCACAAGAAACACAGTTCCAATGAGCCATGGAACACGCAGCTCCCCTTCAGCAGCTGATATTTCAGGGGCAAGTCACAAAGCCACAGGGACTCAGCAGCAGCACTTTGTGGTCAGGGCACAGAGCTGTGGGAAACCCATCTGCCTCTCTCAGACCAAGCGGTGGAAACAACATGTCCCACCACACAAGGAAGTCTCTCAACTCCCAGGTCATCATCTCTTTGGCTCCTGGCTATTTAAAGAGCCTGTGGAAAGTGGAACAACTCCAGCACGAGGAACTGGGAATAATCCACCCCTCAAGACACAGAGACGCAGTCAGGACGCTGTGGAGGAGGCTGGAGACATGAGATTCCCTCGAGGGGTGAAGTAGTGGGATCTGCATGGCCTCCATCCTGTGCCACAGCCCTCACCTCCTGCCTCATGTCCTGCCACATCTGCAGAAGATCTGCCACATCTGGGGGTTTGTGAGGAGCAGATAAGGGGCTCCATCCCATGCCAAACATTTCTTCCTAATATCTAACTTAAACATACTGTCTGTCAAATTGAAGCCATTCCCCCTTGTCCTGTCACTCCAGGCCCTTTTAAATAGTGTCTCTCCATCTTTCTTGTCAGCTCCCTTCAGGCACTAGAAGACTGCAATTATTAGGTCACCCTGAAGCTTCTCTTTTCCAGGCTGAACAATCCCAATCCTCTTAGCCTTTGCTCATAGGAGAGGTGCTCCATCCCTCTGATCATCTTGGTGGCCTCTTCTGGACTCTCTCCAATAGTTTAGGCCAAACTTACTGCTCTGCTTTGCTGCCAGAACAAAAAACCAATGGGTACCTCCAGAAGGGAGGAAACAGGGGCACAGCAACACCTGACACACCTTAAGCAGAGAGCAAACAAGAGAGAGGGAGGTGAGCAGGATTTATGGCTGTGACCTTGAGGCTTTCAGCACATCTCACTCTATATAGGGGGCAGTTTTCTTTGACAGAGTTGCAACACTGCAATAACCTCCTGCACCTGGTAACAGAGGGTGGGGGCATTGCTTGTGTGCTTTGAAATAAAAACCAAGCATTAAACTAGTGAGAATGATATATTAAAAAGAAAAATAAAAAAGGTAGATGAAAAGCAGTAACCTGAGAACACATTTTCACAGGAATTGCCTGCTCTTTCTCATTGGGTCAGTGTATTTGCCCAGCACATAAACAACATTTGCTCACACAACTCACGAGGAAATCTGACCGACAGCTCAGGCTGCCTGGGTGGGGAGATATTTTTGTCCTAAGGCCCAAAAGAGGAACAAACAACACTGAGCAGGGAGCATAGGTGAAAGGCAAGCTGAAGGAAGGCAGCTCTGGGGCAGTGTGGGGAAGATGGGCCAGTTGCTCAACAGGTGAAAGCAAGACCAGAGGGAGAAGCGTGGAGAGATGAGGAGAGGGAGGCAGGAGCAGAAGCCAGAGATGAAGAGAGTGGCAAAATAGATGAGTCTGTGGTGCTACCATGAGGATAGGAAGAGTAGGAGGAAAGCTGAGCTGAGATGTGATTAGAGGCTGGTCAGCCCAGAGTTTTAAATGTCAGGATGAAGAGCTTGACCAAACGTGGAAGGGAAGCGAGTGGGATGGAGGTGCAGGGAAGGGGCAGCCCTGCAGGCAGGCACTGGCCCTGCTGGGTGTTCCAGGGGACCTGCTGTGCCCAGCACAGCGTGAGGGCAGATGGAGAGGGGAAGGGAGGTGCCAGTGCAGAGCTCCCAGGGTGGTGGGAGACACCCTGACATCCCTGAGAGGCACTGGGTGCTGTGATGGTGGGAACAAACAGCCCTTTCAGGGACCTCCACAGTAAACAGGAAGGAGAAGATAAAGCTGCAGCCAGAGAGGCCACTTGGTTTCGAGGGAGATTTCCTCTGTCTTTGAAAGACCAGGGAGTGCTTGCAGCTAAGCAGCCAGTCCTGAGGGAAGCACAGCCCATGGATGGAGGGGAGATCCTGCTGGAATCCTGTGCCAGGGAGCAACGTAGAGTGATGTGGAGGAGTGTAGGTACAGTTTCCCACTCTGTCTGTCATGTTGGCACCTTTTCTGTGCTCAGTTCCTACTGCCACAAGCCTTCCTGATCTCAGCCCCACAGGAGGAGGACCCCTCTCAGCATTTTGAGATCAACTTCACATATCCCAGCGACCAGAGGAGAAGGTTTCCCTATGACAGGCTCTTCCAGGAAGCTAGCATCCCACTGGGGTGGCAATGCCATGCACACCTTGGGCTGGCTTCCTCTGCTTGCACAACTCCCATCCCATCCCATCCCATCCCATCCCATCCCATCCCATCCCATCCCACTTTATCCAATCCCACGCTCAGGATGGGAACAGCAGCCATGAGAAAAACTGGTCGTACTGAAGCAGCAGCAATGCAAAGGAGATGCCAGAATACACAAACTGAAGGTGCACCATGAAAGTGTGAACAGATTGGGGTGCAAATGCCTGACCCCAGGAAGCACAGCTCCGTGGTGTCACATCTCCACCCTGTCTCCCAGTGGCCCCATGTGTGGAGCCAGGTGGGGTGTGGTAAATGACGCCATGTGGAAATCACACTTAAAATGGCTCTGAAGAACAGTCACACAGGGCTTTTCTTTGGGTTCCCATGCAGATTTGTTCTCTGATGCTGATAGTGCTGTCAGCACGTCTGTCCTGGGCTGCACTGGCAGGGGAGGCAGGGCTGCGGTGCCTTCCTTACTCTGCAGTGTAACCCGAGCCGGTGTGGGCAGGAGAAGTCCTTGTCTGGCTGTACTGCTCTCACCCCCGCTGGCAGCAAGCAGAGATAGCGGAGGGGAAGTGTTGGTTTTCTAGCACGGATTATTTTCCTAAGGATTCCTATCCCTCGTGAGTCACTGGAGGTTTTTCCGCTGACTGCAAGGAATGAAATCCATATCACTGAGATACTCAAAAAATGTGTGCAGTGGTCAGGAATGCTGCTTTATCAGCTTTTAGGACACCCTTTGGTTATGAGACAGCTTTGATTGGTGTGAAAATACAGCTAATTGCAATTTAAAGGCCACATCTTCAAGTGAGGCACAACAGCTTTCCCTGTCTGAAAAATCTGTAGTATCCCAAAACGAAGTGCTAATTTGGTAAATGTTCAGCCCTCTGAGACTTAATTAGATCCTTTTGTCCAGGAGGAGAATTTGGAGCTGGGTTTCAGTGCTGGATGGCCCCGATCCCACTGCAGATTCTGGACGTGGAGGAGCTTTGCTCTTTCCCAGAGCTCACAGTGGGATCACATCAGCCACAGCACCGTGGGCAGCACGGTTTGGGAGGACAGAGTCCCTTCCTCCCAGCTTCCCAGATGTCAGCAGGGGAGCACTTCCATCCCACACTGCCGGAGTAGCAGGTCAAGATATTCTCGAACAAACAGACACCAAGTCAAAGCAAAGTTCAGGGGTTTACAGACCGGCAATGTGCGTGCAGCTGAAGAAATTCTCTGGGTGGTTACTGCACAGCTTTAAAACAGCCAGGCTGGGGGAAAGGGCTGCATTTACATAAAAATACCCATTTTCCTGCAAAGAGAGTGCTTCTTCAGGGTTTTCTTGGAAAGAGCCCTCCAGCGGGCTCATCCCAAGCATCACATGGGAAGGATTTTTAAAACACACTAATGAGCAGCGAGATGGAGACACTAAGTGCTGGTTTAGACATTCTAGAGGAGGTCAAAACCGTGTTTAACTTCCATTAATGTCACTCCAGTCCCTTTTGATAGTACTGAATAGCAAAGGGAACAAGAGAAAGACAAAAACAATCTTAAAAGCTTCTCGAAAACACCACATTCCTAAAGAAGATGACATTTGTTTTAGAGTGGCTTTAACGGGAAAGAAAGCATGAAAGAACAAAGATTTCTTCACTGATTCCCAAATTGTAGGCTGGGCCTGGGGACGACTGAGATGTGATTCAGTGCTTGTTGGACACTGATACCAGCTGAGTGCCCTTAGCACTGCCGATGTGGGCAAAAGAGATGGTCAGTGGGGAGCAGGGGGGTGGGAGATGCCCCCTGGTCTCCCTGCACTCCAGGAACAGCACAGGGTAAGCAAACGGAAAATCAGGACCTGTGCTGCATAGCAAATCAAAATGTTGGAGACAAAGGCCGTAAGATTCTGTCCAGAAGGAAGAGAAACAGCGTCCACAAGCTCGGAGAGACCACAACTGCTTTCGGCAGTGCATAAATGTCACACGGTGCTTAAAATACTTGATCAGCCTCGTCCAGCCAGCCCGGCTCTGGCAATAAACACACTGCTCTGCTTTAGATTGTGTTTCCCTCAAACGATGCTCTAGCAACCAACTGTGTTCAAAAAAGCCCAGCAGTTGCAGTTCGAGATTTATTTTAACTTTGCAGAGAATCAAAACAAAAAGAGCCAGAAGGGACTGTGGGAAACTTTTTCCTAGATAAACGTGAAGTTAGATTATTTTGCTCTTTCCACCCTGCCAGGGCTGTTGGGATGCCACCGGGAGAGCATGGAGGATGTGTGGTCTAATGACTAACAGGGTCAGAGGAATCTGAGCCCAGACATTACCAACAGGCAGAAGCACCTCAGGCAAATCGCTAATTGCCTGTGACTTATTCCCATTTATCCGGGGGGCAGCAGCTCACTCCCGGGAATGTGGTGAGCATTTAATCAATTAGGGCTTGATTGCTGCTTTGAAATCCTGGCTCCCAAAACATGCGGGTTAATTGCAGAAAGTCCTTTATTATTCCCAGCAGCAGGGACTATATTTGCACACATGGATCAGGCCCTCCCCAAGCCTGGCTGATCCCCCCTGCCCATCTGGGTAACCTGCTGAGGTGGTGGATCATGGCTAGGACAGATGGCTACGCTGCCCATCACTGGCTGGAGCTGGCTTTGAACCCCCCAGATGGAGCTGTGAGAGGTGGATCACAGCTGAGCACAGGCAGACAGAGAACTGTGGCAGTCGTTACCCTGATGGGAGAGGACAGCCAGTTTGTAACTCCATCCCTGAGGTGTGGCACTGGGAGGAAGGTGGGAACGTGGCTGTGCTCCTGGGAGGGAGGAAGAGGCTTGCCTTGGAAATGGAGATGGAGATGGAGATGGAGCAGGCTGAGGTGACTGTGACCAATGGAAATGTCAGTGACCTTTAACTAAATTCTGTATACACTCTGCAGATGCTGAAACTCAGCTGGGTGGAGAGCTGGAGCAAGCTCTGAGCTGTCCTGTGCCCCTGGCAGCACCCATCCCCTCAGCTCCCCACTGGGGGAAGCAGGACCACCCTCAGGGACCCTGGCTGCTCTCCCAGGCCCCAGAGCAGTGCCACCCTGCCCCCTGCACCGTGCCCGTGACAGGACACAGTGCAGCCAGCACGCAGCCGCGGGGCTGGAATGGGGTCGTCCGTCAGCTGTGTGGAAGGAAGCCAAGGGACATTTTTTTAGGCGTCTCAGACAAGAAGGAGGTTAACTTTCTTTACTAGATAAGGCATTTGCCATCTAAGTAGGACATTTCAAAATGTCCCATTCCCAAACAAGCCTTTCTAAGAGGGCCTGAGCAAAACAAAGTGTCAGAAGCCATTGGTTTGAGCTCCTCCTGCTCTGTTTTGTCGTTCCCCCCCCTACCCCTGGCCTCGCTTCCCTCTTTGCCTTCTTTCAAGGAAGAAAGAAAAAATGTTGAAATTGGAAGGCTGCCAGCAGGACTGAAATGTCATTTTCCAGCAGCCTTGGTGGCCACAACAAGCCCTGCAGGGCACTAGTGCAGGAGAGGGTGTGACCTGTGGGGACAGTCCTGTGGCACCGCGGGGCTGGTGGCTGCAGCTGCCACCAGGCTCTGGTGGGGACTGAGAGGCTCTTGGAGGTGACACCACGTGGGGTGGCTTTTCTACCCACCCACAGAGCCAGGGGAGCTGGGGGGACTGGGAGCACTATGGGGCCACCCTCCTCTTCCATTGGGGGTTGCTCACCCTTGAGGTGTTGGAAGAGAGCTGATGGCTGCAGAGGCTCCAGATCCTGTTTCCTCTCTAGTTTTGTGCTGTTTGCTGTTGAAATCAGTGACCTTGGCTATGGTTTCCTTTCTTCTGTGTGAGTGTCACCCACCTCCAAAGCTGGCACCCAAGTGCCCGACCTGCCTGGGGCGGTGTCATTTTGGAAAGTGCCCAAAGACGAGGACCCCTCTATCTACTACAGGATGTCCTACGTGACATTTTGCCATGGCCCACCATGTCCAGAGGACACAGCCGGGTTCAGAGCCCGTGCTGGTGACTCAGCCACATAATCACCATGGCTGACACCCTCGCTGTGCTCTGCACTGAAGCGAGGAGCTGACGGCATCCACGCTTCACCACACACGGCTGGGGTCGGTGTAAATCCACCTTCCCCAGGAAGCTGATGAGCCAGGACAAGTTGTGTCTCCTGAGAGCAGGGGTAACCCTCACTCCTTGCAGACAAGCCAAGGAGATGTGGTAGATCTCTGGTGAAGCAAACACCCTGATGCTGCCGGCAGTTTTATGGCAGTGACAACTCTTAGGCTGACAGGAGGTGCCTAAACTGTGTGCGTGCCTTTGTCACACCAAAAATGCCATTCTCCACCTTTGCTGGGCAAGATGCATGAGCACAGCTTCCTCTACTGCAGCGCTGTGTTTGTGCCAAGCCTTGCTCCTGCTGACAGTGGCCAAAAGCCTTGTGAGACAGCCTCGGGGCTCAGCCATGGCAGGGCGAGTGCTTGGTGGCTCCATCACCTCAGCCCTTGGCCTGTGCTGGTGCAGGAGCAGGGAGAAGCTGGTCCAGGTCTCCTGGAGCTCTGCAGCAGCTCTCAGGGGGGCACACAGCAGGGAAATGCCACTGATTCATGTTTCCTAATGAATGGCATTGCCACACGACTGAAAAAAGGGGAAGTGGAACCATGCAGAGGCTGTCTCAGTACCTTCCCCCCACCTTTCCTCTTCCCCCACTCACTCTAGCTCATCCCAGGTCCTGTCTGTTGGGAGTCACTTATTTCTTCCTCTTGCCAGGCTGTTTCTCATGGTGGGAGAGGTGCATTTTAGGATGGCTTCCACTCCCTGTTAGCTTTAGAAATGATTCCTCAAGGTACAGAGGCACTTTCTCCAGCATCACTCTTATTCCAGCAGCCAAGCCAGGACCCCTTCACAGCCAGGATCAGCACCAGGCACCCCCTGTGAGTGAGACCTGTGAGAGGGAATCCCTGTTGTGACCATTTTCATGCCATTCCCTTTCCCTCAAGAGACCCATGTACTGCCAGTATCCTGGCCTGGGGGTGCCTGGGGGCTGCCTGTGCTGCACTGTCCTGGGGAGAGGCACAGTTCCTGTGAGGCTGGAGGTATCTGGATTGCCTGGAAAACAGCTGGGGGTTTGAACAAATCCATAGGAGCTCCCCCACACCTGTCCCCTCCACAGTCTGCACAGGCCACCCTGTACAGTGTCCCACAGCTTCGTGTCCGTGCTCCTGCACTCTGGGGTGGTCACCAGGCTACAGTGAGACTGAGATGAAACACCTTTAAAAGCCCTTAAAGGCTGTCACTCTACAGCAGAAGCACAGTCTGTGGGGTGAGGGAGGCCAAGTCCTGGCTTGTCATCTTTCTGTGTAGGGAGCAGACAACAGAGATTCAAAAAAGTGGCGATGAAAAGCCCCCTGACAAACTCCAAGGCAGTGAATGATGTTATTTTCCATCAGGAAAGGTGCTGCCAGCCTGCTAACCAGGGGAGAGGACATTTGCCACCCACAGTACCACCCATGGGGCTGCCACCCCATGCTGCAGGTGTCCTCTCCCAGCTGGCACTGAAAGCCATGTCCTGCCCCCTTGGATAACCTGCCTGGGATGGGCCAAGCTCCACTGTGATTCCACCAGGAGATACTGTGGGGAGGAGCTCTGGGAAGAGATTGTGTTCCCACAGTGCCCAAGTCAGCACTATAAAGCCACTCCTCAGGGAACATTAATAATGTAGGAATAAACTGGAGCCCCTATTGTGTTCTGAGTAGGCTGTTGTATTTGCTTATTGTGACAATGTCCGAGCCCCTTCCGGCAATGCACTGGCCTGTCTGATGGATGCTTGGCACGTGCTCGTGTCCTGTCCCCAAAAAGAGGAGGGACAGGCTGCACAATTGCTTGGGCAGCAGGAGACGCTTGGGTGCTGGACATTCATCCCAGATGATGAGATAGTCCTAAAACAGGCCTTCAGAATAGGGTCTAAACCCAAAGTAATCACGAGCAGCAGACACTCATGGTTCATTGAAAGCTGAGAAACACAAACCCTTGATGAAAGAAGGGTTGTCAATTAATCTGGAATCTCTCTGCAATCTGAGATTTGTTGAACCCACTGGGACCAATTTATCCTCTGCAGTTTTCCCCAGTGATTCCTGGAAGTGGTCTGGGATAGCTTTTTCTGGACAGGCCTGTGTGCCAGCACCCCTGTCCCAGAGTGCACATGTGACACAATGCATGAGTTTTGGTTGAGGTACCCAGGAGTAGACACTGTGCTCTAAGTTCACAGCTGTCACCAACACCTGATAGATTTTCTGTGAAAACTAAGAGTGTGGTGAAAATGTTGATGGTCATCTCGTGTTGCAGGCAAAGGGGTAATAGCACACAGCACAGCTCAGGAGCAAGACCCAAGCTGCGAACACAAGAACAGACAGGGATTAAGAGAGAGATGTCCTTACCTTCCTGTCAGCTAAACTGAGGGGCTGCAACCCCTACGGGAAGTGTTTAACAAGGAAGGAAAGAGTGATTGAAATGCAATTCAGTCTGCATTCATCATCTATCATGAAACCAGCACGGTGAGAGATCCCTTCTGAGAAGCCCTGAGATGGGATGACCTGAAGCTGGCTGGTTTACAGGAATACACAGCGCGTGGCACAGTCTCTCCATTAGCTGGTGAAGGGAACAGCTTAGTCACTGTGAGGGGAACCATTCACAGGGAGATGAAACCTTCGCCTTCTGTTGCAACAGAGGAGTTGTTGTTTCTAACTTGCCCACCATTTATGTCACCACTTGTGCGTGGCAGGCAGCTCTCCCCCACTTCCCAGCAAACTCTCAGTGTCACTGAGTCACCGTGGATGTCCCTAAGGGGGAGGTGCCCAAAAATGAATATCTCATGGGGAATGGGATACAAATACCTTGGCTGAGCAGCTGCTGCAGTGCAACGGAGAACACATTCATGGGGGATGATATCTGGGAGGTGCTGCAGTCTCTTACTGAAGCTGCAGCTCTTTATAAGAAGCAGAAGAGTCATCCAGAGGCTTGACTCAGTGGCCGTGAGGCAAATGCCTTTCATCAGAGGCCAGCTGAAAATTCTCCCAAGAGCAAAGAAGACTCATGCTGATCCCAGTGGGTTTGTACTCAGGGGTTAGGGGTCTGGGGTTAGGTTTGCAGAGGGGTTAAGGTGTTCCTTCTGTGCAGGAGCTAAGGGTGGGGTCATCCTGTCAAAGTCCTCCTGGCAGCAGCACCCTTGTGTCCAAGCTTTTGAGAATTAAGGCCTGAGAGTGAAGGGATTTAAACCATCATTTGCCACCCCGTGTGACTGGGCCACAGCACACAGCGGCTCGGGAGAGATGATCTCATTCCCTCCTGCTGGAGCTGTTCTGCCTGACATAGATAAATTAAGTATTGATGCAAGTATTGATTACCGTTGTGCTACGTATTGGAAAACTTATCCTCATCCTTTCGTGGACGTTTTTCCATCTCACTATAATTAGGTGCCCGGGCAGATACTCTTCTCACTGAGGAGGTGAGGGTGGGTTTTCACTGTGTCCTGTGGGTCTAGCCCTGGCCTGGTGGGCAAGGCAGGAGGAGAAGGTCCCACTGCCGTAGTGAGCAGAGGGACAGCACTTCCAGGACAGCACTTCCAGGACAGCCAGCTGTGGCTGGCAGTGACAGCAGTGCCACCAGCAGAGCCCACACCTGAGGGCTGCAGCTTCTGGCTTGTGTTTAGGGGCTCTGTTTGAAGAACACAGTGAGTGGCTGGGACTGGGAAGGCCTCAAGGAGGATATTTCTAAGGAGAAGATGTGGTCTGCAGGTGCCTTTTGAAAACACCTTAATGCTTTTACATTTTGGAAGCTGTCCATGTGCAGGATGCAAACAAAGTAGAGCCAAAGAGAGAGTCCTACAAAGACTAAAACTCCAAAACCAGAGAAGAACACAGCAGTTCTTCCCACTCTGTGGTTTGATCTATGTCCTTTTCAGATTTTGCTCTGAAGCACAAGGGTAATACAGCTCTTACAGCAGAGAGACATTCTCAGTAGAAACTGAGTCGTTTCAGTTAAGGTGACATACAAATATAATGGTTTAATGTCTGTGAGGCAAAGTTAAAAGCAAATGTATTTTCAGTAGAAATAGCTGATGGATCTTGTGAGCAGAAGTAGATTTTCCAATGAGACTGCTGTCAAGGCCCATCTGTGTTGGAGGTGTTGAATCTTTCTGGGCCAATCCCAAAGCAGAGAAACAATCTGCCCTGTGCTTCTGACCTGGGGCCATTGATAATCTCCAGACTTTTTGAGATAAGACATGGGGCTTTGTCCCAGGGCCATTCACTGGCATAAGGTGCATTGTTCAGGAATAGGAAGGGAAGAATAAGTCAGACAAGAACTGTCACAGCTATTCACAAAGAGAGAAAACAAAACTTAAATAGGACAGTTTTTCGTAACATCATGTAAGCTAAAGCTCATCTGTCTGTCAATAAAGCCATCCCTGAGTAATTGCTGGCACCGAGGGAGCCAGCCCAAACATTTTACAGTTAATCAGCCTCTCTGTAGGGTGAATATTTGCACAAGGTAGAGCTTTTTTCTTCCCTTTTTTTTTAACCTTTCCCGAAATCAACTGAGAAGTGCATGATTTCTCACTGAAAACGTCACTGGTTTCCGTGATCCTGCCAGAATCAATAGATTCCAGCAACGCCTTTGATGTAGAGATGTGCTAGTGAAGCAAACTCACCGCAGTCTGTTTTTAATGCTTTCAGTGTGTGCACTCTCACAGGGGAAGAGTGGAGAGAGGGAGATGAAACAAGAACACAAAATGCATTTTACATGACACCTTATCCCACCCAGAAGCAGAGCAGCACTTAAAGCTCAGAGTTCCTCTCTGGATGGTGCTCCTGTCAACAGCTTAAAGCAACATTGCCTAAAGTGGCATTTATCTTTGGGGCTCTCTATCAGATTCCTTTCTGATTTTGCTACAAGCGCGTTCCTCGCTGTTTATGCCATACATGGTTAAAGAGAATCTTTGTTGTTCCTCCACAGGTTACAGCAAGGTCAGGATTGAGCACTGTACATCCTCTTGTGCCCAAAATACTGGACACTTAATCCCAAAGGCTCTGTCCTGGAGGTGGAAATGCACCTACAAGGATACCTTCTCTCCAGTCTGCCTATAAGGTTACTCCTGAGCACAAAACACAGCAGCCATATAGGATTTGAGGCAGAAGTGAGCCAGTTTCTTCCTGCTGTTTAGGTTCAAAGCTTGGTGAGAAGGGATTTATCCTTGTGCTGACTTATCCTGGGGAGTTCTGAGACAGGCTAAATAACCAGACCCTGGAGTGACCAGGGTGGTGGTCCCAGCTCTGGCCAGGGGCCACACAAGATGCCACTGTCAACTCGCAGCCCTGCTCAAGTTCCCCGAGCTGTACAGGTTGGTCTTGTTTGCCAGACATTTTGAGAACAATCCACACATGATGAATATGCAGTGCATTAAAATCAGAAGGCAAATCTCTGCCCCTTTAGGCACTGCAAGTCTGCAATTAGGGAACCCCAAAGCCTTTCTTTTCCAGGCTAAACAACTCCATCTCTCTCAGCCTTTCCTCGTAGGAAATGTGCTCCATCCCTCTCATCATCTTCATGTTCCTCCTCTGGGCTTGCTCCCAACAGGTCAATGTTCTTCTTGTGCTGAGGACTCCAGAACTGGATGCAGGTGGGGTCTCCTGAGAGTAGAGGGGCAGAAATTAGAGTTATGATCCTCCAGTTGCTGAGACAGAGGAATGACCCATGTTTACAAAAGACCTGAAGACAGAAATTAAGAGAAAAGAAAAACACCACACATGGTCAAAAGCCTGCTTGTTCCTCAGCTCTCAGAGCTTCTCCACCTCCCTGAGGGACCATGAAAGCTTGCTTGATTCCTCCAACTGCAGGCGAGGAGGTGACCAAAGAAAATTATAAATACCCCTGACTCCAGTCAGTGAGCAGTCGTGGTTTGTACCTCATGAAGTTCAGGAGACTGACAAACAGAGGCTCCTTTGCTGTTTGTGGCACATAAACAGCTGTTTGAGAAAAGAAACATATCTGCATGAGTCTGTCATCAAAGACATACCTAAATTTTTGGAGATTTCTGGTGGTAGAATCCCTTCTGTTCCACAGCTGTCTGAGCGAGGCTGAGTGTAAACTCACACCCCTCTATTCCATACAGATGCCCATAAATCTGACAGCGAAGGCAAAATTAACACCAGGATAACCGAATTAACTTTAATTAAGTCACTTTCTTATTTTTCATCCTGTGCACCCAGGAGAAAAATCAAGACCTGTACTATCTATTGTACCATGTCATGGTTTTGTAACACTAGAGAAGATTAATACACAATGAAGCAGGGACAAGTGCCTGTGAACAACTTCATGGATAAATGGTTACATTCTGGGCTGGTTACAGCGGTGGAAGTCAAGAGAGGCAGCATTGCCATTGGTGGCACATCTCCAGTGCTGATCTGACACATATTTTGTCTTCACTTCATGGCAAGAATGAGCCAAAAGTGGCTGAAGCCATTGGCCAAGCAGCAAATGAGCTCAGACATCCCTGCTCCATGCCCATTAGCAGAGGATAACATTTCCAGCAATTCCAGTTATTCACCCCTGTGTAGTAGGCTCCAAAATGGAATAGAATCACAGAATTATTAGGGCTGGAAAAGACCTCTGAGATCATCGAGTCCAATCTTTGATCAATCACCACCTTGTCAACTAAACCACAGCACTGAGTGCCCCATCCAGTCATTTCTTGAATGCTTCTAGGGATAAATGTTGTCAGAGCCATTGAAACCTGTCAGCGGGCACTAACAAAATGGGTTGTCTTATTTTGCCTTTAACAATTAGGGTAGCTGTTAATCCACACACGTCTTGGGGAGGAACAGCAGCCTTTCTGCTACGTGAGCCATCTCACAGGGGTTTTCTCAGCCCTTTGAAACATCTCTGTGCACATTGGTGGGTGTTTAATTGTGCAGAGTGGGACGCACAGTGAGACACGTCCTCACTGAACACAGGGTCACTTCTGAAGGGGCTGTGTTTTTTAAATCTTTCCTTGACCACAGCAAACATTTTAGGGCTGTGAGAACTTCCTTTGCTACTCGTGTGCCTGGTGAGGATGGACTTTGAAATAACAACTGCAAGGGAGAATTACCCCCACCAACAGCTTTATCCCACAAACACTCCTTCCTCCTGCCCCGCTGGGGCACTTTTTGGTAACTGGTTTTGCTACTTCACCTTCCAGAAAAGCCAAGGCAGTGTTTTACTGCAAAGCCCTGTGGGTGCACGAGTGCATGAGCACAGCTAAAGGGGCTTCTTTCTGGTGGGAACTCCGAGTAGGATGGGTGCAAAAGCTGCTCATCCACGTGTAGCTCAGGGTTTGTAGGAAGGACAGCGGTGGGAATCAGTAAACGGAACGGGGATAAATGCACATGTCCATGCTCCCTGGAAATCCCCTGGCTCATAGGACAGCCTGCCTAGGGAAGAGTTAAAAGCAGAGCTCTGGAAAGTTTGGCCAGATGACTTCCTGATGGAGTTTATACAAGTATAGTGTGCGCAAGGACGTATGTGCCTACGTGCCACTTCTCCCGGAGCAGCCTGAGCAGAGGGAGGAAAAAATTATAAAAACATCACAGATGGGTCCAGGCTGAAAACAACCATCTGATGAATGTGCAGGGTCATCACACTCCTCTCATTACAAACTTGCCAGACAAATCCATGTGATGCTTCCTCTGCTATGTAGCCCCCTTGCCACAGAACAAGAGGGCAGGGGCAGGGACGAGGCAGGGCAGGAGACAAAAGAGGGCATGAGCATGAGGAATTCACAGTATCCCAAACCAGCTGCCACTGGTTCAGCTCTGAGGACATTCCCAGCGTCCAGGGAAATAATGCAGTCATCTGCAGTCGCTGGAATGCCAGGGTGATGCAGGGGTGATGCAGAGCTGATGCAGAGCTGATGCAGAGCTGATGCCAGGGGGATTCCAGGGAGGCACTGGCACGATGCCGGGGTGATGGCTGCAGGCAGGGGGTGTGCTGGAATGTAGCTCTGTACATACACACATGGTGGTCTCATAAAACCCAGCCTAGATAGAGGTATCAGTGAAACATTAACACGAGCTTGCTAGCATGGATTGTACAAACCTGGGCAGGACTTTGGTACTCAAACTATCCCCTGCCCCTGTGCTGTCTACATGGAAAACCCTCTGGGCTACCTCAATACACTCATCTGCATGTCCTGCTGTGGAGCTGTGACAGCCAGAGCTGCTAATCCTGAGGGGAATGGGCTTGCTTAGGTGCAGGAGCTTAATTCCCACTGCTGTGTGCTGAGTGGGAGCTCTCTCTGTCCTCCCAAAAGAGAGGAGCGGAGACAAACTGAGGATTATACAGAGCAGCCTGCTTGATCTTCTGCCGGCAGATCAGTAAGAAGGCAAAGTCCTTATTACTCTCATTTAGCAGTCAATCAACCTTCCTCTCAATTATGGAGCACATTTGCCTCCTCCTGCTCCTTCAGAGCAGGGTGAGAGGGCGCCATGTACGAAAGGATTAAGCAGCAGTCCCTTTAGGGATGCTTAGTCAGTGAACCCGTGCTTCTCATTACATACTTCCAACCTGCTGTCATTTGACAATCTTGTGGAAGGGCTTGCAAGTTTGTGCTGCCTCAGAAATTTCTGCTTGTTCACTGCAGCTGCGCTCAGAGGGGATTCTCTGAGCACAGCAAGACCACAGCTAATTGCATCAGGAGGTCAGGAGGAAGGTCTGCTAAACTGCTCCTGTTACAAACCCCACCTGCATTCTCAGAGCCCAGCTAGGTTGCTTAGAGAGCCATCATTAGCGCTGAAAAGTAAAAAGCTGCAGACAGAGTTTGCACAAGGTAAAGCAGCGAAAAATTAAAGAAACAAGAAAACTTTCTTCCCAGTAGTTGAGCTGACTTTGGAAAGCAAGACTTGTAAATATTAGAAATTGGCCATATAAATAAAATGAGCATTTTATTCACTGATTTCTTTTAGGTCAAAACACTAACACTGAATACTATCGTTTGACCACATGGATTCCAAAAGTCATGTTATTTTATTTAGCTGGATGCTTTTTATTTTATTCTTTATTAAGTCCAAAAACTTACCTTTGACTGGAGCAACAACAGATCCCAAATCCTTGAGTGCAGTACACTGGAAGGTGGTTTTGAATTTTTGACTTACTCTGTTGATTTTCTGAGTATTCTCAGCTTTACATTTCTATTAAAGATGTCTATCATTTCCATTTTATTTCTATAATTCCCAAAGCAAAAGAAACCTGTTGTGTTACAACCCACAAGGCAGGCAGGGCAATTAGGAGGAAGATATGTCACATTTTGCTGCCTTCCAGTACCCAAAGGGAGCCTACAGATAAAGGGATAGTTTTGACAAGGGCGTGGGGGAATGGCTTCAAACTGGTTTAGATGAAATATTAGGAAGAAATTCTTTGCTGTGAGGGTGGTAAGGCACTGGGAAAGGTTGCCCTGGAAGTTGTGGCTGCCTCATTCCTGGAAGTGTCCAAGGCCAGATTGGATGAGGCTCTGAGCAACCTGGGATAGTGGAAGGTGTCCCTGCCCATGGTATGGGGGTTGGAACTGGATGATCTTTAATGTCCCTTCCAACCCAAATCATTCTGGGATTCTGAGATTCTTCTCTGCTTCTTTGCAGTGGTAGCAAGAAGCCTGCTAAAGGTGAGGTCAGGGAGTTGAGTTTTGCAGTGGCAGATTCAGAGCTTTATTTTCTACCTCTTTGCATTTCACCCCTTCTAGAGATTAGCACGGGCTCAAGCCTGGCTGAGTAGTATCAGGATGAAGCAAGATAGTGGAAAAGAAGTGATTTCAGTTCATCTCAGTGGAAAAGAAGAGTTTTCATCTCATTTCACACTGGATTGTCTCCCACTTGAGCTGACATGTTAAACAGAGCTGTTTACCAGCCTGTGGTAAACTCAATTTTCACTGGGTACACAGCTCTGCAGCCAGGAGTGTCCCAGCTCCTGGGTGACTGCCTGAACCCAATCTGAGAGCACAGAGCAGGGTTCAGGCTCCCTGCCTGAATGGCAGGCGTCTGATGCCAGCCACTACAGAACTGCCCCTGTTTGGGTGGGAAGGACAGGCAGCATGAAACCATGTGGGGATTCATACCAGATTTATTCCAAAACCAAAGAGTCAAACCCATCTTTCCTGAGAAACAAGGTCCCTTCTCAAAAAAAAGAAGAGTAATTTAAGGTCAAATACTTTCAGCCTAAGCAACATGAAGTGAAGAATGGCAAAATTTGGTTGGCATCCTGTGTGGTTTACCAGCAGTGCCTGAATTTGGATTTGGGGGAGGACTGCAACGTCACCACACTGCCTGGCAGCTGAGTGACATCAGGTCACACAACGTGGGAGAATGCCACACAGAAAAGGTCATTCCCTGGGCTCCAACCCAGCCTGACCCACTTGGAAAGAGGGTTCTGTACTGGGCAGTAGCTTGTTCTGGAAAATGCCTTCTCAGGCTCAGCTTCTGTCACCCGAGCCCCTGACAGTGGCTGATGACAGGCAGGGAAGCTCTGGGCATGCACAGGTGGTAGAGAAAAACAGAGATGTCTAAAGGAAGGGGTCATTTCTTAGAAAGAGAAGAGGAACAGGTCACTCTGGGGCTGACCAGCTGGTACAGGGTGTTTTACAAGCACATGGGCTGAAGTGGCTGCTGAGATTTGCCCAGAAATGAGCTCAACCCTCTTAGCACAGCCACAGCCTCCCTTGCAGGACAACTACTCCCTCTCTTTCTTCTTTTTGGAGTATTTCCTGAGCTGCTGCAAACTAAACACAGATCCTCAGGGGCTGGTAGATGCCACCACTGTCTGGCATTGCCCCCACGACTGTAACCTGTCATATCTGTGTCCTCCCCCTGGTACAAATTGCTGTGGTCACCATGTAATAAAGCAGCTGCCAGCTCTCCATGAGACAGCTCCGTGTCCCTTGCCCATCCATGAGCCCCTTTGCAGCAACAGCAGTGAGGCTGGTTTCTGCCACAAAGCCCTGGGAGTGGTGCCAGTGCTGTCCCCAAAGTGTGGCAGCGGCGCCTGTGCCAGCACTGCCAACCCAGAAGGGTCTCACACAGCCTTGAAGTGAAAACCAACCTCCTTAGGTAGGAACTGTACTGGATTTTGCAGGAGATATCCAGGAACCCTCTGGCACCCACAGCCACTGGGAGCAGAGCTGGTGTTCCCTAGTGGTGCTGCACTGTGCCCTGCTCTCCCACCCATCCGACCACTGGAATCCAGAAGAGTTTTTTTCAGTCTTGGAGGGATTCTGCCCTGCCTCATTTGTTATTTTTGTGCCACCACAGACTTACTAAGGGATTGCATCCAAGCTAGGCTCTGTCTTATCCCCACTTAGTGAAATGCCTACCAGTTTGGACACTTGTAGACCTGATGGCCTCGCTGTTGAAAAGGCAGCTTGAAAAGGGAAACACATCCTAAATTCCCCAAGTTTTGGGGGCATAATTGAGCTTGTGAGGTCTGGTACATCCAAGGAGTGGTGTGGTTCAGTGCTCGAGCTGTAACATTCAAAGCCTGGCTTAGGGCAGGTATAGGAAATGCAGCCACCAAACCTCTGGCACTGCCCATCTTTAAAAATGCCCCGTGACTTGCTCCCCACACAAGGTGCAAGACAGGCATTGCACTTGTTAGTGAGGCAGAGAGGGAGGACACTTCAGCTTCTCACAGGGACACGTTTCTCACCCATTTGGCACCCATGAAAAGGGTGATGTCCCCTCAGGGTACCAGGCTCAGTGACCAAGCCATCAAGAAAACACATTGTCAGGTGCTGGGACCCTTAAATGAGGTACCAGCCCTGTCTGGGCCATGCAGTCTAGCACCTGCTTTCACACACAAGCACCTTCCATGTCCCCTTCCATCCCTGATGGTGGGCAGCACAGCACCTTCATCCCAGCATCCCAAATATACCTACCTTCCTTCCCCATACAGGCATTTCGTTTGGGATACTTGGCTCAAAGCTTAGGCTGCTCAAGCTGGGCTGCAGGCAAAGTCGTGCCTCTGCTGAATTCAATGCCAGATTTACCTTTGATTTCAATAGGGAGTTAATTTTGCCCTACATGGTGGTAGTTTGCTGCTTGGCTGTGACCTTGCAGAACATCAGTCAGAGCCCACCTCCATTCTCATCCCCATCCTGCTCTGACAAGCAATTGCTCTCATGCCTCAGTTTCCCCCTCTGTATCTAAAAGGAAAGGCAAGTTGAAAACGCACCTTCCCCTTCCTTATGAAGTTCTTTGATACAGAGATCTAAAATACAACACAAGAGCCAACACTGACCTTCACTTTCCTTTACTGTGTCAGACCCATTTAGTGGCTATTTATGGCAACCTGGTCATTAGCACTACAAGAACAAATTCAGCACAAAGAAAGCTTTAAACCACAGAACTGGGGTGTGCCAGGCTGTCAGAACACCATTGTACACTACTTTCCTCCTTGCCCTATCGAAAGACAAAAGCTGCATTTGATGATTGAAGACACAGAAACCAGAACAGCAACAGGAGCTCCTCCTGCAAAAAGGGAATTCTGCATTTCCTAAACCCCACATTCCTCCTTTCCTCTACCCTGCTTGATCCCCTTGGACCTATCCACAAGGGGATCAGAGCAGGATTTCTCCCCCAGCTTTCTGTTCACCTCTTGAAGCCCCTCGAGCCAGACCTGGGCTAAGCTACTCCAGCAGTGTCAGAAGAGCTTCTGGTGTGCACATTTTTTTGCTGCTTTGTTTTCAGACAAACAAGGGAGCAGGCAGAGGATGTGAGATGTGGACAGCCTCTTTGTCAGGCAGGGAGCTGCTGCCACTTGCTGGCACCCCGCTATGTACGAGTGAAAAGGTTTTTCCTTCTGCATTTCTTCCCATGGAAGATTTCAAGGGTGAAAACTCATTGGAAGGAGGTGATGCATCTCCTCCTGAGCCAGGAGGGATTTTTCATTTATGGCTTCAGGTCCTCTCATAGGTCTCTTAACACCCATGGGGCTTACTATTGCACATTTCCTTTTTTCTCTCTGTCTCTCTTCCTGGAGCAGAGCTGCTCAGTTCTGACTCTAAAGCCAGGGAAAGACCAGATGCCTTTGCCTCCCTGGAGCTCACAGACAGTGAGAACACCTGAGTTAACCAGATTTTTCATGACTCTCCTTCTGAACCAAAATCAGGCTGGAATGGGATATTCGTGTTCAGACGTGGACAACACTGAGATTGTCTCAGAGAGAAAAAGAACCTAAGAATCCTATTGTGAAAACATAACATCCTTATGTGCTTAGTTTTAATGAAAACAGTTGTGATAGCAGCTTGGTATTCCTTGAAAACATGCACAGACACCCACTAATGTATATATTAATAGTCACTACCTCATTTCTTGCCTTCTATTCCATTCCAATCCAAAATGCCCATCTGGCCTATGCTGCCAACAAACAGCAAACCAACTTCAGTCTTGATCAGTCCTGGGGATGTACTCACAGCACTGTGTAAGACATGGGTTTAGTAATATTTTCCAGCTTGGATGTGATGGAAGTGGATATCCATACCTTTCTCAGAGGCAGTATGTTGAGCAAGTAGATGCAGCAACAAGGGAAATATAAAACTGCAGAATAAGATCAGATCCTACAAACTGAGCACTTTATGAGGTATCACACCCTGTGGATGCTTGGAGGATGCCATGCAGTCCAAAAGGATCTCTTTCTCCTCTCATATTTCCTGGAACAAGAGGCTTAGAGATATTTTATGGTTGACATAGATATGCTGTAAGGAGGGGATTCATTCCTCCCAGAAAGTGCACCACATAATGTCTGGGGAACACCTTTCTGCCCAGGAGGTGAAACTGTGCTGTGGATCACGTAAGCACAAGGCAATGCCATCCTGGGAAAGCTGTGTTTATTTGTTGACTGTCAGTTTAGCTAGAGATTAGATAAAGCTTAATTAATGCAGTCCAGTTATGCTTTTGAGGTTAAATTCTTAACACACAGATAAAAATTATTACTGAAAGTCACAGGCTGACTCCAGCAGAAGCCAAGGGAAGAGAGAGCTTTTTAATCACTGACTCAAAGGGGGCTTTTTTACTAAACAAACCACGTTAGTGAGTTGCTATCAGCTCCATGCTCACAGCCTCCATTGCTTGGCAGACCAGTATCACCCTGGGAAAAGCCCCAGAAGCAATCTCTCAAACATGCCCTTTTATGACCCCAGACATCTATTTTCTACATTCATTTGCAAATATCCTGCAACATGTAGTCAGAAGGAGATCAGATGGATGGACTCAATGATCTTTTCCAACTCAAATGATTCCGTAATACTATGATTCTATAGTGGAGTTGGCCTTTTATCATTGGGAAAATGCCAACTCATTTACATTGATGTCCACGGAATACCAGTGACTTGGCAAACATCTTGCCAGAAACCTTCAGGGTCACAGTCATCTATAAATAGGTATCAGCAGCAACCTCATTCTTACCAAAAAATTTACCAAAACCTCTATATCTTCCAAGCAGATTCTGGTCAAACAAGTTAATGCATCACAATTAATGCTTCTTGCCTTTCACTCTATTTACAAACACAATGCCATCCTCTGGGTCACAGCAAATAATTCCCCTTCCTATTCTACTAATCAACTAATTCCCAATGAACCCAGAATCCAACTCTTTCCAAAGCCTTTTCAGGAGTCAAATTCCAGCCTGGTCATACCACTACAGCTGTCCAAACTTTTGGATGGTTAAGAGGCAGCCAAATAGAAAAGAAATGGACTGAAACAGGGATGGTGGCTGAGGGAAACAACAATTCTCAGCAGGAGGGGTGGCCATGTCAAGCTCCTCAGAACACCTCTAGAAACAGGACTAAATAACAAAAAAATACTTTGAAGTTTGAAAACACCTCAAGTTTATGAACCAAAGTAGCAACATGAGGGAGAAGAAGGGAGGTGGAGTAACTGAAGGCAGAAGGAGTTTGTTGAGCCCTTTCCCAAATGAAAGCAAAGCCCAGAACCCAGGGCTGAGGACAGCGAGGCAAAAGGCAGCAGAAAGGAGGTGAGCAAGAGGAGAGGCTGTGGCCAGCTGATGTCCAGAGCTACGGCCACAACGTCAACAGGAGCAAGGCCAAAATTACATTGAATCTGCAGAAGGATCATGGAAATAGCATCCCCCTGACTGAAACACCATGAGTCTGAGGGTCAGCTCCAGGCCAGCTACTGCAGCCCAGTCAGGCGCTTCCCAGGGGACGTGTTCCAGCTCATCCAGCTGACCTGACTTTGGCTCTGTCCCCGGTGATCGCGCCCAGCGCTGCGTCCAACCATCCAGCGGGGCCACAGCGCCTTTCAGCGGGACAAGGGGATCACTGGGAGAGCAGATCTGGTGCAGTGTGAGCCAGGGCTATGGGTTAGGACCTGGCAAACTGCCCCTGTTCTAACCTGGCTGCATTTGTAGATGAGGAACTGAGTGTTCAGTTCATCCTCCAGGCAGTAAGGATGGGTATTGCAAGGAGAAAAAGCGTCTGGGAAGAGGAAGGCATTCAAAATGACCCAAGGAGTCTGTCCGTGCTGTCTGTGGAGCTGGCCAAGGGAGCAGAAGTGGTGAATGGGAGACAAAATGATCAGTTAAAACATTTGTTTTACATGTTGAAGAGAAGATATGGAAGGGGAGATAAGTTACAGCATGCTAAGATTGCAAATAGTCATTTCCATTTTTCCTCTGTGACACGCACATTACCCCCTTCTGCATGTTTTCCTACATAAACAAAGAACTTTGCACCCCTCCCCCTGACTTTAATAACTTTTGAACTTACTGGCCAATTTTGACTGAATTTATTAGGAGGCAATGATATCAAAGATACCATTCCTGTAAGAGTTTCTCAGGACACACAAAGAAGAAAAATTTTCCTATTTCAGAGACCAATTTTCTAAGCAACAGAGAATCCATGGGTGCACAAACCTCTGCAGGGGTGAGAAAGAAAGAGGATGAGTGAGGTGTCCAAACACCAGCAACAGCTCTGGCCAAGCTCTCTTGATTGAGGCCAATCAAGCACTAGACACAGTATGGTGCTGGTAATTCTTTGGAAGACATTCCACTTGCAATGGCAAAAAACAAGCTCCTTTTTTTCTTGCATGTGTGCCACAGATTTCGAGTTATGCCCTCAGGTTAGGTTTGTGCTTGTGCTAAAGTTGGGTGAGCACCCCTAACCACCCAGCTCTCTCGTCCTCTTCCTTCCTCACCCCTGCACAGGCCTGTGCACCCACGGATTCTCTGTTCCTTGGAAAATGGTGACTTTATACTGGTCTCTCAAATAGGATAAATTCTCTTATTTGCCCGGCCAGGGCAAATATGGGAATGAAATTGTCTTTGATATCCTTGTTTCTCACTGCCCTCCCTCTCTCCCTGGGGGCAGAGCCCTCTCCTGCCTCCAAAGCACAAGTGTCCGGGAGGCCATTTGGCATCCCTCCTGCTTTTTGGCTGTACATAGGCACTGCTGAAAACCAACCTGCATAAACCACTGGGATAGGAATGGAAAGCGTAACAGAATGATCATGGTCCTGGTAGGAGGCCAAATGCTAACAGTGCAGAAGCCTGTATGGGTTTGTTAACCTACTAAAATAACATAACTCTTGCCCTACCAGCACATTCATACGTGGCTTCTGCCACAACAGGTCAGTAAAGATTTATTTACCAGGCCTGCAGTACAAAATGCTGGCTGGATCCTGCTGGGAATCTGCAGAAAAATGCAGTAAACAGCAACAAACTCTTTGGTGCTTCTCCTTTTGCTGAAAGCGAAGCCTCCAACGGTGGCTATAAATCTTTTGCTGCCACTTGCAGAGGGTCCTTACTAATTACAGCGTCAGCACGTCTTGTGCCAGTTGTAGGTCTTTGGGATAGCCTAGAAAAGGAGCAGAAATAGTTTTGCAACGAAGGCAGGCTCAAAGAATGAATGTCTCAGCAGTGATCTCTCCACTGCTCTGGCAGCAGCACTAGGAAACTAAGGATCACAATGCAGAGAACAAGGATGTTAATTCGGCCTAAATAACAGACCACGTTTCCTCTACCCGGCTGTTCTGGGGAGCTAATTACACAGACTCCCAAATCAAAGAAATATAAAACAGTCTGCAAATGACTGCAATGTTGATGTGTTGGCAGTCCAAACCGTGACATATGGTCCTTCAGTTTGCCATCCTAGAGAACAAGCTCACGAGCAACCCTCGTTACGCAAAATTATGTCATAAATAACAGAAAGAGGCTGACTTTAGAAATGAGCTTGAGGTGACCTCCCACCTTAGCCCCACGAGAGACAGAGGTGCTGCCAGCCTGGTCATAGGTCCCCAAATGTACCTCCCTTGAGGGGGAAGGAAGGTGAATCATATCCAGGCAGGATCCCAGCTCAGTCAATACCCACACACAAACATTGCACTCAGGTCACAAAGTCCAAGATTTCGGCACCAACACTGGCTGGACATGCGTGTGCCACCAGCCCTGCTCTGGGACTGCTCCACAGCTGTGTGCCAGTCCCTGAGGTGCTCATCAGCAAGATCTGGATCTTGAGGTCATCACTGGACCCCCATCATGGACCTCATGGAGTGAGGGACACCTGCACACAGCAGGAGGGGGAGGGATGAGACACCAGCACGCCAAGGGCTTTCCCACGCCCTCACCCACAGCAGCCCGTGCAGGTTCCTCACTCCAGTCCCAGCCGAGGAGGTGAGCATCGCTCCCAGTGCCACAGGGCTTGGGCCATTCCCAAAAGGGAGACCCTCCTCTCTCCTCCTCCTCCTTCATGCTGCCCTTGTGTCAGAGACTGGAAAGATTGATACCTTGAGACATTTTGGGGTGCAGGTGTGTGGGGCAGGGGCAGGTGGGGCCTTGCCCTGGCGGGGCAGTGCCCTGCTCCACACACCCCACCCCTCTGGAACTTGCATCCCAGCCCTGCAGTGGTGCCAGTCAAGGGCACCATGGAGGCAATGCTCCACGCCTGCCCCTGGAGCCCCTGACCCAGCTCCTGAATGGCCAAATGACTGGAATCCCCACCTGGGAGAAGGGCCCATGAAGGCCAAGAGGTATTTAAGGCTGAACTCGAGGCCATCATGTTTATCTAGATCTTACCTCTCCTTGGAGTCTCTATCATCGCTGGAGCCCAGGAGTTGGTAGCTATATGTGTGCTTTTCTATATCTTTCCTGTCTCTCTCTCTTTCTCCTTCTTCTTCTAATTCCCTCTTCTTGGAATATTTTGAGTAACTTAAAATCAAACGGGCTTAAAGTTCGCTAAGTTGAACGTGCCAAGTTAATGTGAGAAGTGTTTTATGTTGATTGAATGTTGTACTAAACCTTTTGCCAAACATTCACTGATTTTCTGAAGTTTGTCAGTAAAGTCCTTTGTGTTGTTTTGACCTCTTGAGAATATCTCATTGGTATTTCTCCTGTGCATCCAACTCAGAGTACACAAACCACTGTAAGCCCTTTTAAAAGGCTCATCAAGCTGGCTGACTGGGGCCTTACACCTTGCCTGAGCATTTCCTCTTCCTCCACTCCAGCAGTGCCTCACTTCCTACCTTTGTAACCTGACCCAGTGTCACCACCCCACCTCAGCCCCTGCTCAGCCCCCCAGGTCACTCTCTATCCCTCATGGACACTCCAGCACTAGTCCAGCAGAACCTCTGAGCACCAGACCTGTGCTCCTCCCTGGCAAGCAGAGAAGTGATTTTCCTTGTGCAAAAGGTTAAGGACAGAGCTGATTTATTTTCTCCTTGCCCTCAGGGATACAAAGTCCAGCTGCACAGAGCAGCATCCCTGCGTCAAGTGGCTCAGGGCACTGAGATCAAGGCTTTGGCCCAGAAGACAGGTAACCCTGGCTCCCTTGCCTGCATCCTCAATCCACTCTCCTCCTGCCCCTCAGGACTGCAGGGCAGGAGGAACAGGCAAGAAAGAGTGTGCTGTCCACTGCTTCTCCCTTAAGGTCATAGTTTTGAACTTGTAGCTCAGAATGGATAATTTTTATGTACGCAGCATCTGCCCTGGACACTGTGGACTTCATTAGTCCACAAAAGGCTAAATAGGCACAGTACCTTTGCACTTGCCTGCCTTATTGCACACTAAAATCCCAAATTCTGGTGTGCTGAGGGGCTGTTGGTTGCCTTGCTCTCATCCTGACTGTGTTTGGGCTTCCAATGGGCAAATGTAACTCTGGTAAGGGAGTAGAGGAAAGCTCAGAGAGGCCACGGGAGCATTGTGCCTCTTTGGAAGGAGACAGCAGATAAACAGGATTAAGGAATTTTGCACAGTTCAACCTGCCAGTTTCTGTGAAGAGGAAATGTAGGCAGTGCCTGCAGCCCTGATTCAGAGGAGAAGCCTTTGAAATGCCTGCCAGGCAAAACGTGTTAAGATACATGCTGCTTTTCCTCTGTAGCAGGGCGCAGTGCAGGGAACAGCCCTCCCTCTGTGGAGCCCACCCGGCACCAGGCACAGTCTGTGGTGCTTAGGCAGTTTTCAAGAGTCCTGGGAGCCAAGCAAAGTAGTCCTGATTCTGAGTCACAGGCTGGTGCTGGTGCTGGGATTCAAACAGGGAGATCCCCTGCAAGATGTTCTGTTCTGGGCCAGACCAAAACAATTCACTAAGAATTAGTTTCCCAGGAAGACCTTAATTATTTTCACCTCTTTTTTGTTGTTGTTGTTGAAAAGTGCTGAAAACTGAAATATTTGAAATGGGGCTGGTTGTATTTGGGGTTTTCTTTAGGGGAAGGGGCTGGATTTGGGGTTATGTCTAGAGAAAGTGTTTGGACTTTCAGGTGAAACTGACTCATTCTGATACCCAGTCTTACAGCAGGTATATTCTGCTATGCCCTGTAGGAATGCAGTATTAGAGGGGCCACCCTGACATCACATACCTCTGGCCTCCACAGTACTGTCCCCCAAGAGGAGAGATACACCTGTAACTCACCATTGCCCAGGGACAAGAGGAGCTGCCAGTGTCTCTCCCCAAAACCAGAGCTGTACATACCCTCTCCTCACTCCTGGTCATGACACCGAAGGATGAGCACTGATTTTTGTGAGCTCTCTGTAAGCCAGCATACAGTGGGAGCTCTGCTCATTAAACCCAAGGGAAAGATATTGGGAGAAAAGGCAGGATCATTGGAAAAATAAGTAGCTGCTGTGTGATCAGCTCCATGGAGGGCCATACCAGCCTGTACGGTGTCACTGGCCTGCCATGTTCTTTACCATTGGTGGTTCTGCCTTTTTGCCTCTCAGGTTTGGCTGGGAATGCAGCAGAGAGCCAGGTTTGGGCAGTTCAGTGGAGATGGGGAGAGAAGGGAGAAGAAAATCAGGGCAGAAACCAGCACAGCCCAAGCATTCCCTGTGGCACGGGGACAACAGCAGCATCCTTAACCCACTGGGGTGGGACTGAGGCAACCAATGTGAGGAGGTTGGTGTAAGATATTGGAGATTTCCTGAGTGCCCAGGGTGCTCACAGAGGCTTTGGCTGTGTCTCTACAAGCAAAGGGAGTGGGGCAGCCCTTGGGCAGGTGCCAGCGATGGAAGGTGAGGCTGGTGTTTCTCAACGGGAGCTCCACGTTGGGTAACCCGGTCCCATCTTTGCAAGAAGTCTGCACTCCTGGAGTATTGTATTTCTAACCAAGTCCATCAAAAATGAAGAAAAATCTAAGCTTCTCATCATTTTAAAAATTTTATTTTTAGGGTTTGTTTAATTATTTATTTGCAAGTAGCGATTCAGAAAAGTTTTTCCAAAGTTGGTCTGGACAACATGCTGTTGAAACTTCCTCTTCTCGGGCACAAGGGGCACCCACCACTAGCAAATTATAAGGAACTGAGTGAGGAGTCATGTCTGGTTTCCCTGCATCTAACCGGAATTTTCTCTCTTTCACATCGTATCGTATTTGTTCTGTCCCTCAGGGTACTCCTGTCCTTGGATGAGGTTTTAGTGGGGCTGTTAAATCCTGTTTGGATGGACTTCCAGACAGCCCAGATAGCTGAAAGCTCGGCTGCACAGAATGCAGGACAGGACTGTTGGGATGTGGAGCAGGCATGGGGAGAAGCTGCTTCTCCAGACGAGGTCCCAGCTGTGTTGTGCAGGTTTTCAGAGCAGCCCACTCCTCCCCTGCTTTGCTGGGCTTGGGGGGCTGTGGGAAATCTGCTTTTTTGGCCCATTCTGCAGAGCCCTATGTCCAGCTTCACAGTCCAGCCACTCCAGACCTGTTGGCACTGAGGAGCCCGCAGGAGCAAAGCTGAATCGGCAAGAGAAGATGTAAGTATGGAAGATTTGTCAAAGAAATGTTTTAAAAAATATCAAATATCCCACAGCAGTCCAAAGTAATAGCTCAGCTGCTAAAAAGGTGGAATTAAATAGGTCAGGCTGTAGAGATGTGCCACTCCATGCCAGCAAAAGGAACCAACTTCTCATCTGTTAGATTGTTTCATCCTTTGCTGTTCCAAGAATCCATCTCTCTGCTAGTAATGATGTCAAATAAATCTTCACTAAAATGTAAAAATGTTTATGATTATATGTACTGACCCATTCCTTTATTAAATGAGGACAACAGGATGATGCCTTGATATTTACTAATGGGTTACTCCCATCTAACCTTTTCTTGTTCATCCAGATCATCTGTTTTCATTTCACCATTCAATGGCTGCCAATAAAATTAAGTCAATTAAATTAAAGGTCTATTATGTTCTTTCAAATCAGGCTGAGGCCCTTTTTCTTTCCCCAGTCAGTCAATGCTCTGAGAAGATTTTTGATAGGGCAGCTGGGAAATCTGGAGCAGATTCTCCTCTGCTGGAAATTGGTTTAGCTTTTCAGAAATCAATAGAGAGGCATCAGCTTACCCCAGCTGAGGGCCTGAGCCCTGATGTGTAGGAATAAACCTCAAGCCTGTCTTTGGGCCAAGATTTAGATCTGGAATCTCTCCCTCATGCAATCTCAAAGACCTTGTCTGCTTCTCAAAGTGTTAGAAGTTTCTTAGAACATATATGGTGCACTTACACCATCACCTCTTCCCTATGGAAATACCCCTAGCCCCGTATAAAAATGACCTTTTATATTTAACTTTAAATGTGAGCTATTGCCAAGAGGCATAAGTGAAATTGATAAAAGACTCTAATGTCGTATACTAGAGTCTGCATGAAGCTGTCTGCTTTCGTTTTCTGATATTAAAACAGTGTATTGTGGTTTTTTCCAGTGTAGATAAAACCTTAACATCTCATTCAGTGATTACTAAAATAAAAAAAGCAAACCAAGGAGGAATGTTCTACATCCTAACAAAATCCTAAAGACTGCAGATCTTTTCTGCAAAATTCTTATCAGGCTAGTGAAAATGTCAAGCATAAACCTAACCAAGGCACCATCACCTTGCTTGGGTGACAATCTTGAATGCTTTTTTCAACTTTTAAGATGTGAGCCTCCTTCAACGCTTTGAATGCTTTGTCAGAAGTCATCTGTAAACTCCTAACTCATCATCTCAGTGCTGCTATTGTATTTGAAGCCCCAGCCCTCTGTTAGAAATCATCTCAAAGGTCTGCAAAGTAGAAAGTGCAAAGCAGAAAGTGTTTTGTCTTCCTGCAGACTTGGTGGCAAAGTTAGCACAATCCCCACCAAACTCTGCTGTGAAAGGAAGGCAAATAAAGACCTGGAAGAGCTCCTTCACAGAGGCTGAGAGAAGAGACAATGTTTACCCAAAAACCGTAAAGCAAACTCGGGAATTAAGGCTGAGCAGCTTTGTATGTGTGAGAGACTTTGTAAGCAAAGCTTTATTTAACTCTCTGCTGTCACGAATTCAAACAGAGAAACGGCTCCTAACCCTAATTAACTCAAAATGTTTGACATCTTAGGAAAGCTTTGAAGCACAGAAGGGCTTTCTATCAGCCAAACTTACAGTGCAGACCAAAAGTTTCCCTATTCAAATGTCAAAGTTTTTCAGTTTGCATCAGGCATCATATAAACTACAAGCAACCTCACACAAGAGCCAGCAACCTTTTTGGCTCCTAAAGCACATTTTTCTAGGATAAAAGCTTTAAAGTGATTTACGGATTTCTAACTGCAAGCAGAAAATCCCAACTTCTTCTCAGACCCAAGGGGTGTGAAAATGAGTGCAAGAGCTACGGTCACACGGTGAAAAGGCAAAGCAAGAATGTCCCTTGCATGGTGTTGCAAGAGGGGTAGGAGAAGAGAACAAGGTCAGACCTTCCTCTGAGCTGATCTCTCTGCCACTGGGCAGAGGATGGATCAGAGAGAACCCAAATTGCTACTACTGCTCAGGCTAGTGATTGCCTAAGGATAGAAAGTTGAACCCACTTTCCTCAAAGGATCTTGCCATTCGTTTGTGCGGTTCCAACTCTAAATGGTCTCTGAAATGATGCAAACAAGATCTGGTTGCTCGTTGCCTGTTAATGACCCCGCTGCTGTGCAGCTCCATCAGCTCTGTGCAGAGCTCATTTCTGCTGAACGATCACAACTCAGCGGCTGGAAACCCAGAGATCATCAATTTCAAGAACTGCAAAGGTGAGCTTCCTCCCGGGAGACCCACACCCCTCCTGCAATTGTCAAACTGCGTTGGGGTAAAAGTGATGCAAATGAAGAGAACCCTTACTTGGCAATTTATGTGCTGTATCAGGAAAACGTTATCACCTCTGACATATCAGCGGGATTCTGTGTTTACTGACACCTTTGCAACACAACAGGGATTTTGGTGAAATCCTCGGGTAATGATTGCATCAGGAGAGTTGCACCACTGAAAAAGAATTACAGCACTTTCCATCTGTGCTGCCCATTAGATACCAGTGTTGATGACTTCCATGGGGTTATCCCTGAGTAGAAGAGAAGCAGGAGAACTCAGATTTCTGCATTTCGTCAGGTGAAGCTGAGAGCCACAGCCAGGAGAGCTTGTGTTGGTGAGAGAGAAAGGGAAAGGGATGCTTATAGCTGACGTGCTCACAGAAGGAGCAGGGTTTGACCAACAGAAGCAGCAGGAAAACGACTTCTCCATCTCCAGACACGCATCATGTCTATAACTCACTGACAATGGTGGTTTTTAACAGGAAGGAGAAGAATAAAAGCAAGAATAAACACTCTGAACAAGATAATCTGAGTTTGTATACAGCAACCTTTGCAATACATCTACTTTTTCCTTAAAGAAAGATCTTTCTTTAAATCTTTAGACCAAGGTGCCCCCATGAGAGTTAGAGCTTCTTTTGACCAAAACTGAAGTGCTGCTGTGATAAGGATTAGCCTTATCAGCCTGAGGGCTGTGGAAGAAAGTGCACCAGGCTCAGGGTAGGGGAGGGTGCTGGAAGGGTTTGTAAACATCTGGGACATCTGGGCTGCTGAGTCACACGTGCAGAGAGAGCCTGTGCTGCAGGCAATGGCCAGATGGCAAAAGAACACCAGAAAAGCTGTGTCCCATGTGCCTCTCATACAGGGCATGGGATTTGAGAGTGCAGTACAGGAAATCTGTGTTGAAAGGGGTGGCTGAGGGGCTTGGCACTCACTGATGGGGAAGGGGTGTCATTGCTAGGAACAGCAGAGGAGTGTGGTTCCCGTGCAGGATGAGGCACCAGCAGTGGGTCCCACCCATGGCAGCTGGGCACCCCTGGGGGGACCTGTCCCCCCCCCAGGCAGCACCCCACATTTGCTGAGGAAAGATCCTGCATGGATCTGGTATCCCTGGGCTCTCCACTGGGCTCTCTTCAGGCCAGAGCTGCCAAGGAGGTCAGAGCTCTGCCTTGGCTGCTCTCCCCAGGCTCAGTCTGGGCCCTGCTGCATCTGCCTCCAAGCACCTCTGTGTAGGGAAGGGAGCACTCTCACTGCAAGCTTTCCCCTGGAAGAGCAGAAATTCACCAGCAGCTCTCAGCAGGAAAGAAAATTGTAAGAAAAAAGAGCGATGAGATAACACGTGGAGGGTGATGGACAACAGTGAGAGAGAGAAGCAGTTGTTTGTTAGTCTGATTTATTGAGCAGGGATTTTTTGCAATATCCATGGTGCAGTGATGAAGCTCTCGTGGTGCTGATGTGTCCAAGCCCAGTTCTGACAGCCTGGGAGTTCCTGTGTCACAGGTCCTCACTTTGCTTCCCTGCCAGGTAGACTGGACACCTGGAGTGCTTTTCTTTCCCCTCCTCTTGTCTGCTAGTGGAGAGTGGAATTTCATTTCATTAATCTAGGAGCAAAAGCCACGAGAACAAAAAGCAAATATTCTAAGACTGACAAAATCATAAGAGCTGGTAGCACTGCCTGGATTTGTCTGTTCAATACTCATTCTAGAATAGTTAGAAGAGACTTAACCAGCCCACTGGCACAGACAGGGACACATGGTGCCTTGTAAAACTCAGGGCAGAGAACAAAATGAAAAGGTAGTTCAGCCCAGCTCCCTGCAGACACAGAATTTCAGTGTGAGAGTCTTGTGGATCCAGTCTCTCTCTGTGAATGCCTGTGTTCCCTGCTGTGTCCCCACATCCCTGCAGATTTCAGCACAAACAGGTACTCCTTGAGCCTTCTACCAAACTGTAGGGTAAACAAAGTCCATATGACAAGAGCCTGAATTAAGAAAAAGAGCTGACCAACTCCAAGTCAGTGTGTCTAGACTGTCCAGTCAGTGCTGCAGACCAGCTTTGATTCCCACAGCTTCTGGAATTCCAGTGGTGAGAAGAATTTTGTGGTGTAAACTTGTCCTTATTTCACTCACAGTTCTCTCTGGCTCTCCTGGGACTTGTTTAATATAACATGATCATCCCAGTGTCACCACAGTAAGGACCTGTGGGCCACATCCTGTGTTCCTCAGGCACTTGGTACTTTCAGGGCTACAGAAATACCCACTCCAAGGCTGACAACTCAAACAAAAAGTTAAAGATGCCCTTTCAGACAAATTTCATGGTTGGACTTTGAGTCTTCTCTCAGGCCCAAAACTTCAGAGCTAGTCCCCCATGGTTTCAAGGAGAGCAACACTTTGCATTTTCCCTCCAGGCAGCCACTTATTAAAAATGCCAAGACAAGCAACTTTCCAGAGAATCCCATTTCTGCCTGCTGAAGGACAGCTGTGCTAACCAGGCACCAGTCAGACCAAGCCTAACATCTGGCAGCATCTACCTGGGTCTCCTCTCTCTCACTCCAGTCTGGTTAGAAAGCATGGGGAGAGGCTTGACTGATGCAAAACTGTAGGAAACAAGGTGTTCTGAGACATGGTGGGTATGGTAACACGGAACCTGTGCAGGACAGAAACAAAGCCATTTCTTTTTACAAGAACCAGGAGCAACACACCACCGACCCCGGGAAATGGGAGTGAGACACATCTGACAGAGCTGGGTGAAACATTGCATCAACCAAGACAACCCCAACAAGTCAGTGGGTAAACAGAACAGCTTTTTCTCTGTCCATACACACACACACATCTATATGTGCAGATGCACATGTGCCACTATGTGTATTCAGGTAGAAGCATTATTCATAGAGAGGTTAATTCCAAGCTGATAATGCCCATTAGTGCAAGGCATAACCAGCAATCTGGAAACATTCAGAAGTGTTTCCTTCTGTGGGTATAGAGCAGCTGAATTGGATTGTAGAGGCAGCAGTGGCTCTCCTCAGAGATCCTCAGAAGGCAGGCTGGTGCCTCTACCTCCCCACATACCTTTCATCACAAGTCAGAGTTAGGCTCCAAGGAAGATTTGCTGCCTTATCACCTCCTCCTGCCCCTTTCACTGGCATTTACATCATCCTGAATCTGGCCTGGCTCATTTAAACAAAACCATAAAAAAAATACCCCTACATTTTCCTAATTACAAATGGATTTAGAGAGCCTAGTGCAGCAAAAGGCAAAGTAAAATTCACTTGCCTGACAAGCACAATCTCGTTGATGGAAACCAAAAGACCTATGCCAAGGGAAACTTTAATAGTCACCTGGAAAAAACATTAACTTGAGTTACATCTATTTTCTAATGGCATATTGTGTATGTAACAAAACACCCACAAATAATTTTGGGACCAGGGATGTTCCCCCTTCCAATTGTTTTCATCATGGGGGCCAACAGGGCTCTTACGTGCGCTTTCGACTGCCGCGGTGAAAAATGTGTTCCCTGTTTGTTCTTGTTCTGCCTCTGCAGGAAATCAGAGACTCTGGCTTCCTGTAGGCTACAGATGCTTTATTCTTTGTATTCCCCAAATAGGAAGTCCTGGGGTCACTCTGCCAAATATATGGAAACTTAATTTCATTTCAACACAGGATTAATCACTAGGAAGTGTCAGGACATTGATGGGCTGATAACAAGACAGTTACAGCAGAAACCTTTTATGGGCACCAGGGTCACAGCATTTGGCAGCAGACATGGAGCTCTGAGTCTCCCCTCGAATGGGGAAGGAAGGCTACCTGATGGGAATTAATGCCGGCAATTGTAATAGCAGTGTTTGTTTAATGCCCTGTAAACCTCACCAAACTTTCAAGCCTTTTCATATTTTGAGAGGAAGGTAAACTGTTTTTGATGACTAACCCCTGTTTTTGATGACTAAGCTCTGTGTTTTCACTCTACAAATCAAAACAGTCTGCAATAAACATCCTCTCCTTACCACAGCCTGGCAATGGCACAACTCCACTCAGTTCAAGGAAAGGCTTCTGATTTGCACCTTTGGAATCATGGAATCATTAAGGTTGAAAAAGACCTTTAAAGTCATCAAGTCCAACCATCAACCCAGCGCTGCCAAGTCCACCACTAAATCATGTTCCTAAGCACCACGTGTTTTAACACTTCCAGAGATAGTGATTCCAACACTTCCCTGGACAGTCTGTTCCAATGCCTGGCCACCCTTCCACAGTGGATGAATTTTTCCTCATATCCAATCTAAACTTCCTGGTGCAACTTGAGGCCATTCCTTCTCACCCTGTCCCTTGTTACCTGGAAGTCATAGATCAGTCCCCTATTGCCACTGCATGTCAGAGGGGGTCCAGGCTAATGGATAAAACAGGATCACTGGAAAAGTCAAATTTAAATCCAGGAGCAATTAAATGGAGTTCCACCAAGTGTGCTCAGACTTTCTGTTTAAGCACAGCCCATACCACACTGCTATAAAGTTAACAACTATTATTATTCCCACTATAAAGGTGGGAAAAGTGAGGTACAAAGACTGAGAGCTTGATCTGTGCCCACAGAGTTGTGGTCTTTGTCAGCACTCAGGGACTGACACCATCAATCACAGAATTTATGAATTGTAGAATGGTTTGGGTTGAAAAGAACCTTAAAGATCACCCAAATTCCAGGCCCCCTGCTATGGGCAGGGACATCTTCCACTATCTCACATTGCTCAGAGCCCCATTCAAATTGGCCTTGAACACTTCCAGGGATGGGGCATCCACAACATCTGGACCAGGGCTTTCATAAATATTATGTCATCTCCTGCAACAGAGGAAGAGATATGTCTAAATTACAGGACTTTGTGAAGATAACATGCTTCTAAAAGCACCTTCAATTCAGCATTTTCTACAATGAGTAAACAGTGAGTGAGGACTGTTCTTCACAGAAATGAAGATCCCCTTCACAGAGACCAGCAGGCACATGGTGCCCCACCCAAACTGCTCTTGTGCAGTGTGCAAAGGGAGTTGTCACCTCCTCCCCTCTGAAAACACACTGCAGCAAGTGAGTATTTCAAGTTCTACCCTTTCTGAGCTTGTGTGACGTCTGCTATGGGAAAGCTGTCAGGTCAGCCCATTGTGCTTTGTGTGCATCCTTCACCTCTACTCTCTGAGACTGGAGAGGAGAAAACCCGGGTGTGTAGAGGGATGAGATGTGATCACCCAGTGCCATCACCCTTCCCACACCAGCAGAGCTGAGAGGCTCACCAAGGTCCTGAGCCACCTCACAGGCCCTTTCACCAGGCAGATCCAACACCACAAAAATATCCCTTGATGAGCAGGATTAAAATATCAACACTTTGCCCTGGGAATAAACTGCTGGATGCACAGCTGGTGGGGAGGGAAGTCTTGGGGCAGGAGTGCACCAGTTTTCTGCCTGAACTCAGCTCTGCAGAGCTCCCCTCTCCTTGTAATTAATCCCCGCCTCATTCAGTGATGTAGAGTGGACATTCACCTAAACCCATTAATAAGCTAAGGGATTTGAGCATGAGTTTAATATTAAATTCACAGTTAAACGTTCTGCTGGATGGAAATGGAGCAGAAATTGGCTTATGTGCTTTGCTGAGTAGGAACAGCTTGCAGCAGTTCAGCATCAGTAGCAGAGGGAGATTACTCTGTGAGGATGATTCACTCCACTCAAGCCCAGACAACCCCAAGCTCCACCAGCCACATCCCACCCTGCCTGTAAAGAGACTTGAGAACATGAGAGGCTTGAATTGAGCAATGATGCATATGATGAGTGCTGCCAGAAGACACCCAGGATGTGAGAACAACAAATGCAGAAAGGTTCACTGCAGAGCATCTCTCCCTTGGGGATCTGCAGGAACCTGCAGAAAAGCTGCACGAGGGGAGCAGTGACCTTATCGAACTGATGTGCAGCAACTGAGTCAAACCACCAGCACTTCAGCCAGCTCCATTTAGGAGCACTTGTCTATACTACAAAGCCTTCACCAGCAGCTAAATTGGCTGATTTATGTCAGAAAACTCAGCTTATACTTGGAGGGGGGCGATTTGGAAGATTTATCTTAATGTTCTCCCTGAATAAAATAAAGCTGTGTTCTTCTGCTGGTCTAAATTCTGCTTACTCTGCTTACTTTCCTGATCTACCTAACCTAGTTTGGGAAATAATCTCTTTAGCCCAGAAAAATGTCAGCTTGGGTGAGGAGACCGATGCAGTGGCAAACATAAAGAGGCAGGAGGAAAAAAAAAGAGGACAAGAGGCAGGAAATTTGGGATAAAACACAGGCAAGGAAAACAGGCAAGGAAACGCTTCCTAATGGTAAATCATTTTTGTTAAAGGCAAAACCCAAAGGAAAAAGAACTAAGCAACTTATCACAGAAACAGTCATGCTAAAAGCCTGTCACAGACAGAGTTTACATTAATGGATAAATAAGACATCAAGAAAGGTGTAAAATATTGCCCTGAAGGACATGTCCTTTACAGAAATGACTGGGCTCTGGAGGGCAGAGCAATTGGGGATGAGAAGGAAATAGTGAGTCCTAAATCATGGAATCATAGAACAGCGACCACTGGAAAAGACCTCTGAGATCATCAAGTCCAACCCAGCATCGCCAAGGCCACCACTAACCCATGTCCCCAGCCACCACATCTACACATCCTTTAAATACCTCCAGGGATGGTGACTCCACCACTTCCCTGGGCAGCCTGCTCCAATGCTTGACCATCAAGAAAATTTTCCTAACATCCAACCTAAACTTCCCCCTGGCACAACCTGAGATCATTTCCTCTCCTGTCATTTGTTACTTGGGAGATGAGACTGACCCCCACCTGGCCACAGCCTCCTGTCAGGGAGTTGTGGAGAGTGAGAAGATTCCCCCTGAGCCTCCTTTTCTCCAGACTAAACACCCCCAGCTCCTTCAGCACTTCCTGATCAGACCTGTGCTCCAGACCCTTCCCCACCTCCACTGCCCTCCTCTGGACATGCTCCAGCCCCTCAGTGCCTGAGGAACATTCCTGCCCAACTTAGGATCAGCTGCAGACTGACTGAGGGTGCCTCAATCCCCTCATCCAGACAATAAAGATATGGAACAGAACTGGTCCCAGCACTGAGCCCCAGGGAATCCTGCTCATGCCTGGTCACCAGCTGGATGTATCTCCATTTCCACCACCTCTGGACCTGGCCATCCAGCCAGTTTTTAGCCCAGCAAAGAGTGCACCTTCCCAAGCCATGAGCAGCCAGTTTCTTCAGGAGAATGCTGTGGGAAATGGCATCAAAGTCTTTACTGAAGTCCAGGTATCCACAGCCTTTCCCTCACCTGCTAAGCAGGTCACCTGGTCACAGAAGATCAGGTTTGTCAAGCAGGACCTGCCTTTCCCAAATGCATGCCAGCTGGACCTGATCCCCTGGTTGTCCTCCATGTGCCACATGATGGCACTTGGGATGACTTGCCTCATGACCTTCCCCAGCACCAAGGTCAGGCTGACACACCTGTATTTCCCAGGATCCTCCTTCTGGTCCTCCTTTTATCTGGATGGCACATTTACTGACTTCCAGTCAACTGGGGCTTCTTCAGCTAACCAGAACTGCTGGTAAATGATGGGAAGTGGCTAGGAAAATTCCCTCAGCACCCTTGGATGAATCCTGTACAGACTTGTGTATGCCTGCATGGCTTGTACTAGGTTACTGATGATTTCCCCTTGGATTTTGGGTCTTCATGCTGCTCCCTGTCCCTGTCTTCCAACTCAGGGTACCCAGAACACAACTGGTCTTACTACAAAAGACTGAGGCAAAGAAGGCATTAAGTATTTCAGCCTTTGTCACTATGCTTCCCTCCACCTCCAGGAAAGGATGGAGATTCTCCTTGGCCCTCCTTTGGTTGCTAATGTATTTATAGAAACAACTGTTATTGTCTTTCCCAGCAGTACACAGGTTAAGTTCTATTTGGGCTTTGGCCTTTCTGATTTTCTCCCTGCATGACTTCACAATATCCTTGTAGTCCTCCTGAGTTGCTTGCACCTTCTTCCAAGAGTCATAAATGCTCCTTTATTCCCTGAGTTCCAGCCAAAGCTCTCTGCTCAGCCAGGCCAGTCCTTCTCCCCCTCTGTCTTATCTTTTGGCAGATGGGGATGGATGGTCTGCTCTTGCTGTGCCTTTAGGATTTCCTTCTTAAGGATCTCCAGCCTTCCTGGGCCTCTTTGACTTCAGGACTGCCTCCCAAGGGACTCTGCCAACCAGACTCCTAAACAGGCCCGAGCCTGCCCTCTGGAAGTCCAAGGCGGCTTTTCTGCTGATCCCACTCCCTACTTCTCCAAGAACTGAAAACTCTACTATTTCATGGTTGTGATTAAAGGATCCTGCTGAGATTTGTTGAGCACTGTTTGCAGTACTTAAAGTCCTAACTGAAATAGCCCCCAGAAAGTGCAAGTGGGCTCCAGCCAACCTCTGAGCCAGCCAGCTGGAGCTGTGGTGAGCAGGAATCTCCTGAGCACAGGAACTGGCACCAGTGAGGTGCCTTCAGGGCCAGACCAAGCCTTGAGGGAAGGCTGTTCTTGCAACTTCACTGACCTCTTTGTGCAGCTGTGCAGAGCTGGGGTCAGGGAAAGGGGCAAGGGGTCCAGCCAGCAGGGGATATTCTGAGAATAAGATGACCAGTGAGCAAGAATTGCATTTCACAGAAAAAAAAGAAAAAAAAAAAAGGATTTCAACACTTGTTCCCCACTCCAGGAGGAATTCAATTTGGGATAGTCCCAACATGAGGAGAGGAGGGAGGAGAAGGGAGTGGGGGAAAGGATGAGGGGGAAACACGGAGAAAGCTGGAGAGGAGTGCCTGAGGAGCTTGGGCTGGGGCAAAGCCAGCATGTCTGAGGTCAGACGTGGGGAGCACTTAATCCTCAGCAGGGCTGCTCACTTCCTCACTGTTTTAAAAAAATACATCTATTTACAGGACCTCTCAAGGGAAGGGAAGTTCTGTGAATCAGTGTCTGACTATTAGCTGCTGACCCAGATGAAGGCATTAGCAACTTGGAGTGCCCCTTTCACGTCGGCTCCCCAGGCATCCTGTGAGCTGTGTGCCATTAGAGCCAACCTCACCTGACCTTGCATCACTGCCACGTTGACACAGCACAAGTAATGTCACTTATGGACCTCAGCTGACCTCAGGGGCCTTTGCTTCCTGCCTTGAACCTCTTCTTTCAAGGTCCTCAGTGTGCAAAATCTTTCAGCTTCACATTAGAAAACTCCTCAGAAGGATGTATTTTCTCTCTGTGCCTCACTGTCCTTGGAGCATCTCACAGCAACCAAGTTAGAATCATAAACCCATAGAATGGTTTGGGTTGGAAGGGACCCTAAAGATCATCCAGTTCCAGCCCCTGCCATGGGCAGGGACACCTTCCATTATCCCAGGTTGCTCAGAGCCCCTGGCCTTGGAGACTTCCAGGGATGGGGCAGCCCCAGCTTCTCTGGGCAACCTCTGCCAGGGCCTCACCACCCTCACAGGGCAGAATTTCTTCCCAACATCTAATCTAAACCTACTCTCTTTCAGTTTAAAGTTCCTACTCTCTTTCAGTTTGAAGTTCCCCAAGGTCCCTTTCATCACATAATTGCTCTGCAGAGCACCCCAAAACACATCCTACCAGTTTCCAAGACCTATGGATTGCTGAAGGTCCTTGAGGCTGCCCACCTCCTGCTAGGTATTAAAGAGGCTCCCCCTTTTTTTTCTTTGAGCTTCCATGCGGCTCCACAGTGCCTGTCCCAGACTGAAGGGTCACATCTGAATCCAGGCTCTGCCAGTGGTGCCTTCCCTGTGCTGCACAGCCCTGACCCAGGCCAGGGAAGGGTGGGGTTCAGTCAGGTGCAGCTTCCCTGAGTTCCTCATCCCTTCAACCAGGAAAATCCTCAGAACTTGTGAATTAGAAGCCCTTGTGAATTAGGTAAATCCTCAGTTTTCTTGACGGCCTCTTCCAAAGTGCCAGCCAAAGGCATCCCTGGGGGATGAGCAGGTTGGTCCAGCCCAAGGGAGCATGGACTACAGGGGAAGGTGATGTCCGAGAGTCTGTGCAAATGATGGAGAAATTTCACAATTTCAGAGGTTTCTGGTGAGAATGTGGCACCAGGAGGCACATTTGTAAGGGCACCTAGAGGGGTTTTCAAAAGATCCCACTCTCCCATTGCATTTATTTCAGTGGAGGTTGGGGACCAAGGAGCTTCCCAAAGCCCCTGGCAGGACAGAGCTGAGCTGAGCCGTCACACTCACACTGTTGCCTCTCCATTGCATAAGCCACAAACCCATGGCCCAGTGTCTGTGCAGCTCTACCCCATCACCCTGGCCTCGTGCCACCTTCAGGAGGACACAGAGCACCTGGTCTGCATGAGAGCTGCTTTAATGACATTAACCCATCCAAAGCTGTGTTGCCTGGGGAATGAGATGCAGCAAAGGGATTCAAAGGAGCAGCTCAATGTCTTGTGCTGCGTGGTTGTAATGGATTTGGGTCAGCACTAAGTGCCCTGAAAGTTGATTTATGATCTCATTGAGCCATGGCCTCTGCTACTTGGGAAATTTGAATAACATTTCCAGAAGTACCTAAGTGCTCCTGATATATTTTACTGCCAAAATTCCATTTGTTTCATTTCCTCTTTTTCCTCCCACTTTCTCCCCGTATTCCCATTATTGTTTCAGGAGTAAAGAAATGTCAGTGTCACAAATAGCTCTGAAATCATTTGCATACAGCTTTTTTGGTTGGTTTTTTTTTTTTTTTTTTTTGTTATTTTTTACCTCAGTCCTCCCAAGGCCTTCACACACACATGCCTCTTATCCTTATCTCTACAGTCACTATGGATGCATCAGGGATGGGCTTGGAAAATTTACATTTTGATAATTTTCAATGGGAAATAGATTTCCCTGTTTTGTTTCTGCTTTTGCTTTTCTGCTCTGGCCACTGGAGTCCTGAGACCTTGTCCTCCTCCTCCTCCTCCTCCTTCTTCTTCTCCTCCCCCAGCAGGGCTTTAATGGAAAAAGAGACCTAAATTTAAGGACATTTATGCAAATTAGAGGATATACATACAGCAGGAAAGCTGCTGACATGCTTCCATGGCATGGGCAACTGTCCTCGATAGGAAAAAAGAGATTCTAAACTAATGGGAGAGCTTTAGGGTTTGCACCTTCATTTTCTGATTATAGAGTTTAGGAGTGCTTGGGGATTTACATTAAAAATAAACATAGAGGGCCAAAATGCATGTCTGTGCATCTGGGAGAGATAGGGAATGTGGACACCCAGAATTTGTTTTCTCGTTGTGCCAAATCTTGATTTGGTTGAAGTATGGAAATATTTCCACAGGCTTCAGCCAGATGGTAATTTAGGTTTTTTTCTGGAAAAGGTTGTCCCTGTGGAAGGAGCACTATTGCACACTCAGGACTGACTGAGTCCTTTTTATAGCTGCTTCTTGTTTATAAGCAAAAGTGCTTACATTAACATTGCAAAAACAAATAGTCTAATGTTATTGCATTTTAAGGGCACATTAACTTAACAGAGCAGCCAAGTTTGTTGACTAAAATGATTTACACAACTCTAAGGCCACTAAACAAGTATTTCTCAATGTCTCAGCAGCAGCTCAAGGGAGCAGAAGCTAAAAATGCCACAGCTCAACAAACAGTTCTGTGTTCTGCTGTTGATAAATACATCATGCTTCTTTGCAATTAGGACTTTCACAGTTGTTTTAAAGAAAAAAAACCAAACAACAAAAATCAACAAATAAGCTGTAATTAAATAAATAACATGAATGATTTCTAAGTGCATACTGTCCTCTTTCCCTCCTTCCATTTCCCTCATATTACTCCATCAAAACTGCCCAACAAATCATCTGCAGTTTGCCCAGGATTCCCTAATTACCTTCAAACTGGCTGCTGGCTGGCCAAGAGGCAACCCCTGGGGTGGCCTGGTCAACACAGCAGCCCTTTGCCTGGCAGGGGCAGGTCACTCCAGGTGTCAGGAAACTCCTTTTACACAAGTTGATCATCCAAGGTTGCCTGAGGGACACAGAATGTCCTCCCCCAGCAGATGTTTTGATGGGAGGTGAGCATGTTCACACCACACAGACAAGGTAAGCACCTCCTGGGGCCAGCCCTAAGACCAAGAGCCTACACGGGGCCATGGAGCCTTCTGTGGAATTCCAGTCAGAAAGGCACCCCCTGATCTGTCAAGCTGCAGTAGGAATAGATCCCTGTCAAAGGTTGTCATCCATTAGAGCTCAGTCAGGATCTCTACCAGCTCCCCAGAGGGAAGTGTCCAGGTGCCTTGCCAAGGGAGCTGTGCAAAGTGGAGATTGTTCCTTATCAAACCAGGCAAAGGACTGGTAAAGGGAGCAGAGAATCTGAATTGAGGAAAACAGTGTTCTGGCAGACATCCAGTACTGAGCACAGTCAGGCAGGGGACTCATTAACAAGGCCATTACTTGGTTCCTTTTCATCTGGCAAAACTTCCATAAAAGATGCTCTTCAACCAAAAGCTTACTTGGTTTTTGGAACTGGATGATAAAATTCAAAGTCTTCTATCATACAGAGGTCAAGCAAGGTGACCTTAGAATCATAGGACCATCACAGAATGATAGAAGGGTTTGGGATGGAAGGGACCTTAAAGATCACCCAGTTCCAACACCCTGCCATGGGCAGGGACACCTTCCACTATCTCAGGTTGCTCAGAGCCCTGTCCAAACTGGCCTTGAACACTTCCAAGGATGGAGTATCCACAACTTCCCTGGGCAACATGTTCCAGTTGTGAAGGATTTAAAAACATTGAAGACTACAAAATCAATAATTTAAAAGATTTGAAAAGCTTTTGTCTCTGCCAGAAGTGTTGGAGAGGGAGAATAGGAAAGTGTGCTCTGCAGCTGGACTCCAGGCAGGGAAAATATCAAGCAGCACTACACTGTGCTGTCTGTTTTGGTAATTTCTATGGCCATGGTTGCCAAACAACAGAGATCCTCACTGATGTGCTGACTTCCAGCAGGCCTGGTGCAGCATGAACACAGCCAAATTTCACAGCTCCAGAAAGAGATGATAACCAGTGGTTTATGTCATCCAGTCACATAAAACATAAATATGTCCTAATGGAGGCATGCAAAGTACTTGCTTTACTTCCTCTCCTAAGCCAGCTGAGAATACGCTTCGTTGCTGCAGCAAAAACGGCCAAACCACTGAATGTCACGTTTCAGGCATACACCTTCCATCATGCACAGCCTGTCTGTTCCCTTGGTTTTCCTTATTTTCTCTGTTAGGTAGCAAGAAAGCTCCACTGTAAGGAGACAGACGTCTCACAGACCTGATTCTCACTCAGGCCCCGCCATGCATATTCATCACACATGTCTCTCCTGCCATAAGAAGGTGGTGGGTCTTTTGCCTGCCATATGATCATTTGCCAGAAATCATTTTAAATAGAGAGGACAATGAGCCTGTTACTTAGAAATGTTTTCTGATAGTTATGTTCTGTCATCCTGAGCCAAAGTGATGTAACATCTGTGCTCAAGCAGTTCCTACAGAGATGCTGCCCAAGCCCCGTTTTCCCTGTGAACACTTGGTGAATAGTGAAAGACAGAGAAGGAAAACACCACTTGGAGTCACACTATCAGTATTTCCATGATGCAGGAAGAAGGCCATGAGCTGAACTCTCTTTACATAAACACCAATAGGGGATAAGTCAGTACTCTTGAAATCGGGGTGTCACCTTATTTCAACATCAAACTAAAGCTTGATGTGAAAGTTCAGTCAGAGCTGAGTCTGGCTCCACAATTTATGGTATTTATCTAACTCAGGAGACAGCATGATAGTAAAATGTCTCAGTTGCCTCTTTAATCTGGATAGTTTATATCCAAAATTGCATTTAACCGTTGGAGGATGGGAAGGAGGGCAAGTCACAGTTTGGACCAGGTTTTATTGGTCGCACAGGGAACTGCCCCTGGGGAACTTCTTGGGGAACAAGACCCAGAGAGAGGCTCCACAGCAGGGATGAACTCTGGCCTTGGAGGCCAGGGGAGAGGCAGGAGAGGAGCAGGGAGGGAGAAACATGTGCATACAGAAGGGGAAAGGCACTTGGAATTTCCCAAAAAAATACAGGCTACAGGGCAGGAGGCTCAAATGAGAAGGGCACAGGCCAAGCTTGGCACAGGAGGCAGCTCAACCCTGCTGCCCTGGGAGGAGACAGGAATTTATCCATAGGCAACACACTCTGCCTGCACTGCTGAGCTTCCCCCCTGCTCCCTCCCTCTGTGCCTGAGGACACTGCACATCTCCTCTGCAAGGAGCTCAAACCCCAGGAGCCAGGCTTCAAACTGTGGGAACACATTCCCCGCTGGGGGCTGTGAAATGGGATCCTGCCACCCCTGCTTCCAGGGAGGCTGCTCAGGGGCCAGATGGGCATAGGGGTAACTCCCCCAGGTGGTCAGTGACTGGCTACTGAGCCACACAGACTTCCTCATGTAAAGGTCGCTGTTATTTTAGGTTTATTAATAAAATTATCTTAGACTGGGCTGAAAGCCTCTTCACTATGGAATGGTATCTGAATCCTCTTCAGTTTGGGGGTGCAGGGGCAGCAAGAAAAATCTCAACAATTTGCAAAATTCCCCTCTGAGACACACAGCTGTGCACTTGTATTTTTAAATATCAATTTGCATGTTATCTGGAACGGAAACATACATTTACACACATATGTGTATAAAACTCAAGAGACTTTCTGAAGACATTGAAGTGCAGCAGAAAGTTGTCCCATGTCCCTTCAGGCAGGGCTCTGAAATGCCTCTCTTGGCCTCTGAAATGCCTCCCTGTCCTTCTTCGCTGATGTATGAGAAGGTGATGGAAGTTTGTGCTTGCCCAAGAGCTGGACCCCTTGGGAATTTCCAAGGAATTCGTGCTGCCCTCCTCACACAGATTCAGCAGGGGATGGACCTGCCATGGGCTGGGTGAGGCGAGGCCAGGTGTCCCCAAGGCCGGAGTGCTGCTGTGTTAGGTACAAAAAAAGCCAGGCTGTCATCCAGAGGGTGCTGCAGCTGAAGCTTTTGGGTGCAGTATCAGGGCTGGCACATCCCAAACCAGCCACAGGTCCCAACACAGATGTGCTGTGGGTGGCACAGGCACAATGGTGTGCTTGGACCAAAACCACGTCCACCCACAGCTGCCGTGGTGAACGCCTTGGCTCCCTGGGAGGCTGACAGGAGCTAACGAGGCCTGAGGCTCTGCCTTTTCCCTTTGCTTGGCCTTGGTTATCCAGTGCCAAGATCTTCTCCAGGACACCGTGACAAATACCTTGTCTAATGGCTTCCCCTGAAAAGCCAGGACTTTCTGCGTCATCGCCAGACGCTCTCGGAGGCAGACCCGAGTGATTCAAGCAGCGAGCAAATGCCAGAAAGGGGATGATTTCACTGCATTATTGAACACATATTGGGCAGATAAGCCTAGCAACAGGGCCCCTGTCTGCAGGCTGACTCCCAACAATCAGCCACTGCTGCAGCTCCCTGTCATTCAACCGCATGAATAAATTAATGAGATCCTATAGCTTTTCTGCAATAAGCAGAATATTAGCAGTGGCTCTCAAGACGGCCTTTATCAAAGGAAGCAGCATTTATGCTGGAGAAATCGATCTAAAAATAAATGATTATCACTCATGTATACATAGAAATACCAAGGGCAAGATATGACTTTCTATAGTGTGAAATGACTCATTTTCCCCCTGAAGTTTCGGTGAGTGTAGAAGATCCTGCTAAGAGTGAATCACTCCAAATGGCCACTGGGTGATTGGCTGAGTTTGAACTAATCCCAGGGAGGAGAGCTGACGAAAGGGCCAGGGGCCTGGGACTTGGAATGCCTCAGCTATTTGCAGGGCAAGGACGGCAGACATTACACTCAGTAGTCACCAGCAAATCTCAGATTGCTCTGACAGGTGGCAGATTGTGAGACGTGAATGGTTACAGCTTCCAGGGCAACACTTCTGCTCATGGAAAGTGGGATGAGGCCAAGGGAATGGCCCATATTTCTTCTTTGTGTGTATACACGTGTCCACACTCTTGCATAAATAGCTGTAAAAAACAAGAGCACCTCTCCTACGGATCAGCCAACTAACTTGAACCCTCCTTTATACTTGCTAGCTCAACCCCTTGGTAAGAGTTCAAGCTTTCTGGGAGCATAGCTGAATTTCCAGCCTCCAGAACAAGCCCCAAAACGTTCTGATGAGTTACTTTCAAACTTTGGCAGCACGAGGGAATTCAGCAATTCTGCAGATAATCATGGGCATGTGTGGAGCCCCTGCTCACTGGGTTCAAGCCACTCCTGGAACAACCAGTGACAACAGTATGATGCTTAAAGGATTTTTTCTTTTCAGTTACCTCAGTGAGGTTTGTCCTCTGTGTCATTCCCAGGTATCCAGGTCAGCATGGCTGCTGATCAGCACCCCAGGGAATGGCACAAGCCTCCCTGGGGAGGGGAGGCATTCCCTCTCTTCCTGCATGCAGCCAGTCTGGACAGCATATTACTTGTGACAGCACCAGGGGAAGAGCTTTTTCCTCTCTTCCCAGCGGCACAAATGGAAATTGAGGACGGCAGGACCGAGCAGGCAAGGCTGCAGTGTGCTAAGCAGGCACACAGCAAATTCCTGACTCACTTAGGAGTGCCTCCCCCAGGGCACAGGCATTACACGCACAAATATCAGCTTCACGCTGGAGATGTGTCCCGGGGAGGGAGGTGAAAGAGAAGCAAGCCACGACTCTCCAGATTAGTTCACAGCTTTTTTGCAGCCTCCCTTTAAACTGTGATCAGAGCAGCCTGATTGCTGGGGAGGGAACGATCCCCAGAAAACTCTGGCTTCCAGAGGCACCCAGCAGCCTCCATAAGCAATGTAAGTGTACCTGTGCCTGTCAATAGCACATCCCAGCCATGCAACATCACACACGATAGAACGGGCTGAAACAGCAGTGTGTGGATGCCTTGGGATTGGCTTCACATGGAAACTCGTGCTCTACAATCTGCTATGGACAATTCCCATCTCACAGCCCAGCACCTGCCACGTGTGCAGGTTCCTTGCACTCCATAAACTCAGTTGCTGAACCTGAGTCCCACAGAGGCTTTACACCTTGCTAAGAACCTGGCTGTCCTTCATTTCCCACTCCCAGAGCATGCAGTCAACACAGCTTGCCCTGTATTCCATAGGGAACTTCGTGAAAACTGGTAAAATTTTGTTGTGGGTTACAAGACAAAATAAAAACCAAACCAAACCAATCCAATTCAAGGAAAACCTGTTATGGAGAAGCATTTCCTCAGATGACAGAGCAGTCAAACAAAAGGTCTTTCAGAGAACAGAGAGAAACTTCTTTTGACTAACACAGTCTGTCAAAAAGAATGGAATCTTGGAAGGATTTTGAAAATGAGAGGGAAATGTGGATATTTCCACTACACAGAGATTTTTTTCTGACTTTAGTATAACCAAAGCGGTTTAACTCCCCCTTTGAACTCTCACTCTCCCTCCCTCCAAAGGCGGAGAGATGACAGGAACACCTGCAGTTCCTCCCATTCCTAAGGGGCATCAGCAACTCAAATACACAGGACAAGTAGGGATTTTAAGCACATGAATTATTTGCTAGAAACATTCATTTCCACTTGGCTAATTATCCTCAGACCTACTTGGATGACTATAAATCCGTTCATGATTATGAAACAAGAGAGGGATGCAGCTGTAGTTCATCCTGTATGCAAACCCTTTGCACAACCAGGATGGAGTCAGCCCTTGTCCCACTGCAAGAGCTGTGCAGCTGCACAACCACAGCCAGCTGCTGCTAGGGCAGGGAAAAGGGTCGGGATCTCTTAGCCAGCCTCACACAGGAGTTAAACAGCACTGCAAGACACTCATTTTTTTTGCTGCCATGAAGTTATTCAATTGCACTTCCCAGTCCCATGGCACCTGATGGCCAAAGCTACAAAGAAATGTCAAACTAACCATGGGAACCCTCCCAAATATTGATATATTTGCATTTTACCTGCTTAAGGACAGCCTCAAAAAACCCATGCAAACTCCTCAAGTAAGTGGAGTCCTCACTAGCTGGTAACTCAAATGGTTTCCAATGAAATTAAGGTTTCTGGGTCCTTCTGGGACAAATTTAAACCATTCTGCTCTTAGCGATGCAGCTTATCTAGAGGGAAAGATGAAGTATAAAAAACCAGACGAGCTGGCTGCAAATCCCACTGCACCCCAGCTCTCTGTAATTTCAGAAAAACTGGGTGAGTGTTAACTACAAGTTTGCATTTTCTAACAGAGGACATTCAAAGGACAATTATATCAATGACTGAGAAGAGCTCGTAAACCACACAGGTGAGATCTATAACCATTTGTAGGTGAGGCAGGAGACTTCCACATAACATTCATATTTAACACAGTCACGTTTCCCTTCATATAACAGGTCATAGTTGAACCCTGAAGAACAGATTCTTGCACGAAGAATTTTGTTAAGTACATCCCATTTTCAGTGGCTGAGATTCTCCTTCGGAGAATAATTAAGTATGCAATATATGGTCTAAAACAGCCAGGAAAGAGATTGAAAATACAGAAAATTGAAAGGAAATTATTTCAAACTGGAGTGCTCTGGAGACTAAGTTATAAATGCTTTTGAGAACCTGCATTTATTACTTGCAATAAATAACTTTTCTTCCAAACACGCCTTTGTGTGAGAGATTAGCAGT